>NW_026250697.1:0-1200000 GCF_024043175.1 Alternaria infectoria
GTCTACGCCCCCTCAGAGCGCGCCCCCTCCCCCTCCATCCACGAACACGAGCGCTACGTCGAAATCGACCGCTCAGCCGCCATCCACGGCCCCGCCACAGCCTTCCTCCCCGAAGGCCGACAGCTCGTACGCCGCGACGACCGGCGCTCCGAGCGCGAGATCCGCGACGAAATCCGCTTCCTTGAGGAGGAGCGCCGCATGCTCAAGTACGAGCGCGAGGGCGACCGCGAGTATGAGTTTGTTGAGCGTACGCCCCGCAAGGAGGTTATGCGCGTTGACAGAGACCGGAAGGGTAGGTTAGCCCTTGTTCGCTCGGCCCATTAGCACACTTCTTTGAACGGCTCGTTGATTCTTCTGGTAGTTCTGGTTCGAAAGGATAAACCGAATCCTAAGATTGTGGCGTTGGCTATGGGGGCGCTTTCTTAAGCTTGGGACTTTCAACACGATTTTGGAGGGGAAAAGTGGCAGAGCATCTGGATGCTTCTGTCTGGAAGCTGGAAGTGGGTGGAGATGGGGCTGTTGGTGCAGCACTTTTCTCTTTGATGTTTTCTTATGAGTTACGGCCGGTTATTTGGATTCTTCTTCTTCTTCTTCTTCTTTTCTCACGCTCTATTGCTCATGAGTACTATTTTGGCTTTGGAAGGCGCGCATATACAGGCAAATGTCATCATGCTATGAGTTATGTATGATAACGAATGATTATGATTACAACTTTTCGTTCCAATCGGTGTACAGTGAGTGAAGTTTAGAAAGGTTTGTCCAAGCTAGTGTAGAGAGGCATTGGCAGCTGTTCGAGGCCTCGTAGATATATATCGCAAGGTACATCATATTGTTATTAGGTTATGTCGGATTGATGGTATGTTCAGTCTATCCCACGCTTTTTTTGAAGCTCAACCGTAAGCCTCTACGTCCCAGAACTTTTCACCTAACATATCCTACACACAAACACCAGCCATATGCCATGACCGAAGCGTTCCTCTCGCACGTCCCGTTGCACACTGATCCTACAGGTACCTAATAGCCTCACTCCGAACCCCATCACAACACATGAGGATCCACCTCGACAATCGGCCCAGTATACGACTTCTTCGCAAACAACAAGTAGTACGCCACACTAAATGCGGCCACCGCCCCCGTCACCACACCCGCCCAGTTCATATTTACTAGATCCGGATGGGGCTGGCTAGGCCAGAAGCTAAAGAAGATGATGAGAGTAAGGTAGCAAATAGCAACAACATTGTTCGCAACGCCCCACGCGCCCTTGAGACGCCACGGACCCCAGGTCAGACTGCGGTCGTACGCTTCATCCACTTGCGCTTCGTTGAAGATGGTGAGCAAGGAGTCCGGGTTATCTAGGTCGCCGCGGACGCGGCGCCAGAGGAGGAGGCCGATGGCGAGGAGGTAGGAGAGGTAGAAGCCTTCTAGGACGAGGGAGATTGTGCCGTTGAAGGCGGCGCTGTTGCCGATGTTGATGAGGGCGAGGAGGGCGGCGAAGACGGTTACGACGAGGATGGAGACGACGGGAATGGTGCTGCGTTTATCGATCTGTGGGGTGTCAGTTGAAGGCTCTTGGTTTGTGTTTTTATGGGTACGTGTGCTTACCATGCTGAGAGCGCGTGAGAAAGGGAGGCCGCGGTCTCGGGCGAACGACCATGTCATGCGCGATGCAGCTGCAAGGCACCCCATTGCACTGCAGAATTCGAGTAGGACGATGATTGCAACCATGACTGTAGCACCGGCCTCGGAACCGACAGCCTGTGTGAAGATGCGGAGGAAAGGCGCAGTTGTCGCTTCTTGGTCTTTGAGTAAAATTGTGATATCGTGGGCGCTGAAGAGAACGGCGAAGAGCATTCCTAATGCCAATGTGCCGTTGATGACGAGACTGAGAAGCATTGAACGTGGAACGTCGGTGCTGGCATTCTTTACCTCTTCAGACATCTAATTCGTTAGCAATGAAACACAAATTGGGAATATTGAGCTCACATGGACGACTGAGTCTGTTCCGACGAATGCCAAAGCATTGCCCTGTAGTCCCACAAAGAAGGCCAGAGCCTGCGTACTCCACTCTCCTTCATTGTGAAACATCGTGAAGATCTTTTTGGCCGAATTGTGGCTCGATGGCAAGTAGATCAGCGGCACTAGGATGCCAAAGAAGCCAAGGATGTGGACGATGAGGACGACGACTTCGATCGTGGGAAGCGCTCCGCTTATAAAGACGTTGATGAAGACACACAAGAGCAGTATACCCCAGAGGAGGAGTGTGCCGTGCCAGCCTTCGCGGACATATGTGCCCTCGAGATCGTTCAGACTGACCAACTGCAGGATCAAATCGGCTACAAAGTAGCATACAGAAGTAAGAGCTGCGATCCAGCCGATGACAGTGAGCCAACCTAAGATGATCAATATAATTGCGATGGCTTTGCAAGTGAACGAACGTACCGGTCACGTAACTGAAGAACTTCCTGTTTGAGCGCGGCGCCAGTAAAGAGACCCAGTGATACTGGCCACCAGCAGTCGGAACGGCGCTCGCAAGCTCACCGATACAGACGAAGACGGAGAAGTTGCCCAGCCAAATCAGAATGAAGCCGTAGATGAGGCCAGCAGGTCCGCCGCTGTAATCACATCGTCAGTTGCTGCCGACTTCCTGTGTAGATCAGGTACTTACTTGTGGAAGCCTATCGAGAAGATACTGCCATGACGTCAGCGAAGTAGGTGGTATCAATCACATTCACTTACACAAGCAAAGTTTCCCAGGTGCACATCAACCCGCAAGAGAGACCGGTCATAGACACCAGTCCGAAGCGACGCTACCATGATCAGACCGCGCAAACATATTGTCAAAAGTGAGCATACCTTCAGCACCTGCTTCTTTCCCACTTTCGCCAATTCATATCTGTCGTTGTCGAACTGCCGGCCTTTGCCTTCCGAAATGGAGCCCCGGCCCCTCGGTCGCAGAGGCTCATGGTTGAACCTCTGTAGTTCGATATGCTTCTCCATGATAGCCTTGGTTCCAGCTGTTCAATCCGCGGCGTGTTGAGCAACAAGACGGATACGACCGCAGTACGTAGTAACAAATGTCGGGCAAGCAGGTGGGCCAGAAAAGGAAAGAAGATACCCAGAAGGTGGGTCGTGATACAGGACGCATGCAATGCAAGTAAATCTCGATATATATCTCTTCCAGAGGTAACGTGCGCCATGTGCAGATGTCCACGGGTGGATGCGGTAGTACGGTGATCGCCGGCAAAGACGGTAGTGAGGTCGGTCTAGGAGGCGGTCGCTCGGCAATGCAACTAAGCGTCCGAGTGAAAGACACCAAGCCAACGTTTCGCACCGCAAAGGCAGTTGTAGGCTCTCTGCAGTGACGGCGGCAGCTCGCAAGTCGACGTATCGCACTGCAGTCGTAGTTTCAGAGGGCACCCCACAGTGAAACGGGCGTTGATTGGTGCCTCGGTCGCACACCATTGGGTGCCTAACCTGCGCAAAGCGGTGACATGCATTCCTGCAGACCCCTTGTTCGTATGCATAAAGTGTGGCAGAGGCGAAATTAACATTCCCCAGTCTTCGCGTGTTTGTCAAACGTCATGGTCGATGCTGGAACGGACAGATGTGTGTTTGCACCGGGGTGTCGCGCGTTGCATATGCCCATGAAAGAGGCGTTCGTACCTCCAGAACTCAGCAGTAGATCATGATGGCTTTCAATCGCGAAAAGGGGTTCAGAGCGTCATTCGTCGCTGCATGTCACTCAGCGTGCAACATTGGGCCGCCGTAGTCTCCCTTCGGCATGCTGATCGAGGGTAGAGCATGCGGCATGTGGTCACAATAACGGCTGTCATACCGTTGTAGTCGAAGGCATAGACCTCCCGGCAGATTGTCCGTGGCACGAATTGGACGATGAGCGGTGCGGTGGTTGGGGAATGAGGGAAGACGGAAGGGGTGGCTCCGGGGTTCATTCCATCTTGTGTGACGCTAGTTAGTAATCGGCTACCCATGTGGAAGCCGCCTCCTCCATCCGTGCACGCATTCTCAACGGCTATCATGACGCATTGCGATATCTGTTCCAGCATTCCAAACGAGTCGTGTAGTACTTTTGTGTCCAAGAGGATCCATGCGAGCAGAGAATGCGTTACCAGAACACAACCAGGCCAATCTCAATGTGGCGTCTAGCTATTCTGTCCCTTGCACAGAGTCCACTACCATCACCTGCACGCCTCAGCGTGACTCTCAGACATCGTACTATTGTCGGGAACCTGCGCAGATGCAGTTCACGCGTGTTGCATCTCGATCTACTCTTAGAGGCTGACATATGCAGCCACAGGCATGCCTCGTTACATCTCCTAGTAGAAGTCTAAGTGCGGCATGTTACAGGGGGCGAAAGCCCAAAAACGCGCACGACTTCCTGTTGACTGAAGCAAGCGTGGGGCTAACTTGAATGCCGGACTTGGTATCGGGCTCGACCCACGTCGCGTGCAAGTTATGCTCATTCAAGGTTCTCTAGCCTATAAGCAATTTGGATTGGGTACTCGCAGCTAAGTGGTACGTCAGTTAGACGATTGGCACTGCAAAACGTTCGCACAGCTTCACAAGCCCATGGGGATACCACGTCGCCGGAGTGTTGACTGTAATCTCACGCCTATGATGTCACAGTAATCAGGCATTTCGACGTCGACGCTGGTCAACAAACGTGTCGTAATTCTTCTGATACGGTGAAGGAATCATGAAGATCGTGCAGCATTGGGTTCATTAGATTTCAGCACCAGATCAATGGGTATAGAAGTCTTGATGCTGCGGCAAAAGCACCTCTACCGAGTCAATCTCAACGTAAAATAGCGATCTCATCACTAGAAGCATCACCACGCTTTGCTCCTACGTCTTCCCACTCCGCACTAACAACAGTGGTCTTCAGAATCTTCGAAAAGCTTCCCGTACTTGCAGTCTCCCATCTTTTGTCATCCCACCGCTTCTCATCCCCATGCTTGTGATGTACAGCTGTTATCTCAACATCCATCTCACCGTCGGGTCGCGGAGGGCCTCCAGGGATGCCTGATGCAGAATTGGCATTTGTCGTTCTATTGTGCGAGAACGTTGGTAGAAAGCGTTTGAGCCCGCCACCTTCCACCTGGGTCTTTCGACTATGTTTTGTTCCGCCACCGACTTTCGAAGCGATGCTGGAGAGCTGATACGAATCGCTTTTTTGCTGCGAGTAGCCGTGCTCTGTGGTCGTACCTCGGTGTCGTATCGTGTCGGTACCGTAGAGGCCTGATGGGACGTGCTCCAGGAGCGGTCGTAGGTAGGGTACGCATGATGTGAGGATGGTGATGCACTCAATGATCTGGGTGACGAGTGTCCATGTCCAGAGGTCTTTCGTCGGGTTGGGTGAAGCGAAGCCGTGGAGGAACGCCATTTGGGCGGCAGTCGCTGCGATGTCTCTGTGGCGCATTAGTAGAAGACTACTATGATAGTTATATGCAAAACTTACAGTGATCGTGCACCGAAGAACGTCAGGATCGTAATTTTCTTGCTCGTGCTCATTTGTAGCGTCATGATTACGTGAACCGGGATCAGTATGAGTGCCAGATCCGTCAGTATGTTCACGACGCCCACGGACTGCCAAAAAGCGGCCTCCTCGAAGTGTCAGCAATGTCATTGAAGACGGCAGAATTCTTACATACCAAGTCCAAGCATCTCCCTCCTCGTTCAAGGAAGCGCCATGGCTCTTCAGCGCCACACTGAAACGCCGACACAAGTCCGGACAGGATGCTCCAAGAAGCGATGAAGACGGTGAGTAGCAAGCCTAAGTACCGGTGTAGTTTTGATGCGGTCAGAATCTTTAGCAGCGAGATGATGGATAACTTTGCGAAACATAGAGTTGCGATATAGAGCAGCTTGTTCGCATACTCGGCCTACAAAAGAACTTAGCAAGATGTCAATGTAGTCAACGGTCACTAAGCCGCTTACTTTCTGATACGCCAAGATCTGATCCTCAGTCAACAACAGGATGTCTCGCCCAAGGCCATTACCTGACTGGACACTAACAGAGACACCAGATCCTATAGTCGCAATCTATTCCCCATCAGTCAGCAAAAGCGAGATTTGAAACGATAATCCAGCTCAATCAAACGTGACATACCAAAGCCAGCAAGACAAAACCATCGTCAATATCTAAGCTCCGCTTCAACGCACGCTTGGTAACAAGCCTAGTCAGGACCGCCAACGCGGAGGTAATCAAGAGAACCCACGTAACCACATTGATGTACGGACCGACATCCGCGCTGCTTCCCGGTTCGCGCGGGAGGGGATGATGGGAAGAAGCAAAAAGAGATTGCGGCATCATTGCATCGTATCCGAGGTTAGAATGGCTAGATACCGACAAAATGAGTGCGCCAGTAATAGGTAGCGAGGTATTATGCGCGGCCTATCACGCGCAAGAATAGACAAGGGAAGGCGTGCAAACAGGTCGTTTGTTCGTTTGTATGAAGGTGGAGCTTACAAACGCGCTCAACCGTCTAATAATACCGACATGACGTGCAAGTAATGTGAGATTGCGAGCTGCCACCGTGTAGGTAACCTGCATTGAGGGCTCGCTCACAATCACCATAGCACACGCTGTCATTATCCGCTCTTAATCTTGGAGCGAGACACTTGCAAACAAGCGAAGTCAGTTGGATTGTTAGTAGACCGGGGGAAAGGGGTCTGCGAGATCAGGAAGCGGCGGTACGACGTTGCGCAGGTGTAGCCACACGGAGGGACGAACATGAAAGGTCGGCCAGACGCTTGTGTATCCTCGGTTGAACATTCTTCTGTTTCAAAGAGGTGTTTGTGCTACTGCGCCGGAAGTTCGGGTCAGGTTAGGATTTGCTGGTATGTTAGTGAAAGGTACACGTCGGAAGCTACGGGAGTAAGCGGCGGAGGAAAGCCAGTATGTTAGCTCGCTAGCTACAACGACACTCGTCATCTTCCGATCGCTGATTAGCTCACTCTGGGATCTTCTACCGTGGTGTGACCTTTGTGACACACCAGGCTCGGCAATGTGTCACGACTGTACGTTGCCAGGCGATTGATGGTCAATTGGCCAGTGCCGTCGTGGAACATTTGCCAGCACATATCTTGTGCAGTGTTCCATTGATACGCGAGCTCGCAGTGGGGCGGTCGCTGCAGTGGTGGCGCTGCCCGACAGATGATGGCTGCTCACAGGTTGTTGCATGAAAAAGGCCGTGGAATTAGCCATGACAGATCGGAATGTTCAGGGCTGAGCGAGTAAGGTACAGCAGTAGACATCTCGAAATAAGTCGTATTTGATCATGTTGCTATGGCGGCCCTGGCGGCTAGAGCGACGACGCATGCGGGAAAAGGATTCCACCTCTTTCGTATGCGCAATTAGATGGCATGATTGTCTGTAAAAGAATTCCGGGGGCTACACTTCTTAGCTAGATCCTAGACAAGCGAAGTTTCAAGCGCATACCTTGGATGATATCACTTCCCCCATGTACGACTTCCGACAGCCTCCTATGCAGAGTGACTGCCACCAAGTAGATGCTTGATGAGGTCTTTGAGCTTCTTGATGTCCTCTGGACTGAGGTGGCTGATATCTCCGAGCGTCGGTTTGCCATGGTCGTCCCAACCGACATGATGATCGATGGGAGCCGGGTTTCGGGCGACTTCGTTGATGTCTGGTACGGCCCGGGCAACGGGATGCAGGGGTGCTGGAGCTGCAGCGATGCCCATCGCGAAGGCAAGCAGCGGAAGTAGAGCGATAGTAGCGTGCATGGCAGGTAGTTGATAGTTGATATGCTTGGTGAGATCTTTTGGTTCTACTCGGCGTCAGTAGGTATACGCGCCCGAAGATATTCTTGCGTACGTCAAGAATAGTGTGGGAGAATGGGAAGACGATGGTGCTGAAGTTGCTGTTCTTCACCTCGAAATATATGTGTCGACTGCTACGTACCTCAGCGTAGTATTTTCGGAACTATTACTTCTCGCATGTAATCATGCCATTCCGAAGTTTCAGACGCGCACGTCTTCGGCGCCGCTCATCCACTCTCTATGATTGCCTTACTCCTGCCAGTGTCGCACTGCGCTTTTTGCCTTCTCGCCGCACGGGCATCGTAACAATGCAGTTGACCCGGGCCGATATAAGAAAGCGTTGACGGCATGGGACATCGGTAGACCTTGGAGTTGGCCGCGGAGTTTGCCTGACGCTTTTCGTGGTCAGGGCAGATCTGAGGTACATACCCTTCCGATCCATGGCGTTCGACCATTAGTGGCTAATGCTGATCATGTAGTGTAGCCTCCATCGATATTAAGTTGCATGTTCATCGGAAGTTCTGACGATAAAGCGGTCCCTGCTACCGCGATTCAGTTTCAAAACAGGTACATTCGTATTTTAATTGGCGCAAACGGCCAGGAACGTTCCCACGCCAGGTATGCCTAAGGCTTGTCTCAGCCACGACTTCAGAAAACTACGATTTCTTCTTCGTCACCATACAGCTCATACGCGTCTTTATGTCCATGATACTGGAAATAAGCCTCTTGGAACTCCCGGTAAGGCGAACCCGGGGGACAGAATGCAAAGTTCTCCAGTGTGTTCGTCGCTTCGCGATAATCGTCAAACTCGTAACAAGCATGTTGATCAGGACGCGTGGCCCATGCAATCAGCTTGTCCCAGTCACGACACTGTCGAAGCTGACCTTTGCCCGACTGGTGTGTAACAGGGGCTGGTATCGGTGTGTCGTCCGCATTACACATGATGTCCTGCCGAAGTCCGTCAAGGCAGTGGTAGATGTGAAGGAGATTGAAGGGCTGTGGGTCGTCGTTATGCTTTGACACAATGGCTTTCCGGATGAGTTTCTGATGCAATCAGCGGATGAACACAAACATCATCATGTATACGTACAAGACAATGCAGATCATGGATTCCTTTGACGTAGTAGATGCTTCTCTCGGTATCCCATGGAAACCGAGTAGAGTTGGGTAGACCGACACGTTTTGCGAATCTGTCGTCGAGCGTGACTGCCATGGCATTGGTGTCAATGGCGTCCCATGCCGCTTCCATATCACTATCACTGGCGTTCGGATGCCAGTACTTTGTCGTCGCGTGATATGGCACAGTAGTATCGTAGGCTAATCCACCTTTGATTTTCGTGAGCTAGCATCAGACCGATCAGGCTGTCACTTACTGTAGTTGCTCTTAGCTGGACTGTGCGCAATTCGAAGCCTTGCATTGTCCATCACCAGGAGAATGTTCGCTGAAAGAGAGAGCAGCAGGATGGACATGTACGCCACGAAGCTGCGCGTGTTGGTCGGGATGATCTCAGTACTCTTAGAGTTCCAGGAAACGCCATCCTTCTCTTCTAGCTCTGCTAGGATTTCTTCCTGTTCATCGCTGCAGACTGGCGCATATGCTGGAGGACGCTCCATTCTTCGATCCGCTTTGTGGAGAGAATGTAGAAAGCAAGCCTCCGCGGCTCCATAAGACGGAGCGCGCTCATTGGGTGTCACAGAATTCGCCTCGAGTTTCACAAACATACGTCGCAAGCCCGTCCCGACAACACCATACCCCAATCGCACCGCTCCGAGCGCGGACCATGAATGAATAGCGACGCGACCAGCCTCGGTCCATCGTTACATCGCCGAGAAATCTGTCTTGCGGCGCCCGTACGATCGAGGAAGGTCGCAAGCATCTGGAGATGATGATAGCGATACAAGTGCTACCGAGTGGCTGGATGTGTGTAAAAGTGAGGGGCTATCGGGGAAGGTGTGCTGGGGCAAAAGGGTGTTACTTGCCAGCCTCGCCAAGACGCTAAATGTGTCGACGGTACCTTCCTTGTTGGGCAACTTCACCCTAACACGGCAATCTACGATGTCCAATACTTGGGTCAAGCTATATCTCCGATTGCGCTGTCAATGCGCAGCGGCGGCGAGGTAGCGCACTTGCAGACTACTTTACCTGGCCGATGTCGCCATGGCTTGACGCAATCACCAATCCGCTGCGATGGGACAACGATACGTGATCCGGGAGGCAAAGACAAAGCAAGAGCTGGATGAGATACTGGATGTTATCTGGGCTGCGAACTACACACCTTATGAGCCGTTCATGCAACTGTTCTTCCCGGTCCTTGGCTACACGAGCGCCCATCGCGACCTCGCCGTCGCCGAATCGAAACAACGCTTCTGGAAACAACACCAAGAGGACAATTCCAGTCACTGGTTCTACGCCTTCGACACAGTCACTAACAAGACTGTCGGTTGCTCGCAATGGGTTATTTCGACTGTCAACCCATTCGCTGCAGGCACACCAAAGTTGACCGCGCCATGGTGGCCCGAGGGCGAATATCGGAGCTTCTGCGAGTCAATACTCAATCAGGTGTACAGGCCGCGAGCGAATTGGATGACGCGGCCACACTGTGGTAAGTGGAGCATTTCCTTTTCCCTCAAACGCGCTATTTCCGGATGAAGAAACGTGATTGTGCGAAAAGTCAAAATGATCTTCTTCCTGTCGCTGACTTTGTATTAGCACTCAACTGGATGGCGGTAGACCCTGCTCATCGGAATCGCGGTGTTGGCTCTCATCTCATGCACGTTGGTATCACACGCGCGGACGGGCTTGATCTCGAATGTTGGATGGAAGCTTCTGCCATGGGAAAACCGCTTTACGACAAGTTTGGGTTTCAGTCTCTGCTGAAGATTGCTTTCGATAACGAGAAGTCAGAAGCGAGCGACGAGTGGAGGAAGTGCGCGCATGAGCTGACGCCTCCGCCTATCTTCGCCATGTGGAGACCGAAGAAGTCGTCTGGGGCAGGCCCCCAGCGAGATTTCCAACTGCCGTGGTCGCTGGGCACCAAATCATGAGGACCTGAATTAAAGTGGTCGGAAGAGATGGCAGTACCGCCGATGAGGAGCGTGATGGTGTATGGAAGGGATGCAATCAAATCGAGCCATCGGAGAGATTAAGCAGAATCAGGCGTTAGCTTTATGGCTGAATGGGTGCCCAGCAGTTGTGTCAGAGGAGCGAATGGAGTACAGCACTTTGCCTATGTGAAGCATGAGCGGAGTAAATTTCGTAGATCATGGCATTGAAGAGGGATGCATACCAATGGATATCCTTGTTGATTGCGCTTGCCACCAGCACGTTCATCCATGGCTACAAGTACAAATTCGTACACACTCTCGACCGCTGGGTGTTACCAGCTGAAGTATGCCGTTATATTAGCCTTTGTTAGATCATGAACGTAGACCGGCGCACCTTAACTTGTCCTTGTGTCATCTCCTCGTCCCAAGCAATGCCTTGCTATCCGGCAAGCTGGCAACAGTCAACGGAGTATTTGTGACTGCAGCCGACACAGATATTGCCGACCTCCTTCGTCTCCCATCTTCTTCTGCATCCACAGCATACCCACACGCAATCGGGCACCGGTTCTGCGCCGGGATAAGGAGTGTGTTGTAGTATCGGGAGCGCTGAGTTTCGTTGCTTCATGTCAGAAACCTCTTTGGCAGTGGCGCTGGCGCTGGCGGAGAATTGTGATCGGAAGACTTCAAGTGTGGTTGATGTGCTTGACTTGGGCACAGTGTCGCGTCGCTTTCGAGTGTATTGTGGATTAGAAAGTGTATCTAGAGACGCCGATGCCGTGCTCGATAGCAAACGCGCAAATGTGCTCGGAGACCAGACACGTGCCTGCTCGTTGTCACTCGTGGGTTCTGCTAAAAGGTTTTGTCGGCATTGTGACTAGCGATGTGAGTGATTTTGAGTGATAACGTAACGCGCAGTGAAGCAGTGGTTCCAAAACAGTGAATAGTGAAGAATCGCCTTGTGTGAACCCAGTGCCTGGGTTGTGGTTGCCAAAGTGAAATGTTAGTCAAAAGAAAGAACGGACCATCACGCCACGCTCAACACCTTCCTATTAGATGATGGACCTTGACTACGCCTTCTACAGTCCGTCTTTCGTTACCCTTGGCTCTTTCTCGAAATTGGAGTATGCTTTATTAATTTTCCGTGCTATTTGTCGTTCGTGGTGGCCACCATCCCCACATGCCTTCGTGACACAGTCTCGTACACGAGAAACTTGCTCGGCTTCATGTAGGCGAGCTTGAGAGGAACCTAGATGACTGTATTAACTGACAGCGACAGAAGCTTTACCTCCTGGAACTAGTTCTGCGGCGCGGTACCGTAGCCGCGCGGCCCGCTCAGTTCCATCCAGCCTGCAGCTTCTGAATTGCTTCATCCTCAGAAACCACATCCGCCATCTTTGCATTGATGTCGGAAAGGTTTGCTTTGTGGACCGCAGGTGATAAGTCACCGCATGCTTCTCCCACGACCTGGAATGATGATTAGTGACATTTACAGGGACTCATGCGTTGCCGAGTCGATCCGCACCATTGGTCGAAATCCAAAGCACATGCAATCGAGGGCAGTCGCGCGGACGCAACCACTTGTACTGACACCACAGATTATGACAGTGTCGACGTTGCAACTTTGGAGTTGCGCAGCCAGATCGGTCCCGAAGAATGCGGACGGGTAGCGCTTGGGGACGACGACTTCACCAGCGGCGGGCTCTAAACCAGGATACCAACTTTCAAGCCCGTTCCCGCAGCCGACTTGGAACAGCTTGAGTAGCGGTACTTTGCTGTAAAAGAGGCCCGCATCCGACATGTCCGGCTTCGTGTATTCGACTCGCGTCCAGATCAACGGCGTTTTGCCTTGGCGGGCGGCAGAGACGAGTTTTGCGATGGACGCGGGCGCCGCCGCAGACGCAGGGTTCGACTTGGTGTCCAATGGGCTGGCATCGTTCCAGTAGGCGTTACAAACATCGACAAGTAGCAGCGCCGGACGTTTACCCCATCCTATCCTCCCGGCGAAGCCATCCTGATAGTCGCGATGCGCTTTCTGGGTCATTTCGTCGTGGTTGTGGCACTAGATGTGAGTCATGATTGAAATTGGGCGGAGAAGAGCGAGGAAACTATGACGGTAGCGTCGCGCCGCTTGCTATAGCGAGCACTGGAGGCCATCACCATTGCCGTCCATTCAATTCGAGGCGCAACGTTGACATGACGGACTTATCAGCACTGGTGCCGGATGGAGCTTCGGAGCAGTTCCGCCAGGGCAATTAGGCGGCTTTCACGCCCCCAGACCGTCGGGAGTAAGCAACCGGTTCCAAGCGGACCATCAATATACCGACATATACTACCCGAGGTATCTTGATCATTTCGCACCGCCACATAGACGGGCCCTCGGCGGAACCCATTTCAAAGGCTCTTGTGCTGAAGTTGTTCCGATGCAATGGCTTGCGGCATTGCCTTCCGCCCTGTCAGCATAGCGTTGATCTCTGGTGCACCCGTTACGCGCGTTTGAGGGACTCAATTCACAACTGCAGTTTGACCCCGGACTTGGCACCACATGATCGGACTTCCCCACATGAGCAGCCTGGGTACCCAGCCGGAGGCCGATGGCTCTCCTTCCCCCAAGACTGCCAGTTCTGTCCCCGCCATGGACGCAAAAGAAGGGAGGATAGGGAACGCCTTTGCGTGCGAGCGCTGTCGAAAACACAAGGTTCGCTGCGTTCCATCTGACACGCCGGCTCTCTGTCAGAGGTTTGTTTACCCCAGCCATATTTTTGCTCCACATTGAATGACACGTGCCCCAGATGCCAAAAGGCAAGAGTCGAGTGTGTGGAACATGTTGCGCGCAGGCGGCCAGCAAAGGCGCGCAGCGATGGCCAAACACCCACCAAGCTGCGCGACTTCGACAAGAAATTGGACAAGTTGTCTGCTATCGTTGCGACAATGGCGCCGGCTCCGACGCAATGTAGTCTGCCATCGGTAGCCACCATCCCATCGCAACTGTTGGATTCCACACAGCAAATGCCGACGCCGACACCAATCACCGCTCCGCCTGTATCGATGCCACCAGCTCCCAGGACGTTATCACTTCCCGCTCATGCGAATCAGTCCGAAAGTTCGGCGTCATTCTGGGAATCAATGAACGACACACTGTCTTGCCTTGGCCGATTGGATCCTGTGATCAGATCGATCAGCCTGGTGCACATGCAGATGCTGCTCGAGACGTATCGCAGCATGGTCGACTTTTTCCCCTTTGTATCCCTACCGAGAGACGCCCGCTGTCAGGACCTCTTCCAGAGCCGGCCGATGTTGATGTTTGCTGTGCTAACAGTCTCTTCTTACGATTCGGTCCCGCTCCAAAGAGCACTGAGCCTAGAGTTCCGTAAAGTGGTCATGGTCCGGATAATGAAAGGCGAAAAGAGTTTGGACCTTCTACAGGGGCTCTTGGTCTTCATAGCCTGGCATCATCATTACATGGACGTCCAAGCCGTTTCGATCACGATGCTTCTCCAGTTGTGCTTGGGTATCGCGCACGACCTGGGTCTGGACAGTATAGGGAGGACTGTGAGGAGTCCTCTCCAAAAGGAAAGCCCGCGAGACAGGGAAGCTAAGCGGGCTTATTTGGGATGTTACTACCTATCTTCCAACTTGGGTCTGATGGAGCCAGTCAAGGCAAGGACAATGACGCATACCAGCACGCTCCGGAACTACGCGTCAGAATTGGCCTCATCGTGGGAAAACACGTCAGACGCCGTCCTTCCAATACTAACGGATGTCTGCCAATATATGGAGGACGTGGAGGAGACTTTTCGTAACCAGTCAGAGCAAGCAGTGGTGGTTCGTACACAAGTCAAACGACTGAGCGATAAGTGGGAGAATATTCGTCTTGCATCCAAGCTGCAAGCGAAAGATTTCAGTAAGCAGTCACATCACTGTAACATTCGCAATTGCTAATTCCTGACTAGCAATACTGCAATGGCTACAGCTTGCAGCACGCATACACCTGTATCGAACGGCAGCTTCCATCGATCTCGTAGATCGCGATAGTACACCGTGGGCTTCGGGCTTTCAACTATCACTACGCGTCACCCTAGTCCGGTCCGTCGAACAGTTCCTCGACAACAGCACAAAGCTCCCGACCAAACATTTCGATTTCGTGTCGCTGATCGACTGGCTCAACCTGATCAACACCATCACCAGCTTGAGCAAGTTGGCCATTCACGCCTCGCCCATGCCGGGTTGGGACGCTAGCGAGCTCCAAATAGCGAAGTCATTCGACTACTATCGCGAACAGCTATCCTCGCAAATGCCTCGCCCTCGCGATGCTCAAGACAGTCAAGAAGACGCGTTTGAACGCTTCCGACGCATCACTTCAGTCATGCGACTAGCGCTGCACGATGCAATGGGCAGGGGAAGCCCGAACGGCAACACATTTGAGCTAGCGACAGGCTCGGGACGGACTGTGTCTCTCCTCCACAATCTGTCACTGCCTAAAATCAACGGGAGTGGTACGACCAATGGAGTGGAGAAATTACCGAGTCTACGGGACGTGACTCCGTCGCTCGATATTACCAGCACCGATTTCCACTGGAAGTTCCTCATGGGCGCGGTCTGAAGGAAGACGTACCAGAAGCCTTGTGCGCCCACCACATGGATGTCTGGCAGTGGTTCGATATATTGTCGCGATTATCTTCGCGACAAGCCTCGAAACCGATCACCGCTCAATTACACCTCCACATTCCGGTTGCTGTGACCACAGGTTTCCACATCTGCATCAAATGCCGGTGCATATTCTGCGGTCTTTCTCCGGCGGCATTATTTTCCCAGGAGAGACGATCGCGCATTACCGACTGACCGGTGGCTCCGTGTCGGTCCTCCCATCCAATGTCCGTCCGTGCCGAGGCCCAGTCCGCCGCACGCCTTCAAGGCACTTCCAAGGCAGTCCATCAGGCTGAATCCACATTAAAAAAGTCACTTGCGCGCCTCCGAACTTCTACTTCTGTTCCTACTCCGCAATTCTTCCGTAAGTTCTTGCGACGGCGCGGATTGTTTCCGTCTCTAATTGTTAGCGTCGAATTACCTCGCTGTGCATCTCTTGTTACTGTCGCTTATATACCCAGCATCAATTATTGCATCGAATATAGATTCTCAAGATATTTCTGAAATGTGCCTTTGGCTTGTGAAAGTCTGGACCTGAGTTGAAGCCAAGTTTTCTTACATGGAGCTGTGAGCGAAAGCAACAGTTTATGCGAAGAGGCGCACGCCACAGGCGTTATCACACGACCTTTCTCGTACTTGTCGCAACCACACAACGTTCAGCTGAATAGTGAAGTTTGAGAAGATATATGATGCTAGATGCTCAACGACCATGACTTGATTCTTATGTAGCGACTCCCGATCAGCGATCGCCTCGCCAACAGTAAGCTCACTGCTCAAACCTGCGGATCACTGCTCACTACTATTGTAACAGCCATAGTCTCCTCCCGCACTGCGTAACCAATATCTTGAATCGTCATCATCATTATCAGATACAGAAGAGACGATTCCTAACGCCAGTCATGGGCTGCATGTCAAGCAAGCTCGCCGGAGCAAAGCACGATCAAGACGGATATGGACCCAACCCAGGGAAGCCGCCTGGCCCTCCTTACATACTTTCCGACGGGACAAACGCCAGAAATACATCTGGTAGAATGTACTACGGTGGTGGCTATGGCGGCGATGGCGGAGGCTATGGCGGAGGAGGAGATGGTGGAGGTGGAGGTGGTGGTTGATACCGATTATCAACAAGGGTACGACGTTTTCGTGTTTGTTTGATCTACTTACTGTCTTAGGATTTTTTTGTTCTCTTTTATAGGCAGCAGGATTTATGTGCTTACAATGTATCAGCCGGAACTACTACAATGACTTCCGCCTAGCATAGCCGCCTTCTCAACCGTGCCTCATATCCGCTACGGCACAGCCAAGAAGTATGAACATCTCTCGGAACTGTCTTTTGAACCTTTCATTCACTTTCCCAAAGTTCACGACACTCGTCAGTTCTCTTCATCGGTTCTTTCTCTCAAATTACTGTCGTCGTCACGGTGCTATCCTTCGGTCATCTCCATTCACTTTACCGCAAGCACTCGAGCCAGCGCATACACGTTCGCACTATTCATTCAAGCTAGAAACTACCAAGCCATGGGATCTTTCCTATCAAAAATAAATCGCGAAGTCGAACGCGTGAGAGACGAAGTAAATCACATATCGGCAGTATGTGCTGCTCGGAGAAACGGTGAAAGAGCCCGCGGGTATTTCGAGGGTGTTGGTGCATACCCAGGCCACAACAGTGCGTATGGACACTACAACGGAAGACATGCCAGGACAACCCCTTTTGATGACGGGGGTGATATGCACGGCAGGGAATACAGTGGGTTGGGTAGAGCAGACAGCGGGTTTAGTAACGGTGACGGTGGTGTTGTAGGAATGTCTAGTGAGGGCAGAGCGTCTGGTGAAGGAGATGGAGGTGGGGGAAGTGACTAGAGATGGTTGGCTGCACACGAGCTAGAGATTGTAAAAAGACAGAACGTGGACTGCGCGCAGTCAGGGCTCTGGGTACTGGCGG
Organism: Alternaria infectoria; assembly: GCF_024043175.1. Lineage (NCBI taxonomy): Eukaryota > Fungi > Ascomycota > Dothideomycetes > Pleosporales > Pleosporaceae > Alternaria > Alternaria infectoria. The sequence goes on from NW_026250697.1 coordinate 17,432, forward strand.
AGTTATCTTTGTGCCGTTATTCAAAAGTTCAAGGTCACTGGGAGCATGCTCACATTGTGTGCTTCACTGCGCTCTCTTCCATTGTTCACGTATAAGACTTACAAAACGCTACTTGTATCCCTGTTACTCCAAAGCTTTGCTCCTCTCACACGTTCATACAAGCTTCCCAGTTTTCCCAGCCAAAAAGTACCTTTGGGAGGGCCAGTCTATATCTTCTACACCCACTCAAAACCCCACGTATTCCTCCCAAAATCTTACAATGGGTTGTTCATCTTCGAAACCAATTCCCAAGCCAGCCTCTACAACACCTACCGCAAATCCACCGGCCCCTTCCCCCACGCCCGCTAAGCCAGAAGGAGAGACTCAGCCTGAATCTTCAGCACCGCGCAACACTCCCACTCCTCCGTTTATCACAGCGCCATCTACCCCTGTTCCGATGAAAGGCCCTTTGGCGAGCAAGTATGGCTACTACGATACCGGGTTCACTTGGATTAGCACGCGGGATAAAATGATGGAGTGATGGGTGAGTCAAAGTACGGGATAGCAATTTGCGAGAATGAATACAATGAGTGCTATATGAATTACACAATGACCCTGAATGTTTTGTGTGATATGATGAGCATTAGAATGTGAACCATCTATTTCCATACCAGTTTCTCAAAGCATCGTCTCGCTAGTTGAAGATGTGAAACAATAAAGCGAGTCTCTTCACTACCTAACCACAGTCAACTCGCACCTTATCCTTTCTCTTATAGTTCGCAAAAGCCTACTTCGCACCCACCATCGAAGTTCCTCCTACCGGCCACCATCATCATCAGCCATCGATACTCGAACTCCATCATCAACCATGGGTTGCACATCTTCCAAATCCACAGAACCACTCCCTGTCCCTCGGCCGGTTGAAACAAACACCACTACTCATGTTACTACACCTACCGCTGAAGGCCCTAGTACCATCTCCGACATCCCACACCCACAGTCACAGCTGCCTCGAGTGACCATACGACAAGTTTCTCCAGACGATTCTGCCCCAACTGACGCCAAGATACACGATTCTCAGCCTGGATCGAGCAACATACCGTACTACGAGAACAAGTTATGGCGACGAGGATAGGGTGTATGTGTCGTGCTGTTGAGACACACGTATTGAAGATGCCGCTTCACCTGTCACTAGCATCCAGATGACACGACACCACTTTCTGTTCGTCACTGCCACGTCTCTCCACCACATATCCTCCTTAACACATAGCGAACGCCCATACCAACCCTCCCCCATACTCAAACACTTCCCACTCTCCACCTCTCACTGTCTCCAACCTTCAAGCACCTAAGATCATCCAAGCACAACACCATGGGCTGTATACCATCAACCCCCAAACCGACCACTAACCGCGCCACTAACCCCGTCTCTGTGCCGAACACAAAGCCCACTAACTACCCCCGACCAGTCCGAAGAAGTCCAATCTACGATCCTCCCGAATACACAGATGCCAGTAAGCTGAGTTATAACCGCGGAAGTGGCGGTGTGTACAAGGGCGCGTCGGGGAGTATGTATAAGAGTAATAGGGTGTCTGATGCTACAGATGTAGGGGGAGATGGAGGTGGAGATAATCATGGGTATGGTGATGGGCATAGTCATGGACATAGCAGTGGACATGATGACGGGCATAGTCATGGATACGGCGGTGATAGTGGTGGAGGTAGTGGTGGAGGTGGTGGCGGAGGAAGCTAAGTGCTGTGAGCGACAGGGTGTGAAAAAATGATGCAGATGTTGAGAGAGTGAAGCGATGTTACAATAGTTGTTTGATTTTGTTATTGAAGCGAATTTGATTTTGGGTATCTTTGCGCCGTTGCTGTTTGGCCAGCTGTGTAGCTTGCCGCTGTGCTGGACATCTGTTATGAGCTCTTATGAGTCTCTCTGACTGTTATGTTGCCCTTCCCTCCAACAAGTGGTGTTCTCTCTTCTTCCATGTATGACCGTACCATGACGGTCCCGCTCACCGCATCATACGAAACGGATGCCCTTCAGTGCTAAACACCCAGCTATCCAAACTCGCAACCTCAACATCCGCAAACGTGAGCCAAAGGTACTTCAACGTTTCCGCAGCCCAGAAGCTTTCTTGCATATCCACCCATTTGTCCTCGCCCTTTGACTTTGTATCATACACATCAGCCAGTTGCGCGTATCCAAACGGCGCTTTGCAATGCTTTTCCATAGCGGAGAAAGCTTCCCATGCCCATTCGCGATACCGCTTGTCGCCCGTTATGCGCCATGCGTAGAATACGCTCTCCACATACTCAGGCCGGCCTTTGTATGCTGGTTCTAGTGCCCAGATACCGCTAGCCATCGCTTCGCGCTCTTGACGGGCGGTCTCGGGGATGAAGAGCGGATCGTCGTATCCGAATTTAGGTATCCATGCCCATGTCTCTGGGCCGATCTTGGTGGGTGTAGAGGTATACGAGTGGCGGCAGCCTTCGAGGAGCGCGAGCGCAAAGGTACGGAGGTAGGGTTCGTCGTAAAGTCGGGATGCGAGGAGGATGGTACCGGGTGCGAAGCAGGCGAGGTGCCCTTGCTGGTTTTCGTATTCCTTGTTGTATCGGCCGATGTAGAGATGTTGCATGTAGTGGTCGGGCGCTGGTGCGGAACGGGAACTGAGGTGTTTGCGTAAGGAGTATGCCGCGTCTGTAAATCGGTGTTTGTATGTGCCAAGATGGGGATCTGTTGGCGGTGCTAGGAGCGTCATCTTGACGAGATATTCGTAGTATGAATCGTGTCCACCATCCCAATGCCTCTGGCGGCCCACTGGCTCCCCTGTCATGATGTCGACAGGCGCGTCAACCATGCCTGGCCACGGTGTCTTCCATTTCGACCATACAAGTGGCGCCCACGCGTTCGTCGAGTTCTGCGTGTATGTCAAGTTGCCAGTCAATCTGGTCAAGACGCGGTTCTCGAGGATCGAAGAGCCAGTCCGCGCAGGGCCTATAGCGGGGTGCTGGTCGTAGCCGTGTTTGGTTGGGTCGTCGCTGAAGACGAAGGAAGGATCTGGCTCGCCCTGCTCTGTTTCAAAGTCGACACGAGGCCATGGCATGCCTGTGGGGGTATCGTACGCTGGAGCAAGCTTCCCCGCTAGGGTGACAGCATGCTCCAGTACAAGATCGCGTGCCTCTTCGCTCAGTACGTCTTCCGGAATGAGCCCCGTGTCGTACATATCTACAATAGACAAAAGCCCGCCCAGGTATCGTATCGTGGTCTCGAAAGGGTCGACGAGGTCCTTCGCTTCGTTGAAGTCGATGGCGAGTATGTGCTCGAGAGAATGCGCCAACTCGTCCCATAGTCCCATGAGTGCCAATGTGCTCGCGGAGTCCACGATGAAAGCTCCCCATCCATTTCTGGATGACGAGTTGCCTCCCGACACGGGTAGGATGTCATCGCAACCCCAGGCGTTCTCCCTGTACTTCCAAAAGGTATATTTCATGGCATCCCGCACGCTCTTCGCCCGTGCCTCGTCCGCCTTGCCCGTTCCATTCCAATCCGCATGTTGTATTTGTGCGCCGAACTTCGGTATGTCCCTCTCTCGAACAGTCGGGTTCTGGAACTCCTTGATGAGGAGGTACAGGGTGATGACGATGATGGCCGCGAGGAGCTTGAACGACGACTCGGGGTTCCGCTCGAATCTGGACTTGCCCCAGCGGCGGAAGCCGGGCATAGTTAGAGAGTGGTAGAGGCCTTATGGTGCTGGCGGAGGCGCTCAAGAGGCGGGTGGTAATAGCGCGCACATCTGCCCAGGTGGTCTCAGGGTGCGGAGTGGGTGCGGAGGTGCGGCGATCGATGTTCAAGGTTCCAAGCTATGAGACCATACTTGGCTCGAACGGGATGACTATTGTGTGGTGAATGAAAGAACAGTGTTCAATGCTAATGAGTGAATGTACGAGACGAGTTTACGCATGTGAGCGCTGACGTCGTGTCGCGCTCGAGTCTGAGAGCTGCTCCAGGCTTGGCGCTGAGCCCTCAGCGTCGTCATCGCGAACTTTGCGACACCAACGCGTTCGCACATTCTCATCCTCGACATGGCTGTCTGGCAGTACGTGCGCACCCTGCATATGTACGTTCCCACCACTGACATTGAGATAGATGGTTCAAGAACATACCGCCCAAGACGCGCATGATCATTGGCGTGGGCGTCATGGCGTACGCGGGCGCTGGCCTCTACATATCCGACAAGGCTGAGGAGAAATTTGGCCTTACCCCAACCGAGAAAGATCGAGAGCAACTTCAAGATGTGATACCCAAAATCTCAACCATCGAGAAACGAACCTCATAAGGCATCATGCTTTCCCATGTATAAATTTTGGATGTCAGAGGAGACGGCAAATACGGTGCGTATGGAACATTCCACTGTAATAGCGAGACGAGATCTAACAGTTCCAGGCGAATGCATAGCCTCAATCCACCTTATCGTCGGTGTATTTCTATTAGGCTGTTAGGCAATATCAACACCGTTCCGCAACGGAAGATGTTGCCCAGATCATCGTCACTTCTTGTAGTTATGCATTGGATTCGTCTTGCAAGGCAGCGCTTATGGCGAGATGAATACCGCCACGTATCCATCCACCGTTCAATGCTTGACCATGACATTCTGTCATTAGACGTTTCAGGAAGACCACCGAGGCTATGCGTGGCTGCTTATTTCTATGCGGTATAGCGTAAGGCAATGAGGCTTCCCACTACACCACATTTGCCTACATGCATGGCGCAGTACATACATACGACGCAATCTTGGCGCTTACCCAAAGCCGTTCGCCTGCTCGATCATACAGCCCGGTTCTGTTCAATACATGTTTCATCTCGCTGCAGTAGGCAACACCATCCGTTGACAGACTGATGGATCCTACGCCATTGTCTGCGCACAGCGCAAGAGGAGAAAAACGACGCCACCGCTCAGACTCGCCATGCAGTCACTGCCGGGAAACAGAGGCAGGATGCTCTCCAGTCCCCGACGATCGGAGAGGTATGTGTACCAATTGCGCCCGCCTGGAACAGGAATGCGATCTGGGAACCGCCTCGAGAAAAGTGGCCAGGTTGAGAGAGCAACTTGTGGACACAGCCTTGGACTCTTGCGGTCCAAGTCGCACTGAAGGTTAGGAAAGTGTCGTCTTGGAATATCAAATCCTGACCCCAGTTGTATAGCCCAGCAGACAAATTGCGACATACGCGAGGAGTCTGCGCAACAAACGGACCCCGTAGCAGAAGAGTATACACCTCGTTCAGTCAAACGAGCGTCTTCACCACATGTGGAGGCGCCAGGAGTAACGGTCCCAGAGTCGCCGACAATGCTGCCTATGAAGCCTTCCCAACGCTCAAACTCGACTTGCACTAATTGTGCAAAGACGAAGAACAAGTGTGACTTGAAATATCCATTCACGAGATGCACCCGATGTTCTCGATTGAATCTCAAGTGCATCAAACTTCCTGCACGACGGCTAGTCAAAGGTGGTCGCGCCGCAGCATCGGGACGTCGCCGCCCTAGGTCACCCATTCACTACTCTGACAGCGAAAGGACAAGATCACAGTCACCTGCAGAAAGCTTTTATCATAGCGATTCGTCGGCTCGAGCTGGTTCACCTGTTGGTGCAGGACCATCTTCTCGCGTGCAGAATGATACAAATCACGGCGAGCAAATCTTTGATTTAGACAGTGTCTCTGACTGTTCTGATCATATCGAAGACTTCAGCCCCTCAGATCTCGAACGCACAGTGACATACCAGCATGTCCCTCTCTTAGACAGTGAGATCCGACTCCTCCGTATCTCACCCGGGCTCTTCGCGAGCAGCTTATTATGCTCTCTAAAAGTCGTCCCCTTGGAGAAACTCACGACAGAGGTCCACGAATTCCAAGCTCTTTCATATGCGTGGGGTAGCGACCCTCCCTCACACGAAGTCTTCCTAAGTGATCTTCCCAGATCAGGTGACGGCGATTTTCCTAGTCAAGCGTTGACACGTCCCCGGACGTATCCCATCCGCAGAAACCTCTATCAAGCCCTGAAGCACATTCGCCTTACGGACGACTATCTGTGGCTATGGGTAGACTGTTTATGCATCGAACAAACGAATCAGGAAGAGAAAAGTCAGCAAATCCCAAAGATGCCTTGCATTTACTCCAGCGCCTGGAATGTCATTGCATGGCTTGGAGACGCTGGTCGAGCGACTAATGAATTGGCTGTAAGTCTGGTTCCGGATATTCTGAACCTAAAGACGCTTGATTCCGACTTGCGAGGAGACGCCATAGATAAAGACACCCGCTTCCATGCTTGGTTAGCCTTCGCGCGCGCTCTACGGCAGCCTTGGTTCCGGCGTCGATGGGTAATACAGGAAGTTGCCTGTGCAAGAAGACTCTCGGTACGCATTGGCCACCATATCTTGAGCTGGTTGGATTTTGCTGATGCCGTGGATCTATTTTCCGACAATTTCGATCAAATACGAGCACACTATCGCCACTCGGCACCCTACACTCAATTCAAGGCTCGTTGGGATCATAATGATAGTTATAGTGCAGAGGCGGTGGCACTCATGAGATTTTCGCGTAATGTGTTTCAAAAATCTCTAGATGCGTCAATTACATCTAGGCTGATGAGTCTAGAGTCTTTGGTACTCACAGCCTCGCACTTCGCAGCATCGGATGTTCGAGATACTATATACGCTCTACTTTACCTTGCCAATGACATGCACGACGTTGTTGACACTTCTTCGGCATCGCAAGTGCAACACCGTTTCACTTCGGACTATTCAAGACATCCCGTGGATATCTTCAAGGACTTCGTACGTTATAGCATCGGAAAGTCCAACTCTCTCGATGTACTTTACCGGCATTGGGCTTGTTGGTCCCACTTGAACGCCCGGTACGGATACAACGAAAGGTTACTACCCAGTTGGATCGGAGCAGCAATATTTGGTCAGAATCGCTCTGAATCTCGGTATCATATTCCTTCAGATAGTCTGTTAGGACCTGTTGGCTCCCAGGTTTACCACGCATCACACTGCATCTCATTTAAAGGACAATCAATACCGCCAACAATCGACGATACCATACAACTTGAGGGAATGCTGCTAGGCACGGTAGATGTAGCCTCAGTATCGGCTGTCACTAGAGGACTGATCAGGAGCGATTGGCTGAGAACTCTCGGATGGTGCGGAACTCTAGATGGAGGCATCGATGATCAGCTTTGGAGGACCCTTGTGGCGAATCGCGACCCTGAGTCGAAAGTGGCTCCTACCTGGTACCGACGAGCATGCGCCTTGGCACTCACACAGCTTGACCATCTCGGTGACCTGAACTCGGAAGCTCTAGCAGCCGACCCCTCACAGCCTAGCACCTTAATCGAATACTTGAAGCGCGTACAGAACGCGACTGCTCATAAGAAGATTTTCCGCTGTGCAAGTGTCGAGTCAGAAGTCAAAAAGAGCCCTACAGGAAGTCAGAGAAAGGTCGCCGATGCCATCGTAGGCCTAGGACCAGAGCAGATGACAGGCGAAGATGAAAGCTTGGTTTGCATTCTCTATGGATCCTCCGTACCGGTTATCCTCAGTCTGATCGACGACGAGAGATTACAAAGCGGCGACATCTGTCACGTCAAGCTCGTCGGTGCCTGCTACGTACATGGACATATGGAAGGGGAGATATTTGCAAGCATGGGCGAGAAGGAATTCCAAGGCAGAACGATGAAGTTCAGCATTCATTGAACTTTTAATGGATGCATCAATACATGAGCTATTGTACAAGTCCTCTTTTACATAACAAACCCACCAAATCCGCAACACGCTCTCCTGCTATTCCATCTCCTTCACCACACCTCTACCTCCAATTCTCAGGCCATTTATCTTTGTTGTTACTATAATCCGGCAAGACAACCGTTTCTTTCTTCGCTTTCTTCCCTTCACCAACCGTTGTCTTGTCTGCATACAGTATCTTGTCGAGAAACTTCTTAAGACCCGCAGGGTTCGCATTAAAAGAGCCACTGAAAGTGCCCAACAGTCTCCACTGCCTGAGCTTCCCCAGCGTCTCTTCAGTTAAAGGATCCTCCGCAGCCCAGTTCTGAAACGTCTTGTTGAATATGCGCTCGAGCATGACACGCGCATATGCCGACTTCAGTGGCAACAAATTAAGCTTTGAGTCAAGGAGTTCTTTTTTGAAGGTGAGTGGTACTTTGGCGAGCCAAAGGAGAACCTCGCGTTCTTCCATTGTGCAGAAGTCTGGTCGGTCGCCCTTGTGTCTTTTCGCCGGGAATAGACTTGCGGTGCCTCCGGCATGCTTTCGTTTGGCGCCTTGGGTAGCAGCTCCGACTGCTGGCTGCGCGGTCTCGTCGTCGTTTTTGAAGTCGTCGAGATCCACAATATCGTCGTCAGAGAGGTCCTCATGCCTTTTTCCGCCACTTTGACCATTGCCGTCCCCAGCATTCTTTTTAGCATCCACGATTGTCTTTATGAGGACTTTGTTTTTCTCCTGGAACTCTGCCAAGTAGTAATCAGGATAGCACAGGATGTCTTTTTTTAATACGCCTTCATTGCCAAACTCTTTGGCAGTATTCTCCAGCACGCGAGCCGCATCTTCGAATGCCATGTTCTCGACCAATAGACGGTGCTGCTTTAGCCAAACATGTCTGTCCCCTTTAGCGACCTCATTGAAACCACCGAAGAGATATTGAAGAACAGCTTTCTGGGACCACTCGTCCATTGCCTCGATGCGAGGAGCAATCTTCTCTGGAAGCCTTTTGATCCATTCCTGCAGTCGTTTCTGGATGGTATACGTGAAGTCTAAGGGAGAGCCTTCAAGTAGCTCTCCAACTATTGCCACATTCTGGGGGACGAACTGATTTGAAGAGCCTGAAGGGTTCGTAGGTCCGGGAAGTCCTTGAGATCCACCAGGTCCTTGACGCTTTTGACGTCCTTGGCGTCCTGGAGATGTTCTTGTAGCTTTGGAAACAGGCTTGCCGGAGTTTGTCTCATACTTCTTTCGCATCCGCTCCAAAATATTCTCCGCCTTGGTTCGGATGACTAGGTGACCACCTTCCGTGTAGAACACGTCTCGTTTGGGGACTTCATCCTCGGAACCTAGCGTAAAGACGTTGAGATCGCGAACCCAGGTAGCAGAACGCGCTTTCTCGTCCTTAAACTTTCCGCCGTATTTGACAAAGAGAATAGCCCTGTAAGTGTAGTCATTTGATAGCTCGCCAATGCGCGAATCCTTTCGTACGTGCGTTGGCGCATCCTTCATCTGCTCCAACTGGTTCAAGTGCTTCATGAGCGTAGCGTGGTCGATTGTGGCCCAGTCGATGGACTTCGGGTCTGACAACGCGTTCTCTGAGCCTTTCGCGGGCGGAGATGAAGGCTGACCAGTGCTTGCTTTGTCATCTTCATCGACTCTTTCTCGGCTTCTCTTCCTCTTCTGCCCATGAGCCTGACGATGTTCAAAATGTGGCCAATGAAGTGGGCTCTCTTTCAAATACGGAAGTGTCTTCTTCGCCTCACCCCGGTAGTAGTACCATGTCAGCCAATATCTCGCAGTGTCGATGTCCTTCTTTCCATCTGCGATCATATTGGGATCGTGCGCTCGCCAAACTTTCACGTCTTCATCCGGCATATCCGCGAACTCGCCGACGAAAAAGCGGTAGAGAAGTCCGCCGGCGACATCGTATCGAGTGTTCCCCTCATTATCTTGTATGACCTTCTTCGCATCTGGATGCAGGTTCCGGACCCAGTGATCGATACTCGTGGGAGACAGAGAAGCAAACAGGGGCAGGTCTATCTTCTGGTAGGTTTGATCCATACGTTGCTCAACGGATGTCATATCCCAACGTTGACTGCGCTCTTCATCCGTGAAGGCATGCGTGTCGTTGATGTAACCTTCGAGAACCTCGTTAGACACTCCGCCAAAACTGCCAACGAATGTGCGATGTAGTACAGCTTTGTATGTTTGTCGGTTCCAACTCGGTGTTCCGTAAATCTTGAAAAGATCATTCTCGTATTTTTTGTGCCAGGCATCGGTCTCTGCGTCCGTGAGTGTCCCAAATTCGGGCAGGTTGCTATGATCAGCGCCTGCAGGATACTTGAATAGTGGTGTCTTTACGAGGAAGCTGCCATTGCCCTCCAAAAGAGAGTTTCGTATCGCCGTTTGCACATCTGGGTTTGAGTCATCAGAGTCGTTGCCGTCGTCACCTCCCAGCCCATTCCCTTTTCCCCCGTTATTGCCACCAGGGCCACCGCCACCACCGCCCGGCCCCATTCCTGAACCTCCGTTTCCACGGCCAGGTCCACGGCCAGGTCCGCTACCGCCACTACCACCACCGCCAGGCCCGCCAGGCCCGTGAGTTCCGCGATGTGTTCCAGCCGCATGTTTGCGGAAATGATACCTATCAAATAAGCCCTTGTGGTCTCGCTCGCCTGTCCGCTCGCGCCAAGCCGTAGCCACCCAAGGCGCAACGACCTTGGGATTCAGGATACGAAAGACATCCGGTGTCATCTTCAAAGAAAGCTCACCCGCTTTAGCATTCTTCTCACACTCATCCTGGATAATCTTCTGCATCTCAACTCTTGTATACAGAGAATCAAAATCCAACGCGTGGCAATGGCCATCCCATTTCCGTCTCGAAAAAGCGGTACGTAGATGCGACATGTAGTATTTGTTCTTGTATAGATATTCGAGAAAGGCGACAACATACGGACCGCACGCTCCACCATCGCCCTTAAAACTGTTGTCTCTGAACTGGTGCGGAACGTATTTGGCGGTTTTCGCATTGTACTGGCCTCGCTCGGGCCCGAGAACCTGCTCGATGGCACAGAGAATCTTCCCGGCGACTCTTGCCGCTGGAGACATGTCGCGGGGAAGCCGCTCTGTCTTTCTGCCCCTTTTGACCAATGTGATGTTGCCATCGATCCAGCGTGCCGTCTTTGTTTCTTTGTCCACTACTAAGAGACCCCAGTGAGAGCCTACGGCGAGAGGTTCCAAGGGTGGCTCCTTTGACTTTTTACTAACTTTTTTGGGTCCTTCCTTTGTCTTCTCGATGGCTGGTTCTGGTGTGTTGTCGTCGCCTTCTTGTGGGGTGTCAATCATTGCTACATCCACCTCGTATGCCCGCTCGAGATCGGGGAAGTCTTCGACCGTGTCTTCAGCTCGCACAACATCCTCTATCCCTTCTATTACCTCGCTTTCTTCCACTTCTTCAATATCTTCTGTCGGAACGTCCTCAGCTTCTCTAGCCTCCTTTCCCTGCCTATCGATTTCCTTGTTACTTAGCAGGCCATCATTGACAGGTACCACAATAAAGCGCTTTCCATCTTTCAGTGTCGGCTCTATAGTACCGTCTTTGAGCAAATCCTCCATGGTGCAATCGCCGTTACCGAAATTGAACAAATCGTTGCTCTGGTAGATTGGAAGTGCGCAAACATCTCTTGACGAATCTCGCCTAGTCAGTAGAGCAAAGGCAACATCGAGGCTGCCAGCTTCGAGCCAGCAGGCAAGATTATTGCCTCTTGTAGTTGTGATGTCCAAGTATTCCCGGACTCCGATCTCGCGAGTGTAGCCATGCTCATTCTTGAGTTCGACTAGACTAGTGCCTAGCCAATCCTCGATAAGTTGATCGTCAGTCTTTGGTGTGTCTGTTTGTGTGCCTTCGTCATTGCCAGTAGGCTCGACTGCTGGTGTGCCTTCAATATTATTAACTTCTGTCGGGCTGTTGGCGGTGTCTTCTGGAGTGTCTGCCATTGTGCAAATGCTGTATTCGTGGTGTCCTTTTGATGAAATCAACGAGTGTCATAGATCCCGCGGACGTATATGCCTGATATGTAGCATCTTCCTCGAGTTCTTCGAACAAAGCCGAAGATGCTTGAAAAGGGGACAGGAGGCGACGAACAAAGACACCAAGGTAGATAGCAGCGCCCTTTGTCGAGTATCGGACGACACCATCATTGTCCAAGTCTCTTTCATGTCCGTTTTGGGGCAAATAGGATGTTAGTTGACCTGGTCGTCAGCGAAGACATGAGGATTGTCGACTGTGAGATATAGTCAGTATTATGAATTGTCAATTAAGTAGCTAGCGAGATTTTGATCTGCCATAGGAGTGTCAGCTACAGAATACCGAGTCCATGACGGGTATAGACGAATACCGGGAAAGTGGTAAATACCGATCCATGCTGCCGGTACACCTCCTGGCACCTTTGTCACACCCGTCTACCTCCATTGTCTTGCCGGCTCTGGCGGCACAACCTCCCTGTCTGCCCCTTCCCTAATCAGATTTGCCGGATCCGTGAACGGATTTGCATGCGCTTCTAGGTCCTCGGGCGACGCTCGTGATGTCGCGATCTTCGGCTGCTGGCCTGGAGTACCGTCTATGAACGTGAGTCCGAAGTTGTTCAACGGAACAGGCGTAGCATGAGCACCGAGACTCGACGAAGGAAAGTCGCGAAGGTTTTGTTGCGCGGGGGTAAGGGAAGAAGCGCCGCTGAGATCGTCTAGTCGCATAGACTGTTGCGCATCAGTCTTTCTGTTGATGTACGCCGCGGCGAGCGCAAAGCCGAAGTAGATAGCCATGCTATTACTGATTAGCTTATTTCCCCAACATCACCATCCATGTGTTATCGTAAAACTTACCAAACCGCTCCCAACATGCCCAAAACCTCACAACCCCGTTCAATCCCCTTTGCCCATCTACTCCACCTGTCCAACGTATACATCGTCTTATCGTATTGCCAACACGAATCCCTAGTGAGAGCCACAGTGTGCCTCAAACTGTAATCGATCTTGCTACTGGGGAAAGTGTTCATCCAAACAGTGCCCAAAGCAACCAGCACGAAGTAGACAGCGAGGCAGGTAGACCAGAGCATGCCAGCACGGTTGGAGATGCGCGCGGAGCGGTAGTGGCTCCGAAGGAGAAGGAGGAGATCGATGACTAGGAGAAGCGGGTTGAAGATCAGGATTGCTATGATCGTGCTGCAAAGATGTTGGTTAGCACATCTTCGTAGATGGGATAGTACGATAGAACGACAAAACTTACAAAATCCCTCCCCTTTCCTTCCCACTCAGATACTCGGGCCCCATCAGCCCCGGGTCCGTACTATTAATCCCAACATCCATCCCATGCCAAAACTTCTCGCGATCCACATTCGCATACAGCACCGGCAACGTCTTCACGACGTTAGTCAACACAACTCCATACGTATCCCCGTATATCCCATACTTGGTGAAGTCAAAGTTGCTACCGGCATCCACATTCAAGCATTTGACTTCGCTTTGGGGGGAGGCGAGTAGACGGTGGGCCATAGCGACACAGAGGCCGAGTTGCGCGACCGCGAAGAGGATGGAGAGAAAGAGGAGGATGTCGGTTGCGAGGCCGGTGCGAGAGGGCCAGCGGGTGGAGCGGGAGTGGGTGAAGAGGGTGAGGCAGGAACGGGCTTCCTTGAGGGGGTTTGTGCGGGTGCGCGCCATGATGGCGTTGTTGGTGGTGACAGGTTTGTAGTCTGGTGTCGTTTTTTCTGTTAGTGGTGGGTGACTGGAATAGTTATCTGAAAGTCGAAAGGACGAGAAAGAAAGGTGAGCAGGACAGGATTTATCCATCCCTCAATCTCTCAGGGTCTGTGGTGTTGTCTTCTGGTAGCGGTACAGTGAGTACCGTGGGTGCGACGCCGGAAGCGAGGGGGAGCCATGATAGCATCTTCAAATGCCCTTGGGCAAAATGGGCTGATAGCGTCTTCAGGAAGGAGCGACGACGACTGCGCTGCCGATAAACCACGTGAGGCGAACGAGGAAAGAGCGACCGGTCGGAAAGGTATCAACTTGAATTGGCAGCTACATAGAAACATTGATCGGGCTCGGGGCTTCGCAGGGGGTGTACATGCTTGCGTAAAGCAAAAGGACAAAAAGGGCTCATGACAGGGTAACAAGGAGATTAAGATCGTAATCAAAAGAGGTATTGCAAGTTGTTTACATGCGGCTGCGATAGGGCCTAGGGACAGCCGGCTGGAAGAGCCTATCCGGCAGCCTGTTTCCATACTGATCGAAGCGGTAGTCCTCCTTTTGTTCAATCCACATCTGCCCAGCAAGTTAGCCTTGTGCTAACAGCTAGAGCTTGCTACCGTAGGGGCGGGGCGGGTAGCCAGCAGTGTTGTAACCACTCACCTCGCGGTCGGCGTAGTTCCTGTCCAACGGCACTGGTTGTGGATTTAGTATTTCTTCGTCGCCAAAGCCCGCGTCTCCTTGGAACCTACGCGAATAGTGCGCTGCACCAATGGGTTGCGGGGCGCCGTATTCGGCGTACGCAGGGGCTCGAGGGCCGTACTGACCTGGGCGTTGGGCGCGCGCGTTGCTCTGCATCCAGGAGTCGCGCTCGGGGAGACGGTCCTCGTACGATTCAGGGCGGCGGCCGAGGGGCTCGGGGAAGCGCGGGTTGTAGGTGCCTTGAGTCTCGATGGGGTACTGAGAGCGGTAGTGGTCTTCCTGCTGGTAGCGCTCGTCGTAGTGCGTCTCGTAGCGGCCGTCACGACCTTGTTGCTCGAAGTGGACGTCGTGACGGGGAGCAGGGCCGCGGTCGTCGAAGTGCTGGGGTCCGCGCTGATGTTCGTCGATGTACACGTCGCGACGCTCTTCGTAGTGAGCTGGGGGCTGACGGTCGCGCTCAACCCAGACGTCGCGGTGCTCCTCTACGTGTCGCGGCGGCGCGCCATCACGCTCGACCCAGACATCCCTCTCGATGTGCGTCGTGTGGGTGGGCTGGGGCTGGGGCTGGGGCTGGGGAGGTTCCTGATGGATGTCGATGTCGATGTGCGTCTCCTTGGTGGTCGCCTTGGGCTTCTTGGGCTCCTCGACTGGCTCCAGAGCAGTCAGGTAGCCGATGACCTCGCTGAGACTGGAATGCGCGATGGCGAGCTCCTTCTCCCGGTTCTCGAGCTTCTCCTTCTCGCTGAGCAGCCAGTAGACGCGGTGCCGCATGCCGATGCGGCGGCCGTCCTCGACATCGCCGGCGACGCGTTCCGTGTGCGGCGTGATGTTCTCGAGGGCGCCGCGCACGTCGCGCATGCATCCGTAGACCCACTTTGACTTTTCCGGGTTGGCCTCGAGGATGTCGTGGATCTCGCGGATGGACAGCAGGCGTCGCACTTCATCGAGGTCGGACCGGACGCGGCCAATGATGCGCACGTAGACGGCGTTGGATGGGCCAACGTCGCGGACGCGCTTGGCCTTGGTGAGGAACTCGGCGAGCTTGTAGGCACCCCCAAGGGCACCGGCGGCAGCACCGAGCGTGAGGATCTCTCCTTTAACCATGACGGGCGGTGAGGTGGCAGCTGCTGGGAGCTACCGGCTTGGTGAGGGTGATGTTCAATTGAGTGAAAGGGTGCCTGCGTCTCTGCCTGTACCTGGCGCGAGCATCCCGCGCAGGTTCAACCGGCGTGGAAAGTGGGGATAGGCGCTTTGGTGAGGTGTGAAGAGAGCAGAGTTGTTGTCGCTCAGCTACTCAGGGCAGCATTGACAGGGGCCGTAGCTGTTTAGTGTTATTCGGGGGCTGGGTGCTAGCCACATGGAGGCGCTCTAGCCTGCAGCTCGTCACTCCTCGCGACCAACCCGAGGTCTGAACTCCCCCAGAGCTCCACCCACGAACATGTGGCTTCCATCGCTTGCAACCGACAAGCTGATCGTGTTCATCGCGGAGATCCTGAGCGGTGAGGACACACGCTGGCCTCGCCCAAAAACTGCCATTTGTCTGCGGTAAACAACATCTCCACGTCTTGTTTACTCCGTCCTGATACGCGCCTGGATCATCCCAGCTCGCCATGTCAGCTCCACTCGACAACGCACCGACCTGCCTGAAACTTGACACTCAAAACCTTGCTTTATTTACCGTATTTCGCAATGAACGCGCGAACTTTGGGATCGCTCAAACTCAATTCACTGCCCTCTGCATCCAGCAGCTCACGGTCCTTGTTCTCCAGCTCCAGCTCCATCGCCTTCAACTGCTCGTCCAGTTCCGGATCTGTCAAGCTAGCCTGGTGGAATGGTGCGTGCTTATATAGCGCACTCAAGATCGCCCTCAGGTCGGTATCGGCTTTGCTTGTTCGTTCGGCAATTGCATCATGAGCCGACGTCGCGGTGGACTCGTAGTGGCTCTGCAGCTTCTTGCTTCGCTCAACCTGGGCTTGTTGCAGAGTATCCTGCAGGCTTTCAATGTTGTCGTGACTGAATGATATGCCCGCATAACGAAGCGCGTCTTGCAGTGTGACCGGGAGGTCGAGCGATGATGTAGGCTTGAGCTTCACCATGGGTGTAAAGGCCGACGTGTCAGACCTCATACGTTTCAAGACGGGTGTTCCAACCGGTGGGTGTGTCTCCGGTATACGCTTCGCTGCTGCTGCTTGGACGTGCGCGAGTGCTTGTTGGAACTCGTCAGTGTCCTTTGTACCAGTAGTGACTATGTTGAGACGTTTGCCCATGTACTCGAGCGTTGAGAGCACCTGATATGTTAGCAACAGTCTGATGACATATGGGAGGTACTCACATAGTTTAGCCAAGCCGTTCGTGCCTGTGTTCTGTCCCTGTCCTTGCGCTCCTTCATCTCAATCATCGGCTTGCGTATCTCATGCTCGACAACCATTTCAGCAACAGAAGCGATCTCGGAGTGAAGCTCTTCCAGCTCAGCCTGCAGGGCGACCTTTCTCTCTTTGAGGTCTTCTTCTGTTTCTGCAACGCCGTTCTGGGAAAGGCCCGATGCGTTGGTGAGAAACACAGTGTCGACGCGAGCTTTGATCTCCGCCGCGCGGAAAGAGATAATAGCCTTGCACCACTGCTCCATCGACTTCTCGTCCTCGCTGACTTCAGGCTCGGTAACAATCTGTGACACCAACTTAGGGAGTCGGCTCAGAATTTGGTCGTCTGATGCAAGGCGCTCTGACAGGTAACCTTTGAGTGTTGACCTTTCAGAATCAATTTCTCGTTGGGCGTCGGTCATCTGTTCCGTGACTGATGCAACGACATCGTCGACCTACTCAAGTTAGCGGAGAACCATCTGTGGTGATTTGAAACTTACAGAGACGTCTAGTCGAGTCTTTTCCTGACCCTTCTTCCTTCTTCGCTCGTTCCTTGCATGCTCAACATCCAAGTTAGGCTTATCGAGAGCTTTAAGCTTCATCAATGCATCTTTCTGAGTCTCCAAAACTCGGCATTGCTCTTCAATCGCAGTAGTAGAACTCTTCAGCGATTCAATAGCCGCAGCAATTTCGTGGTTCAAGATAGGTCGGATGGGTTCACCCTCGCTTTCGTACTGGTGCAAGAGACCCTTCTTCTTCAAAGTCTGGTACCTAGAACATCAATTAGCAGATACCGAAATAACGAAATTCTGCACTTACAGCTCTAGCTCTTCTTTGCTGAGTAAAGTGTCTTCGTGGAGGTACTCGTCGACCCACGCCGCAGCTTCGTGCTTTGTATCCGCATCCTCGAAACCCAGAAGAATGTTGTCGAGATCAACCTTGAGGCCTCGCTCTTCCACCACATTCAGCAGATGGTGAGCTGCTTGTTCTTCTTCCATACTCCCCACTTCTCATTCGTGTTCTTGCGGTGTGGGTGTTTTGTGGCAGATGCGAAAGCAGTTAGGTCAGCGACATTCGATACGGCGCGCCACACGAGCCACCCGCGCAGTCGCGGTTCACGGCACTCTTCGTGCCTTCCCAACGCGCTCGCGACTTGGACTTTGACACCCAACTACGCCCATCCAAACTCCCCACCAGGCCACGAACATGCCTCCCACCGCTCTCGAACCCGTAATAACCCCCGAACCCGCCAAGGAAACCGCCAAAGAAGCCTCCATTCATCCCACCCCACTACCCACCACGGCCATGCCATCCAGCAACCCCACCCATGAAGAACACCAATACCTCTCCCTGATTCGCGACATAATCCAAAACGGCGAGCACCGCCCCGACCGAACCGGCACAGGCACCCTCGCCGTGCCCTTCCCACCCCAAATGAAATTCGCCCTCTCGCGCCCATCCCCCGACCCAACAAAACCACCCACGCCCATCCTCCCCCTCCTCACCACAAAACGCGTCTTCCTGCGCGCCGTAATAGGCGAACTCCTCTGGTTCGTCGCAGGCAGTACACACAGCAAATCCCTCTCAGAAGCGGGAATCAAGATCTGGGACGGAAACGGCAGCCGCACTTACCTCGACAGCGTCGGTCTCTCCCACTACGAAGAAGGCGAACTCGGCCCCGTCTATGGTTTCCAATGGCGGCATTTCGGCGCTGAATACAAGGGCCATGCGGAAGACTACACAGGCCAAGGTGTCGACCAGCTCGCTGAGATCATCGACAAACTCAAGAATAAACCGTATGACAGACGGATTATTCTGAGTGCGTGGAATCCGGCGGATATTAAGAAGATGGCGCTGCCGCCTTGTCATATGTTTGCGCAGTTTTATGTTAGTTTTCCGGGGCATAAGCAGGGGGAGGAAAGACCGAGAGGCGTGTTGCATAGTTTGCTGTACCAGCGGTCTTGCGATATGGGCTTAGGGGTTCCGTTTAATATCGCGAGTTATGCGCTGCTTACGCATATGCTGGCGCATGTATGCGATCTCACGCCGGGTACTTTTACGCATACAATGGGGGATGCGCATGTTTATCTGGATCATGTGGAGGCGCTGAAGGTGCAATTGGAGAGGGAGCCGCGCGACTTCCCGGAACTGAAGATAAACAGGAAGATTGGGGGAAGTATAGATGGGTGGAAGGCGGAGGAGTTTGAGGTACTGGGGTACAAACCGCATGCGAGTATTGCGATGAAGATGAGTGTGTAGGATATATACGATGTATGATGAATGTGGGAGCATGTCTCCAACACATGCTTTGGCATTGATACTGTACGTTTGCACGCTTGTCATACACATTCTAACATGCAGAGACGCTATGAACGCTACAAACCCAACGTAAATACGTTATATGTATGAAGATGTGGAAAGGAACATAACAATCAGTCAATCTCCCTCATTTCCAAACCCCCCATCCACTCCCGCCACACCCACCTCCCCTACGAAGGCATCTCCTGCGGCTCACTCCTCGGCCCATGATTATGCGCATACTTCACACTACCCGGCAACTCACTCCTTACAGTATCCGAATCCGGCGCATCCACGTACTGCGCATCCACATGCTGTGCATCCACATACTGCGGCGGCACAGCACCATACATGCTCTCTCTATTATACGGGCTCTTCTCTCCGTTAGCAAGCTTCGTCGCCTTCCTCTTGCGCCACCAGAAGGCCGCAAAGCCGATTAGTGCGAGAGCGACTAGACCGCCGATTACCGGTCCTGCTATCCATGCTTTGCTGGGGGAGGAGTCGTCGTTGCTGTTTTTGTTGGCTCCAGATGATGAGGAGGGCGACGAAGAGGGGATCTCCGCATCGAGGAGGACGGCGTATGTAGCGCCTGGCTGCTCGCTAATCACAGTCGTAGTGTTCTGCAGATAGCAGTTGTTGAACCCGCCTTTCAATGTCGAGTCGAAGAGAATAGCTTTGCATCCTACGTTCTCCTCCGCGCAAGCATCCATACACGCCGTAATATTCTGCATATGCAAACTCGTAATATTAGTCCCCGGATTCAACCTCCCACAGTGCACCTCAAAGCCCTTGGCATCCTCCGTGCCCGCCGCCGCCGTATACGATTCCCGATCTGGACATTTCGTATCGATCTGGTCGATCTGCGTCATGACTGCCGAGTGAAAGAGGATGACTCCCGCGCCTACGTCCAGGCTATCCGTGTAACCAGAGTCGTCGCCCGTCTTGAGAATGCAGTTGGCGAAACCGATTACCATAGTCGGATTCCAGGATACGGCTGTGCAGAGCGGTTGCTGATCGACGCATATCTGCATGCATTCATCGAGGGATTCGACGTGGTAGAACCATTGATAGTTGCCCTCGAGATGTGGATACCCGTCAAAGTCAGCTACGTTTGCCTTGATCATCTGCCCGCAGTGCGTGGTGTATTGCATGCCGTGGACGCCGGGGAGGGTGTTGGTGGAAAGATCTTCATGCGGACATGTTTCGTCGAAGCCTTCCATTTCGCTCCTCTCGATGAGGGCGGTGTAGCGGTGGGGGTTTGGTTCGAGGAGATCGACGGTCGCGCTGCTGTTCTTCATGTAGCAGATGTTGTCGGGATCCACCCAGAGGACGCCGAAACATCCTTCGCCGGGGCCCCAGAACCGTGAGCAGTGTTCTATGCATTCTGCGAAGCTGTCTAGTTGAATGGCTTCGGTTGGCGCGTCTGATGTCTATTAACTCTGATCCCTCTTGGAGGATATCGCGTGATCTGCTGCTCACCATTATTGCGTATGTTTTGATCACAGTATGTGGTGTAGTTGGCGCCGTTCAGTGTCGTAAATGGGAAGCCGCATCGCGCAGGACTATATTGTCGTGCTTCGAGGGCGCGATTTGGTACATATTCTGCTAGACCTGCTCTTGTATCAGTAAGCGTCTTGTATACTACCATCATCTCCACACTTGCAAACATACTTGTAGGCGAACCAAACGTCGTAGTCGCTAGCATCAGAGCTAACGAACTCCACATCCTCACGTCCAGCATATTAGTATACCCCATAGTCGAAGACCCGTGCTTGTACAACAGTAGGAAACGCGACAACGTGGGATCCGGGGATCGTGAGTGTACGATACAAGGTTAATACAAGGTTAAACCAAGCTGTACCGATCAGGCACGTTGCCAATAGTAAGCCATGGGGCGAAGTACAGCGGTTATTGAAATTGCAACTAAGGCCTCCAATACATGGCATCATGATGGGGGCCAGAAAGTCTTCCTGTAAGACGATGCACCTCATGTTAGAGGTGGGAATCCGTTGAATCCTACGACATGGCTTGAGGGCGCAGCGTCCGCGGGCATCTCGAATTATCGGGTGGTTGGGATTCGCCAGGATTATGAGTGGTGTCGACGAGAATGACGGCGTTGTGCTTGGTCAACGCATTGTTAGGCGCGTGACGATGAGCAACGGGATGCAGGGCGTTTGCAGGGATTGTGGTAGGATCCTCTTTGGCTTATGAACGCACCAATGGCGGATGGCCTCGTCGACGAGCTAGAGAAGGCGCGCTGCGCCTTGCAGAGAACAACAACTGCGCACAAATGTTGATGTACGAAGTCGTCATGTCTCATACGCAGTGCTTACATGGGAGATTCCAGGAAGTTCCCAGGTCTTGTATGTTTTCTGCCCACCTGCTGAACCCTTTGAGAATGTGCTCTTTGTGTACTAGCAAAGGACCGTTGCTTTTATAGGACTAGCCTTTTTGGCGTCACATGTGCACAGCTTCAAATCCCCGATTTTTGCATAATAAAGGTTTGTAGTACTAGATTGTCTGTAGAAGTACTAGAGCTTCTACTCTCTAACAAAGTAATACAACGAGAATGAGGCACTAGACTTTGCGGAACAATTGTCAAACTAACTTCCACTGTAGTACGATACCGTAGTTCTGAACGTATTCGTAATCGTCTCCAAAATGTGAGTATGACAACCTTCCTGCGCCTCCACACCGTCGAAACGATCCTTAATCCAAGCAAGATAATCATGGACTGTGACCATCGAGGCACCCAAGTGATCGACCTCCGGGTACAAAAGTAGCGAAACACGAGACTCCGGGAAAGCGCCGCAAGTACGGTTGAAGTCACTCTTGGTGTTGACTGCGTACACTAAATCGTCGGCGATGCCCTGAACAACAAGCATAGGTGCAGCGAGAGCGTGAGGGCCAGCGCCATTGTAGCGTTTCTGCCAATCGACAACATCTGGATGCTCGTACCAAGTAACCTTTTTGAACATCTGTGCGCTGGTGAAGTTGCCGTATAATGCGTTTGCAACAAGGATGCAGCCTTGATCCAGGAGTGGAAGAAGATCGAGAGCGGCATCTGTGAGGTAATCTTCGAGATGGAAGGTGTTGGGAAAGAGCAGTGCGAGCGATTGCAGAAGTAAGATGGCGTTGGCACCGCCGAATGGCCCTCCATTGGCTCGTCGGATGGACTCAGGGAAGAGGTCAAGAGGACGGAGCGCGGGAGCAGCGGCGACAGAGCCTAGGAACTTTCCTGCCTTCAGCAGCTCTTCTTGAGCGGGCATCGCAAGACGCTCGTTGGTTCTCCAAGCTGTCATGCCACCTTCACTGTGGCCGACAACTACATACTCCTCAGAGAGTAAGCCGCCGAGAGCCTTGCGGGCAGCAATCAACCCGTATACGGCATCAGCTGCGTGCAAGAAGCCCGCCTCGTACATGAAACCTTGAGGGATATCTGAACCTTGACCCGAATAGTCGGGCGCAATGACAGCATACCCAGCAAGAGCAAGAGCATACGGGCCTCTCCATTCATAGTGTAAGTCTTTGTTGTTGGACGGTGCACAGTTGCGAATTCTACCAGCTGTGCCGTGGGTCCAGACAATCGTATTCAGTGGCTCGTCCCGGTTTGGCTTGCTGTACGGCAACAACACAAATCCAGTAGCCGGAATGGGGTTTCGTTCAATGTCTTCGGTCACGTACATGAAACGCGCAAGAGACATGCCGGTTGGTGCTGAGTATTTTGTGTTGCTGTCGTTGCGTGAGACTGGTTGCCATCGCAGTAGGGCGCCTGGCTTTGCTCCAGTGGTGTTGGATGGGGTGGTGTAGAATTCGTCTAGCGTTACGTTCTTCGACACCCACCCTGAGGACTCGCGGAGGAGGGCTCCTTTGAATGCCGTCTGGCAAGCGGAGTTGCATGACTCTTGTGCGCGGCTGGCTCCAAGGAGGAAAGCTATGAGATGGGTGAAAGGGAGTCTCATTCTGAAGAATGAAGAAGTGGAAGGAATGGCTTTGCTGATGCCCAGGTGGCATTGGAGGCTACATCAGGGCCCTATATAATATTTCGATTGATACAGCCACAATATCGATGCGAAATATGCCGACCATACTGAGGTCAGGTGCAAGTATGCACTAGACACGAAGTGCCGGCGGTACTTCTTGTTTGATCTAGCGGGATGCATGACATTGCGGAAGCAAAGAACAGCCGAGAGACGCACCCGGATAACGTCGTTCTTAGCCTTCTTCCGATGCGGCAAACTTGATCTAAAAGGTCGATGTACGAAGTTAGTGTATGCCTCGCACGCAGTTCGTACATACATAGGAGATTTGACCCTTGCCAGATACCCCATATTTCGGACCAAATGTTTCATGATGCTCTATTGCTGGTACTCTCCACCAATGCGGCTGAAATTTTACGTACAGCGTATACGAAGTATGCAAGTCGAATGTTCAGCCAGGTTCGGACTTTGAAAGCACCGACCGAAGACCCAATGGAGTCGTGCCTACGAAACAATATACTGTACCTTTGACTCAGACTGTGGTCTGATCCTGATGCGTGCATACGACGCAATGGCACTTCTATGCCAGTAACGTAGCGCCCCTGCGCGCCTTTGGAAGAAAAGACTTGACAAGAAACCACCGGCCTTGACCACAAGCGATCACATACAACGATCGTGAGGTCGCGTAGAGTTGTGTAAGCTCTACAAGAACTCATCTACACTACAGAAAATTTCTCTCAGATAGCGTAGCTAAGAGATCATCAGTACCATGTAACTTAGCGGACCTTCGAGGTCGCAACGACTTTGCTACGACGCGTGTACACAACAGTACGGCGCATAGATGTGCACCATTGGCGCAGGCGTGCTTAGCGCTGTGACAACGCGTCGTTACCTACCTAGGTGGCGCCATTAGACGTCGATCGGAATGAAGCAAAACTTCCAGCAGTGTTGATTGTTCACGAATACTCCTCTTCATCAAAATCACCAAAGATCCAATGCTCTTCGAGCCTCGCTCGTTCTTCGTTCGACTCAGATGCCTCAAGCGCGGCGGCCTTGAGCTTTCGTTCACGTTGTTTAGTCTCTTCGTACTGCCCTAAGGGTACCCATCCCTCCGGGCCGATGCCAACAGCATCCCTACAGGCCTGGAGCTGCTCGTATGCTTCGATCTGCGCTGCATGAAGACGCTTGCACTCGATCACCTCGTCTTCTGTGAAAGAGATTGGGCAAGGAATCTTCGAATCATCTCTCGCGCTCGATTGTGGGGCGATGATACTCGACCAGTTCTCCGTTAGATAGATGAGGTCAACTTTCATTGTTACGTTATCGCCTTCCCAGGGCTCACTCGCGTGATCAAAGAGTTTTCTTCTTATTATGCTGAAGTCGTGGGCTAGGGCGTCGTAATGAATCGAGTTTAGTTGTGCAGTCTTTGCAATATAGTAGTAGTGGAGTTGACGCCGGCGTAGGAGCACGGCCTGATCGAATCGTTCCCTCTCGCTTAAGTCGTCAAAATTGGGTGGTAGTTCGGGCACTTCAAGCGATTCTGAGACGGCGTCACCGTAATTCTGGAGGCTATTTGGGATACCGCACTGCAGGAAGAGCGGGAGTATTGCGCAGTGTTGCCAGTCGATTAGACTAGTGATTTCAAGATTATCCGAGACAATTATATTGTTTGGTTGGAGATCGGGATGTCGTAGCGTCGGCCGGGTAAGAGTTTCGTTGTCATGCGGAGTGAGATAAGGCGCAATTTGCAGGTATTTCTCCAGGCTGGCAAGACGATCCAAGGGCGATTGCTTTTGATAGTTGTAGATCTCTCGATGCAGACGTTGGAAGGGGTGAAGCGGTCGGCCAAACTTGGTCAAATATGCGATTTCTTTCTTGGCCCCAGCTACAAGTGCCGATGTTGGATTTGTATCTTTGGAATAATTAGTTGAGATGGCTTACAGCAGATGATCAACCAAAACGTGGATCTGGCTGTATAAATGGAAGAGCTAGCACGTACATGGTCCGCGATGGATCTGGATATCGCTCCGTTTCCCATACCACATGCGGAGCCTTGTGTCAGGACCAACGCAAAAGTCGCCATCGCGGGCAGATCTGGCGATAGGACCCTCGAATTCATCGAATCCAGCTGGCAAGTCCTTGGTGTAATACAGGCTACCACTTGCCAGGAACTCAAGAGCAAACAGTTTAGACTCCAGCTCCACGAGTTTAGTGACGACGGCGATCCTAGCCTTTTCACACAGGTCAAACCAGATGTCACCTAAACGCATGCCCCGGATAAACTCCATGAAAATGAATTCGGTGCCAGCTGCGTTCTCCGATGTAGCTGAGTAGCTGTAGACCTTGGGGACAGGTATATCGTGTAAACGGAGAAAATCCATCGTTGCGACTTCGCTGGCTACGACAAGGTGCTTCGGCTCTGTGACCGGATAAGGGATACGTCCAACAAACTGGAAGCCATCACGCATCGTGATCAGGAAGGTTCGATTAAATCCCCCTTCAGCTAGCTTTTCGAAGGAAGTCACGTCTTCTACGTTCTGATCGACAGCTGCGGCTGCGAGGCGCTTGAACTCCGATACATCGAAGACGCGTCTTCGTTCAGAGTGCTTCGAGGCGTCGTTCCAACTTCAGTTCATGGTCAACATGAGCGATGGTATTGGTAGAAGGGTTTGACAAACATCCATCGCCCTGATGTGTATTCAAATAGCTTAGCGAGTTCGTCCGTTGAGTAGTAAGCCGGAGAATGAGTCGGTTTTGAGCAGAAAGCTCTGGCTTTTGGGAACTGTACCGTCCGTGGGAGCAGACGGCAGGAGCCATCTGTGAATAGGCGACTACTTGTGTTCCGATAAAACGCCATAAGACAATCGCGCAGTGGAATGGCATAGCGCAAGGGCAAGGATTCAGTTGCTGCGGAACAACTCAACCGAAACGCTTGGATTCCTTGGCATGCACTAACACCGATAGCGCAAACCCCAACGAATGGGATTTAGGAGATGAAAAGAGGAGGTTGGAAAGTGAGAACTCTACGCGCCCGCACGCGAGACGGGGCTGAAGGATTTTGTGGCACGCTCTGAAGGATCGATAAGTAAAAAGCCTTGGCAGGGCGTAACAAGGCTGAGCGCTGGGTCGTGCTATTTCCGCCATGCGGGATCTCACCACCACAAGGGTGCGGCAGGCTTGTGCCGTGATTTTGCTGTGTAGTCTGTGTCCGATGCCTTAGGTCTGCAGATCGTTGGTGTTAGGCCGGGCAATAGCTTCATCCATGATGTGTGTCAAGCGTAGAAGTCTGCTGGGCGTCACCAACTTCAACGAAATATTGCGCGATCACTTCGCTCGAGATAGGATGGTGATGGAAAGAAGTATTGCATTACCACGCTGCTTTCATCAACAGCGAGATGGTATCTAATGCATCCCAAACGCCAACCATGATTTTTCCCACCTGCAAACACGCAATGCAAGAACGCATAAGACTCCGCGCTTATCTGTGGCTGGTCTTTCCGATACCACGCTTTCCAGCAGTCTGGATAACTGTTAGCAACTGCGCCGAGAGTAAAACGTATTCGAAGTAAACTTACCAAATGCTTAATCAAAGAACCAGTCTGGTGCCTATCGGCCTCACCCTGTCTGGCCATCCTGTTCATCTTCTGCTGCGACAACTTCTGCAGCCTCTCAGCCTTGGAAGCGGCAACCTCATTCGTAACACCATCATTCCTCCTGTTGGTGCTCTGGCTGCGGCCTCGGCTCTTAGCACGCGCAAGCATAGCAGCACCAGGCGTATCGACCTCCATAGCATCGCCACCAGGAGCCTCGGATCTTCCACGAGCCAAGCTGCGGCCTCGCGCCTCTGCCTTTGCAGTCGTACGCTCGACAGCCGCTGAGGGATCGTAGCCGAGACTCTCCAGATGTGTCTCCATCTTTGACATTTGCATGGCCTTCTTGGTCCTGGGAATGACGGCCCTGTTCTTGAGACTCTTGCGCATCTTGGCCTCGTTCCGGATGAGTTGCCTCTTCTCACGGATGAGCTCTGCCTTGTACCTGATGTCCGCTTCCTCTGCGTCTTCAAGGTCGTCGTCGGAATCGTAGAAGCCCTCACCCTCCAGCTTCTCCTCCTCAGCTTCGAGCGCGGCAAGCTTGGCCTCGATTTCAGGGTCAATGAAGTCGTAGACGTTCTGGCCCTTGAAGACCTCAGGAATGCGGTCGTGTTTCCACTCGTCGTTCTCAAGCATGTAGTTCTTGCGGAGATCGATGTTGTACACACCAGCTCCACCGTCTGCCTCTTCCAAATCACGCTCAAGGAGCGGCCTGTCCGGGTCTTCCTTGTCGTACTTCTTCTTGTTGAGCACCGCCTCTGGGATGGAAGTCTCGCGAGTAACGCCGCCCAACGGCTGGGCAACGTGAATACGGCGAAGCAGCTCACCGAGACGGCCAGAAGGCTCGCCGGCGCTGTTGGTACCGGCCTTGAGCTTCTCAGCGTTACGGGCAGCGATCAAGCGATCGCAGACAGAGTTTCGCACGGCCATAACACCCTCAGTTGTGTTGCAAGAGAGCTCGAGCATCTCAACCTCGCCAGACTTGAGCATACCCTGTAGCTGTTCCTGGGTCTCGGGGTCGAGCTGATTCGGGCGCATAAGATCGATCTTGTTGATGACGATGGAGATGAGCTTGTTGGCGAATAGAGGCTTGATGTTGTTGAAAAGAGCGATTTGCGAGGCAACGGAGTAACCGCACTGCTCGCTGAGATCCATGAAGTAGAGAATGTGGGCGCGGAGATGGGCAATGGCGCAGATAGATTGATGCTCGATGGTGTTCATGTCCTCGAGTGCGTGGTCCAAGATACCGGGAGTGTCAACGGCCTGGAACCGGAGCATCTTGTAGTCGAAATGTCCGACATACAGACTCTTGGTGGTGAAAGCGTAGGGCTGTACCTCGACATCGGCCCTTGAGATTGACTTCAAGAATGAAGACTTGCCGACGTTGGGGAAGCCGGAGATGACGAGTGTGCGGGTGTTGGGGTCGATGGACGGAAGACGACCCAAATGCTGCCTAACCTGCTCAAGGTAGACGAGAGGGTCCTTTAACCTCTTGCAAATGGTGGCCATACGACCCAGCGCGGCCCTCTTCAGCTGCTTGCACTGGAAGAGAGACTGTCCGTACTTGAGAAGACGGACATAGTCGCGCGCAACCGTCTCAATCAGCGACTTTGCAGTCGAAAGCTGACCAAGCGCAATTCTGAAGTGATCCGCATCGTATAGGGTGTTGAGCAGATCGCGGTGGAACGGGTGGATGTCGGCGAGGCGCGGGAAAGCCTCGATGGTAGTGGAGAGGCGCTCGGTAAAGGTTTCGGAGGTGTACTTGACTTTTCGCGTGTAGAAGGCTCGAATTCTGCTGATCTTGAATCCAGCACGAATCTGTGTCGGCAATCTGGGTTGCAGTCAGCTTTGTCATCCTCTATGCGATATGCATTGCGCCTGCGAAGTCGCAAAGCGCCGGGTGGTAGAGGGAAGGCGCTTTGCGCAATTGTGTCGAGGAAGGCACCTACCTCCTCTGGGTCCTGGAAAGCACGATGTCCAGAAACTCCTGGCTCGTAGGCACAGCGGGGATATCCTTCCACTGGGTCTTCATTCTGGCGGCTGCGGTATGTTGATGTCGAGTAGAGCCGTCTGCGCGTTGGAGAGACTTCAGGGCAAAAAAGTTCACGACGCTATCGATACCGGTGGGGAAAATAGTTCGCCTCGCCGCCGCGCTAGTCCCGCATCCAATGCTAGCGTCGTTTGTCCGGGCAGTTGCACCCATCCATCACGCGCCTGATAACACCATGGCTCAACTTCCGGATATGTTACTCAAGACTACGCAATGGATTCGATCTGCAGAACTCGGCGATCCTATGTATCTAACAGACCTGCACTAATCTGGGAACAACTGACAACTATGAATACATGTATACCTCGGCGCGACTAGTATTGACCGCCGGCCAGTTCCCATGGCAGTAACATCTGGAGCGGCTGATGGCGCGAGCGATGCCTTTCGCGTCGGAGTGTCCAGCTTCTCTTTCTTATTCCACCATCTCGATCATGTTTAGATGAATTCATGATGAACACCACGGTGAAAGAGGCTGTCACCCGCTGCCAGTTACCGAGCTGCGCGTGGCTCTCTTCAACTAATTTGACAAACCTCAGTAATGTGCCACCTCTCTTGCCAGATTCAGATCTCTCAGGCATCGGTGTGAGTATCAGGACTCAATGTGTATCACTCCGCCTAACTCCGGTACACAACAGGTCATTCTCGGTTTCTCGATTTCAGCATATCTCACATTACTTCTGCTCATCATCCACTACATCACTGTCCACAACGTCCACCACGTCCACCAAACAAAGAGCACAGCGAACACCCACATCAATGCAGTCGACCACAGAATCCTCACCTTTACACGTTCCCGCATCTTCTCATGGACTCCCAGCCGACGCTTCCAGTACGCTATCGAAAAGTCTGTCCTAATCCTCAGCGACCTGAATCTAGTGACCGGCACCGCAATCCTCATCGCCGGCTACTCGCAACTGAGATGCGGTATCTCTGCGTATCACTGGCAGATGATGGTCTTCATCTCGTGGTTCGCCAGTTTCGCTTTCGTCTCCGCGACGGCCTTTCTCGAAGGCTGCTCCCAAACTAACAAAAGTATGCGGCTTATCAGACTGGTCTTTATGGTTCTACTTGCTTCCTTGTTGATTGCTGCTTTGCTTCCGACGGGGTCGAGGATGTGGCTTAATGGGTATCCTGACGATGGTGAGGGATTCTATCCTAGTCTGAGTGCTATTTGCTTCTACAAAGAGCTTGGGATGCGGTCATTCTTACGACGGGGTCCCAAGATTTGGTCTATGATCTTCTCTGTGGTTATCGTTGGTGTGTCTTTTGTTCGGTGTGGTATACAGCTACTTGACCGAGGTGGGGACGTGTCTCGCACATGCCTTCGGACCTTGCCTGGAACAAAGTTCAAGCAGTTCCTCAGCTTCCTGGAGAGGAAGACATTACCTCCTACGATTCAGGCCTACATCTGGCACCTACCATACCTACTCTCATATGCCGGCTTCGTAACCGTCCGGGCCTCCTACGATGTCTTCGAGTCAATGCTACTGGAGATCCTCTGGTTGGCATTTGCAATGGCATGGGGAACCATCAAAGTCTGGGACACACGCGCTGCAGCATCATGGAACTATGACGGCTACAACTTCACGCTCAACCAAAAGGTCTCTGAAGAGAACTCGTGGGGTTTCGGTCAGACTTTACCGTTGATCCTGCTTCTACTACCACTTCTCTCTATGGCACAGGCGTACCTTGACGACGACGCAAAGGCGCAAGAAGCGTCCCGCGTGAACGAAGATGTATTGTCTCCGCGTGGAACTGCTGTCGTCGAAGAGACGGATGATCCGAGCGCTATAGACGCAGGTGTCTCCGATCTTCAAAACAGCAATCGGCTCGTTAGCCTTCCATCATACCCCTACGAGGACTTCGCTCCGTACGACTGGTATCACGATCACCTGGTCCTCCTGGTCTCACAGATCATCATGGTCAGCACCGTCGCACTTTTCTTTCTCACACGCTTAGCAGACATCTTCGGCATCTCCTCCATCCTACACAGTAGACTCTTCGTCATCTGGATCCTAGCTGCCTTACCGCTTGCGTTGTTCATTCATCTGGCAGCATGGTATCTTGCAGCTTTAGTGGTCGGTAAGTGGCCTGGTGTAGGGAGACGGTTATCCAGAGAGAACGAAGAGAGGAGAGACCAGACCAGGAGAGGGCACGTGGTGTATGGGATATGGCGGGCGGGGCTCATAGCAGGGTGTTTGCTGTTCACGTTCTTTGTCAGTTTGGAATCGGCCGGACCGAACTCGCTGTTCTCGTATCTGAGATGAACTCAGGTAATGCTATATCAAATTCATTCATCATTATTGGTATCTCTATCGTTCGTCCGACTCACTCAACCTTGAAGCTTTAGTCCAAGACCTGGTAATGAGCGTCTACCGGATTCTTCCCATTGATCGTAAGAACATCCTGAGGACACGCACTCATCACTACAACCACATCCCTAAGCGCCTCCAGAACCACGTAGTCTCCCGCCTTCGTCTTCGGCTCTTCAAAACTAATACCTCTCTTCGCTCCCTCATCTTCCTGCGTGATAGGAATGTTCATGAACAAATTGAACGGATCCGGGACTCTGTAGCCGATCTTCGCTTGCAGGCCTTCAATCGCCTCCTTCTCCTCAGCGGCGAGAGACGAAAATGTACTCAGCGCGTGCAGAGCATCCCAGAAATTGTCTGTGCAAGACTCATGGTATCCATTCACGCCCAGCTCACTATACCGCCACCGATCACACGCCGCGACCAAAGTGTCGTGCACACCTGGACTTGTATCTTCCACCAGCTTGACCATCGGCGCCCTCTTCTGGCTGACCATGATATCACCTACAGCAGGCGTTACTTTCAGAAGCGTTGCTCGGCAGTGGCACATGGACATGTATTCGGGGGCGCTGGCAGCGGCGTTCGCAGTAGCAGAGTACTTGGACGGTGAGTCGGCGGTCGCGTTTGGGTAGAGCGGTGCTTCGACTTTTGTAGACGCGGTGGTGAGGGTGGAGGAAGGGAGTGCCAGAGCCCAGGTATCGACGACTTGATTTCCGTGCGTGTTTGTTATCTTTATCTTCTGCCCGGCTTTGACGAGGGTGGCTGCTCCGCGGCGGGCGGGGATGGTTTGGGGGGTGGACATGGTGGCGAATTGTGGGATGCTGTAGTCTGTAGTCTATGAAAGTTGATATGTGAGTATGTAATAGACCCAAGCTGCTACTTGGGGGCAGGTGAGGTATGCCATCATTTGTATATGCATACCCCACTTGTGCTGTCGCGTCAGGTCGTGGGACGGGAAGATAGGGAGATAGGAAGACGGCGTCCGAAGCCTATGTCATCCTTCGAGCATAGACTAGCGCAAGAATGGTGAAGTCTTTGTAGTCGCCAACGACAGCTCTGGGTCGTGTCTACAGTGTAGCGATCGAGTTCAGGCGCGTGAAGTGAGCGCGTAGCACCGAGTCGCAACCATGGTTCTGACCTCGGGGGCGTCTCTTAACCACGAATGTGGTTTAGACGAAAACCTATATAAGCAAGACAGAATTGAGCGCAAAATATTAATCGAGAGTCGTTTGGTGAAAGCGAAAGTAGAAATTGAAGTTGCGACATCGAGGTACCACCTGCACCTGCAATCGCGCGTATCACGTGTCAAGAACGCGGCTTCCTGGAAACGACACCCTAGCATTCCCGAGCGCCGCAACCCAAATTATCCCCACCACAGCTCGACTCCTTTACCGCCAACCCGCGCCATTCCTACCCACTCCCACCATGGCTGCCCTCGCCACCAAGACCGAGTCGCAGAACATCTTTACCAAATTGAAGTCGAAGCCCGCGAACAAGGTACGTCTTACCAGTAGACAGATACTCGGTCAATGCCTAACACATCCCTAGATATGCTTCGACTGCGGCGCAAAGAACCCAACATGGAGTTCCGTACCATTTGGCATCTACCTGTGCCTCGACTGCTCGTCCAACCA
The DNA here is from genome assembly GCF_024043175.1 of Alternaria infectoria. Taxonomy (NCBI): domain Eukaryota; kingdom Fungi; phylum Ascomycota; class Dothideomycetes; order Pleosporales; family Pleosporaceae; genus Alternaria; species Alternaria infectoria. Next base: position 49,859 of record NW_026250697.1, read on the forward strand.
TCGTAACATGGGTGTCCACATCTCCTTCGTACGGTCCACCAACCTCGACAGTACGTTCACTCCGAGTCTCATGGCTATACAACACACATACTGATTGAGGGTAGTCTGGCAATGGGATCAATTGCGAATCATGAAAGTGGGCGGTAATGAAAGCGCTACCAAGTACTTCCAGTCGCACGGAGGCTCCGCTGCGCTTGCGAGTAAAGATCATAAAGCCAAATACACCAGCAATGCCGCCACCAAGTACAAGGAGGAGCTCACCAGACGCTGCGCCGCGGACGCCAGGATGTAAGAAGAAATAGTTCTACCCCGTAAACTGGGCTAATCATTTTATGCAGGTACCCCAACGAGGTCGTAATCACAGATGTGCCCGAAGTTGGCACTGACGGCACCAACACGCCAGCCAATGACGAAGACGACTTCTTCTCCTCATGGGACAAGCCCGCCATCAAGCGCCCGTCGAACCCACCCTCGCGTACCGGTACGCCCAAGATTGGAGGATCACCCTTCCTGAAGCCTGGCGCCAACGGCAATGGAACAGACCGCCCCAAGTCGCCACTAGTTGGTGGTGAATCGAGCACACCCGCTGCAAAGCCCGCTGCCGTACGAAAGACGACCGCAGGCGCTGCGCCGAAGAAGAACATTCTGGGAGCCAAGAAGAAGGGTCTCGGAGCGAAGAAAGTGGTTGCCGCAGATGGAGGCCTAGACTTTGAGGAAGCAGAGCGGAAGGCCCGTGAAGAGGCTGAGCGCATCGAGAAGTTGGGCTACGATCCCGAAGCCGAAGCCGCTGAGGCCGCAGCGGCCACCAAGTCGAAAGCCCCCGAAGCATCCGCCATTGTCTCACCGACTCCCGTATCGCCGCCGCGAGGTGGTTTCGGCTCCACCTCCAAGACCGAGCGCTCCAGCCAAGATATGGAAAGGTTAGGCATGGGCGTACAACGTCTGGGCTTTGGACAAGTGGGTGCAGCGAAGAAGGCTGCACCGCAGAAGAAGATGGGTGGCTTTGGCAGTGTAGGCAAGCCTGCGCAGGATGACGGCGAGAAGTACGCGCGAGACAAGTTTGGCACACAAAAGGGCATCTCCAGTGACGAGTTCTTTGGACGCAACGCATTCGATCCTACTGCCACCGCGCAGGCCAAGGAGAGGTTGTCAGGTACGTGATATCTATAAAACCATGCACGTTTCGGTTACTAACTCGCCATGTAGGCTTCGAAGGCGCGAGCGCTATTTCCTCCAACGCATACTTTGGCCGACCCGAAGACGAAGTCGGCGACGAAGACTACGGCGACCTCGAAACCGCCGCCAAGGACTTTGTCCGCAAGTTCGGTCTTACCGCTGGCGACGATCTCGAGAATCTGACGAACATGCTCGGCGAGGGTGCGACGAAACTGCAAGGCGCCGTCCGGAACTACCTCAACTCGTAGGATGACTTTGTGGATGACGTTAGGGCAGACTACGATGGGCGTTCGGCCGTGTACTGAACATACTCCTCCGATGTGTGGAGAGCAGGACTGATTTCCATGTGCAAAGCTTGTCGCAGATGTCGAACAACAGGTGTGGGCGCTTGGTGCATTGCATGGAGCGGGCAGATGAAAGACCATGAAGCGTGGAGTTGGCCGTACATTTCTATTGCGCTGAAGACGTGGGCTTGGGAATGGGTGTTTGGGAGTATAGACAAACGCAACTAAGAGTCCTTCAATTCAACCTCGTAATTTCATTCTTAGCATTATCGGATGTGTAACTCTGAACGCCAGACATGAATAACTAAACAGTGAACTAGGCAGACATCTCTCTAGATCCAAATCCAACACCAACATCTCCATCAACCCCCTCCGTATATCCAATCAATCCTCCCTATCCCCCCAAACATCAGCCTCCTCCCTCGCCACAGCATCTAGATCAATCATCCCCTTCCCCCTGCCACTTCCTCCCTCATCGTCATCCTCTTCCTCACTACTACTTTCCTGGCCCCTTGCCTCTTCCCTGCTCATAGACCCCCACCCCGCATCTTCATCCTCGTCGTCTTGAGGAAACGCAGGCGACACAGGGACGAAGTCGTCCATGAGGTTACTCGGGAGACCGGCGGGTGCGGGTCGTGGATGCGAAGATGAGGGTGGGGAGGGGGAGAGGGGCATCATTGCCATTTCTGGGTGGTTGGATAGTGGTGGTGTGGAAGGGCGGTTTGGAGGTGTGGTTGCAACGTGGCGGGAAGAGGACGGTTCGGTGTGGGGAGGTGGGTGTGGAGAATGAGAGATGTGTGGTTTGTTGCTTTCTTTCGAAGAAGGCCGGGTGTCTTCTTGCTTCCTCATCTCCTGCCTCGACGCATGAGCTGTTTTCACAGCCGCTGAGGTATCAACCTGCTGTGTAGGCGGCAGCTTAGCATGATGCTCTTGCTGCTGTTGCTGGGAGAATGGGAAGATGGAGAAGAGGCTTTGACTCAGACTGTGTCTATTCGGCGCGCCGGGTCTTTGTTCTTGTCGCAGTGCTTCTTCCCTGCTTCGAGGCTTGTTGGGTGGTGGATGCGATGCGGAGTGTGAGTGCGAAGGAGCCTTTCTGTTGGACACTGGACTGGGCGGCTTCGCGATTGTGGCTTCAGGTAAAGAGGCTTCGCACATTTCGCAGGCCGTCAAGGCGGGGTCGTTGAGGAAGGTGCAGCGTGGGCATTGCTTCTTCAGATCGGGTGTTGATGGGCGTTGAGATGGGGAGGGTTCCTGGGGTGGTTGTGCCTGTGGTCGAGGAGGTTGGCGGGGAGGTGCTGGGTCGTTCTGGGTTGGCATTTGGTAGCCTGGGCTGTATCTATGTGCGGTTCTGGAATTGGGTGGCGCTGTGTCCCGCTGTCGACTGGTAGACGATGTGCCTGCACTCGCTCCAGCATTTGGATTCGGGTCCACTGATATTACGACCTGTACGTCTCGTTTCGTACCACACTTCATGCACTGACACTGCCGTACAACGCTCTTCGTATACGTATCTGTGACCTCGGTCGGTGCATCGAACCGGATCTCAAACTTCCCTGGCTCACCGAAGCCTGGCGTGTTTCTGTCGTTCCCTCTCCCTTTGGCATTTGCATAACCTGCTCCTTTCGCCACGATTGGTATGATAGGGTCTACGGCTCCGAATATGAGATGGTCCACAAAGGGAATCAACATCAATCTCCCACTATTCTTGATATGGTGATCGATTTCCGGACGGAGTTGAAACGAATCAATAGACTGTAGGACGCGGAAGTACTTGTTGAACATGTCGCCGTACCATTGGCGAGCCTGAACACCCTGTTGCAACAAATCCTTTGCAATGTTTCGGGGTGCGGGACTCGGCCATAGTGCATCAATCAAGTGCTTCTCTTTCAGCGCCTTTCTCACCATCAAGTCTAATCTCGCGCATTCATACAGTCTCTTCTCCAGTCTTTCATGCAACTCGTACTTTGCGAATCGTATAACCAAGCCTCTCACGAATCCAGCATCGAGGTTCCATTTTCTTGTAAAGTAGTCCAGAGATTCCAAATCTTTCTGCGCCTGCGCATTTGCGGGTCGGACTTGGACCGGTGAGAGTTCATGGCCCATAGAGATCCATCTTTCAGTCTGCCGTGGAAAGGCGGTTGCTGTGGACCAGAATGAGCGTATAGGGTAGTACTCGGCTTTGAAGTAGTTGTAGACGAAATCTAGGAAGTCGGCTTCTGTGAGTGGCATCGCTGCGTGGCCGCGAGGGATGTCCATGATGGGTGGTAGTTATGGGTGGCGAGACGTGTGAGTGTCTCAGGCCTGGAAGGCAATCACAAAATCATTCGTGACGGGAGATGAAGACTTTGGTCGCAGATGTGAAGGTAATTGAAGCGCGGTTGTGACCTAGCGGCCCGAACTATGCGAAATGTTGCTGCCTGGATGGAGTGAAAGATTACGCGTACAGAAACAACGTGGGAATTAACAAAAGTGACGATGCCTATTTGCAGCTGCGCCACAGCATGTGATGTGTTAGAGAAGCGCTTGGAAGTCCGACTGCTCTGCTTGTTCTTGTGACCGGGTTTCTGGGCGCGCACGTCATTGTGTGGCGGTGGCGGTGCTCGCACCTTCCGCGTCAGATCTGAGCGCCCTCTTTCCTCGACATTCCAGAACTCCACAACAACACGCTCGACCCATATTCGCGATACGCCATCGACGCCATCAAGATGGGAGATCAATGCGCACTCACCTGGCGTCGAAATTTTCGCTTTAGGGGAAGAACGGGATACTGCACAGGTGCTTAGTTGGCGGGAACTCACAGAGATCGGGCTTTCGAGGCAACCTGGAAGGGATTACAGAGCATCCTAGCCAGAACATCTACAACCCGACTGCCTTTTCTCGTGGAAATACCTCAACCTTATCCGGGTCATGCCATCTGGAAATAGCCCAGCCTTGTCAGGGTCATATGGAGATATCCCTTATATCTGCGTGGAGTATTACCTCGGCGTGGTAGACAATCCGAAGGAACTGACCTCTTGAGAGACCAAGAAAAAGCCTCAGGAACGGCACATCTAGAATAAAACTCTCCTTACCTTCACGACACTAACCATGTTTGAAGGTGGTAGCATGATCGTTCTAGCCCAAGTCTTGCGCAAGGGTCCGTGGAGGTAAGGGTTGAGCAAGGGATTTCCTATCCAAACACCATCTGGCTGATCGGTGTGCCGCATCTCACTTTCGAAGCTCTCCGATACGTGGAACCCCTCTTCATTTATGTTGGAATCGGTGTTTTGGCCCTGATAAGAGGCTGTCGACGTTGACGCACATGGCTCGCACGGGGTATACAGTGATCTACCTGGAGATCTCGGCAGCCCACGCTGCCTGCTGCAAGTGCACCCGCATGCGTGTATCTAGCACAAGCCCGATTACTAGACGCCGTTGACTAGTTAGGAGGCGTGCGAATACACTTATACTTGGCTTGGTCCCTCATTGTCGCACAATCACATTAACCGTCCCAATCCCGACCTGATCTTCGGCGGTCCGTATGTACAATGTCTACAATGTCTACCACTACAACTGAGAAGGACGAAAAGCCAGAGCGGCTTGATATGTCTGATGGTTTGCAGATCGCTCAACCTGAGACATATCCCGAGGCCGTCAACCGCTACTCTGCCAACGGCGATACGAAGCTGCCACAAATCAACGATGATGACGATGGTGGACGTGGTCGTCTGCCGCGGACAAGGTCGTCACGCCTGAGGGGCTCTCACGATATTCTGTCGTACCGCACTGCAATGGACGACGATCAGGACCAAGCTCCTCACATTACGGTCCCGCCTGATATGTGGAAGAAGTTCTTTGCTCACCGGCGCCGTAAATACTGGTTTACTATCGCCATGTCATTTACTATCGTCGCTGCACTGGTTGGCACCAGTATAGGGGGAGGACTTGTGGTACAAGAGAAAGCCGACAAGTAAGACATGGTTCTAGTTCTCCGTCATTGTCTAATGCTTGAGTAGGAAGGCTGAAGCACTTGCAGCGGAGCAGGCTGCGGCGAGTTCGAGCATGGAACTGTTTCCAACACCTACATCGGCGAGTCCATCGGATATTTCAGCAGATGCCCCATCGGATACTCCAACGAATAGCCCAGCGGCTGCGACTGAAGACACGGGGACGTACTACAGCGCGAGACCATTTGGCGCCATCCAGTCAATCAACACAACATGTCCATCTACCCTCCTCATCTCAAGTCGACTGGAAGGCAAGAAGTCCGATATTAGTGGTCGGTATACATACAACTGTCTCGACAGCACCAACATACTCGACACCATCCTCATGAGCTTTACAGCATACACTCTGGAGCAATGCGTCGACGCGTGCAGTCAATACAGCGCCATGAACGCAAGCAGTGCCTGCAAGGCCGCCGTGATTAGCTCTGACTTTAGCGCAAGGTACGAGACTGAGAATGGCGCGAACTGCTGGCTGAAAAGCGGGAGCGGGGATGCGAGTACGGGGCAAAATGGGTATACAGCGGCGGTGCTACGTGAGGATTGAGCGCAAGAAGAAGGTGTCATGTCTATCGTTCACCGTTGTAAAGATCATTACCGGCGTTTTTCTTTGTCCAGATAGTGGACGGCTTGGGATTTCTTGTTTGCAGAATTAGCGATCGTTTGAAGTGACCCTGTCACTACCTGTTCTATACCAATACCAGTCGTTATAGTTTTGTGTTTTAACAGGGCCTCATTCAGGGAAGCACCATGGAGCCGACGTTGACGTGGGTTTGCCTACTTTTCATGTCGTCATATTAATGCAGGCTGCAGACCTGTGTAGGTTTTCCTTGCATGGGGTGTGAGCGTGGGTGAGCTGTTTGTTCGCTGCAGCTAGTGTGAAGCCGATCTACATTGCTGGCAACTGTCATTCGAATGCTCTTCTATACCAGAACCTATTGGGCGACATAGGCTGGCGATGGCTAAGGTTAAGCCGCTTGACGGTGGTAGGGCAGTGATCGTGGTAGGGTAGAGTCTCTTCGGTCGCACCTACATGTCACATGTACTCAACCCAGGCGGTAACCTCACACATCGTCAAAAGCAAAAGGGAAGAATGGTACCATGTTCTGAAGGTTATCCGACTACGTACCTCACCTCTGAAGCCACTAGGTCGTCCCCGAATAAAGGTTCGATGTGCAAAAAGATATACCAACCCAATCTCGAACCCATAAAGATGGCAAAAAGAACAAAAGACTTGTTTCCGACACCGGGAATCGAACCCGGGCCTTGCCGGCACTGCGCTGTAACAGCGAGCTTACTCTGCGATGAGAGCGGCAAATCCTAGCCACTAGACCATATCGGAAATTGATGGAAGATTGAAGAGATATAAATATTATAATGGGAGTTACAAAAATTCGACGTGGCGACGATGAGGTCTGACCAAGCTTTGCTGAGAGGGTCAGGAACGGTGCAGAACCACACTGGCAAGCTCGTGGAAGATTCTGACATGTGGAGGGTGATGGCGGGGAACTTTTCTGCCGACCCCTGAATACCCCCACTTCGCGAAAAGTCTACCAACAGAACTTTCGGAGGTACTGCGGATGTGCCACGACCTTGTTTGGAGCCGCTGGATTCGCCGTTCGAGTGCTTGAGACGATATACTTGATGCAACACATATGGTAAGCCAGTGCGGTGAAGTCTGACCAAGCTATATGTCTCCTGTACATCTGGATAAAGATCTTCGGCGAGGAAGATCTGCCAACACTTCGCAATATCGCAAAGCATCTAATTGCATGGGGCGTCCCTGCTGTTGCCTGTGTCAGGATGGCGCACTAATTTGAGAGACCTTTAATGTGTTCATGCGACTACTACCAAATTTCATGACAATGGTGAAATCCATTTGGCAGCTCGATCCATCAAACACGTCTACAACGTGATGAGCCTACGATGCTTTCCAGGCGCATTCTTACTGGCCCTCGTAAAGTCTGGCCAGCGATGGCAAAGCATCCATACTTTACCGAAATCGAGGTTGTCGAGAGACTCGCGATGGAAACCTGCTAAACGCACGGCGGTCGCCGAATTTCGATTTTTAGTTCGAGAGTGCTGCTGCACTTTGGCCTTGTCAACATGTCATACCACAGCAGTGGTATCGTGCGGCTCTTCCTACAAAGACATCGCGACCACCGCGTTAAGCAAAGAGACTAAACACCCTAGAGCCTACGTTAACTTCAGCTCATTTACATCGCACGTAATTATGACGATGTGGGCTTCTGGGTATTTAGTGTCTTTCTCGAATAAAGTGCGAAGTCAAAGTCAGTCCACTGGAATCATCTTCGACGATAACGGTCAAGTCTTCATTCATCAATACGCCCAATACACGATATATTGCTCTCATTGCGCCCGCGATCATCTCCGCTGTAGTTTAAATCACTGGGTTTGTCCAGCCTTCCTGTCAGATTTGCTTCCATCGAGAGATACACAGCAAGCGGTATCTCATCCCCACTCCATGCGACGAAACAGGGAAATGCGACGTCCGGTTCGGAACAACCTTCTAGTCTGTCGCGTACGGATTGTCGTCAGCCCAGATCAGCTCACTTTGGGTGAGATAAGGTTAGCTTCCACTGTTCAGCCAAATCTTGAGTCTGGTACTGCACCCGAGTTCAGTAGTTTGGTTGAACTGCTGAGGGGTAATTTAGAGGCTTATCAGATCGACGAGATCGTCATGCGCGATCCAGATGTCATCTTTCATGCTGAGTAAACATGCTGCTTGCACTGTACGTTTCAGCATGGCGACGCGAAGAGTTGCTCAGGGCTGGTGTTGCGCTTGATCTTCTCCGCCACGCACCGTGACAGAGGCAAAGCACCAACACCACCCTACAATATATCGTCAAACAGTACGTCTCTATGCGCATACGAGCGGCCCAATAATAGTTGCACGATGTTCAGCAACGAACCAGGGTCTTGAGGATCGACGCCATGGTATATAGAGCTTGGGAGATGGTCGGGTACGCTCGACGCGACTCCGGCAGGCTCTCGACCCGAGTAAAAGCAAGTGTAGCGTACGTACGTTGACGGCAGCGTACTTCGGTACTCATCGATGCGACTAGTCAAGATTAGAAGGAGGTGCATGTCGTAGTCTGTCGCTGAGGAAGTGGGGAAATGCAGGTACGAAAAGGTAATGCGACGGGCCGATAGAAAACAACAGTAACGAAGTGGTTGTTTGACTAAACCACGTAACGTCAGCTGTACGTAGCAACTATTCGCCGTCTTGCTAGATTTCCTTCTGGTCTAGACGTCACTTCCATCTCGCCCTGCTCGAATTTTCAGCTCCGTTGGTTTGGATTGGTGTGGGTTTGTCTGCCGGACCTGTTTGCCAAAAGGAATGTAGACAAGCAAAAACATTTTCTATGCATAACAACTCTAGTTACAGTAGCAAGTAATAGTCTGCGCCTCGGTGGCGAAGTTCGTAAGGAGTTCGCAGCAGAAGCAATAGCTAGTGGTATGCAGGTTGTTTTGCTGGACGTCTCGATGCGATGACCAAATTCGGGTACGCTGGACACGCGGATAGTAGCCGTCCGCGGAGTGAATTTCTGGTGACGAGGTTGGAAAAAGAGAAGCAGCTCAGTAAATTTTGCTGGTATGCAAAAAAAAAATGCAAAAAACATACAACAGCGAGGATTCGCCAGTGGTCACCCACCTGACTACTAGTTCGCCGTTTACAGGCTTGAGTACCGCTGAGCGAACGGGAAGCGCTATTATCCTGAAACTATGGTCGTATGTGAAGGAATTGGTGTTGTAGCGCTATTATATAGTCAGCATTCGAGAAGGTTGACAGAAGCACCTTGAGTGGCTGTTGCCATCGCGCCAAAATGCAATGGAAAACCAGAACTTGCAGTGGTAATTGTATCAGTACTGTACTTGCGAAAGACGTTCCTTGTATGAGACCGCGTGTCGTTGCAATGGCATGCATGCAACCTACCAGGATCGTTGACATGGGTAGCCGATCAATGTCACCGAAGCTTCCTTCGGATACGCCCCGTTCCTTCGGCAGGATCCCGAGCACCAGAACCTGGGGTAGGAACATGCTAGTTGCTAAGTCGATGACGACAAATCGGATGTTTTGGAAGGGAGCCATGTGCAGTGAAGGACGTTTCGCAAGAGGCAACGCTGTCGGCTGGTGGCGTGGACAGTGGCGTCGGGAAACTTCGCTTTAGCCGTGAGGGAAATCCGCTCGTGTAATATGAGATGCTGTATGGCTGCAGGTGTCGCTGCACTAGCAGTGTCGTGTAAACGCTTCCGTTACGGCGGAGGTGTACCTGCGCAAGCTACAACCCTGAGATGGTTCACGGTATCCTGTGGCTGCGCTTGAAGACAGCGGTGAGCGAGAGCATACTGTGCTTTAGCAAGCTTGATATATCAGCCGTTGCTACTTTACTGCCATGTCATTGTTGATTCTTCCTCTTGAGAAGGTAGCGGACAAACAACGACGACCGCGTACTAACTTCGCGCGGGAACTACCTTGGAACTACCTTGAAATTACCTTGGAACTACCGTCTCTCTAGTGGATATAGGCTGCGGGGTCAGATTGTGCATGGTTGCAGACTACTAAATTGTTGAGTTGATATTGTCGTCATATGTAAGGGCACACCTCTGAGATGGCAGAGTACTGAAGCATCAGCAGCACTCCAAGAGATAACTGATGCGACCGCGTCGCTTTGAAGAGATGCTCAGATTGCAGGCGCGAACAAAGCCTTGCTGCACTCATCAGCCGCAGTCAATAGCCGTGAGTGACACCCGGCATGGCACATGTCCTAACCGAACATCGAAGGAACCGCTTTAGACGTGAGCGTGCGGGTGAGCATGTCCGCATCACTTCGTGCATGTTCTCAATGCGAGTCGTGTATACTTCCCCTAACACGACGTCAGCGCCTCTATCCGATCACGTGCACTTCGCAATAACTTACAGAAGTGACTAGCAAATGTGGGGAGTGCTGTCAATCCCCTTGTCGAGAATGGCAAGCGGATGAGGGGCGTAGATATGGCATCAGCCCATGTCGAAAATCAAGCTTTGGATCTAGGGTCCAGGTCGCTAAGGTGAGCCCATTGAAGCAAGGCGCCTCCAGTAGTCGCCGTTCACCTACCACTACACGCCCAATGCTGTTCCGTTTCTCGTGGCAGCCACAGCAGAGAACTCTTTCGACCCCTGCATCTCGATTGCAATTGCAGACTGTGCTTCCGTCGGATCGTCACCGGTGTAGTAATCCACGAATGGCTGTCCGGATCCAGCTAACCACGCCGCAAGCTCAACCGCAACTCAATCGCATCCCGTTATCTTGGAGAGCCTTGTCTAAAATTGGCTTTATAGTTCGGTCACTTCCGTAAACAGCCATGATCGGGACATACCGATGACTCGGAAATTGGTTGCTTTTGCAGCCAAAATGTGAGGTGCAGCATCTCGGGTCCAGAGCCTTGGTAACCTGGGCTCAACCCCTGTTTGTAGGGTCTTGACAATGACGCCCAAGGTCACTGTACTTGCACGTCTTCCTTTTCATCTGATCCTTTAATAACCGGGAAGAGTACCCGCAGCCGTCGAACCGGTGACCCGTTTGATATACCAGGACTAAAAAGCACAAGAGACCGCGACTGCGCCGAGCGGACCAGTAGACAGTTCTCCCGGTGAACGTCTGACACTGACTTTGAAAAACAAAACAAGGCAGAATTATGTCTCTGCCAACCCTGAGTCGTGCATGCGCGCAGCACTAATGCAATCGTGGTGTGAAGATGCTGCATTAGCGTGCTGGGTGAGGCTGCTCTTTCGCATCCGTACCCGCGATGTCGAATGCGAAGTTCAGCGGCCATTACTGGAAATAGAGGTATTCCGAGCCCCACAAAAGTCCACATGATCGTCATTCCGCACGCTCATCAGCACATGGCATGAGGAGGCATAGCGCCGAGCACACAGGTAGCTCGCTCCCTTGACCCCGTTGAGCCCTGAACGAGGCAGTCGACGAGGCAGTCGACTCGTGGGCAGGGAGCCATCACAATCAGAGGCTGACGATGCCCAGCTGTCGGGTTCGCGATTCCTGGACGAAAATCATAATAGAAGCGCGGGCCACCGAGGCAGTGGCTCTTGATTGCGGAGCTTGGTATTCCGCTCAGCTTGCCCTGGGCCGCCACCAGCGCGAAGATGCTTTGCATGCCGGCCACTCTAGTAGCAGTTGTGCCAGTGACGTCGAAATATGTCCGGGGTGCTCGGTGAATCAAACGCGCGAAACTAGACAGAAGGTCCGGTAGGGTGGTTGATGGTATAGGTTAATTGGCGGATGCTTAAGCTCGTTGGCCGGCGCGCGTGAGACGACGCCATCAGTCGATCAGCACCATGCCGCTTCTGGTAGTGATAGAGCCATGTATCAGAGGCAATCAGAGCAGACCACCGTGGCAATTGCGCGATTCCTGGAGGCCTGGCAGCAATAGCGGCTAGCTAGGCCATTGGCAATGTCCACAGCTGTTGAACTGGGCGAGTACACGTCCGCTCCAGCTGGGCCAGTCACTGTGATGGATTGGGATGATATGTACGTGAAGACGCGTCGCACACGGAATGTCTTTTGCGCGGAATAAGGTTTGTATCGTGGGAACAGAAGCATGGCCAGCTGTCGCCCGAGTCCCACGTTCCACTCAGGCTCCGCACACGAACGCAACCTCCACGCGACTGAGGCTGATGACAGCTGCCCAAGCGGCTAGCAGGCAAAGCACGCTTCAGGGTGGAGCAAAGTGTCAAAGAGGTTGCTTTGCCGACGTGCAGTGGGTGGGAGCGAGAAGGGTGAGGATCCTCGGCAAAGCATCGTGGCCGCTTCCGAACTCGGCAGCGCACCAAGTGATTGCAGGCTAGCTCCTCAGGCCGACGTCCCGCCGCCCATCTCCCAACGCTCGCAACCAAAGCACCCCCATCGCTTCGCCAGTCGAGTGTCTATATCGGGCAGATTGGCTGGGAACCCACGTCCAACGCAAAACATCATACCCCCCTCATTAGCCTACCCGGCATCAGATCCGTTGATCAGCCGCCAATTTTCTTCTCCCACTCTCCTAGCGCAAGCCCTTCAATACCCCCGGTCCATTGGCACGCACTCCGACGAGACCTCGCACGACAGCTGCCGAATCGAACTTGACTTCTTGCCCTGCTCTGAACACTCCAAGTCCGTGTCCGCACCCGCTGTTTCTGCATCCGACTCCAGTTGCCCACCCTGATCCAACCCCCATGTACCTTGTCGCTCCCCAGAAAAGTATAGTTCCCATTCTAGTCTAGAACACCTTTGCTCCTATGGCCATTCCACGCCTGATGTAGGTACTGTGGACGCGCTATCATTTTACGTACAGCCTTCCGTACCCACGAACAGCGGCGGGCTTGCCGCTCGCTCCCCTTTTGGCCTTCCCAGCGGCCTCTGACACCTGGTGCGTGCTCCCCACTTCGTTATAACTAACATTGAAGCCCTGGCTCCACATGGCTCCCGTGGGTTGAATGATCGACTCTCCCTGAGTAGATTTGTTCTTGCCTTTGAGCCCTGGATTCCTACAAGACGACACCATCACTTTCATCTTTAACCCAGTCGCCCGTGAAGCTTGACTGCCTCGTCACTGGCGCCCCGCAGGATTCAACCATTCAGATCGGCACTGCTGCGAGGTTAATCGATCTTGGCTCCGTACCCGCTTCCAAGCGGACCAACATCAGCCCGCCGATCTTGTGCCCCCATTCCTCAGGATCGAAGATTACTCAGGTATGTCATCCCAGTCTTACGTCCCTTATATGGCCTTGTAGCTTCGTACTAAGTGCTACAGACTCGCTTGTTGTTACCTCTATCTCTTTACTCGAATCCATGGACAGTATGGCGCCCGCCCCAATCTCGGGAGGCCCGGGCGATGTGTCACCAACAGGCCTCTCAGGGTCTGCTACCAACTCCAAGATGAGAAAGAGGACCAAAACCGGATGTCTCACCTGCCGAAAACGCCGCATAAAGTGTGGTGAAGAGAGACCTACTTGCAACAACTGCATCAAGTCCAAACGCCAGTGCGAGGGCTACAACCAACGAGTCATCTTCAAACCACCGATTGGCGACTGGCCGAATCACCCAGGCGTTGTCAGCACCATCCAATATCACACCTCCATGCTTCCTGGCACACGCAATCAATCATATCGAGGGCCCGAGCCAACTACCGGCATGCAAGAGGGCATGCTTGGTCCAATCCAGCCACGCCCGCACGGTAGCTTCGACTTCTCCCACATGGACGCGAACCAAACTTCAGGGCCTTTGGAACCCCCACAAGCTTACCCTGGAGTGACCCATGGCTACACACACGATCAGGCTTATCAACAGCCTCATCAACAACCTCTGCCATCACCTCTTCACCAACAGCCGCTTTCTTCGCCAAACCACCCTCCACATGGTCATACGCCTACCGCTTCATATTTCCCGCCCCCTCAGTCTATGCACACCAGCCCACAGACACAGTATAGGCACGATTCACACGGCACATTTCAACCGCCCATTCAATATACCCAGAGCGCGCCATATCCACCAGTCTCGGTTCCTTACAGCCACGAACCCGCTATAAAAGCCGCAGTCCCTCAGCCCCCGCCACACTATCCACAATCCTACCGGTCTGATAGCCAACAAGCCGAAGGTTCCTATCGGGATTATTCGAGTGTATCACCGCGAAGCGACCAGTATCCTCACTACACGGAAGCGCCACCGGGCATGCAAAGATACGATGGTCATCCGCATGCTCCCGTACACCCTCCGCAAGGAGGCCCCCCGAGCTTCAGCCACGTTGGAACTCACAATTACCCAGCAGCAGTTTCTCACGCTGACTTCAGTCATGCAAGCTATCCTCCTGTGCAGATGCCCATTCATGATATGACCCCAGATGTAAAGTATATGTCTCAGCCTGTCCTCGGTATGTCTCGTGTCTAGTTAAAACCTCATATACCCCAATGACTATCGTTATTCTCTTCGTGTCCCAACCCATTGTCAATCCATAAATTCGTGCATGTCTTCTAAGCCTGGGATTCCTTAAGTCACCCCAGGTGCGACAGCACGCTACTCTTTATTATCTGTACATGTCCGTGAATGTTTCCAGGCTGACCAGTGGTGAATACAGACCAACCTACCGCCGTATCACGAAAGCAACGATCTCAACCGCAACTTCTCCTCGGCGGATTCGATATCGACGATCATGTCAGTCCTACGCAGGTTCTCGACGAAGCCGCGATCGAAAACGAGGACGACGACTACTGGGACGTTCAATCGGACGAAGAGATGTTTGAAGCGGAAACAGTCGAGGACGAGCAGGCCCTACTTGCGAGCAAGGAATTCAGTAACATACGTCGCATACACCTCGAGAATTACAATGAGCTTGGAATCAGACGATACGATGCGTTCTTGTACGACGGGTTACTGTCGCACTATAGACCGGAGTATGCAGCAAGCCCCCTGCGCAATCCCAAGACTGCGAGGGTTTTCGCGCACTACATTCATGTGGTAAGTTTGACGGGATCGTTAGATTGTGGTCTACCGAACTGGGCAGTGTTTACTAACATATCATAGACCGGACCTACACTGTCGATGTACGAACGAAATCCCCGAAATCCCACTCTCATCTTCGAAAGCACTACACACCCAGCTCAGCAAGGACTATGGACACATACATTACCTTTGAAGGCTCTGAGCCACCAAGGACTTTTACACGCCATGCTAGCGCTTGCAAGCCTGCACATCGCAAGACTGCAGGGTGCTTCTATAACGCCGTCCTACAAACACTATGCATATTCACTTAAACGCCTCGTGCGCTCTCTCGGCAACCCTACAAAACGTCTATCAACAAACACACTAGCGACTTCCTTGCTCCTGGCCTTCTACGAAGTATGGACCGCAGAGCACGTAAAATGGGGAACACATCTCGTCGGCGCCCAGCGCCTGATCACCGAGCTCGACTTCCGGTCACTTACGCGTGAGTACAGACGAATGCGAGCAGCACAAACTGCGATGGAACGACAATTCCCACATCAGAATCCGGAGATGCTATTTGATCAACGACAGTTCGACCAACGGCTCAAAGACAGCGCTTTGATGCCAGACCAGGGGCTTGTGAGCACGATCGTGGGGAAGAAGGTTAACTACGACGACTTTGGGATGGTGTTTGAAGATAATGGCGCAAGACACGACGCGCGGCAAAACATACCCGTGAAATTGGATCTGCAGAGCTACGAGACGCTTCAGGATATCTATTGGTCATATGCTAGGCATGATGTTTATCAGAGCATTGTGAGCGGCCATCGTCTTATGTAAGTAACTCCGGTCTAGATCTAGAACTTGCGACTGACATCAAGCAGTAACCCCTACCGCAAATGGTCCGATTGTCCTCCAAGAGCACCACTCGGTCGGACCGACGCCCTTTATGGCTCCCACGATCACATCATCCTCCTCCTAGGTCGCATCGCAGACTTTACAGTTCGAGACCGCACTCGCAAACTTCGACAAGTGGAAGCGGATGGAGGATGGCGACCTCGCCCGGGTATGCCCGGTTTTGGCAGTATGGGACCGCCTCCCAGCGGCCCACCTGGTCAACAACAAATACATGCGGGTTCTGGAGGACCTCCACCTCAAATGCAAGGTCCGCCGCCAGGATGGAAGGGACCTCCACCACCAGGATGGACAGGGCAAGGACCACCACAGCCACCACCTGGCTTTGGCCCACCACCTGGATCGACTGGAGGACCACCCCGAAGCCAACCACCACCCATGCCCAATTTCTACGGCATGGCCCCCTCAGCAGGCCCCGGCCCCATCCTCTCCAGCTACGAAAACCCAAACTACGAACGCTCACCTCCCACACCCAACGTACCCAACCCGCAACACGCCGACCTACCCACCCTATACGAGAAAGCAGTCTCAGAATGGGAAACCATAATGGACGCCCACACATCCGTCTTACGAGTTCTAGAACAGAGCGAAGGCTTTGCTCCATTACCAGAAGACACCTACCCACCACCAGTACCAGGAGGCCGGCCCCACGAACACGGTGGAAACATGACACCCTTCGGCCCAGCCATTCTTCACAGAAGCTACGACATATCCATCCTATGGGGCCTCGCCTATCTCTCCAAAATCATCCTTTTGAGATCCCACCCTGGCATGCCACCCGCCGCGCAAATGGCCGCCGGAGTCTGCGCCTCCGTCACAGCACCTTACTGCATGCTCATCGGCCGCATATGGGCTAGCGTCAGCATACCCGTGACCTCAGATCTCTCCCCTTTCCTCGGCGCCGTCTTGACAGAATCAACCCTCTCTCTTTTCTTCGCTGGAATCACGTTCCAGGACCCGCGGCAACGCGAGTGGCTTATTACCCGACTACTCGAAACAGATAAGAAAACGGGCTGGGCGAGCGCGGGCATTATCGCTAAAGGGTGTGAGACGGCGTGGGAGAAGGCGGCGGAGATGGGGAGGGGGCCGCCGTATAAGAGGAGGACTAAGAAGGTGCAGCCTGTGGATAGGGAGGAGGTTGAGACTGAGGTCAACAGGGAGGGTATGAGAGGGAAGGAGAGGGAAGAGGGGAGGGTGCAGGAGATTGGTGAGACGAGGTTTGTGGTTAAGAGTCAGAGGCCGCCTTGGGCTATGAATCTTTTGGGGACGGAGGAAGATCTTAGGGTGGGGATGGAGAGGTTTGGGCTTTGAGGGGGAGGGGGGGTGCGATGGAAAGATGGGATGGAAGAGAGAAAGAGAGGGATTTGGGTGAATAGATCAAGTTAAGAGTATGAGAGGAGGGAGAGAAGGCAGACGGAAAGCAGATCGCGTAGCACCGGGGCAGGTACTCATCCAACGCGCCAGAAGCACAGATTTCGGAACCGACCAAAAACGCAAGGAACGAACATCGCCAGCTTCATCAGCATACCAAAAACCCCTTCTCTGGAAAACACGCGCAGAGAACCCCTCTGCCCTTTCATTACCTGTTAGGAAACAACAGGACTTACACGCCACACACACGCGCATCGAAACATACCAAGTTCCCAAACCCAACAAAAGCACGACATCACCCAATGTCTCGCCGTGCATCCTTTGGTATCAGAGCATATAACCCAACCCACGCCAACGCAACGTCTTCTGTCCGGAAGCTCTCACATACACCTCCTGGTTCGAGCAACTTCCTCGTCATCCAGCAAACCTTCATTAGCGATTTACTTTCCAGTGATGATCAATTTCACATGAGGCCTAACGCGATAACGACTCTTTACGAACCCACACAACACAACACAATACAATACAATACACTCATCATCTTAGAAAAGAACAAGAAACCTTGGAAAGCATCGCGGAGGCCGGAAATCTGTCATATTGAAATCTTGAGGTTTAGAAAGCGTGGAGGAGATTTGACGTTTAATGGAAGTGTGCGGTATCGGGAAACCTATCGTTCGAATCGAAGATATACGTTAGCTTGATGTCCTGTTATCTTGTTGTCAGGGCGATGGGACATGTATAGTGTAGATAAGTTTGCATGTAGAGACGACATTAGCGTACCAGCAGAAGTCGTTTGTGTGTTTTTGTTGACGTCGGCCCCATCGGCTAAGACGTTGGTTTACCAATGTACCAACACACGGACAGATACTCTGGAAACGTTGCATGCAAGATCTTGAAATGCGACGGTGAAGTAGAAGTCCACAAGAGGTCGGACGAAATGTGAAATGTTAGAAACAAGCCGTACATTTGTCTACATATGCCGCCCGAATAAAAATCCCAAAATCGCGCCTGCTCGCTGAACATGAGTTTTTGATATCTTTGATGACTCGTGTCCGATGGGATGGATGGATGGATGCCACCAAACGCCTCTCTTCCTTCTTTGAACACCCAGCAAGAATCATGTCGTGTGTGAAGATCCAGATGAAACAAGGATTATGCTGCGTTGCCGTGTGATCTTAATTATGCCAAAAACTCCGATATTGCGCCCAACCCCATAAGTCGTCGCGTTTGCGCGACGGCTTCTTTGCCCCAACTACTGCCGTATCCTCGTCGTGTTTAGAAGAAGTAGTAAAGGAATCCTCCACCGGCAGTCATGAAGACACCGAACCACCACCATTGGTCAGCCCTGACTGCGCCGGTTGTTCGCGCGTAGATGACTTCGTGGTTCATGGGTAGTTCGCCGCGCTTGGAGTTCTTGGATGCGGCAGTCTGGGTAACGAGCGGGTTGAGCGTTGTGGTGGGAAGCATCTTGGGTGACTTCATGGCGAGGTAGAGAGGCATCATGGGGGCGCCATCGGATTTGAAGAGCGTGATGCGCGGGGTGCCTACGTGGTACTGGTCTGAAGCAACGTATTCGTATTGCTGTTGATAGGTCAGTACGGCACATTTGGATTTCTGCATCTCGACATACCTTAAACTTCTCAGTCGCGTTGTATCGGGTGTAGACGGCGGTCTTGTACTGGCACGGGTCGGAGTATAGTTGTCTGCCGTCCACCTTGATGGGCTTAAGGACGAGGCCGCCTGATGCCGTTTTCTCGTAGCTTCCGTGTTGCCATTGGATTATGCCCTGGGGGCATTTGGGGTTGGTGGCTGTAAAGCTTGTCAGTGAACGCTCTGCTGTCCTATGGTGTCTATCCGGGTAGTGTCGGGGTGCCTGCGGGCAACGTACGATTTGCGATTGCGCGGTAGTATGCCGATTCAAAATGGCCATCCGCGGTAAAGGAGTAGCTGATGCCGGTGTGCTTGGGCTCGGTGAATTTCTCGTTGACAGGGTCGTAGAAGTCCTATAGGGTGGTTAGTCTTGTCTCCTCTGCGGACGTCGATAGAAGCGCATACAGGTCCGGTCATGGTCGAATTTGACTTGCTTGTCCATGTGCCGACGAGCTCTGCAGGAACGGCAGCAGTTTGGGCTTGCGCATGCAGGACTGCGACTCCTGAGAGCAGTAGGGCGGCTATCCGTGACAACATGATGCGTGTGGTGTGTAGGTGTCGGCGTGAGAGAACGAGTGTGGACGGTCGGTGGTGTGCGGAAGCGAGCGTGGGTGCACGAAGGCGGAAGGCGTAGGGGTGGGTAGATGAGGCGGGCGTGGGTGGTTGTTGAGGGAGGATGTTTGGGAATGTTTGAGTGTCGCCGCCTCCTGGCTTGGGACCAATCGACAGGGATCACGCGGCTACTTGCAGATCATCACCGGCCTCCGGTGGGCAAGCCCGACATCATCGCCCGCACCCGCAGCGCATCTTTTAGCTGTTTCGGTCATTTTTTGCTTTGCGACGACTCCCTATATATTTGCCGGTGCGATCAGGACATTTGTTGCTCTCTGCTGCAGCCCATCTCAGTACCACAACACCAGATACGACATCCGGAGTACCGGCGCTATCTTTGTACACTTGGAACGCCGTTACGCTTGCAATCAAAAGACGCTATGGCCGCATCACTAGCAGCTGTCAAGAAGGAATTGCGATCCAAGATTAGGGATATCTTAAAAGGCCTTCCCGAAGCGGCTGCTGCTACGCAAAGTACGTCATGTGTTTGTCTTGTTGCTGCTTCTACTGATGCTCCCAAGCATCTAATGCAACCAAAACCCTACTATCCATGCCCGAGTACAAGGCGGCGCGCAGAATAAGCGTCTACCTGTCTATGCCGGGCGGTGAGATATCCACGAGCGAGATCGTGCGCAATGCGTTTGATGAGGGCAAGAAGGTTTTCATTCCCTACACCTATAAATTGGACGCACCCAAAGATGGCCAGCCAAAGTCCATCATGGACATGGTAGAGCTGCAGTCGATGAAAGACTTTGAATCTTTGGAACCCGACAAATGGGGTATTCCAACTCCAAGCAAAGACTCCATATCGTCACGTGCAAACTGCTTTGGTGGTACCGGCATCACGAATGGAGAGACGGATGGTCTAAGTGCCGGCCTTGATCTGATCGTCATGCCGGGCATGGCTTTCGACTCGCAGTTTGGCCGGCTGGGCCACGGCAAAGGCTTCTACGACTATTTCTTGACGCGCTGTCACCAGGTATCGCGCATGCCTTTTCGCGGTAAGAACTACTGGTATTGTGTATTTGGAGGGCTAACTAACCAAGTTGAAGTTGGCCTCTCGTTAACAGAGCAGTTCCTGCCACCAAACGAGTCGGTTCCCATGGACGCCTCCGATTTCCGCCTGGACGCCTTGATCACTGGTGATGGCGAGCTCCGTCGCGTGGGGCCTTGATATCGTCCCACAAACTTTTGCATGAGATCGTCCGCACTACATGGCCTTGTCTTCCTCCCAGCCTGGCGTATGCGCCGTGTCCATTATATGTCTTTGCGACTGTGCGGGGGTAAGTTGACGTTCGCGCTTATTGGAGTTGCTGGATGAGAGAGATGTTGTCGCCCTTCAACAGGATCTGGCCGACATTGCGCCTCTCCTCTGGTGTGTCCTTCTTCGCGAGGGTGACTTCGATAGCGTCGTCGATAACGAGGTTCATGAATTCGTCGAAACCCTACACAAGTATTAGCAGGAGTCATATTGAGGTAGTTAGGCAGGCGTACCCTCAGCTTTCCTTCAATGCGCATGCCCAGGTTCTCGTACAGCCATACCGAGATGGTCGCCCGTGACTGCAGGAGCTTGAAGATGAAGTTGATAGGAGGAAGGAGAACTGCAAAGTTATTAGCTGCTGTCGCGGCGCATGCATGTGGGAGCTGTCGTACCCTTTCCTCCACCGCGGCCTGCACAAGTTAGCTAGTCGTCTTCAAACAGCGCGAATATACTGACCACCACGTCCAGTCATTATGAAGGTCTAAATGCGCGTCTCCGGTAATTCTCGTAGTCGTAGGGGCGGAGTCGGGGCGCAATGTGGGGAGAGGCTCGGAGGAGAGCTGTGGTTGCAGGAACATTTCTGGCGCGACCTGAGCGGTCACAAACGCCTTGGCACCAACGTGGGGATCTTCGTGCTGCTTTGACTATGCGACCGAACGCAACTTCCCGTCTCCGAACAAACTCACCACCACCACAACAACTGCCGCCCTTCCTGCCTCCTCTCCGCTTGCACCTTCCTTCCGCTGCACCCTGGTAATAAGTCAGTTGATGCGCGCAATATAATCCACGCCCCGCCGCCTTGCTCCGAGCAGTATCCGCATCCGTCCCCCCACTACCACGCCCAATTCCCTCACCATGGCTGCCAACGGACAGCAGGTCTTCGACCCTGTGCTGGCGGCGCACAACACCATGTCGTCGCAGGCGGATCGCGCGCAGAAAGAGCAGGCACATCAGTTTCTGGAGCAGTTCCAGAAGTCGGTACGTAGCATGGGCACGCGTTCAGGAGCATGAGGGGCTGATATGTGACAGGAAGAGGCATGGACAACCACACTGGCTATGCTAGAGGCAAACTCAGCAGATGCCGCTGCCAAGCTTTTTGCTGCTACCACACTCAAGGGAAAGGTGAGTCGTCACTACTCCGTACTTGGGCTATTCTAACATGTCAGATCGTATACGACCTCCACCAAGTGCCTCGCGCACAGCTGCCAGAGCTCCGAGCATCCATCATGCGGAATCTGGCGACATTCCACGCCGGACCCAAGCCCATACGCCTGCAGCTATGCGTGTGCCTGGCGAATTTGGCCATACAGATGACCGAGTGGAAGGATGTCCTCAAAGACGTTGTCAATGCCCTCGGCTCAGATCCAGCAACGCTCCCTTGCGTCTTGGACTTCCTCCGCGTTCTCCCCGAAGAAGTCACGCATGGACGCAAGATCGCTCTCACAGTACGTCCGAACGAGCCGCGCCCCGTCATCAGCCCACGGCAACTATTCCCCGCGGCGTCGACATATGATAGTAGAGTTGTAGTCTAATATGTGGTGGTCAGGAACACGAGTTGACTATGAGGACGGCCGAGTTGATCGACGACAACGCCCAACAAGCCCTGGAGCTTCTCATACGATACGGCACATCTTCCCGTGAGTATACAGCCTTTCTTTTGATCCACTTCCACTGACTTTGAATAGCCGCTGCCGCGCAAAACCCACAGTTACTAAACTGCATCACTTCCTGGATACGCGAGATACCACTGGATGCCATCATAAACTCTCCCCTTCTCAAGATCATCGTCGAAGACTTGTCCCTGGATGATCCATTCGAGGCCGCTGTTGAGTGTTTGAGCGCCCTTATCGCGGAGACTAGAGATGTCGACGAGACCCTCCAGTCGATAATGGTCCTCTACCCGCAGGTCATCAACCTCCAAACCAAGCTCGCCGAGGCAGCTCAAGAGGAGGATGCGGAAAAGTTCAAGGGCATCGCCAGGATATTCGCCGAAGCTGGAGAATCATGGGTCATTCTTATCGCTCGCCTGCCGACTGACTTCCGCGCCCTGGTACAAGCCATACTTGCGACAGCTGCATTGGACAAGGAGAGGGATGCCATATCTCACACGTTCAAGTTCTGGTATGATCTTAAGCAGTATCTCACCATCGACAAATATGCCGAAGCGCGCAACCAGTGCATGGATATCTACTCTAAGCTGGTAGACATCATGATTGGTCACCTGGAGTTCCCCAAGCCGGAGTCTGGCGACGAGAAGGATCTGTTCGAGGGCGATCGCGACCAGGAAGAAAAGTTCCGCGAGTTCCGTCATCAGATGGGCGATGTGCTGAAGGACTGCTGCGAGGTCATGGGCGTCGTCGAGTGTCTTCAAAAGCCCTACGACCTCATGCAACAATGGGTGCAAACATATGGCGCTCAGGCCAGTGCAAACAGTGTGCCCGAGTGGCAGAAGCTGGAAGCGCCTTTGTTCGCTGTTAGGGCTATGGGTCGCATGGTACCTCCGGACGAGAACATAATGCTACCTCGTCTGATCCCCCTCATCGCAGGCATACCCGACCACCACAAGCTACGCTTCCAGGCTGTCATGGCTCTGGGAAGATACACCGAGTGGACCGCACAGCACCCCGATACGCTTCAGTTACAACTGGATTACATCATGGCAGCCTTCGATCATTCTGCCAAGGACGTAATCCGAGCCGCTGCGCTATCATTCAAATTCTTCTGCAACGACTGCGCGAGCCTGCTGGTCAACTTCGTTGGCCCTCTTCAACAATTCTATGCGAAGAACCTCAACAAATTGCCGATCAGCAGTCAGGAAGAGATTACAGAAGGTGTCGCGTCAGTAGTCGCTAGGGTACCCAACGATCAGCTTCTAGCAACACTCAAGCTCTACCTCGACCCGGTCATGGCTCACCTCATCGAAGTTGCGCGTCAAGCAAAGGATGAGGCGGATCAAAAGCTAATCGCCGACAAGATCAATCTCTTGACCATCTTCTTCGAGATGGTCAGGCCAGAGATTCCAGCCGGTCAAGAACATCCCGCTGTCAAGTACTGCCAAGAGATATTCCCTACTCTCGCTAACATGATCACGCACTTCAACGCAAGCATACCTATCCTCGAACGTGTCTGTCGATGCTGGCGGTACATGGTGCTCTCCTACCGTACAGCCATGCGTCCACTCCTACCAGATCTCGCGACTAAGTTGATTGAGGGCTTCGACAAGTCAAGGCAGGGTTGCTTCCTATGGGCGACGGCGTCGATAGTGCGAGAGTTTTCGCAGGGTGTAGACGATGTCGACCCAAGTCTAGCAAACGACGTCTACCAGTTCTACGAGCAGCAAGCGAAGACCTTCCTACGGATACTGAGCGACCTGCCTCCAGAGGAGCTTCCTGACCTCATCGAGGACTACTTCCGCCTTGCTGCCGACATGGCACTCTACTTTCCCTCAGAATCGATCATGTCGCCACTCATGGACACTGTTCTCCTTGCAGCCTGCAGTTCCCTGACACTGCTCAAGGAGGATCCCATCATCGCAGTGCTGCACTTCCTACGCGACTTGCTTGGATACGGTCGCAACTCGTCGCCCTCATCTAGCTTCGACAACACGCGTCACGAAGTGCCCGAGCAACTGCGGAACCGCGTCAAGCAACTTGTCATGGGTGCTGGCGTTCAACTAGTCCAGCGCATCATGACTGGCATGATGTACAGCTTCCCTGAGGGCTGCTTCGCGGACTCTTCTGGCGTGCTCCTCGACCTGTTCGAGCTTATGCCTGAGCAGGTCGCTCAGTGGGTAGCTAGTACCGTTGGCATGTTACCCCAAGGCAGTATCACACCTCAAGAGAGCGAGCGATTCCTAAATAACATTCGACAACGTATCCAAACTGGCGATGTCAGGATGATAAGGACTATCCTACAAGACTTCACCACTAGTTACCGACGCCGGAACGTTGCGCCCCGCGAAGGCCTCGGTAGACTGGAAGCTTCGCGGTTCAGGTTCTCCGGTTAGATGCTGGATGCCGAAGCACGAATTCTGTTCCAGAACGTGGACGCGCGGAAGCCTACAGAGCCACTCACACGTTCTGCGCTTCTTCTCCACACGGTTCAGTCTAACGCCTCCCGGTTTCAGTAACATAGTGGTGGTGTGTTTGGGTGCGTGGTGTAGTGTGTATCGAATAGCATAATTGTACTTGAAGCGTTAGTGTGTGGGCATTTGCATGGAAGATCGGGACACGGAAGGACAGGATACCATCGGTGGAACAGAGTGGGGGTTATTGTTCAGATCTGCTTAGATACCGTTTACTTCTATACTTCACATCGTTTCGTCATCGCCGGTTGGCTACTCTTGGCCATATGACGTGATTGCAGTAGTTTGACGTTCGCTCCTGCACTTCGAGTGACGTCGGGCAGCGCTCCTTCTTGGCTAAAAATGAGTGTGCAAGACGTCGATCGGATGGCAGCGACGACCTGTCGTGGCCCCAACAAACAACAACTTCGTCATACCAACTTCCTCGTCACTCACAATTTGGTCTATTGCTGAGCGCTTACCAATACCTAGGCACAGCCTTTCGGCTATCGAACAGCATCCTCTCTGAGCACCTATCACCTCAGTGTCCATCTCATCCTTTGGCCCACCGCCAGCAACACTACCTTGAACACCAGTTACCACCCGGCACACGCTAGCTCGACCTTCTCCGCTTCTCCCATATACCGTTACAGATCTGTATCTTCATCTGAAGTTCGTCGGCACCGAAGGTGACCACTCCACGTTAGGTGCGCGCCAAGTTTCATGGTGAAGGTCGTGAGATCAGAGTTGACAGCAGACTTCAGCAGGGCCGATTCGCGAACGTAACAACGTTCCCATTTACCTGCGGTACCTGCGCACCTCCAGCCTGGTATTGGCAAGAACAATATCGGCAGAGCCTAAAGCTCGCAACCATACAAGAAACGACCATCCTGGATCCCCCATACGGGCGACCCGGCCTAGCGAGAGCTAACTCCACAGGATCCGGCACTAGACCCATCTCGATCAGATCAAGCACGTCGAGCGCATCTCAAACTTCAACCCAAACTTCAAGCCGGTCAAGGAGACACTCGCAGCCAGCTCTTCCCCCAACCCTTGCGGAGAGAATTGCACTAGGACCTCAGCTTAACCCATATCATAGCAAGAATCCTCATCGTCTAGACCGATACACCAGCGTTCGAGACGTCTATCTTGCTAGACAGGAGCAGCGTACGAAAGAAGCCGCACATCAGGAAGAGAGACTTCATCAACTTCGGCTCGAAAAGCGCAGGGGTACCCGCCAATTTGACGGTTCAAGATCAGCTGGAACTTCACCAGCCCTGAGTCGTACAAACTCGAATTCAGATCTCACTCGAACATCTTCCCTCAAGAACCTCGCCAGAGAACTGACGACGTTCGACAAGTTCGGACCCATCAGGCGCGCAGACACGGGTGACTCTACCGCATCTTCATCGGGACAGTCGAACAAATCCAAGAAGTCGAACCTCTCTCGGGTATTGACGGCTGACCGCTATGATCGAGACGCTCAAAGAAATGAAGCACGGCAAGAGCGGCAGTTACGAGAGCCTGGCGCTGGAACGAACGGCGAGCCAGATTCTTCATCGCATGGAGGACAAAGACTCGGAGGACTCCCTGGAAAGCACGCGGACAAGAGTACTCGGTCTGTATCTTTCGCGGTTTCTTGCGCTTAAAACAGAATGACTGACCTGTTACAGCGAACGCGCGCGCGATATATGGACCGAATCGTTGTCTAGACGTGATAAGTTTCGCTCCGACTTCCTCAAGAAAAATTGGAGCTTGCATCGTCGAGCACAATCCTTCGAGTAGATCCTATGTACACTGCTGCTCTGCCAAAGAGGACTCGCGTCTCGGTGCCATGGAACACTTGCTCGTCATCACCGAAGATCTGCTCCAGCGACTTATGGACGCCGAGGGCATCACGAGTAGTGGATGGTTGCCCGCCACGCCACAGTCACATCATGCAGCGATGTACGGCAGTGCGCCGGGTAGTGTAGCGGGTGGAGGTAGCGTGGCAAGCAGTGTACAGCCAAGTCGAAGGGGCAGTGCTCAACCTCAGGAGTAAGTTCACCCTTCCTACAATGGCTGATCTGGGTATACTCACAAAACATAGCCTCCTCATCGACTACGCTCAAGGCTCACCACAGCTGATGCAACAATCACCCCAATTCTCACCGCCTGCCCAGTCGATACCTGCCCAAACCCCCTTCGTCAACGACTTCAACACGCCCTGGTCGCCTCACCACATCCAAAAGCCCAAGCTCCCTAGAGGCAGCAGTGACACGGTCTTCCACACCACGGCCAACACTCCTAAGCCAGTCGTTCAAACGATCCCTAGGACTAACAGCGATATTATTCAGCAGCCTAAGCCGGTGCCAATTGGCCAGTTCCAGGGTCCTGGAAGAGGCAGGGTGCAATGGAATCTGGGCTCTGAAGGATAGAAGAGTCGGGTCTTGAGTCATCGGCTGGTCGGGGTCAGAGAGATGATGTGATGGATGCTGCATTTCTTCGAACTGGGGGAGGATAGTTGGACTTGTTGGTTAGGTTTATTATTATTGCGCGAATGCTAGTGTTTTGAACTCCGCGTAATAGTGCACTGATGATGGGTGATGTGTGGATCCGAGTTCAAAGCGAGCACTCTATCGTTGATATTCATGAGAAGCAGCTTCGTTTGCATTCACAAACGATAGCTATCGTCCAGCACGGAGAGACCCATATCTACAGATATCATAGCCCGTGAAACCACCCCGAACGCCGAATTGCAATGATCATATCGCCATTACAAATGCCCTTCCCGTGCACTTAAGCCTTCTTAGCGAACTCCACGCGGAGAATAAGATGTCCGAAACCGACTGATCACAAAAGTTAGCAACAACACCCAAAACCACAGGCTTATCCAAAAACTTACATCCATCCATCTTCTCACACGCCTTCGCAGCATCACTCCGATCCGCATAACTAACAAACGCAAAGCCCTTGGCGCGACCCGTCTCCCTGTCCTTGGCAAGGAAAACACGAGTAACGTGTCCGTACTTGGAGAACATGTCGCGCAGATCCTGTTCTTCGGCGAACTCAGACACGTTGGTAACGCGCAGAGTAGCGCTATCGTCGCGGTCGAATTTGCCGCCCATCTTCTCGCCTGCGCCCGCACGGCCACGCAGATGAGGAGGAACGTAGCCGCCAGAGCCGGTACCCAGACTGCCTCCTGCACCGCCGGGCGCATCGTCTGGCATTTCTGCGGGTGCGACATCGCCTTCGGGGGCCATGGTGTCCTTGAAGGGACATTTTGTGGTGAAATGGTCTCCCTGGCAAATACGGCACTTGATCTTTGCGTTCTTGAGCTCCGCCTTCTTCTTCGCTTCGTCGCCCTTGTCTTCGTTGCTGGCTTTCCAGTTGGAGACGGGGCGGAAGGCGATGTTTTCGGCGACGGAGACGGTGTCTGTTTGTGGGCCTGCGGGCTTGCCCTTTTCTTGTCCGAATTTCGCCCATTGCTTTCGTTCGGCGACGCGGGGGTTTACGATTTGCTTTACGACTGTCTTCTTGATGCGCCGTGTTGTCTTGTATTTCTTGCCGTCTTCGCCGATGCGGTAGGAGATTACGGTTTCGGTTCCGTCTTTGTTCTTGATGACTTGTTGGGGTGGGAGCGAGGTGAGAGAGTCGTTCTCATCTTCTTCTTCTGCCCAGTCGGTGCGGCTATAGCAGTACTGTCAGCCTGATGCTCTAGAACCCGGAGAAGTATATGCAGAAGCTCGCGGCTTGATGTGCGGCTTGGAGCGACGTAGGGGCGACATGGGAGGGCGGTAGGCGTAGAAAGGCCGAAAAAGGTGCGCATAGACTCACCCTGCTGTTTTGGACATATTTGCGGTTGTGGTTGTGTTATCGGGGGTGTCGGGTTGGGAGGTAGTCGGGGTCCCTTATGATACAGAAAGTGAGAAGTGGCGGCGGCCGGTGGGGCAATTCAATGTGTGCGGTGCGCCGCCAAGATTTCGCGCTAATAGGTGTTGCGACTCATCACTCCCTTTCACCAGCTTCGTCCAACCATGGTACACTCTTATTTCGACGACATGGATGGCTGCACCTCTTGTAGGTTGGTCATCGTTAATTTGCTTCATGTCTATTGCGACATCAGGAGTCAGTCATGAACTGAGTCACTGTGTATGCTTAGGTAGAGTATACTAGCAACAGTCATAGCAGTAGCTCGGGCAGGTCGCATTAGTGAAATCATACTCAAGCAAAGAGCATGTGAGTTGGAAGTCATTACGGCTTTCACTCCATCGCAGATAGCATTCTACCCCGGTAGCTATAGATCTGATCTATTTTGCTATAGGCAATAGTAGATATCCCTACTGACTTTTGTAAGCCTGTGTAACCTTGCATTCATACTATTGAACGGTAAGGATATTAGAGCGAGATGACTGGGGAAGTGTGTGCGAATGAGAGTGCGCTGGGCGCTTGTTACTCCATCTTGATTGCTGTCCAACGTCTAGCAAGCTTCAGCAGCCCAGTGCTATGTCTATAGAAGTCTACAACGCTCAGTGCAGCACGGAGCCACTTGAGCATGTCCACTGAGCACAACATCATGAGCGAAGCTGAACATGCTGAAACCTTTCCTTTTGAGCGTCTACCCCTGGAGCTACAGAGACACGTCCTCACCTACGTACTCCCTCAAAACCAGAGCATAAAGTTCAGATGGGGACCATATCCCGAGCAACCCGACTACAGACCCAAATGGATCATCGAGACGCGACCAATAGGCGCCGTGCTTCCTTGGGAGAACCATCACGAAAGGGAAATGAACGGTAACCAGCACATCAGTAACAGTCTATCTGACTATGCCGCTTTGATACGCGTGAAGACCCTAGCACAGGAAGCGAAAGGTAAGCTACGAATCTATGGGTAGGGGTCCCAGAGTCAGAACATGAACTCTCCTCCCTTCCTTCCTCCACTTCATCCCACACAGCCCAATCGTCCTTCCACTAACAAAAGCCCCAACAAGCCCTCTTCCTCCACACCAACGAAATCACCCTCGTCATCACCTCCAAACAATACACCTCCGAACTGCACTTCGGTCCTTTTAAGCTCGATTCCCGCCGCCTCAACGTACACACACTGCGCGACATAGAAAACCTCCGCATCATCCTGAACATCGGATCTGGGGATAGCACGGCCGCGCCGTGTAACCGGCTGCGGACGCGCTTACAGCAGATCGTCACGCAACTTACTCTTCACGCCGAGGACAAGGATCAAAAGTCTCTGTTGAAGAAACTTGAGATCAGTGTTGCGGTTGATGGTCTTGATCTCGTGGATGTCAAGGAAGTCGGGCTGGAAGATGTGGATGATGGACCTCTTGGGTATCTGGGTGCGATGGACATGGCTGGGTTTATGGAGCCAGCTCCCGAAACGAATCCTTATGTGCCGCATTTTATGTTCGCACTTGAACCGCTCGTGGGACTTTTTCCCAGTGTGGTTGTTGAGAGTGTGAGGGTGAGGGGTGTGCCGAGCTGGTTTGCTAGGTGTCTTGAACTTTGTGTAAGGGGTCAGGGTGGTGAGTTGGTCGAGTTGGACTGGGGGTGTGATGTTGTAATGAGGCAGGTTGGTGTGGGCGTTGCGAGGAAACGCCGGGTTAGTGTTACGAGGAAGATGTGGATGCAGCCGGTTTATGACTGGAGGCGGTATGCTGAGGAGAATGGGATCGAGGTTGATGATTGAGATAGGTAGACTTTGGAATGCAGGAGAGTTGCAAAACAACCTATTCATGCTTGATCAAATATATCATTAACTTGATTCTCCATTCCATCACTTTCATCTCTACATACACATATACATGTACACAGCACAACAGCCCAGATTGTCCGACAAGAGGGTCGTCAGGCCGCTGTTCCAAATCCAACCCAGAGCCAACACCTAGACCTTTTTCTAAGAGACCCTACGTAAAAAGGATCTTATATCCTCCCGTATCATGAACGCCAGCTTTATTGTACAAGTTGGGCAGGGCCCGCAGAGTGGTGAGGAGGAGGGTCATGCGCTAAGATCGACTCGTGTAAATGCGGGACAAACGTCGAACTGCAGTAGAAGGTGAGAAAAAGATTGCTGCGCCTGGTTTCGCGATTGGGGCTCGTCAGGGTAGCGGTAGAACGGTATGTATTTGCTGTGCGCAATTCCTTTTATCTTTGCTTTAGTCGACTTGTTTTAGGTCGGGCTCGAAGAAGACTTTTCGTGTTATCTGGTGGGCTGTTAGCTTTCGTTATAGCAGAACCAAAAACTGGTTGAACATACCGCCCATCCTCCCGCTACAGTCGCGCAGATACCCGAGCTAATAGCCATCTGCCTCGTCCCTCTTGTGCTCTTGAACAGCGCGCCGCTCAATGCGCCCGCCACCACGCTGTTGCTCATATCGTGCTTGCCGCGGTAGTACCCAATCGTGCTGTTCATACCATTATACACCATAGCAATCACGCCCGCGCTGTTTCCCAGAAAAGGACCTCGCCGTGTTATCGCATTGAGCACGCCGTTGATGCGCAACCGCGGGGGCATGCTGGGTGGGTTCTTTTGCAGGCCCTCGGCGAGACCCCACGCTCCTCCTATCGTCAGCGCCGTCAGATACGACACGCCCGTGCCGTAACATAAGTCGTCGGACCAGCCGCGTGAGGGCAGAGCGGATTGTGCGCCGGGCAGGTCCGAGAGGACGCTGTCTTCGAGGTTTAGGTAGTCGAGCGTGTCTTGGTTGAGGCCGGCGAGGGGATGCAGTTGTGAGGGGTCGAGCAGGAATTCTGAGGGGTTTTGGATGGCCGTGTTGGGGTCGAAGGGTGTGGGTTGGAAGCTGTCTTCTTTTACGAAGTCGGCATTTTGGGGCGAGGCGGGCGCGGGTGCGGTCTCCTTGGACTTGCGTCCGGTTATTGAGTCCCAGCTAGCATTGAATTAGCATTGCCATTGCTGCGGTTTGCTGGGTAGGAGAGAATAGACATACATGGTCATGTTGAAGATGTCAGGTTGTGATGGCGGCGTAAAGAAATGTTGCGCCTGATTGTCAACAGCCGCACGAACAAAATCCCCCAGACGCCCGAAAAACCTCTATCAGACCGACGCAGCTAAGAGAAACAGCAGAGAGAGGCAGGTGGCAGATGCGCGGGTATGGGATAGCGTGGGGCGGGCGTTCGTGATGCTCACGAAAAGTTCTGGCGAAGCAACTTGGGCAATGACGGTCTCGGTGCACGGCCCACCTTCTCGAAGCCTCCCTGCTTCCGAGCTCGGAAAGGAACGAGATCGGAAAGAAAAGTTCAGACAGCCTCACCCACTTCGGGATAACGACAAACAACAACAAATCTGACTATGGCGCTCCCCGAATACAAGCAAAACTTCCTCAAAGACTGCGTCTCAGCCGGCGCATTGAAATTCGGCACCTTCACCCTCAAGTCCAAGCGCATATCACCCTACTTCTTCAATGCCGGCCTCTTCCACCGCGCCGACCTGCTCCGCTCCATCTCCTCAGCCTACGCCCACACACTGAAGAACCACGGCGACTCGGACCCGTCGTTCCAATGGGACATTCTCTTCGGCCCAGCCTACAAGGGTATTCCCCTCGCAGCAGCCTCAGTCGACAAGCTCGCAGATCTGGACATGGCCAAGTACGGACAAAAGAGCTACAGTTTCAACCGCAAGGAAGCGAAAGATCATGGTGAGGGCGGCAACATCGTGGGCGCGAGTCTGAAGGGGAGGAAGATTGTTATTGTGGATGATGTCATTACGGCTGGTACGGCGATTAGAGAGGCTATTGATATTATCAAGAGGGAAGGGGGTGAGCTTGTGGGCATTATCGTGGCGTTCGATAGGCGGGAGAAGATGCCTACGGCGACTGATGACGATGGAAAGCCAGGTCCCAGTGCGATTGGTGAGGTTAGGAAACAGTATGGGATTCCTGTGCTCGCTATCTTGACGCTGGATGATGTTGTGGAGTATTTGAGGAGTTTGGGTGGGGAGGAGGATCTCAAGAGGTTGGATGAGTATCGGGAGAAGTATAAGGCGAGTGATTAGGCGTATCTGGTGGGGTGTTTACGAAGTTATGATTATGGGAGTATGGGTGATAGGGAAGGGCGGCTGCAAGAATACCCTAAACGAACAAGTTGCATAGCCACCTCGATGCATATCTCAATCCAATTCGGGAAATCGCTATTATCTTCGCTGTCATCTTCGCTGTCATCTTCGCTGTCAACTTCGCTGTCATCTTCGCTGTCAACTTCGCTATCGCTATAATATGATTCAGGATAGAAGCCGGGCGGAGTGCTGAGCGCAGGATGAGCATAATTCTCGGGGTCATAATCTGGCTCATTCTCGATAAGGTAATGGCGTTCCGAAAATGCGATCCACGGCTCCTAAACACCAGGCAAGGCATTAGCTACCGAATTACTTTCTGACGGGTTGATTGTACCCCTCGAGGAACCATGGATAGGTGGTCCTCAGGAGGTTAGGTAAGCACTTACCTCGTGCATATGCTTATAGATATAGTCATCCAGACTGTCCAGATACTCTCTCGCATCTTGCCTCCACTGTTCACTTCCACTCGTATCTCTGAGTACCTCGGTGAGGTCAAACTCTATGTTGTCGTACCTGTTAAACGGATGCCCCCATTTGAAACGCAAATGCCCTCCTTCGCGTTCATATGCCTGGAGAACAGGTCTCAGGAGTTCGATCCACGGGACCCACAAGTTTAACCTGACCTCCTGTTGAACCAATTCGATATGGAGACTAAAATTCCTCTTCTTCCTGATACTCATCAGGGTCTTGACAAGCGTCTCGCCTTCTGCATCGATGTCTGTATTGGATTCCCAAAGACAAATATACAGTACCTGCAACACATCTGCGGGGATAAGTCCAACATCCCAAATATCTTGACAGACGACTCGTTCCGTTGATGCTATGGTGATGTATTCATCTGGACCATTGCCATCAATGTCGGGATAGCTGCCAGAATCGCTACGGTCGGGTTGTACCTCGTACCACTTCACCATAACTTCGTGGGCTATTTTCAAACCCATGAAGCGGCTTTGAATGAAGTGCGGCAACTCTCTGCGGCAAGTCTCAGCCTTGAGACGGTATTGCATGGACTTTTCATGATAGTTGATTGCTTTCTTATCCCAAATATAGTCGAAGATCATCGCTCTCAGTTCGGTCGGTAGACGGGTCTCTATCTCACGGGCAAATTGGAGATTCCATAATTCGCTGTATTTCGTGACAGCGGCCGGCCATTCTCTAAAGCAAACTTAGTGATTAGTCTACGCAGTTTTTGTTTCGTACAAGGAGAGAAACTCACTCTCTGAGGATTTTCGTTTGCTGTTTGGCGGTACGCCTCTTTGGGGCCTCGAGTTTGCTGCGAATGCTGTACGTATGTCAGTCTCTGCGGTTTCCTTTACGTAGGTGGTCTTACTCCACGAGGGTCTGGTACGCGGCCTGGACATCGTCCTGCTGGACCGGCGGGGAATTGGCAGAATGAATAGGGGCCGCCTTTGGCTTAGACTTCGGTTTGGTCCTTCGGGCCATAGCTGGCAAACAAAGAAATGGTAATCGAAGTGTTCACGTCTCTATGCGTGCTGTGCAAACCCGCGGGAGTGTTTAGGTGTAAAGTGCGAGTGTCACAAAGTTGGCGAGGGGATGCACGACGCGTCGCTAGCGCGTCTCAAAACGATTAAACACGCGTGTCCCTTACTTCCCCATGCCAAGCAACCCGCTTGCCGCGTACCGATTGCAGACTTCAACCGGCAGCTACGTGCAGACATTCTTTGCCCATACACCGATACTACTCGACGCCCAAGGCGCAAACGCTAGCAACAGAGACCAGCCTAGCGAAGATATGAGAGCAGCGGCGCTTGCGGGCCGCAGACCATTCTCCGTCGGCGGCACAGTGCAGATGTGGGGCGGCATGCGCTGGAAACCCTACTTAGGTAAGGCAAGGCAGACACCTGCAATAGAGATCAGCGTATCGGAAACAATACACAGTGGAGCAGTGACGCTGTTACATTGAGATGAGAAGCTGAAAGGATCTTTAAGTTTCGGAGACTTCTTTTAGGCACCCAAATTGTGACAAGAAGACGAGGTTCAAGGGCATGTCCAAGAGCGCTTTTCTGTCTCCATTATCCCTCGTTCTGTACTCTACTCATTCAGTGAACGACACAAACACAACCGCGAACTCGACATGCATCACCTCCGTGATGCTCTACTGGGCGCCTCACCGGAGGGCCCTCCCGAACTCAACTACCTAGACAATGTGGCTCATGACGTCCTAATGGTTCGCGAAGACGTGGCGCGTGGGGAACTTGACGGACTCCGCGGAACAGCCTTCTATAATCGAACCGGGGTTGTCAGTGAGCGATACTGCAGCTTAGGAGATGGTATAGACTCTCTTGTGCACCACATCCACTCTGCGTGGCACATGTATTACCAAGTTGCTTTGCACACGGCGTATGATACGCGCGAGCAGGACCGCTTGGTTCTCGATATTGTGCGAATCCAGGGATTGGGGCCGTTGACCAGGCCCGCTACTGGGCACTACGGTATCGACATCGCGCGAACAGTAGATGGAACGGTGTGGAACGGTCAGTAATATCCCCGTACAAACTTTATGTGAGACACACACTGACGTTGTACACCAACTTTTAGATCTACCCTTTCTAGCCACTGACATGACCGGATTCTGGATCGAGAACTGCGCGGCCTTGAAGAACGCCCAACGACTGAACCTCGCATCCTTTCTGGCCAAGCTGGCGTCGACTCGCGTTAGCAAAGATCGAATCTGTCAGATCGCTCTTCTGCTGTTCAGCTCCACTTTTGAGGGAAGAAGCAGTATCGACGGAGGGCAGCCAGACGAACTTTCTACACACCAGACGATCTCGACTCTCGATCTAACGCAGCTCATGCCGTCTGTGTGTGCGTGGATCAAAGAGGCGGGTCACGTTCTTGTCCAACTCTCTGAACTCTCATGGAATGATTGTCCCAGTCATATCGGACAGGGTGGGCAACACTTCCTTGAATCCGACTTCGGGAAGCGGTCACCGACTGGTTTCACCCCGTGGAGATGGATGTATTGGCTCAAACGTCTTCATGAAATTCGTCAAGAAGCGAAAGAGGCAAATGAGAAGACTCTCGAGGAGCAGACTACTGAGGCTATTGACCGCATGGTCAGCCAAGTACACGATCGTAACTCGGGGATTCTCAGGGCGTATCAAGATGGCGGGGACTTCTTGAAGCTGGACGATCATTTGGCGTGTTTGAGGGGTAGATAGATCAATAATAGGCTGTGTATCCATGACAAACAATTCTGTACACGTCCGTGATGACGTGGGAGTAGTGCAGCTTTGAAGAAGCCGGAAGTCAAATATGCGCCCAAACAGCCCCACGCGCATGGATAACACGGCGGACATGTAGGGGACGGTCCGCGAAACCCACATCGGGCCAAAAGTGCTACATGAAGGCACATGTAGCGCGGCAATCTTGTGCTAAGCACCCCATATATGGCGCGGCAATCTTGCCCGAGCGTACTAGACACATGCAGCGTGGTAGGTAACTTTGTGCTAGACGCGGCGCAGCAACCTTATGCTAGGAAGGCATAGGCAACACCGCAACCTTTGTTTTAGGCCCATGCGGCGCGGTAACTTCGTTGTAAGTGCATGCGGCGCAGTAACCTTGTACTGGGTACATGCGGCATCGCAGCCTTGAGGATTACGATAATCCTTCGAAACAGTGAACGTTCTTTGGCCTCTGGCTGGAACGCGACTGAAGATCTTGTACTCGTTTCTCATTGCTTTCAGATAGAACATCACCTGGGTAGGAAAAATCGAAAATGTGTTATGGCGAGCAAGATTGGAAAACGAATGTAATTGTAGTAAGTGATGAGTATAGAAGGAATGCTGCCTTCAAAATGACCGTCGTTTCTGATGCCTCTCGAGCTCCGCTGAAAGCCATAGCCCGTCAAGTATTGCGAATCGCTCATATGCGACTACCACCAGTCATGCGCTTCCTATCTGCATTCCAAGACCCCGTTATCCTCAGACTCCCGGCAAACTGTAATTTCTTATCAACTGTCCATTCAAATAACATGTCGCGTAGAGAATCACTTACTTCTCTCAAGAATATAGCCCTGCCGATAGAACTTGCACGAATCGCCAAGCTTGTGCCTGCAGTTGTTGGGGCAGTTGCATGCACTGATGGCATCGGGGGCAATGCGGACGTCTCTAGTCTCGTTGAGAACTGCCTTCACTTCGGTGCTGGTTGTTGCTGAAGGGGCAGCTATAGCCTGTGCGGCGAAGAGGGCCACAGCGGTGGTAGCAAGGAGGGTTTTGAAGAACATGTTGAGATTGTATGATGGAACTGAGACCGGATTTGCTGTTTGTGGTAGATGGTTGGAATGGTTTTGTTTGCGGTGGGGAATTGTGAAAGAGACATGCTTCTCATTATATGCTTTCGAATTCCAAATACCAACTGCTTTCCCAGCACTTGATAATGGTTTTGCTGCTGGCTCTCAGGCCAGTAGATGCGTGTGCCCAGTCCCAACATTGTTGGAAGGACGAATAAGTCTCCACTGACCGACCGGCCCGTTCCTACTCGCATGCTGATGGGTCATCTTAATCCTTCAAGAAACTATCTTGATCCTTCGTTTCGCTTCTTCAGGCATCACATGTTGCTTTGGGGGGCGAAAGCGCCTGTTCCAAGCTCACCTAGGGAATTGCACCGCCGATGCTGACCTAAGTCGAGCTTAGTGACGGTGTTGTCTTCGTAACGCTGTCATGTCTTGCGGCGGCGTAGTCTTCCCAACAATACCGATGTTACTGTACTCGAATCTTGTAGCCGGTCCGAATCGTTACAAGCAAAGATCTGCGGTACTCCGTACGATGTAATACCCTACTACATGATCCACACTCACAAGAGACCCTCGAAATTCTTGCTTTCGAAGCGTCGGTCCCATTCCCGGACACATTCACAAACCTATCATACGCCTTGCAGCCTATACATCATCCTGACTGCAGTCCAAGTTGTCTCAGTTGGACTTGCATGGAGGCATTTGATTGCTGATCTTCTTCATGTTCGACTGAGCTACGCCTCAAGACATGTCTTATGAAGCTTCCCAAAGCAATAATGATAAAGTCTATTGATGCTCAAGCAACAAGTACTGCAGCATCAACCCGTTTACTGGATCGACTCAGGTGACCAGTAATCGGCGTCAAGACCTGAGGGTGCTGTATTGACATCAGCTAACCATCAGCCTATTACTCTCATTATCTGAACGTACCACATGTCCATTTATCTAGAAGTGTGTTTTTCGCTACATTCGTCTTGGTACCATGGGCTCACTCAGCAGAGCAGACATGCCAGCAGAGAGGAACTTTAGCGATGAGATGAATGAGGGCTCGAGCTGGCACTCATCCAGTACATCGAGTGAAGAGAGCATATCTCCGGTCACACCATCTCTCCGTGAAAGATGGAGAGCCTGGAGAGGTTCGGTGGCCTGGCGCCGACTACCACTACCGAGGTTGATGGATTCGACTCGTACGAAACGGATGGGTAGATGGCCATGGTGGAAGTACTTCCCGATAATTGTTGGGGTATTGTTGGTCTTCGGCATCATCGTAGGAGCGTGAGTGGTCCTATTCGCCTTCTTATGAACCTGACTGACTCGAATCAGGGTGTATATATACCTCATCACCGCCCTCATCCATAAGTTTACTCCTCCACCAAACTACAGCGGTCTTCAACACATCGTCGAGAACTGGGCGGCACCGGATACCTACGGTGCCCATGAAGTTGCCTGGCGGGACGACTTCAGCCGCGACATCGTGCCTAAGAAGTGCCATTCACACAATGACTACTGGCGATCTATACCGCTCTTTAGCGCACTTGCAGCCGGTTGTACAAGCGTGGAAGCAGACGTGTGGCTGGCGGACGACGGAGCGCTTCTTGTGAGCCACTCATGGGAATCGACTACGCCACCGCGGACACTGAAAAGTCTTTATCTGGACCCGTTAACGTGGATCTTGACCAAGCGAAATGTCTCCCAGGCATCTGTATACCACAGAGAAATTGGGGTTTTCGACGCAGACTCAGACGCTTCTGTCGTTCTTCTAGTTGACTTCAAGAACGATGCGTATGCAATCTGGAATGCGCTCCTGGCACAGCTACAGCTTCTTCGGGATAGAAACTGGCTCACGTACTACGACGGCGAGAAGATGCATCATGGACCGCTCACTATCGTCGGCACAGGCAATATCGCCCTGGAGTCTGTCCTATCGAACCACACCAATCGCTTCGTCTTCTTCGATGCGCCGCTTCTGTCTATTGCCACCGGCAACACTACTTTCAACAATACAAACTCGTACTACGCCAGTGTCAGTCTCAAAGATGCAATTGGTAAAATTTGGTTCAACCGACTGAGCGCAGAGCAAGAGAAGATCCTGAAAACCCAGATCGAGATGGTGCAGGAGACGGGATTAATGAGCAGATATTGGGATACTCCTGGTTGGCCGATTAGTCTGAGAGACATGCTGTGGTTTAAGCTCACGGAATTTGGCGTCGGAGTGCTCAATGTAGATGACTTGGTGTCGGCAACGAAGTGGAATTGGCATCAGTGCGTCGTCGCTGGCATGACCCTCTGCTGACGTCACGTGCCAAAGAGCCGTTTCGGGACAAGCTCATGACGCACAGAGCCCATGCAGAGAGAACACCTCTGTGTCACCGCACCGGCATCAGCAGCCAACTCCCTCGCCCTTATTAGCATGCAGAAAAAAATGAACTTACATGGAAATGTATACTCTTGGTCGATTGAATGCAATGGCGACAGCTCTGCAAGCAGGGCAAGGAGATGCACGGACACGTATGCACCAACGCGTCTCTAGCGCGCCGGCACAACTGAACACATGCGCTTCACGGCGAAGAGTACACCGTCGCTTGTACGCACCTTCATATATTTCGCCGACACGTGCTATAGTCGCTTCTGGCGCTACGGTTACCGGAAGTGCTTCGACCTGTACTTTCTGTTTGATCGGCAATGGAGCTTGCCTTGGCAGATGGGTCACTTCCGTTACATCCCTCCACACTGGAGAGGTGTCCTTGCGCCGGCTTCACCATGGCGGTTTCATGAACAACACACTTTTTGGTGGCATCACCACACCCGGCATCATTTCCCTCATCATTGCATGATACCTTAATCCGACTACATCGCAAACCTCCCATTCAGGCCACCCACTTGGTGCTGGCTGCTTACTTCTCACGACATCATTTCTCCCATTGTACATTCGATGAGAGACTACAGGTCTGCGCGTTTATCTCACAATGCGTAGGATTAAAGTGCCCCGCGGGGTGCCATACCAGCGGCCAATGTCGAGACAACATAAGCGAACCCTTATATATGCGCTTCTTTCGGCCGTCGCGTTCGGCGGGTATTACTGGCTGTACGCGCAGCCCACCGATGCGCTCGCTGTCGCATTCGAAGAGCACGAAGCGTATATGCACGATGGATCGAGTCTCGCGCGCATCAAATCCGAGCAGTCATATGATTGGCGAGAAGCGCCTTTTGTGAACACGATCACGTCCTACATACCGCTGCCGACTGCCGCTCCTCGTAAACTCCCGCGCGTCCAGTCCGAAGACTTCCCCGAAACAAGCGCGCAAAGAAAACAGAGGGAACAACGTAGAGTCGCCGTGCGAGACGAATTTAGGCATAGCTGGAATAATTACAAGAAGTTTGCGTGGGCACAGGATGAGCTTAAGCCAATTACTGGTGAGGGTGAGGAGTCGTTTGGCGGCTGGGGTGCCACACTCGTCGATTCATTAGACACGCTGTGGATCATGGGACTCAAAGAAGAGTTCGAAGAGGCCGTGGAGGCCATCGCGGCCATAGATTTCGGCAAGACCAATCTGACCACCGTAAGCGTCTTCGAAACGACTATCAGATACCTTGGCGGGCTGCTGAGCGCATACGACATGAGCGGGAAGCCTATCTTGCTTAAGAAGGCGATACAACTTGGAGAGATGCTGTATCGAGCGTTCGACACGACGAATAATACACCCTTGGGCTGGCTGAACGTGGAGGGCGTCAAGAAGGTACCCAGGCTGGCCTTCTCCGCCGAGAGCAACATTTGCTTTGCCTGTCTCGGCAGCTTGACCATGGAGTTCACGCGGCTGGCGCAGGTCACGTCAGAGCCAAAGTACTACGACGCGGTTGCGAGAATCACCATAATGATGGATCGCGCGCAGGATAGCACAAGGCTTCCTGGCCTATGGCCAACTATGGTGAATGCCGCGAAAGAAGAATTCAATCAATCTCGCTTCTTCTCCATCGGCGCGCTTGCTGACAGCACGTATGAATACTTCCCCAAGATGCATGCGTTGTTGGGCGGGGTGGAGCCTGCGTACGAGAAATTGTACCGCGACTCTGCGGAGATGATTGACGCATACATGCTGTTCCGACCCATGGTGCCTGACAAGTTCCACGGAGAAGACCTACTCCTGTGTGGTGATGTTTTCACACACGGCGAAGAAGCCAAACTCGATCCAACCATGCAACATCTTACGTGCTTCATTGGCGGCATGTTTGGTCTGGCAGGTCGCCTATTCTCTGATCCTGACCACGTGGATCTCGGCGCGAAGCTTACCAAGGGATGCATATACGCCTACGCCGCCACACAAACTGGTATCATGCCCGAGACATTTGATATGGTCGCCTGTGACTCCCGGAAAACCTGTCCCTGGAACCAAACAGCTTGGGAAGAAGGTGCGCTATATCATTACAGCAGCAAACATGTCGAATCTTTCAACGATGCAGTGGAAAAGTACAAGATCCCACCTGGCTTCACCAATATCCGCGACAAGCGGTACCTGCTCAGACCTGAAGCCATCGAGTCCGTCTTCATCATGTACCGCATCACTGGTGACCGGCAGTATCTCGATGACGCGTGGGACATGTTCACCAGCATTGTTGCCGCAACTCGAACGCCATATGCCAACGGACAAGTCCGAGACGTCACATTCGTAGCGCCCAAAGCTCCAGGCCGGGCCTACAAATCCGTTCCTGGTGTGGGCGACGTACCCTACACACGCGACGACAATATCGAGAACAAGATGGAGAGTTTCTGGACAGCGGAGACATTGAAGTATTTCTACCTCATCTTCAGCACACCGGACATGATTAGCTTGGATGATTGGGTGTTCAACACTGAGGCACATCCGTTCCGGCGGCCGAAGCCAAGATAGAAGAAGGTTGAGGACGATGCTGGGGCTAGGGCTAGGATCGATGAACAGCGTAAATAGGATCGCTGGTATCATCTGAAATGAGTGAGCAAACACTCCATCATCGCTATCGCATTTTGGTAGTGCGTAGCCGGAGTATTGCATTGGTTGGCGTTGTATGGTAAGCTTGGATAGCTTTGATGGATTCTTTACACTACATTACACGTTGTCTCTCTTTCGCTGCTTTACCGACCGCGTTCCTTTCTTCGGCTGCCAGCGTTTCTTGGATCAAGATGCATCACCAAGCTATTCCCTCCTCCTCCGCTTATTGCGATACTCGTCCTCACTCGTAGGTATTGTGAAGTCTTCCTTCCTCTTGATGCCTTCGCTGTTTCCTTCCACAGCCAAAATCGTCTCTACCGGCCCAACTGTCACGACCGGCTCATCCGCCTCCATCTTCTCAATCGCTAGGATCTCCTCTTTCTTCAACATCTCCTCCTTCTCCCTGATCTTCCTAATCTCTCTCTCATCCATAAGGTCCTCATCCCTCAACATCTCCTCGTCCTCAAGATAGTCGTCCGGCTCTGGCGTATTCCCCACTACCGTCTCGAAAACCACCTGAAAACTGCCTTGTTTCACGAACCGCGAATCAACAAGCCGATCCCACTCCTGCGCCACATACCTGTACTTGTCTTTCGTACTCAACCTAGGATTCACATGCACCACTCCCCTCGACACCGCCAGTAAGATGGGATCCTGGTACGAAGACAACTGCGGATGGTCCTTCAACATGCCTTTTATAGCACCCCAGGCTGTCTCGTATATCGCAGTCCGTGTACCCGTATATTTCCCTTCAAGCCCGAGATACCACGAGTCATCCGTCCAGCTAGGCCAGTAGTCTCGCACAGCCCCGGTCTTCCCTTTGCGCAGGCGCTCGAGGAAGCCAGATGCTGGAAACGCGTCGCGTGACGTGCAGACGCCTGTTGGAGGCAAGACGCGGGTTGGTGTGTCTAGCGACAACCCGGAGACGAGCGCGAGACCAGAGTCCTTCCACGCGCGGTCGAACGCCGGTTTCACTATGTCGTCGTGCCAGATTTTGAGGAATTCGGGGTCAATACAAGGAACCATGCTTGCGTGGGGGAAGATAACGAAGAGATGCGGACACGATCCCATTCCCTCTGTCATGTGGTCTTGTCCTGGTGTCGTGCTTCCGAAGAGCAGGGCGCGTTGCACGTCTCGAGCCGTGACTGAGTGCCCGTGGAGGGACAGGTAGGCGGCGATGCGGTGCGCGTCGGCTTCGTCGATTGGGTTCACGGATTTCAGGTTCAGTGTGTGGGGGATCCATGGGGTTTGCTCCCAGGTTAGGCGTTTGGCGAAGGCGAGGGAGGTGGGGAGGCAGAAGGAGAGGGCGCTGTAGCATTGTTCGGGGTTTACGGTGGGGGAGAGGGCGGAAAGGCCGGGGATGGAGCGCTCGTGTGTGGAGGACATGGTGATGTTGGGGTTGATGAGGTCCGGATGGACGAACGGCTACGCAGGGAGGGTTTTGTAAAAACCGTTTTGTTAGAAATTTCCGGACTATAGGGTAGGCGTGAGAAGTGACTAGAGCATTGTGGGTATGTATGTTTTGCCTGGACATGTAGTGAATGGTGTAGA
Organism: Alternaria infectoria; assembly: GCF_024043175.1. NCBI lineage: Eukaryota > Fungi > Ascomycota > Dothideomycetes > Pleosporales > Pleosporaceae > Alternaria > Alternaria infectoria. The sequence goes on from NW_026250697.1 coordinate 93,490, forward strand.
TGTTACTAGCCGATGACGCACATGTTCTTCAAGATTTGAGACAGCTGAGTGAAATAGTTTTGTGCTTGTATGTTCTATCAGAATCGCCATCCGCCAAAATTGCGCTGGAACCCAACAGCAGAGAATCCTGCATAACAAGTAGCCTCCCGAATAACTCGCTATATCCTTTTTGAAGTGACAAGAATGATAGAGCGTTGAATCAACGACCGGGCTGCGTACAATCGATGGAAACTAGTGTAGTTCACATCTCAACAAAGATATTTCTCAGCTCCCATATAGTTAGTAAGAATCATTAAAGGCCGTGGCAGTGGAGAGAAGCGACTCTCAAAAAGATTTTCTTGGTGTACGTGGTGCGACGCAAGAAGCTCGATCATTCCTCGAAAGGTACTGGGAACGTGTTTGAGATTGATCTAGGCTGTGAGCCTTGCTGTAGAAGCTGATACATTTCGACTTGAAGACATTGTGACTGAAGGATACAGCGCCTTGATTCTGATGAGACTTCGAGACACAATGGATGCTTCGTAGAGTAAAAGACCTCAGCGTTTGAGAGTGGACTGATGAGCTAGACGAGCTTGAGGTTGGTTGACAATCACGACCTTGCTGCACACGTTCCGAGAGATGGGTTCCTGGATACATGCGCCATTTGAAAACTGGACTATACTGGCTATGTTGATGGCTCGTTGCTATATTGCATGACTTGTATGCAGAGCGCTTGCCTGCAGATCTGAGTCAGCGTGGAAGAATGCCAAGATGGCTGCCTGGATGTCAGCACTAAAGATCATCCTAGTACTACATGTTAAGTACACTGCTGGGCGCTCTTCTTTGCGACAAACCTCATTTTTCTTACACTTTATTGAAATGTCTTATTGTTCGTGGAAGAATCATGGAGGTGGGTGTTGCATCGACCGGAAACCAGCCTAACGGAATCTCGGGCTTCGGCAGCTTATCTTTGCACACCACGGCGACACTGCGGGCCTGACTGCCGCATTCTGGTCCACGACTCCGCTGCTCGCGGGAACGCCGCCCACATCTGCGTGCTTCAATCCTCCAAGGCTTCATCTTGTGATGGACAAGCACGACCTAGCGGGCGCCACCCCCACTTGGCAACGCTTATCGTCGCATTCTCGAGGACAACGCCAAACAACGAACGCCCCAATCGCACGAGACAGGATCGTCTGTCGCACGAACGCCGAGGAAACTTCCCTAAATTGCGTTGCAATAGTTCGGCGACACCAGGTCTGCCCGCGATTGGCTTGTCGCGCGGTCATAAGCACGGCGAATGCTTCTTCCGGGCGCATTCGATATCGTGTCTGCGGATGATGCCATTCAACCTGGTGGCGACACCATTCCGTTGTTTACCTAGGTATCGATCGCTATCAGCCTACCGTTGCAACATGGTGCCAGGCCATCCCCTTTGGAACGGCATCTCCGACACGGGATGGCACGACCTCGTTATCCCCGCAGTTTCCTGCCCAATATACGGTTGCAGGCTTCGTTTCTGATATGCCGGGTGTTCTAGAATACGAAGGGAAGAAGTGATAGGACCCACGGGTTGCACAGTTAGGTTACCTGCCGTGCCACCAACATCGCCTTGCATGATCTTTAGATACCCTTCTGTATTCGGCCGCTTCCTGACATGGGACACCTGCCCTTTCAAACCTAGGAGTGGCAGTCCTATCGCTCCTGCAACAGGGGCCTTATCTGACGTGCTATTGCGCGCAACCTCGCCGCAATCACACAGGTGAAGGCCACGATAACGCGTTTGCACTAGAACACGTGAGCAGTTGTATATTTGAGTAACAGTACTCCCCGCTCGGACAATGAACCAAACCACTACCGCGCGCAACCATGGCAGCTCCTCTTGGTGACGTGATGGTTATGGGCCGCCCCGACGCCGTCGAGGGCAAGGTCGTCAATCTCCCCAGCCACCAGGCTATCAACGACTTCAGCGAAAAGAAGCATGCTGCCCACGACGGAGACATCGACATCAAAGGCCCTTTGGACCCTGAGATCAAGGCCGCTCTTCCCGAGTACGACGGCGATGGGCACGACAAGGACGGCGACGGTGAGGACCATGTCATCGTTACTGGCGCCGATGCAGCAGCCTACCTACTGCCTATGCGAGACGACTTCGTGCCTGCGTTGACTTTCAGGAGTCTGCTTCTGGCCACCGTTCTATCCGGATTCCAAGCCGTCGTGTACCAGATCTACCAGGTATGTTAATATCTCCACAGGTTGCGTACCTGAAAGCTGACGAACCAGTTCAAACCCACTCTCGTCACCATCCAAGGAACCTTCATCGTCCTCATGGCCTACTTCCTTGGCAGGGGATGGGTCAAGCTACTGCCCCGCGGAGACAAGTTTGAGGCTCGGTGGAGGGAGAAGGGCGGAGTCGGCAAGGCGCCCATGTGGATTACAATCATGTCCTTCTTCAACCACGGCGAGTGGAACTTGAAAGAGCATGCCATCACATCCATCACCGCGACTTCCGCATCGATTGCTGCTCCCGCCAGTCAGGTCTTCGCTGCATCTGACCTCTTCTACGACATGCCTTTGAGCCCTGTCACAGTCATCTTCAGCACCATTTCTATTGGACTCTTTGGATACGGTATCTGCGGTATCATGCGCCCCATCTGCGTATGGCACGTTGACTCGGTCTACTGGAGCAGTCTTCCTACAGTCAAGGTCCTCCAAGGTCTCCACTGGCAGAGCGTCAAGGATTCAAAGCCTCTCCGATGGTTCTGGATTGCCTTCTCCTGCATGTTCGTCTACGAGTTCTTCCCTGCATACATCTTCCCCTGGTTGAACTCTATCTCGATCCCCTGTCTGGCTGCCATGCATGCGACTGGAAACACGGCGGCTACGCTTACCAACCTCTTCGGTGGTGCCTCAAACAACGAGGGTCTTGGTTGGTTCAGCATTTCGCTTGACTGGCAATACGTAAGAAGGCGCTCCGAAAGACTCATGTTCTGCAGACACTAATCGCTATTACAGATCACTTCCTTCCAGTCCTCGCTTCCGCTCAAGCTCCAACTCCATCAAGCTGCCGGATTCGTGTTCTGCTTTTTCATCATGCTCGGCATTTACTACGGCAACGCTTGGGGTTCGAAGGACCTGCCTTTCATGTCAACACGTCTCTTGACCCAGGAGGGCAAGCAGTACCCAAGCGAGAGCGTCTTCATCGATGGCATTCTGGATGAGAAGGCTCTCCTGCAATACGGTCTACCGAGGATTACTGGCACCTTCGCATACGCCATGTTCATGGCCAATGCTGCGATCGGTGCCCTCATCGCCCACATCGTGCTCTTCTGGGGCGGCGACACAGTCCGAGCATTCAAGGATGCCAAAAAGGGCAAGTTCGACGATCCTCACCACGCGCACATGGCCAAGCACTACAAAGACGCGCCGCAGTGGTGGTATCTAGCCGTACTCGTCGTCAGTTTCGTGCTCGGTCTCGTCGTCGTGATCAAGGAGAACGTCACTCTCCCCGTCTGGGCCTACGTTATCGCACTGGTAATGGGCACGATCATCTCGCCCTTCAGCACCCTCCTCTACGCTCGCTTTGGTAACGGTATCGCAACCAACAACCTGTCCAAGGTCATTGCCGGACTGATCCTCCCCGGCCGCCCCATCGGTAACATGTACTTCGCCGCGTGGTCCCACAACGTCATCAACAGCGCCGTGCAACTCAGCATGGATCTGAAACTAGGCGAATACCTCAAGATCCCGCCCCGCGTGATGTTCATGACACAAATCTACGGCACCGTCCTCGGCGGCTTCATCAACTACGCCGTCATGATCTCCATCGTAACAGGAAACAAGCACCTCCTCGCCGATACCGACGGTAACGCATCGTGGTCTGGTGCAAACATCCAATCTTACAACACCAATGCCTCCACCTGGGCCCTCGCCGCTTACCTGTACAAGCAAGGAAAAGCCTACTCCATCGTGCCTTTCGGTCTCCTCATAGGCGCCGCTATCGTCCTCGCCCACCGCATCTTCGTTCGTTTCGTGCCTAAGATCGGTAACTTCTCCCTCCGCGAGATCAACTTCCCCCAGTTCATTCAGTACGCTGGATACATTCCTTACAACCAAAGTCAGACATGTGTCCTGCTCAGCTGGACGATTGTGGGTTTCTTCACACAGTTCTACCTTAGGAACTACCGTCCCCGCATCTTCAAGGACTACTCGTACCTTATCGCGGGTGCGTTTGATGGCGCGAGTTTGACATGCTTGTTTATTCTGTCGTTTGCTGTGTTTGGAGCTGGTGGGCCGGCTATCCCGTTCCCGCAATGGTGGGGTAACAACGTCGCTGGTAACTACGATTTGTGCCCTGTGGCGGAGTAGAGATGAAAGACGCTTTACAGACGGAGGTCGAGGCATGAAGTATGTAGTTCACTGTCGCTTTAGATACCATTCACAATTATTTCAGACTACCATGTCGAACATGCTATCTACATACCCCTTCCACCACTTCTAACACACATCCCCCATCCCAATCTACCACGCAACAGGCACACCATCATACCTAAAAAACCTCCCACTATCCGCCTCCTTCAACCCCCCCACAACCTCCAACATACTCCCCACACTAACACTCGCCTCAATCATCGCGCCCTCACCCCCCATCCTCGTCTTCACCCACCCAGGATCCATGCAAATCACCCTTACACCCTGCTTCTTCAAATCCTTCGCCTGGTGCACCGTCAACATGTTCAACGCCGCTTTGCTCATACTATAAGTACAGCATTTGGTTATATCCGTTGCAACAGTCAGACTACCGAGCCCGGACGACATGTTCAGCACCGTAGCGCCGCGGGCGAGGTATTTTTGTAAAGAGGAGACGATTTTCGCCGGGCCCAGCACGTTGGTTTGCATGTGCTCGTTCATGCTTTTCGGATCGAGCGTCAGCGATGTGTCGCTGGATGTGGCGTTTATGCCCGCGACGTTGAAGAGGTAGTCGAGTGATGCGCCGCTCTTGGAGAGGATTTCTGCGACGCGGAACTCGATGCTGGAGAGGGAGTCTAGCGAGGAGACGTCGCATTCGATGATGTGGATTTTGGGGTTCGTTTTGCTCATTGCTTCCAAGTCGGCGTTGTCACCTGATTTCGAGCGTACGCCTGCGATGATGGTGTTGTCGCCCTTCGCAGCCAACTGCCGCACGAATTCCAATCCAATACCGCGATTCGCGCCAGTGAGGAAGTAGGTTGCCATTTTGTGTGGAGGTTTTCTCGATCTTGATCTTGATGTAGTAGAAGGGATATGATGTGATTTTGGTTTTATAATGATGGTTTGGGCAATTGGAGCGGAGGAGTCTGTGAGGGCTCGTAGGGGAAGCGTGGCTGGAGCAGATTTCCGCGGTACAGTGGGTTGTAAATGGGGGCGCGAGAAGTTCTGGGATGCGGACGAGCGACTTGATGATGTACTTCGCCTCCGCGGACGGGCTGATGTGCTGGTGGATGTGGATGTGGTGTGCCGTGTGGCATGCATGGGGGCTGCTTCCACCGGGTAAATCATGGTGGTGACGTGTGGTGCGGAGCGTGGGAGGAGGGGAAGTTGGATGCAAGTTTGGTAGGTCGTTGGATATCAGATATTTTGTTGGCAAAAGACCTATATGTTGTTCGTCGATTTGGTTATATGTATATATGCACGTACCATCTGTTCGCTTGAAGGAGCTGGTTGGCGGACCCGTAAATTGGGGTCGGGCGTGTCAGACCTGTCAACTCTGTGACATGGGGCTTCATGCGACACGGCGTGTCGACCAGAACGAGGCTGCGATGTTATGCTTTCGCGGAAATTGTGTCTCGAGTTCCCTAATCCTATGGCTGAAATGATCGTTTAGTCGTCGTGAGATTTGCAGGATCGAAATGCCTCGGGCGAGCCCGACGCCAGCTGGTGGGATTCGTCATGCGATGGACACGCGACCATTTCTTGGATCGTGACGATGCATTGGACATGAAGATGAGTTAGTACATGTGGAGAGATATGATTTCGTGAATTGCATAATTACTATTTCGTGCGTAACTTATAAATATTACCCGTAGCATTGGCACATGATGGAAGGGAAAGCGTAGCTTCACACTCTGATCGGCCACTGACAGTATCACCGTCTCGACTGTCTGACGCGTGTAGCGTGCCTTTCGTCTGGTATCTGACCCACTCTTGATGTCTCCACTTGTCTGCCACTCCCATATCCAATGCTCCGCATTCCGACCATACACCATCGAGGTCTTGTCTACTCCATATGGTCAATCTTGCGCTTCTCGCTGGCGCCCTTCACCACGCTGGATAGATCGACAACTGTTTCGTGTTAGCAGACGAACTGAACTTGACCAAGACATAGTCAACTTACGAGGTAGATCGAATGGGAAGTCGACACTAGCCAGCATAATGGCGAAGAAGATGTACCATCCGCACATACACGTGACGAAGGTGAAAGCTCCAGCAGCTTCAGCGAGCTTGACAGCAAGAGCAGCTTGGCCATTGGCAAGCTGGAAGTAGCTTCCGGCAAGGAGACCAAAGGCGGGTACAAGTGTGAAGAAGATGAGGAAGAAGATGAGGTTCGTGCGGATGGAGCAGACGAGGTAGACGAGGCATAGAATGCCCATCATGACGAGGAAGTATGCTGTATCAACCGTTAGAGGTGCAATTCCGAAACATATTGTAGGCAACGTACCAAGGCCGACATTGAAGCCCACAGACTCGAGACCTGTGCTGCCTTCGACACTTGGATCTGCGTATGCGGCGTATGAGTTGTAGAAAGGTTGGAGAGTTGCGGCGAAACCGAGCCAGAAGGCACCGAAAGAGCAGAAGACAACGAAGGGGAAGGTGTTGCCGAGAATCCACTGTGGTAGCGGTTAGTGTTTGCTGTTACAAGTTTCAGGACAAACATACTTCACCGAGGCCACCGAGGATCATGAGCAGACCACCGCAGAAGTAATACCACCCGATGCTTGCAGATCCACTCCCACCAGCGCCTCGCCATCCCATAAGGGTCATGCTCAATGGATGCAGCGACAACAAGAAACCGATCAAAGCGCTATGCAATGTCAGCAACCACGAACTCGAAATGTGTAATGAGAACTTACAGAGGTGTTGGGTTACCGAACGTCTTGCGCAGATCTCCCTTTACTTTGTTCGGAGGTGACAAGTACAGCTTCTCGAAAAGCTCTGGCGAGATGGAGATGCTACCTGCTGTTCGGATTTGATGCAGCGCAGTACCAGAGTCGGCCGAAGCATCGAGGTGTGCGTGTCCTCCATATCCATTGCCGTAAGCTAGAGAGCGTCAGCTGAATTCAGAAGTACGCGTCGCAAAAGTGTCTTACCATCTTGCCGAGAAAAGTCCTTCTCCAAAGCGTTGGGGTTGTCCATCATTCGTGTCGTCGACTCGTTTCTCGCGGTTGATCCAGCTGATAGAGTCTCCGCGTCCCGAGCCGTAGTCGCACCGAGATGGGCGTCGTTTGTTGCGTACTTGTGGTCGTGGTTGGAAGTCATACAGGCGATGTGGTTATCGAATAGACCGCTTCCGTTAGAGTTAGTATTAGAGGAGGATGTTTCGTGATGATGGCCAGTGGAGGAAGTGGTAGTTGCTGTAGAGTTCTCGTAACGTGACATAGGAGGCTAGAAGATGGAGGATAGGATTGATATAGGTGGGCAGACAATCTTCATTAAGAGTGTAGGTAACGTAACGATGGTGCTCCGCAAACCTTGAGGCACGGATTCCAATTCCAAGAAAGCGTAGCCGCGGACGAAAGCAAGGGATCATCACCAAGTAGGTGGCAGGTGCAGCCAGGCCACCCCGGTAGAACAAGAGTTTGAGGACCAACCGCTGCGGCTCCGCGTTGGACCTGATGCACGTAGTCGAATTGGCGGGAGGGCAGATCTGCCCAGACCAGAGCTCGAAGGACGGCCAGGTCTTGATTCGCCGGAGTCATGAGGAGTTCATCCTTAGCTGCGGACGTGGCTTCCCTGGCGACGCATCCCCAGAAACAACAGTGGCGTTCCGCGCAGTCACATTGCACACCCCAGACCTTCTGCCTATAACACCGTCGGGGCTTATCCAAGAGTGCATGATAACGAGCGTCTGAATGGGCGATTGGAGATGTAGATTCCCATCGAGGACTCTACGATAAGCATGCTTCTTCGTGAAACACAATTGATCACACTCTTAGCCTCGCCGTATTGGCAAGACCTCGGCGACCCTAGTGCCCAAAACGGTCGCAATGCAAATGGTACGCATTGAACGTTGTAACGTGATCGTGATCCGACTCAGTGACAACCAGTAAGGGATCTGCAGCTGCAGGAAATAAGATCGGTTCTGCGGAGTCGAGTGGAGATGAAGCACGCGAAAGCTGGGGATGTGTGCGGAGCCTAGACTTTGGAGCTAAATGATCGTCGGGCCGTCACTTATTGGGGTTGACTTTGCGGGGAAAGCGTACTAGGAACGCTAGATCCGGATGAGTGGTGCAGGCGTTATTCCCAAACGTCATGTCGCCACGGCATCTCTGAAGCCGCGCATGAGAGTTCCTTTTGACGTCTCGCAAACGAGTCGCGTAGGCGACATCGATTACTGATGGTGTGGCTCCAAAGTGCGATCGTGTGCAACGTTGCAATTGAGGCAGTTGCAGATCTGTGTGACGAGAACGACCAACTGCTTCGACTCAGTCCAGAACATATGCAGTCCGGCCTCGTGCGGCGAAGCTGTTGTGGTTGCATGTGCATCTTATGGTCGATAAATCAGTTCCGCAGTTGGTGTCAAACTGCAAGGGAGGGCCCAGAGCCAGCCCCCGCGTTCCACTACCGAGGTGTGCATGGTGGCTTCGGAATCTGGTGACTGGTATCGAGCGTAGGGCATTTGGCGAGTAGCTTGCGCTCATCCGACCACGAAACGGGTAGGCGGCGGATTGATTCCGCGAGCAAGCCCGCCTAACCCAATCCAGCCTACGATGCGGGAAGACTGGTGGTTTTTTGAAACCAAGCCCCGGGAATAGATAGATGTACAAACACTGGGCTCGTGGTTGGAGTGAATCGAGGCTGGCATATCGCATCAAGTGTTCCGGGGAGTTGCATTGTTTCACGCAGGCTCCAGTCGCACTCGAAATGAAAACCTGGTTGACCGCACACCGCAGGTCGCACGACGATTCCCAAAATTCGTTCCGATTAACGCGCTCGCAACCTCTTAGTCGGTAATAGGCAAGTTTGCCAGGTGTCCAAAAGGCAGACCGCATCTTCCGTGGATCCGAGCCATCAGGATCCCAGTAAGACCGCGACCCAGGATTCTAGCGGCGTATGCCGTGACCCCTCTGATCAGAAGGGATTCGGGCTTTTTGCGATCACAGGGAACGACGCTTCCGGTCCAGCACAAAGTTGTCCATAGAATCTGCATCGCCTTATCCATCGTGAAAGCATGCATCTGCTCTGCGGGACATGCTTCCACTGCGTATGGGCTACCGGCATCCGAAATCGGCATCCGAAGAACGTGACACGAGATTGCGACCAAGAGTCCTATGCGGAGTGTGGATCATGCGGCGTTGAAAGTTCATGTGGGTAGCCTTCGGAGGGTTTCGGTCTTCGGTGCTTTCCATTGTGAAGTGCCGAAAGCTGGTGAGAAGGTACAAGGAGATACAGATCGTCGGTACATTCGGATGTTGGATGGCTCAAAGTCTCCTCGTCGTCGTTCGCACCTTCTGCTCCTGGGGACCCCGTACTTGCTCAGCATGGACAGGTGCGCGTCACTCCTGCCTAGTGCCGAACGACTGTCATAAACTCGTTCGCCATGATCGCGAAATGTACCGATGATCGAGTCGAGCAGATTGCGTACAGCGGTGATTAGTTGGTTACTGTCTTTGCGAAGGGACATGTGTTCCGCGCCAGTCAACATGATGCAACGTCAACACAAGTGCTGGTGGAAGAGGAAGGTGCATTGCACGTGCTCTCAGCGAAGATGAGATGGATCAGTTTGAGAGAAGGTACCAAGCCGGCGCATCATTCTCTTTATACCTGCGCACATGACGAGACGGATGGTGGTGATGAGAAGATAAGTAATCTCACCCGGCTTGTTTGTTCGCCTTGTTCCCCCTTCCCCGACTCCGATCCCCCGCTGGATGATCAATGCGAGAAAGAATGAGAGCTTCAACGGCCGTATGGTCATCCATAGCGACCTCAAGCTCCGCCAACTTCTTCGATAACCTTCTTGAGGTTCTTTATGTCATGCGCGAAACGACCCAGGAATAAGCCATCGACGCCTTCGGAAATCTTCGCAAAGGTACCAGGGCCAGCACTTCCTCCGTAGACGATTCTTGTGGTGCCCGCTCTGCCAGCAGCCAGCTTCCTAAGCTCTTTCGTAACATTGACAACGTGGTCGGGGTCGGCGGGCTCCTTTGCGCCAATGGCCCAGACAGGCTCGTAGGCCAGGATTACCTCAGTGTCGTCCGGGACCGCAGCCAGCACTGACATGACCTGGGGTTTGCACTCTTGTATAGCTGCACCGACAGCTGCTGACGCGACGCTGTGGTGAGTCTTCTCGCCAATGCACACGAGCGGTATGAGGCCGTTCCTCGCTGCTGCACCAGCCTTCTTCGCGACCGTCTCGTCTGTCTCGCCGAATATGGCCCTCCGCTCCGCATGTCCAATCTCTACTATGCGCGCACCTGCCTGGCGCAGCACCAGTGGGCTGACCTCGCCCGTGTATGCGCCCTTGTCCTCCCACATGGTATCTTGGGCGCCAAGCATGATAGACGAGGACTCGAGGATGCGGGCAGATTCAGTGAGCGAGACGAAGTCGGGGATGACGAAGAGATCGATGCGCGAGTTCCAGGCGTCGCCGTCAAGTTGCAAGACGCCGCGGACGTAGGACAGGGTGCTGGGCAGGTCGAAGTACATCTTCAGGGAGACGCCGACGATGCGGCGGGGGCGCGTGATGGGCGGCATAGCTGCGGTCTGTGTATGTGTGTATGAAGAATGTTACTTGTAGAGCGTCTGGCAGCTTCGCAAGCACACTCTTGCGCAACGATGATGATCCGGGGTTACCGCATAGGGTAAACCCGGGGAAGGGACAATTCGGCCACCAGCGGTGGAGGGGAGCTCGTGTGGGACGGGACACGTTTGTGGGGCTCCATGCCACATCCATCATCATCACCTGCAATGCCACATTATAATATGCGCGCCTCGCGGCCTGCCCAAGCGCTCTCTGCATCTCCTGTGACGACGCGCGCCCACCGCATGCACAAGTTGCGTATAGCCACCGGATCGTCCAGTGGTGCCAGAGCAGCCATGGCAGACCGCCGAAGATGGGCCACGCTTGGCAGGGCTGGAGGGCTCCGATTGTGCCTCCGTACTGCGCTAACCGCTTCAACGTCAACCTTCCGCTAAAGGAAAACTGTACATCAACGCATCACTCACCTCCCGCCTACTGACCGACCGCAAGACAGCAGTGGTACATGTCGCGGACACTCGCAGATCGCTGGGCCCGCAAACGATACTTTGGATAGCTCGTGTCAACACCGCAGTACGCAGCATCCTTGCACATCGCCCGAATTCCACCGCGGGGTGCATATCTCTTATATACATTTCACTAACGTCGGGAGAATTGACGCAGACTCTACATTCTCCTCCCTCTTCTTTTTCTAGTAGTCCTACACCTCTCCATCATGCACATCTCTCAGAAACTCGCCCAGGCGCGGGAGGAGGGAAAGCCAACCTTCTCCTTCGAATTCTTCCCGCCCAAGACAGCGCAGGTACGTCGTACCCTGATGGCCCTAGCACAAGGAGCAGGAAGCTGATTTCATCTAGGGAGTCCAAAACCTCTACGACCGCATGGACCGCATGCATGGCTTCGGTCCACAGTTCATCGATCTCACCTGGGGCGCCGGTGGCCGCCACTCCAAGCTGACCTGCGAGATGGTCAAGGTCGCACAATCCGTCTACGGCCTCGAAACCTGCATGCACCTCACGTGCACCGACATGGAAAAGTCCAAGCTCGACGACGCCCTCCGCGATGCATACAACGCCGGCTGCACCAACATCCTCGCGCTGAGGGGAGACCCGCCGCGTGAGAGAGAAAAGTGGGAGGCGACGGCAGGTGGCTTCCGCTATGCCAAGGACCTCGTCGTATACATCAAGGAGAAGTATGGAAACCATTTCGACATTGGTGTGGCCGGATACTCCGAAGGAAGCGACGACAATGACAACGTCGATGAGCTCATCGACCATCTCAAGGAGAAGGTGGATGCCGGAGGAACCTTCATTGTCACGCAGATGTTCTACGATACCGACCTCTTCCTCGAGTGGGTCAGAAAGGTTCGTGCCAAGGGCATCGACGTTCCCATCATTCCTGGTATTATGCCGATCCACACATACGCCGCATTTTTACGCCGAGCTCAATGGACCAAGTGCAACATCCCCAAGAACTGGACTGAGGCGTTGGAGCCTGTCAAGAACGACGACGTCGAAGTCCGTGAAGTTGGCAAGACTCTGGTCGCAGACATGTGCCGGCGGCTGATCGATGCTGGTATCATACATCTGCATTTGTAAGTTGTCCCTCCGAGGCAGCAATATCCCCCGGCTAATTCCATATAGCTACACCATGAACCTCGCACAAGCCACCCGCATGGTCCTCGAAGAACTAGACCTCCTACCAGACCCCGAGTCACCGCTAGAGAAGCCCCTTCCGTGGCGGCCTTCCCTGGCCCTCAACCGACGCGACGAGAACGTGCGACCCATCTTCTGGCGCAACCGCAACCGATCGTACATCGCACGTACACAAGACTGGGACGAGTTCCCCAACGGTCGCTGGGGAGATTCTCGCTCACCTGCGTTCGGTGAATTGGACTCATATGGCATCGGTCTGAAGGGAACCAATGAGCAGAACATCAAGCTATGGGGCACACCAATGTCGATTAGGGATCTGTCCGAACTCTTCGTACGCTACATGGAGGGAAAGCTCGACTCGCTGCCATGGAGTGAACAACCCATCACAACTGAAGCGGGATCGATCACGGATGATCTCATTGACCTGAACCGTCGCGGTTTCCTGACCATCAACTCCCAACCTGCTGTCAATGGAGCCAAATCCTCGGACCCTGTCTTTGGTTGGGGTCCACGCAATGGTTACGTCTACCAGAAGGCATACCTAGAAGTGTTTGTCTCTCCAGAGCACATTTCGGAGATCATCACACGTCTCGAGCGCGACCCTGAGTTCACATACTACGCGGTCAACAAGGATGGCGACTTGAAGACGAACGCTCCCAACGAAGGACCAAATGCTGTTACTTGGGGTGTCTTCCCGGGCAAAGAGATCGTGCAGCCAACCATTGTCGAAACAGTCAGCTTCCTCGCCTGGAAGGACGAATTCTACCGTCTCGGACAGCAGTGGGCCAACTGCCATGCTGGTGTCAGTCCTTCACGTTACGTGATCCAGGATGTTGTAGACACCTGGTACCTCCTGAACATCGGTGAGTCTATTCGCTTACTCATTGCGCTTTTTCAACTAACGCTCTTGCAGTACACAACGACTTCCACGCCACTCGCGGCATCTTCCCCATCTTCGACGGATTAGAAGTCAAGGATATGGACAAGCCCCTGGTCGACCCCAACAGCGTTGACGTGCCTGGCACCAACGGGGAGGAAGCGAAGAAGCCAGTAAACGGCGAAAGCAATGTGAACGGCACGAACGGCGAGAAAGTCGGACCTCGCAAAGAAGAGAACCCAAGCCTCATCGACGCTGCCAAAGCAGCCGCTGTCGAGGTCACCAATGGCATGAGGAGCCTTGCAATGTCCAACTAGGCTTGCATGGATTCTACAACGACACCCGGTCTCACTGTATTCAACACATTAAGACCCAACTCTTGAGGAGCTTCCCTCGGACAATCTCCACCATCACTTCGGTCTTCAACAACATACGCAACAGAGTCCCTTTTTCAACAGGACTCTTGCACTTCAACAAGCGCAAATCTCTCCGACTCTTTATATCTCGGCGCAAATCGGTCATAATAGGTACTTTCAAAAAGTGAAAGCATTACAAAGCATATGCATATGCATCTGGGAGGCGTCATTTCAACCCGACGACCGTCACACAAAAATTTAAGATCATGGTGCGGGAACCCTAAAAAAGTTCAAGAAGCATAGTTTGGGGAGGAGGAGGGGAATGGTGATGTGGGCATGGCCTGCCTTTCTGAGATACCCGATTGCTGCCCTCAACGGCGGCGGTCAATTTTGATGATTTACGTTCTTTAACATTGTGGTATACATGTTGTTGATATAGATAATTGCATCTTATCTTCATCTTTGATATCTGACTAAGTCCATGGAAGACACTGGAGAACATGGTGTGGAAGTGATCCTTGTGCTGAGATAATTCGTTTGTCTGTCATTCTACCGTGTTGGCATGTATGATTTCTTTGTAGTAAAGTGAAAGTGTGAAGTATTTTGACAAGAATAGAAACCAATCACGCCATCAAGACGTCTTCATCCCGCCTTTCCTTCCTCCGATCATCCAAATGTCAAGGGGGTATCGGGCATCTAAGCACCAATTCCACTTCCAGCACCCTCACCCTCACCAGCTCCAGCACCCTCGCCGTCTCCCTTACCACCGCCAAACAATCCACCGAGCCAGCTCCACCAGCCACCGGAACCGTTGTCACCACCAGGACCCTGCTGACCATCCTCCTGACCAGGCAGCTCAGGCATACCGGTTGGCTTAGGTCCACGCGTCATCGTCTCCATGGTAGTAGGCAGACCAGGCATGCCAGTACCAGGCAGACCAGGGAAACCACCTGAACCACCAGGCATGCCAGTCGGCATAGGGAAAGAAGGAAGGTCAGTCGGGAAACCACCCGGTCCACCAGGTCCACCAGGTCCCTCAGGCGCACCAGTGGGCAAACCCGGGAATCCGCCTGTGGGCGCTGGGAAACCGCCGCCGGGGCCCTCGGGGGCACCAGGAGTGGGAGTGGGTAGGCCGGGGAATCCACCTGGAGCTTCTTCGCCTCCGCCAGAGGAGGACTCAGTAGGAGCAGGTGCGCCGCCGTTCTCAGGGTCTGCGAGCGAGAAGGAAGGGAGGGGCAGGTCGCCGCCTTGGCGCGGGGCGAGCTGGTAGTCGATGGCTAGGTTGCGGGCGGCGCGCGCGCGGACGGGCCATGAGGGTGGCATGTTGCTGGAGCCGCCTGGACCGCCGGGACCGCCTGGGAAGCCGCCGGTGGGCATAGGCATGGGGAAGCCGGGGGGTGTTGGGGCGCCGGTGCCCATGGGGGGGCCCATGGGAGGGAAACCGGGGGTTGGTGCGCCCATGGGAGGGAGACCGGAGGGAGGGCCCATTGGGGGGAAGCCTGGGGTTGGGGCACCCATTGGAGGGAAGCCAGGTGTTGGTGCACCAGTTCCCATGGGAGGACCCATGGGAGGGAAACCTGGGGTGGGGGAACCCATTGGTGGCATGCCCATGGAAGGGAAGCCAGGAGGAGCTTGGGGAGGAGCCTGACGGGTGTCCTTGGTGCCGAAGATGGCGTCGAGGTAGTCGCCGAGGGGGAAGGCGGCAGCGCTGCTCGAGAGAGCGAGGACAACGGGGACGGAGTACTTCATCTTGATGGAGATAGTGTAGAAAAGTCCGTGTGGATGTTTGAGGCTGAAGTTGTTGAAATGTAAAGATAGTGGCTCAGCCAAAAAGAATGTATATACCACTAGGATATCTAGAGAGAGTGAACTTGGGTAGAGCAAAGAAAGGCCTGCCCGAAGTGTGAGAGAGAGAGGAAGAGGAAGAGAGAAAGAGTGCTGGACAACTGATCTGTGAAGAACTGTGTTGATGATCCAACAAACTGAGGCCAGAGAGCCCTAGATATATATTCTTCTGTTTCGTTTCGGAGATTTCCAGGCCATGATCTACCCATGATCAACCACTCAATTCATCTCAAACCAGCATACCCGCGGGCCCGCCGCCCCCAGATTGCCCAGTCGTTTGAAGTTGCTGGAGCTGGGAGAATCACTATGAGCAAGCGTCTGTGCGCCCACCTGCTAGTTACAGATAAGATCGATCAAGACATTGCGAAGACGCGGCGGCGCGGGCTTGGTGGGCAATCTCTGCAAGTCTAGCCAGGAACCGCGTCTGCATGGCCTGATTCGTAAATTGTAGTATGGGGATTTCATGCCGATCGCTTGTGGAGTTTCATGACCTTCTCCAATGGAATCGTTGTGCACGCTATAAAACAAAGCTGTAAACAGGTGGGTGACAAGGGCCAAGTCGGTAATTTGCGTAAAAGCAAGGCTGCGATGGCCATGGATAGATTGGGTAGAAAGCCAACATGTTTCGAGGGAGAGGTCGAGATGCGAGCGGGAGGGCCGATCGCATGTTGATGGTAGTGGTGGGTCTGTTTCAGGCGTACGCGTACCTCGACGCCAAGAGGGCATGTCGCTAGCTGATTGGCGCAACCAGATGCCGACCATGGTTGCTCTGTAACAGGAACGGGCACATCGTCTACTTGAGCATCGGGAGACCTGCTTGGTGTTTGAAATGTAATAACGGCGTGATGTGTGACGTACTGCCGTGCGGGACGCAGACCTCGGCAATGAACTACGTCAGGCATCCAGAGGCATCGGATCATATCCATCCAATTCTCCTTGCAGCATATCCCCAGCCACTCAACAGTGCGGTCACACCTGTGAAGGCGATCAACGCGCCATATCCGCTGCCATAAGCAAAGCCTGCACTCCAATCACCAGCATGTAGCAATGCTTCTGAGAGCGGACCACTGCACAAGTTGCCTACTCCTTTCCCAGCTGATAGGCACGCCCATACGAAGCCAGAATCCGCGCCTCTGCGCTTCTTTTGAGTGTCTGCAACGATTGCACTCCAGGCGCTCGATTGACAGCCAGCAAAGGCGCCGTAGACGATACAAAACATGTACAATGGCGCTAGTGATGTAGAGAACCCCCACAGTAGAAAGATGCCGACTGTTGACCCCAGCGCAGAGACCATAAGGCAGGTCGTCACATGGTACTTGTCGGTAGCGATACCCATGCATAGACATCCGACAAACGCAGCGGCGTTGACGAGGATGATAGTGACGGTACTTTCGATGCTACCTGCGCCAATAGACCGAGCAAACGTGGGTAGATAGATTGCTGGTAGGAAGAAGCCAAGACTTTGGATGATGTTGCCGGATTGCAGGATCAGATAATTCGAACAAGTCCAGAACGACAGATCGAAACCTCTGGACTGCGATGTTTGCGATAGTGGAAGTCGAGGCTTGAAGAAGAAGACTATCGGAAAGTTGAGGGCCACGAAGCTGAGCGCACATACTCGTAGAGTTGTCCGGAATCCGTATGAGTGTAGGAGCCATTCGAGTATAAGAGGGAGGATGGCCCCGCTCAATCCCAGACCAGCCATGGTGGCTCCATAGGCAAAGCCTCTTCTGCGTACCCACCACTCTTCGATGTTGAAGAGAATTGGAGTCCATGCGAGGCCGCCGCCGAGTGCGTACAAGATGCCTTGAGTGACTATAAGGTGCGTTACGCTCGTTGACAGAGATCCGAGACCCAAGGAGAGACAAACGATAACTAGACCGACTGGTGTGGCCCAGGTGCGGAATTTGGGAAAGTATTTGAGCACGGCAAACCAGAACGCGATATCCATGTACATGATGCCCTAAAGGAGTGTCAGAATGGGAACCAACCAAGATTCGTAGAACATACCATTGCGCAAGCACCGACAACGGCTATGTTGCTTTGACCGGAGAACTCCTCACTAGTAGCATAGTATTCTTGGAAGACACCATAGCAGGAAGGAAACCCCCAGATCATCGCTTCAAGCATAAAGCAGGCGAACAGGCAGAGCCAGGCATCCTTACCACCATCGGTGGGCGGAAGGGAGAAGCCATCGTCACTGTTGAGACGTTGATCGTCATCTTCGTGTTGGCGTAGTATTTCGATATCCGTTGTCGCCGCCGAAGGCTGCTGTGGGTAAGTGGTCAAATCGACCTGGGTGGTATGATTTGAAGCCATTGAGTGCTCAAATTTGATGTTGAATCGATGGCAGCAGACTCATACTTATTTACAGTCTCCATGGTATGTTGAGATAAGTAGTAACGCCGTTAGCTTGGGAATCACTTGTAGGGCGTGCTCGATGTACGGTCGAGTGGGGCTCTGAGGCCCTGGGCCCGTCGGAAAGCGCAAAAGTCACGACAAGAGCCCGACTGCGGAGCCATGATGACTCAGTCTAAGGTCCGATATGGATTGTACGCTTAGTACTGGCGCTCGGCTGGTGTGGTGTTTGGTGCTCGTCTGCATATGGAGAAGCGAGGGTGGATGGCTCTTGGGATGATGCAGGGGCGCCCGGGCGGGAAGCGGAATTGTAGCGCGACGCGACTTGTGGATAGACGCGCCTTGACCAGCGCTTTCACCACCTCGAAACGTTTGGCGCATACGACCATCACGATGCATTCCCAATAACGAACAGCCATCAACTATACATACACGATAATAAAACGTCCCAAGTACCGCAATGGACGAATCGCCACGTTCTTCTAAGCGGAGAAAGCTCGACACCCCGAAGCGCACCGAATCGAGCCCGTCAACAAAGCCGTCAACCAGGAAAGCCTCTGGCAGGCTTGCAGCCCGAACCACGACGAATACGAACGGCGATTCTGAACAGAATGTGGAAAAGAAGCCAGCGCCAGTGCGTAAAGGCCGGGCGCTGAAGGGCGCAACAAATGGCACTGCGACAAAGCGTGCGGCAGAAGAAGAGATTGACATCTACGATGACATCGAGGGCGCATTGAACGTCGAAATATCCTCACGACCAACGCGGGTCCGCAAACCTTCGCAGAAAGCGCTCAAAGAGAACACCCCAATCGCGGCGCAGGACAAGGAGGAGACGCAAACAAACACACCACCGAAGCGAGGAAAGGGGCGACCTACAAAGGCGGAAGTTGCAAGTCGGGCCGCTTTGAAAGAGGCATCGACGGATGTCATCGCACCTGCAAAAGTTGCAAAGGCTGTACGGAAGCCAGCTGCGTCGGCGCGCAAACCAGCTGCCCCACGAGCGAGTGCGCGCAAGAAGAGAGACCCTAGTCCTATCCCCGAGGAGGATGAGACGGATGAGCTGCAGAACGAAACCAAAGCCGCTAAGACCTCGAAGCCACGCTCCGTACGAAAGCCGGCTACCAGTACACGAAAGAAGGCAGCAGCGACAGAACCCGAGTCGGAAGAGGCAGTCGCAGCCACGCCTTCCAAGTCCGCCAAGCGACGAAAACCAGCAGCAGAGCAAACAACCATACCGGAAAGCGAGGACGAACTCGGCGATGGCTCTCCCACAAGCAACAGGAAGCTCACTGCTAGTGCACGAAGACGCTTCAACCGCACCGATCATATCGCCAACAACGACGAGGAGCGCTGGTCGAATGCGGAAGAGCAGGCCAATGGTCATGACGAGGATGATATGGAGGTAGATGGGAACAGCATCTTGGACAGTTTGCTGGATCCCACGGAACCCAGTCCCTTCAACAAGCCTACATCAGCACAGAAGGAAAAGGAGAAGCTCGCTCTATCGGCCATCTATAGCGACATTGCACCGGGCCGCGAGCTTGATCTCTTGAGAACTATCGTCATGGAGCGTATCACCGGCAAACGTCCATCGCCTCTAGTTGGTTTAGACGAAGAGTACAAGTCTGTGCACCAGCTTGTCGAGCATACTATTACTGCTGGTGAAGGCAACTCAATGCTCGTCATCGGAGCCCGGGGTAGTGGGAAGACGGCACTCGTCAACAAAGTCCTTTCCGAAGTCTCCAAAGACAACGGTGGTCAATACCACGTTGTCCGGCTGAACGGCTTTGTCCACACAGACGACAAGATTGCACTCCGTGAGATCTGGCGCCAGTTAGGGAAAGAGATGGACATCGAGGAGGATGGGAGCGGCCCGGGAAAGAACTATGCCGATACGCTAGCGACGCTGCTCGCTCTGCTTTCTCACCCATCCGAACAGACTGGTGAGGTAACTGACGAAGTCGCCAAAGCCGTCGTTTTCGTCATGGACGAGTTTGACCTCTTCGCTCAACACCCCCGCCAGACGTTACTCTACAATCTATTCGATATAGCACAGTCACGAAAGGCGCCCATCGCGGTCTTGGGACTGACAACACGCATCGACGTGACTAACAGTCTCGAGAAGCGTGTCAAGAGTCGCTTCAGCCACCGCTACGTACATCTCAGATTGGCAACAACGTTTACCGCCTTCCAAGAAACATGCAAAGCGTGTTTGTTAATACAGCCCGAGCAATTGAGCGTCGAGGAAAGAGGTATACTAGAAGGCGGTACCAAGACCACGCCAGCCAGGAAGGGGAAGAAGGGCGACACCAAAGAAGACGCACTATCCCAATGGAACACCAACATCTCCGTAAGCCCATCCCACACACTCCCTACTAAACCACAACGAAGCTAACCCTCCGTCCCAGAAACTCTTCTCAACCCCCACCTTCCTAACCACACACCTAGCCCCAACCTTCTACCTCTCGAAATCCGTCCCCAAAATCCTAACCACCTTCCTCCTCCCCACCGCCACCCTCTCCCCAACCACGCCCTTCCAACCCACCACCACCCTCTCGTCCCCAGACTCAAAACTAACTCTCATCCCCTCGCTCTCCCAACTCTCCCTCTCCCTCCTCATCGCCGCCGCGCGTCTAGACATCATCCACGACTCCGACACTTGCAACTTCAACATGGCCTACGACGAATACGTCACCCTCGCCAGTCGCGCGCGCATTCAATCGGCCGCAGGCGGGCTGAGCAGTAGTAGCGGCGCGAGTAAAGTGTGGGGCAAGGATGTGGCGAGGCGCGAGTGGGAGGGGCTTGTGGAACTGGGGTTGTGCATGCCGGTTTTGACTGGAGGGGCTGTGGGTGCGTTTGGGATGGTTAGGTGTGATGTTAGTTTGGAGGAGGTGGGTGAGGTGCTGAGGGGGGTTAAGGGTGGGGATAAGGGGTTGGAGAGGTGGTGTCGGAGTATCTAAGTTTTGTTGAGAGCGAGTTTGGGGTATCTGTGTTGGATGGGATGGTGGATGGGGATGGATTGTTGTTTGAATAGCATAGCGGGAGGGGGTTGGGTGGGTTGTTGTTTTGATAGGCATGGCATAGCATAGCGGGTTGGCGTATTCACGTTTTGAAGAGAAGGAGTACAGCAACAGATCACGTTTGTAAGATAAGTATAGATCGTATATTACCATTTCAACATTGATTACGTTGCTCATGTTTTCCCTCCACGCTTTACAGCCTCAACTACACCCTCCTAACACCCCCAATAACTAGCCCATCGACTCTTCCCGCCCAACACCCCCACAAACTCCCTCGCCACAACCCTACTCGTCTGCTCACTCGGATGCAACGGATCAAACCACATGAAACTATCCGGACTATCCGTGCTCGTACAATTACTTCCCTGCTCATCACAAAGACTCTCCACGCCCTGTACATTCAACGGCGCGCCCGTCCCATTCAGATAGCTAGACGGGTTATAGTACATATCCGTCATGAGCGCATTGACGTCAAAGGAAGCTACCTTGGCGTCTTCCCAGCGCTCTTCAATCTCCGCGGCAAAAGGCGTGCGGTAGGCGTAGACTTGGTTGAGAGCTGCGACAGTGTTTTGCATGCGGCCGTGGACTTCTGTTAGGTTTTTCCCGGGGGTATCAGGGTAGTATTGCGTTGATTGGAGGCCGCCTTCGCCGGGTCGCTGGTACTGAGGCAGAAGGTTAAGCGGCGCAAGATTCATGATGACGAAGTAGCGGCCGCCGTTTTCGTACAGGCGGTCGATTTGCGAGTATACGCAGTCCATGTAGTCGGCTACGGTTTTGTTTGGGACTTGGCTGTCGGTTAGGAAGGCGCCGTTGCCGAGGTCGTTGGTGCCGATCCAGATTGCGTAGACGGTGGAGGAGGGCTTGCCGGTGAAGAATTGCGTGCCGTTGGATGTGGTGGCTGTGGAGTCGGCGATGAAGGCGGGGAGTTCGTAGCCTGCGATGTCGGGGAAGGGGGCGTCGATGGCGGAGAAGTAGCGGGGTGTTATTTCGTTGGAGCATACGGCGCCTGAGACGGCGTAGTTGTAGAGGTTGGTTTTGGAGTAGATGCTGGCGTAACGAGCCCAGGAGAGGCCGCCTGAAGCTGTTGCTAGGCCCTGTTCATTTTTAGTTGAGGTTGAGAGTGGTTTCATAACACTTTTGACGTACCACAGGCTGCTGCCATGCCACAGGTGGTGCAGAGCCATTGTTGTTGATGAAGTATCCTAGTCGGTTCTCATCCGTGTAACTATCTCCAAACGTCACCAACGTCTTGAACTTTCCATCACGCCAGCCTCCTGCGACACCCCCAGTAATTGCTAGATTAGCGACGAGCAATCGAATCGACCAAGAAGAAACCATTATGAGACAGCCAGGTTGTCGGTAACAAAAATTTGCGCCGAGACATACACAGGTACTTATATCGCTAAGCCTATGGAGGCGGGCGGGACTTCTCCAAAGCACTAATCATTCCTTTCCGCCGATACATGGGGCTAAACCAGGTCGGCAAATACTTCATGATTAATTGCAGCTGGTACGCGGGGAAATTGGGGACGCGAGCCCGGTTGTTCATGGAAATGATGCCGGTCGCGGGAGCTATACGCTTTACGGGTGTGGACGGTCTGGGATCAGGCTAAACAGGTGTGCATTTTCGATCCGAGGCTGGTGTCGATGAACCGGAGATTGAAACCTGGGCCAATAATAAATACGTCGCATCCTCGACATGAACTTGCATTGACCGTGGTCTTTGTGTTGATGTTTGTCAGCGATACACTGACAGCTTTCGATCTGCGATGCTCGATATGTCATCGCTAATTTACGCGCCGGATTGTCATCCTAAGGCACCGTTGCGACCATCCATGAATGCGTTGAGATCACACGTGGCTGGTGGGTCTGGGGCAGACTAGATCTGGGGATGTGTGGTGACGTCGTTGTTGCTTCATAACGTTCTGGTGTGTCGGTCGGTTGCCGCCGAGCGTGCTTAATGTTCCTCCGGCCG
Organism: Alternaria infectoria; assembly: GCF_024043175.1. Classification (NCBI taxonomy): domain Eukaryota; kingdom Fungi; phylum Ascomycota; class Dothideomycetes; order Pleosporales; family Pleosporaceae; genus Alternaria; species Alternaria infectoria. The sequence continues at coordinate 116,509 of NW_026250697.1, forward strand.
AGGTCTCGATGCACAAAACCCGGGATCGCAGTGAGAACCAGAGTTCGGCGAGATGAGCGAGTTTATTGTATGCCGCATGTCGTTCACACTAGTCCATGTGTACAGTCTGCGGAGGTACGAAGGGCACATTCCAATGTCGAAGTGCTCGCTCGGACACTTCGTGGAAGGGGTGCATTAGAAGAATGGCGCAAGTAAGTGTTGGCCTGTCTCATCGGAAGATGGCCCGATCGTGTGTTGTCTTTATATGCTTCTTCTGGAGCTGAAGGCCGAGGATTTGTTTTTCCTGGTACACTTTCGATCTGTCGCTAGGATGCTCAGATCGTGTACTGAATGCGGATCGACATTTTGACGAGACAACCTTTGTGCACGCCAATACTGACATGGAGGTGTCTCGCATCGAAGCCGTTGGTTCCTTGACCGTGCCCGCTTCCCCGGTGCACGCGTCTTGCGCAGGCTATCGCTGGTGGATGCGTCTAACCATATTGGACCAAAGCACTCGATAGTCCAACGTCGATAGCGGTAGTGCTGAGATGGGAACAACACCGTATAGAGTTTGTAGCGAGAAAGCAGAGACTTCATGTAGCTAAAACTTCGGCAAGCCGAAGCCTGACACAATTGAGGGGACTCGATGCCGATGAAGCGGCATTCGGCTGTCTCGTCGCGAAGTCGCAAAGGCGTTGGCGTCTAGCCAGGAAAGCGCCCCATTAGAGCGCGTATCTCGGTACCAGACTGTCGGGGAACTGGGCTGCAGACAAGGAGAGGTACCGATTAAATCCCATTTGCATCGGTCGGCTGTGTTTACACCCCCCTTCTCGATCCGTGGGAGCAAAGACGCAATCTCGACAGTTGACGTAGGTGTGTTGAGCGTGGTGGTTCCTTCCTCACGACGAACCCTCACTCTTCAGGGCCTCTAGCGTCCCATAGCCTGGTCCCTGTTCAGTCGCCCCACCTTCCCTCGTGTGTTTGACCCTCTTTACCTTTCCAAATTCTCATCCTCATTCCATTTGTCCATGTATCGCAGCACCCGTGCCGATGCTGTGCTCCCCTGCTGCATACCATCTACCGATTCGCCCCATCTTCTGTTTGACCAGCAGTCCCTCATCGCGGTCTGGAGCTGACTATTTGCAATGGAGACAGCTTCCACGATGCTACAATCACGCGCCGGTCTCCTTGTCATCAACTCGACAGATCCGTGACGGCATAGCACGGCAGCACCGCTGCGTCGACCAAAGGAATAGCTCCTGCAATCGGCGCCGTCTCTTGGCCGGAGGCAGTGACGAATGTGCTTCTGGTTTGCCTTGAGTTGAGAAGCTTGAAGGAACGGAAGGCACGACTGGAACCCTCACCACGAATTCTAACCTGGAACTGTGAATGTTTGGAGGACGTTTGGAGTGCACATCAGCCCGGCTAGTTTGAGGGCAGCCTGTTGACAGCTACTGGATAAGGTACAATCGCATTCACTACCCGAATCTGAGCATACAAGTCTGACTACTACAGGAAGAATCTCTCTCTACCGCCTATGTCGACCGACCCTCTACACCTCGTGGGTGCACAAGCTGCACTATCATACGTCCTGCGGCATCTACTATACGCTATGTAGCCCACATTGATGCGAGTCAACGCACACGACATCACCGAGTGCTCTTCCGGCCCCTAGCAACATACCTAGAAGCGGATTAGACATACTTCATAAAACAGGACGGGTCATCATTACAACTCAATGTATAGGTTCAGTTCCACATTCTGGAGCTCTGCACGAACTTCCAGCATAAGGTCTTCGAACTGCGCAGCTGTCCAATCCAGTTTCGATGTGAACGGCCACAGCCCAAGTGACTCAAGGAGGTCACCAATCATCTGGACGGATGACGCGTAGTCAGCACACACCCACCTTCTACAACTGGGACGCATACGTACTTCGACAGAGTCTCTACCGATGCTAGCTTGGGCCTCATCTGTATATCGACTGTCAGTACTGCTCTTCAGTAGGATGTTTCGGAGTACTGGGTGATGGCCAACCACAGTGAAAGACCCATTCCCTCCCACGATCGGACAACATTCAACGTTGGAACACAACGGGAGACTCACTTTTCGACCAGTCACCTATGTGAAGCTGCACTATGTCGACTTCGACGTCTCGATATCTGTTGTCGAGCAACAGCCGCTTCAATCGTCGACCTATCCGCGGGTCACGGTCCATGTCCGCCATGGCGCCCTGGTATTCCTGCCACCATCTTCGCACAGCATTCTGGTCCGTAAGACGTCCATTGTGTGATTGGATAATCGGCAAATACTCCATTATCTGCACCCAACCTCCCGGCCGTAGCAATAACCTCATATCTCTGATGTATCCATTCCATCTGCCGCTCTTAATGCCTGGAAACACGAACCGCGAGTGGATGAGATCGTAGTGATTCGCTTTGAATATTTCGGGATCACGAAGAGGATCGTTGAGGTTATGAGCGACCAGGTCTAGGTTCTCGGGTCGGTCCATCTGCCTAGACATGGGATGACTGCTCAGTTTTCGTACCCGCATGCCCTATGTACAGGCTTAACTCACATGGGGAAGATGTCAAGAGCAGTTACCTGAGACTGTTAACACGCTACGATCGATACGAGCCACATTGGAAGTACCAATCTCATCCTGTATGGCTGTCATGGGGTCAAATACGCACCTCACAATCCTCAAACTCATCTGCGCATTGGACAGCCCAGTCTCCACCGCCGTAGCCGCACTCCAATATTGCCTCGGGCTCTCCCATTGGTATTCGAGGGGAGAACAGTCCATCGCCGAAAATACGGGACACAATTTCGTGCTGAGCTGTCAGTCTGCTCTCTTCGCGGTCGTCAAAGGCCACCGGGGCGTAGTAGACACCCTCGTCGAGGGATGTTCTTTGGAACTCTCGGCCCTGGACGCTAACTGTTTCTGTATCTTCGCTCATTGTTACTCACGTCTCTGAGAACACGATAGGATACGCAGGCAACACCAAACGATGGAAAGGGCGGCCCAAGATGAGTTGTGGTGTATGATGGCGATGATGCGGACCTCATGGAAACAGCACGACGATAGCCCGACGCTGTAGGCTTTGCGATCTGCATATCGCTGTGAGCTGGCAACAAGCTCGGTAAAGGCGCAAAATTATCCGATATCGTGGCGAGAGGAAACGTCACTAAAAGCAGGCTGACGAAGTGGCCGCAAGTCTCGAATCACGAATGACCAAGGTTGATCACATTCGCTCTCCATAAAACCAGGCGCTATCTCTCCAGCTTGCTTCTGAGCATCAGGACAATCCCCACGATTCGGTGACATATGTAGCTAGAGAGGCTACTGCATCGGCGGGAGCAACATCCATTTTGGAAGGCGGAAAGATGAGCAGATCGTTCCACTGCTTCCATTCAACATCCTACTCGCTAAGAGTCGGATCAAAACGAGGCGTGTCGCCACTGCGGACTGGCAATCAGGGGTCCACGTCTCCCGTACAAAGGACTCATCCGAGGACCTTCACAGTCATACCGGTACGAAGCATCACCAAATCTCGTATCTGGCTCGTTGCAATTCTTGACACATCGGCATATGTGGTAAGTGTTCAGCGTCAGGTGAGACAGGGGGAGGCCCACCTCCGCCTACCTGGATTTTCTTCACTAGGACATCTTTGCTACTCATGTTAGACAAAAATGCCACCGGAAGCAATTCCGCTGCACCAGAAGCGATTCGCCGTGAAGGCAAGCATTGCTTGCGCTAGTGTATAGATTCGGTCGTTGATGGGCACGTGGTGCATGCCCGGACGGATGGCCCCGCTGACAGTCTTCTCGAAAAACGACACCGCTGACATGGCCTCGGGATACAGGCCCATCAAAGCCAAGCCACAACGTCATTCTTGTGGCTGTTGGACGTGTAGGTTATGACTGGACGCAGCGCCTAGGGGTTCCCATTGTCGCCACGACTATCAGAATCTTCGATGGTTAACAGGCCAGGTGTTGCAACCCTGCTGCCCTGTGCGTTCATTAATCCGTGGATCTTAACATGACAGCTGCCGGTTGATAACTATAGGCTTAGTGTAGCCTACTCTCGGCCAGCTACATGTTTAGGCAGAGAGCATGCCGCGCAATATTCTCCGACTTTCTTTAACGTAAGGACGACAACTTCACACGGCGCCGATGGTTTCGTGAGGGAAACAGCCAATCAACACCTCCGCATCACAGCCCACGCACATTCGATGGATGCAATAGATGCAATGGAAACTCCACATGTATGCAAAGACGCACAGTCGTCGGAGACGGACCAAGCCCCCACACGACTTTTGGTCTGTCGAGATGTATACGGTTTGTTGACGCGACACTCGTTGTCATTTGATCACTCAGGGGCGCCAGAATCTGGATAATGCTGATTCCAGAGGCGTTCTAGCAAGAACGTAGCCTTCAGATGTCGATTCCGACCAGAAATCAACAGGCATTTGTTTCGTGACAAGAGAAAAGTTCATCCGACCCGGACCAAGCAAGGAAGATGAGGCGCACGGGTTACACCCACCCGCATCTGTGGGGGTTTTCGTGCCCACAATCGCACATCGAAAATCTACATCCATATGATTCTTGAGGCTGGTATGTCGACGATGATTACTACTCCTATAACGCCTCCTCGCGAGCTTTGCCCATTCCGTATTCGGCTATGTCATCGGCTCCGATGCATTAGAAAGTAGTGCATCATGTAGGCACCACAAGCAGAAACTTTTCAACAATTTCACCTACACCGGAAGAATTCGCGGCTTGTTCCTACGAGAAACTCTTGAGCACCTGTATCGACCGAAAAGCGCGACTCAAAGAGATGCGAAATTTATGTCCGGCCACAGACTGAGCAGAACATTGTCGTCTGCCTCACTATACAATATCCGTCATGTGGTAGTCGGTGTGATGTCGGTCATGGTAGCGTCCGGCGCACATTCCCCTGCTCAGTGTCTACAAGTCTTTGGCTCCGCTAATTCGACGCCTTACACCTCTACTCAATGACAGTAATAAAACACGGCATGTAATAGGTGCACTCCAGAAGATCTCAACGCTCGGTAAGGTAGGTACGCGAATACTTACAGCGGTCAAGTCCGTCAACGGGCCGAACCGCGCATGATGGGAGCCAGCGTAGCAAGAATGGTACCCAGGACGCTCATGTACGAAAGCGCTGTGGAGTCTCTCGGCCTTGACTTTGAGCGAGCAAGCAAATATCCGGTAACAAGCGGTAACGACGAGGGTCTGGATCCGCAATGCCTTCGGCATAGTGCAGATGTTGAGTGGGTTGCAATGATCCTGGAGGAGAATCGTGTTTGCAAAGGATCGATGATGTCGACTGTGCTTAGTCGGGTGATAAGGTTTGGGCCTGGCTTGTGGGTATTTGACTTCGCGGGCTTGCTGCGCTTGCACAGCAGGCCTCGAACAAGACCAAAGTTCGACAGCAGGCTCTACATTATCTGATCCAGCGAAGTCTAGTAGATTGAAGTCAATCAGAATGCCATCACGCAGCACGAAGAGGTCGACGGGCTCCTCTGTACTAGATTCACTACTGTTACTAGTGATTTATTCGGTGTATTGTTTGGGTAGGACGCCCATCTTTTGGTGACATGCCCAAGAAGAAGAAACCGTCACTTCCAGTGCATGATACAGCTGTGATAGAAAGACACATCCGCCATCGCATCTGTTTCGTTTCCAATACACCACAGTATGGCGATATCTAGGACGCGTACGATACGTGTTCGGGCCTCATGCGGCGCATTTCGCAGCCCCACATCCGCTCAAGAATCATCATTTCATCGAATTTCTCCAGCCAAGACTGTACGCTCAGGATATGCGAGCGTGAGATTGCGCACCTTCTAATCACTATCATGTGACACCCCGGACCCGTCCAGCTGATGATGGGGAGCAAGACGCGGACATGTGAAAGCGTGAGGTGCACGGTGCGCAATCCCCACACATGACCAACTGCCGTCGGGGCCGAGGTAACTCGTCATCATCAACAGCTCGGCTGCTTTCATGAGACACGACCGGGTCAGATCGCGAACGACCCTACTTTTGAGCCATCCTCCACGCATCGAGCCACCTATCCTCTCATCCTCACACTTTCCATATCATACACTTTTCTATCGTGGGATCTTTGCTGATACCCATTTGACTTTACAAGTACCTTTGTTGCTTGCTTGCATAGGAGATTCCTGAAGCGCAACTTCTTTCCGCGAAAGAACGAAGGGGTAGCCTCTTCGAACAGCACAGAAAATACATCATGGCTGCGCAGGAGCTGCGATATGATGGCCAGACCGTTGTGGTCACGGGCGCGGGTGGTGGTCTCGGTCGCGAGTATGCTGTCTTCTACGGCAGTCGCGGCGCGAACGTCGTTGTGAACGACTTGGGTGGCAGCTTCAAGGGCGAGGGCGCGGGCTCAGCGGTATGTCTCTTCAGCTGTAGTCCTTCATTCACTGCTAATTCACCCGACAGGCCGCAGACAAGGTCGTTGACACCATCCGCTCCGCTGGCGGAAAGGCGGTCGCCAACTACGATTCGGTCGAGAACGGAGAATCCATCATCAAGACTGCTATCGACACTTTCGGTCGCATTGATATCCTCATCAACAACGCTGGTATCTTGCGCGATGTCAGCTTCAAGAACATGAAGCAGGCAGACTGGGATCTGATTTACCGGGTCCATGTCTACGGAGCATACAAGTGCGCGCATGCCGCGTGGCCATACTTCAGGAAACAGAAGTACGGAAGGGTCATCAGCACTGCGTCTGCTGCCGGTCTTTTCGGATCCTTCGGACAGACAAACTACTCTGGTATGCACATGCGTTTTGTGAAGAAATGAATGTCTGCTAACTTCCACAGCTGCCAAGCTCGCTCTTGTCGGATTCACCGAGACACTCGCAAAGGAGGGCTTGAAGTACAACATCCTCTGCAACGTCGTCGCTCCGATCGCCGCCAGCCGAATGACCGAGACCGTCATGCCTCCGGATGTTTTGGAGAAGATGAAGCCTGAGTGGATTGTCCCGCTCGTCGCTGTCCTTACACACAAGTCGTCTACCGAGACTGGAGCTATCTTCGAGGCGGGCGCGGGTCACGTTGCCAAGCTACGATGGGAGCGAGCCTCCGGTGCTCTGTTCAAGGCCGACGAGACCCTCACACCCGAAGCTGTTCCAGCCAAGTGGAAGGACATTGTCGACTTCTCCAAGGCCGAACACCCACAAGGCCCGGCGAACGCGCTTGAGCTCCTCGAGCATGCCAATCAGCTGCCACCCAACCCTAAGGGCGAGCCCCTTGACTTCAAGGGCAAGGTCGCTCTTGTCACTGGTGGAGGTGCTGGTCTAGGTCGCATCTACTGTTTGCAGTTGGCGAAGCGTGGTGCCAAGGTCGTCGTGAACGATTTGGTAAACCCCGACAACACTGTCCAGGAGATCCAGAAGCTCGGTGGAGAGGCTGTTGGCAACAAGGGCGATGTTCAGGACGGCGAGTCTGTCGTCAAGACCGCCATTGAGACGTATGGCCGCATCGACATCCTGATCAACAACGCGGGTATCTTGCGCGACAAGGCGTTTGCCAACATGACCGACGAGCAGTGGGACATCATCCACAAGGTTCACCTGTTCGGTACCTACTCCTGCACCAAGGCCGCCTGGCCTTACATGCTCAAGCAGAAGTACGGCCGCATCCTCAACACCACCTCTACCAGCGGTATCTACGGCAACTTCGGTCAGGCAAACTACGCCTCAGCCAAGTGCGGTATCCTCGGTTTCTCCAAGTCCCTCGCTCTTGAGGGCAAGAAGAACAACATCTTCGTCAACACCGTTGCTCCTAACGCCGGTACTCAGATGACCCGCAGCATCTTCCCCGAAGAGGTTGTACAGGCCCTCAAGCCCGACTACAACGCTCCTCTCGTCATTCTCCTCGTTTCCGACAAGGCTCCTGAGCCAACAGGTGGCCTATACGAGATGGGTTCTGGTTGGTTTGCGGCAACCAGGTGGCAACGCTCTGGCGGACATGGCTTTCCCGTGGACGTCAAGCTCACTCCTGAGGCTGTCGTCTCCCAATGGGAACGCATTACCAACTTCGACGACGGCCGTGCCGACCACCCCTTCGACAACGCTAGCGGTCTCAAGTCTATCATGGCGAACATGGAGAACACGAGCAAGAAGGCCAAGAAGGAGAAAAAGCCCACCAAGAGCAACGAGGAGGTCCTCGAGGCTCAGAAGAAGGCCTTGGCCGCTAAGGCTGAAGGCACACCCTTCGAGTACACCGAGAGGGATGTAATTCTTTACAGTAAGTCACCTTGATTCCGTATGATTAACTAAACTAACACTATCTCCAGATCTCGGAATTGGCGCCAAGCGCACCGACCTGCCCTTCGTCTACGAAGGCGACGAGAACTTCCAAGTCATCCCCACCTTCGGTGTCGTCCCCCCCTTCAACGCCGAACCCCCCTTCTCCTTCGACGAAATCGTCCCCAACTTCGACCCGCGCATGCTCCTCCACGGCGAGCAATTCCTCGAAATCCGAAAGTTCCCCATCCCCACCGAAGCCAAGCTCGTCGCCGTACCCAAGCTAGTCGAGGTCGTAGACAAGGGCGCCGCAGGGCTCGTCGTATACGGAAGCGTTACCAAGGACGCAAAGACAGGCGAGGAAATCTTCTACAACGAAAGCACAGTCTTCATCCGCGGCTCTGGCAACTTCGGCGGTCAGAAGAAGGGTGCTGACCGCGGCGCCGCAACGAAGATCCACAAGGCACCTGAACGCGCCCCCGACACCGTCGTTGAGGAACGCACAACCGAGGAGCAAGCTGCTATCTATCGTCTCTCCGGCGACCTCAACCCCCTACACATCGACCCCCAGTTCAGCAAAGCCGGCGGCTTCCCCACACCCATTCTGCACGGCCTGTGCAGCTTTGGTATCTCCGGTAAACACGTTCTGCAGACGTATGGCCCGTTCAAGAATATCAAGGTCAGGTTTGCGGGTGTTGTGCTGCCGGGTCAGACACTGATTACTGAGATGTGGAAGGTGGGTAATACCGTGCTGTTCCAGACTAAGGTTAAGGAGACGGGTAAGCTGGCTATTAGTGGGGCTGGTGCGGAGTTGATGGGGGGTGGGAGTAAGTTGTAGATGTGAAGGAACATGAGAGGGGGCAGGTTTATAGGTATTGACGGGTGTTGATGCCTTGTTGTATATATGTAGTGTTTATGTTATGAGTTCATCTTCCAGAATATGCGTTCGACTTAAAAGCCTGAACCATGACCACCGCTTTCGTTCCGCACAAGGACCTTATTCGTTCCACAGTATATGGTCTTCCCACGCCGGTCGGCGTATTTTGGGAGGAGGAGGAGGCTTGAAGTCATGCGGCTCAAGATAGGTCCCGTAAAAAGGGTCTCCTCGACCCAAATGCGGAAGAGCGTTAATGAAACTATACATGTTGGAGTCGCTCATGTTGAAGTCGCTGTCATCACTCAGAGTGTCTTTCTTGGGCTCGACATCATCATTAGGATCGTACTCCGACTCGTCGGAATGTTCTGTGTCCGCTATATTGCTAGCTTGATGGTAGACCTTGTGTCTTGAGCGAAGCCGGCTGTCCTGTTTGGATTGAAGAGCCGTGTTAGTATGTATGTATATATGATGACAGTGATGAGGAGCACTTACAGAGTTAAGATAACGTTCTGCTTCAGCGCGCCAGTCGTCATTGCCACTCTTCAGCGCAGGAAGCAAGTCCCAGGTAATCTTCGGACAGAGACTTTCCTTGTCGTAGGTAAAAGTAGCTTCAACGTGTGCGCCCTCGGCCTCAAACACAGTAACTACATGCCGCAGCGCATCGAAAGCTGTAGACCATGAGTTGAAGCTAATGTTCCTCTGCCTCAATAGGATGATCAATTTGAAGTCGGTTTTGCGCTTGATGCTGAGGAGCGAGTCGATGCAATCCTGAGTCGACTCGCCGTCACGACTCGTGAAGAGACTCTCAGTATGGAGGTCAAGCGTCAGAGTGCGAAGGAACTTTGACGGATCTAGGCCAACGAAAAACACATCCCTGCGTATGATGTGCTGAAGCTCAATAAGGTCCCCTATATTCCACATCTTAGGCCTCCATGTACCGATGATTTTGTACCACGCCTCCACAACCTCTCGAGCTGTTTCCTGACCCACGTATCCCGGCCTGACGAAGAAAGGGGTCCAGGTATGCATGTAGCAGGGATGCAGGTAGACGGTGTATCTTGTGCCTGGCTCGTACGTCGAGGCCACCTTTTGGCATTCTTCTTCCTTGCCTTTACGTGCGCCTCTACACCGGCGGTGGACGAGGTAGGCCATTGAACCTTGTGTTGATTCAAGTGTAGGCGCGTCCCATACATGCTTGTACACCATGTTGCGCAGTTCCAAGGGGAGGCGCGCTTGCATTTGTTCGCAAAAGGCTAGGTTCCATGTTGCGCAGACACGGCATATCGCTTTCACCAAGGGACGGTACCTATTTGGTAGACGTCATATCAGATTAACGTCGCGATCTACTGAGCATGTAGAGCTTACTTTTTACGCAATCTTTCGTTTTCACGTCGGATGCGCGTCCGTGGGCTGAGCTCCTCCAGCGGTTTTGGATCATCGGTCATTGCCGTCTCCGTGGCTGGACTTAGACAGCCTGATCGGGTGAGTGCATAGTGGAAGTTGACGCACAGTGGCTGGATACATGAAGTGAGAAGGCGCTCTAGTGGCGTCGGAACAGCTAGCGTTGCGACGACATGACGTCGGGAATCTCTGCGCTACTTCGCTGGCTGACATGCGTTATTATTCTTACGATGTTGTATCTGATCACAATCGGGCAAGGTAATGTCTACTTCCTCGTATCTTCAGAAAGTACATATCTATAGTGAACGCAGCTCTTGTAAAGATACTAAAGCTTCACGAGCAATGCTGCCCAGTTCAACAAATTGACAAGCTTCCTGCCTTCTAGTCATCCCCCTCACTCGCGCTATCCAGCTCATACCCCTCTTCAATCTGATCCTCTCTAAACATAGTTCCATAATATCGCGGCGGCTCATAAGGGGTCCATGGAGGTTCCGGAGAAACAGATTTGCCATGTTCATCGCGGTCAGAGTCAGTTTCTTCATAGCCTAGGTAATCGTCTGACTCCCAGTCATCCTCGCTGTAGTCCCTGCTCTTAAGTTCCCGCGGGTCGTAGTCTGCGTCGTTTTCGATGCGATAGTGTTTGTGATGCTCGCGTACGCGGGAATCCTATATGTTTGTAAGTCACTATGTGTGAGGCAGCAAGCGATGTAGAATTAGTGTGCTTACACTGTCGAAGTGACGAGCGGCTTCCTCTCTCCAGTTGGATTCGGGATTCTTCAACGCGGGGAGCATGTTGAACACCAATTTCGGTTTAAGATCTTGGGCGTAGACAAGAAGCAGCCTTACGTCCGCGCCTTCTTCCTCAAATTTCTCGATCATGGGTCGGAAGATGTCGAAGACGGTGAACCAGGGATTGAGTTGGAGGTATGACTGCTCCAACCGCAGCCTTAGTTTGAAATTCGCCTTATTCTTTATCTGGAGCAGCGCGTCGACAGTTCGTTTCGATTCGCTGGTGTCCTTGCCCTTGTTCCTTAGGAATCCGTCGGTAGTAAGCCTGAGTGTCAACTTGCGCACAACAGTTGTAGTATCCAAACCGACAGAGAAGGCGTCGCCACGGATAACGTAGTCGAGTTCGTCTGTGGTTCGTAATTCCCATATGTCGGGTTTTACTCTTGAGATCGACTTGTACCAGAATTCGACAATCTCCAAGGCCGATGCATCCCCTAGGAATCCAGGTCTCATAAAGTATGGAATTTGTCCATGTTTAGGGCAGCTGTCCACTGTTCCCGGGTGATGCGTTTTTACTAGAGTGTCGCAATCTATGTCGCCCCCAGAGCAATTCCACTTAGGATGATATGTTATACGAGTATCTTTCAGTGTCTTGTCGTCCCAGACGTATGCGTATACAATGTCGCGAACTTCACGAGGCAAACGCCGTTGCATTTGCTCGAAGAAGGGGCGACTCCATGAGGCGGTGAACGCCGAGAGAGCTAACGGAAGGTGTCTGTGTTGGAGTCTTGTATGAGGTCTTTGCTCGAGTTCATAGAGATCAAGACTTACTCGCGCCGGACGTCTCTCTTGCGCTGTCGCGCTCTTGCTTCTTCGATTTTTAATGCTTTGATCTGCCTTCTCAATGCTGAGATAGTTCGCGTAGCTGTACGAATTCTGGGAGGATTCAGCACAAGGTGCACCAGTGAAGCTCTAGGAGCTTTGCGTACGTATCGTTCGCGTCTAATTCCATACCCTTGATGCTGCAACTACGTTAGAACTGATCTGACATGAGGTGCTGACAGGGCCCAAAGACCTACGCGCGAAGCCGCTGCACTGCGGACTCAGCCGATAGCTTCCAATCGATCATAGCTGCTCTCTCCATGGCTGTTTTTGGGTGGCGTGATCAATGCGGATGAACCTTGGGGGTTGAAGTCTTGTCGCTAAGAATATGAGGTGGCACGGTGGATAGGCGCTCGCGCTTTAGTGGCATCGGACCGGCTAGCATTCCGAAGATCCGAATCCCTGCACTATTAAGACGGCCGCAGTATATCATCCATACAACATGGTATATGTCAGTGTTCACGAACGTCTGATGGTTGCGAGAGATTTATGTAGCATCATATGTATTGAAATGACTGAGGAGCTAACTAGTAAGGGTAGTAAACCCGAGTGAGATAAGTGATCACGTGATGCTATTCCGGCCTTCTCAATCGGAACCTGAATCTGGGTCGTACCCGGGTCCATCTACGTGCTCAGACTCGGAGGAGGCACCCACCCAGCTGGGCGCGTCGAAGCTCTCCCAGTATTCGTACATGTCTTTAATTGCCTCACTTTCTTCCATTTCGAGATCCTCTAGTAAGTCGTTCTTCCATTGTATGAGGTCACTTCCGTACTGACGTGGCGAAGACACTGCACCTGAATAATTTCCTCGACCATCATGGCGATACCTTTCAACACTGTCATCGCTATCGCCTTCATCGCTGTAGATGTCTTCATCCGTTCCGTAAGGAGTATCGCCATCTTCGGGACGTGAAGTGGGGTCATAATCGTCGTTGTTTTCGATACGATAAGCCCTGTGTATGTCGCACAGACGTGTAACCTGGTTCACGCATATGGTCAGATGAAGTGAGTAGGATATGGATGACGGGAAGATCTTACATTGTCAAAGAAGCGTACTGCATCCTCTCGCCAGTTGGATTCTGGATGTCTCAGAGCGGGGAGCATATCATACTTCGGTACTCGACGTGGGTAGAAGCTGTCGTACACGAACTGGACCCGCACACGACCTCCCTCTTTCTCAAAGTTGACAACTGTATCCCTAAATGTGTCGAAGATCCGCTGCCAAACGTTGAGCCTAATGTATTTTTGGAGGACCCGAAGAGTCAGCGTAAAGTCCCTTTTCTTCTCGATGGACAGAAGCCTTTTGAAGTGGAGCTTATAAACATGCGCGCCGTCTGATTCTTCTTCGAGGATCGCGATTGTTGAATCAGCGTTCAAAACGACAGCTAGCCTTCGCAAAATAGCTGCAGGCTTCAGACCAACATGAAATTTGTCTTGATGAAGGAAAGACGGTATGTCAGTCACATGTATTCCCATTGCATAGTAGTCGTTGCCGCGAGCCAAGCGACTATACCAAGCTTCGATCATTTCAAGGGCAGAGTCTTGCCCGACGAAAACTGGCTTTATAAAGTATGGTGCCAAGTTGTGATGGCAGCCGTCAATCGCATCCGATTCGACAAACGTCGTCATGGCTTTCTTGCAGTCTTGCCGCAAACTCCGGCAACGAGAGTCCATGATGGGTATCATACCTAGGTACTTCTGTTTGTATCGGCCAGAGTTTTACTGTCCCAGATGTGCGAATAGACCATATCTCGGAGCTCGCGGGGTAGACGTTGTTGGAACATTTCGAAGAATGGAAGACTCCAGGCTGCAGAGTACCGCCGGATAGCTGACGGAAGATTCCTGGTGGGTAGAACTACATTAAGCTGGGGATGATCTCAAGTTTCCGAGCTCTATGCACTTACCGGAGAAGCGCATCAATCTTCCTTTTCGTCATCTCTTTGCGTTGTTTTTGTAACGCATCGAGCTTTGCATTAGTAGCTACGATTTCATCCTTGACTGAGTTGACCCTGACGCAGTTTTTAGTACAGTTTTGGAGATTGGAGAATTTCTGGAATTCACATACTCTTTCTGAGCATCGAGGTCCTTCCGCTTGATGCTGCCAGCTCGTTAGCACAAGAGCGAAGTGGGGCCGAATAGTCCGTCTCACTCGCGCAGACAGTCGAGCGCTGATTCCAGGTCTGTATCCATTGTTGCGGCTGTATATGGCGATGAGCTCACACTGTGGGAAGCGTGGGGAGTGTGAGACGTACGGCCCTCGGGGGAGGGGGTCAAGAAGTTAAGAGTTGGGATTACTGTATGTTTATCGACTGCGGGCATGCGGCACAGCCGCAACCTCGGAACATTCCGATCCCTTGTCTCAGCAACAACCCTGAAGCGCAGCGAGCTGCAACTACCGAAGAAGACTCCGCACCCATCCATTAACGTTTCCGTCCCCGCCTTCCTCCCTAGGACTTCCCTGCAGCCTACAGCTTTATTTGCGTACCACTTACGAGCCATACTTAAACGACCTGCGCCTCCCGGAGCCATCACAACCACAATTCTGTCTCGACAACCTTCTATCCAAATCAGAAGGTCGTAAACCTGTGTCTTCGAGCAAATTCCAGTTCCAATAATCCTCCTGCCCATCGTCTGGATTGTAATGCGGCTCGTCCTCCCCTCGATAATGTCTGTCCTGATTCCTAATGCGACAGTCACAGATCTACTCTGCTTGTCAGCGCGGTGCTTGCATGATGATAACGAGGAGGCTAGTATTACCGAGTCCAGATACTTGATCACGCCCTGCTTCCACGTCGCTGGATCATGGCCTCTGACGATTTTGTTGAGGTCTACATAGACATACGGCATCGGGTGAGGGCCCCGGCTACAATGTATAGCCTGGACGTCGACGATAGCTCCTTCGTCGGCAAGGGTCTTGACTATGGGTTGCATGAGATCGAAGAAGTCGGGCCAACAGTTCAATCGGAACTTAGGAGTGCATATACGAAAATTGAGTCGAAATCCAGCCTTCTTCTTGATCCGGTGGAGAAGATCGAAAGACTTTCGGCGTGTAGCTGCGTCTGGCCATTTGCAATACGGACTAGCGAGCCTAGACGTGGTCTCGTCGAAATCGATGGTGAGAGTCCTGAGGACTGTGGCTGGGTCTAGGCCGAGTTTGAAACGATCTTCGCATATGGTTTGTTTGATCGACTCCCGGTTATCGGGGATCGTGAAAGTATCTGGTGTGAGTGTAGATGCTGCCTCGTACCACGCCTGCACTATCTCCAGGGCTGTCTCTTTGCCCATGAAGTCGGGGCGAACAACATGTGTATGGCACCTCGGATCAGAGTGGCCAAGAGGACCGGACTGCTGATTTGGCTGTCTTATAGAGTTAAGATACTCCGTATTCCAGATTTGTGCATATATCATCTCGCGAAGCTCGGTAGGCAGTAGCTCTTGCATCCTAGCAGAGCATAACATGTTCCAGGCTCTCGATAACTGCTCACAAGATTTTTCGAGCTCGCTGTGTATCAAGCAGCGTCAGCGATGAACAAAATTGGGTAGAGCTGGCGGTCACTTACGCCTGCACTTCCGTCTTCTTCTCCGCTGCTGATAGCCACTCATGTCTCGCTGCTGTACGCTCCCTCTTCTCTGCAGCAGCTTTTCCGCGTTTCAAGCTAGTCAGACAGGTCAGATTCTCTGCAGTCCAGGCAGCAGTGTATGAGAATGGAGATACAAACATGAACAGTCTGTTACACGTGTCGCGCACGTCTTGTTCCAAGTCGTGTGAACTTTTCATGGTGTTGGTATCGCGCGAAAGAAGAGAAGATGGCTGTCTCAGTCAAAAGCGTGTACTCTCCTTCGGCAGTCATGAAGTGTAGATTATCATCATGTTCGTAAGGCGAAATCGCGCTAGATTAGCGGTTTGCCCCACTTACGCGTGCTTCATGGGTGGCCTCACGATTATTGAACTCCTCATGTGCCAAGCTTGTACATTTGCATGTGGTTAAAATGTTGAGATTGATGTGGTATCGGCACAGTTTCAGCTACGCATCCTTCCTCTCGAATGAGGTAAATCCTCCTCATGGCACACCAGAAGGCCCAACAAAACGTTTCCATGCAGCGACATGAGGATCAGAGCCTGGGTCGTCTTCTTCACTACGATAGTAGCGGTGGTATGGTCTGATATACTCATCATCGATCTTAATCCCTTGTCAGATATCACTACATAGATGAGTTATAACCATCTCACCTCTTCATAGTAATCGATCAGACTCTGCTTCGTGCTCTGCTTCCAAGTTTCTGGATCGTAGTTCCTGACCAGGTGTGCGAGATCGGTGCTAACACCCGGGCCCACGTCAATGCAATGCGGGCCGGAAGGATCATAGTCAGACTTAACACTGACGTGGGCTCCTTCCTGCTCAAACACCTTGACGATGGGCCGCAGGAGCTCAAGGATTTCAGGCCACATGTTGAGACGAATGCAATCTTGGTGTATTGTGAGACTGAGCTTGAATCCAGCTTTTTTCTTGATGCGCAGAAGGAGATTGAACGCCTCTCGACGCGACGTAGCGTCTTTGAAGTTGGAGTCTTTGTGGCCTAGCGCGAGAGAGGTGTCGGAAACTTCGATAGTGATCTCTCGGAGAGCAGTGGAAGGATCTAACCCCACCTGGAAGTTATCTTTGCATATCACCGTCGTGAGGTTTTCGCCTAGGTTGTGGCTGCCGAGTACCAGCCAGCTGCAGTAGCAGGTTTCAGCTGCGTAGATCTCGTACCACATATGGACGTTCTCTTTTGCAGCTGCATCTCCTACGTATTCTGGTAGAACGACGTGTGAGATGCGCAGGATACGATGAGGTAACCATGCTTCGCCAAGTCCAGGTTCGTCCTTTGCCCTCATGGCTACCTCAAAGCCCTCTCCGCCTTTCAAATATTCCTCATCCCAGAATTGGACATTTATCATGTCTCGGATCTCCCGAGGTAGACGGTCATGCATTCTGGCGTAGTATAGCTTGTTCCAAGCTTTCGAGTGTGATTCGTAAGATGCTTCGAGTTCTTTGTTCAGACTATGTCTGTAAGCGAATACCTACCGTGGGGCTGCATCTTTCCGGGATTTAAGCAACTCACGCTTTCCACTCGCCCCAATCATCATTACTCCAACAGTAGCTAGTTGCCATCCATGGCTCGCTTGATGCTACGATTAGATCATCTCAGTCTTTGACTGCATCTGGTACGAATGTGCTCACCAGTTCTGACGACGTTTTAAACTGCGTGGATTAGCTAGGACGAGCAGCGACATAGTACGGCAGCCACCTACTGAAATACTCGATCCTGTACGCGTCGTAGTTCTTGATCAAGCTCACGAAGATTCGCCATGTTTGTTGTTGAGGATAAAGAGAAGTGCGACGTTGTTCGAGGTTACAGGTGTTCCTTCCCCGCCTTCTTTGTTTGGTGCAGCCTCGGTGGAAGCGAGTTGACAACCACAATCATGACTGGCTCGGAACCAACGGGACCTCTGCCACGTCGCGCCACAGTGCGTCTGCCATCTTCGCTACCTGCGCCATCTCCTTGACATCATGCACCCTCACAATCTGCGCACCACCCCTGACAGCCGCCGATACAGCAGCCGCCGTCCCCCAGACCCTATCTTTCGCTTCCGTGACCCCCGTAATATCGCCGATAAACTTCTTCCGACTCGTGCCCACAAGCCAAGGAATGCCTTCTAGACCCGGATACCTCATCAACTCATCCTGTCGGCGAAGTAGTTCAAGATTATGTTCCTTTGTCTTCGCAAAGCCAATACCAGGATCGAGAACGATACGCCAGCGCCTGACACCCGCTTTTTCCGCGGCAATAACGCGCTCGACGAGTTCGCGGCCTACGGTCTTTATGATGCCATCGGGGTAGGATGTCATCTCAGGACTGGTCATGGTTTCCGGCGTGCCGCGCATGTGCATGAGACATACTGTACAGCCGAGTTTGCCCATGGTGGAGAGCATTGTGTCGTCCATGGTACCTGCACTGACGTCGTTGATCATGTTCGCGCCGGCGTTGATGGCCGCTTCGGCGACGCTGCCGCGGTATGTGTCGACGCTGATTGCGATGTTGTTTGTCTCTGGTAATGAGCGTATCAGCTTTACAGCTGGCAGGACACGTGCTAGCTCTTCTTCGGCGGAGACCTGGACAGCACCGGGTCGTGTTGACTGTCCGCCTACGTCGATTATTGTGGCTCCGGCCGAGATGTGTTCGCGAATGGTGTTCGCTAGGGTTGCTTCATCGATATTGTAGTTTTGGCCGCCATCGGAGAATGAGTCCGGTGTGACATTCAGGATAGACATGATCCTCGTGTTATTCGCTCTCCGAGAAGACGATATCGGTGATAGATCTGGTCCAAGTGGCGTCAGCGGCACCAGCGGCACCTCTGATTTAAGGAGTCTTTTGAAATGGCGTTTGATTTGATTCGAGAATGGGTAATCTTCACGCTGATTGCGCAAAAGTCTAGAGAGGATCAGCACCGTTTCACTGGCCAGATAGATGGTTATCTTACTCAACAAGAGGGCGTAGAACGAACTGCCTCTCGAACATCAACGCATGCGGGATCGTAAGTCTTTCGCTGGAACTTTTCTCGTTTCCATGAAGTAAAATGTCCAAATCAATATTTCTAGGTCCTTTGTCGATGACTTTAACGCGGCCCATATCATTCTCAACTTTCTGAAGCGCGTCTAAGAGTTCGATTGGTGACAGACTAGTTTCTATCTGTTTGTGTGAATTTGACGTTTGGGAGAAGGGATATTATTTAGCATACCTGACAGGCACCATTGACGAAGTTGTCTTGATCGAGTACGTACATGGCTTTGCTCTCCCACAAACTACTGGTTCGTACGATCTTTATTTTTCCACCTGACTCCATCTCTCTGCATGCACGTTCAATCATGGCCACTCTGTCGCCCATGTTGCTCCCCAAAGCAACGACGGCAAGTTCCTTCTTACGGTAGACTGGTTTGTAAGAAAAAGCTTTCCGCACATCTTGCGATGGAGGCTCGCGCGGAACGCGAGAGTCGGAGGGTGCATCACACTCCTGGCGTTGAGTGGGTGACGAGTGAAAATTCGATCGATTAGAGACTTTGCTGTGAATGGCATCAACTGAGAGCGCTACACGGCGTGGACACCGTGATGGGGCGGCCCTGAGCGTGGCTAAACATCTGGATGCATTAGTGAACATGTTAGCATGTGACGCGGTGGGACAGACAGAGGCAGGCGCGCGATGCCGACAGCCTTCCCCGGATGACACTAGACGATAAGCGGTTAGCGCTCTCCGCGTGAGACATGCGACGTGCCTCGGCTCACGGCTTACAGAGAGTCGACCAGGACTCCTCAACCATAAGAAAGGGCCCGACTCCCCAAACCTTAAGAATTCGCCCGAGTCCTCGATCCACTCGTCTTGCTTTCTCGCTGTTGAAATACCTCGCATCTTCCCTCTTTCAACCGCAAACCTCCATACCGTCATCATGGCTTCTCCACGTACGCATTCACGCCTCATTCACATGTGCCCAGCTGACAAACCTCAGAGCAAATCCGCACCAAGCTCACCGACCTGCTGAAGATCCAGCACCCCGTCATGCTTGCGGGCATGAACGTGGCTGCTGGACCCAAGCTCGCCGCCGCCGTCACCAACGCTGGAGGTCTCGGTGTCATCGGCGGTGTCGGATACACACCCGACATGCTCCGCGAGCAGATCGCCGAGTTGAAGGGATACCTGAACGACAAGAACGCGCCATTCGGTATCGACCTGCTCCTTCCTCAGGTTGGAGGCAGCGCGCGCAAGACCAAGTACGTACTGGGCGATCCATCACATGCCAGAAGGCACGCGACTAACGGCATATAGCTACGACTACACCAAGGGCAAGCTGAACGAGCTCGTCGATATCATTATCGACTCTGGCGCCAAACTATTCGTCTCCGCCGTCGGTGTCCCACCCAAGGCCGTCGTCGAGAAGCTACACAAGCACGGAATCCTCTACATGAACATGATCGGCCACCCCAAGCACATCAAGAAGTGCCTCGACATCGGCGTCGACATCATCTGCGCACAAGGAGGCGAGGGCGGAGGACACACCGGAGACGTTCCCACATCCATCTTCATCCCAGCAGCGGTCAAGATGGTCGAGGGCCACAAGTCGCCTTTGACCGGCGAGCAGGTACAAATTGTAGCTGCCGGCGGTATCTACAACGGCCAGTCGCTCGCTGCGATGCTCACATTCGGTGCCACCGGTGTCTGGGTCGGAACACGCTTCGTTCTCTCCGAGGAAGCCGGTGCACCCAAGGCCCACCAAGAAGCCGTCCGCACAGCTGGCTGGGACGACAACATCCGCACCATCATCTTCACCGGACGCCCACTCCGCATCCGCACCAACCCATACGTCCAGAACTGGGAGGAGAACAGGCAACAAGAGATCAAGGATCTTACTGCCAAGGGCATATTGCCTGTCGAGCATGATCTCGAGAAGATGGGCGACGACCTCGACGACGAGACTATGGACAACGCGCGGCCGTTCCTAATGGGCAAGGTCGCTGCCGTTGTTAACGAGAGGAAGAATGCGAGGGAGATTGTGGACGAGCTCGTCACAGATGCTGTCAAGTGGCTGAACATTGGCAACTCTATGATCGTGTCCAAGTCGAAGCTATGAGGAACCATTTTACGTAGTTAATTATGATGCATCTTTCTCTGTTCTCATTCAAAGTCCCATGAGCCTTCCCTATCTGCAGAGTGCATGGTTTAGATTGATTACGTCTGCAAGATAATGCGCCTCGGTATAACCTTGGAACTAGCCAGCGAGCTAGTGCTGACCATCATGCGACTGATGCCACCGCATATGCCCCGATGCCGCGGTCAAAGGAGCATCTTTTGCGAGGTCCCGTTATCAGAACAACCACCCCGGGCGATACTGCACCTCTGGGATTGGGCGTTTGTGTCAAAACCTTGGGAAATACGCTCCCGAGGTCTTTGGTGTACTAGCAATGGAACCTCACCCTTTTAGGACTAGCGTTTCAGCTTCTCAGGTGTCACAACTCAAACTTCGGTGTTTTGCACGATGGAAAGTTACAACCACGTAGCCGACGTCATGACTACACAACGACAAGCTTTTTTACAAAGGCGCGATGCTGGCTTGCAGATAGAACTGGCCGCTGCAGAAAGGCAGTTATCCCAGCATGTCATGCGCTACGAGATGATAGAAGGCTATCTCCAGGCGCTCAGCGACATAGGAAAGAGGGAAAAGGGAAAGAGGAGAATCGTAGCGGCTATGAGCAGGCATACATCGTCAGTAAATTCAGTGCGGAGCTTACGTCGATAATAATGCCCAGACAGCAAGTGGGAGTACGAAAGCGAGAATGGGAGGCTACAAGGGCTGAAAAGGGAAGTAATGCGCGCCCAGGGCTTGTCCAGAGGAGGGTACGCGATGTCAACACCATGTCGCATTCTTTTCAGTCTACTAATCAATCGACGGCAGTCCATTCGAACAAGTCGCTCAAACGCATGCGCAGATATCTTGTCTTTGCCTCGCTACTAAGATGCAAGCCTGCCTACCACGGGAACTGCGTGATTTGATATACGACTACATCTGGGATGACAACTATCACCGACTGGCATCGTGCTATATGTCTCCGAGTCCTACTATCGGACACGGTTTTAGATGGACGACAGCTCACATGCATCCTAAGATTGGCCGTACTCCGCGTGACACCAAGCCCATCGTCGTAAACCCTGCATACGTCGACCCGGACACGGCCCGAGAAGCCCTGGAGGCGTACTACCGCGTTGCTGCGCACCAAGATTACGCTTTCCTGGTCAGATGTCCAGAACAAATGCATACCATACTGCACGAAGATGCGTTCAAACTTGGTGTACTACCCGCAGAGCATCTGAGGGCAATGGATCTATATCTTACACAGGAGCGATCTGAAGTGTGGCTACCCTGGACGATCGATGAAAACAAACTCAGCAAAGCTTTCACGCAACTCACTGAAGGTATTCGCCGGAAGAAAGACTTCAAACTCTGCATCACATTCATCCAGACCGAGATCCGATTTAAGCAATGGGACTTGCTATTCCGCATTCTAGGCCCCCTTTGGGCTGCTTTCCAAGCTGCTGGGGCGGAAGTGCATCTATACTGGCATTATACAAGGACACTCGAGCAAACAGATATGCTTAGGTGGGTGTTCAGTCTTGATCACATTGTTAGCGTGTGGACGCCTGAGTTGGAGTGGAAAGGGGAGATTATCGAGCATATAGAAAGGGAGGGGACATTGTTTCCGAGAGCGGCCAAGCACTTTCGGTGGGAAGATCGAGAGGAAGAGGAAAATGAGTCTGGTTGATGCTAGAAGAAGTGCACTAGTTGTGACGATGGTCACTATGTAACCGATGTTAAGCCCCCATCTAGTCCTGCTGAAAAGCCCCCAAACTCTCATCATTCCAGCTCAAAAACTGTCCATTGAAGCCCTTTACATCCTCCGCCTTTGCCACAGCCAACCTCGCCATAACATGACCCGGCTGCTCCGGCTTCAGCAGTCCACCGTCTTTCTTCAATCCACTGAACTTAGTCCTATCTTTCTCGCTCATGCGCTCGTGGTGCACTTCGCGAATTTCACGCTGCATCTCCGTGTCTACAACACCAGGGCGGATGGAGATAGTAGTGATAGAGGGCTCTTCTACGGAGAGCGTAAGGGCAAGGTGGTTCAACACGGCTTTCCCCGCGCCGTAGCAGCCCCAGCCTTGGTAGGCGGATGTTGCGGCGCCGGAGGAGGTCAGAAGGATGGTACCAGAAGTCTTGCGGAGGTAGGGGAGGGCGGCTTGGACCTAGATAAAGCAGGGGGTCAGTTTGTTGCATGAGGCCAGGATACATAATGTTGATGTTCAAGGTCTGAGCAAGTATCGTCGATAGAAGGAGGAATGAATAGAACAGAACGAGACTTCGACTTACCATGCCAACCGCACTAAACACATTAACATCAAACCCCTTCCTCCACTCCTCAGGACTACTATCCGCCACCTTCTTCACCGGATCCAGCGTCCCGTGATTCACAATCAACGAATCAATGCGTCCCCACCGCTCGTTCGCCATATCAACCGCTTTCTGCGGGAGCGAAGCATCCGCCATATCGCCAGCGAGTACAGCTACTTTCTCGTTGCCATATTGGGATTGAAGGGCAGACAGAGCCGATTCAGTACGCGAGACTAGGACGACTTTGTGGTTTCGCGAGAGGAGGTGGTGCGCAATAGCTTGGCCGATGCCTACGAGAGTGGATTAGCAAGGGAATTGGCGGTATGAGAGCCTGCGTTGGTGTTGACTACGCTTGCACGTGTAGCTTTTTTTACACGTCTGGGAGGTTTGCAGACCACGAAAGTGTAATGCATATTTTGACTAGAACAGAAAGCGAGGTGATGGTGCATTTAGTGAATAGATACATACCTCGAGAAGCTCCGGTAAGAATAACGACCATTTCTTTGAATTCACTCATCTTGACTGTTGTTTGGGTGGGTTAAGTTCATATGTCGGGACGGATCGGAAAGGTTATGCTCGCGTTGGAGGGGTACGTCATATTAGTCAGCTTCTTGCCAGACACTGCCCGTCTGCCGTGTCAGAAATTCGTGGTCGTAACATTCGCAGGATGGAAGTCAACGATATTCACTTAAACGTGCGTTAAACTCGTTCACGTCAAGTCACAGCATTTTAAGATTCTGCAGAATCCGTCCGACTCGTCTGCGAGTCTAATTAAACGGCATCTTTCTAGATTATTAGCCCTGCCAGCAACTACAACACTGCGACGACTACATTACTCCGATAGCTGCAAGAGTGCGACAGCTTACAATACTGCGACAGCTACACTACTGCGACAACTACAGTACTGCGATAGCTTACAGTACCGGGACAACTACACTATTGTGACAACACAACCAACACTCTAGCAAACAAGACCCAAGCTACTACAATCATATTAATTCTTGGTAGTCTATACTACCTCTACGATACAACACGCCCATCGCGCTTTATACAAGACTCAAACTCAGCCTCGCAGTATGCTGTCAAACCGACATCGCAGTGCCTTCCGGGCAGCTCGCAGAACTACCTGACCCGCCTCCCTTGGAATCCACGGTGGAAGTGCTGCCGCTAACCATACCTCATGCTTGCCCGGGTATACCAGAGCTGGATTTACATCCTCAATGAAGTATTCGACTAGCGCATGACAAGCAGGACAGCACTTCTGCGATACTGGTAGGGCGCTCATCTTACCCTTTAGTGCATCCGTAGTTGTTTTACTAGGGAGCTGCAGGTGAGCCTTGCTTAGTGGTGCAGACGCGGAATTGATATCGACGTCTAGGATATCAGCCCGCTTCTTGGCTAGTAAGGCAAGACTCAGTAGGACTGTTTCGCAGTGGTAGGTACCGGTGAAGTTTGTAGCTTCTGCTTCTTCGTTTTCAAACTTTGCGGAGTAGCCATCGCCATTTCTTAGCAGCCATGTTCTGATCTTTTGGCACTCGTCCGTTGTGAGCTTCTCTCCAGATGGCAATGTGAAGTTCTCCAGAAAACTCTTTATGATCAATCTCCTGTCCTGGTGCTCTTGACGAGTTTCAAAGTGTTGGAACTTCGCTTGCTGCCAGTAAGTTCTGAGAACTTTGTTGCGGGGTGCCTGTCTGCCTTCACTCCGGAGATCCAGGATCGCTGTCCAGTGTAAACATATCAGATCCAGCCATGCCATGGCTGCGTGCTCCCACTGCTGTCTCTCGGCAAGAGAGTCGAGCTGCTCGAACTCGGGGTCGATCGTTTGTTGCTTTTTAAGTGGGGTCGAGGATCCAGGGAGGCCTTCGGTATCTTGAGCAATGTCGCCGGTCTTCGTTGCATTCTTTATCATATGAACCTTTCGCAAAAGCCCTAGGTTTGTATACAAGTACTTGCGGAGCGTCTTCTTGAACCATGTCAAAACATCAAGCCAGTCACCTGCTTGTTTCGAAAGATGATCGAGATAGTGACCTGCGAGTGCAATCTCGTCGCTTGCGGGACTTCCTGGAAGTGCGTCGTAATTACTGATCTTGAACAATTGTGCATTTCGCAATGCAGCTGCGAGCCACTCGAAGCAGGCAACTAGGTTGTCGAGCACAGCGCTAAGAATGTCCTGCAAAAGACTAGCAGTATGTTGGTTGTAGACAGTCGATTCGCCGGTGTTCAGGAGGTCCTTGAACTGGGTGAGTGGTTTGATCATTTTTCGGGTATTCTCCAGTGCCTCTTGAGTACGGCAGGGCAGTTTGTCTGCATTGGCTGATGACCGACGTTCCAGAAACCCGATCGTTGCAACGATCACTTTCCGCTGGATTTCGGTAAAGTTTGAGTAGAGAACATCGCGGGCGTCACCCAGAAGCAATGACCTGAAGTGGTAACCTTCCTGCAGCATAAAGTCATCAAGGTCACCGCCAGGCTTGCTTAGATAGTCGTAAAAGTTGCGGTCTTTGCTGCCTTTCTGGATGCGCGAAGCTATCTTGGCGGTCGAGGTCAAGAGCACGTAGTTACGTAACTGGTCTCTGGCCAATGCAGCTGTACCCTTTGATGTTTGTTCGTAGGTTGCCTTGATCAAGTGCACGAGATTGGCTGCATGCTGAGAGAAACTGACAGTTGTCCGGGGATGCGTCACTCCTTCCAGATGTCTCTCTGTCTTGGAAAGCAACCAACAGCCGATTGAGTCTCCCATATCATCGGCAATAGTCAATGGAATATGGACTTGTAGGGCAGGGTGATGCTCTTGCTCGTTCAACGTCTTGCTTCGCTGTTCATTGCAGAGGCTCTGCACATACCCAACAGCCGCTGCAGGACCTGGCTCGCTCTCTTCTTCCGCTTCAGAGGCAGTATCATCTTCTGTGAGCAATACGCCGCTGTCATCGCACACTGTTTGGAACAGAATCTCTCCTGCGTCTGATGCTGTCACGGCGACAACTTCCACATCACGGACCAACAAGTTGGTAAGCTTCTCTGCGAACGGGTATAGCTTGTTATTTGAATGCCCGGAATCGGTAGTATTCGTACTGACCGGGGCCTTCTTCTTAAGAGGATTCGTCCAGGCCAGTACAGTTGTGAGGAAACGAAATTCGTAGAGTTCCTCCTTGGTGAGGAACTTATCCTTGAGCCCGTACTGGAATTCGCTCATCGTGACTCGTACTGCTGCAGTTGGGAGCTTACCGCAGCTAGAGTAGTTAGGGGGAGGTGTGCTGAAATAGTTCGGCGTCAATTCCGGTTCAAGTGTGCGAATGGAAGTTCAGCTCAGCCGCAATTTGGTGAATGTCCGTGGTCTTGGATCGTGAATGCAGAAGCCTTGGAGGAAAAAGATGTTCCCTAGTACTGTCTTCACAGTAGAGTCATACTTGGCTACCATGGTTGAGTACCTAGGTATGGATTCGACCATCCCTACGAACCCCGGCAAACCATTGTTTAAGCGAACCGTTCCATGGTACTGGTGATGAGTGTTAATCGTTTGTCATTCCAAAGTCATTATCATGGGAAAGCCATATCCATCTATCTACAAATACTTCGTAATCATAACTCCGTCGCCACAATCCCTAAAACCCTCGCCCCCACACCTTAATACCCATAAGCCTTGCTCGTAGCCCTCGGCCGTCCAGCCAACGTAGCGATATCGTCCGGGTTAACAGGCGCCTGAGGCCTGCCACTCAACGTATCAACCGTCTCCTTGAGCGCCATCCAGAACTCATGCTTGGGGCGGCGACGGTGCCACTCCGTCTCTCTCTTCTCCACTTGCTCCATGGGCGAAAACAGGAGCTTGCTGCCCTTGATACCGATGACGCTGATGGACATGGAGTCGTCTTCGATCTCGTCGGGGTCCATGCCGGCGTAGTTCTCCAGATGTTGCATGGCCTTGATTGCGAATCTGACGGCTCGGACGCGGTCCATGGGGGAGGGGATAGTGCCTTGTTGGAAGTGGCCGGGTACTCCGTGACGGGACTCGAATTTGCCTTGACCGGCTTCCGCGATCATTTGGGCGATGATTTGCACGTTGTAGGTCTTGGATGCCTTCTCGTTGACTAGGATTACCTTACCAGATCTGCTGATACCCTTGTCCTTCTTGAAGACCTCGCGGAGGTGGTCAATGTCGCGGTCGAGCATCTTGAGGCTGATGCCTTCTTCGGGAGTGTATACGCCCATAGCTCCGATACTGAGACCAGCGACAGTTGCGATGTAGCCTGATTCACCACCTTGAGTCTCGATAACGAAGACACGGCGACGAGATGCTGATGCCGATTGACGGCAGGCATCGGAGTATTGAATGAGGGCGTTCAGGCAGGTATCTGAACCGATGGAGTACTCTGTTCCGGGGACGTTGTTCGAGATGGTGGCAGGAATAATGACCTAAAGTCGAGTTAGCATACTACTCATCTTGGAATTGAAACAACGTTATCAGGAGATGCACTTACCATAGGAATCTTGAAAGACTTGTAGTACTCGCGTGCTTTCCTCAGCTCCGAGACAGCTGTGAATGCTTCGAAACCACCAACAACGAACAGGGACTGGATGTTGAACTTCTTGAAGACGAACGCAACAGTCTCGAGATCCTCACTAGGGAGCCCACGGTTCGTTCCGATCTCAGATCCACCCTTGGAGGCCCAGGTCTCAGCGTCGATCCACTTGATGTCGCGCACCGCGCCCACTGGCTCATCAGAGTGGTGGCGGATTATGCCAGGGAAACCATTGTGGAGCGCGACTGGTGTGTGGCCACGGGCAATGCAGTGTGCCACCGCAGCACGGGTCGCTGCGTTCATACCTCCGGCTGGGGCACCTACGTGGATGATACCAACGCGCATGCGCTTGTTCTCTGGTAATAGTAGGTCTGGCTGATCTTGTGCTGTGGTGATTTGGTAGGCTTGGTATTGTTGCTCGAACTCGGTGTCACGGAGCTGCATAGCCCTTGAGAAGTTCTTGTTCTCGATGGCTACAGCGACTTCCTTGGTTTGTGCAACCGCCTCAAGGAGCGGCCGTCGGACGATCTTGTTCTCTTGCATACAGATGACCGGGCTGGGTGTGTCGGGGGTAGCCTCCAACACCGCCTTAACAGCTTCAACACCTTGGAGTGTCGCGAGCATACGGTCGTAGGCGCACGGTGTACCTCCACGCTGGACGTGCCCAAGAGTCGTCACTCGTGTGTCGAGCTTCGCCTCCTTTGCCAGAATGTCCTTGACCTGTTCTGAAGTGATCTTGTTCAGGTTGCGATCGATGGCGCCCTCGGCAACCACGACAATGGTCTTCCGCTTGCCCATTTGTCTCTGCTTCTTGATCTGTTTGCACATCTGCTCCTGCCAGCCTTCGCTTGGTGGGTTCTCTGGTGTGAAGACGAAGTCCGCGCCTGTCGCGACACCGGCGCTGAGTGCGAGCCAACCGCAGTGTCGACCCATAACTTCGATAACGAAAGCACGCTGGTGGCTGACGGCGGTGGTGTCGACTGAGTCAATGGCTTCGCAGATACGTCCGAGTGAGGTGTAGCAGCCGATGGTGGCATCGGTCATGGAAAGGTCGTTGTCAATGGAGCCGACGAGACCGACAATGTTCAGGTGCTTGAAGGGCTCGACCTGCTCCTGTGTGAGCTGCTTCTCTTCCACCAGCTCCTTCAGCAGCTCCGGCCACTCCGCCCGGAACTTGTCAGCACCTGTGAGAGATCCGTCACCACCGCAGATGATCAGCGCATCGATACCCTTGATGATCATGTTCTTCGCGGCCGTCCGGCGGCCTTCGCGCTGCATGAACTCCATGCATCGGGCTGTGCCAATGAGGGTACCACCTTCTGAGAGGAAGCCTCTGACGTCTTCCCAGTGCATCTCCTTGATCATGTCTCCGCCCTTGACCAGACCGTCGTAACCCTCGTATATAGCGAAGGCCTCGCAGTTGTTGTGAATCGCCATACGCACGACAGCGCGTACCGCTCCGTTCATGCCGGGCGCGTCACCTCCGCTCGTCATGACTCCAATGCGCCTCTTCTTGCCATCGAGGGGCGGCGGGATCTCGGTGGGCGCCATGTTGTGAGTCTGGGTAGTGTTGATTGGGGTATTAGGCGGGGTGAGAGGTGTAGGTTGAAGTTGAGGTAGTAAGTGGAGGCTGGGAGTAGTCGCAGCTGGATGCGAAGGTCCGAAGAGATATTTGGCCGTGGGTCAGTATGAGGTCAATGTGGATTCACCTGTCTAGTTGGAAAAGTTAAGACGCCGAGAAGAAGCGGGTCCCTACGTGTTGGGAAGATTCAGGTCTCAACGGCGGTTGGAGGGGTAGCTTTGCCGAGTCCTGGGTGGTTGTGAGTAGCAGAGGTAATACGATTAGTTGGTGATTAGATGACCTCTACGTGGTGTTTATGTATCATAGGCAACAGTTGTAGGTATTACTCAAACTGGCGATAAGGTGATGGGAGTCGGAGCATGGGTCGCGGCGTCGCGCGCATATGACGTGGGAGCTCCAAAAGAAAAGAGCTCCCCGGTCCGTCAAGTGGGGTCACACCACTCCGCCGATCAGCCCGAGCCTCGAAGGATCGTCTGGCGAACTCCAACACCGGCCACCGGCACGTTCCTGGCATCGGACGACCTTTTCGTTGCTTGAATTGGTGTCGGTTGCATGCCAACAATGGCCAAGATGGCGAGACATTGCCTGCGCCACGGTCACCGTACGACTACTGTGACATGTTCTTTTTAGCCATCACCCCACGCGGCCTCTTCCGGCAAAGGTGTCCTCGAATGGTGATCACTGGTGCGGGTAGGAATTACAATGATTTATTGGTATCACTCTATGTCGAACCAAACGTGCCCAATCGCTGTGCAGATGCTCAATCACCTTTTCCTCACGAACCCAAGCGCTTGCAAGCACACGCTATTACAGCCTTGCCAAATCCAAAGACTCCAACCAATTGACATCTATCATTACTAGCTCTAGAAAGCTCCGACTTCTTGACCTTCCCTTGCCAGCGTCTCAAAGACCCTCGGTGGCAGCTTGTACTTGATCAATCCAGCAAAGACCATGAGGTCCTTTGCCTTTTGCAGCAGCTGATCAGCGAGAACCTTGCGCATCTTGTCCTCGAACTGTCCGGACAGAAGACGCTCACGATGTCTCGAGCAGCAGCCAATGCACCAGAGAAGGACGTTGCCAATGTTGCGCGAGATTTCTTGTGGGTATGAGTTGAAGCTGTTGGCGGTGGCACGGATGTCGCTGACATTGCCGTTGGCGGACAGGGGAAGGATGCGGAGGTTTTCGATTTGCTGCGGAATGTTAGTGACTGATTTTGAGAGACAGCGAGGTGAAAACTTACGCCGAGTGCGGCCATGAAGTCGCCGGCTTCGATGATCTTCTTCGCATTGTTGAGCTGGAATAATATTCCAACTGTGTCGCGGTTCATCTGCGACACCTTCCTCCACCACAGGCTGTTCGCGTCATACAACGCAAGGACCTTCTGCGCGAGCTCGACAGGATCGTCTGTTCCTAGCATGCTCAAACTCGACGAAGTCAGATCAGTTCGTTGCTGTTGCTGCTGTTGTGACTCCGCAGCTGTCAGACGCGGCTTCAACGGCTCTAGACGGAGAGGCTCTTGACCGAGTTCTACAGATAGTGCCTCAGCCAGCGCGCGGTTCAGGATCGTTACGACACTGTCGTACTCGCCGGCAAGATGGCAGAGTAGAATGGCGTCGTTGATGCGTCCATTGTCGTCTGCCATCCTCGCGGCTTCGCTGGTAATGGTGTTCAACAAGCCCATCTCGCCGTCCAGCTTGAGCAAAGGCACGCGTTCCTGGATGAGACCTGGTGTCGTCTCGCCGTTGGATTTGACGTCACCCAACAAGGTAGAGAATTCGCGTGTCTCAAGAACAAGTTCGCGAAGAGCTTCATGGCAAAGCTCTGCCTGTTGTCGGCCTGCTTCACCTGGTAGATCCGCATTCATGCAGATCAGCACCAAGTAGTCGGCCGCAGCATCAGCTCGTGCAGCACGGAAGTCGCTTGTGTAGTGGCCGACGATGCGTCCAAAGTTGAGCTGTGGTTGTTGTCGCGTAGTGAAGGTCATGATCTCTCCACCTGCAGTCGTCCAGTCCGACACACGGATGAGGCCGTAGTAGTCCAGAGCGACTGCGAAATGAACCGCCGAGACGTAGTTGTGGGTGTACAGGTAGTTGATAGCTGGCTCGAACAGGCCAGCCAGTGTGGCGAGATAGAAGTAAACTCCATAGCCGCCCGATGATTCAGCGTCGTCGTTCATGAAGTGGCGCTGGCCGATGTCTTTGATTACTGTTCTCAGTTCCTCCAGGCCAAAGATCTCACCGGCGTTCTCCTCAGCGCGGTTGCCTTCGCGAGCCAGGTTGAACTGCAGCCATACCCAGTCGTCCATATTCTCCCTGATCGGCTCCAGGTTGCGCTTGCTCATATCACATCGACCAACGATCTTGTAGCAAGCCAGTCGGTAAGGGTCCTCTGGCGTCTTCAAGCGGGTCCTCTGGGCATGTGTGTGAGCGACCTTCTGTTGCGTATCGGGGTTCAGTCTTCGGTCCGGATCGCTGGCGTATTGGGATATCGCCGCCTGGAAGTTTCGATCGGTGTTCTGGAAGAAGTTCCTCTTCTCTCGTACATATTCAGCAGCCTCGGTAAGCAGACCACCCTTCAGGAGGAAGAATATGATGATCCAGGGAAACTCTTCACCAGCTTCGCCTATCCGTTGGAATAGCTCAGTGTCTGCGCCAAGCTCCTTGAATGCAGCCTTTGCTCTCACGAAGCCTCGGATCTTGTTGAGCATTGAGGGAACACCACCAACAAGCGCCTCCGCGGGGTTTCTCCGTAGGACGTCTTCCACCTGCTCCAGGAACCTGCTTTCAAGGTACTTTCGAGACCCGTCGAGTATGCGCTTGCGCATGCGAACGCTAGCAGCAGAGTTTGATTGTTCGTCCAGGTAGTCTCTGGCGAAACTTCGCTCTTTCGGTTGGTTCGAGCCAGGGTTGGATGCCTCGAGTTCGGTCTTCTCGCCGGTGATGGAGATGAGCGTTCCGTAGGCGCGTGTGAACTGCTCCGAGTATTCTGTACCGGCAGCCTTCTCTACATCAGAGAACGCATGAAGTACCGAGAATGGACTCTCCCGCAGCCTGGACTCGTTGAGCTTCTTGACCTCTTCCATAAACCTCTCTTGCTTGTCACGAGCGTATCGATCCTGCGGAGCAGCTTGTCCGCCCATGACCGACTTGTCGGAAAAATCGCGCCCACCAAGAACGCTCTGGGAAGCACCCAGAACAGGCGGTCCAGCAGCAGATGCTCCAAAGGTCGATCTTCCGTTGACAGATGCACCATTGGGACCCATGGAACGACCCTTGCGTCCTGTTGCGCGTCCAAAAGCTCCGCGAGCTGTGCTGCCGAATGCGCCGCTCTGAGATGCTGCCATGTCTTCGCTCTGTCGGCCAAGCCCAAAGTGTTCGTAGATCCTTTGCCTCTGCTTGTCCCATTCAATCTGAACATTGTCCTCGAGGAACGTGTCGAAGTCGCGCTTGGATTGCTCGAGCCCTTCCTGAATAAGCGCCAGAGTTGATTGCGAGTGCAGGTTGGAGATGTAGCCGTCAACGTCGTTATCGAAGAGGTTCTGTGCCTGACCGGGTGCGGCGAGTCCGCCCTGCGAGGAGAATTGGTTGAGGTCTCGGAGGGTGCTACCCATCTTGACGCCTGAGGCGGAGAGTAGGTAGTGTCTGGAAGCAGTCAGCACGTGGTCACACGTCGCATTCAGATTCAACTTACGCAGCGCGATCCTGTGAGCGGTCCTGGACCTGGTCGGCTGAAGGGCCCCCAGCGCCCAGGTTGCGCACCTTGCGTGCGATGTCTCCCAGGCCCAGCTGCAAGGACGGCAGCTCGTCAAAGTTGGTCGTGCCATTCTCGCCAGCATTGCGCTTTCGTCCTCGCTCGAGCAGATTATCGAAGTGGGCTGAGCGACCGGTGCCAGCGTTTGCCTGGGCCAGTGACGTGCCCTGTTGTTGCTGCTGCTGCTGTTGTTGGGGTTGCTGCTGGTTCGAGGTAGCGCCGAAGAGAGACGATTGACCGAATCCGCTCGTTTGTTGCGCGTTGTTGGTCGTTGATTGCGACGCCGTGTTGTTGAACAGCCCAAGGCTGCTGGGTTGCGTTTGTGTTTGCGGCTGCGAAGTCGATCCGGCGCCAGCGAACAGGGAGGATGTCGTGGTCGTAGCTGGCTTTGCTCCGCCCAATCCACTGAAAAGTCCGCCTCCTAAGCCTCCAGAGCTTGGTGCCTGTGTCGTACCAGACTGCGCATTCGAAGTGCCTCCTCCCAGGTTGCCAAACAAGTTTGATCCAGTACCGCCTGATCCGCCGGTTGCTGTGCCAAACAGTCCTCCACCAGATGCGCCAGTAGAGGCGGGCTGCGAGCCTCCAAGATTGCCGAAAAGCGACATGGTGGTGTATTGGGCGGTGTTGTTGATGGTCCCGAAAACAAACCTGGAGAAACGAGATCGCGTTGTTCAAGCTTGAGAGCTCGGACCCTCGCGATCCCTGTCTTTCAGGTACCGCGTCGTGTGAAAGGACTAGTACCATCTCGTCCTCTCAAAGCATCACTAGATTCAGATACGATCTCCGTCACGTACATGCTTGACCTCAGCCCGGTGAGAAGAGGGTTTACATGCTCGATGGAAAGTTGGCACAGCAGGCGCATGGCCACGCCTTGCAGTTCAAAGATGAGCCAGATGCGAGCGGGTGCATGACCGAATGATATAAAACTTTGTATGCTAGGTAGTAGCGGCACGCAAACGACTATACACACGCTCAGCCTCTGCTATGCGGTGTATAACGATCTTGACTCTGCAATATGCGCTAGCAAACGACTGATGACATGGGCTCTTCAAAAGCGATGACTTCTCGAGATAATCTTGGAACACTGCCATCACTTCCTAGTGATACACTTCTCTGACAATATGGTCGAACGTCTGCCATATCCGCCAGGCTACAGTCTTCCTCTCTTCGAGCCATGGAGACACAACGGTCCCGCCCAATACTTTCGAGGTCTTCCGCATCTGCGCAATGGATGGTATCATGACAATCGAAAACTACATGATGTGAAAAGTTCGAAAGCTTTCATCTGGCCGAAAGACGGTAGAAAGGGTACCAAGCTAGGACGCTTCAAAGACATTCTCCAAGGCAAAGGCCCCGACATTTTCGTCACCTGTGCGGCTGATCCGAAAGACTTCGTGGCCAAGCGTCCATCACGAGCTCAATGGACCAGGCACACCCACCTCGACGGCCCTCACCAGCCCGGCTTCAGTGCTTCGAAGTTTGCTCCCTGGACAGAAGGGGGGATGTTGTCCGGTGGGCGTTCACGGAAAGAGGCCTACGACTTCCGGACCAGAAAGTACGTGAAGCGATACCCTGGAATGTGGACGGATGCGCTCTGGCAATCAGAACCATACAAGAATAGGGACTACAATACGTTCCCCGAAGCTATTCGACACATGGACGGGATTTGGTGGCAGGATGCACAACATCTGCCATGGGAACTCGGGGGTCCAGTCGAGAACGATGTCGGGAGAAATTTGTATTTCCAATGAGACATCGTCCCCTGGAGAAGCCTGTTCAGATACAGCCTTCATGAAAAGCTTCCCACACGGTTTCGAGAGCATCAGTCGTTCCAGCGACCTGTTTACTTCGTCGCGCAGTAGGCGTCAACGCCGAATTATCCAGAAGTTTCTTGCATTTAGCACACGACGTTCCTTTCACAGTCTTGTACGCAGCAATCATATCCTGTAATAATTAGCATCCACCCAAAACATCCCCATGCCACAAAATCCCATGTACATACCAAAAGATACTTCAAATCATCTGGGTTCGGCCGTGATGCAATACATCTTGTGATGGCCAAAAAGGGCTCCGTTGTCCCCAAACACTCTGCGTTGAGTCTGTGCCGTCCGTTCGCGTCGCGCTCGATGCCAACGCGGAACTTCAGCATCAGAGAGCCAGCTACGAATCGTGTCTGGATGCTGCGATCCTCATCATGTGTTTCGACCTTGAGATTCGGATGCGCCTTTCTAAATTCCACCACAATCCTCTCAATATCCTCGTCAGTGACAATAGCACCAGTATCCTCTTTATTCTCCCCTCCCTGATTCTTCGTCGACTCCTTAGCCTTGCGCGCTCTTTCCGTCCAGCCATGAGAAGGTACAGAGACGCTCTCCGACAGATCCGCATTTGCGCCGAGGCTCTGCTTGACGTGTTCGAAAGTGCTTTGGGTTTCTGATGACTTCCACTGGCTCTTGAGCGCATCGAGGTTCTTCTGGGAGCCGAGTACGCCGTCCGCGTAGAGTTTATACGTCGCGGAACTGCGAGGGCGGTGGAAGGGCTCGATGATGCGGGGGATGGCTAGGCGCATGTCGCTGATCTGTCGCATATTAGCATGAGTTATCCAGAGAATGTGGCATGATATCCTCACCTGCGCCTGGAGCTGCTCCAGTTGCGCGAGTGCTGCTGTGCATTGCGCTTCGTCCCAGCCAGCGCCGGGCTGCGCTGCAACGTCAGGAGCGCCCATGGAATAATATTAAGGTATAATCAAAAAGTAAAAGCGATCATGCGAAGGCGATCCAAAGGCGGGGATATGTGAAATAATAAGGTGCGATAATGTGAGTGGTCGAGGCGTGCTGCGAGTGAAGTGGAAAGAGCGACCCGTGGTTCAAGGACGCTTGACGATCGGAAGGTCCACCGGGCGCTCCTTCCCCACTCGCCGAACGCGTCTACGCGTAGTCACGATGCGGACAAAGGATGCCACATAAGCATACTTGATGGTGCAAGGCTGTGAATGATGGCACATGTTGAAGGGGTGGAGAGTTCAAATGGGTTTGGACTCGTTCAAAGACGGGATCTCGCTGTAAGTATCGATTTACCATATTTGAAGGAATGCGATGCGCCTAAATGTATATACATTACAATCACAAGCTCCTTTATAACTTCGACTTCTCCTTGACAACACTCTCTTGAGGGCCAATGAGCGGGTCGTAGACATTCATACCCAGAGTGTCGTGAGGTACGGTAGCAGTGTGCATGCTAAGCCCTCTTGTGTCAAGCATCGAGGGGTTCAGGTCCGCAATGCTTGAAGCACCAATGAGGCGCATGTTCATCTCCATCTCATCCTTCAGCAGCTGCATAGCGCGGTCAACACCTGGCAGACCGTATGCCGACATGGCGTAAAGGAAAGGCCTGCCGATGCCTACACCTTTGGCGCCGAGTGCAACAGCCTTAATGATGTCTGTCGCACGTCGAATACCGCCATCGATGTACACTTCGATGCGATCTTGCCAGCCGCGTGCGCGAAGGACTGGCATAACCTCTGCGAGTACCTCAACACCTGAGCGAGCGAAGTCGAGCTGACGACCACCGTGGTTGGACAGGACAACACCGTCACAGCCAACCTCGACAGCGCGAATAACATCCTCAACACACTGTACACCCTTGAGGATGATGGGCATCTTGGTAATGCTCCTGAACCACGGGATATCTTTCCAGCTGAGGCTCGGGTCAATGAAGGACGAGATGGCTCGTGCGGCGCCTTGACTCCGGTCAACATTGTCGCCGCCGGTGCTCTGGACGTTGCTGCCGACATCGTCGAATTTGCTTCGCATGTCTTTCTCGCGACGACCGAGTTGCGGTGCATCGACTGTGATGAAGAGACCCTTGCAGCCACGTTTCTCGGCGTGCTGCACAATGCGCTTTGTGACCTCCCTGTCCTTGTTCACGTATAGCTGCAGCCATTGGACTTGACCGTCTTTTGCTTCGTCCATGATCTCGTCAAACGAGCATGACGCTAGTGTTGGTATCATCTGGACAACGTTGTGCTTGTGTGCGCCGCGCGTGAGAACGACCTCTCCTTCGGGGTTACCGAGCTTGCCCAACGCTGTCGCGGTGACGTAGAAGGGTATGTCGACTTTGGTGCCGAGCATTGTGGTGGACATGTCGACCTTCTCGACGTCGATGAGTACGCGTGGTCGGAACCAGATCTTGTGGAATGCGCTGTGGTTTTCTCGTAGTGTCTATTAAAAGTCAGTTCAAGCGATCGCAGTGGTTGTCAGAATAGACCTACAATCTCATCGTCTGCACCACTGGAGTAGTATGCCCATGCCGTCTTCTTCATGACCTTGCGCGCGACGGCCTCGAAGTCCATCAGGTTGTAGCATTGCTCCAAGATGGGCATGCGCGCAATGCGCTCTTGCCTCGCTTCTTCATCTGGATCGACCTCCTTCGCTTCTTCCTTGACGGTGTTCATGTCCACCTCGCCCAAGTGCTTGGACTTATCCAGATACTTGTCAAGCGTGTCAGGCGGGTGGATTGGCTCGAACGCCTCGGTGCCGTCCTTGCCAGCATACTTCAAGACAATCTTCTGGCCTCCGGGATGCTCGGGCAGGAACTCAGTGACATCGTAGGCGCGGCCGTGGATAATGACCCAGCATGATTCGGCGTTGTTGTGCTGGGCGACCTGCTCGCCGGTGAGCTTCACCTTCTGGGTGTTGTTGCTGTCGTGGTTCATCGTGGCGGCGGTGTGTCGAGCGCGAAATGTTGAAGGGCAGGTAATCAAGACGCGAAGATAGGCCAGAAAATATATGGAGCCGATCTAGGTTATTTCCAGACACTAGAGGGCTTGGACGAGCGGAAGGGCCAGGTTGGTGACGGCAGCATGTTTGGGGTAATAGCTCGGTACATTCATCCCCGCGGGCTTCGGATGCTGGTCGCGGAGACGCATCTGAGTTAGCACCCTAGCTCATGAGGTCGAGGCGAGATCGATTCCGGGCTTGTCGCATTAGGCATGCCGTCTCGGTCCTTCGCAGGCGGTTTTCTTGAGGATATATGTGTCGGCCAGGGACTGTCGTTCGTCGAGGGAGCTTAGTTGGGGTAGGTATTAACGTTCTCGTCGGTCGCGTGGAAGACTCCGTGCTGCTCCGAAACGCGGGGAAGAGACAGCTGGCTGGGCATGACGTGCATTGTTGACTGCCCGACACACAGCATCAACATGGCGCGTCATCCCCCTGGATGATTATCAGTCCCCAGGGCTGCGATCACGATGGGCTTTCATATTCCCATCTGGGACGCACCCTTCTCAGATCTGATTCACATTGGCTTGAGGCGCCTGTCACATGGCTCCCTTAGCCAAGAGAATCGGTGCAAGCGCCAAACGCAGCTGGGCTGTCATTCGGGCACTCACCTCCTGCCTAATATTCTCAGATACCCTCTACGTCAATCCTCTGCCTCTTCTCACATCTGCCGGCGACTCTTTCTCACTGCTCGCCATGCAACTTGTTCTCCCGCCGCCTCCCACGCATTTCCTTTCTTTCT
Organism: Alternaria infectoria; assembly: GCF_024043175.1. Taxonomy (NCBI): domain Eukaryota; kingdom Fungi; phylum Ascomycota; class Dothideomycetes; order Pleosporales; family Pleosporaceae; genus Alternaria; species Alternaria infectoria. Next base: position 155,027 of record NW_026250697.1, read on the forward strand.
TGCTCCGAGGCACCGCGACCGCGCATATCTGAGCCGACCCCACAACACCGCCTGCCGCCCCATCCCTGCACCGCCAACACCGACGTATACAAATAGATTTGGCGTAATACGGCGACATGTCCAACAGCCTGGAAGCAAAGATCGTGGTCCTCGGTAGCCAAGGAGTTGGAAAAACTTCTCTCGTCCACCGATATGTCAAAAACGCTTTTACGCCTCCCACGACACAGTCCACCGTGGGTGCTTCCTTCTTGACAAAGAGGGTTGTGGATATCGACACCTCCACAGTGGTTCGGTTACAAATATGGGATACCGCGGGCCAGGAGCGCTTCCGGTCCATATCCAAGCTGTATTATAGGGGTACGTTACTATCGTCCCTTTCGTCAGACCAACTAGTATTTTCTGTCGCGATACACATCGGGTCTCTTTCCGCTATCTGGATACCCCACATTCGGCAGCCGAGTTCGGATCGTCTACTATCAGCAAACCTTCAGCGCAGAACTAACGTTTTCTTCTAGGCGCAAATGCTGCAGTACTATGTTACGACATCACCGATCCATATTCGTTCGAGGAGATGGGCCGCTGGTTCAAGGAACTCAAGACAAACCTTGGAGAGGACGTGATCCTCCATGTTGTAGGAACAAAGTCAGACGTTGTAGCCGAAGACCCTACCAAGCGCAGAGTACCCTTTGAGCGCTGCATCGAATACGTCGCCGAGAACCTCCACCCCACACAGAACGGACAGCCACACAGTGCCGTAGCAAGCGGTTATGGCTCTGTACCGGCAGCTTTCCACAGCGGTATGGCGTCACCACAGAGCAACCGATCGAGCGGCTTCTGGGGACAAGACTTGGGCTGGGACTGCTGCCACGAGATCAGCGCCAAAGATGGCGAGGGTGTAGACGAAGTCTTTCGCGTCATCACTCGCAAGCTGGTGGAACAGCAGCAGAAGAAGCTCGAGGAAGAACAACGGCAATACGCCATGGCTGGTGTCACCCCTGCCATGGACAACAACGGGAATGTCGCTGGATACTTCGATTACCCTGGAACGGGTAATGGAAGCTTCCGCTTAGGCACTGGTGACAAGAGGCGAAGCTGGCTGGGCTTCCCTACTACACCCAACGTCGCTGGACATCAGCAAGATTGGGAAGAAGACATCAATCGGGCGCAGAAGAGCAAGAGTGGCAGGTGTTGTTAACACCAGCACCAACCTGGCTGTTCGCCCCATGTGTACGCTTGTTCGTACCTTCCATCATTACATTTCTTTCTCAACGGGATATTATCACGACTAGATTCGTTTGAGGACACCCGCTTGCGTTTTCCTAACTCTCTCTTGTACGCGTCTCATCTCACGGCCATGCATGCTGTCGTTCCTCGATTACATCTCGGAGGCTTAATTTGTTGTTTCCTGTCTGTCTTTTGTAGCGAAGCGTTCGAGCGAGTTGTTTTGTATTGCATTTACAGCGGTCATGAGCGTGTTTGTTCTTCGTCTTCTATCGCGTTGTCTAAAGATCTTCTACTGGGAGATATGCGAGCTAGACGACGTCTTCAGTGTTGGATGCATAGCACGATAGTGGCCATCGCGCTAATGTCTCCGTTATGATCTGTGTTAGTGTACTCAACGCTTCTTCATGAGACAATAGCACTGCTTTGTATTCCTGACAGTGTACTGCCGCTAAATCATCTTGATTACTCCAGCCGTCAGTCTTCCATGGCATTTCTTGTACACGTATGCATATGCGGCGGCTACTACCGTAGCTGAGTGCAGACGAAGCACCACTTTATCCGAGATTGGCTTGCGGCTGAGCGCACACATAGGTCTCACCGGTTCAGCTGACTGATTTAGCCCCCTTGGCACCAACATTAGCTTGGGGTCAGCTCAACCCCGTTGCAATCTTAGCTATAAACCTTTGTTTTGTTGGTAGACCACTCGATAGATTTGGAAGCGACGTCCCGCAACAGTCTGTTCAGTCGGCTTTGTCAGAGACGAGTCCTGCGGTATTCCTACTGTCAATCGCTTTGACACGTTTAGCAGCCCTTGTTGTATCTGCTCAATACCCTCGAACGAATTTAGCACCACTTTTGAGAGGATGTCTTGCGTACCATGTAGTGAAGTAGATCTTTATGCAGCCGAAGTACTATGCCATACAGTCTATTGATGTTACACGGCTAACGCAGCACAGAGAACTGCAGCATATAGGAAGGGAGACAAGGTCAGCACGAGGGTCGTAACCATTGTCGACGGCAAAAGAGTTTGCGACAAATCTGAATGTAGTGTCATCGATTCGCGGTACAAATCGGGAAGAATCCAGTATCAACTTAAGAGCTCCGAGGGGACGATATACCGTGCGGGTGCATGGATTTACGAAAAGGACCTCCGCCGTGTCTGAGTCCCGCATCTGCAGGCTGTCAGCCCACTACGCCACTGCATTACCAACCTAAGCGAGAACCCCAGCTGCATTCAGCGTCCAAGCAAACCTATTCTTCTCTCTTTTCGCGTCTCGTCCTCCTTGAATACACTGCCTCAATTGGTTTACCTAGGTATGGAACTAGAAAATGGGACTGAAGGTCGCTGCATTGTCGCACTTGATCGTGGGTTCGAGTTAGCTGACGGCGACTGATAGCACCTGAGCAACCAACACTCAAGGAAATCAATGACATACTCAGACAAACTCTGCCAGTACCTGGTGCGTCTTGAGCAGCTTTCAGCGATGGCTCAGCTGATATCAGCACGCCTCTAGGAGATGAATACGCGCGAGGCTACCCTTTACAAGCAGCGTACCAATCAAGTGATCCGAGCCAATCCATCTATCGTGGTTTCGGCTACCTTCATTCCCGCGTCATCCTCGAGCTTCAGGAACAACTACGCGAGCTTGAGGAGGAACTCAAAGATTTGGACGACGATCATGCCTTCTCCAACGATTCCATGGAGAATTTGCGCGTCAGCTCCCGAATTGCTGACCAATACGCTGCTCGACAGGAGTATCAAGCTCGACGAAAACGTCCAACAACAAGTCAGTCCGATAATGGAGCAAGCAACAATGCAAGCCACATAGTGGATGGTGAAAAACATGGACAGGGGTTCAATAGCCCTATCCTTAGCAAACGAACCGTACTCCTGGCCAAAATCGAAGATAGGCTCCTCAGATACGACAAGATATTGATTAAAGCACGTGAGCTAGCTGAGTTCCAGCGACCCAACGACCGGGACTGGATAAACGCCCGTAGATGGTTTTGGAACAACAAACCCCTGTCCAACGAGCAAGAAGAGTTGTTCATCCAAATGAAGGAGGACCTTGTCACTTTGAAGCCAAGAGATGAATCTGGGAAGCTTGATAGCTGGATCGACCATGCCGTTACCAAACTACCTAAGAGTATGGGTGCGGTGAGTATCTTGATCGCGTATTAGGGGGAAATCATGCTAACCCCTCGGCATCAGTTGTTTATCAATACATCGCCGAAGGGATTCCAGGATCCATATTTGAGATACACGCATAATGACCGGATCGAGAAAATCGCTATCCTGGTTGTTGTGCTCATCATCATCTTTCTGCTGGCTACACCTGTCTTCATCATGTATCGCATAACGTGGAACAACACTCGGTCCAGCACGTTTCTCAACGTCGGCCTCTTGATCGTCTTCTCACTGTTGTTCGCCGCATCGATGGGTCTGCTCACAAAGGCAAAGCGAGCCGAGCTCTTCGCCGCGACCGCAGCGTACTGTGCTGTACTCATTGTCTTCATTGGGAATTTCAGTAGTAACGCGACGTAGGAGAGGAGATAGCGACTGATGTGGGATGTATGAATTCGTCGTGCCAACGGAGATATTCGCACGACAGTGATGTGACTGTTCACAGCCTTCTACAGATTTCCTTGTCTGGATACAAATCTAGCTCAAGTTTCAACACCCGACAAACGTCACACCACTCCCGCGGTCACTGTTTGTTTAGCCTTTCGATCACCAAACTTCTTCAACAGTTGTTCAACAGTCATATCATGGCTACCCGAGGGCGGCAAGAGAACAGTCTCTGCAAGTGCTCGGGCCGTCTCGACAGGACTCAGGCTAACTTCCCTTTTCAGATGCCAGTAGCCCCAGAGTAGACTCATCGAAGCAAGTAAGCCAACTAGCATAGAGCCAATGGCGATCCAAAACGCCAAGTACTCTGCTTTGTACACTAAACCACTGCCTGTGTACGTCCACGTCAACGCAGGGCCTGTCTCGTTATCTGTATACCCCTGTCAGATTTCCATATTGTGAAGGAAGGGTGAGACGACCTTATGGGGCCTTTCAGTACTTACCAGAGGCAGATGCATACGCCATTCTAAACATTACCTCGTGGAGACCCCAGATCAAGTCGTCCGTGGCGTTGTCCCACCGAAAGGCGCATGAGTTGTTGTAAGCGTCCTCAGAGGAGAGAAAATTGGCATATTGTCGCGATGGAACGCCTGATGGTTCCCAAGAGAATTCGCCCCCTGGAGTGTCTGGCTCTTCAGCTTCGTCGCAGAGCTCTTTGCCTGCCTCCGTGGCTCCATCACCAAGGACACCCGCTTCACCTGCAGTTCCAACGCGCGCAGTCGCTTTCTAGGGGTAGCACGATCGATGTCTTCGAGCTTGGCGCATTTAGTGATCTGCTGATATCTCATTTGTCTTGTGTCGATATCGCTTGAGTAGTGCGGAAGGATGAAGAGAGCTGAGCGGTACGATCTGAGAGTTTTCGGTTTGTCTACGTAGCTACATTCTTAGGCTGATATTAATCTTCTGTTGATATTAACATGCTTTTCGTGAACTATTGGCGTTGTGATTGACTTAGACTGCTCCCTTCCTGAAACCAGCAGTCCTTTCCTAGATTCTTTTTTGTCTCCAACCAAGCAAGCTCTTGGTGTATCACATCTAGCGCTAGCATCCTTCTCGTTCTATCTCTCAGCCCTCACGTAGGAAACTAGAGGCCCTTGAACCTCCCAAGCGAGTTGGTTTCTTCAAAAGATACGTAGTGATAATGCATGCACTTGTTGGCGAAGGCCGATTGATCATTTGAAGTTTTGCTCTGATCGTTGAAAGAAAACGTAACAGGACGCCAGTACGGCTGAGCAGCGTTGTCTGGGCATTTGGGCCGTCGTGTTGCTAGAGATCCGGTCCCCGGCTTGTCAATTCGGTAGTGCGCGGAAAGCGTGAGGAGGAAAGGCGGAGAACAGGCCGCTATCGGGTGGGTCTTGGCATTGGCACATTGGTGATGTCATCCTGTCAGCTGGAAGCACCGGGAGCTTCTTCTTCCTGAACATCACAACTAAAGTCTGACAGTTTACCACACATACACGGCATTACAGCAGATTACGATGGAGACCAACGTTACTCCAAAATACTGTACAAGTCAGTGATGAGTGGCATCTTTCCAGGGCACCCACGGCGCTGCAGCCAAGAGTACCCAGGAAGTTTACTAAACTTCTCCGCTGCGGACACCAACGTCAACATCAATCGAGACCCGAAGGTCTATTTCAATTCTCTGGGGAAACGATAGCGCCTTACGAGTACGTTTGGTCGACATCAAGGCCAACGCGAGCTAGCGCCTTGGGCATGTAGTCCTTTTCTGTCAGCACAGCCACGCGGGTAGGTAGATCATGGCTCAAAAAGGAAGACTTGGTGAAGGAGTAAGCCCGATCAGGAGCTGGGGTAAGACTACGGATCTTACTCTACCCGCACCAAGATAGCTAGGCGATATCTTGGGGGCGATCGTGGGCTTGATGGATGCAAGCTCGCCTTGCAAAAGTATGGGATCTTCCGTTACCAAGACGGTGGACGGCGTCTTCTACGGCACGTTCGAGCGCTCTGCTCATTGGGCACACATGCTAGGTTTCTGATGGGCTCAACTCTCGTTGGCCAGATTCATGCAGGCGGCAGCCTCGCATCGGGGTTCACTCCTTCCGTCTAAGTTCTTGTCAGCAAGATGGAGATACCAAGACCACTACCCATACCGCGGGTCACGCCTTACATCGCATGTACGGGCTCGGCCATGGCGGAAATTATCTCAAATCATGCTGTTGACTTGGCGAAACCTACGTTGAAGATTTCACCAAGACACCAGTGTCCATCTCCAAGAGTCTTTCCCACCGATCCATGCTTGCAGTGCGTCGTCCACCGATGTCATCGGGCCAGGGCAAGAAGGAAATGAAGTTAAGCTCTGATGGTGAAGCGGAGAGCCGTATGTGTATAAAGGACCGCACAGGATAGCTTCAATTATTCCTCATCAGCATCTCACATCCTCCTCACCACATCCACATACCATTCAACAGCTCCCGCTACACACACAACATCCAACATGCATTTCACCACCCCCGCCCTCCTCGCTCTCATCTCCGCTCCCCTTGCCTTCGCCGCTCCCACTGCCGGCAAGCACGACTACAAGACCGACTGCAAGAAGGACTGGGACGCCAAATGGAACGCTAAGGACAACGGCTGGAAGAAGAACGAGAAGCTCTTCTACTTCGACGCCGAATACGTCGTCAAGGCCACCCCCGACCAGGTCATCGCCAACACCGGCGCACCTGCACCCGGTCAGCCCGGCGCCAAGGGCCTCTTCAAATACGGCATCAACATCGCTGAGAACACCATCTGCTACAACATCACCCTCAGCGGTGTAACTGGAGACTACCAGTCCCCCGCGCTCACTGCGACTCACATCCACGAGGCTGTCAAGGGCAAGGCTGGACCACCCAGACTTGTAAGTTTACCTCCTTTTCCTCTTGCATTCCGCATGCTTGACACGATTACTAACGCACATCTCGCAGGCCTTCCCCAACCCTACCGGCCCCGATGACCGCCGTACTTCTGTTGGCTGCCTCAAGGGTCCCTTCACCGTTGGCGTTATCAACCCGACTACCCAGAAGGACCAGGCTGATGGCTTCCATGTCAAGCAGATTGTAGCTAACCCCAAGGGCTTCTTCACTGACTCGCACACTGCGCAGTTTGTTGCTGGTGCTGTTAGGGGTCAGCTTGGATACTAAGCCTTCCTTGGGACAGTAATAGGGGGAGGAAGTAATTGTTGAGGATAATACCTAATAATTTGGTAGTTTCTAATGTTTAAGAAATGAATGCATTATCTTTACAGAAGTCTTCATGACGTGACTTTTCCGTGGTGGTTTCCGTGCTTGAGGTTCGCAAAGGGTCTTGATTGCAGTTCCGGTGGTTGTGTACCATGGTTAACATGTCACACTTCTTTACATAGCCTGTAGGCAACAGCGCAACTCGGTCTACCCACCTTAGTATTTGAACAGAGTCCCCTTCCGTTAGGAAAGTTCATCGTCGAACACTGCTCATACGCACGAAAAGCTACTGCTAGAAAGCCCTTCTTACTCCTCGCCTGAAGCCAAGTTATCCGTAGGTACTCCACCTCTGGCACTGTATACTGCTAACCCAAAAGGTATCACCCAACGTTTCAGCGCTAAAGAACTGCAACATGTCTTCTCTGTTCATTCTGTCTATGGCATACGGGGGTATGGGGCCCGCAATCTACATTCGCAACCAGCACCGGAGACTTTTAGAAGAGCAACGGAAGTTGATTGAAGAGACCAAAGAGATCAAAAAGCAAACCCAAGAAGCTGAAGAGCAAACTCAAAAGATGAAAGAGCAAACTCACACTCAGACTGAAGAGTTAGAGGATATTTCACGACGTATCGATGAGCTAGAAATTCGATACGGTATAAAGAAGCATTAAAGATGGGTTCAGTCGGAGATGGCTCGTGGCTACACTCTCCTCTCTCGGAATGATTTCGGAAAATCTACGGTGGTGAAGTAATCACTCTTCCACATTGATACCATTCAACTCAACCCGGACTGTAAATAGAAATGACACCCTTCTCAACCTGATCTGGTCATATGTTTGTTGCTCGACTCTACCTAATGTCGAAAAGTATCTTGCCACGTAGTTGCCGCTCGTATCCTCGTGGTGAAGGTGAACAAGGTGTGCAAACGCACTTTCCCTTCTGGGCCATGCTCTCGTGTTTGCTACCACTAGCGCGCCTCGTCTCTCACCACTTACCACTACCGAGCTACTTCCAACACCAGTCTCTGCATCATCTCTTCTGCTCAATTGACTGTCATGGCGCTCTCAAATCCCGCCTCAGGTACCGCGGTGTCAGCGACCTCGACACCCGACGCCGATCTCTCCAGCGCACTCGGTATACTCGCGATGCAAGACCCCTCCATTCCGACACCCGGAGAGTGCCACATCGATAGATGCGCCATCGAGACCCTGATACAAGTGGCCGAGAGTCTGGACAACAAGGGTCTGTGTTCCTTAGCACGCGCCTCGAAGCGCTACACTGAGGCAGCGCAAGATGTCCTCTACCGCGTTGTCGACCTTCGTCCAACCTACGAGGATTGGGAACACAAGTCTACGTGTGGCCGCCCCACCAAGTCTGGTCTCGCAGTATTTCTCTGGACCATCAAACAAAAGCCTCATCTGGCTACCAAAGTCCAGGACTTATGGTTCCTGCCACGTTCGACACCTGTCGAGTATCCACAGCTAATGTATTCCGGCGTGTCACCCGTCTCTCTAATGATCAAGCCCGGAAGCTATGTAGTCAACGTGAGTGAAAAGAAACTCGCTTGCGATCTCCTGGCTCGTCTTACCGAGTTGCGTTCTTTGACTATTACCGCTCTGGACGACTATCTCTGCTCTATCGAATTGGCCAACCAGGAAGTCTTCGAGAGACTTCCGATTCCCAGGCAAGAGCTTGTACGTCTACCGTGCTTCTCGAAGCTTACATCTATCTACCTCTCTCATGGTTTTCTGGACTGGGCGATTCTTACATTACCTACGCTTCATACCCTGTGCATAGGCACTATGGCGAACATACGTTGCTCGCCACCCAACGCCAAAGCCCCTAATATCACATCGCTCACAGTCGAAGCTGGAAACGAATCTCATGGCTTCAACTTCCGCGGAGCGATAACTTTTCTCGATCTTCTCCCAAACGTCCATACATTGACTCTGGGTTCTCATGTGTGGGATCTGGGCCATCCGAGATTTCCTCAGACCAACGGAAACTATATCGGCGGTTCAGTCTTAGAGAAAACGGGGTCATATGATCCACACATCGTGCGGAAATTGCTTAGTTGCGGACGTTCAGTCAAGAATCTGATGTTCACGTACGCAAAGCCTGTACGGTTCAGCGACACCACAAGGATTCGCTTAGACGTCAGAACCTTCGAACAGTTACAGCGGATCCAGATTGCAGAATGTGGTTTGGTGGATAGCCACAACGTTCAGCGACTCGAAGGGTGCAGTCCGTCTCAGCTGTTACCTCGTCGCATTCGAAGTGTGGTCATCACTCATCCTAGGTCTCCAGGGCCAGATGACGGGGACCGCAAGTCAAAGCTCACGAGCTGGCTAGGAGAGCTGACCAAGACCAACTTCCCGGACCTAGAGCGAGTTGAGGTTGTGTGTTCGGTTGGATATGGAGATGACATGAGCTTCAAGCAGCGTCTTGAGCAGTCTGCAGAAGTTCGCCATCTCAGTACTATTGGTGTGGTAGTGGTGATAAGGAAGGAGTGATCGACAGTAGGATGCATGCCGGCGTTGAGTCGCCAATCGAGCGTCGGATATAGCAATCTTCGAGATGGCACTAAGAGACACTTAAGAAGTACTCGCTGGAAGTCTTGTCGAACGACTTGCATCGTATTAGGTAGCATATACCTTCCTCCAAGGTGCATTGAGCCAAGCATTAGCAGAATAACGAGATTCTACGTACAAAAAGCCCATCGTGCGCGTCTTCGAATAAATGCCTTTCCTGTCCTAGTCGTTGATATACGCGACCTATGATCGAACACGTGCGTCAGGTACGGAGATGATGGATGTCTGACGCGGTGCCGCCTGACGATAGTGTCAACGTGGCGATGTCGTTGTTAGCAGCTGCGGCGCAAGGCGACCCGTTTCAGGTTGCCTCATCAGTCGTATCCGCAAGGCATCAGTATTGATTATCTTACTCAGCTGCGAATCTCCCCCTCGCGCATTCCTCCACAACCTCCCTTGTTTGCATACACCCCTCAACTCATTTCGACTCATCGCGCAGTCTTGCATCACGCGTGTGCGCACGATCCCTTTGTGCGAGCGGTCAAACAACGCGGCACCCTTCGGAGTTGTCATCTGACCGATCAGAACGCTTCGGCGATTGGATACTGCCGTATACGAAGGCAGGACTATTGTTTCAGCATCGCGCGATACCCGTAGTCCCGCGCTGTTTCCGTTGTATGAGGGAAGCTGGACAGCGCCCCCTGGCACCATCGTGTTCCTCGCATCGCACGTATTCCGCTAGCGTGCTAGGCACGCTCAATGACACGGCACCCCACACTTTACCATGAGCATCGTCATGGCATCCGCATCGATAAAGACGAGCGAGCTGTCGCGCTGGCAGCCATGGCTTGCAGAATACAATATCGCTGGCGTTGAGCTAAAGGGCTGGATAACCCTCCTCGCATTGTTACTTCCCCTACTATGCATCGTCGCTTTCAGAAAGTACCGCAAGATGCAATACCAGAATAAGAAGCCGTTCCGGTTTCTGGACCTACCACAAGAGCTGCGGGATATGGTGTACGAGCATTTCCTTGACGACCCCATCTACCCGCCACCAGCGCGCAACGAGATCCAGCGCTCAACGCTGAACTGGATGCGACCTGCGCGCTGGACATCCACATCCACATCACCGCCTGTGCGACACGAGAGTAAATGGATATTCCTAGCGAACAAGCAAGTGTACTCCGAATACATGGACATGATCTGCAAGCGCAAGACGTTCCACTTCAGCGTCACGCCCCAGACATACAAGCCCGCGACCAGTACCCCTTCATCTGCATTCCCAGCGCCATCAACACAGGACAACCGGGTATGGAACATTTCCCCCGACCTGCTCTTCAAAGTGCAAAATTGCTCTCTTAAACTCGTCACAACTTCCTCCATGCTCGGCGTCACAGACCCGCGCTCCATGACATCCTCATCCTGGACGCTCGGCCGCCGCATGCGCGAGCAACTCAAGCACATGTCCAACGTCAAGACCTTTACGCTCGACGCCAAAGCCCTTGGTGATCCCCTCTGGAACCCGCTTTGGATCTGGTATCATGCTTCCCAGTCACTCAAGATGCTCGGCACGGAGTACTCTGATACCGTACCGCGCGGGCCGCAGCTCACTGGCATAACATTCAGTTTGGATACGTGGAGCCCGGGCGAGAACTATCTGAGGAGAGATGAGGCGAGTGGTGGGCAGTGGGTGTGGTATTGCATGAAGAACCATCTTATTGGGACGGATATGGGTGCTGACATGACGGTGAGGGAGTTTTGCGCAAAGTTGTATCAGGAGTGCAGTATCTGTAGAGTGGATGAGGAGGGGGATACGACTGTGATTTGATGTTGCACTGGGCTGGCCCTGGCGGTGTTTGTGCGATGACTTCTTCGTTGTATTGATAGCTCTAGCGTCTGTTTGTAGCTGTTTTCCTGCGTACCGCATGCGCATGATTGTATTCCTAGCACTATTCTTATATCATTCCAGAGAAGCTGTTCTCAGCCTTTACTTCTTCTCCTCCATCATCTCCTTTGCAGGCGCAGGCAGTGTCGCATACCGCGCCATGACCTCGATGTTCTTCTCCTTCATCATCTTCTCATCCGTCTTACTTATCTCAGCCAGGGTCTTGAAGTAATCGATGTAGAACGCGGGGGTATACGTGTTGAAGAACTTGGACTCTTCGTTTGTAGGGTTCGAGAAGGTGTGGGGTGCGCGGATGGGTACGGTAACGTAGTCTCCGACGTAGGCATCTTGTATGGCGCCGTCAGGTGCGTGAAACTGCGTTGAGGGTTAGCGATTTGGTCCGGTAAAGCGGGAAGGAAATGTTGGAAAGGTATAGACGTACCCGAACCATTCCCTTGGTAACAAGAAACGTCTCGTCGTGCATCTCGTGCCAGTGTGCTGGTGGCCCAGGTGTGTTGGGAGGAAGTGTGAACTCTGCGGAGCCTATGCGGTTGTCTGTTCGCGATCCATCTTCCATGACTCTGCAAGTGATTTGGCCTAGTTTGAGTATTTCGCCTTGCTTTGCGGAAACAAAGTTGATGGGTCGGCGTGGCATCTTCATGCTTGCCATTGCTTGCCGGGCTTCGTCATCCATTGTGAGTTCGAAAGTGGGAATCTGGAGTGGTGAGGTGGAGTTGAGTGTCTTTCTCGCTGGTTCTTCAGGTAAGATGGGCTAAGATACGCCGAGAGTCTCTAGGTCAGTCATATAAATAAGTGTGGTGGATGAAGAGGCTCAAATGTAAGCGCTGGACTTCACTACTGCGGAGAGCCGGCGGATGCAACATGTATCCCCTACAGATTGCTCGGATGTCCGCGCCAATGGATGACTGCGGGAGAACATCGTTCAACTATAGAAAGACATCACGTATCCACAAGGCAGTTTCATACGTAAAGCTTGTGAGATGATGCGTTGTCTGAACTTCGATGAGATGCTGCTACCGCGGGGATTGATTGATGCCCCGCCAGCCGCGCCTAATTCAAGGTTAGCGCGGGGCCTTTCCCCTTTTGGCGGGCCTGATCCTTCCCCACCTTTGTCCGCTCTATGCGCCCTTCCACTTACCTGCAGCGTACCTGCATGGCTGCCTGTCATTGAATGTCGTTCTGACGCGTCTGATCGCTGCCTAGGAAGCAGCATATCCATCAAGGCTAACATTTCCACACCTGAAGTCTACTAAACACCAGCCAGCTCAACTCAACCCCCAGCATCTCTGAACAACCAACACTACATTCAAAATGTCGCAAGAGACTCCGCAGAAGATGCCGAAGAAGATGTGGAACGTCCTTGAGAACAACCCAGAGGTCATGAACCACCTGGCTCAAGACCTCGGTCTGGACACGACAGCACTCTCTTTCTACGACATTTACTCACTCACTGAATCGGACATGCTGAGCTTCATCCCGCGACCAGCGGTAGCACTACTCGTCATCATTCCTCTGACACCAACCTGGGACGAGGCCCGAACAACAGAAGACAAGGACAAGACCGAGTACGAGGGTAAAGGCGACGCCGAACCCGTCATATGGTTCAAGCAAACCATAGGAAACGCTTGCGGCAGCATAGGCCTGGTGCACTGCCTGGTCAACAGCGACGCCGCACAGCACATCCAGCCCTCTTCAACACTAGCCCAGATCCGCGAAGATGCGCTACCAAAGCCCATCTGGGAGCGCGCGAGAGTGCTCGAAGACTCCGACGCGTTCGAGAAGGCTCACGCCGACGCCGTGAAACTGGGAGATTCGGCCCCACCTGCAGAGATCGAGGAGGCGCATACCGGTCAGCATTTTGTGGCTTTCGTCAAGGCGAGAGATGGGCACCTGTGGGAACTTGAAGGCGGTCGCATGGGTCCGCTTGATCGGGGTGTGTTGGGGGAGGACGAGGATGTGCTTAGTCCGGCTGCGTTGGAGAAGGGTATCGGGCGTTTGATGAGGATTGAGTCTGAGAAAGGGGGGGATCTGAGGTTTTCTGCGATTGCGCTGGCTCCGGCGATGAAGTGAAGGTGTCGCGTCTGGTCCATCTGGTACGCCAATTGTCCTCCGCATGTGGGTTTTTGCTTTCCATCACTCTAACACATCTCACAACCAAGGCATCTGCGCTCTTTCAATCACACATCTTACATTCGCATGTTCGTTGTGCAAAGACATATCTTGTATTGTGTGTTCTCCTTTTCCATCTACCAAAAACTTTGAGCATACTCAGTCTTCATACCCCGCTTCACTCATAAACGGACTCTTCCCACGTATGCTCTTCCCAAACCTCAACAGAATCAACGGAATGAAACTCAACGCCAACGCGATAAATCCCAACAGACTACTCGCCCAATCAAATCCCAACGTACGATACATACTCTGCGTCGCAAGCGGCAAGAAAGCCGCCATAAAGTTCTCGAGAAACGCAATGCCCGCAATAGCACTAGCAGCATACTTCGCATACGCATCAACCACATACGTCGTTACTCCCGCTGTACTGCAGAACATACCGAAACCCACGAAAGCGAGCGATATACTGGGTACGATCCACGGTATGGAGGAGTAGGACGTCCATGCGAAGTAGAACAGACCGCCGCTCAGACCGATGAACGAAGCTGGAATGCTGAGATAGAGTCGCGCTTCTGGGATCGGCTGCCCTGGAGTTTCGGTGTTGCGTTTCGCAGATGCGAAGTAGATGCGGTCTTGGATTAGAGATGCGATGAGGCCGATGAGCTCCCCGATTACGACGGCGGATTGCACGAGGCCTGTGCCGAAGAAAGACCAGCCGTATAGTTCTGAGAAGACTTGTACGATGGACTGCGTGAACATGAAGGCTGTGCCGATGCAGAAAGCGCTCCACAGTCCAAATGAAAGGACGACGCCTTCGGTGCACAGCATACGCGTTGGTCGAACGAGCGTCTCCTTGAGAATTTCGCCGAAACTTGTGTGCTCTCTCTCAGCCTGAGCGTACACCTCTTTCCCCGTCTGTGCGCGAATGTGACGTGCACGCTGAGTGAGGATAACATCTGGTCGCACTTCAGGGAGAAGGAAGAACAGCACCGGCATAAGAGCGCTGTAGAAGATGATTTGACTCAGAAAGATCCTACATCCAGATTAGCCAGAGTCACGATCAGCAACCAGAGCATGTCTTACCATCGCCAAGTCGTATACTGAACAACCAAACTACCAAACACAGGCCCCATATTAAGCCCCGCAAGCAATGCGAAGATGTAAAGCGACGTCCCGAAACTCTTCGCCCTCCCATCCCTCCAGATATCGCTCACAATCCCCGACGTGATATTCGCAAGGACACCCGAGCACGAACCCGTAATAATCCTCGTTACAATCAACGTCGCGAAGTTCTCGGCCAGCGCTTGCGGAATGATGAAGATGATCAATACCGCGTAGATGGCCATGTAACTCCACCGCACACCAAAGTTCTCCATTAGGGGTAGTCCCAGTAGTGGTGCTGCGGCTCCTCCTAGGTTCCAACTTAACACCGGCCAGTATGAGTGCGGAAATGCTTCATCGCTGACGTCGAAGCTGGTGTTGATTTGCTCGGCGGCGGATGTGAGCATTGTTCCTGAGACTTGGACGACGAATGTCATGGTGCAGGCTAGGAGCGTGGTCCGCCATTTCTTCGACGGGGAGAAGTTGAAGGGGTTGGATGGGTCTGTTGGTGAGGTCCAGGTGATGAATGTAGGATCGGACTTTGAGGTGGGCGGTGGTGTAGATGCTCCTGATATATCCTGATTCGATCGATGATCTCGCTTTTCTTCAGTCGTCTGCGAGCTTAGACTTGTCGAAGACGTCGAAGTCGGTGTTGGAGAAGCCATGATGGAGGAGAGGCCAAGGCTAAGACGGACCTAGCGTTGCCGGGTCTGGCTTATACGTAGGGGTTGTTGGAGGCGAGGGTGCGACTAAGCAGCAGTCACCCAATGCTTACACACACCTTCACACCCCTTCCCAGTCCAATCACAGTTAATATGCTGTTGTAACTCGAGTGCGACTCATGTAACCAGACGCGTAGATGCAGCTATCCGCAGCGGTACGCGCCTTTTGCCCGTGAAACTTCCTTTGGTTCTTTTCACAATGACCCCAGAGCTCAGAATTCGCATGAGCCAAAAAAGACCTTCTCAGAACACAAGCCTTTCACAAGCACCAAACCCAAGGAACCGATGTTGTCTGGGAGCTTGGTAGTTGAGTGGAGTATGGGAGACCAACAACAAGCTCGCCCCATTTTGCTCGGCGGTCACCACCATGCGAGGTGCAGACAAAAACCTGACTCTCGCTGACATCACGGTTCATAACATGCCTGACTAAGTTCACTGGATCGCTCGTGCGGCCTTGTTAACTATAACGTAACGAAAAGTGGAAGCGAGGCAAGCGCTGGCTTGGCGGGCCGTCGGTCTGGCATTGTGGGGCGGGGGGGCATCTAAGATCGAGGAATCCTGGGGATGGGGATTAGTGCACATGGTGAATGAGGCTCTTTGGAGGGTTGCGAGGGTTTTGGCGATGGAGGATTGATGATGGTTGAGGAGATGCGATGAAGGCGTTGAGCCGGGATGTAGCCGAGGATTTTGACGCTAAACTCTATTTGTTTGTCCTGACTTTATCAACTTCTTATTCCGCTCTTCTTACACATACCTACAGATGTACCTCTGATCTGGCCGCTTACGCATAGTCCTCCTTCGTTCCCTTCTCCGCACTCCGATAAATCGCCTCAATCATCTTGTGCCTCACAACAGCCTCCTCCCAAGTCGTAACACTGCCCTTGCCCTCTCCAGCCCATGCATCCCAAGCCCTACCCACATTGAACGAAGGGTCTTCAGCCTTCTCCACCTCAACATCTTTCAATCCCTCTTGGCCCAGGGCAATTTTGACTGTAGGCTGGAACATCTGCACATGTCCGTTCGGTCCTTCCAACACGAGCGTACCCTCGGATCCGATGATCTCCCAGTAGAAGTCCCGTCCGGTGCGTGAAAACCCTGGCGCATATGTCACGTCGACGTTACCGCCGCCGTTGATGAGTTCTGCGGTTATGGAGACGAAGTCGTGAGAGGTTTTCGCCTTCTTTTCTCCAAGGGGCTTGTAGTTTTCGTCTACGAGCTCGAGCTCGGGGTATCTGTTCGACAGCACAGCGGAAATGGAGCGTAGTTCGCTGGAGAAGACGTAGCATAGAGCGTCAACGGCGTGGCCGAAGGGGATAGTGAGGATGTTTGCGCCGTTCTCAACGGGGTGCATGTACATGTAAGAGGGCATAGTTGTGCCGCCGAATATCATGCCCTGTTGGTTTCTGCGTTAGCAAACTCGTTCATCCCATAGACCATATGCTTTCCATTCAGTTTCAGAAGGATAGTCTAGAGAACTCACATGACCGAACATTGTCGTCCCCAAGATCTTGCCCAGCTTCCCCGACTCAACAATTTCCTTCGCTTTCAGAATTGATGGGTTCTGGCGTGCTTGCAAGCCCACCATGGTCCTGACACCTTTCTCTTTAGCCAACGCCGTCAATTCTTCTGCTTCTTTCTCATTGCGAGCTAATGGCCATTCGCAGAAAACATCTTTTCCCGCTTCCAGAGCCGGACGGATGAGATCATAGTGTTGGGGCACGTTGACGCTAACAGCAACGATGTCTACGTTTGGATCCTGGGCGACAGAGCTAGGAGAGTCGTGCGTGGATACAGAGTCTAGAGAGTACTGTTTTGCGGATGCTTGGGCTGAAGCGAGAGAGCTGTTCTGAAGGGCGGTGAGCGCATAGTGCGGAGTGCGTTGGAGGTAGGGAAGATGGGACTTCGATGCCCAGGATCTGGTGTTGTGTCAACTAACGATGCTCATCAGTTCAGGAACAGGGCGAACGTACCCTTTAGCAGATAGGCCAATGAGGCCGATGCGCTTTTGTGAGGTGGCCATGATAGGTCAGTACGGTTCGTGACTTTGAAGGATTGTCAGCACGGTGAACGGTGAGCAATTAGATGCTTACTCAAAATAGCGAATGAGTACCAATTTCATATATCAAACAGCGGAATGACTTTGCATTCCGGTATTTCCGCAACCTCACATCCAAAGCGGGTCCGGCCGATTGGTGTCGCGTCATTGTCGCGTGGCATGCATGACGCCATTCGCAGCTCCCCCGCTTTTCGTCCGGACGCGATTGACATCCAATATCTCGGTTTGTCTACTATCTCGCAAAATCCATGTCCGTGAATCTGGCATCACGCAGAGAATGACGTTGAATGTTTTCATCATGATTCCTACTGACACAGTGTATCCTAATGTACAGCTCAGGCGTGTAGTTCAGGCGTCAGGTACAACTTTGAGGCAGCGACTCGCGTCGATTATGTGAGCCGTGTATCCAACCATCTCCATGAGGTTCTCCTATGATGTCTGATCCATCTCCTCATCTTCGTCTTCACCGTAATCATCCTCGTCATCGCCGTCATTACCATCCTCGCCCCACCTCTCAGGGTAACATCCATACAGTTGCGCGTGATCATAGTCTTCGTCCGCAATACGCGCATGCTCCTGCCCCCGGGTATAAGCCTCGTTCACGAAATATGGCCGCGAAGTCGCCAAGCCAAGAGAAGGCTCAGAGCCCACAGCAATACGACTTAATACCGCTGCACTGTTTGGAATGAAAGGTTCAGCCGATGGAGACAGCGCACTTGAAGCCGACATCCCAAAACCATACGGATTCTCCGTAGCTTGGAAGTCCCCGGTATTACCAAACGTGCCTGCTACCTCTTGTCCCGTAAACGGCATCCCAATCTCATTCTGCACCAACTTCTTCATACTCCATCCGTTGGCCTGAGATAGATCTGCATAGTACTTCTCGTTTTGGCACTGCTCGCAGAAGTACGTTCCGTGTCTAGCTTTCAACTTTCCGATCCGATCGAGGCAGTCCTTGTGGTACCAGCGTACTCTGCAGTCCTTGTTCATACACTGTGTGATCTGGACCTCGTTGGTGCGAGCGGGTTTGCGGCAGGAGCAGATTAGGTCGGTTTTCGCGGGAAGATGCTGGAGGTGGGTTTCGAAGGCTTCTTTCGTGACGCCAAATGGCGCGGTATAATCAGCGGCTGGGTCGCGTTTGCGGTACATGGGCGCTTTCGGTGAGTGTTTCTTGCCTGCGGGTTTTGACGGAGGGCTTGGCGTTTTCTTGTTTGACGATGCTTTGCCTTTGTTCTTCGCAGGCGTATACTCGCCGCCCGGTCCATCTGGGTCATATTCCTGTTCTGATATGTCGGATGGTACATCGCTCAAGTCCGTATCGTCGCCATCGACGTCTTTAGTCTTAACCGCGCGTTGAGGTGTCGAGGGGCCCTCGGGATTTATCACCGTGAAGAAGTTGCGGATGTCGGTGCCCTTTGCTTTGGCCATACTCTCTCGCTTTATACGGTGATTGGTGAAGAAGCCGCGGACAGCGTTAGTGTCGATATCACGACCGAACCTGCGACTACCACTGCCGAAATCCGGGATACTGTCTGGTAGCAGTGTCTTGCTGCCGAGCTTTTCGTAATCTTCGTGTTGTACAGACTCCGGATCTCGATGGACGTAGATGCGCGTCTTTGAGATGCGCTTCTTTGGGGTATCAGGAGTCGGCGGCGGGGTGTTGTAAGGGAAGCTCAAGGATGGGCGTGGGGAGTAGACACAGTTGAGACTAGTTGCATCCAGCGGAGTTGTGAAAGAGCGTGGAGAGCACTGTGGAGAAAGCGGTTCACCAGCGCTCCTTTTGTCCCCAACGAAGAGGACATTGTACGCACTTATCCATGAAGCCTCGCGATCCTTGAGCGTAGGGAAGATTCCAAGACTGTGGTAGGACGTGTAGTCAACGGGCTCTGTGTGTGGAGTTTCGTCTGGGGCGCCATCGAGGTATAGCGAGCCAGTAGTTGAACAGGCCAGCCCTTCAACGCTCCAATCGTCCCTCAAGCTGCCACCCTCCCTCAGATCGTACAAATCTTCCTTCGATGTAGGACGCCGAATAGGCCGGATTAGGGAGTGGAAGTGTCCAGCTCCTTGAGGTTGATCGAAGAGCCCCTTTGTAGACAAAGTCAGTAAATGCTTTCATGCATGCGACAATCTTGTCATGGTGTTTGAATGTCTGTCTTAACATACATATAGAGGATGTTCGACGGCACGCACCTCCGCATGTCTGTCAACAAGCTCTCCGATGCAGCCCAGACAGTAGGTGGGCACCTGCTGACCTCGAGACACCAGATTTCTAACCACCTGTGTCCACAATGGATCCTTCATCCTTGGTCCGCTGCGGCGAAATGGAAAGATCCTACCGGCAGCTACGATGATATCTGAGGCCGGCTCAACAGTTCCCCAGTCAAGCAGCGGCTCGAGTGTGACGACGCGAGAGTGTTGAGCTTGTCCAGTGGCCTTTCTCTCTGTATCTGGACAGGAAGGGTTGCCGCAGGGTTCCTTGGAATTGTCATTGAAGATGAAGACGACGTCGCACATTATTTGATATCGTGTTCCGAGACCTCTTCCTTCGAGGAGCTGTATGACAAGCTCTGCATGCTCAGCGAGAACCTGATCACAGCTCCAGCGATAGCTTTGGGCAGCGCTCATAAGCCTCAAAGGCTGATAGCCTGGCTTTGCAACGCGAGAGGGCTTCTTCCAGAGCGTGGTTTGCAGCTTGAGATATTGCTCGACGCTATCGTCTAGCGTAGGCGTTGTTATGCCCCGATCTTGAAGAAATTGGACGAATGCTTCGCTGGCTTCCTTTCCGATCTTAGGAAAAAGGTAATGAACGCTCCAAAGGTCATCTTGATTAGTGTAGAAACCTTCGAAGGAACAGTCGCTAAAGCGCTCGCTCGACGAAGCCATGTCCCGCAGTAGGGTCTATGCTGTTAGCATAGGCTGAACTCAACCACAAGACGGGGGCATCGGCCAGGAGTGTCGCGTGTCTGGACGGGGAAGGGAGCGCGTGCGGGAGGTTGCTCTCAAGCGAAGGGTCTCATACGAAGGGGACGGTTGCAGTGCCACGGGCCGACAGACTCCGCCTATCGCACAACGAGCGGTGACAGGAGACGCTCGTACCAGTTTTGAAGACTTTTTCGACCTTTTGGCATGCTCTGAGTGGGCGCACAGTATGAAAAGAACGGTAGCGAAATGACATCCATTGGAACGCATGTGGAGTGGAGCACGTCAAACGAAACGCGAAAGAACCACGCGCAGTGAAAACACACGTCTTGAAGTGAAAGTGAAAGTGAAAAGAGAGAAAAACATGTACGAAAACCGCGCACCGCACTTGACTAACTCACATACCTTCTGGGATTTATGCCATGATACGAGCATACGCTCACTCGGTATGGTCCAGGGACATGACTAAGCTGTGAGGATTTTGGTAGAAGTGCAAGAGCCTTTGCTGTGGACATGGTCAGGTGTTAGACGTGCTTGCAACTCTCACTGGATTTTGGACGTCAATGTTGATGATGAAGGTACCCCACGAGGGTATATGTGCTCGTGCTCGGGGTTCCTCCATTTGCGATATCTTCCGTTTACAGAATGGCATTGATCTCGTTGCCGCTCACCATGCCCTCTACAGTCGCCTTCAATATCTCACCAAGGTTCTTGATCGACGTTGTCGAAAACCAAGCCACATGCGGACTCAGGGTAATGTTAAGGTCCTTGACGTCTTCCTCCAGCAGCGGGGTATCTGCAGGTCCACCAAGTGGTTCCACCTGGTATACGTCGGTCGCATAGCCGGCTATGCGCCTCTGCTTCAGGGCTTGCACTACAGCAGCTTCGTGCACTATGCCGCCTCTCGCGACGTTGATTATGACGGTATACGGATGCATCTTCTCGAGCTCGGGAGTAGAGATGAGGTTGAGCGTCTCGGGGGTTCGCGGCAGAGCTAGGACGAGGACTGTGGAGTTGCGGAGCACATCGTCAAAGGGTATGCGGTCGTCAGAGGCGTCAGGGGCTGGGAGCCCGGTGTCTACGGGAGGCGTCGCTGGTGTCTTTCGACTCGCGATAAGTACGCGCATGCCCAATGCTTGCCCTAGCGCAGCTATTCGCTTGCCTTTCACCCCGTGTCAGCGCTGGACTTCTCATCCTGATTAGGATATGAAGACCTACCGATGCCCCCATAGCCGATAACGCCCATAACCTCATCTCTGCAGGTCATCGGAGGCATGCCGTCCGGCAGGCGCATGTAGTCCTTCACGCTACCCGCCGTCTTCCATTCGCTGGGGTCCGCACGAATGATGTGATCCAGCAAGACGGTGCGCCTTCTGGACGCAAAGTATAGACTTATGGCATGTTCCGAAACCGCGTCGAGGTTGGCCCCCGGGCAGTTTGTAACGCGAATATTGCGGGCCCGGCAGGCGTCCAGGTCCACAGGGTCTGTTCCGGTCGCGGATATGGCAATATAGCGGAGGTTCGGAGTAACACTGGGGCGCAATGTTTCGGCATCAAGCTTAATGGCGGTGGTAATTATTATCGTTGCATCGTGGATGCGCGAGTGGAGCTCTTCACGAGTCGAGGTGGTCTTGTACGCTGTCAATTTGTGGGTTGTGGAGGCTGGGAAGGTGAATCCGTGGATGGGGAGGGGCTGCTGATGCTCCTCGAGAGCTACAATCTCGTGATGCATGGCGACACAGTTACACAGCACTCGGCGCAAGGCTGGCGCTGCTCCAGACGCCCATTATCGCCATTTTATGCTGCGATGGAACGCCTCATGCTGCCAAGTTTGGGTTTGGGTCCGCTACTGCCGCATGCGACATGTTAGGGCGCGTCGTCAACGGAAGGAGCGAAGGAGCGAGGGGAAGGCGCTGGGCAGTTGCAGCATCAAAAGCCGACTCCACTCTGGCATGCCGACACTGACATCTCCATTCACCCCTATCTCGATATCCGGGCTGGCTCCGCAAACGCTTCCCATGTGTTTTTCAGCGCGTTATGCACACGCGACCAGTGCCCCGGACTCTACCCACGAATACGGATCGTGTGCCGAGATGGACGCCCGCTGGACGCCCGCTACGACGCCAATCTCGAGCCATCGGCGACCCCCATTGGCGCGCAAGCCAGCAACTGGCAATGGAAGTAACATCACCCCACGCGTTCACTGCGATTGCCCTGCAAACTCTGCAACAGCCGAGTGAGGCTCAGCAACGTGCGCACCTCCAAAGACCACGTCAGGGTCCTTTCATCGCCGGCTACTCGTCGGCACACGGCGGCTCAGCTTCTGGCCCACTTCTAGAAAAAACCTCAACACCTAGGCGACGGAACGCGGATGCATTAGACTGTAGTTCCCACTCAGTCGGTGATTTTCTCGGCGCAGTAAAACAGCCCTATCCGGCCACCCTCCACCACCAATTGGCCCGCCAAGCTCCGCGTCTGTTGCCATCTGAAATTCGGGTGGGTAGTCTAAGGCGACTTGTCTACATGCTGGCTAGCGGGCCTGGACCATGCGCCGACTGACGTGCCTCTGCAGCCCTTCAAAGCCTGCGCTGATCCGCCGCTGGGGACATGTCCCAGAGCTTTGCTTTGCGACAACTCCCCAACTCTCCTTCTCTCTCAGGCCCCCAGACCCAGGACCAAAGCGACACGCCCCTCATGTCCGACTACAGGTACGGCACGCAGTCAGATGCGTATGCCGCTGAGCACGACCACTCTCTGCGCAACGGCGCGCCCGAGAAAGAGACCAAGCTGGGCAACACCTACTCCGGATCCGGAGACGATGTCGTTCCCGCTGATGCCGACAACCTTCTGGCTGCCATGGGCTACAAGTCGGAACTGATTCGATCACGATCCACTCTCCAGGTGGCCTTCATGTCCTTTGTCCTGGCTTCCGTCCCTTACGGCTTGGCTACCACCCTCTACTACCCTGTAGTTGGCGGAGGTCCCACCAACATCATCTGGGGATGGCTCGCCGTATCGCTTATCATTCTCGCAGTCGCCGCATCCCTTGGTGAGATCACCAGTGTCTACCCGACCAGTGGTGGTGTCTACTACCAGACCTTCATGATCACGCCGCCCGCCTATCGGAAAATCGCTTCGTGGATCTGTGGCTGGTGTTTCGTAGTTGGCAACATTACCATTACTCTGTCCGTCAACTTTGCTACCGCGCTATTCCTTGTGGCATGCGTCAATGTCTACGAAAGCGAACCTGGTGTTGGTATCATGGAAGGATCACCCTACCAGGTCTTCCTTATCTTCCTTGGCATCACACTCCTTTGCAACGCTGTGTCTGCCTTTGGAAACAAGTACCTACCATGGTTGGATGTGAGATTCCCCCAAAACGGCTACCGGATGTGTTACTTACAGATATCTAGACATTTGCCATCTTCTGGACCTTTGCTGGTGTGATTGCCATTATCGTCTGCATCCTTGCCATTGCGAAAAATGGTCGCCACAGCGCCGAATACGTCTTCACTGAATTCGACCCCTCCAACTCCGGATGGATCCCAGGATGGTCTTTCATGGTCGGATTACTGCACGCAGCCTACGCGACTTCATCGACCGGAATGATCATCTCGTGAGCCTCCCCTACTCTGCCCAAGCAACTTGCAGCAGATTTTCCTTGCCCAATGCACTTTCCCAAGCGACTATCCCATGCGACATTTCCTAAGCGACATCCCAAGCAACACACTCCATCGCGACATTATACGTGTCTACAAGCGGTAACTCTTAACAACAATTGTCCAAACGCTAACACATTCGTAGCATGTGCGAAGAAGTTCGCGAACCTGCCACTCAAGTCCCCAAGGCCATGGTCGCGACCGTCGCGTTCAACACCGTTGCCGGCCTCGTCTTTCTTATCCCTCTCGTCTTCGTACTGCCCGACCAAGCCATGCTCGCAGGCCTTTTGTCCGGCCAGCCTACGCCTGTCATCATCAAGGAAGCCGTAGGGTCCTCCGCTGGTGCCATCGGACTTCTTGTTCCCCTGCTCGTCCTCGGTCTGCTTTGCGGTATCGGCTGCACGACAGCTGCGTCTCGCGCTACCTGGGCCTTCTCTCGTGACGGTGCCATTCCCGGCTACAAGCTGTGGAGGGTCGTCAACACCAACCTCGATGTCCCAGTCAACGCCATGATGCTCAGCATGGTGGTCCAGATCGCTCTCGGTCTCATCTACTTCGGTGCTGCCGCCGCTTTCAACGCCTTCTCCGGTGTTGGTGTCATTTGCTTGACATTGAGTTACGCTGCACCTATCTTTGTCTCGCTCATGACTGGCCGTAAGCAGGTTAAGGATGGCGCGTTCCATCTCGGCATGCTCGGCACGTTCTGCAACGTCGTTGCACTTGGTATGTTACATCTCTTTTCATTGTCACAGCGCATTCACTAACATCAAAACAGCTTGGTCCGCTCTTGCAACTCCTCTTTTCTGCATGCCCACATTCCGCGAAGTCACCCCTGCGTCGATGAACTACGCCTCCGTCGTCCTTGCCGCCGTCGTTGTCATCTCAACTATCTGGTACTTCGTCTGGGGAAAGAAGAACTACGAGGGCCCACCTACGCACGAGGATGCTGTCCTCGAGGCTAGGAGAGCCAGCATGGCTAGTCGCTAAGTTCCATCGAACTCTAGATGAAACACAAGAGAGGTGGAAGAGATGAATGAGCCGTCTCCTATCTCGCTACCCACATCCGAAGCGAACATTGACCCACATGTATATTTCCGCAATAGCAAATTCGATACCCCAATTCATTCTTTGAGCATCCAAGTAACAACTCCATGGTTGATTGCCTAGCCAAAGCGATCGCATAACTATGACTTCACAGGCTTGACGTCAAGCTCCTCATCTCTACGCTTGCAAAGAAAAAAAGCTTAACCATCGGACCCGCGGAAAAAACGGCACCATGCACGCGCCGCCTCCACAGTCCCATCACAGTCCCATGTTCACGATATGTCACTACCTCCACAAAGCCCACAAAGTCCACAAACCTCGCAAGCAGGCTCTATGTTCCCATTTCCGCCCCCATCAGGCCCCGGCGCTTCCTCGTCGGCCAATACCGGGACCATCTCAATTAGTGATTAGTGAACCTGACCCACACGTCATTTGTAGTTAAGCGCAGCACAGCCGCGCAAAATTTTGATGGGACCGGTGCATGCAAGCGGCGAGCGGGACTGTCTAGCGGAGACGCTAATGCATGTGGTTCCAGTGACCTGGCCTGGCGGGCTCTGGGACGGGCTGGATGGGCTGGACTGGATTGAACTGGACCCTCGTACTGTTGGATGTGTGTACTTGCGCTAAGGTACTAAGGTAAGGGCGTGACGTTGTGCGTGAGAATTAGAGATGGAGATGTGAATGAGTAGGAATAGAGGCCGAACGTATATGTATATAGATCGACACGGTTTGTCACTGTGCAGAGAGAATGAATCTCCATCTCCATGAAGATAATAGTAGGATTTTTCGAGTGTTCTAGATATGCCGCCAACGACCCATCATCTCAACACCATCCACCCTCTCCATGATATCTCTCAACTTGGTTTCTGCGCTTGACTCAGCGAGTTCCTTTTGTACTCCTCCTAGGCGCTCAGGATGAAGGATGCAGACAGGACTGCCAATAGGCGTTAGGATCCTAGATCGCGCGATGAGATCCCTACGCATCAAGTAGGGGCGTCTAGGTCGTCGTGGTATGCGTGGAGGAGGATTCGCGATGAAAGGATCGTCTAGGGAGGTAATGTCGGCGAAGGAATGGAACACAGGAGATGTCGTTGGGAAATTCCACTTCCCTGCCTTCTCGTCCACTACTTCTTCTTCCCCGTCATCATCCTCAACCACCCCATCAAACAACCTCCCCACCGGATTCCGATTCCGCACAAGAATGCTCTTCCTCTTGCCTCCGTCCTTCTTCCCCACCCCAAGTCCAAGTCCAAGTCCATGTCCATGTCCGTGTCCCTGCGGACTAAGACTATCCCCAAATTCGGCATCTCCCCGCCTCCCATGCCTGCCCCCATCAATACTCCCATTCCCATTCCCATTCCCATTCCCATTCCCATTCCCATTACCACCACCACCAACCGGACTCGAAGTATCCCCTTCCACGGGCGTACCAAACGTATCCCTTGAAATATTCGTTTTGATAGAGTCCGTAGCGATAGACTGAGTAATAATAGGTCGTTGGTGCACAATCGTCGAGTCTTCCGGGGGCGAGGGCAAGGACAAGTCAGCGTCGTAGTCGATCCACGGTGCGACTTCGCGGATGTTGATGCCGGGGAAAGTGGTAGCTGAGGCATGGGTATGGGCGCTGCTGGCGTTTGAACCCGCGGGACTGGCGTGTCTGCGCGGTTCGCCGCCTGTTGTGGATACATCGGCTTTGCTGTGTGTGTTTGTGCGGCTGGGTTTTGCGGGGACGAGAAGCGTGTTGCTTTTGCTCATTGTAGCGGTGGTGGTGAGGGGGTCGGCTTCGGGGACGGATTTGGGGGATATGACGTCTTCTTTGTCGAGGACGTGGACGTGGGCTTCCTCGTCGAAGTGGAGGTGTTTGAATATGCCTTTGCGGGATTCGATCGATGGGAGTTCTGTGGGGAGGGGTTTGGGGACTACGTGCGGTGTGACTGGTGGTGCTGTCTTGAGTGGGGTTGAGAAATCGCTTTTGGCGCCGCCTACGGGAAGTGTGCTGTGTGACTTGCGTTTACCGTCTCGGTTGACTTTGCGGAGACGCTTGTATTCGGCGTAGTCGTCGACTTCGGTTGCGGTGGGTCGTTTGGTGACTACCGCCATGGGCACTGAGTCGGTCCTCTCAAACAGGACGTCGAACAGGATATCGCCTTCTTTCCATTGCCCACCAGCAAGGTTACTGCTTTTGGCTTGCTTGATGGACCAGCCTCGGACGCTGTACAGGCCTTCGTATCTCACACCTGCTTTTGGTCCCCAGACGCTGTTGATGCTGTGGCTGCGAAGTACCCTCACAGGATCTCGGCTCTTGGGTGTAGCAGAGGTAAGACGGAACTTACCCTTGTCGTTCTGCGGAACACGATAGGTAAAGCGTTCTTCAGACGAGGCTTCAATCTCGCCCGTATCTTTGAGTAGAAGAGCATATGCACCATGCTTGTCGTATGTCGTACCGCCATCGCAAGCTTCAAGACCGATGATGCCAGCATGGTGTGCGAACAGAGGATTGATCCACCACCTACAACAAACATCAGTCCATCTGCTCGTCTCTCCAAGCAAAACGTTTCATCGACTTACGTCCCAGCCACAAACCCCAAATCCCCCAATTTATGGCTCCTCTTCGGATGAATCTTCTCCGGACAAGTCTCCGCCCAGCGCTTAAGCAACGCCTCCCTAGAATACTCATTCACACTAGCAATCCCCTCCAACCTGCCCCCCCTCCCATACAAAAACGGATGAATCTCGCTAAACGGCCCAAACTTCGCCGTCCAACTGTCTACAATCTTGTCGCAGTCGTCGCACAACCTGCTCGGCCACCGCGTCGCCACGCCCGCAACGTCTTGCACAGCTTTGTGGATACCGGTTGCGCGCAGGACGGAGATGGTGATGTTTTGGGCTTGGCGGAGGGCGACCAGGGTTTCGTGGAGCGTTAGCACGTCGTCTGGGCGGAGGACGTCGGGGCCGTCGCGGGCGACGCGGAGGTCGAGTTCGTCGCGGATCCAGCGGGCTATTTGTTTGAGGCGAGGGCGGGACAGGTCAGGGTGGACGGGGGGTGTGACGGGAAATGTGGCGGCGGTGTGGGTTGTGGATATGGTTAGGGGGCTGGAAAGACTGTCACGGAGGGCGGGTGTCATGGTGTTGGCACTGGTGCGTTGAGGTAAGATGTTGAGCCGTGTTGCATTGAATAATGGTAAGGGTTTGGCGGAGAAGGAATAGGTACGGCCAGTGTATTGAGTGGTGTAGTGAAAGGGTGGCTTTCGTACTGGTTCAAGGTCTGAGGGTCCTGGCATCAGCTGCCCTTTCCTCTGCCATGAGTGCTTGAGCGCCTTCCCATTTCTTTCATATATCTCAGTGTTTGCGCTTCTTCTTTTTCCGCTTCTCAGTTCCTTCAGCTGCCAGTGTCTCCACAGGCTTTACTGTCTCTTTAGCCATCTCATCACCACTAAACCCATTCCATTCCTCATCTTCAACTTCAGCGACTGCAGTTTCCATGATCGGTGCCGAATGTGAACTGCCATCTCGGACAAAGGCAGCAACGAAGAAACCCATTGTGCCTTCTTCCGTACCCTTATCACACCGTATGCACGCTTCCAGTACGTCACTCTTCAACGATTCATCCACATCAATCTCCAGTTTCTCGTCCTCCCACACTCCGCGTCTATGCCACTTCTTCATCCCATCGACTTGCTGATCTCTCTTGAGAATCGACCAGCCCCGTTCTTTTGCGACAGAAGATGCCAATGCCTGGAAGACAACGCCCTCGTTCTCTTCGAAATGTATCGAACAAGTGGAATACGTGATCTTATGCGCGTTCTCAAATCGCATAGCATGGTTGAGGATGTGGAGCTGGAAGGATGACAAAGCTGTCAGTCGTTCCGCTAGCTTGCCGTGCATTGGTGTTTCTTCAGGTGTCGATTCATCCATATCCAAGTCAAGCGTCGCTGTAGGGTCAGCTTCCTTAGGCTCGTCGTCTCTCTTCCGTTTCTTTCCTTTCTCTGGCTTTTGCGGTGCTGGGCGACTGTTTGGTGACTCTGGCAGATGCATCTTGATTGCATCGTCACGTCCAACTATGCCAGTACCGGAGCAACTGGGGTCGAGCAGTATAGCACCGACATTGGCATACTCGTCGGATCCAGGCTTTGCCGCGATGAAGTCGCTACTGCCCTTAACCTGGACGATGCTGTCCGCTGATGCAAGCTTGACCATCTTCTGCAACGTGAAAGTTCTGCCCTTGTCGCGCTCGAATGCAATGACCTTCTGTTCTTCACCCGGTCGCCTCCGGTCAGATACAATAGCTGCCAGATGTGTTGTCTTGTTGCCTGGTGCCGCTGTAGCATCGATAACATCGCCATCGTCAGGCTGCGGATCTAGCAGATAGGCCGGAAAGCACGAAGCCTTGTCTTGGAAGATGATCTGTCCCTTCGTGTACGCGATTGACCTGCTCAGATCGATCTTAGAGGGTAAGGCGAGCAGGTTCGGTATGTTGGGATCTTCGTAGTATATCTTCGACTTCTTAGGCGCAGACAGTACTTCGTTCAGATCTTCAGTCTTGACAAAGCCAGCAAATGTGGTCGATAGCTGTTGCTGCAACGTCGTCTTGACGGTATTGATGCGCACCCAGCGTGGATGGCGGCTCTTGGGCGCATCACCCTCATCCTTCTCAAGCTCGCCATCGTTCACAGCCTCCCTAAACGCCTCTATGGTCGCGTATCCGTGCCGTATGCGGGCTTTCGTGAGCTCGGCGCTCAGACGGGCTTTGTGTCTCGTGATGGCGAGTTTGAGGACATGGTTGGCGGCTGCAGCAACACCGTTCTTCGCGAGCAACAGATCGTGGGTAAGAAGGAGAGCGAGGATTGGCGTAAGCTGTTCAAAACACATTAACATCAGGATGCGACACAGAATATTGCCAGTAAACTACCCACCTTCCTCTCCTCAGCAAGCAATTTGGTCTTCTCAATCACATCCTTGAGCACAATGGACCATTTTGACGTTTCCGCAATGAGCGCAAACAATTGGCCTGGTGTGCTCTTGAGATCTTTCTTGCCGTATATGCGCGACTTGAGCGACCCGCCTGTGTTCTCGGTGTTTGCGAGGACCGCCGCGGCTTCGTAGTAAAGTGACATGGAAGCTGTCGCATGCGCATGCGAGAGAAGAGTCGCGAACTTTTTGGCGTTAGGACCGAGCTCCGACTCTTTCCCCACACATCTCCGCGCGCCTGGACCCACGCGACGTAGGCACTCGTGAATGTGCGATACGACGCAGCTGCTAGATTACCCATAATAGACAGGATATGATTTCACGAAACTTTGACACGCGGCATTGCTAGGCAAGTTATGACATTTTTGTTCGAAAATACCACTGGCCAACAAGCCATGCTCATGTGTGATGGCAGCACAACGGGTTATCTGGGTCATCTTGGGAGCATAAATCGTAATCCAATGCCGCGTGCATGCACGGTGGTGTTGTATTCTCATACGTGAGCCAGCAATCGTAACGCCGTGTTATGCGTTTTCATGTATGTGGAAATGACCTCCAACGCCCCCAAAATGTCCTGTATCTGATGTTTCTGTAGTTGAAAGAGGCACCAAAGTACACAAATGCTCCAGGCAGCATGCTAACTGCGAATCGCAGGGGTATATATCAGCTATAGTAGATAGCGCATAGACAAGTCATCTACGCCTTCTTGATCCTTTCCTCGTAGGCTGACCAAGCAGCTTTTCTGTATCGTTCTGCCTCCGCCTTGCGGTCTTGTGCGCGCACGATGCCTCGTCCGACAATGATGACGTCGCATCCTTGCTCGAAGATTAGCTTGCGAGGAGTGTTGTATTGTTGGCCTAGAGCATCGCCCAGCTTCTTGCCTTCCTGGCCTGGCGGCGGGAGCTGGCAGCCTGGTGTCATGGTGATGAAGTTGTCCTCTGGCTCTGTGTTCAAGCTTCGTTGCGCAATGAAGCCCATGACAAACTCGGGACGGCTGCGTGCGATCTCGACGGTTCGCTTCTGGTATTCGGGTGTCATGAGGTGGCCCTCAGAGCTCATCTCGGCAAGCAACAGAAGCGACCGGAGGAACGGTGGTGGACCAAGTCGGATGAGCTCTGTTGCTACGTCCAAGTTGAAGACTTCTTCTCCGTTGGCATTTGGCTCTGGACGCGGCGATATGCTCTCTGTGCGCATGGATATCGAGGTTGTCACGCTGACGACGCTGTGCTTGCGGTCGGCAGCCTTGATGCTCAGCCGCCTCTCCTCGCCCTCCATCTCGATGGGTGACTCAATCGCCGAGTTTCGTTGTTGTTGTATGAATTGATCGTCCTCTTCGTCATCATCGTCGTCGAGGCCGTTGATTTGCCGTGTGGCAGAGATTTCGGTGTTTACGGACGTGTTGTACTTGGCGATGGTGGCATCGGCAGCCTTCTCGAGCGCGGTGACGATGGCTGGGCCAGGAATGACATGCGCGTTGGTGATCTCGGCCCAGAGCGCAATGCGGTGGTGTCCAGAAGTGTACTGCTTCTGTACGGTTTCTGTGCTGTGTTAGAGACTGCCCCGCCAGTGAATATGCTACGAGCCAACATGACATACCACCAATGTCCGCAAACTTTCGGTCTTCGAAGATGAGGAACCATTTCCGCTTGGCAATCTCTCTCAGTGCCTGTGCTGTCCTGTCTGACCAGTCGACGACAATGTCGCAGTGCGTCTTGAGCATGCAGATTGAGTCACCAACATCTTCGGCCAGTTGGAGGAGTTCGGCCGACGTCTCGACATCTGCGGAGAGGCAGAGGTTCGTCTGCTTGACGGATATCAGGCTCAGCAGGTATGAAGCCAAGGGCCCGGTCGTGGGTAGTGAGGCGCGCGCACGGTACGTGCTGGTGAGGCTCGGGTGGGAAGACATGACGGCGATCGGTGATGGACGCCCGCCGGATTTTGGCTTGTGTGCTTGAGAAGGGCCGATATATAGCCAACGCGTGTGAAGGAATGGATCGGCAGCGTGGTGTTGTTTGGCGAGTGTCTCCGCGGGGATGTCTCTGCTGAGGGGCACTGCTGTCGACGGAGGAAGGAGCGATGGACAGATCGGCAGGTGCGATGAGGCGTGTTATACAAAAAAGAAAGCCACCCAGGGATGAAGGGGAAATAGCAGCCAAGTCAGAAATATAGCAATGGAAGGCTAACGTCGACGGTCCCGTCGTCGCAGGTCGAGGACGCGGGCGCCGACAGGCAGTGCGCACAAAAATTGCGCCTGTTCCTGGCACGGCCCGCTCAGCGCTGGTCGCAGATCATGTCTAGACGCGCATTCGAACCGAAACCGTCATGCACCGCAGCCAGCGACCGCCCATAGACGCCAGAAATGCCACCCAAGCTGCGGCCTGCCCGCCTACCGCTCTTTGCACCACGGTCTAGCCATGCACGTCTGCACTGACCGGATGAGCCTCCACTTCCTTCACGCCTGCAACATCTGTCTCTTAACCACTTCATCCGCTTCACCACCTCGTATTCGCGATCCTGCACCGCCTCCTGGCCGGCGCTTTACTCATGTTCAGGGCTATTCGGCCATACTGCTAGCGTTGCCAACCGACTGCATGTCGCTTCCTCCTGTCATTACCCCAGCCACCATCCCGCTGTAAACCACCATGCCGTAGCCAGCGCTTCAAGCGCCACCGTAGTGCTGCCAGACACCCCACCGCAACGTTACGCCTGTCATCCGATTATTGCAGCCTCCTCGCCGAATTGCTCAACCTCAATTGCGCCGCTCCGAGATATCAACACGTCGACTCAAGACCTTGGCAACGGCTGCGCACCTGCAGCTCGCCAACAGTCCCGATTCGTGTGCTGCCTGCGTGTGCTCCATCGGAAAGTGGGGCCCAGAGGCGACGTCGTATCATGCCCGCATCGCGATCCCCGGTTCTGATGAGTTGGTCGGTCCGTTGCTTGATTGTTGATATTGCCTCCCGTCGCTTTGGTGCTGCGTTCGCCTCGGAAGGATAGATATCCCGTCGCTGTTATGGCCGTAGTGGGAAACGTTGTCAGGCCAAGGAACCCTCGCTCGGCTTCATTTTGTTCGGATCGTGAACTCTACAGCTGACGATAACATGTGGAAATTAGAAGCCCAGAACACGCGTCAAACGGGCGTTCCTGACAAATCCAAAGGTGTCTTATTGTCTTGTCTGTAGGTTGCCAGTCTGTTACTCGCCGTTCCTCAGTTCAAATTCTCTTTCCATCACAACAACCGGTTCGATACTCTCCAAAGCATTCAATGTTCATTCTGAGCACCCGGGTATTCTTATCGCTGTTTTCGCTCTTCACACTATCATCAGAGCCAAGTATTTACACCATTGAACTGAAACTTATCATGCCGATATCTACAAGACCTCCCATGTGAGCGGCATATTTCTTGTTTCAATCCAGCACAAAGGTATTCGTAACTATTCCTGCTACACTCTGAAGGTATACACGTCACTCAAGTTTGAGCAAAGTCAACTTAAAATGTGTTGAGTACCTCCAGACTAGATAGTTGCGTTGGTGAGGGCCTAATCGTAGTCACCGTAGCATGGCCATGCGAAGCGGTCTACACATGACTTTGATGTTGCCCGTCACTACCATACTTTTCCTCACCTCGAACAGGTAATAGCAGTGGGAGGACGATCCTTCGACGAATGAGAGCGTCGGAACTCGAATATGACAGCCTAGAGGTAATTTCCCGTTTGCACGTTGCGCGAATTCCGACTTCACTGCGTCTTCTTCCACGAGACAATAACAACCCCACATTTATTCCCTCATAACAACTTTCCTTCTTCCTTCTCTTTTCCTACAACTTCCCTCGCCTTCATTCTCTTTTCCAGCTTTGCAACTTACTTCTTTCTTCTTCAATCGAAAACACTTGCACCTACATCATCAAGATGCCTCCCAAGAAAGAGGTCGTTGCGGGTGAGGCTCTGCTCTCCGGTTTCTTGGACAAAGAGACCAAGCTGCTGGCCGCGGCCTTCTTGAGCTCTACTGCTCCCGACAAGGTATGTCACATTACACATGATATCTACCATATACTAACGTGAAAAGTTCGACTACGACGTCATGGCCACGCTTACGGGCAACACTGCTGGCTCCCTCAAGAAGATGTGTAAGTACTACTAAACTAGTAGCATATGACCTATGCTAACGAGATGCTCCATCATGCAGGGCCCCCGGTCAAGAAGAAGGCTCTCGAGGCCCATCCCTCGTTCGCCGCCTACTTGGGACAAGCCGGTGTCGCCGCCCCTGCTTCTGCCGGTGGTGATTCCAAGCCTGCTGCCGCCGCCAAGGTCACAAAGAAGCGCAAGGCTGCTTCCGAGGCCCCCGAAGAAGATGCCGAAGATGGCGCCAAGGACCTTGCTCCTCCCTCAGCTGCTGACAAGTCTGAGGCCGAGAAATCCGACTCCAAGAAGAAGGCTCCACCTGCCAAGAAAGAGAAGAAGGGACCCACCAAGAAGCGCGTTCCCGTCAAGGGCCCGAACGCCCCAAAGAAGGCATCCAAGAAGGAGCCCGCCTCTGAGGAAGAAGTCGTCAAGGACAAGTCCGCCGAGGACTCCGCCGACGGCGGCGACGGTCTCGGTGAGTATTCCTACCTCAAAAACCTTGAGACCTGGTTGAACAATACTGACAGTGAGTTAGGCGGCGAGATCCAAGACGACATCTAGAGACGCTCATCACTTCTTGCAGGCGCTCTGAGTTCCTGACGTTGTACACACGCAAATGGTAGGCATTGCCACGTCACTGTACTGAAAAAAGGGACCGTATTCTTACATCAACAGGAGTTTCTGGGTTGCGCACGATAGCATTGTGTGTCCTTTGGGTATATGATGGGTTGTGTGTTGGCGAAAGGAGTTTCTGGGTGGATGGTGTGGCATGATATGACGATTGATACCCCGGTGTTAAGGCTATGAGGGCTTTTGACGGCTTTTGTTGGGTATGGCACGCACTCTTCGCGTAGTCGAATCAACGATGATACATTCCACTTCTGTGTGTTCGTGAACGTGCCGTGATTGCTGTACCTTCTTTTACGGGCATGGTTGCTGTCGCGTTTGTCTTCTATACCCTGTACATTCAAATGCAAAGAGCAGCAAAAAAGAGGGTAGTATTTCGTATCTGCATATTGCTGTACGTGCGGCGACTTGGCGTTGTGGTGTTGTAAGCAGGCACACGGACCAGCCGCACAAAGATGTATCACGGCAAAATTCCGCGCTCTCAACCCCATCTTACAAACCCTCAACATGCCATCCACGCCCACGACTCGTACGCTGACAACTCAAATGCCGAAGCCGACAATGCGTTCTTTTCTCCTGAGCATGAATATATGCCGCGTCCAGTCCCTACAGCTGCCAGGAACATGAGATTCACGCGCACCTCATCATTCTTCGCAACCATCTTCGGCCTCCAACGAACCACATCCGCGGATCTCTCATCCAGCAACACAACTTTCAACCCCCTCCAAGGAATCCAGCAATTCCCAATATCCTCCTACAGCACCAACATGACGCGTCTCGCACCCGTCATCTCGCTCTCGCACGGCGGCGGCCCCATGCCTTTACTCGGCGACCCCTCGCACGCCGCCATCACCAAGTCGCTCAAGACAAAGGTACCCAAGATACTCAAACTGGGGACGCCTGAAGCGCCGAAAGCCATTGTGCTGGTAACGGCACATTGGAGCACGAGCAAAGTGACCGTGTCCAGCGGTTCGAAACACGAACTCCTCTACGATTACTACGGCTTCCCACCAGAGTCCTACGAGATCAAGCATGACGCGCCAGGCAGTCCTGAAGTCGCAGAGCAAGTAGCACAAGCCCTCAAAGACGCCGGTATTGAGTGTGAGAAAGACGATAAAAGGCGTATGTCCTCCCTCATGTTCCCTATCCCCACAGTTACTAACAACACCATCACAGCATGGGACCACGGCGTCTTCGTCCCAATGAAACTCATCGACCCCACCGCCCTCATCCCCATAATCCAACTCTCAGTCCTCTCCTCCGAGTCCCCAACCCAATCCTACGCCATCGGCCGCGCCCTCTCCTCGCTCCGCACCCAAAACATCGCCATCATCGGCAGCGGCTTCGCTACCTTCCACAACCTACGCTTAATGTTCGATGGCACGTCACGGAACCCAGAGTTCAAAGCGCTGAACAAGGAGTGGAGTGGCGCTGTTACAGATGCGGCTATGACGGAGAGCGAGCAGGAGAGGGAACGCAAGTTTGAGCATTGGAGAAGTTGGCCCGGCGCTTATACTATGCATCCGCGGGGTGGGGCGGAGCACTTTTTGCCGTTGATTGTTGCTGCGGGGGCGGCTGCGGGGAGCAAGGGGAGGAGTTATGCGGATGATTTTATGGGGACGGATATGTGGAGTTATTATTGGGAGGAGTGAGGGGGTGATGCAGGGGAGGGTGATATAGGGTAATGGGTGGTAATCAGGGAAGTGAGTGAGCAATACAGTTTCTCCTGTAAATTTTCATATCAGGATGAAACTTTGGAGGAGAAACTGTATTGCTCACTTACTTCTCTAATTATCATCCATTACCGCTGTATGAGGTTTCATACAGAGGTGGTGATATAGGGTAATAGATAATAATTAGGGAAGGAAGTGAGCAATTGAGTCTGTTTATGATGTCACACACCGGAGTATCATCAAAAACAGACTCAATTGCTCACTTACTTCCCTGAGTATCATCCATTAACGCTGTATAAGAGTATGTTGCGTCAGTGAGACTTCGCTACCCTACAACATCTTTAAGCTAAACGCATGCTAGCTACCATACCCACGCCCATCTGTTTGGTATCACATCTCCCTCAAATCCACTCTCATCACCACCTACCCCCTCCCTCCTCACCCCTGAATAGGCTTCAACCCATACCACCCAATAACCCCCATCCCACCAAACGCACTCAAACAACTAAACACCAACGCCACAATCCCCCTCGCCGTGAAACCCTCCGGTAACCGCCCCGGACTCTTATTCTCACCGCTCAGATCCTCGTAATCAACCGTGTTGCCCGCTGCATTCCCTTGCGTGGGTACATGCCCCGTTTCACACACGTCCCAGTGCGATTGCGGGATCGCGTTGTTGGAGGAAGAAGGGGAGAGTTGGGCTTGGACGGCGAGCGGGGCTTCGATCATTGTGGCGGTTAGCCCGGAGGCTACGTGCCATTCTATGTGGCAGTGGAAGAGCCAGACGCCTTGGGGGGGATGTTAGTAGGTGGAAGTATGGGATCGCGTTTAGATAACGAGTTGATGGTAATGTTGGTTCTGGTGCGTGGGAGTGAGTGACTTACCAGGGTTGTCAGATCGGAAACGCAGCACGATGTGTCCGTTTGGTCGGACGAGGACGGTGTCGCGTCGCATGGGTGTGGAAGGGGGTGTGGTTGTGTTGGTGGGGTCGTAGAAGCCTGCGTCGTCGTCGCTGCGGGTTACGACTTGGAAGGCGTGGCCGTGGAGATGGAAGGGGTGCCTGGGAATGAGTGTTAGTATGAATGCATCATCTACGCTTCGACATTGGTGTAGCGAGTGAAGGATGCGAAGATGAGAGGGATATACGCACTTTCCAGGGTCATCATTGTTCAGCACGATTTCCACAATTTCGTTTTGAGCAAGTACGAACGCGTTCGTGTTGCTGCCGTAGATGGTGGGGTTGGTTGCGTTGGGGCCGGTGGAGAGGACGGTGTATAAGGTGGGTACCTTGGGACTGACGTAGGTTACGTCGTTGAAGAAAGCGCTGCCATGTGTCAGTTCCTAGTAGTCCAAATATAATTATGGGATAGGAGATCGGCGACTCACTAATTTGCCCCGTCATCGAGATTGTCCATCTTTAAGTCCAGCGTGATAGACCGATCGACATGATCAAACAGCTCTTCCTTATCGTGCGGTACCAAAGCGAAATCATCAAAAGGCTCGAATTCTGATATCTCCTTCGCGGCAGGCATATCCTTCTCATCATCGTAGACAAGCCATCCCGTGACATTGGGATTCAGCCCATCGGGTATAGCATCGAACAGATCCTGGTCCATGCTACCTACGAAAGCGAAGTTGGAATTGGTGTCGTTCTTGGCAGTGACGAGAACACTGTACCGCTGTGCTGCGGTCAGGTAGATCATATCTGCCTCCATGGGTTCCGTGTACACGCCATCGACCTCGACAACGCGCATGGTATGATCCTCGAACCAGACGTATTGGGCAGCGAACGCACCCATGTTGACCAAGCGGAAGAGATACGTCTTTCCTGGTTGAATGGCGACCGTCAAGTTCTGAGTGTCATTGAGCAATGCAGCTTGAGGTACAGGCTCTGCGCCGGAAGGATTGGCGATGTTGATGAATTCGCCCAAGAGATTGTGCATGAGATCGTGATACCAATCGGAAAGTGTTATGACTACTTCTTCGTCGTAGAGATCTTTGAATGGGTCTTCGGGGTCATGCACTATCAGAGGGCCTCGAAGACCATCTGGATATTGGCCGCGCTCATGGCTGTGGTACCAATATGTGCCGGGTTGGTCGACCTAGTTAGGTTAAAGACTGCAATGACTATCCATCAGTGACTGCGCAACTCACGGTGAAGTTGTATGTGAAGGAGCTGCCTGGAGGGATACCGCATTGTGTGACAGCAACAGGGCCGTCCATATGCGTAGTTCCATTCATGTACAAGCCATGGAAATGTAGACTCGTCGACTCATTTCCAAGAGAGTTCTTTGCGTTGACGATGACCTGATCGCCTTTCGTGACTACGATGGGTGGTAAAGGCCATTGGCCATTGATGCCAATGACCGGGCGCGTTTCCTGCCCATCGGGGTTCGCATAAGTCCATGCTATGTCGAAGTCATATGTGACGGTCGCGCAGGTAGCGACTGATAGTAGTAGGGAGAGCGGAAGGAGGAGGCTCGATAGTGAGAGTGCCATGATGGCGCACGAAGCGAGTGCTGAGGATCAGATGTAGTCAGCTCTCGTCGCTGATGATCAGGCTGCTGTGAGTACGACTGTACCAAGGAAGTTCATGTGCTACACCCACGTTAGTGCCGATGCAAGAACACTCTCGTCAGACGCAGGACGTAAGATCCGACGTGCGGAGATCAGATAAGACTCTCTAAGCATTTAGCCTCCACCATCTCAAGCCCGCATGCTTCGGCGCCGAGTTATCAGATCATGAGCCCATGTTCTCGACGGTCTGAAGGCGGCCACAAAGTGTCGCAAAGCGGGGCTTCTGTGTATTTCCCTCACGAACTAGACTTACCTCGGCCTGACGTGTTTGATCATCCCAGTATCAGATTGAATTTTCCACGTCTTGGGTAACGACTAGCGAGTTTGTCGAGCTTGATTTGCTGTGGGGTGACATTCACCGGGTGTTATCGGTCCATCTGATAATCTGGACCACGATCGGCCAGGGTCTGGGGTAAGCGACGGCGCCGAAGGACCAATAAGCTTGCGCTAGTCCGCGCCACGAAGTCTTGATTGGATTTGGCGTGCTGGGCATGTGAAGGTGCGGATCA
Organism: Alternaria infectoria; assembly: GCF_024043175.1. Lineage (NCBI taxonomy): Eukaryota > Fungi > Ascomycota > Dothideomycetes > Pleosporales > Pleosporaceae > Alternaria > Alternaria infectoria. Next base: position 194,587 of record NW_026250697.1, read on the forward strand.
GATAACTCGGAGGTTTGAGAGGGTGTTGGAGCATCTGTGGTCGAAAACAGAGCGGAGAAATGGGACTGAGGTTGGGTGTATTTGCCTAGAGCCAGAAGATGACAACCAGAGCTATCGCAGTCGGAGTCGCAGCCGATGCAGCACAAAGCTGAAGCATGATCGGTCCGTCGTGATACCGGGAGAAACTCAAATTAAGAGGCAGGGTCGTCGTGCACGCCCGAACTTCGGCTCTTGTCTAACGCTATCGACACGAACGGCAGGCGCGTGTTAGCCACCCTCAGCTTCGGGAGTCGGTGCATGTCCACCCATCTGATTAGATCCTTTCTCTGTTCTTTATCAAATACCCAGTGAGGGTAACAAACCACGCAACTTTAACGCAAGGTTCCTCAAGATGCCGAACGTCTTTGCTGTGCCAGGTACGTATGCGAGAACAGTCGGCTTCTACTTTGCGGTGCAGACCATCATTGCTAACACTGATCAAGTCTTCTTCATTTGTTTCCGCGAATGTCTGGAAACCAGCATCATCGTCTCTGTACTTCTCGCCTTCCTCAAGCAAACCCTCGGCCCTGAACATGACGCGACAGTCCACAAACGACTCGTACGGCAGGTCTGGTATGGCGTCGGGGCGGGTGTTTTTATCTGCTTGATCATCTGCGCCGGTGTCATTGGCACCTTCTACACTGCTGGACGCAATGCCTTTGAAGCTGCAGAAAATATTTGGGAAGGCGCCTTCGCAATCCTCGCAAGTGTCATCATCACTATGATGGGAGCTGCCCTGCTCCGCGTCAGCAAGCTTCAAGACAAATGGCGTGTGAAGATTTCCAAAGTACTGGAGCAAAAGGATTCGAAACTACCCATTAAGGGCAGGTTGAAGCGATGGTCGGAAAAGTACGCCATGTTCATCCTGCCTTTCGTTACCGTGCTTCGCGAAGGCATTGAAGCAGTGCTGTAAGTTACTTCAGTCCTGCCCCTGCATCGCAGAGCTGATCAGTCCACCAGGTTCATCGCAGGTGTCGGACTCGGTGCGCCAGCGACTAGCTTCCCTCTCGCGGTACTCTGCGGTCTCGGTGCGGGTGCCTTGGTCGGATTCCTCATCTACAAGGGCGGCAACAAGACTTCTCTACAAATCTTCCTCGTCATCTCGACGTGCTTCCTTTACCTGGTTGCAGCGGGTCTGTTCTCCAAAGGTGTCTGGAACCTCGAACAGAATGCCTGGGTCAAGCTCGCTGGCGAGGGTGCTGCAGAAGCCGGTGCCGGCCCGGGTAGCTACGATATCAGGAAGAGCGTGTGGCATGTCAACGTAGGTCTTGGTTCTGACAGTACCCGAAGATCGTATGCTGACTGCTACACCAGTGTTGCTCACCGTTGGAAAACGGCGATGGCGGGTAAGTGATGCACTCTCATCCAGATGTTTCCTCGCTAACATCGGCTCAGTTGGGGTATCTTCAACTCTCTTTTCGGCTGGCAAAACAGCGCGACCTACGGCTCCGTCATCTCGTACAACCTATACTGGCTCGTCGTCATCATCGGTTTCGCGTTCCTAGGATGGAAAGAAAGCAAGAGCAGCCCCCCTCACAGCGCGCAAGCCGAGAGCATTTCTTCCAGCGAAGAACGCGAAACCACAGGAAAGAAGTCCAGCGGCGAAGGCATCACAACCACGACAGCTGTACGAGAGGTTGATTAGACGAAGTGAGAAATCGCAGCCTCGAACATCAAGGCTGTGAAATTGTGTTGAGCGTATTTATAGATCTAGTGGGAGGCCTCGCTGACAGCTAATTGCGTCGATTGAGGGAAAAAGCTTGTTCGGGGCCAAAGTGGGCCCTAATGCAACCCACTCTAAACGAGGCCTAGGCCGTCCCAAACATTCCCGCACCGAATCCAAGATAACCGCCCCCTGAATATCATTCGAAACACCCTGAGATTGTGGCCCTCATTGCAGTTTGCACATCGAACGCGTGTCGTTGATCTTTTTGCTGTGGGTCCCCCGATTGATGGTTTGCGTTGACGTGACGATCATGTTGGGGGGCACCGTTTGACAGATCTTCAGCTTACCTGCAAGGCGCTCAACGGTTTTCGTTACTAAAAACAAAAATACTACGGCATGGCGCAAGACAGCGAAGATGACGGGCTGACACGACATTATTACCCATGCGCTGGAGCCGAGTTTCGTGGCGGAGTATACGCGTTCGGGTGTTGATGCACAAATTCAAGTATACATAAAGTGGATGCTGCCTGCTCTCCCACGCGTTTTGCTCTCCTAGGTCCTCGCTCTTGCTTCTGTCAATCGTTATTTCTTGCATTCTTCGATCTTAGTTTCAACTTTAGACGGCACTGTTCACCTGTTCTTTACCAACGTTCTCCACAACTTTCGCGATTACCGTTACGATGCAGTTCAAGAACCTCGCTCTCCTCACTGCCGTTGCTGGCACTGCTGTCGCAGAGTTCGCTATCATCACCACACCGTTTCCCACCAACCTCAACATCCTCACCGATGTATGTTCCAGTCTACCCCACCCATTACCTTGTGTAATCAATGCTGATCCACGATATTAAGATCGACGGTTACGCTTCGTCCGTGTTGAACGTAGTCGAGACGGGCCTCGCATCCCTCACCCAAGCCTCCAACCTCGCTGCCGCCAAATCCGCTCACGATGGTCTCAAATCCTTCGTTGCTACCGCTTCCTACTCGATTCCCAGCGGCGTCACCGAGGTCGGCGCGCTTGAGACCCTCTCTGAGACACCGGCCTGGTACAGCGCGCTCCCCAGCGATGTGAAGAGCTACTACGACAAGTACAACCAGGAGGTTCAGAGGCTGGTCAACCAGGCTATCCTCGGCGAGAACGGCACTCTTGCTACTACCACTGGAGCCGGTGCTAGTGGTGCATCTGCGACCGGTGCGAGTGCGTCTGCGACTGGAACCGGTGCCGCCATGGCCAACGTTGTTGGCGTCATGGGCGCTGGTTTTGCTGCCGCATTCGCCGGTGTCATGGCCTTGTAAGCGTTGGTACGAAGTGTTGAAGTTGGATTAGAGGAGTAGGATTCACAGGGCAGGTCGTTTAAATTTCTTCATTGGGCTGCCCTTGGCTAGGGATGAGATTTCCACGTGAGGCGGAACGACATCCGAATTTGTAGACGAGTTTTAGTTATGATACCTCTGCTTCTTTTCTACACAGTTATGAGTTGCGAACGAAAAGATGCTCGTCCCATTGAGTGATGTCTCCTTGTATTGGCCATATATTTACTCGTCTATACCTTTAGATCTATGCGCCTCCCACTTTCCATGCACACAGTACATGTGTGTTGCCCCACGGCCTCGATAAGACTCCCTACTGGCCTGGACCCTTCGGCTGCGCCAACTTCGCAACCTCAGGATCCTTAGTAACCTCCTCATAATCCGGTCTTGGCAGCTCAAACGCCTGGGTCGACCTCGCATACGTAATACCACCCAGCCTAGATATCGGCTTGAGAACCTGTCCAGCATTAGCAATCTTCCAACACCCACAATCCTCACGCTGAATACTTACTGCAGGATCAACAAGCACACCCTGCTCGTCAATAGCATCCTCCCGAACCCAGAAGTTGACACCCTCCACAAACGCAGTAACACCCGTCTTCTTATCCGGCGTAGCAGGATTCTTACTCGTCCACTCCACCGTGTTCACCAGCTTTCCCTCAATACTAAACACGGCCTCCTTGACACGATCCGGCTTGACAAACTTACTCTTCTCCGCGTGCAGCCCGCTAAACGCCCATTCACTCACATCAGCCGGCGCATTGATGCTCGTGTAGTTTGCCGCCTCGACGTACTCCTCCGTGATGATGTTGATGACAGCTTCCTTGGTATCAACCAGATTCTTCAGCGTATCCTTGGCTTTGTCCATGCCACCTGCAAACCCAAGGACGAACATTGGTGGATCGTGGTTCACGAGGTTGAAGTAGCTGAAGGGAGCGAGGTTCGTGCTTTTTCCATCTGCGCTGATTGTTGAGACGAAGCCAATGGGGCGGGGGACAATGGCGGAGATGAGTAGCTTGTAGTTGTGTACTACAGGTCGGCCTTCTTCGTAGGGGTTGATGGAGCGGTGCGCCTTTTGCAGGCTCGAGGGCTCGTTGGGACCGGAACCAGGTTGCCAGTTGGGTTTCGGGGTCTGTGTGTAGTGGAAGGAGGAGGATTTGTCGAAGGGTGGGCGCGAGGCTTCGACTGCTTTGAAGTCTCCGTGTGGGTTGCGCTTTATCTCCTTTTCGGCGTCTGCTCGTCCGGTTGCCATGATGATGTCTGTGTGTTGAGACTTGGGTGAAGAATTGTGCTGTATTGATGATCACGGGAACGAAGACTTTTATATCGATATTTAGGTATAGATGCAACTGCCGTTTAGTAAAAGATGATCAATCGCGCAAAAAAGTGCTCTACGGCAAATAGCGGATATAATTCCGAGCCTGCAATTGCACAAGGGGCGGCCGCGGAATGCCCACCGAGGCTTCTTGAGCCGCCATCATAGGAATCTCGGTAGGCCGCTTGGAACTAAGAATCTCTATTTGCATTGAGGCTGCTAGAAGATATATCTTTCTGGCCCGTAAAGAAGGTTTGGCCATGGCCATTCTGACGGGTACACACGGCGATTTGCCGCAAGGGACGGGGTTGTCAACGTCATGTACCCCACCATATCTCTCAGCTACCCCGCCATGAACGATAACCACGCCAGAGCTTAGTGGCAGGGTCTACCACGGAAGCTGGAACTGAGGGGCATGGTGATGATAGATAGGCAGCGTGATTGTGCATATCTCTGGATGGTGATAAATGGACCCGCGCTCCTATAGCTACCCTAAGTAGCATCATATTCCTTCCTTCTAAAGACCAACATGTCTACAAACGATGATTACCAAACCTACAAGTTGGGAAACTTCAAGCTCAAGTCGGGTGGAGAGATTCCAGACGCTTTCATCGCCTACAAAACTTTAGGCGATCCATCGCTACCTGCTATCATATACCCAACATGGTATTCTGGGAGTATGCGTAACCCCAGGCACCCATTGCTGGGCAGCTGCTAATACGTTGATGTAGCGATATCCGACAATATCTGGCTGACGGGCTCAGACAAGACACTCAACCCTTCTGAATACTACATCATCATGCCCGCTTTATTTGGCAACGGGCAGTCGTCTTCGCCATCCAACATGCCAGATTTGCGCCCGTTTCCAGAAGTGCTGTTTTACGACAACGTGAGAGCGCAGCATGAGCTGGTCACTAAACATCTTGGTGTAAAGCATGCTCGTGCAGTCCTTGGTTGGTCTATGGGTGCGGGGCAGACGTATCAGTGGGCTACACAGTTCCCAGACTTTATGGACCTCGCGGTACCGTTTTGTGGAAGTGCAAAGACGAGCTTGCATAACCAGGTTTTCCTAGAAGGCGTCAAGAGCGCCTTGTACGCTGCAATAGGAACAAGTTCAGCAGGAGTTGCGAAGCCAAGTCTTCTAGCTGCTCAGGGCAAAACAGAGCAATTCGCATCCTCGAACCGAGAGGTCGGATTGAAGGCTCTTGGACGCGTTTATGCTGGCTGGGGCTTTTCACAAGCATTCTATCGTGAGAAGCTGTATGAGACAGCACCCACGCTTGGATTCAAGAATCTGGACGACTTTCTTGTCAACTTCTGGGAAGCTTGGGCACTCTCGAAAGACCCAGAGAATATGCTGGTCATGGCGCATACATGGCAAGCTGGTGACTGCTCGCAGCAAGAACCGTATAATGGCGATTTTGAGAAAGCGATGAAGGGTATCAAAGCGAAGACACTTGTCCTGCCAGCGAAGACAGATCTGTATTTCCCACCAGAAGATTCAGAAATTGAGGTTCAGAACATGAAGCCAGGCGTGGGAACATTGAAGATTTTTCCATCTATCTGGGGCCACTGGTAGGTTTGTATTTCCGGATGTATCGAACACTTGAAGCTGACAGGCAACTTAGGGCCGGCGGACCAGGGCAGTCGACCGAAGACGTGAAATGGCTGGATAACCAAATGCGGGAGTTCTTTTCGAAGAACTGATCTCGCAAACGATGCTACTGCTTTCCCAGCTTGATAGTCTCGACTACCTTGAAACGATCATTGTAGGTATTACGTTGAATAACACATACTTGATCAACATGCCAGTCCAAAGCTGCAGGCATGACTTCATCATTTGGGCTGTGATCCACATGTTCCGCTATTCTCTTTCTAATCAGTGTGCGGAGTTCATCCAGGCGGGCCTCACTCTTCACCTGTCCTACAGAAAGGTGAGGGACGAAGGGCCGCCGATCTGCATTTACTTCAGCAAATTCCTGTTGCAGAACTGCTTGAAGCCGTTGGACATTGTCTGTAGTAGGACCTAGCCAGACTGTTTTGCTGCCCCCTTTGCCGTGGCTGAAGAACCCGGGTGGATCCGCATTCAGCGTTATGTGGAATGATCGTATGTCTTGAACGGCTCTTGCGACACGGACACGTATGTCAGGCTTGAGAGACGAGTGCGAGTCCTCGCCTTGCCCGCTAGTTTCAGAAGGTGACGATAGGAAAGGGTATAGCAGGTTTATATGCGCAGGCCATCGCTCGAAGTTCTTGTCGTGCGTGCGTCGGACGCCTTCGATAGGTGCAGCGATATTAGCGGGAGGCAATAGCACTAGTGCACTCTTGTGAGAGAGATGCAAGGGTAATTGTCTCGCCATGTTAGGCGATGGTGATGTTGAGTTGGCAAGGTTTGCCAATGTTGCGATGGCGACGGGTGAATGCCGCCGCTTCTAAGATGAGCCACAGTGGCGCACTAGCGGCTTGGCAACGGGCTTCTCGCAAGACGGAAGCATCCTGGACTTCTGATTGCTGTGCATTCACTTTCCAGACTTCAACTCGGGAAAGGTCGCGTCGCCATGTGGGAGCGCTGAATCTCTTATTACACTCATTTCCCAGCCGTCTCTCACGACAATCCACCCCGACACGCGCCCGATTGCGACTTCTTCCGCGCCAGCTCGCCGCAGCACCCCCGAAGTCGCGCGACTCTTTCAACCCCGATTCTCTCACCCTTCACCATGGACGGCCAGAAGAAGCCCACCCGGCAGTTTGGAGTCACCAGCGCCATATCAGAGGCCGCGCCGACTGAACACGATATCCGGCTAAACGACAAACTCATCGAGACGCTGAAGACTGAGAATGTCTTCGAGACTCCCGAGGGCAACCGCAGGAGGTACGGCGCTCCCTGAACACGTAGTCGCGCCAAGCTAATCTTCGCAGGGAGGAGGTCATCGATCACATTCAGAAGGTCGTCGAAGAGTTTGTCCGTCGCGTCGGCAAACAGAAGGGTGTGCAGCAGCCTGTCCTCGATGCCGCCGGCGGCAAGATCTTCACCTTCGGTAGTTACGCTCTCGGCGTCCACGGTCCCACGTCGGATATCGATACACTCGTTGTCGCGCCCAAGTTCGTGACCATCGACGAATTCTTCAAAAACTTCCCTCCGACCTTCAGAGAGATGTCCAAGGCCGAAGACATCACCGAATTCGTGCCCGTCGAAGATGCCTTTGTCCCCATTATCAAGATGGAATACCGCGGTGTGAGCATAGATTTGCTATTCGCGTCCTTGCCGAAGAGATCGTCGATACCAAGAACAATGGAGACGATCGAGAAGAAGGATTTGGAAGGTCTCGGCGAGTCGGCAACACGGAGTGTGAACGGCACACGAGTCACCAACGAACTCTTGGATGCGGTGCCGCAAAAGGTCAGCTTTCGACACGCGCTGAGGGCCATCAAACTCTGGTCAAACCGCCGCGGCATCTACGGTGCAGTCTTCGGATACCCTGGCGGAGTTGCATGGGCCATCATGGTTGCGCGCATCTGCCAGCTGTATCCCATGGCCAACGGCGCTACTATCGTTTCCAAGTTCTTCAGCTTGATGTACAAATGGACCTGGCCGCGGCCTGTTATGCTAAAGCACATCGAAGAAGGCGACTTGGGTCTCCGGGTGTGGAATCCCCAGGTCTACGGCGGCGATCGCGCCCACCTCATGCCCATCATCACACCCGCCTTTCCGTCCATGTGCGCTACACATACGGTGATGCCATCGACGCTGCGAATCATGAAGGAGGAGTTCGGGCGAGCGGACAAGATCCTACAGCATATCTTCTCGGGCGCCAAGGACTGGGATTCACTCTTCGAGCGCCACTCTTTCTTTACTAAAGACCACAAATACTACCTCAGTGTCGTTGCCGCCAGTCGGACTAAGGAAGCCAACTCGACCTTCTCCGGACTGGTACAGTCGAAAATCCGTCATATCGTCAAAGGCATCGATGATGGACAAACGGGCATCGACACCGCCCGCCCGTACATTCACTATTTCGAACGTTTCCACCGCTGCAAAGACGATCAATTTCATGAGGTTACGCAGGGTTCTCTCGAGTATATGATACCGGCATCCGAAGTTCCCGCTGAGGGCACTGAGCCAGCGAATGGCGAGCAGCATATCATTTACACTACGACCTTCTACATTGGTCTTACTTTACCTCCAGGTTCGTACATCTAAGTTATCCATCACATGGCACAGCTAACTCGGCGTGTAGATGCTACCAAGTCGCTCGACATCTCCTACCCAGTGAGCCAATTCAGGAGTTACATCACTGATTCCGACCTCTACGATGACAAAGTGATGTCGGTCAAGGTAGTCCATACACGCAAGTAAGTATACCACCTGTCGATGCTTGTGGCAATTACTAACTTGTCAGTACTGCGCTTCCCGACGATGTCTTCGTCGAAGGAGAGACCCGACCAAAGAAGCCTAGCAAAGACAAGAAGAAGAAGGACGCGAAAAGTGCTAAGCGCCACTTCGCCGATACAGGCATTGACGTGCGTGACTCACGCCTCACTAAATCCTCTCGACGCTCACCCGCGTCCCGAGAGTAATCATACGCCATTATGCTGACGATTGTGCTAATACAGGACAGCGAGCATTCGGCAGCAAAGCGTCGACAGGCCGAACTGGCTACCAATGGAGTCGCTACTCCAGCGGCAGCATAAGTTCGCTTTCAGCTAAGCTAGCACATGTTCGCTTTTTCTACACTCTCCATCATTCACTTGATATTCTTGGGGTTTCTGACATTCTTCTTCTCTTCAGTTCCGGCTGCTTCCTCACGCGCCGACAAAGGTACGGCTCGTTAGCAACCTGCCTGCCTGATTACACAGGTCTTTATCGATCGACTTAGAGACGCCTCCGGACTTGCGATCCGACGCCGCATCAGGTGCAGGTGCGTATCAGTACATCCGAGGGCCTCTAACAAACAAAACCAGAAAAAAAAAGTAGGAAAAGACCGCCGCAGAGCGCAGTCACAAAAACACTACAAGAAGGTTTGATCACCCAACTTTTACCATAATGCATCAACCCCCCATTCTGCAGTTGGCGTTGGTTGGCGTTCAAAATGCATTCACATGGCGTTTCACGACGAGCGGGACAGGTGGTATTCGTCCGCGCGATTGGAGTCACAGACAGCGAGGGGAGCGATCAATTTGCTTTACAACACACCGGGAAAGAGAGGAAACTCGTGGCTGCGAGCTGGGATTCTGTAACTAATACGCAAATTCTGTACAACCAAAAATCTACACCATTTGGGGCCTGAGTGCTCTGGCAGATCCATCGATGGTATCGTTGTGTATGAGTGATTGTGATGTGCTGAAGTTTTTCTATAGAATTTTTGTTGGACATTAACAACATGTGCCCAAACCCAATACACTCCATGCCGGGACCCATGTCGCAAGTACATAACATGTAAACAATGCATATCCCTTCGTAATGATAACAGTCATAACCTCGCCACTTCAATATCACACATCATCCCTCTACCATACTGTCTGGCGCCGCAGCAACCGGAGTCGTAGTACCGTCCAGTCCATTGATACCGTCCATCTCGCACACGACCATACCATCGTGAAACAAGTACGGCATGTCGCGGATGTAAGGAGCTTCGGCTTTCTTAGCGCCGGTCAATGCTGAAGCGGCACTTGCCCAGTTGAAGTATTTGTGGCATCCAACGCAGAACTGTCCGTGAATTAGTAAAGTGAAACATATGAGAAGTTCAAGATAGGGTCTTACCATGCTATCACAGCCACCATCCTTCTCGATAACCAACTGGCAATTCGGACACCTCTTCCCATCTTTACCCTGCATCAACTTGAGCGTTTCTTTCTCGGCATCACTCATCTTCTCATCCACATGCTTCGCTGCATACTCCGCGCACGTAACGTCCTTGTGCCACGGAACAAGACACTGGGCGCAAGACCGGAAAGCACAGTCGTTGCACGCGACTTGCGGGTATCCAGCCGCCGTCGCATCTGGCAGACCGATCGCAGTGCATGTCGGTGAGAGACAGGTCATGGGCTTGGGACTCGCAGTTTCTTTCCACACTTCCAGCATTTCCATGTTGAACTTCTCGAGCGCGTCACCCGGAGGCATGTAGCGCAGGATGAAGTGGTGGTCCCAGGGCTCCGTACAACCGGGTTCTAGACAGCCAGCGCCGAGTTGGCGTACGCCGAGCGTGTCCATCTTTGCGGAGAGGAAGTTGCCGATACATGTCTTGCAGACGGGGTCGATTTTCCGTTTGCTGGGGTTCCGGGCTAGGTGGGCGATGCAGGTGAAGGGGACGTCTAGGTGTTGCTGCCAGCGTCCGCGCTTGGGTGGTACCCATTTGACGAACTCATCGGTGGCTTGCTCTTCGATGCAGATGCGGCATGTGAAGTGGGTGGGCGGTGGCTTGCGCGGCCGGGGGTTGGGGTTTGGCTTGCGCTTCTTCGCCCAGGGATCTGCACGTGGGCGACGCTTCTTGGTGGGCTTGGTGACCTTGGTGGCGTGGGCTTCTGAAACTGCTTGTTTAGTCTGCGAGCGGAGGACTCGGGTGGTTGGGGTGGGTGAGGCTGCTCTTCGTGGTACTCGACGCATGGTGGAGTGAGGTGGTCAGTGAGGTGGTGGTACGGTGTTTGATTAGTGGTGATTCAGCGACCAAGTAAAATAGATTGAAGAGTGAAAAGCGTGGTATAGAAGGAGCCTCGACCGAATCGTGACTGACAAGGCTAGTTATATCAGGCTGAGGCTGCAGCTGACGTCGGTTGGCGGTATGGAACCGGAAGGCGCTGTGGATGCCTGGCTTCAATTGGCAGGCAGTGACTCACGGTAAACTTCTCAGCCGTTTAATGGGAAGGTTGTAGCCTGAGATCTGGAGCTTGGTATCTAGGTACCGTGGACGCTTGAGCCAGACAGATGGGTATGTTGCTCAGCCTATACCTAGATATCCCATTGAATAAGGCTAGCAGAAGTAGTAAGCAGTATTATATCAGGACCTATACAATATCACATGAGAGAGCGGCCTCAGTGTGAGACCTGGTGTCATCTATTGGCGCATCTCGTCAGTCGTCATTGGACCATGTTCGTTTGTCGCAAACGTCTCTGATGCCTGGTAGGCTGTCAACGCGCTATCAACGCGCTAACGAGCATCCTGGTGGTTAGTATTCTTGATGCATCTTGCTGCATACACACCATTAAAACTTGATAGCTGAGTGAAATCTGAGATGATGTAGACGTCCGAGTGATGTTTGCCACGACTCGGAGATCCAAGCTGTTCGCAGTCGCGACGGCTGCAGCGACCCCACTTTTAGGCTGCAGGGGTGCGCTGAGCACAGATCCCCCGAGCCCGAACTTTTTTTGCGACGCTTGCAAACGCAGAACGCTCAACTGTCTCTGCAATTACCCCAGTACACGAGGTATTGTCACACGATAACCATGGCGCCCAAGGACGACGACTTTATCTTTACCATCTCCGATCACGAAGATGTATCCGACGACGGTGGTGCCGACGAGGCTGCAGCAACGGCCAAACTAGCTGGCGCTGGAAAGAAGAGGAAATACACTGAAGACCCTGATCTCCACGTTAAGCCGAAAGAAGTCGCGTCGAAGAAAGCGAAGAAGGACAAGAAGAAGGGAAAGAAAGGAGCAGAGCCCGCTCCAGAAATCGAAGATGACAACGCGATGCCAGAACCGACTGAAGATGTCGAACAGAACGACGACATTGCTAGCGACTTCGAGTTTGCGGTCGGCGACATAGATACCGGATTCGTGGAGGAGTTCGACGGCTGGGGCAATGACAACGGCACAGTAGCGCAGGAGTCGCAGAAGAAGGGCACCGCGGTCGATGTCGACGACATCATCGAGCGGAGGCGGAATAAGAAGAGCGCACAGGCAGTCATAGAAACGGAATCGCCCGAGGCTTCTGTCAATGGCGACTTTGAAGATTTCGGCGAGGATGACGAGCTTATGGCCGAAGACGGGTTCGGCATGGGCGCAGCAAGCGACTCAGAGGAAGACCAGGAGGACGAGGAGGAGGCTTCAGAGGCTGAGGGTAGTGGAAGCGAAGAGGAGGGCGACTCGGACGAAGAAGCAGAAGTACCGCATGTACCACATCCCATGGACCTTGAGGGCGCCGAAACAGACCATGAAGATCAGAGCGAGGAAGAGGACGCCGTCGAGGCGAAGAAGGCAGCGGCTTTCTTCGCGCCCGAAGACAGCGTGCAGATCAAGAAGAAGAAGGGGGCCAAAGGCGGTACTGGTTCTTTCCAAGCCATGTCGCTTTCACGACCCATTCTACGAGGTTTGGCGTCTGTCGGCTTCACCGAGCCTACGCCTATCCAGAACAAAGCAGTTCCGATTGCGATGCAAGGCAAGGACGTCGTGGGAGGAGCCGAGACTGGTTCCGGTAAAACGGCCGCTTTCCTCATTCCTATCCTCGAACGTCTGCTCTACCGACCGAAGAAGGTTCCAACCACCCGTGTCGCCATCTTCATGCCTACTCGTGAGTTGGCGGTACAATGTTTCAACGTCGCGACCAAACTTGCCTCCTTCACCGACATTACCTTCGCACTGATGGCTGGTGGTTTCTCAACGCGCGACCAAGAGGCTGTGCTGAAGACCCGACCGGATGTCGTGATTGCGACACCTGGTCGTTTCATCGATCACATGCACAACACAGCTGCTTTCCAGGTTGAGCATCTCGAGATTCTGGTTCTCGATGAAGCCGATCGTATGCTCGAAGAGGGTTTCGAGACCCAACTGAACGAGATCCTGACGACTATTCCGAAATCACGACAGACTATGCTGTTCTCCGCTACCATGACGAGCTCAGTCGACAAGCTTATTCGTATCGGTATGGACAAGCCCGTACGTCTGATGGTTGATGCGAAGAAGCACACTGTAGCAGGTCTGACGCAAGAGTTCGTGCGATTGAGGCAGGGCAAGGAAGATAAGAGGCTTGCGTATTTGATGTACATCTGTGAAAAGATCTACACAGAGAAGGTCATCATCTTCTTCAGGCAAAAGAAGGAAGCGCATCGGGTGCGCGTTGTATTCGCTCTCTGTGGGCTCAAGGCTAGTGAGCTCCATGGTAACATGAGCCAAGAGCAGGTAAGCAACTCAATAACATTTGACGTTTGATACGATACTAACGGTCATAGCGTATTCAATCCGTGGAGGCTTTCCGATCAGGCAAGTCCGCCTACTTATTGGCTACCGATGTCGCCTCGCGTGGTCTTGATATCAAGAACGTCGCGGTAGTCATCAACTACGAAGCTCCGCAAAGTCATGATATCTACATGCATCGTGTTGGTCGTACCGCTCGTGCAGGACGAAGTGGTCGTGCCTGTACGCTTGCCGCAGAACCTGACCGCAAAGTTGTCAAGCAGGCCGTCAAGGCTTCGCGCGACCAAGGCGCCAAGGTTGTCAGTCGACAAGTACCCGTAGAAGAAACCGACAGGTGGATGAAGAAGATCAAGGATCTTGAAGGCGAAATTGAGGAGGTACTCGCCGAAGAGAAAGAAGAGCGTGCCATGAGCGTCACAGAACGTGACCTCAAGCGAGGTGAGAACCTGATCCAGCACGAAGATGAGATCAAATCTCGGCCAAGGCGCACATGGTTCGAGTCCGAGAAGGACAAGTTGGCAGAGAAAGAGAAGGGTGCTGCTGCACTAAACGGATCTTCCCAATCTGCCGGAGCAGCTCTGAAGGCCAAAAAGGGGAAGAAGCTCAGTGGCAAAGACCGCAAGAAGCTCGAGATGAACGACGTCCGATCAGAAGGCAAGGTTTGGAAGAAGGGCAAGGCGGATCGTGGTCTCAGTACTGGCAAAGCGAAGGAGAAGCAGGCTCACCAGAAGGCTAAGTCGAAGAAGATCGCCGCGAAGACCGGGTCGTTCAAGGGCTTCAAGGAGTAGGCGGTTCGTTTGGGAGTGGTTACATAGCTTAATGATACCTCTGATCACGATTTATCGATTCATTGCCTCTTGAGATACATGAAGAGTGCGGGATACAAAAGTATATGAACAGGGTTGACGAATACGTAGACACATTCGTAGGTCGTTACGCAAGCAGACTCTCATTGAAGACTTCCCCGCTGTTGTATGCCCTTCTGCGTGAAACATGCGAGACTACCGTCAGCAGCAAGACCCAGCATATGGTGTGAAAACAACACCCATAAATTCACAATGTCCATCGCTGATGAGCGCACATGGTCCGTTTGGTCCGGTGACGGAACTGATGTGCGATTGACCTCATATGCCAAGCCCACCCCCTTTCCGGTCTAGGCGGGTAACCGGGAGCTGGCGGACGAACATGGCAGATTTATGGTACCTCAATTTCCAGGCACAACTACTTTTGCTTCCACCAGTTTCTTGACACGTACGCTCCTTCCAACACCTCTAACTACGCCTTCTTGTTCCATCTCGGTCTTACTTTTTTGGCAGCCGTACTACCAAGCACCTGCATTCGCGACAGGGTTCGTTATCAGCTCGGCTTATCGGCGGCTCATTCGACAACTTTCTGGTCTGGACCCGCACAGCTTCAACAGCTATTGCAAGCCCGACAAAGCGTTTGTTGGCACTCTGCACGCCCGTTCCGAACGATTCCGTCCGTTCACGCCCAGCGCTGGACTTTACCTCGCCTGCACGTCATCCCATACGAGCACCTGCTGCCTAGCGCTCTGAGCATCAGCAGAGCGCGCATACGAACCTCCACTCTCTGCAGTAAGCGCAGCGGGGTACACGTGTATACAAAGACACGCAGCTATAGCGAGTGTCTCCATTGAGGATAATCGGGAAGACGGATCGGACGCCATCTCGACCACCATGGCATCGGTACAAACACAAGCCAACGGCAACGGCGCCGCGGTACGGCCAGCACAGGCTGAGAAGGAGGGCGCGTACGAGAACATATTCCTCTTCATCCCAAACTTGATCGGTAGGCGCATCCCTTCCATATCACCATACACAAGCTAACACTCCCACAGGCTACTCGCGCGTCTTCCTCGCCCTGATCTCGCTCTACTACATGCCCCTCCACCCACGCACATGCACGCTCCTCTACAGCATATCCTGCCTGCTCGACGCACTCGACGGCTACGCCGCGCGGGCCTACGAACAGAGCACCAAGTTTGGAGCTGTGCTCGACATGGTCACGGACAGGTGTACAACAACGTGTCTGCTCGTTTTCTTGGCGCAAGCATTCCCGCGCTTCAGCATCGTCTTCCAGGGCCTCATCTCCCTCGACTTGGCTAGCCACTACATGCACATGTACGCGACGCTGAGCATGGGCGGCAGCGGCCAGAGCCACAAGAACGTGAATGAGAGCAGGAGTTGGTTGTTGAAGCAGTACTACTCCAATAACGTACGTTACTCATACTCAACTGGAATCTCGTGTGTGTAGCACGATCGCAAAGCCATATGCTAACAACCCACCCACAGAAAGTCCTCTTCACCCTCTGCGCCATGAACGAAATCTTCTTCATCGCCCTCTACCTACTCTCCTTCAGCTCGCCCCTCCTCTCCCCAACCCTCTTCTCCGACCTCAACAACCCCTCGTCCATCCAGCCCGGCTCCCCCGCCGCTCCCAAGCCGTCCATGTTCTTCGCTAGCCCCTTCTCCGCTGCAGCCATGGAGATGGCTCGCGCCAACAAGATGGACTCGACTGTGCCCTGGATCTGCATGCTTACATCCGCTCCCTTTATGGCTGTCAAGCAGTGGATAAACATTGTTCAGATGGTTAAGGCGAGCCAGTGGCTCGCGGAGGGTGATCGCGAGGCGAGGAGGAAGGCGGGTTTGCCTAGGAAGGGGGGCGCGAAGAAGAGTCAATAGATGGCTCTTCTTATCGGATACGCAAGCGGGTCTGAAGTCCAGAGCTGGCGAAAGGACAGACAGACTCGTGGGTAATGAGGAGTACCGCTCACCTGGGGGGTTATCTTCGGCGGGCATGCATGTGTACAGATCAGATCTTCTGTATGCGGTTTTTCTCCCTTCATCTTTCCTTCTTTTCTTGTTTTCACCTACTCATTTTGTAGTGATTTGCGACTTCACTTGTCTGCTTCATCAACTTTCTTCATTCGTTTTTTTAAAGCTTCTAGCTTTTTATCTTGTACGAGTGTTCATCTCTTTTGCCTCTATAGATGGTTCCAGGCTTTGCGGCGCGGAGAAAAGAAAAAGATCAAAGTCTTGACAAGGCCTTTGTACGCCAACATAATAATATGTCGTTTGCTGTATATATACTTCCTGTGAGAAATTGTGGCTGTGCTATTCATGCTAAAGTCACGGAACAGGTGCTCCATGAAGCTAGAATTGCGTTTTCATTGCGCTATGAATAATACGTGTTTCCTCTAATCCCTACTATCCCCATCTCGTTTTCCTTCGATACAACAGTAATACGCAACTCATGCAAGCATCTCCAACAGCTCGTCTGCAACCCATTCCAATTCATTCGTCCATCCAATCGTTTCTTCCTCACGAACAACATTCACATTCACATTCGCGTCGTCTGGGCCCTTTGTCGACACAAGTCTCGCTGCAGCCCCTTTAATGAGAAACCCTTTTTCTTCCGTCCATCCATAACGATGCTGCTAGCCGGGTGGACTGGGGGTTGAGGAATCCTATTTCCCCGAAACACGTCCCGCCCGGACCAAGTCCTGGAATGCTGACTCTAGTGCCCGCTTTACTTCGCGGTAGCTCACTATCAGCACGTTTTGCTCGTCGCGGCTGACGAGCGGTATCTTCTCGTCGGTCCCGGCGTCGAGCTTGTTTAAGCAGTCGAGAACGTGCGCGAGGTCAGTGACCGGGTGTCCGTTGGCGTCTACTTGGTGGAAGACGTAGTCGCGGAAGAGCTTGAGGTAGTAGCGCTCTCCAGTTTCTGCCCATACCGATGATGGGTTTGCGCCACTGTTGCCGGGCATGTTTTGGGAGGCGTCTAGTTCTGGTCGCTCGTTGATCATATTGAGCTTGACCAGCAAACGGACCAATCTCGATGATTCCAACTCTTTTCCGAGGTTCACTGTAAGCGTGTCCTGGGCATGCAGCTCGCTGTCGAACACTGATGCGAATTGGTCGGCGATACCTCCCAGGAAGGTGTCAATGTCTTTCTGCATCGGCGCTGGTGTTGTAGGAGACGACGGTGCGCCTGGTGCTGGTTGAGGGTTAAGCAGCCATTGTACGCACTCCTTCAGACGGGCTGTATAGCTTCTAGTGATATAGTCCATCGACTTTTGCATCTGCAAGTGGGCTGTGGCGTTGTTGTTCGCGATGCAAAGTATTAGTCGTCCTAGCTGAACGAGGTCGTCTGCTTGCAGTTCGGGCACGGGACGCGCATTGTCAAACTGGACTATGTCCATAATACTGCATGCGTTTAGTCGTATCCGGTTCTTTGACGTCAACAGTATTTTCGAAGGTGTGATGAGGCGCGCTGCGAGACCCGAACCGTGTATGGCCTTTAGAGCCGATGCAATTTGAACAATGTAGCCCCATAACACTTGCTCCGGTACGTGCGATGATGCAGGTTGCCTCCCGTGGAAACGCTGCACCGGCTTGAAATGCTCATCAGCAAGTGACTTCGAATTTGGATGGTAGTCCGTGACTAAGATTAGAGAACTATCGCCAAAAGCTCGAGTAGTGAACGCTTCGTGGATTGTAACCACATTGCCGTTCAAAACGCGTTTCCATGGCTGGGCGGAGCGAATTGCAGTCTCGCTTGTAAGGCGGAAGTTTTCCAGACGGCGTAGCGCATACGTCTTGCCATCTTTGCTTGACACAGCTTTGTAGATCCAGCTGGCGTACCCAAATGGCGCCGTGTTCTTCTGGGGTGACATGTCTAAACAAAACAAGGAGTGAAACTGCTCAATGACCGGCAAAGTACTATTCGGCGCGACCTGACGTGCAATATCCGCCTTCTTTTGCAACTCTTCCCGAAGAGCGTCAGGTATGAAGAAATCATGTGCAGTACGCTGGTAAGCAAGCAGACCCGTCGGCTGAGGCCCTACCGGCCAGTACAGATGGTATGCTGGAGTTTGAAACGCGTTGGCGTTCTGGAAATACGTCGTCGAAGCATCTTGTGCATACGGGTTGATGGTAGCAGCTTGGTGAGTTGCACCTGCCAGGGTAGAGATGCTGGACGGTGTGCTGAAAGGATCGTAGCCCACGTTGGGGTCCACCTAGGGCGTTGTGAGTCGAGAACTGGATGTAAGAACGTGCGCCAAGGTCACGAATTGAAGACAGATATATCAAGTAAAGCCACGCACCATCTGCTGACCCTCGAAAGACTGCGGGACAAAATCTTGGAAGTCATGTGAATTCCAATCAATGGCGGGTTCTTTCGCGTGCATATGCGGGGTGGTGACGGCTGAGACGATCAGCATGCATATAGAAGTCATTTGCGAATGCTCAGGACTCACCGGAGCGTTGCGATTTGGGAGTGAAGACGGCAGCATTGGCCGCCTTGGGGGATATGGCGGCACTGCGAGAGGACGGGGTCACAGATCCATTGGTGCTCGCCTGCAGAGGCGTGAAGGAGGGAGAATCAACATTGAATCTCTTTTTGGCGTTCTCATTCTGGCCCAACTTGAGGGTGTCGTGGATGTAGGGGCAGGCTAGACAGGGTCACCACAGGATTCGGCAGGCGCGGCCAGCAGCACTTACTGTTTTCGTACCGGCAGTGTCCGTAAATGGTGACATTGCGGCAGAGGGTGTTCTTCGCTTCTGCATAGGCCAGTCAGACATGACATGTGTATAAAGTGTGGCTGCGTCATACCGCGTCCCTTA
Source organism: Alternaria infectoria (assembly GCF_024043175.1). NCBI lineage: Eukaryota > Fungi > Ascomycota > Dothideomycetes > Pleosporales > Pleosporaceae > Alternaria > Alternaria infectoria. The sequence goes on from NW_026250697.1 coordinate 213,690, forward strand.
GGGCGAGGAGAGACGACTCCCCGTCGCGAATCACCCGAAGGACCGCCAAAGGTTGTTGCCATGAATCGCGGCTGGCTCGTCGAGGCGGTGTTGGTAGCAATAGAGGGGTGCTGGCGCGTCTTGGACGCAGTCGGGGGTGAGCGAGCAGCGCTCTGCGCGGGCTCTACGGGCTGCGAGGTGGGCGGTTTGCGGTCGGAGCCGGTATCATCTGACGAGCCGCCTCCCCTACTCCATCGGCCCGTGGACTTGTTCGAGTGTTTCCGCCTGGTGGTGCGCGCCTGTTTCTGGGGCGTGGTCGGGGCGTTGCGCCCGGGGGGATTGGGAAGCGAGTCCCGTGACGACGACGACGTCAACTCGGAGAAGGATTCGGTAGTCGAGGAGCCAGAGCTGGCAATGGCAGTCGCATGTGGGTGGCCCCTGGCTACGGAAAAGAAGGCAGGGCGCGGGGGCGTCGTGGAAGCGTGCGGCGCGCCTTTGTTCGGCGGCGATGCAGGCTGAATGGTGGGCAACCTGTGGCCGGCGTGGTGAGAAGTTCCTGCGAGCACATTAGAGAGCGAGCCCATCAGCGGCGACACGTCGTGGGCAGAAAGAGACGGCGGCTGGAGGTGCCCAGGGCCGCCGTCAGACATGGCGGGCGGGATGTTTCGCGATAGCCGACGAGAGTGGCATGCTGGGGCGGGACAATTGGATGGGTACCTTTCGGAATTGCGGGCTATGAGCCACCCCCAGCGAGTCCAGCGTCCTGTAGGAGCAGCAGCCGCGTCTCCATTAGCAGGCACAGTCCAAATGGCGAGGCAGACTAGACGAGCAGGCGCGCTGGGTGAGTGAGGTGTGATAGCTGCGGGCTACACCTATCAGCGAACACCCGCCTTCCCTGCTGTTTGGCGTGTTTGCAGCTGGCGGCTTAGTCATCCGCTCAGTCATCCAACTTCCCCCTCGGCATGCTTCACACATCACCACCTAGATACGACATCACCGAGCTCAACCTCAAACATTGAACACGGGGCCTTACTTGCATTGGAAGTCGTCTCTTCACGAATGTTGCAGGTCATTATACCTTCATGTCCCTCGCCTTTCTCTGATCCCGTCTGTCGCTCACGCATTTGACTCCTCGCCCAAACGCCCTCCATGTCTCCCTCACGACTTCCGTCTTCGCCGTTTGCAATGTATTCTTCTACCTTGACCGGCGTCGATGAAGAGTGTGTCGGAATATGCGGATCACCCGAGCACCCATGGCGTTCGCATTGGTCTGCACGCTGCGGTCGTGAATGGCCTGGCGAGGGCACTGTCTGGATGCCTCTGTTTGTGCTTGGGGTCCAGGAATTAGCGGTTGCAGCTCGCTGAAGATGGCCTCATGGATTTCTCCTCGCTGACTCATCTGCTCCGGGTGAAGATCTGGCTCTCTGTTCTGGGGTGGTCGCACAAGTTCGTCCATGTCCGGTGTACGAGGCAGTTGTGTGAACGTACTGCTACCCCCATTGACGACGGGCCGGGTCTGTTGTTGTGCAGCGAGAGGTTCAGCACTCATGGTACGGCTTGCTCCTCCCACGGCTCTGGGACTGTTGAATCTTGACGGTTCACCCTGCTCTTGCCGCCACTGGAGATACTCCGGGTCAAGCAGAGCTTCTGCATTGGCTCCACGCGGCATCTCATCGAACCAACTAACTCTCATACTCTGGCTCTGAGCGGCCGAGGACCTGAACGGCGACATACCGGGTTGCCATCTACTACCTTCGCCCGGACGCGACGAAGACACTTCTCGCTGTCGTGCTGGACGTTCTACCATGAACGCCTGTGGTGTAGGTACGACAGTCGATGATCCACCCAACTGGCTTTCGCTGGCCATGTAGTGACGGAAAATGCCTGCGTTCACAAACCAATTGTGTCTGTAGTCTGCAAGCATAAACCTTACTGCTCGTTCCGAAATACCCTCAAGCGCTTGCCTGGTGTCCCTTTCAGTTGCAATCGAGAGAAGTGAGAACAACCTTGTCTCTTGCAGGAGCTCCCGATCAAAGCTGCCAATAACAGCACCCCTTAGCCATTCGCTGCGCATAGCCCCTGTCTCGTCGGGAGTGAAGTGCCAGTTGTCAGGCATGAGTTTGTTCAAGAGGGCGCCATATTCGATAAGCAACCTTGTCTGGTCTAGACCTGGCTCGGGACGGTTATCTGAAGCCGGTTGGGGACCAAGCTGGAGACGAAGCTGCTCCAATCGCTCCAGGTCGCGCACGAACGCAGAGCGATTCCTCCAGCGGTCCTCGAGAGCATCGCCGGAAATTCGATCTGTTTCCAGGATTTTCAGTCTGCGATAACGCTCCTCTATAGGTGTGTATTCGCCTGTTGCCGGGTCGGGCATGATACATGAAGGCACCGGTTTCAACTCGTGAACGGCTTCTAACGCACGTCGGAATCGAGGGTCGCTTGGCGATGCATCAGGAACATCAAGGTTATGGCGCCTAAGCTCGCTCAGGAGCAAGTTGTTGTGGTTGCGAAAAGCCACCACCGTATCTCCCAGCATCGACACGGTGTTACTTAGTTCGTCTAAGCTCGTGAATAGGCCCGCCAGATCTCCTTGTTCATCGACATCACTCAAAGGTGGCTGTGTCGTCACAATTAGCGAATGCGCGTGGATTGTTTTTGTAAACAATGCTTACAGGTAGAGGGTGACGACTCGGAAAGAGCGGTAGGCGACAGTTTGGACAGCTGCTATGTTGTGTATTCCATGAGTTGAGCCAGGCCAGCAAGCAATGCTTGTGGAAAGTGTGGCCGCAACGACGAATCTCGTCGACCTCCTGGCCCGACTGTAGCTCATCAAGACAGATTGCACACAGCGTCGGTATATCATCGCTGCTTGTCGTCGCGCGCAAGCCGATGCGGACGAACTCCTCTTGATTCGCTGCCATTGCGACTTCCGGCGGTGTTCAAAAGTCAGTCAAGAGCTGTCGCGAAAATGAAACTTGAGGCAAGAGTATTGTTGGGGAGCTCGGACTTGCTGCCTGATTTTCCACTTCTTCGATTCACTTTCACGTTATTCGTACGCGCGTTTGCACCTTGTGGTCACTCGGCTGTCTAGACAACCGCCGCGCAAAGCACTTATCAATATCGCTACTGGACACTCGACAGACGATTATACTAGAGGAATACTCTTCTCCATTCATAGACCATCACGATTACTCGCTATCTACGACCTCGCTACCCTTCAATATGCCCTGGGCTCCAGCTCTAACGGAGCAACAAAAGCGGGACACACCACAGGACAGCGTCGAGAGGGTCACAAGTGCGATACGGACGATCAGACCATGTAGCGGCACTGTAGACGACCACGGTCGAACCGCGCCGAACATTTTTCACCTCCTCGACTGCGGCCATGTTGTCGTTATCGATGGGTCGGATACGAGATGCGGTAGCAACTGCCGATACCCCATAAATGGGGCCAACCCACAGTTCTCAGAGACCCTCGTAAAGTCATTTACGGCGTATGTTATCGACGAAGCTTTTAGGTTCTGTCAATCGCTAATGCGTCCTCTTCTAGTCCAAGGCACATAAGTATCCTGGCAACTGACTTTCGGCCGCGTCAAGAACCCCTCTATTGCGAAGTCTGTCAGGGAATTCCAGTAGACCACTACCTCTTCCAGAAATACCGTCGACGTTCTCTCGCCCTCACACGCGGTGAAATTGTAGCGGCTCTCCAGATCCCGAACGACCTGGTCGACAACATATTGGCGGCACCGTTCCCCAATCCAGACCTCCAAGAGCACAATTTACAATGTGGCCACAAGGTCTACTGTGTTGCTCAGCAACGTTGTGGTCAGAACTGTGAGTCTGACAAGCCCTGCCTGAGGCATCCCTTGGCACTTCTTCTCAACAAGGACTACGGTGTTATATTTTGTCAGGAGTGCGTCTTGAGAGCGGAACGGCTTTACACGAGGTATGAGGCGATAGAGAAGGAGTTGCAGGTGAGACGCGAAGGTTACCCCGGGCCGGGGGCTGAATTTGGTTTCTAGGTTTGTTGTTGGTTCCATTCTTCGTTCATCTTTTTGGCCTTTGCACATGATAGACCTTGATTGAACTTTCCATGCTTGTAGAGTGGCGTAGACCAATTTTTCCTCTTCTCGATACAATTGGTGATGAAAGCGCAAGACCGTTGGTCTTGATGACGTATCTGGCAGAAGTCAGAATCTCGCTCTCACTTCGGGAGCGCGCAAGCCCCTGTGCCTGTTCGGTATTCACTATGCCAATGGGGTTGCATCGCTTTGGGTTTCTCACTATTGTCGCATGTCTGCTCATCCTATTGTTCTACGGTCTCGGAGCCTAGCGTGCCTGGACGCATCGAGCGATAACCGCTCACCTTCACTACAGTTTAGCAAAATAGGCTACGAAGGTTCTATTAGTTTCTCTCTTCTACAACGGGTAGTCTGTAACACCAACGCAACTACTCCCTCGTTCTCAACCGCAGACCGATCACATACTTAGCGACTCATCGACCTCACCGCGGGTTCGTATCATCAGCAAACCTTCATCAACAGCTCGATGGGAAAACAGAAGACAGTCACGACGGGAAAGCCGCCGGGACGTCCTCGCGGTGGCGCCAAAGGTGGTAGCCGTGGTGGCGGCCGACCGAAAGGCAGAGCCTCGAAGTCAGCGACACCGGCGCCATCGGCGCCAGAAGCTGTATCCGATAGACCGGGACCCAAGCTACTGTTGAAGCCGTCGGTGGGAAGATCTGATAGTCCAGCACAGGAGCGCGACGCGACACCGGGATATGGCGCGAGCGAAGATCAAGACGACGACCTTGCTCAGCAATCCGTAGAGGCGGCGCCGGTGACGACTCGCACCGGACGAGCAGTCAACAAGCCAAACCAGTACGACGCCGCTCAGGGTAGCGAGATCGATGCCTTCATTGATCAGGCTGAAGAAGATGCTAGAGACGATGGCAGACGATTCATCGCGAGTGATCCATGTGAGTGCTCCTCTCTCTTGTGCTATGATCACAGATTGCTGACCTTATTCCAGCGTACGTTACACACAAGGCCCAAGAGCAGATCAAGCAGCCACCAAAGACACCAAAGCCAAGAGGACGTCCGCCCAAGAACCGCACGCCGTTTAGCGCCGCCGCTAGGAAATCAGTCGAACAATACGGGATGTTCGCGTCCCCTACAGTGCCTCCCCCGTTCATAGCAGACAAAGAAATATACTTGATCCTGAGCAACCTCAAGAGCAACGCCAAGATCAACCTCGACCTTCCCGGCCTCACCGACGCCGCCAACCCATACCAGGCTCTACCCTACAGCGCCAAAACTCTCACTCAACTATACATTGTCTGCTACCAAGAGAAGTTCTGGGATCTCTGCGACATGGTAGCCGACACATGGATCCGCAAGTTCCACGACCAGCGCAAAAAGGCTCAAGAAGACAAGGAAAAGGACGAAAAACCAGAGGAGGAGAAAACAGAGGAAATCTGGCTCCCTAACCGAGCGCTCAATCGGCGCAAGCGAGTCGCACAACAGGCGTGGCGGAAGGGCAAGAATATCCCAGCGGAGTTCGATCAGTTCCCTAGAGACTACGACTTGGAAGTCACGGATCCTGAACTTGACAAAGATGTTACGTCAGTCCATACTGATCTCCTCAACTTACTTTACACATATACATCACCCAGGTGTGGAGCGAGACTCCTCTGGGCCGACGCACTCACCCTGGGTGGCGACAAGACCGAGCACATCATTGGGAAAGTCACGCGCAAGGGCTTCCATCTACACCCCGAGCTCCTCTTCGACATCATGCAAACAAGTCTGCGTATGGTCCGACGAAACCTCACGCTGAAGATCGAAGAGAGCACGGAGGGCGCATGGTGCAATCGATACCACGAGCACGGCAAGAACGGCAACGCTTGCTACCGACAGCGCGCGTCGAGGGTCGACGAGGGCCTAGAGATGGCGATAGAGCAGTCTCGGAACAGGGAAGAGATTGCTGGGGAGGGTGAAGCTGATGATGTGGATTTGATAGAGGAGTTGGAGTTGGCACTGTGGGCGCAGGAGCAGGAAGACACTCCTAGGGCTGAGAAGAGAGGGCGCGAGGATGGTGGTGATGAGGTTAGTCCGAGTAAGCGGGCTAGGTTTGTGGGGGAGGAAGAGGATGCTGAGGGGGACTCTGAGGAGGATTGAGCGAGCTCGGCACAGAGGGTCCGCGGTTGCCTTTTCCGGAAATCCGGGCACGATGTCGACAGGATGGCACAACTTCGCCTTGCCAATGATGCTGCAGTTGAGTCGATAGCTAGGCAGTGCAGGTATAGAAAAAACAATTACACTACTCACGTTCTGGACTGAAGGCGCGATGTGCTGACGATTGCGCACTGTTGCGCAGCGGTGGTCTTATCGCACCTGCCTCTGACTGTCCTTCACTTTATCGCGCCTACTTCCTGGTCGTCACTTCCCTCGGGGCGACGGCACAATGCTAACACGTGCTTCATCGCCTAACTGCCACTTACAAACACCCTGCCGTCTCATTTGCCGCCAACACACCGACATTCTCCCATCACCCCAGATCTAACGTTCAGTCACACTCTCCCCACAACTAGTTCCGGATAACCGTACAGGACCCTTCAGGCGCCCTGTCAGAGTGACATGTGAACCTCGTACCCCGGATCCCATTTCTCCGCACGGCTTGAATCAGTCGTTGTGATTACAAGACGTATAAATGGGTCTTATCCCCAACATTGGCGCCTTGGTCCGTCTTGGTCGATACCCACAATGAGCTCGTAAGTGCGTGCTTTCCACCCCATATGCTTTCCAAGGCGGCTAATCAGTTCAGAGGCGTTTGACAGCGTCCGTATCCACCCGATCATCCAACACCTCCGCCCGCGGACATACGCACACAATGTCTGGATGGATGTGTTGAACGAAAGCCAATGTCTGTTGAGGGCGACCTAGCCGGCAATGCGGATTGAACACAACACCACCTCAGTAGATGTTTCATGCACGGCAATCACCGACACTTGGATTCTTGTGGCTTCGACGGTAGCCGTTTGTATACACGATGCATAAGAGGAAGGATCAGACCCACTGGCATCGCCGACCAGCCGATCAATCTCGCCCGCTGTGGACCAGAAGGATGCCCGCATGATTCTCAAATTTATCGCAGCGCTTAAGAGGAGAGAACATGACTTCGATGATGCCTACGAAAGATACGATGTAGCAAAAATGTTGCTCTGTTGACGTCTAGGACAAGCACTTGGGCGTCCTTTGGCACAACGGCTTGCGCTGTTCACAAGCACTTGGTGAAGGCATGGCAAGCTTGGTCTTCGCTAACCATCTCACGCGCACCTCGTGTGTGTGGAGACCCCAAGTCAGAGCGCCTGCGTTCGCACCGATAAGCCTCGGAGCTCCGACCGGGGGTGGTGGACGTATCACACCTCTAGACCTGTCTGTTTCTTTGCATCGCATGACAAGATGCACTGCGAATGCAAAGCTCTGTGGAGACAAGAAGAACCCCGGCGGTCTGGGCTTTCGTCAAGACAACAAAGCGCTTGGAGATGTTATGCTTGCCGTTGTGGGTTCAACGATTCAGCTGCCACTACGGCAGAATACCCTTCCTGCTGGACTTTGGGGTACAGAGCCAAGTACAGAGCCAAGAGTCGGATCATTGTCCTACGACCCATCAGAGGCTCCGACAACCAGGACTCGTATCAGCGCCAGAGCGACCGAAGAAGCGACACAGTTTCACACCTGCGCACCGTTAGTTCGACCAAAATATCCTGCAGGCGCCGTATCTATGTCCGATAGTGTAGTCCCCACGGCAGATGCATTGGAGGGACGGGATACCATTTGGGGTAGTCACAACGCGGGCGCTACTGGAAAAGGCTGAAGGAGTTGGAGCCGCATCGCTTGTGTCGACACACCGCCGCGAGACGAGGTCTCGTCCAGGAGCTTAACCTCAGAAGCCGACACCCTGCTCCGACGCTCCTCTCGGCCATAATTCTGCCGGCGAACGGTCTCGTCGCGAGGCAGCGTCAGGATAGCGTAGTAATTTATCCCGCGTGCGAGATTTTCCCGGGATGGTACCAGCCAATAGCGCGACATGCATTTACGGCACCTCCCCGGCCGCTACGAGGAGCTTGACAAGCTTCTCTTCCTCGACTGACAGCTAACGTGGGAGACCAAGAGAAATCCGGGACACGAGAGCGTTTGGGGGATAATGCGGGGTTCCCATCGTGTGGTGGCCAGGTTCTTGACTCGTCCTTAGCTCGGCCCCAAGCTCCACAAGACGCACGAACAAGGAAGCTTTCTCCACCTAAGCCTGCCAACCTTTCCGCCTCCTTACTGGGCATGTAACCTACGTGCAGATGGCGCTGCCGTGAGAGACACGAGAGGCGACCGGCGTGGCCGCTTGATCGGTAATTGATCAGACGATCAGCGGTCCGCTTACTGCGCGAGGGTTAGTTCCAACGCCTGCAATGGCCGACGAGACGGGTCGACCTATTGAACGTTGGGAAAACCACAGTTGGGAAGGTCATCCGGCATTCCTGGCTCGGAAGACCGACGCCGACCGCTACTGGCGATGGACAAACGTGGAGTAGAGGCTTCCGGGGTCGACTCTGGGGTCTCATGGATGGTGTGATTTAGCAGGCCTCGCATCTAGGATCTCCGCATCTCGTACCCCACCATCAGTTCAAGTATAAGAGGCACATGCGCCTTTGTACAGTTGGGTCGTCACTGCCTTTCCTCCCTGTCCGACAGACGTAGGTTCCGCAGCTCAATCACGACCTTACTCCGATCTACCTATACCAACATCGCCCATCATGGTCGTTTGGAACCCATGGAAGGAGAACTTGAAGCACACTCCCAAGGAGAGCCTTAACTGGCGTCTCTGGTATGGTGTCTTCGGTAGGTTATCTCACCTCCCATGAGACTACACCCAACTAACTCGTCCTAGTCTTCGGTCTCATGGGCGCTGCTCGTGGTATCGACGAAGGCCTCATCGGTACTACAGCCGAACTTGACCCCTTCAAACGCAAGTTCGGACTCGAAGAAGACGGCAGCAAGAGCGAGCACGAGATCGCGGAGCTCCTATCGAACATCACATCCATGGTGCAAATGGGTTCCATCTTGGGTTCCCTGATTGCCTTCTTCATCACCGACAAGATTGGTCGTCTCTGGGCTACTCGCCAACTCTGCATTGTCTGGGTTATCGGCATCGTCATCTTCCTCACCAGCTCTATCACTGGTTCCGTTGGACAAATCTACGCCGGCCGCTTCATTGCTGGTATCGGCATCGGACAGACTACCGTCGTCGCACCCACCTACCTGGCTGAGACTGCGCCCAGGGCCATCCGTGGTCTCTGTGTCTGCGCTTTCGCTGGATCAGTCTACATCGGTATCATGCTTGCCTACTTCGCATCATGGGGTTCCTCCATCCACATCTCGTCTGCCACTGATGCTCAATGGCTCGTACCCAACAGCATGCACATCATGTTCGCCGGTCTCATCTTCACCCTCTCTTGGTTCGCCAAGGAGAGTTCTCGTTGGTTGATCAAGGTCGGCCGCCACGAGGAGGCCCTCGACAACCTCGCACAACTCCGCAACCTTCCCGCTGACCACCCTTACGTCACCTCGGAGATTATGGACATCAACGACCAGCTCAACCGCGAGCGTGAAGCTACTATGGGTACATCTTGGCTCGGACCCATCCGTGAGCTTTTCTCCAGCAAGGCCAACCTCTACCGTCTTCAGCTCTCTGTCTTGTCGCAGCTGCTATCGCAATGGTCTGGCGCCAATTCCATCACAATCTACGCTCCCAAGTACTTTGAGATGATGGGCACCAGCGGTCAACAAGAGAAGCTCTTTGCCACAGCCATCTTCGGTGTCGTCAAGTTTGTCAGTTCCATGATCTGCGCCTTCTTCCTGATCGACTTCCTCGGCCGCAAGCGCTCTCTCGCCACCGGTATCACACTCCAGCTCCTATCCATGCTCTACATGGCCATCTTCCTACTCATCGACACCGGTGTCGCCGACGGCGTACCCCAGAGCTCCAGCCAAAAGCACGCTGCCATGGGCGCCATCGTCATGATCTACTTCTCCGGTTTCGGTTGGGCGCTCGGATGGAACTCGATCCAGTACCTCATCAACTCTGAGATCTACCCTCTCCGTCTCCGTGCTCTCGGTGGTTCCATCGCCATGACATTCCACTTTGTCAACCAGTATGGTAACTCCAAGGCTGTGCCCCTCATGTTCATTTCCATGACTCACGGAGGCACCATGCTGTTCTTCTCCTGCGTCACAGCCGTCGGTCTCGTATGGGTGTACTTCTTCCTGCCCGAGACTTCTGGAAAGTCGCTCGAATCTCTCGACGAGATGTTCAACCTTCCTTGGCACCTTATTGGTCGCAAGGGTGCCGAGCTTACAAAGGGTTCTGGTGGCATGGCGGAGATTATGGATGAGTCGGGTGAGAAGGCTGTTGAGTACCAGATGGAGAATGCTGGTGGCGCTGAGCAGCAGACTCACCGCGTGGAGCAGAAGGTCTAGGCCACTGCGGCAGTCGTACGAATACCCTGTATATAGCATCGCACACATCAATAGTGTTGCTGGATGTATATGAATGAAGTCATGAACACAAAGTCCTTTTCTCATGCATGTGCACGTCTAATAATCTCTCAACACACTAACAAGTTACAACTGCCACGTTTACGATCCCATTGCTTTCACCCCATTCCCGTCAGGCATGCAAACTTTAACAGTTGAATAAATATCTATGTTTCTTGAACAAATGCTAACTTCGACAGAAAGATCGTCAGCCCTTTGGGATAGCTAAGCCAATACTCACAGTAGGGAGCGACAAGCCAACTCAAAACCCGGCGCCAGGTGAGTCAAAGCCTAAAGCTCAACCGATGTGGAGGACTAGCTTTTGGTACCCTAGAGTGATGATAGTAATATGAAACAGTCGTCCCTGAAGCCTCGCTCAACCCATGATAACCCGCTCCATAACAATAACAATAAAAACTACCCGTGCAAAACTTTTGGGGGAAAAAGGAAAGAAAAGGAGCAGCCGAACTGCTCACGCCACATCGCAAGTATCCAGACCACCAACACAACACCGCACTTAGACCCCACCAGCCAGAGAAGAACGCTTTGACCGCCTGCCTCGCTGACTGCCCTCATCCGTCTCCTCCGCAAGCCATAACGCAACTTCCAGCTTCGTTTCCGTCACCTGCTCCCCCGCCGCCTTCCTAAACACCCTCATCACCTCCCCCACGACTGTCACTTCATCATCCTCGATGAACGTAATTTGACGCAGGAACGCGTATAGTGACGTGCTACCCAACTTGATCTTACGCTGGATTTTAGCGGTATTCAGACCAGTAGTAGTAGTTGGTGTGGGGTGATTGGATAGGGAAGCGAAGGCCTCGCAGATGTCGTCTTTGGTCGTTGTGCCGTCCCAGAGTTCGAAGTCGAGGGTGTTGATGAAGGTTTCTAGGGATGTGGCGCCGAGGAAGGTGGTGCGTGCTTTTGAGGCTGCGTGGCGGATGGATGGGGTGGAGTGGGTGGAGGTGCTGTATGATCTTATGGTGTCGCACTCAGAGGATGAGTCGTCGCGGGAGGAGGTGGGAGGGGTGGTGGTTAGGGCGGAGTCGGGGATGATTACTGTTTGGTCGACGGTGGTGGTTTCGGTGGCAGGGGTTTTGGAAAGAACAGTTTGCCAGAAACCATGGATGGGAGTCGCAATGACGACAGACAGCTTGTCGCGCGTTGCATCCTCTGTACCCAGCTCCTCAACAGCAAAGATAGGCTCTTCAGTAATGGGAGGCACCATGCTGGCGATCAGTGGATCAACGGCATCAGGGTCAGCGGTCCAAGTCTCAATATACTTGTGGGCCTTCCCAGCTTTCTTATCCTTATCCTGTTGTATGGAAACCGGAACGTCGAGTGGCGCTACATGCATATCCACAAGATTGTTGTGAAGGTCGCGGGTCTCTTTGGATTCACCCGGACCATTGGGCTTGCAGAGAAGAGAGGCGATAAAGGCAGACTCTTTCTTCCCGGTCGCAACAGACTTCTTCTTGTCAGCTTTATTAGCCTTCTGCTCGGTCTTTGAGGTCTTTTGCTGCTTGGGCGCAATGACCGGCAGCGAGAGAGGAGTGATATGAAGCGCAACCAGCTTCTCATGAAAGTCGCGCGCTTTCTGGGTTTCGCCTGCGCCGTTGGGCTTGGAAAGCAGAGAGGCGATGAAATCAGGGTCCTTCTTCTCAACCGCGGTAGACATCTGGAGGTTGGCTTTGATAGCTTTGCGGTTGGACTTCTGCTGCTTGGGTGTAGTGATCGGCAGCGAGGGAGGTGCGACATGAAGCGCGACGAGTTTCTCGTGAAGGTTGCGAGACTCTGTGGTCACACCAGAACCATTGGGCCTCGCTAGAAGTGTTGCGACGTATGCGGATCCTTCGGTTAAGACAATGGGCTCAACAACATCTATCGTAGTCTCGGCAGAGTTGGGTTCCAGAGGTTCCTGGGTCAAGTCGGAGTCAACTGTAGCCACCTCCTTAGATACCTCAGATGTCCTAGCGGCCTTCTTCCCAGCCTTACTAAGCTTCTGCTGCTTGGCTTCAGTGGCCGGCAGTACGATGGGCGCGACGTGCATAGCGACCAACTTAGCCTCTTCGTCGCGAGATAGGCGCGAAGGGTATAGAGTCGAGTTGGGCATCGACAGAATCGCCGAAGGGCTACAAGTGGATTTCTCAGAGACATTTGTCTTGATCGGTTCGGACGACTTGTCAATTGCCTCAGCCAGATCTTCAGTCATCAAAGGCTCCTCATCCGCATCATCTATCGGAGCGGTGATGTATATGTGGGGTGGTGCAGTGATACTGGAAGCTTCGGCGGAATCGTCGTCGTCTTCAGGGACAGTGACCTGCTCAGGAGAGGCAAGCTCTTGAACTAACTGAGGAGGCTCTTCGTCTGACTCAGTTTCAGGTTCTGTGGCCCTATCTGACTCAACGTCGGTGTCAGACTGGACAGTCTCGGGCGCATCAGTGGACTGGAAAGTAGGATCAGTGACGCTGTCGGCCATGCGCTGCTCGATACCCTCGTCGTGGTTGTGGGCGGCACAGGACTCAGGCGCAGAATAGTTGGTATGGGTGATGCGCTCAACGACGCCATCGACAACGCGCTGCTCGACGATGTCGCTGTAGCTATAGCTTGGGCGAACAACTCGCAGAGGGGCAAGACGTTTCTCTTCAGCGCTAGCTTTCGTCTTCTCCATAGTCGCTTCGGTCTCGTGAGTCCGGTTGGCAGGAGGGGGAAGCGGTCTTCGGTTCTTCTTTGCCGGTCGTCGTGAAGGTCGGTTAGGCTGGGCCTTGAGGATCGCGTTCTTGCCCTTGGATATCAACTCTTGCGCCGCCTTTTGCTTAGCAGCTTCGAGCTTTCTCTTCTGGATAGCAACATTTTCGATGCGCTTGGCCTCTTTCTCTGCCGTTATCTTCTTGAGAGCTTCTTGTTTGGCATCAACAGGAGTGTTGGTGTTAGTACTGTCGACGGTGACGGCATCAGATGTATCGGGGGCGATTTTGGTAGCAGACATCTCGTTAACTGCGTACGTAACTGGTGGAAAGCTTTTGGTATTGTTCGTATGTGGTTGGATGTGGTCGTGGTTGGGAAGGCTTGTGAACAAAGGTGTCTGAAACAGTGAGCAGGCAGTCCAAGAATGTGGGTTGAGTGTGAAACAAACCAGTTGCGCCGTAGGGGTGAGAATGAAGGCGTTTCTCGGATCTTTTTAAGAAAGTAGAGGAGAAAGCCAGTGTAGTGAGAGTTGCTCGCCAAAAGGGGGTGTTTATATGAGTGAGGCGTGTAAAACTCCACTAAACGCTCAGACCAGGCGTGAATGGAGCTCGTGCTTGAGGTAGTGACAGAAAGCTAGACCGTGACCTAACTATGCGTTAATGAAACAACAGGTGATGGGCATTAGCTTTCACTGGCAAGGTGACGACCACGTGCAGGATGGTGGACTTGTCCGTATTCGCAAGGTTTGGACAAAGCGGTGTCTCAAATCACATCTTGTCTTTCTGCGCTCGTAGCTATGTAGAGACTATGCAACTCTGAGTTAGCCTTTCATGCCTGAGTCTCACAGAAGCGGCATCACCTTGCGCGCGGCTCCCTCTGGCATGGTCAACACCTTGTGTATTTCTGGTAGCTATGATTCACCTGCGGTGGATGTGAGATCCATATCGGTCCAGAACCAGAGCGAGCCTGTGTTGCTGTTACTTCGTCAAGCGCCAAAGAGAACCCTAAACCGCATGGTAACGAAGACATGCCATAGAGGATCCGGCACTTCGAACTACGTGCTGGGTGTGTGGCCAGAGTTTCCTCCACATGAGAAGACCAGCTGCAGCTGACGAGACCTATGAAGCCTGAAGAGCGCCTGTACGCATCCGGCCGTGACAACGGTAGTGTTCGGATGGATTTGTGTAGGTTGATGCGCCAACGACGCGATGACATAAGGCGTAAATCGCGTCAAGAAGCTGACCAGATGCGGTGGCTTTCGTTGGCACGGCGCAGCAAAAAGAAGCATGCTGCTCCGCGTCGCGTGTGCTACAGAGGCATTCTCAGCTCCGATAACATCTTGAGATACCACTGTTAACGTTGAAAAGGATATAAAGTGGCCGTCACTTTGCAATGACCGGCATGGTGGGGAGTGGTGGTGGTCGAGGTTTGGAAGTGGCAGGCGAGTATCGACTCCCATCCTGATTGCCCCTAGGCCAGACCCTATGATGCATGCTGTAAGCAAAAGCAAAAAAAGATGAGCTCTCCAGCGGGGAATTGAACCCCGGTCTCCCGCGAGTTGCCTGATAGGTGACAAGCGGAAATACTGACCACTATACTACTGAAGATTGATCAACCAGAAGGTTGAGTAGCTGGATCGATGGATGTCTTCTCATTAATTCAGTATACAATAATCTGCACGTTTATACCTACCTTGGACGCTGAGCTGTACTGCTTTACGCAGAAGGACTCGAATAAAAAAGAAGACGTGGTTCCCGCTTCCAGGTGGGGCATGAACCGGACCGGTGGCACCTGCATTCCCAGCCCCAAATCCTCGGCACTCACAAACCGTGACAAACACCCGCAAAAATCACAACAACGACAAGATCGATAACCGCTGCCTGCTTCAATCATGACATCACGTCTCATTCATATCAAGTGTCCCTCGGACTATCCGACATCAACGCAAGTGTCTTGCCCCTGAACCCGAAGCGCCGACGGGTCTGTACGTGGAGACCCCGAAAGAAATGATCCCGAATCTTCAGGTAGTGAGATCGCGGAAGGACCTATAGCTGATGAGGGTTTACTGTAAGGTAAGATGCGGTGTGGTTCTACCGATGACACGCATGCCCATGTGAGGCACTGGAAGCTGCCCCTGCAGCGCGAACCAGGTGCGCGGATCAGCATCGCGAATGATACCGCATCCTGCCACATACGCATACGTGTATTGTGTAGAACGGAAATCGAGATAACGCTTCATCGTTTTATCAATTCAAGTTGAGTCACGAAAGGTGTAGTGTGTTCTCGTCGCAAGATGAATACGCAGATCTATCAAATCTGCCTAGGTGGGGAGGGGAGCGCGCACAAGATGTTTGCCAGAAAAGGCAGCGTTGACGCCCATTCGCGCATGTCCGTCACCATGATCCGGGTATCGTGGAGGCTGAACCGTCGGCTCATGCCGTAACCTATCGGCGTGGAACAGCATTCTCGTGGCGTGTGATGTTGTACTCTGCCACGATGTAGCGCTGGGTTACTACGTGCGCGAGGCTATGCAATGGGCTGTAGGCCTAAAGTTGCTATACGCGACGAGTGTGAATCTCTCAAATCTGCGAGAGAGTGTCCTGTAGTATAACAGAGTCCAGACGCGATGAGCTTCTGCTCAAGATCAATAGTCTGACACTGTGCCGTTCGACTTGTTCTATTGTAGGCGGAACCGCGTAGACACCAACCCAGGCAGACTGCCCGTGCCATGACCCCGACTCATACCGCCAACAACTCGCAACACCATGACAAAAGGTCGACGATGAGGTCGCAACATTTCCCATTGCGATAGGAGCGGCGACGTCATGTCTGACCGGCAACAGTGTCTACCGGAGAGCACAGAGTGGCTAGCGCTGCAACAGAAGGGAAAGTGAAGGATGGAAGCAGGCAAATCAGAGAAGAAGCGGTGGCTCATAGAGTAAGCTGCACTACCCAAGGTGCGGCGCGGGTCAGCGAGATTGAGCAGACATGGGCAGAGGGCTTGGCTGGGAATTGGAGGTGACGCGTTCTGGAATCTGGGGTCGCCCTGGGCAGGCGGGAGAGACAAAGAGAAGCGGAGTCGCGGGCTGGAGGCCTTGATTCATGGTGTTGTTGGAGCGTCGGAAGAAGTCGCGATGGTCGCGACGAGAGGCCCAGCCGCTGATCAACACGCAAGTCTTTATTGCGATGTCGAATGCACTGCATTGAAGATGCTCACTGCCATGTTGATCTACGGGGGGCATGTCGGCAGGGGTGCAGCAATGCTCAGCAGGACGTCGAGTGGCTGAGCGGGCATGCAGGCGTCCTCCGCCTCAGCGAAGTACGAGCACGTTGGCGCCCTCTTCTCCCACCGCCCGTTCAGCCCACGTCTTCGCTCGCTACTGCTCTGCTCTTGTTGCTATTCAATAAGAACGAACGGCATCTTGTCCTGGTCGCTCGTTGTTGTTTTTCCCACCAGCTGGAACCATTGCGCCGTGCACCTGCCGCTTCGCCCCGGCTATCCACCTGCACTTGACGGACCGAAGCGATCTGCACCGCGTCAGGCTGAATAGCAGACAGCCAGGCGCCAGTGAGGCTCATATCGCGTTCTGGAATTCGACCATAACTAGACTCGACGTTTGCCACAGTCACTCGTTTATCCATCGTTCGCGCGCTTCTGCTCTGCATGCCGACGTCTTCTTGGTTGCTCGCTCCCACTGCGCGAGAGTCATAGCAGAGACGCCAGGCACTACCCGAGACGCGAACCAGGCACCCCGCCGCCCAAGGCGCGAACCATCGACTCAATGCGCTCTAGCAACAAGAGCTATCACAACATCAGCGAGTCGGGCCATGAGAAGAGAGAGGGCACGCCGTGGTACTGGCGCCTTATAGCCCTGGCTGCGTCATGGATGATACTCGGAGGGTGAGCGCTTGCCATGCGTCTCGAGGCGGCTCAGACGAAAGCATGCTAACGCCTCGAAGCTACCTCATACTGCCCGGCCTCTACAGAAAAGACTACGAGCTCAAGTTCAGCCGAGCAGTCCTGTCTGTCTTTGTTGTCGCGCTCCTTACAGCTGGCTACTCATTCACAGCACTGCTCTGCTTCGCCTGTCGCAATGAGCGCTTCCAAGCCGACGGCGTCTTCCTGTAA
Organism: Alternaria infectoria; assembly: GCF_024043175.1. Lineage (NCBI taxonomy): Eukaryota > Fungi > Ascomycota > Dothideomycetes > Pleosporales > Pleosporaceae > Alternaria > Alternaria infectoria. The sequence continues at coordinate 231,078 of NW_026250697.1, forward strand.
GGCCTCCATGCCTCCACCAACAGCGGAATACTAACCATATGTGTAGACCTGCGCTCACATCCTCCGCACTCGGCCTTATCTCGATAGCCTACAACTTCGTCTCCTCGCCCAACTATCACTGGGGAAATGCCGCCATAAGCGGCACCGTGATCAGCGCCGCCGGAACAATCCTCTACAGTTCCCTCCTCCTCTGGACATACCGCCGCATAGTCAAGTCCAAGCGCCAAACCGACACACGCCAGAACCTCTGGTCCGACCAAAACTACTACAACAACTTCATCCCAAACATGTACCCCACCGCCATGCGCTCGCCCTCCCAGCCACCCGCCGCCCTATACTCCGAAGACGACCGCGTGAACCAGCAAATGGCTCTCCTCCTCAAATCAGGAGACCCGCGACCGAGTCCTGACATAAACACCACTTTCAGAATAGACCTGCCAGAAGACAGGGAACAACAGGCAAGGCACCAGCGCAGTCAGGAGTTGGTGGGCACGCCTGCACAAACACATGGCGATTGGGGCCGCGACCGGTCAGACAGCAGACCCGATAGTCTTAGCGAACAATGGACACAATATGGCCGCGGACGAAGCGAGAACCGCCCATCTAGTACAGAGGGGAGAGGCAGTCACTCGCGCAACCTCAGCCGAGAAGAGCGGAGGCGCGAGATCGAGCTTGGTCAAATACGCGTATGATCATCTCTTTCCCGCCAGCTTCGTTCTCATCTTTATCGTCCTTTCACGCAAAACTACGCATTCTCTACGCACACGGATAAGCGTCGGTGTTCCGGGCTTCGGCGCTTTTGGAGTTTTCTTTTGCGGTTTTGATACCTTTGTGTATTTCTATCATTATAACTGGGACTATCTGGAAGGTGGGGGGACGATGTACATGTTGCATGATTGCTTTTGGGGCATATTATGGCGGAGTAGATTCTTTGTGTTTTTGTGTTGTTCTTACTATCTAGTGGAATCGAATCGATATTACTACCACGTCCTTTGGTCGCTGTCAACGTCTGCTTCCATTGATGTCAACAATACTACCGGCTACGTTCTCCTGCATCGCTTCTGCCACTGTCGCACCACTCGCCTCCCTCAGCTGCATATCTCCATAGCCCCATAACACCTCCTCAACGCTAAGCCAAGGTCTCATACCTCGGGCCTCATCCACACACACAAAGAAAAAACCTCATCATCTTGAAACACCCATCCTCCTTTCCCGTACCCCAGAACGAGGCTAGTCGCCCCCTATCGCAACGACCGCATCTGCAACCCACTCGCAGCCTTATCACCAGCCCCCCGTCCCGTCATCACATAATCACATTCCCGGGGCCGCCGCTTCTGTAACCCTCAGGAGATAGATAATCGGGAAAGGAAATCGGCATGTTCGCGGGGCGGGAGAGTTGGTGACCTTCGGGTATCTGCGACATCGATGCGCCTTTGTTGCTATGTTGCTATGTTGCTATGATATGTTGCTTATCGTGCAATCATTCGTTGCGTTGCGCGGCTTTCTCCGCGATACGGCGTTGTATTGATTTGATGGCGGGGAGACTCACCGCAACGAGATTTTTGTTATTTGGACAGATGGATATTGTGGCGGCTTCTAGATGCAAGATGTAGGATGTAGGTAAGCGTAAGCACGTATCCGCGATGCAGGGTGGGCGGGTCAGCTGACGTTCAAGCGAGCGCGTGGGTAGATTGGGTGGCAAGGCGAGTGTGGACGTCTGGTGAAGGTCTGTGGCGGTGTAGTTACTAAAGGATTGAATATATGGTGCATGATACCTCAACGTACGGGATTACATGAAAGTTACAGTAAAACGTTCGTGTTTTGCTAATGAAAATCGTTATCGCTATTTGCCCTGTTGTATACTTCTAGGTCTATCATCTACCATATGTTTTGGCAATGATTCGAAGCCTTGGAATACTCCTTCTGTCCGTCCTCCCTTACAATCCTCTATAGCTTGATAGCAAACTGCTTCAGGTACTCGTAGTGCTCAACATTAGCGGCAACGGTATCCCGGATCTGCTTCGCGCCCTCTTCGCCGTACTTCTCCTTCCACTCAGCGAAGAGCTGTTCGTCACTCTTTGGCTCCTTCTTCTACTACTCGTTAGCAAATGTCTTCTTTCCAACTGATCCTGTTATGATATAGCTTGTCAAAACTTACGTGTGTGCGTTCCCTCAGACGATCACTGTCCAGAGCATCTTCATGGAAACCCTTCCACTTCTCGAACGCCTCCTTGGCCTTGTCTTGGTCTTTCTCCGTGTCCCATACGAGCATGTTTGGGTCCCACTCAATCCCTGTAGTCTTGCAGAATGCCTCAATCATGCCGGATGGGTTGTCGAGTAGATCATCTGCATCGATGACACAGATCTCGACGCCGCCGGTGTGACCGTTTGCCTGGTCGTTGGCGTCAACCTCCTTTTGACCAGCGAATTTGGGACCGATTTGACCCTCAGAGCGCAGGTAGTCGAATAGGCGGCGGAGCTCGTCGTAGCCGGCTTCATCCTCACGGAAGTTGTAGAAGCCCGTCATTTTGTCTAGCGGAGGGATAGTGCAGCGGTAGTAGGATGGGATGGAGAATTTCGGGTGGCGGATGAGGAAGGTGAAGTGGTAGGTTGCCAACAAGTCCTTGGGAATAACGGTCGGGTTGTTGGGCTCGCCTTTGGTGTCGTATGGGTAGGGAGGCTTGGAAGGGTCGCTACGAGTGGTGACGGGCGAGAGTTCGGTGGTGTTTGTTCCTACGCCGCGGCGGTAGTTGGACAGAGATGGTGCGATGGTCGCAGGCTTGCCGACAGGAGGAATCCAGTATTGGGCCATGTCTTTGATGAAAGCGCGCTTGCCCTGTAAGAGGTGAGTATGGACTTCTTCTACGAGACTGCATCTTGCGCCTCAGAGATCTTCGTCAAATGGGCTGTCGTAAGGCTGAAGTCAAGGCAATAAGAATTGGTGGATGCGGAATGCTTCGGCGGTATTTCGGGCATATGAAAGACCGCATTCTTGAGGTTTCCAAGCCGAGGGGTCGTATTGGGCTCATTGAAATTGGTGCGCTCGCTTCAAAAGGCCGAGAGATTGTGCAAGATGGGCTCGAAAGAATGTGTGGGATGATTGCAGTACGGGCGGGGTTGATCGGGATCTGACTGGCGGGCGGATGGCTGAGGCACACAACACGCAATAGCGGCCAAGATGACGAGATTGCGAAGATAAGATATCGATTGGATGCGTAGGAACGAAAAGGTGAGGGGAAATGGTACGAAGCTGAGGAGAAACATGAAAAGCATTAGTGAACGAACCTCGGAGTTCTCTCTCGCAATGCGATCAAAGATGGTCCTGTATGTGCTGTCCTCGTAACCAGACTCTTTCCTGGCCTTGGGATCATTCTCATAACGCTCAGCAAGGCGCTCAGGTCCAAAGTAGTAGGCATCGCCGAAAGGCTCGTGAACACATTGCAGTGTGTCGTGACGGGTCATGAACACCTAGACGATTGTCAGAACCCAGAATTGGGCGAGATACGGCGAAGCCAAGCATACCCGCTCAAAGGCCGTCGAGCAGGCCCTCGGATGAGTAGCCACAAAGATAGGCTTGCTCGTCATCGTCGCGGCTTCTCGACTCTGGTAGGATCTGTATTTCAAGTATCCTAGGGAAGTTGACTGAGAAATCCAGTCGGTGGTATTGGTGAAGAACAAGTCCAGATATATTCCAAGCTGAACAGCGACGCACCTACCGCGAAAAGTAAGAGGGGCACTAGCAGATTCTTATACCTGAGCCCCAGACAGAAACTGCCGCCGATCAACGATTGCTAGATGGAGCCCACAATTGCTGTTCGTTGAGCAGCAATCCCTACCGGCAACACGGATTAACAGGTACTAGCGGACCCAACCATGCAGTGTTGGCAGCTTCAATCAAAGGGTCCGGATGGACGCCTCACATGGGCGGCAGTCACAACCGCGAACGTGGCGTGAGGGCGATGCAGGTAATGCGGTTGCCCTGTCCCGATGCCAGGGTGGAATTGGCCAAAAGGGTTCGTATGGTGTTTTCTAGCAGCATGCATGATGTCACTGGCGGGATTGGTGGACGGAAGGTGTCGTGGTGGGGAGTGCCGTGCCCCTCACTAGCATGGCTAAGCCCGAGGTGCCGACGGTCCCTCGCCAAACTCCATCCCTTTTCAGTGCCGTTTGCGCCTCGCGCGCATTGTCGTTGGATGCTATTATTGCGCACCTTTAGGCCTATCTTTCTGACAGCTCTGAGCCACAGCTACTCATGCAGCTAAAAGCACGACATATAGTGGCTGCATTTCGCAATCTAACAAGGTCTGCGCCAAACAAAACCGCTCGACACCGCGGCTTGCTACGTTGTGCCGCTTGTACGTAGTAATCTACTGGAACGCTGCTGCTGTAACCACCAGGCGTCGTTGTACATGTTCGAGAGAGGAAGGAACGATGAAGATTCAAAACTTTTTTTCGCGGTCCCACACCTCGGTTCGCTGTACCTACCTTACTGGTATCAGGTTGTGAGACCTTTCCTACGGTGCGCATTGTTCACGATGGCAGACTACAAGAGCAAGGAATCTGAGAGGAAGAGAAAAAGCCAATCTGACACATAATCACCTCGATACACAATAAGAGGAACACATCTGCGACCGAATCCGCCCAACTCCTCCCATCTACGGACCAACAGCCAACCTCATCTTCAGCAAATCCTTTTCCAAAATCTCCTCCCTCTTCCCGCTGAATTCCTCCATATCCCAACACGCACTAACATACCTCCCACCAAGCCACTCCCTCCTCTGCGCCCCCAACCACATCAACGTATCGCCCGCCAACTCCGGCGTATCAACAAGCCACTTGTGCATATGCCCCGGCATACCCAGCGCCAACTCCGTCTGTATGCCTCCTGGATGTACAGCCATAGCCAGCATACCATCCTTGCCCTCCCCGTGGTCCTGGTCAATGAACTCTGTTAATCGGAGTGAAGCCAGTTTAGCTGGTCCGTACGAAGAGCTCTGCGGAACGACCATGACAGCACCAATAGATGTGATATTAATGATAATCTTGGATCCGGCGAGAAGGTGCGGCCAGAATGCACGGGTTACGAGGTAGCTTCCTTTTACGCTGACTTCGTAGTCGCGCCACCATTCATCCGGGTCGGTGTCTGGGATACCAGCGAAAGAAGCGAGACTGCCCGCATTGTTGATCAAGACGTCGAGTTTTCCGTCGAACTTCTCGGTGACGAGTTTGGCCGCTGCATCTACGCTGTCTTTGCTGGTGACATCGAGGTCTAGTGCTAGGACTTGTGGTTCAGGACGGCCGGCGGATTTGGCTGCGGCTTGGACGTCTTTGACCACGGTGGAGAGGTCGGATCGTGCACCGAGTATGATGCCTGAGGCACCTGCTTTTGCGTAACTTAGGGCTGTGGCACGGCCGACGCCTTTTGAGGCACCGGTGATCAAGACGTGCTTTCCTTGGAGATTGAAGTTGGACGGGGAGATGTATGGGTAAGTGTCGTGACGGTCTGTGGCGACGAAATTCAGGCCTAGTATATGTGTGTTAGACGCGTACTGGCGATGGGGAAAGGACCGAGTGAAGGCTTAGTACCATTGGAGGCGCGGGTTTCACCGAAATCTTTGGACATGATCGGTCTTGCTAGATTCAAGTGTGATGCGAAATAGTAGACGGCGGAGTATTTGATCAATGCTCGAAAATGAATTCTTGTAATGGCAGCGTATATAGTACTGCAGAACTAGATGTTGTATGACGTAAACTAGGCCCCCACTCGGTATGGCACAGGACGCGAACTAGGATCATGGCGGTATGCAAGGAGTTACCGGACATAGCTATTCGGCAGTTATCATGGAAGGAAACGCGTTGTATGAAGGTGATATGAAATTCGTGAATTAATTAAGTCTACACCCTATGCGCTTACTTGCTTAACGCTAATATCCTTTCCACAGCCCTCTCCGCCGCAATCATGACACCCATAACAGGGTTCGTGGTCAGAGGTGGCACAATACTTGCATCAATGACGAACAAGTTCTGCATCCCGATAACCTTCGTATCCGTGTCAATGCAGGCCTCCATCCTGCAACTGCTGCTCCAATGTTGCACGTTGCCGAGTGTGAACGCGCTTGGCGTGGTCAGATAGGTCGCAATCTGCTCGATAGTCGAGTTCTTTGCAACGTTGAGCGGGTTGAGGGTAGCCGGCAGAGCCTGGAAGATGTTGTAGACGAAGGTCGCAATAGCGGTCGCATCGCGGGGGTCGGCGTAGAAGTTTGATGAGGGAAGAGCGATACCTCTGGCATCAAGGTTTACGCGACCGACGGATCGGAGACCAGAAGTACCGTAAACGTTGAGTGTGATAGTTCCGTTTTGCGTGAGGCCCATTGCTCCGGCAGAGTCAATGGTGCCCTGGCAGCCCACTACATCATCGCCTTGCTGAATGTAGTCCCAGAACGCGCTTGTTTGCGAAGCGAACGTGTAAGGACCAGATCGTTCGTTGAGGTATAGATCGACATCGGATTGCGGCGGGTTGGAATAGTCGTAAGCATACGAGGCAATCTCGTCAGATTGAAGCTCGATGAACGTGTTTGGGTTATCGAAGACACCGTTGCCGACGGCAGTGTTGTTGATCCAGTCCTGGGAAGGAACTGTAACATGCCCGTTCTTCGAGAGGTTTGTCAGGGTCGCTGCCTCGCCGATGCCAGACCACATCAACAGCTGAGGGCTGAGGAGAGCACCGGCTGAAGAGATAACCATGCCGCCTTCTTTGATGCAGATGCTGGAAGAGTTCTCTGCTCCGTTGGTCTGAACGTCGACGCCAGTTGCTACGCCGCCATCGCGACGAACACGCAAGACTTTAGTGCCGGTTTGGAAGGCAAAGTTCGAGCGCGCCAAGGCGGACTGCAGATAGGTCTTGACCGGGCCACTCCTTTGCCCGTTCTCGTAGTACCAGATCGGGTGACCGAACACCTTGGTCTTGCTATGGTTCTCAATGCCATCGTTCAGGCCGACCTCTGCGAAACCCGCGCCATCAACGAGCCACTGCTTCGCAGCATCGTAACCGCTCTGCAGATACCGCTTGCCGTCTCTTGAGGGACTGTCTGTGTTTGGTTGTTTCGCTCGGACCTTGTTGATTGCGCATTGCATGTCGTCATTCTTCCAGCCCTGGGGGAAGTAGCGATCCCAATCGCTCGCGGGTGGCTGGAAGAACAGTCCAGCGTTGATTGCGGAGTTACCACCGACGGTGCACCCTTGAAACGCGTTGACGACATCAGACGCGCATGTCAAGTTTCCTTCACCGGAATTCGAGAAGATGGACTTGTACAGCCCGGGAACATCAACGCGACTGAGTTCAGTTCCGTTTAGCCATTCTGGGCGAGCACGACCGCCGGTCACGTAGTACGACGGGCCGCCTTGCTCTAGGAGTAGAGTCTTCTTGCCGGCTTCGCTCATGCGGTCCGCTGTAACGATACCCGCTGGACCAGAACCTGGAGGATGTCAGTTTTGATGCCAGATTTCGGATGCAGATCTTCGAGCTTACCAACGACAATCACATCCCATTCACCCCCAGCGCATTGCTCTGCCGCAGCATAGCTCGCAAACGCAGCGACCGGTAACAGGACCTTCAACATATGAGTCGCTACCATGATGCCTTCTCTTTGATTTCGGAGGTGTTGTTTGACCTATGTTGCGAGGCTATAGCTCCTGCCGTGACAAGGCCGAAGGCTGACTTTAAGCATTCCATCTCACTCTCAGCTCCTAGCAAGTACGCTTACCTAGCCTCGAGCTCTAAAGCACGGTGATGTACAAGTACCACCATGCTAAGCAAATTTGCAGCGTGAAGCTGGAGCCGACATCACCGAACACGAAGAGGTATGACGCCGTTTACGGGGTGGAGCGTGCGCAGGCCTAAACCATCGCCCAGATGCGGGCGCTTTACCTCTTCGCACGAACTATGAGCGCATAGATCTCGCGCCGGTCGATGGCCGTAGAAGCTTAAGAATCATCGCTCCGACGGATTGGGTGCGTGGCGGTCGTTGCGTGGTTATTTTGGGACATCGGCGGCGAGCTGAAGGTGTGGCGAGGTTGCATCGTGAGGGGTCCGGCCTGTCAGGAAGAAGCCCAATGTTAGTGGAAGGTGCGGCTGAGTCTACAACTTTGCGTCAGTCATCCAGCTTCTGAGTCCAGTATTTTCTTCTTTCGACCCCTCTGTTACTCGCATCGCAGACGGCGAGATTGCGTGAAAAAGCTTGGGAAGCTTGTCGCATGCAACCTGCCCGCTCGGGCCGCTCGGAAGGATTGATTGTGGGACCTTCGTATGGGGCAAGGGCTGCCTGGGTAGACACCGACGCACACATGACATGTTGACGGAAAGCAGCTATCTGGGGACTTCAAAAATATGTTGCAATACGGGTGGTGTCGCCTCTTGTTTTCGACTCAGTCATATGCAGAAACAGTCAACGTGGAGTCATGCGACGCACGGTTTAGTATCACCACTGACAGAGCATCAATCGACACATACGGACATGACGCAGCAATCGTTCTTCCTTCATATTCGCCATACATAGCATATGGTCACCATCGCATACATGAGTTATTCGAAACGATGACAACATAGCGACCAGAGGGTCTCGAGAACTACGGGTTTGGCTTCGGAGTCATGATGCAGTATACAACTTCATCGTTCGCGAGGCTCGCTCCATGCAACTCGCATACTACTTCCAAAAGCGAACGCTTAGTTCACGATTCCTATACATTCTCAAGCGCCGGTCTTTGAGCGGCAACCGATATTTCCAGAAATTGAATCGTCGATATGGATGCACACATCATCACTGACGCAGACGAACTTCGGAACAACATCCATGTGAGGTTCGACTCTTCTACCCTCGAGGTAGCTTACCCCGATGAAGAGGCTGAAATGAGAAGTAGATCCCCTCCTACCCGGACAAGGACTGCTCAGCTAACGAGTCGCAGCTCTTGTCCGAGGGCTCCCTATACGCACCGGCGCTTATACTGTTCGTATTTGCCCGTACCATCCCCACGAAAACATGTTCCACGCCGATGTCGTCGACAGCAGCCGCGAGACAATCTTCGAGGGCAGACCAGAAATCTTAAAGACGGGTCGAGATTTAGCTATGAGAGGATTGCTTGATGTGCTTCACGTCGAGGACAACATGCACCAGGCCGAGCGCCGTCGCGATAGATTGAGAAAATTGACTAAAGGCATCCACTATGATATGACAATTCGACCGAGCAGGGCAGGCTGGCAGGCAGAGATTACAGGGGAAGATCGGGGGGGAAATAGGTGTCCGAAATCAACTATGTGGTCTGGCGACGAGGAGCTCGAAGCCAGCGAATGGGTCTTGAAGTTGATAAAGCTTGAACTCAAGAAAACAAAGGAAGAGATGTTGAATCAGCAACGACAGAACTGTGCAAGCAGGAGCTTCGAGAATGTTGGTGCCGGCATGGAAAAGGATGGACCTTAGCACAGTCAGACTCTCGGACTTGTTCCTCACTGACTCTACAGCGACACGTAGTGACTGCGTTCTCGTGGAGTCACATCTGTGTATATAGCTCACTCAGAGTAACCTTTTTACCTCTCGCTTCTCCTTGTTTCTTCCGTTACCATTATATCTCCTGGCCGACTCCTACATCTGACCAACTTACTCGTATGCGAAATACCCCGAAGAAACCAAAATGGGTTCGCGATACAACAGATATCCCACCGCGGAGAGCGCACCCACATTCGCCATCGAGGAACGGCCCATGGACGAGTCTTATACGATCAAGGAAGACGATTATCGTGTAGATATCAAGGACTTAACGCGTGAGGCCTTCAGATACCTTAAGCAGGGTCGGAGCTGATTCAAGTAGTTCTGCTTACAAAGCTGTTCGGCTCGACATCTTCAATCAGCTATTGTGTACTCGTCGAGCGACGTCAGGATCTGGACGGCGGGTACATTGCTACGGTTGTTGATGCGAAGAAAAACATTCTTCCGTACCAGTCTAGAGCTCTACGTTCCAGATACGCCGAAGAAAGTGAAGATCGGGCTGTCTCTGGATTGGTCGATAATGTGCAAATCTTGGTGGTGCAACGTGACGTCGAAGAGTACGAGAAGAAATTGAAAGAAGACGAACGCGCTGTCGACAATTACAAATTCGAAGTACGAGAGACTCATCGTTCAGGCATGAAATGGGTAGTCATTATCACGCGTACACCGAAAAAGAAGTTGGGAGACTCACGTACTGAAAAGAGATATTGTGAGTCAGAGATCAAAGCATGGGAGTGTGCTCGAACATGCGCTCAAACAGACTATACCCTGATCGTGGGTGGTGGATATAAGACTCTCGTAAGTGTCTAGAATTGGTTGATCAGGCATTTTAATGAGGTCTATTAGCCGAAGAAAAAGCTTCTGTTCGGCATCCATGTGGAGCAGGCAACAGGTCATAGACGAAAGAAGCCGCAGTAACTTACATTGGCCGGGGGGGAGGAGAGCTCTTCAGTAGGGCCTGGGGTTGGGATCATCATTCCACTCGAATGTTGGACTGGAATTGAGACAGCTACCTAATGTCAACATGCATCTCGTCGACTATTTCTAGACGTCAATGTATTACAATGTGTCGTATGTTCCATCTGATCCACTACTTACAGGATTGTCGTCAGCCTAGATGTTTCCGTGTGCGCTTGGGGCCGGTCTATGAGCGCTTCACCTCATTTCAGGTCCATGTAAAGAGGTGGTGAGACTACTTCTTAGATGTGAGATCGAGCCACCGAAGGATCATTGAGAAGTCTTCAAGGATAGGTCATCAAAGAGAAGGAGAAGCGAAGACTATGTATTTCGGGGCCGAGCAATGGATCATCTCCCTATCGACTGCAGCAGCACAAATGCTGCTGCCTATTCGAGCGAGCGAGGGAGCTATCTTTTACTTTCTGCACGGACTTCAGTTTGGACAAACGCCTCCTCACTCTCACCTCTGACTCAACCTCGATCTCTCTTGCTTTCTGTGTTGAATCGTTCTCATAACCTCAAACCCGGCTGCCTGAGAGCCTTCGATACACTGTCACCATGATGCCACTCGCGGGATTGAGACTCAACACCGTTGTCCAGCGTGCAAGCGTTCCTCGGGAGCTCACTGAAAGAGCCAAGATGCCACCGTCAGAGCCTCGCGCAACCTCTGAACCTGTCCTCCACCAAGCACAGTAAAGTCACCCGTAGCCTCTTGGTAATACAACACTGACATGTCTGGAACCTCTAGAGTGGCGATGCTCGTATCTCCGACCACCACCAAGTCGACCGATCGCTCGAGCGAGCTACCAGATACCGAAGATCCAGATCACGTAGCAGCGCCTCAGCTCATCGTAAAGCTGAAGCACCGGGCTACTTCGAGCACATCAGCAACAACAACGACCATCATGGACAGCGGCGACGCAGTTTCTGAAGGTCAAGATGGTGACAAGGGCTCTAAGGTCCAAACATCGGCGAGCATGGCGAGCACGGTCAAAGAGCCGGAGAATGAGACTTTGGAGAAGGCAAGGAACAGCTACGTGAGCATCATGTCTTCATGACCATCCATTTTATGATGCTAAGCCCATCCCAGGTACATGCTCTGCTCAGTCACAAGCGTAAACGAGGCGAAGACGAGGTCTCTGAGCTGGAGGACCTGCGAAAGAAGTTCGCGCGACAAGAAAAGGAAAACGCCAGCCTTCGTCAGGACGTCGAGAAGTCCAAGTCTGACAGCGAGCTGCTGAAGGAGCTGAAGGGGCGGTGGAAACACTTCGCGGCGAGGATCAAGAGCTATGAAGATACCATCATGAAGTACGCGAAGTCCGCCGAAGCCTGCAAGCCGATCATTCTGGACGCTATCGAGAGCAAATGGTACGCAGAGCTAGGCGGTCATGACGACAAGGAACGCAAGTTGCTGGCGGCCGAGAAGGCTCGTGCGGATTACAAGGAGCTGTTCGAAGTTTCAGACACCGCACTATCAAAGAAATGATGAGCGGGCATGATGAGGCGGGCAAAAGATGGGGTCGAGTATGATTTGCACATAGCCCAGAGGGGATGTATAGTATGAAGGCACGCCAGGCAGAGATCGAAAGGCCCTCGTAGCGGGCGCTCTCTCTCTCACATCGATTACGAATGTATCCGGTAGCCTCATGCAAATGCTCCACCCGTGATCATCACATCGTTCTCTTCTCGCTCGCCAAATCCTGCTATCCGTGATTCGACCGGGCACGCGGTATCGATGGTCTGCTAGAAGTCATTATCCTGCCACGGGTATGTCTGCGCGCTTGCAAAACGATCGTGTACTACGGCTGCGAGTGCGGTCTGCGAGATGATCGGTATCTCGGCTACATTTATGGCTCGGTCTTTAGAGGAAGCTTGGGCGATGAGCCCTCTACCGTCCACTTGTCTAGCACATAGTATGCATTAGGTAGTTGCCGACTGTAGTCCATGCCATGCCCCATGACAAGGAAGCGGCAACTGTGTACTACAGGAGCATTTACAGCGGCGCGTTACTACTCTAGCATGTGCGGAGACCAAGACCCAAACGGCAGGTCGTCTTCACGGTAGTGCGTACCCGGTGCAGGAGAGCAAGCTCCTCAAGCCTATAGCGACAGTGGCTGTCCAACGCGCCTAGCCGAAGCATCGACCCACGAGAACAGCGACATGGCTCCTCATATGTCCCGAAAACTCTCCTAGGCGGGTTGTGCTGGCCAGCCTGCGCGGAAGTTGACATTCTGGTCCAGCTGCACTGTCGGCTGCCGAACCGACACAAGCTTCCCGTATGTTATGCCCCTTGTATGGTTATAGACCCGCCATTGCGATCTCAGGTATCACAGGGTGGATCTTGCGGTGTGCACCCGATATCGCGACGTATCAGAGGCTGTGTCCTGTTCGTGACAGGTCGTTTCGACGTAGGTGTTCAGCGCGACGCGTCTTCGCGCACTGTAGACGCGAGCGAGATGCGCCACCGGTAGTCACGGCGAGCTGGAGTTTGTTCCAAAGGTTCGGCGTCCAATAGCGAGGATGGTTTGTCTGTATATCGTACGTCATTCGGCGGTGTGGAGGGGGGTTTGATGTCCTTTGGTGGTGTGCCTGCCCGAAGTGCCTGTCTTTCGCGCTAGCCTAGTCGTTAGCGCGACAGGTATCCCGCTCCAGGTCGTTTGCATCTCCATCACTTGTCTCATACACGAGCACATTCAGCCTATCACAAGATTGACTTACATCTGGCATCACTGAAATGTCTCAGTATTCCTGGCGGTCAGGCCTGAACGGCTGCCTTGACGCGTCCGATGGCGGCCCCATGTCCCAATTGCCTTCTCTTGGCACTCAGGTCGCCCGTCACCCATTGTTTGTAGTGACTGAGCCTTAATTCGCGGGTACCCGTTATTGTAATGACGAAACTCAAACTTGCGGTCACTGTCCATTTCAATCGACTCAACCTCCTGCTTCTGCGTTACTCAATTCGATCCTGCCGCGCCTGATCTCTGCCACTCTCGTACTCTTAGTCACCTCCCATCTCTGGACCTGACAAGTCGCTCACGAGTTCGGCGAGTCTTGCATGAAGATGTTACAGCTAAAACTACGGCCGTTCCCGATTCATCACTCTAATCGAACTCACCCACCCCGTGCCAGGCGCCAGCCGACATATCTCCCTTCGCACCTCGCCACAAATCCTACTATGGTTTCAGACAGCAAGCCGAGTTCTCATCTTATCGGCACAAACAACAACGCTAACACATCCCCTGTTCATCATGAGGCCTTGACAAGACTTCGCGAGGTCCTTCCCGATAATCTCTGGCCGGAGGTACGCCCAGCACTCTCAGAAGACGTATCGTTCGGCAAAGCAGAGCTTCAACACGGAAGGGTACTGGTCGGCTACGTCAACCCGGAACAGGGCCAGGGACAGGATACTGCGGAAGAACGCGCCTTGTGGGCACATCTCTGGAAGATCGATTGCAGAGGAGGTGCTGTACTGAGCTTCTATTACAACACCCAAGAGGAGCTCCGATGCGGCGAGCCAAAGTTCCGCAAGGTCGAGTTCCAGAAATGGTGTTGCATGATCGCTACAGACCAATCACCTGTAGGCTCCTCTGGTGGCGAATGGGAGAGACGCCTCAAGACGGTCGTAAAGATCGCTCTCCTTGGTAGTGGATATTTGAACCCAAAAGATTATACATTTCCAGACCTGGCGACAATTATTAGTGTCATCAACAAGCGCAAGCCTACCCACCAGGCCAGTTCTTCTTCAGTGCGAAACGCCAACGGCAAGCGTCCGTCGGAGGAAGACGACCTAGAGACATTCGTCGAACAGATCATGCAACCTGACTCTGAGGACGACTATCTGGATGGAGATAACGAGGAAGATGTGTCTCTGACAGAACCTAGCAGTACCGCTCACGCGCCTTCCACAAAGAAGTCTGGTATGACACCATCGCATGTACAAGAACTGCAGGAAGCATTTCCGCCTACAGTCTGGCCACGTGTCGAGGTCTGCAATGAAAACGTCGGCAAGATCTACCCCGGAAAAGTCTACCTTGGATCTCTGCCATCTGCTAAATCGCCGAGCGGTTCACCACAGGAGGTGTGGGCAAGGGTCAAAGGGAAGGCGTCCGCCAAAAGGTCTGGACACATTCTGTGCTACTGGAACAACGGCCGAACGGCAAACTTGAGGGATGGAGATCTCGTTAGTAAGATAGATTTCGACAAGCCTTTTCGATATCTTGGAGATCCTGAAGCACGCGAAACGAAGCAACACACACGTGATCCCTGGCGGGCTTTGGTAGCCGTTTGTGTACGGGCAGCGCTCGTCCACGCGGGACTGATTGACGGGGACGAGCTCTCAATCCAGGCAAAACCAGCACGAGTCGCAGAGATCATCCGTCAAAACCGGGAGAAGCTTGAGACCAGCACCGCAAAACCCGCTGATGTAGAAGCTTCGAGCGACGTCAATGCTTCATCCAGCATTGGTGTTCCTTCCAGTCCTCCAATCATCCCGATTGCAGACATGAGGCCCAAAAAGCGTCGTATGGACTCTGGTCACGAAGCTGGTGTTGATGCTGGAGATTCAGTCTCATTGGCCACGACACCAGCCCCGAGAGGATTTCCGGCCGTAAGCTCGGTAAGTCACTAAATAGCTCGTGTTACCCTTCTAACCCTCGATCAGATATCTCCATCAATACAGTGCCTCAGGAGGGCTCGTGAGACTGGGCCAGGGTCATCATCTTACGAGCTCGCCGCGTCCAAGAAGAAATGTGCAAATCTCGAAGCCGAAGCCCAGCGACAGAAGACGGAGAACGAACGGCTCCAGGCAGCCTGTAAAGAGAACACTGTTAGCGCGGAGTCTTTGCAAAGTGAGTTGGCCGCCGCCCGTGAGAAGATAGCGAAGCTGGAGCGAGATGGCGCGGAGCTACAAGCGGAGACGAACAGTCTCAGAAAGTTGAAGCAGGCGCATGTCAAACATGCTCAGCACATTTTACTCGAAGTCCTGGCTTTCGACATTGGTGAACGAGATGGCATCGATCCAGACACGGCAACACGAGATGCTCAGCGCCAGTATGTCGAGACCTACGGTATTGAAGTTGAAGGCGGAGCGCTGAGCGATATGGCTTGAGTGCGGCGGGAATTTCCGAGAACTCAGCGATCTTGGTGAAGCTGCTCTCATTTGATTCTTGCTTACTATGCGCAAAAGCTATGGTCCTTGGAAGCGCTTCGGCTGTTAGTCAGGCTCTATGTGCCTATACATGACACAGCCGATGCTATGAATGCAGTCTCTGGAGCACAATGAGCAGGCAATGGGGTTATATGTATTATATCTTTCTTTGCGGGTTGCGTTCCAAAAGTGTGCATTTACTGCTTCCTCTCTATCCACCATTAAGGCAGCACTTGGCTGGGCCTCTTTAGAGTGCCTCAGAATTGAGCAGGATGTGTCTAGGCATTTGTGTAGCCGACAAACGTTCTTTCGGTATAATTTGCGCATTACAGTGAATGCATTTCTCGTTTGTTATGATCTCCTAGGTAATCCGACGACGCTAGCCGCGTTAATGACGCAGTGCGCCCTCCCTTGTCTCCTACAACTTGTACTATATCGAGACTACGCTATCAATCTGATCACGCACAAGCACATCGGATATACAGTCGCAACAACACAGAGTCATCTCTGTAGCGCTATATTGTCCAAGTAGTTGGTATAGCCTAGAGACCAGGTAAGTCCCTTCTTTTCTCAGACGCAAAACAGCACCCAAACAGGCTCAAGTACTCTATGAACCACAGACAGTCGGCTCATCAAAGATGTAACACGATAGCAATTACTGACTACTACATAGATCAACTTACCCGCATGGCGCCCACAATTCAAGAGGTTCGCAGACTAGCGCATCGCGACATACAGTGTCTGCTGATAGAGGCTAACAACTACAACAGCCCACTAAAGATGTACGCATCAACAAAGCGGTACTCAAAGAGCAGCAAAACAAGCATCCGGCCGTCCTCGCGAAGCTACGCAACGCCATCCCAACCGACTACTATCCTACAGTAGAAGCCTCACAACAAGACATATACTATGGACGTCCATTCTACCCCGGCAAAGTTCTCCTCGGTACAAACGATGGTACTCGCGTGTGGGGCTATCTGCGCCGGATAATGAGTAATCACAAGACGACAATGGAAGTACACTACGAGGACAACCGCGGCGGCGACAATACGGATCATACACCGTTTGCGCAGTCTCAGTTCGTACCATGGTGTCGCCTTGTCGCAGATGACGCGTGTCCTCTTGGTACTGCAGCTTGGGAGGAGCGATTGAAGATAGTGATCAAGATCGTGATGTTGGAGGCTGGCTACTCGGAAGCCACAGTGTCTGGTATACCCGCTGATCTACTCGCATCGATACGGAAGAATGTCGAGAAGGGTCTGCACAACGTGTCGCAAGCAGCTAGGCCAAGTATATACTCGTCGGCGGGCCTAATAGCAGCTCCCGCTGCATCGGCTTCCGCCCCCGGCCATACTGCAGAGGGCAAAGACAGTATCGCACTTCATATGTCGAGGCTTAAATCGCAAAACATGACAGCGACAAACTGCATCAAGGCACTGAAAGACGTCATCCCTGCCGAACATTGGTTCCAGACGCGTCCCATGGCGACCAACATAGCACGAAAAGTCACCCTGCTAAACCCCGACGACAAGGAACACTTCGCCTTATTCCCTGGCAAAGTCCTCATAGGCCATCTCCGCGACACCGACAGTACACCAGTATGGGCAGCATTCCGCCGTCCCAGACGCACTGCCAAGATACAGACACCGCAGTGGCGCATGTGCTTCTTCGATGATAAGCTATTCGAGATCGAGCTGCCCGCGACCCTAAACGGTACCGTGGAGTTCGCGCCTGGGTTCCAGCTACTCACTGAGAGTAAAGACACCGTCGTTACACGTAAGGTCTGGCTTGCTAGAGTCGGTATGTGCGCACGTGTCGCGCTCATCGACGCTGGACTCCACGACGATGAGGGCTTTGCAACTCGGGGAGACGCACGGCCCAAGGAGCTGGTTGCAGTGATCAAGAAGGCGCGACTACGACGGACACTCCAGGGAGATGGACAGTTAGAAGCTCTGCCGCCGCCATACCGCAAGTCGTGGAAGAACCATACACCGGAGGCTTCTGCTGTGGATGCTACCGTGCGTGATCCAGTACAGGCGCCTACAGACACCCAACCCAGGAATGACGAACAGCAAGCACAATCGCCCCCGGAGGATCTCATCCAAGATCTCATCGAGATATCCGAAGACGAAGACGACATCATGGAATCAGGCTACCAGCTCCGCGCATCCAGTCCATGGCCCACTTTCCCGAAGCGCGAGCTCTTCACCCCGGCGCCCACCTCTACCGCTATGAACAAGAAACAAAAGATCGCTCCGTCCAACCGCACGTCTCTGCTCGACTTCATCAACCTGACTACTGCCATCGACACCCCGGATACCACTGCGCTCGAAAAACAGGTCCGCGCATTGACTGAAGCCAAGACATCTCTAGAAGAGACTGTCAACGATATGAAAGCACAGATCAGCGACTATAAGAAGAAGAATCGAGAGTTGCAGGTGTTCAAGGCCAAGCATGTTGAACACTGCCAAGCTGTGATGCTCAAGTTACTCACACAGAGGAATGTGCGGAATGGAAGTAGTGAGGTGGATGCGGAGAGGGACGCGAAGACGGAGTATACTCAGGTCTACGGTATTGCTATTGTGGAGGACATTGGAGAGGACTGAGAGGGCTACTGTCGATTGGGTGGATGTAAAGAGTTTGGTTTGATGTCATGGGAGCGTAATGTTTTGGTCAGAGAGGTGTATTGGGAACGTAGTGTTTTGTTTACAGGGGTCTCAGCTCAGAACCCACCAAGACCATCGTCGCTGTCTTCGTAGTCGTAAGACCAGTTATGATCAGCGTCTCTTTCCACCCGTTCTTCTTTACTACCCGTCAACTCCTTCCACTCCCGTTCCTCCACCGCTTTCCCCAGCCCAATAGATAACTGCAAATCCCCGTCCTCACCATCAAGCGCATGGTAGCTCCACACATAGTCCACATCCGAAATACAATGTGGTTCATTCACGGCGCCTATGCGGCATTTTACTTTCAGTAGCTCGACTGCGACGACTGAACCTTCTTCGCCAGGGGAGGCCATGTTAGATGCCGAGTCTATCCGGCGGAAGGGTAGTTGGACTTGTTGCGTTTGCGGGGTTTCCGTAGCCTCGGTTATGGGCTCGTGTGACACGGTCGCACGCTTGTGGCTTGGAGATTTGGAAGTTTGGAGGCCGGTGACGAAGTAGATTGGCTTGTGTTGTTGCGATAGTTTGCGGAGGAAGTCTTGTGTGTTGGTGTCGTTGCGTAAGGTGTCGAAGACTTGTGATGGTTCGGTGACGCTGACGTGCAATGTAGATGTAGCATCCTCTTGTTTTGAGCGGGTCACCTTCTGTGTGAGCTCGGAAGATAATGAAGGCTTGATGGAGTCGGAGGCGGCGCTCAAAGGGTTGGTAGTGATCTGCCCGAGCGTGATGGATGTTGATGGCAGTGGTTCTGGGAGGTGTAGAATCGACATTTTTGAGACAGATCTGTATGAGAATTGCGGCTAAGCTGGGTATCTTGGGTTGATGGAAAAGAGTGTAGGTGAGACTAAGATGGGGAGATGCAGGACAGTCAAATACAAGCGCTGGCCAGGACCAGCGGTGAAGTTATGTTTCGACGCTGTGGACTTGGCCCAGTCTTCAATCGCACCATGACATAACTGCTGATGCTGTTGCGTTAGCATAACGTCTCTGCGCTTGATGCTAGTTCAGTGTGACGTGTGCCATTCGTTGTCGCCCTGTCGTCGGTCGTACGGGAAGGGATGATCATTCGGCGCGAGAGTATAGCTCGGCTAACAAAGGGCTACGAGGCCCAGTCTTTGCTCCACCAAGGGTTAAGTTACTCAATTGGCGAACAAAGCCCGCAAACTTGCGATTGCGTTACTAAGAAGCAGCCGGGGTGGTCTGATGGAGATCGGCTGACTTGTTCCTGAGTGCGATCCGACCTCGGGCTCGGAAGGCTAGATTGCATGCATCAGCGGGAGGACGCGGAGCCGCATGCTAAGATTTTCCATAGATCTTTGAAGACAATTTCGCAAGGAGCTGCATAGCCATTGAAATTTTCGTGAAGAGATGCCACACGGAGCCTAATATGCCGTGGGTATCTCGTAAGGTCAAAGACTCCACATCTTGCGTGCAACCTTCCGGAACCAGTAGAACAACAGCTATCGCACTGGCAAGAACGCTCGCGTGTCAATATACGACGATAACGAAGGATGGAGATGGAGATTGCTGATAACGGATGTGTGCTATAGTGAGCCGCTGCCTCGGGATGGTTTGCAAAGGATGAGGGGTGATTCGTCATGTGAAGGGCTGACTAAGGACGAAACGTGGCGTCGTGGCGCGTGGGCGTGGGCTGGCGTGACGCGATCGACATGACACGCTCTTGGACGTGACATTTGCCCTTGGTAATATATGCGTCGCGCTTGCCGTCATTGCACCGTTGTCGCCTACAATAGACCGTCGCTCGTCCGTCCTTGATATGGAGATGAAGCTGGGTCGGATGACTGGGATGGTCGGCCATGAATGTCGCTGCTTTCGGCAGCGGGCGGAAAGCTGACACTGCCACACTGCGGGAGGAGCATGTACCGTAAACATGACAACGCCAACTTTCGGGCCACTTTTGCAGCCCATACACCTACCAATTCCTACGGCTAGCCTGCCATGGCAGAGACATCCATAGCCCCTACCCACCACCAGCGTCGCCAGAGTGCCCTCGCCGACATACAATTCGCCTCTATCGTCGACGATGACCTCACACCCTCCGAAGACGAGTCGCCGGAGGAAAGCGCGTTCGGGCTCGAGACAGCACAGTCAGCAATTGGAGTCAGCATAGGAAAGCAGCAGACGCGTCTGACTTCGCCGAAAACGCCGGCTGCGGAAAAGGCTGCTGCCCTAGAGGACACGGAAGACGGAGCCTTTTTCGAGGGCTGGCAGGAAGCTACCGATGCCACACCGGAACTGAGAAAGACGACACCGCGTCCAGAACCGAGCAAAGATGTTCAGAGAGCTGACGTGAGGCCGAAACCCACGCACACATCGAGCAATGACGACCGCGAGCGGCAATCCGACCCTCAAACGCGACTTCCTTCACCATGGCGAGCAGGTCCGAAGACATTCCACAAGGAGAAGGCGGGCGACCATCGAGCTACACTCCGCGAACACCTACAGATTGGAAGACGGCGGGCATCCTCGAGCGGCTCCATGGGGGACACGATGCGCAAATACATGCCCTTCACTCTGCCCACGTCTATCACCAAATCCTACAAAGACATGCACTTCTCGCTGCCGAGTCTTTCCGCACTCTCGCTCGATACAGAGAAACCACGCACCTCTGACAGGAGGAGAAGAGATACCTTCGCCAGCAGTGGACCAGCCCGAGACATACCACAACAGGATGGAGCCAGCCATTCCACACCCAAAGAGTCGAGGAGCGCATCGAGGAGCCTCGTACAGGTACCACAACATCCCAATACCGCTCCGATACCCCAACGAGAGTTCAGCGACGAGAGCACCGATACCCTTCAACCGTCCCCTAAGATATCGAGCGACCGACCGGCGCCTAAGTTACGGCGGTCCAATTCCGAAGGCTCTTTGCTCGTATACCGCACAAGGTCTTTTGCGTCTTCGCTTGGCGACGACACGCGCTTCGAGAGCGTCCAAGAGCAGGTCAACAGTAGGCTGAAGGCCCTCAGAGACAGCTGGCAAGACTCGAATTTCAAGCTGCCAAGCCCCTCGTTCCCAAACTTCAACCTATCGTCCAGCAGCGAGATATTCAAAACCCGCAATGCCAGTATAGCGTCTAGACTCCGCGAAACCGACAACGTCCGCGCAAACGAGCCTGCACCGGCAGCACGTCGCGACTCGACAAGGAAGAAGCGCCTGCCGTCAAAGGGTGGGGACAGCGACTTTGAGCCACATCCATACTTCACACAGGCTTTGCAAGAGCTTGAGGGGGACTTGGTCGTGTTGGGAGGCTATCGAGGATCCATCTTGCGCTCTGCAGAACCGCCCCATCGACAGCTCTGGGTGCCCATAAAAGTCGGGTTGAACCTACGCAAGGTAGACTTGGAGGTACCTTTGGACCCAGATGCGGATGAGCGCATGGAGGAGAGCATTATACCCAGCGGCATGCTGACCCATATTGGCCCCGTCGATATAGCCAAGCGCCTATTCAAGCGTCTGAATGCATGCGATAATGTCAAGGATGGTATACTCAGGGTCCACAACTACGGTTACGACTGGCGGCTCTCTCCGCACTTCCTAAGTCGGCGGATGATACAATTCTTAGAGTCGCTGCCCTGTAATCAGCCAGGCGTCCCTCCAGAAAAGCGTGGCGCCGTTATCGTCGCACACTCATTAGGCGGCTTGATCACGCGTCATGCTATCAACCAGCGTCCTGATCTAGTAGCCGGTGTTGTATATGCCGGTGTGCCTCAACGCTGCGTGAATATCCTCGGTCCATTCCGCAACGGCGACGATGTCCTCTTCTCCTCACGCGTGCTAACAGCACAAGTAAACTTTAGCATCCGAACATCCTACGCTCTTCTGCCTCTCGATGGAAAGTGCTTCATCAACAAGCGCACGAAGGAAGAGTATCCTGTAGACTTCTTCGACGTCAATACCTGGAAAGAACACCGCCTCTCACCATGTATAGCAGCACCTCTGCCCCGCCCCGAACAACCCAAAGACAGCAACTTCAGCGTTAGTGGCCTGATGAACGCCGTCTCCTCATCACTCCCCACCTTCTCCACTCGCAAAAGCAGCACCGCAAAAGACGCAGCCGACGTAGCTCGTAACGCCGCGAACAATGTCACAGAAGGAAGCGCTGAACAAGCAGGCATGGGACCACAGATGGGCCACGAACACAACATCGAGACCTCCAAAGAGCCGAACCCTGCAACCGATGTCACAATTCCCTACGACAAAGCCGTGGAGTATCTCGCACGAACCCTCGCTGAAGTCAAAGCGTTCAAACAAGAACTCGACCACCGCCCAGAACACACGACGTCGAACGCATACCCACCCATCGCACTCATCTACGGCAAATCCACACCAACGGTATATGGCGCAAAGGTAGAAAGCAAAGAAGCCATCAAACGCGCAGACGTGTATGATGAGCTTGCCTTTGCAAGTGGCGACGGTGTGGTACTCGCTCGTGCGGCTATGGTGCCTACTGGATATAGTGTGGTTCGGGGCGGTGTCGTTTCCAGCGACCGCGGTCACGTCACACTTCTGGGTGATTTGGAGGCTGTAGGGCGGTGTCTTTGTGCTGTTATCCATGCAAGGAGGAATGGCGTTGGGATGGGGGCTGGGGCGCGGTGAGATTATAGAGGCGCCTATACATCTCTACCTAGAGTCAATGAGATTAGATCGAGTTCATGGACATAGTGCTTCGTTTCTTGTTATGTGTGGATTTGTACTTGTACTTCGATGCAATATATCTGTGCTACGTAAAGGCGGTAGTTTTCTTAGGCAAAGTTCATGATCCTCACGCCAGAAGTCTCAACAGCCCTGACAAAACCGCACGCCTCACGACCGCCATCACACAATCTTGCCGCAACAAACAACAAAACTGCGCTGGTCTTCGCCAAGCCATCTGCCCTTTCCCAACCGTCGCGTTCCTCGTGTGTCTCCATCGGCCCTTCTCTCGGCGCTACCCCCTCGTACAGAGGTTCGCTGGGCGTCGCGATCTGCGAGTGAACGGTGGAGCGGAGCGGAGCGCAAGGCGGCTACAGGCGATGCGACGCGACGGACGGTACGGGCGGGCCATCGTGCGCGGCGGCGCGTTGGGTTCGAGTTCGTAACGAAGTCATGTTTTGGTAGTAGGTGTCCGGGTGGGCACGTACCTAACTGGCTTTGTTGCGCCCTTGATGTAACATCGTCTCGTGGTCTTTGCGCTGGAGTCTTGGGTAGGAGTTGGGATGGAAAGCTGTGGATGGTATTGAGACTGTGAGGGGTTTGCGGTGGTTTTGCTTTTTCAACGGCTGTTGGGCATCTTGGGAGGCAGGAAAGAGCGTTCAAAAGCTCTGAATGGGGAAGAGATGAAAAGGCATCGCAAACGGATGTGTACTCCAGGAATCCGATTTCTCTCGATGATGCTGACGTCGATCGCAACAGTCTTGCCGTGTTCAATGACGAAGCTGACAACTTCAAACCAACTCAAGAAAGACCTGGTGGAAATTCCAAATCGATGACCTTCGACTGAAGGGTTCCCATGTTGAGGTTCAGCAGTAAATCGCTCAGTTCCAAGACCGGTACCAATCTGGGCTCATGCACTTAAGGAAAAAGCAGAGCTGGTTGATGCAAGTTGCTATAGTGCTGCAGTTGACCATGAGTCAAAGAGGATTGCTGGACTCGAATCGAGTCAAGGGGAACATGTGTGATTAGTAAAGGGGGGTGTTGATCACGTTGCTCAGCTCGATCGAGATATGCTGAGCCACCCACATCGTCATGCAGCACCTCGTGTAAGACACTAGACTTCTCTTTAATGGCATCGCAGCTTCCCAATCACGGCATGGACGACTCGATATTTGAGAGCAATCTATCGTGACGAAGTTCTACAGTCTGGTACATCAGCCATGTCATGTAGCACTAACAGACCCCTATAGGCTGCGCTTAGAGTGTCAAGTCAAAATCTGGCTTGGAAACGCGCATGCCGCGTGACGGAATGCGAACAGAAAGATCAGCCGGTGGGAACAGCTCCGGTGGTGCGCACAGCCAGATCCATGGATTGTTGCGTGCGAAGAGGTCCTTTCCGTTTGAGGCTAGTATGCTTGGCGTTGTCAGGCCATCTGGTACCGTACCCCAGCCTTCCGCTAATCTCACTCGGAACCTCCGTCTTCCCCATCATCGCGATCACGTCGCCAATCGCTCTATCTACCCCATCTGGATCAATTGGCAGCAACAGCTCCTACTGAGATCGATTTCAACCAACTCAGGTTTGCTGCAGCGAAGCGAGATTTCGGCCTCAAATTCGTCACGAAAGTCGCGATCCTTCATTTAAGCGCGCGTATGCAGCTCTGACCATCACGTCACATCCCCAACCAATCCTGGACTATCACGCGATGATGTGCAGCGGGGATAAAACTGTCTTGTCGGGGATGCGGTAACAGACAGTGCACTCTTTAGCATTCCACACTGGTATCAATGCGGGGGTAAGGAGCTCGTGGCTTCGGTTGCGTCTGACGGCTTGGGGCCAGCCTCCAAAACTTCGCTTTGCCTTGTGTCTTCCAGACGAGTCATGATCAGATGCTGACAGGCCATCCATGTAGTCATACGGCACATCCGAATTCTTGGGAATCTTCTCAGATGCGCAGGTGTATACACGCTAGGGTACGGAGTTATTCCGAAAGGACTCTGTACCCCTCCGATATCACAGCACCACGCGTCATTTCTCGCTGGTACCGATACACTGCTAGTCTCCCGTGCTCAGCTACTGCTCGATTGACCAAGTAAAGTCACTCCTTGACAAGTTCATCTCGCTGCTACTGCTCATCGCCTATTCGATGGACAACCAGCCCTGACAACAACCTTTCATGTCGTCCATCATCATCTAGGCTTAATTCGTGTGGGAAGAGCCTCTCAGGCGCACAAATTCAGCACGCCTCGCAGGGGATGGCTCAACATGGCCCTACCACAACGGAATCCTTCTGTCGATGCATTCCCCTCGAATAATTCCCGTTAGCGTCAACGGAGATATCGTCTTATCGTTCTTGCTGAAAGCGGAAGGTGGAGAGAGCAGTCAAACGCTCGCAACGAATCTAGAGCAGCCCACACACGTGATGGGCCGGTTCATGCGTGGCGTCGACTGGCCAGTGACGAGGCTACCGCCTCTCGCGAGTGTCAATACACGAGCCGCGCTCCTGTTGAATGCCGTCAGATCAAACACTTGTGAGTGGCGGAGGACGCATGATCGTCTCGAATAATCGACCACTCAAGCTGGTCGACTCACCGTCACGTCCAGGGTAAGTGCTTTCGGCTGACGATTCAGGGAGCTAACCTTAGTCTACCTGCGGCACGCGCTTCCCCCGCGGCTGCTCAGACCAATTCTTTGCATTCGCTCGAAATTACCATCTTGGTACTGGGTCCTTCGATACGATACTTGGGGCCGGATGTCATCCAAGCCCAAAGACCCACTGCTCCCGCTTTTACAGTCTTTGTAGTTTGGTCCGCTACTCAAACTCTAGGCCAGAAGTTGACAAGTTGTGGGATTCATGTACACAATCTAGCTGAACCTGGCTGGTTCAATTCGCACACAACGTACGTCGATAACCTCGACTCCCTGTCGTGGCCTAAGGAAAAGGCGGCCAATACGCCGCTCAGTTGGGCTTCCGCGACTGAAGATGAGATCAAGCTGGGGTTGTAAAGTGTCGATCAGCTGCTGACTCGAAACGATCTCCGCTACGATGATGGAGCCCCCAAACTGTGCCGCATTGCAGCTCGTATCGCATCGTCACCTTATGCAAGATTGCAGTGATTCCTTTCAGGTCAGAACTACGGTGGAGACATGTATCTCACAAACTGCGTCTCATGGGACTGCCAGGTTGTACCTCGTAACGATCCAAAATATAGGATCATTCATGTTGACTCTACAGGTTTCCAACTCGAACTGGCCAAACATTCTAACAAGAGCGCTTATGGCACAGCGGCTACTGCTCAATTCAGTACAGACAGTTACATCTCCACACCTTTTGGGATTCAGCATATTTCAGGTCACGACCAGGATTTAATCATAGTACGGCGCGTTGGTGAGATGCCAACTAGCTCGAGAGATGTAGAGGACCAGACACTCCCACGTTGACCACCGCCAGCTATCGTGGTGAGAATTGGTTTCTAACACCATCTAGAATAGGTGGATTTGCAAATAGTATGTGTGGCTGTAGCATACGCCTTTGAAACAAGTTCGCCGCAGCATCAAAGAGCTTGGGTTGAGCACGGCCTTCAATGCAGGAAGCCCAGGTTCTTCTACCCCAATTGGTAAGCGACGGTAGGTCCCTGCAGCAGCAACCAGTAACCAGCTGTCAAACCCAACACTTCTATCTTCGTCACAGGCGTGCGTCTTCTGCATTCCTAAGGACTCACCACGGTTAGCAGTACACAACATCCGCACTCTGGGCGCTCGAACCATCTTTGCCACACGTCAAAGCACGTATCTGACGCTGCCCCACGCTAAATAACGGTTGAGCAAAAGCCACCAGGCGAGCGCACCACACCCACATCGAGACCCTGATCAGATGGATCTTCGTGGCCAACTGAAAGCTTAGCCCCCGCTGCTTGCTGTACACATTCTAAAGGGTGCCTACCAACCACCATCTTAGAAGCGTGCGTCTGTCGAATGGGGCCTTATTCAGGATATTGGAACTCGATGAAGAGCAACTAACAAGAAAAACATGAGGCACTTTGCGACTAGGATACATGCCTGCAAAACTTCGGTCGTCTAACAAAGCCCGAAGCGTTCAAGACTCAACTGCTCGAACCACGCCGTACACTAGCTCGTCTACCCATGCTAGCTCGAGCCGTTGTTCGTTCGCGGTCAGGCTGTGCACGCACGCAGCGGCATGCTGGCATCGAGTACGCCAAGTCGCTCAGGTACCAACCTGCTGGGTCGTCGTTTTCACCGATCGTTAGCATTCCTTTCTCTGCTGAACCCTATGAACCACTCCTCGGAGCCTGTGGCATGATTGAGCGCTCGCTATTGCATCTGATCTATATTATATTGGCGCGGTCCTGCCAGTGTAACAATCAACCTCAGGTCTCACATCCACCAAGCACTCTGTCATACTCTTGTCTTTATACGACTCTCACATTGTTCATTGCATATTCATATTCTACCTACACAGTATGTCTATATACTCGACACTTGTATGCATGACTGACTGACTGGGCATTAGTCTTACCTCACCATCATGGAGCAACGACGTGTCCAGTCCTTCACCTCGAGCCCTTACCAATACGTGGTGGACTATCCTGGATCGCAGGATCTCTCCCGATGTGATTCGCATGAGCCTATCCCCATGAAGCATGGTAACGGATCGTACGATGAACGGATGTCTTTCCACCACCTTGCTCGCGAGACATCGACTACGCGATCATTGAGCGCTCCGATAGACGCCTTCGATCCATGGCTACTCGAGGGACCAGGTTGTGGCAGTCCGATGTCCACAAGTTCCTCGATAAGCCACAACGAGAGCCTTCCCACGCCACCTTACACCGGCATGCCAATGTACGATAACGTCGAAAGCCCGGCATTCCATCATGTTCGCTCTCCAGTCAACCACGAAGCCTGGGCAGCAGAACCAGAACATGTCTGGAGACCGAGTTACCCTGATCTTCCCACATGGGGCTCGCAACAGTTTTCATTGCCTTACCACGGTGGTCCAGCATGCGAGCAGATGTCACTGCAACCGGTTCAGCAATACGTCCCTCACTCTGGCCCTTCAGTAGCGCCGGCTTACATTCCCTACCACGCACCAGCTCCCTTCCCTACTGCCAGGGTTGCTAACCCAGGGCCCTTGAAGAAGGAACTGGCTAGTGACGCTGGACACAGTGAGAAGGAAAGCGACTCAGAGTCCGACGAATCTGAGAGCGACGATGATGCCTCGTTGCACGGTTCGTCATACTCGACCTCCCGGCGGTCTGGAGCGAATGCCAACGTCATGAAGCTCGGGAAATGGGGCGAGAATCCTGCTTCGTATCCCCTCCACCACACGCTTGACGTAAGGCACTGGCAATGTCCTCTAGACGACAAGGATCATGCTGGAGTCCCATGCCCAAAACGATTCCAACGACCGGAACACCTTCGACGCCACGTCAGGACTGTCCATGGCAATGATAGGTGCCACTTCTGCAAAGTGTGTCCCAAGACCTTCTCTAGGGGCGACAACCTTCGCGATCACTACTGGACGCACGTGAACCGTGGAGGCAGAGCAGGAAAGAACAACAAGATGAGCATTCCCGAGTTGAAGGCAATTCTCGGTCCCAAGGAGCGGCCGCTCATCAGACGTCTCAAGATGAAACTGAACCTGTTGAAGGAAAGGAACATGAGAGCGAAGCTTTGATTGAAAGCAGTGCGCTTCCTGCCACTGAAGATGATGTTTACATGATTTCTTCTTGTTATTTTACATTACTTTTTGAGGGTACCTGGCGCTGGGGAGGCAAGTCATCATCGTGCTTCGGCATGCTTCTGTACCATTTCTTCTAATTCTCTACTGTTCATAGATCTCTTTAGCGCGCATAGCTGTATGAATGACTATAAAATCTTAATGAACACCCTGCTATCCTGCCACAGTCTTAACTCTCGTAGGTGTGACACCTGCAGGGCCAAAAACGGAGTTTTGGACACGCCCATCTAAGGACCACTTGAACAGCGCCTCATGTAGCGTTTCGCTTAGCATTACTCGTTATCCGGCCCCCAACACCGAGGTTAGCTTTCAGCGTCTTTCGTTGCGCCTAGCGAGTCGTCCCAGCATGGCAATCATCGACGACTGCGACAGCTTGATCCTCCGACTACACGCTAATGCATCAGTCTGAACTGATTCCGCGATCGAACATGCATGGAAGGAATAAACATCGGTCAGAAGATCACATACAGCCAATCACCTTTATTCGCAGAAAAAGATTGGGGGCACCCTCACCGATTACACACAGCCCCAGGACAGGGAGAGACGACATGCAGGTGCTTGTCAGCGGAAAACGCCCGGTTCGTTAGATTCCGTGGAGAGGCGAGACGTGCGGTTTTAGCTAGCTCTCTGACTTGCCGGACAGATGAGCACACTGCATGGAAGCAGGGTTGTACCCTGTGAGGGATGCCTAGGTAAGCTGTCAATGCTCTGGCGAAAGCAGGAGTGAACGTCGAGGAAGACAAGTTCCCGCGCACTGACCACGATCGAAGGATGATCTTTGACTGAAGGTGTCCTGTACGCTGTATGTGGACGTTAGTGTCGTACGATTCACGATTCCAGATTCGATCTGACGATGGAGGAATACCAATCCAGATTGCAGGTCCTTCACCGATACTTCTCTCCCCGCATCTGGCAAAGCGAGATTGTAATCGCTGAAAGTCTGCATCTCCCCAACCTCAACCTCGAGAATGCGTTGAGATTGGGAATGCATGCTCACCGGAACAACATCATTGGATCGACCAGCATAATCGCGGTGAAAGAAAAGACACTGGTCTGCCATTGCGGTTCGTGCGCCGCTTGAATCGACGTATGGGAAGGCATATCAGTTTTCCGCGCGCCGCAGCGCTTAGAGGAGCCAACGAGAGTGCGGCACAGCAAGCCACAACCCGGCGCAGCACCCTTTCTCAGATTAGAATCTGCAATTCACCCGCATTAACCGCCTAGTCTGAGGGCTCATTCATGCACGCAGAGTAGTCTCGTACGAAAGTAGGGCCTCGCACAGTTGTTGTAGGAGTAGGATGCATTTGTAGTAGAGAATGACAGGGTATCTACTCCAACGGCGACGTCACTGGCGCTGTAGTCGCATGTCTATACGTGGAGCTCGTGTTGAAATCTTGGAGAAATATGGGCTGCGAGGACTGTAAGAACGCACGTAGATAGGATCAGTCTGGCGAGAGAAGGGGCGAGAGCGCCTCTGGGCCACACCATGATACACCGTAGGAAGGACAAAGGATGCCGTGTACTTCTGATGACCCATGAAACGCTTTGTCCAGACATATTTGCTGACATGAAAACAGTAAAATGACATATTATAGACGCGAAAGATCAAGTAAGAACGATGACACCCAACACGTCCTTCACACCCCCAGAAAAGAACCCAACAACAAGCAAATCCTGATGTAGAACAACTTTGCCGTAGACGTACAGTTTCTGTTGGAGATATGTCCGAAAGCGTCGAAAATATGGGCAGCTCACCTATATCGCCTTCCCAATTCGAACTGACCGCGCTTCTGCGCTACCTGCTGGCAGATGACCCACTACCCCACACTCGAGACTGGCCTTACATATTACAACAGAGAGTTTTAGTGATAGGCTGTTCATCGTTCGACACAACACCCGCTTCACCGTTCGGCCCGGGGCTAGATAGGACACTGCCGACCCTTTGCGTTGAGGCAGGTACCGACCGTAGCTTCAACTCATCATTGCCCTTGCATACGATGGCTTCAATCAGTATGCGGGCTTTCTGGATGAGGTTTGAACACCATCAGAGTGATGGTTGGGCACGCGCGCATCTCCAATCTTCCACTGAGCCCCAGACATGCGCTGAGCATGATGCAGCAAGGCCCAAGCTCTTGCATGATTCGAATCGAGATATGATCGAATCGAACGCATCACACCAATCTTGACAGGCTGCGTAAGTCTGTGCCCCGCCCAAGTCCAAGGCCTCCAGATAGAAGGCAGCATCTGCACATGAAGCCTCTGTACATGGGTCGACTTGCTACACACCACTAGCTTGTGCTGTATTGGCGATCAGTACCTCGCGCGACATGCGGTGTAGATTTCGTGTCGCACCTTCATTGAGCCATGATGATTTCTTCGATGCATCCTGCAACATCATCATCCAACTCGCCGCTAGCGATAGCTTCCGCTGTGATTGCCGGGATTGCCGCGCACCCGTTTCGTCACGCCTTCGTAGACGGCGTCTACCCCTCAACGAGGTAGCGATCCTGCGCTCTTCCTTCGCCTCTAGCGTGTAGTACGGATCGTCTGATCAACATCTCCTCGCTTGCAGGAAAGCGGTCGATAGACGCATCACTGACGAAAGGACAAAGCCCTTGCGTAGACGTTTGCAAAGACGTTCCATGCTACGCATGCAGGCGGGCAGTCGACCGTTCAGCGGCCCGAGCAGAGTTGGTGGAGGAATGCCGGTAGTGGCTGCCAGTCGTAGTGGTCGATTCAGCCGTGTGGTCTTCCAGACCTCCCAGCTTATCAACACTAGGAAGTGGACTGTGCGACTCCAAGTTTCCAGCCTTCTAGAACAATGATGTCTGCTAAGCTGTGAATTTGAGCTTAACAATAGAACCAACAATCTTGCTGGAGGTGCGATGACGTTCACTGTCCCTTGATGCTGCAATGGATGGCTCATGTGTGTATGGGCGGGCGTGCATGCGACACCGCCTGCTTCGCCTCCACACCTGCTCGTCCTCAATCGTAAGGTCCAACACACCACCTCAGCTTGCAGCACGCCAACAGTGCTATTATTACCACCGCATGACGACTATTGTGATACAATACGTTGAGACGATGTTGATGGAGGTGGAAATGACCATGAGCTGGGAGACGTTTCTTGGATACTGGAGGACGTTCGCGTGCCGACGGGTAGTCCAGTCATCGGTGTGGTCTGTTATGTGCCGCTTTCCGGCATGAGAGTCGTGCTGTGATCGAATGATAGATTCGGGCGCGTCGATGTTGCGATGATTCGCTGCGTTCACGATTTGGGGCAGACCTATGTTGTCCTTCGCTCAGCCGCGATGGCACTTTGGCTACGCAATATAGAGGACTTGACGCTGCGAAAGTTCGGAAGATACATTGTGTAACAGTGACCTCCTGAGCGTCAGACCTGGAAGATCCAGCCAGATTACAGGAATGACACAGCTCTCACTAGAGCGATTCAACTGATGACGAACTCTGTGTCTGTGTAGCTTGATCTGTCTTGGAGAAACTCCCCTTCCATTACTCCTTCCACGTAAGCAGCATCGACGATGATGTACGTTCCATCGTTCTGTGGTCTCAAAACTAGTGGTAGGAGACATCCAAAGAGGATACACACTACATCACCGCTTTGAACTTTCATACCCGCAGATGCAACATAGCCGCTTGTCGTCGTGAAAAGGCACCCTTTCCAACGTGGGTATATACTAAAAATGCTTATCATGTGGCGGTATAATGACTTCGCAATGCTGAATTCTGGATCCTCGGCCAGACCGTTCTTTTCCTGAGAAAGCATATGTCGCCAGGTATCGAGCGCTGAATAGCGCTGGAGGACTTCCCATTCATCTACGAGAGCTTTGGGCATCGGTTGCTTGATGCGCGACTTCAGGTTGTCCACACTCCGTCCATCTAAAGCGACACGCCAAACGTCACCTCTTTCTACCTTTGCGTTGACCTCGTCCGGCAAGAAGCGCTTACTCCATGCTTTTCGAGCGATATGAGTAAAGTCTTGTAGTGTCTGTAAAAGCCATGGCACGAATGCATTCAGGTGCTGACGGAGGAAGAGACTGTAAAACATGGAGTTGTGTTTGTCCCTGGCCAATTCGCTGTAGCAATCCGTAAAAATCATCTGGGTTTCTGCGACCTGTCCAACGATGGCGCCAGTGATCTTGATAGTACTCGCCTGCTCGTCATGCTGAACGCTAGAAAATTTTCGTCCAGTGCTTGCGCCCTCCTGCACGAGGTCGTAGCGGCGAAACAGATAGTCCTTGAGGCGGAGAGACAGCAGGAGTGTTTCCTCCGTGAAATCGTGGGACCAAGAAGGCTTCTCAGTCCAATTTACTTCGGATCGCCGCAGCACAATGTTCAACAAGAATTCCAGGTCTTTCCGCTCTTTCATAACGCCGACGACGGCTTTCTGGAATGCCCACGTAGTTTTCTGCGTATAATCGGGCTCGAAAGGTTCCAGTGGCTGTCTTTCTACGAGACCAAGAAGAGCATATACGAGATCCCGGGGATCGGACGCTGATCTTCCATATGACACGTATATAAGATCCTCCAAAGGTATCGTCCCAACCAGACGGTAACGCTGGTAAATTCGTACAAACTTTGAAATCGGAAGTTCCCAGAATCTCTCGGGATTACGAACTTGACCTAACAAGTTCACACGTTCCACTAAGTCGAAAAGGCTTGCCCACGAGATCTCTCGAGACCCCCAGAGTACGAGCGAGTGTTCGTTGGCTACCACACCTTCTTGAATGGTCCAAACGCGTTTCCACCATTTACAGGCGAATAAAGGTTCCGTTTCAACTTTGAATTTGATCTCTTCCTTTTCGATACCCTCAAATCCCTGGTTTTGCAAGCGTTCTAGATAATCCATAACGTGATTTATCTCTTCACTTGACTCTTCGTCACTCATCCAGAGTTTCTGATCATTGCAATCCCTCATACGCGAGAGTACCTTTGTACCCAGCCAGATAAGCACCCTTGACGCTGACGAATAGATTCGATGCATCTTTCTGACCTGCTGAGACTTCTCTTCTGGACTGCTTTGGTCGATACACACGGCATCTATCCACAAATCTCGTATCCGATCTGTATATCGAACGCGTCTCAGAACGGAAGCGAGGTTGTAAGTTATCACCATTTCGTCATCATTCACCTCGAGCACTTCTTCCCCTGGCCACTCCGCCCACACATATGAAATCGCTTCATAAATCGGCGGAGTTGGTGAGAAGTGTTCGGTGTGGAGCCTGCCTCGCAATGGTGCATGATGATCAGATGCTGGAAACAGGCTGAAGACTCGTATCTGTGAAAGGCCGTTATCGAGCGCCTGGTAATGAAAATTATGCGCCATATCGTTGGTCTGGAAGTCACCTCGCACACCGTAGACATGCGGGAGGCGCGTGGACGGTGGTGGAAATGTGTCCTTCGCAACATACGAGGGGCCCCGCTTTCATTGGATGGTATGGCACTAACCGAAATGGGACGGGATCCACTACACGTCC
Organism: Alternaria infectoria; assembly: GCF_024043175.1. Classification (NCBI taxonomy): domain Eukaryota; kingdom Fungi; phylum Ascomycota; class Dothideomycetes; order Pleosporales; family Pleosporaceae; genus Alternaria; species Alternaria infectoria. The sequence goes on from NW_026250697.1 coordinate 265,299, forward strand.
AGTCGCTATTACCATTCCTTAGTCACCACACATGAACACTTACATTCACGCACGAAACCGAGAGAAGAGTACCAAGTCTGATATATGGGAATACAATGTTAATTTCGTCGAAGAAAGACTCCAGAAGTCAGACAGTTTGAGCCTACATGAACTTTGAACAGGGCAATATCATCACCTCCGACTCGTTTGTATACTTCAAGCTAATCTTGAGATCACACCTCAACAAGCCTTTGAAGACATTTATGCTGTTGGATCCTGCGATAGCTCATGTAGATTGTTCGTATGTTCGTCAACATCCTCCACGCTACAGTGACAAGAGTCAGTCCTAGTCACTCCCACGCAATGTCACTTCCACACAGTCACATTCACACATTCACACCAAAAGACTCACCACCATGATCAAAACCACTGCGCGCGCTATCATGTATTCTTTATTACCAATATACCCTTCTTCGGATACTGCACATGCCCCGGACAGCGTCCACAATAACAAACGCTTGCATTGAGCAAACTGCTGTCGTCAACAAGTCCACATTGAGCAAGAAGGACGAGGCAAAGGTAGTGCGATTGCAGAGGCAGATTGAGGGCGAGTTTACTTGCCGCTTTCTATATCGGATTCCCATTAACGTACACGTCTGCAGACATTCTCAACGAAGCTCCGTTCGACGGAAGTGAAGAGTCCTCATACCCTCAAGAATACGAGTTTGGGCACAAGAACAACACCGACCAGAACATCGCTGTAGTCTACCTCGCGGGCACGAAGGAGGTACGCTCCGTAGGTTCAGCTGCGTCGGACGTAGTGACCGCCTACGAAAACCTATTGGACAAAATCGAAGCAGAGAAGTCATCCAAACAGTAACGTCGTATTGTGGGTTTTGTGGCTACAACGAGCAAAGATGTTGGGAAGGCGAGTTCGTGTGGTGAATCTGTGGCTACGATGAGGGAACAGTTCGCGAGGACGAGTTGGTGTGGTAGAATTTACGGCGACAAGGAGGCGAAGGGAAGGAAGATCGCACGTTGCGAAGCATGGAGACGAATTCGAAGCTTGATAGCGACTCGATAGACTGGGTAATGCTACGACGTATCCGTCAACCTCAATGTTAACTCATCCTACGAGCGGTCATAGTGACTCACCGGCTTCAAATGGTGACTCGGAGTTTCGTCAAGCTGCTTGCTTGGGCGCCATCATGGCTTGTGCCGCGCCTGAGTCGCAACGACAGCATCATGACTTTGCAGTCAGAGGGTTGTCCTACCATCGTCCCCGTCCTCTTCCTCGGTCGCGCCAGTCATCTCCACCTCCTCGTCCCCCTCTACCCCCTCTTCCAAAGCCCAGCTCTCGATCTGGTGGCGCTTCACCTCTTCTCCATTCGCCAAATGGCACGCCTCCTCCACTTAACCTCCGATCGTCGAATCTGCTTCCACCACCCCGTCCACCTCTGCCGAAGCCACCATAGTCTCCCCGTCCACCGAAGCCGTTCTCACGCGGCCGTCCGCCGTACGGTCCTGAGGGCGGTCCTCTACCGGGACCAGATAGTGGCGGAGGTGCGGCCGGTACACTGCCATCGGGCAGCGGTGGGAGTATAGCGCATGCCACATAGTCGCCTATCATAAATCTGACGTCCCCCAGTGTCTTGTCTGCGTCGCCGTCAAGTTGCTTGAGAGCTTCTGTGACACTTCCTCCTTCAACGCCTTCCATATCCGTATCCTCATCTCTGGGGCGCGCGCCTACAATGACGGAGCCTATGTCGCGCGATATGAATCGCCCTGGCGCGCCTGGTCGGTTTGAGCCTTGGATATCTGGGTATACGAGGCGAAATGCGATGCGCGATCCGGCGTACGGCTGCGGTAGTAATGTTGGTACTGCGCTCAGGAGTAGTGTGCATAGCTCGCGCAGACTACAGCTCTGCCATGTGTAGATTTGGACGTTGGTCGGGAGACGCGGTAGTGTCGGATCGAACTCGTCCAGTCTTTGGCTTATCAGTACTCTGTTCGCTTCATACATTTATAAGACTATGAGAAATGCGCACCTATGGAATGAGTTCTGCTTGAAGAAGAGGCGCAACAAGAAGGGCGTCGTTGTTTGACGGTCAATCTTCGCGGGAGCAGCCATTGTGAGGTCTGCAGCCTTGTGGATAGCCAGGCTAGTCAATGTATTCAAGATGCTTCGAGATTCGCAGGGGCGTAGCGACAACTCGCTAGGAAAGTCGTGAGGAGGTGACGTCAGGCGCAAGATGTGAATGTGTTTGGAGAGTTCGGGGGAGAAGGAACGCGACCGGGACGCGGAGAGCTCCCACTAGCGCCGTTCCTCGGCGGGCACCTTCCAGCGCAGGTGAGTTTCCAGGTCGCAACTAACACTGACTCATCCTCGACACGTTGACTCACTTTAGACCCCGAACATCACAGTCGCCAACATGGACTTCGCAAAGTTGATGTCCGCACACATCAAAAAGGGTAAAGACACAGCCTCACCAGCCGAACCGACCGAGAAAAAGTACCTGAAGCGCAGCGAAATCGAAGCGCAACGGCAAGCCGCATATGTTGCTGAGCAAGAAGCCGCGGAGAAGGCACGGCGAGAACGTCACGAGAAGAAGCGCAAAGCTGAAGAAGATGAAGCCGAGAGGGAAGCAGAACGCCGGGAAAAGCGCATGCGCATGGCCGAGGAATCAAGACGCATAAGGGAAGAAGAGGAAGAGGCAGAGGAAAGACAGCGGCGAAAGCGGCTAGGTCTTCCTGATCTTCCACCTAAGAAGAAGGACGGCGAAGGAGACGGCACACCAGTCCCCGAAGACGAAGATATCGAAGACGAAGAGCTCGTCGCAAAGCTGAGAGCCCTCGATGAGCCAGCGCGGCTATTCGGCGAGACACACAAACAACGCCTGAAGCGATACAAGAAGCGCGTCGGCGCAGACAGCCTAGCAGCCATCATGACGGACGGTCCGATACCCACAACACTACAACTCGTACCGGAGAAGGACATGAAGGTCAGCCCCCAGGTACCCAAGGACAAGGAGGGTCGCGAGTTCCTCTTCAGACAGTTGGCCAGCTACTTTACCATGGTGCTGAAAGAATGGGACCTCACACTCCTCCGTCGAGACCCCGAAGTCAAAGAGAGCTACCAAGGAAAACAAGCCTACGCAGCCATGGTACAAGCGCGCGAGAACATGCGACCACTGTTCAAGAAAATGGAGAAGCTTGATCTTCCAGACAGTATTGTCGAGCCCGTGGTAGAGATTGTGCACGCTGCACAGGAGCGAAGATACGTCGACGCGAACGATGGCTATCTACGTCTCAGTATCGGCAAGGCGGCGTGGCCCATTGGTGTTACCATGGTGGGTATCCACGAGAGAAGTGCGCGAGAAAAGCTGCACGAGAGCGATAAGAATGCGGCGCATATTATGAGCGACGAGATGACGCGGAAGTATCTGCAGAGTATCAAGCGGTGTTTGAGCTTTGCGCAGACGAGGTGGCCGCCAACGGATCAGTTGCAACTTATGGGCTAAGTGAGTTGAATTGGATGACCGAGTATTTGTATGTAGATCAACCGCTTCATTGTTTTACACTGCGGAAACGTTCACGAGGACACGGCCTTTTCGTTAGTTGCGCCACGGGTCGTTGTCAACGACGTGGTGGAGCCGCTCTTTCCTCATCGCGTGTGCACGTGCGGGGCAATGACAGAGCTTGATCTCACCAATCACCGTTTATCTCCGTCTGCACCATCGCCAGTCAACTCATCTCTCGCTCTCACATCAACACCAAGGCATCGTATATGTATCCGTTTCATTGAGAGACTGCTACTCATTCGTCGCCATGCACGAAATTGTGACTTTGCAGTTCGGCAAGCAGAGCAACTACCTAGGCACTCACTTCTGGAACACACAAGTAGGTCGCGAAATCTTGGCGCTCCGTCGTCTCATCTGATATTTTCGCAGGAGTCCTACTTCACATACCCGCCCGAGCCAGAGTCACCTGTGAATCATGACATACTGTTTAGGCCAGGTGTTGCTCCAGATGGGTCCGATACTTTCACGCCAAGGACGCTCATATACGATCTCAAAGGTGCTTTTGGTAGCATGAGAAAGATCAATGCACTATACGAGGCCGAAGACGACAGAAGCATATTGGATCAGAACGGTGTCTGGCCATCAAAGCCTATTGTACAGCGTGCAACAGAGACTATCCCACAATCCACCTATCAAGAGCACCTCGATGCCGGCCTCCAGCCTCCCCCGCTCAGCACATCGTCTGTAAGATACTGGTCAGATTATAGCCGTGTCTACTACCATCCAAAGTCCATTGTTCAGCTGTCCGAGTTTGACGTCAACGACAAGCTTATGCCCTTCGAGAGCTGGGACGTAGGGATGGAGCTTTTCGAGAAGCTTGAAAGGGAAGTAGATCTGGTTGACAGAGATTTACGACCGTTTGTCGAAGAATGTGATGGCATTCAAGGGCTCCAGATCTTCACGGGTGTTGATGACGCCTGGGGCGGTTGGGCCTCGGGATGGCTCGAAAGGCTCAGGGACGAGTACGGCAAGATGAGCATTTGGACATGGGGCCTAGGTGACCATGGTGCCAACTCATCGACCCCTCGAGTATGTTCATATCCAGGGTTTTGGAGGAATTACAGACTAACATAAAGCAGGAAAGACGCATACAACAAGTGGCGAGTTCTGCGCGATCTCTTCAAATACTTGGAGAACAGTCGTCAGTGTACGTACCGATGTCGAACAGCCCTGCTAAACTACCGGGCTATCTATCGTTAGATGCAACTTATCCCTGGCATGTTGCAGCTTTACAGGTCATGGGTCTGGAAAGCATGACCATATCCTCACGTTTGAGAGCATCTCTAGGCGGGCGCGGAACGCTTCAGGACTTGGAAAACACTATCAACAGTACCGGGAAACGACGTATAGCGAAGCTCGAGATGAGTGCTGCAGATCCGGAGGTACTGTCAGATAAGGCTTTCGATGAAGCCGAGAAAGCGGAAAAGGTCGGTTCCATGACATCAAGGCAGACAAGTGAGGGCGACGATCGACTAAGCCATTTCGACATTGATACCTTCACTCGCGATTATAGAACGGCCACCAGGAAAGGAAAGAAAGAGCACGTTTTTGGGCGAGCGGAGGCTTCTCGTGGAGAGTGGGCCCTGTCTGAAGATAACGAACGTGATCCTCATGACAGGTTCGATAGTGGACCAGCCGTGCAAAGGTATGTATCAGTTCATCATCAAAGATGCGCATATCGTGTTATCGGCGCTTGCAAATTGGGCGCAAAACGAGGAATTCAGGCTGACGCGTTTCAGATTTGCTGCACCGCTACTATTTCCTTTGCTTGACAGCTTTCCTCGTTCGATGCTGGACGTAGGGTCCGGTCACTCCACTAAGCTTGCTGTACATACGGGGCTGACGACAAGTACCACTGTCGCTGATCAGATCCGAGCGGTCGAGCAGATCGTCAAGCGAATGGGCGGTATTGAAGAAAAGGAAGCGCTATGCAACGGCTTACAAGTCCTCGCGGAAGAATACGATGAAGGCTGGGATAGCGGAACGGAAAGCGATGACGACGATTAGTCGCGTCGCAACGAGCTTGATGTCTTACGCGTGGCTGGCGCACAGCGTCTTCGTGGAAACGACAGCGCGTCTGCCACCGGCTTCAATACACAAGGATTTTACCGTCAGCCACGACTGATTGATCCGCGACACAACACTCTGGTGACACCACTACAACACATACATTTGCGCTACTCCTAGCGGTTGTGCAGGGCCGGACTTTCTGGACCGCTTTCCATCACTGAGCAAGCACTGCGACATCTGACGGACGTTGAGGTGCCGCCGTGGCGGTACAGGGAAGACCGAACGTGGAAAGATTAAACCACATGGAGCTCGGCTTTGGAAGAGCATGCGACGAATTCCCATACTGACATCATAGTGAATTAGTCGTGATGCATCGTGCTTCGTTACGCCGCAGTTCGGGCTTGATCGCCAGGGCAACGCATTGCAAGTTGCGCGCTGTTGGAAGGCCTCTATTTCCTGATCGTAAGCCGAACTTCGGATTGAGCCGGACCAAGGCCGCGATCTGCTGGTCGGCCAAGACATGATCTGGTGATATTGGTGAAGGTGTTGCTGCTCGCACGTATGCAGGGTTGAGGCTGCCGCTGAACCGTTACGCGTTCGCGGACGCTTGTACGAAGCGCCGGGTAGCTGAACTGCAGGTGTGCGCGGCAGCCCTTGCTCGCCCGAACACCACAACAACCTTCGTCTGGAACCCAAGTCTAAGTACGATGCGCGATACGGCTAGGTGTCCTTGCTAGGTTGGGGCCAGTCGCAATCAGCTAATTACGTTCCGAACGGCGGCGGCAGCTGCTGCAGGAACTATCTACAGCTGCCGTAAGCTGACGCGCAGCCGGTCGTACAACGACAGTCAGGAAAACTCTGATTCTTACTGCGATTGCTCACTGATCGGGGTAACGCGGGGTAGCGAGGCATGCGAACGTTGCGGCAGTCTGGCTGGGACACTACCAGCCTCCAATGAGTCCGCCAATTGCAATGCGCCGACAAGTTCACGATATGGAAAAACCCTGGATCTTCAATAAACACACCTGCAAGCCACCGTCTTAGCTCCTGATAGTGGCTGGTACATACGCTCAAGGCTATTGATTGAGACCGGCCACGCTCCAAGGACAGCAAGAAACGGAGGAGAGTCCGCGCCATGCACGGATCCCATTATTACAGTTCTGTCGCGTGCAAAGAGATGGAAAGTTTGGTCAGCGCGTCCCAATTCACGCGCAGTTCTCGGGATGATGTAAGATAATCCTTGCTACAGTGCAGGGTCGCAACATTGTACAGTTTCTCAACAATACGCGCAAGGAAGCTTGTTTATCGCTGTCATGCTAGGACAATAGTATAGACAATCTTCCAAGCTTCCACTGAAACCGCCGTCAGCCGAAGTCCCATTGTGCTGGTGCACAGCTCGTGTTCACGACAGACCAAAGCCCACGATGTCTTAGCGGCCCTGCAGTCCGCGCAAATATACCTGGTTGTTTGGATTTCGGACTCACAGAATGACCCTCGTGTTACCCGGTGACACATTGAATACAGGAAAACGGTTCGATGGCGTTTCATTGGTGCGGCTGAAGACTTATGCCATGTTTGGACAACGTTATGTCACTGCCACTCACCGTTGGTTTGTGGGGTGGCTGGAATACAGCTGTAAGTTCCAACCTCTGCGGCTACCAAAACGGTCATCAAGTCAGCATGCATGAGAAGGCAGGGCGTCGTGTTCTCCTAACCATCGATTATCCTGGTAGCCTTATGCATGCAGCTACGGTTTAGGTAAGTCGTTCGCTGACTAGCGATCTTTTGCAGCCGGTTGCTAGGGTAAACTTGGCCAGCAAACGTTCTTAGAGACGCCTGCCATACTGAGAGAGCCTCATCCCGTGGTATGGCCGAGACTACGAACATGATCGACTTGAGGTGATTTGGAACTAAAAACGTCCGGATGAGTGTGGGGAACTACTTCGGAGCCCCTCAACCGTCGTGCGTGGATGCGACCCTGTTGTGGCTTTCCCATGGGTAGGGCAAAGCAGAAGGCTGGTAGGGTGTGAAGATCCCGCCTCTCCTAATGAGTATATTAGGTTCGCATTCCTCCTCAGTCTCATATATCGTGCCTCTCAAGCTTCATCAAGTCTTCGATCTTCAACACAGCAGCTCTTTCGTTACGGTTGCTCTGTTACTTTCGCTTCGCACCCATCACCTAGTAATACTCTTTACTCCTTAATACATCCAACACCTCTCGTCAGAACAAGATGAGATACTCCTTGGCAACGATGGCCCTTGTGGGCGCTGTCTACGCTGCTCCCTACGGTGGCGGCTACGGCGCCTCCAGCAGCGACGGCTACGCTGTGCCTTCCTCTGTATGTTGACACAAGTACCGTTAGCTTTTGAACCGTTCAACTCTAACAACATATAGTCCGGATACGGTGCCTCTCCATCCGTGAGCAAGCCGTACGAGGCTTCCAGCACTCCTTGCGAGGAAGAGAGCAGCAGCGTGCCTCCGGTTGTGACCTCTTCGACTTACGTCCCGCCTGTCGTCACCTCCAGCTACCCGGTCCATGAGTCTTCAAGCGTCCCCCATGTCTCTTCCAGCACACCCTGCCCGGAGTCGAGCACCCCCGTTGTGCCGTCTTCCACTTACACCCCTCCTGTTGTAACGTCAACCTACACTCCTCCGGTTGTGACTTCGACCTACACGCCGCCAGTCGTTACGTCCACTTCCATCTATACCCCACCCGCGAGTTCCAGCACCCCGTGCCCGGAGTCAAGCACACCTGTTGTGCCATCCTCCACCTACACCCCTCCGGTCAAGACGTCAATCTACACCCCTCCTGTTGTGACGTCGACCTACACTCCTCCGGTTGTGACTTCGACCTACACTCCCCCGGTCGTTACCTCCACCTCCATCTACGTACCACCCGTGAGCTCCAGCTCTCCCTGCCCGGAGACTGAGACCATCACCGTGCCATACTCGAGCTCCAAGCCTTACGTGCCGTACTCGAGCTCCAAGCCCTACGTGCCAGAGGTCTCCAGCACCACTGAGGTCACCATCACCTCGACTGTTGTCATTCCTCCCAGCTCCACTCCTTACGTACCCGAGGCTTCCACTTACCCTGTGGTCCCTCCCGTCGTCACCTCGTCTGTACCCGTCCCAGAGGTTTCCACCTACCCAGTCGTTCCTCCCGTCATCACTGAGTCGGTACCCATTCCAGCGGTATCCACCTACCCTGTGGTCCCTCCTGTCATTACCGAGTCGGTGCCCATCCCGGAGGTTTCCACCTACCCAGTCGTTCCTCCCGTCGTCACCTCGTCCGTGCCCATCCCCCCTGTTATCACTGAGTCTTTCCCCATCCCTGAGACTTCCACTCCCGTCGTCCCCGAGGCGTCTTCCTCCGGATACGCCGTTCCCCCTCCTGTTATCACTGAGTCTGTCCCCATCCCGGAGACTTCCACTCCCGTCGTCCCCGAGGCGTCTTCCTCCGGATACGCCCCTCCCCCTCCTGCTGAGGAGACTACCACTGTCGTTGTTCCCCCTGCCTCCTCCCACGCCTCCACACCCGTCGGTACCGCCTCATCATCCATTTACCACGCCTCATCCGCTACCTCCCCTGGCTACCCTGAGTACACTGGCGCTGCTAGCTCCACCAAGCCCCTCGCTGCCTTCATGGCCGGTGCTGCCGCTCTCGCTTACTTCGTCTAAGCGGTCGACTCTTACCACACTTTGTACAAGATGTACAAAAGCACACTTTTCGCTTTTCTTACTCTCCTTCATCGCAAGACTTCACCCAACCCCCTTTTAATCCCCCACACAACGACGACACGGGCACACGGAGGATAGACGGGCAACGCATTACGACGTTCTCTTGTAATCACTAATGACCTTTACTACTCTTCTTCGGCGGCGTGGCCCGGTCATGGCGAATGCGTCACATGGCTTGACCATGAGCGTTTTGTATGCGCCCTATCAGCAAGCATTTATTACAGTGTCCTGCGATACGCGACTGCGCGGAATGGTTTGGAGTAATGTATCGAACGAAAAGTAATGACGGTGGCCTTCTGATTGGAATCTAGATAGCTCATGTAACTGTAGTAGTAATCTATCACGAGGTTAACCGGCTTCTGAGAAAGTACATTTGAGTGCGTGACTTGCGCGACGCGCTTTTTGTTGGTTGAGTCGATTGCGCTGCTTTCCATTGTATAGCTTGTTTGTGGCTTCCGTACTTCACGTTGATGGCGACTCAAATCGTTATCGTCACTCTGGCTCTTTCGACGCGTAGGGAGCGCGCAGGTGCTGCGAGGCTGGTAGGCCGGATCAGGCTGATCGCTCCAGGGGGTCAGCGCGCGTATACACGCTAACACCGCCATCGATAGCAATCCGAAGTTGCCTGAAAAGGAAGTTAACCGTGCGTCATGCCGCAACACCCGAAAGATGCCGATCAGCCTTACCCGCACCCCTCGACACATCCAAATCCCATGGCATACGCAACGCTTCTCCACAAATCTGCCCTGAAATCCCATGTTAGGGCCCAAATCAAGATGCAGGTCACGGTGCCAACCCCCATCCTTTTCCTACACCAAAAGGCGCGCGTGAACATTTGGATCTCCCGATCTTCGAGTCCATGAATCATCGACTCCCGCATCTAGCACCACCGTCAATTAACACTGTCGTCATCTTACGCTCACGCATGCACGCGTCAACATAGTACAACACGTATATAGTACACAACCGCGTCAATGGATTCAGCTTCCGACAACCCAAACTCCATGCCTGCAGCAACCAGTGGCTCTCGCTCCAAGCTCCTCTCAACCAATCTCAAGAACTTTCTTAGCAAACCGGCTCTCAAGCATCCTCAGAAAGCACTTACCGTGCAGCTTTGGAACGCAGAGCAGAAATCCAATCCAAGCGGTAGCAACCCGCCTCCTCGACTAGTAGCCGGACAGCAAAGAGCAGAGATGTCGACTTCAACCAGCGGACAGGCCACGGGCGATATCGTCAGCAGCGGGAACTCAGGTTTTCCCAAGACGAGCGATGCGCCCGGCGAGCAGTTTGAGCCCAGACAGACGGCTACGAGTGAAGACTACGAGCCCGACCCAAGCAAGAGCATCAAGCTCAGCCCGCAACGCCAGGCCCTGGTCGACGACGTAAGCACCCCTCTTGTGATATCTACCTATATACTAAAGACTAACATCCACCCCCAGATCATCGCCCTCTATTCCTGCCAACCCACCATCACCCGCGTAAAACGCTACACGCCCGACTGCGTCTACGACGACCAATTCGTCTACGCCAACGACCGCTACAAAATGGCCGGCCAATGGTTCGCGCTCCCCAAACTCTTCAACGCCTCCATCAACGAATCCTACCAAGTAATCCGCTCCGACTCCGAAATGATCCAATTCAAAAACAAGCAGTCCTGGACCTTCAAACTCATCCCAAAGACGGCCACCATAACGGGACTGGTCTCGCTGAGTCTGGATCCGGAGACGAGGGATACGGAGTTTATGCAGGTCAAGTATCATAAGGATCAGGCGAATGATAAGGATTATAGTCATGAGGGGGTCGGGTTTAGCTTTAAGAAGTGGCAGGCGGATAATGTGGTTAAGCATATGAGTGCGCCTGAGTTGAAGGAGTTTGAACAGGATAAGGGGGCGAATAAGGAGCATGTGAGGAAATATGGCAGTGGGAAGGAGGAGGGGGAGGCGCCGAAGAAGGATTTTACGAATTAGGGTGTTGTTGGGGGCGTAATGAGTGATGAAATGATATGAAATGGAATTCGAAACATGAAAATCTGATCTCGCTTCGATGGTCGAGCGTGTATGACGACCACTGGTTCATTGTCTCGACTTTTGGTGCAAACAGATTTTTCAAACATTTCATAGGAGATCGCAACTCGGTAAAGACAGTGTCGCAACATGCTGCCACACTGTAAGAGATAGTAAGATGTGATCAGAAACCATGGAGTAAAGAACCACTGCTCCTTATTCAGGTCGACGGAGCCCATAGAAGGATTCGTACGTGTTAACTGCCGTGAACGCTGTCAGTATCGCCGACTCTGGTGTTGACGTCCGCTCATGACGCCGCCCTCTGATCGTTATCTCTGGAATTCCGTTCTCCACGCTGTCTAGAAACGCCTTGATTCTGTCTTTGTCTCCTTCAGTTTCGCGACTAGTTATGTACCTTTCGAGGCCCAATTCTTTTCGCGTGATTGTCTGGCACTCAAAGTCGTTCTTGATCCATTGTTCTCTCTTTTCGTACATCTTGCAGGCGACGAATACTGCGGTCAGTCAGTACCCAGTCTTGAATTTCGGAGGCAGTATGGTTACACACGTCCAAGTTGAATGTCACAATGTGGGATGGTTCCTGTCGAATCGATCATCCTCAAGCCTAAGGAATCCGGATCGCTAGAGACCCAGAAGCTCATTACCCTTTGGTTGTCTGAACAGGGTGCAAAATCGCCAGGAACGCTCGGAAGAAGGACGGCTTTCTTCTTCTTTTCTTTGAGAGTCGCTTCGTCTTCGATAGTCCCGGATGCCTGCCATTCACCGTCGAAAGACCACTGGAAGAATCTCCGAATCCAACCGGGATGAGTCGTATGTCCGAAGCGACGAGCAGCTTCATAGTCAGGATCGCCAGTGATGTTGGGCCAACTGCTCGTGATCCAGTTACTCGCAGGGCCTTTGTAGAAATTCTTTTGTTCTGCTGTCGGAACTGCATCGAACCATGCCTTTGAGTGGAATGGAGAGGTCTCTGCTTGGGGTTCCGCCATTGCGAGGGTTTGTCGATCCGGCAACTTGTCCTTCCCAATGGCTCAATCGATGAGTGCAAGGTTCGTCGTGCTGTGCCGATTTCCGCTTGTAACTGTTTGTAGTTCCTGTATACGATGATAGTAAACACCGAACTCTGCGTGCAGAAAAGGAACACATCTTCATCCAAAGCGTGAGAATTTATACTCACCTCCGACTCATACACAGCCATGACCTCGTGGGAGAGACTCAATAAGAGCCCGACGCCCACCCGGATTCTCTAGTCACCACCTATGTTGTATGTGAGTCCTGCGGTATACCCGCCGAAGCACGGGCAAGAAGGTGTCGGTAGTCATGCTTCGAGCGCGCGAGATAGTGAGATGCGCTGAACGAGTGGGTTTGTGAGAGGATGGCTACGCGCTATCGAGGAGTGAGAGTTGCGGGAAGCGTCATGTCAAGAAGGCAGCGGCGACCGTGTGGCATAAAGTATGCGTCAAGGAAGTCACGCTAGCCATTGCTTCCGTCATTTGCACGTGCGTGGTGGTACTTGGAAGGTGCCACAAAAGCCACGATGTTCATTCCTGAGTCCGGTGGAAGGAGCTATGGGTGCTGTGAGCTCTACTTCTTTGTTCTGCTTCTCTAGGGCCAACGGACTGCGGTAACACGTGTGCTAGATCGTTAGGCCCTCGCTGGTTGATCGTATCTAGTCATCGTGATCTCGATACTCATCCGTGGTTACGAACGCACACTATGCGCTAAGTGAACATCGAGCGGGTGAGCTGACGCACGTCATACCCGTTCGCTGGGAAGCAGGTCGGCCTGGGTATGCAAGAAGACTCATGGGAACGCGTGCAAAAAGGGAGCGAGACGTCAGAGAGTCTGGTCAGGTCTAATTGATCTATCAATAAAGGATGTAGTCTATGCAAGCGGGTGGGTGAGAACGCAAAAAGAAGACCGGAAACGTGACTGCGTCTTCACAACTTGCTGTCGTTCTGCTTAAGTCGAATAAGTCCCTGATCAAGTTAGCATCGCTGAGTGTATAATTGAAGTGCGGAAGTTTTACCTCTTGTACGCAGGTCGCGATAAGGGTTCCATCTTTCGTGTACATCCTCTGGAAGACGAGTCCACGACCATCGCCAGCCCAGGGTGTCTCTGTCTCGGTGAAGATCCACTCATCGGCCCTGAAGGTACGGGGGTTGTGGAAGTAAATGGTATGGTCCAGACTGACCATCATGCCGATCTCTGGCACGTCATCCGCAACCTTCTTTGGATCTTCTCCATTCTTGATGCGCTGTATGCGCTTGATGTCTGCCTCGCTGACGGACTGACGCTTCAACTCGGCATCATCCATCTCCAGCAGTGTCTTGAGCACGTCTTCGCCGATGCTGGACTTAGCGGCACTCTTGCGTTGTGAGGAATATCGCCATAGCTTGTGGACGCGCGCGACGGTGCCGATGAAGTAGCTGTCGGACATGTAGGCGATGGCGGAGAGGTGAGCCTCGTGGCCTCCGGCGGGAGAGATGCGACCGCGTGCCTTCACCCATTGGCGGCACTTCTTGGTGTGAGGTTTGTCGGAGTCCTCTGGACGGGGTTAGGCTGGGCTGTGACGCTTGACATGTGAAAGTACTCACCATTCTCGGTCGCCAGTCTCTGGCTCTGGAACGGACTGTGGCCGCTGGGATGCATCTCCGAGTCCGAGTCCTCCTCTGGGCCTGGCACGTCGGCCATTGGGACCACATGCTCGACCTTCTTCGCTCCTCCGCTGTTCTGGCGCACAAAACTCATAGTTGTCGTGAAGATGACCTTGCCCCGTTGGCGCGCCTGCACTGTTCTTGTCGCATAGGACTTCCCCGATCGCACTCTCTCTACATGGTATATGAGTGGTATCTCTGAGTTGCCGGCAAGCACAAAGTAGCAGTGCATGGAATGCACAGTGAACTCGGGGTCAACCGTCTTCTGGGCTGCAGCGAGCGTCTGGGCGATGGCAGCACCGCCGAAGATGCCGCGTGCACCCGGGGGATGCCATAGTGGGCGCGTGTTGGTGAAGAGGTCAGGGTCGATATCGGACAGTTGCGTCAGTTCGAGGACATTTTCGATTTCGGATTGCGACTGGTCAATGGGTGGCGGGCGGATGAGTGTCGCCATGGTCTCGGATTATGGATACTGGACAAGCAAGTAGTGAGGTCTAGCGATAGTTGGCCAGGAGAAGATAAGAAGAGAGCGTGCTGGTGATTACTCTACTTGACTCGGGCGCGTCCCGGCACACCTTCAGCTTCCTCGAGCCGAGGCATAACGCGCAAACCCACATGTCGCAGCAGGTACCACCACGCGCAAGGGGCAGCGACGAACGGCTGACTAAGGCGGCCAGTGAGGAAGGCACTGAGCGCCAAGAGGAAGGCGCGGCTGCTCTGGGGTAGGAACGTCATACTGGATGTCCGGTGGTGGCCTGCGTACCTGACTTGTTTGAAGCCAATGTGCGCTTCCAGGCACTCGACGACAGGGTCTATTCCAATCTGGGACTCCCTTTTGGCCATTCTTCACGCGCGCATTCTGCCTCACCCCCTCGCATTGGCTCACGGCGCCTCGTATCTTTACTTTTAGCATGTCGCGGATTGCCACCGCATAGCCTGACAACATTCGCTCCACCTGACTGCGCCGCCGGAGGAAAGAGACACCATGGCCGAGACGAACCCGGAGTTGCAGGCCAAGCTGCAGGAGCTGGACCACGAACTCGAGGAGGGCGACATCACACAGAAGGGGTTGGTACTCTCCTCCCGCATTTATCTTCACGGTCACTGCCGCTGTCGCATTCGCATCCTCCCCCACGTGCGCTAACGAGTCGCACAGCTACGAAAAGCGCAAGACAGTGCTCCTCTCGCAGTATCTGGGGCCCGACTTCTCAGCGCAACTGCAGCATGACCTGCGCGGACAGAGCCCCGCCCAGAGCGAGGGCTCAGGCTCTCGCAGCGCATCCCTCGCCGCCCTCTCTGGGCCAAATCCACAGCAGACCCAACAGACGCCGCACATCGAACTCCCACGACCCGACTCGTACCATGACAGTTCGCCGCAGGGCACCATGGGCTCGTCGATGCACTATCCCAGCTCCTCGACGAGCACCGCTGGCGGCAACTCGCAATACATGGCATACCCACCGAGCCAAGTAGGGCGCTTCCAGGAGAAGCAGTTGGGCCTGCGCACAACTTCACTGCAGCGCAATGCCTCCCAGCTGTCGCAAGGGAGCGAGACATTCATACCCCGGCCCCAGACGCCCGAGTACACCTACTCGCGCGAACCCACGATGATGGGCAACTACGCTTTCAACCCGGACACCCAGCAAGGCTTTGAGAATGGCTATGGGTCGCCTGGAGAGGCTAGCAGGAGGAGCACGATGCTGGACGTGAACCAGGGCTACTTCTCCGACTTCACAGGGCAGCAGATGCAGGACCAACGCGACTCGTACGGCGGACCGAACCGCTACTCGACGGGCGACGCCTTCTCCCCGACCGCTGCGATACCACCGCCCATGATGAACCCGAGCGACCTGCCCGTGGGTGCTGCAGACACGATGATGCCACTGGAACCGCGAGACCTGCCCTTCGACGTATACGACCCTCACAACCACAACATCAAGATGTCCAAGTTTGACAACATCGGTGCTGTACTACGCTACCGCGCTCGTACACAGCCGAGGACTACCGCTTTCTGGGTGTTAGACGCCAAGGGCAAGGAGACGGCTTCCATCACTTGGGAGAAAGTGGCCAGTCGCGCCGAAAAGGTCGCCAAAGTTATTAGGGACAAGAGCAATCTTTATCGGGGCGATCGCGTGGCGCTGGTATACAGGGATACGGAAATCATCGAGTTTGTCGTGGCTTTGATGGGATGCTTCATCGCGGGCGTTGTAGCAGTTCCCATCAATAGCGTCGACGACTATCAGAAACTCATCCTCCTCTTGACCACAACCCAAGCACATCTCGCACTGACCACGGACAACAACCTCAAAGCCTTCCACCGTGACATTAGCCAGAATCGTCTCAAGTGGCCGAGTGGCGTCGAATGGTGGAAGACGAACGAGTTTGGAAGTTACCACCCCAAGAAGCATGACGACACGCCCGCCCTGCAAGTGCCCGAGGTCGCATATATTGAGTTCTCTCGCGCGCCAACCGGCGACTTGCGTGGTGTTGTACTGAGCCATCGCACCATCATGCATCAGATGGCTTGCATCAGCGCCATGGTCAGTACCATACCCGCCAACAACCCGAATAGTCAGGATACTTTCAACGGCAACTTGAGGGATTCGTCTGGAAAGTTCGTCGCGCCGGTGCAGAACAGAGCACCAACCGAAGTCATTCTTTCTTACCTCGACCCCCGTGAGAGCGCTGGTCTCATCCTGAGTGTTCTGTTTGCTGTCTATGGCGGTCACACTACTGTCTGGCTGGAAACGCCGACGATGGAGACACCTGGTCTATACGCACACCTTATCACCAAGTACAAGTCGAACATACTGATCGCCGACTATCCGGGTCTCAAGCGCGCCGCATACAACTACCAACAGGATCCTATGGCTACTCGTAATTTCAAGAAGAACACGGAACCCAATTTTGGCTCAGTGAAGATATGTCTAATCGACACACTCACTGTCGATTGCGAATTTCACGAGATTCTTGGAGACCGTTATTTCAGACCTTTACGGAACCCCAGAGCACGAGAGCTCATCGCGCCCATGTTGTGCTTGCCTGAACACGGTGGTATGATCATATCAGTACGCGATTGGCTAGGCGGTGAAGAGCGCATGGGATGCCCATTGAGCATAGTGTCTGAAGAATCCGACAACGAAGACGAGGTCGACGACAAAGCCGCGGCAGCCAATGGCTACTCTAGTCTTATCGGAGGTGGTACCACGAACAACACCAAGGAGAAGAAAAAGAAGAGCCCAACGGAGTTGACCGAGATCTTGCTGGACAAGGAAGCACTGAAGTTGAACGAAGTCGTGGTTTTGGCCATTGGAGAGGAAGTGAGCAAGCGTGTGAATGAGCCCGGCACTATGAGAGTTGGCGCTTTTGGCTATCCGATACCCGATGCGACGCTGGCCGTCGTGGATCCAGAGACTAATCTTCTGTGCTCCCCTTACTCGATAGGTGAGATTTGGGTAGACTCGCCATCATTATCTGGAGGTTTCTGGCAGCTGCAAAAGCATACTGAAACTATATTCCACGCCCGGCCATATCGTTTTGTAGAGGGTAGCCCAACACCACAACTGCTCGAACTCGAATTCCTACGCACTGGATTGCTCGGATGCGTGGTGGAAGGCAAAATCTTTGTCTTGGGCCTGTACGAGGACCGTATCCGACAGCGTGTCGAATGGGTAGAGCATGGTCAGCTGGAGGCCGAACACCGATATTTCTTCGTGCAGCATCTTGTCACCAGCATTATGAAGGCGGTACCCAAGATCTACGACTGGTAAGTGTTATTGCATCCACGTGTGATCAAACTAACACCGTGTAGTTCATCTTTCGACTCGTACGTCAATGGCGAATACTTGCCTATCATCCTTATTGAAACGCAAGCCGCGTCGACTGCGCCCACAAACCCAGGCGGGCCGCCGCAACAACTTGACATTCCCTTCTTGGACTCATTATCTGAGCGATGCATGGAAGTACTGTATCAAGAGCATCACCTACGGGTCTACTGTGTGATGATCACAGCACCAAACACGCTTCCCCGAGTCATTAAGAATGGTCGACGAGAGATTGGAAACATGCTTTGCCGAAGAGAGTTTGACAATGGCTCATTACCCTGCGTTCACGTCAAGTTTGGTGTGGAGAGGTCAGTCCAGAATATCGCACTAGGCGACGACCCCGCTGGCGGCATGTGGTCATACGAGGCATCAATGGCACGCCAGCAGTTCCTCATGCTGCAGGACAAGCAATATTCTGGAGTGGATCACAGAGAAGTCGTTATTGACGATAGAACGTCAACACCTCTTAACCAGTTCTCCAACATACACGACCTTATGCAGTGGCGTGTATCACGACAGGCTGAGGAGCTCGCCTACTGCACTGTCGATGGTCGCGGCAAAGAGGGCAAAGGCGTCAACTGGAAGAAGTTTGATCAGAAAGTTGCAGGTGTCGCAATGTACCTGAAGAACAAGGTCAAGGTCCAGACTGGTGACCACCTCCTTCTGATGTACACGCATTCGGAAGACTTTGTCTATGCCGTTCATGCGTGCTTCGTTCTCGGGGCCGTGTGCATTCCCATGGCACCAATTGACCAGAACAGGCTGAACGAAGATGCTCCTGCACTGCTACACATCATTGCCGATTTCAAAGTCAAGGCTATTCTCGTCAACGCCGACGTTGACCACCTCATGAAGGTCAAGCAAGTATCGCAACACATCAAGCAGTCGGCAGTCATCCTCAAAATCAGCGTACCGAACATGTACAATACCACAAAACCACCTAAGCAGTCTAGTGGTTGCCGCGATCTTAAGCTGACGATACGACCTGCTTGGATACAATCTGGTTTCCCAGTTTTGGTATGGACGTACTGGACACCTGATCAGCGACGCATAGCTGTGCAATTGGGACATAGCCAAATCATGGCGTTGTGCAAGGTCCAGAAAGAAACTTGTCAGATGACGAGCACGAGGCCGGTTCTCGGTTGTGTGCGCAGTACCATTGGACTTGGCTTCATACATACCTGCGTCATGGGCATCTTCCTTGCAGCGCCAACATACCTCGTGTCGCCTGTCGACTTTGCGCAAAATCCGAACATCCTCTTCCAGACCTTGTCGAGATACAAGATCAAGGATGCATATGCCACGAGCCAAATGTTGGATCATGCTATCGCACGAGGTGCTGGAAAGAACATGGCTCTGCACGAGCTCAAGAACCTCATGATTGCAACTGACGGTCGGCCACGTGTCGATGTTTGTAAGTATCACAATGTTGATGAATATACGGTAACTAACATCTGTCAGACCAGCGCGTACGAGTACACTTCTCCCCAGCAAGTCTCGATCGGACAGCGATCAACACCGTCTACTCACATGTACTGAACCCCATGGTCGCATCGCGGTCATACATGTGCATCGAACCGATAGAGCTACATCTCGATGTAGGCGCCCTTCGAAGAGGTCTCATCATGCCTGTCGACCCAGACACCGAGCCCGGTGCTCTGCTAGTCCAAGACTCCGGTATGGTACCCGTCAGTACACAAATATCAATCGTGAACCCGGAGACAAATCAGCTCTGCTTGGTCGGCGAGTATGGTGAGATCTGGGTTCAGTCTGAAGCCAACGCACACAGCTTCTACGGCTCGAAAGAACGCTTGGATGCCGAGCGTTTCAATGGAAGGACTGTCGACGGAGACCCTAACGTACGATATGTCCGCACCGGAGATTTGGGCTTCCTGCACAACGTCACACGTCCGATAGGCCCCAACGGTGCGCCAGTCGACATGCAAGTGTTGTTCGTTCTAGGCAGCATTGGTGATACCTTTGAAGTCAATGGTCTCAACCACTTCTCGATGGACATTGAGCAGTCTGTGGAGCGCTGCCACCGGAATATTGTTCCTGGTGGATGGTATGTACTCTTCGAATATCTTCCCCGTTCTACACATACTGACCATCTTCAGCGCTGTCTTCCAAGCAGGTGGCCTCGTGGTCATCGTGGTGGAGATTTTCCGTCGCAACTTCCTCGCCAGCATGGTGCCCGTCATCGTAAACGCCATTCTGAACGAACATCAACTCGTCATCGATATCGTATCTTTCGTACAAAAAGGCGACTTCCATCGATCCAGGCTGGGAGAGAAACAAAGAGGCAAGATCCTAGCTGGTTGGGTGACGAGGAAGATGCGCACAATCGCGCAATACAGTATCCGCGACCCCAACGGCTCGGATGCGCAAATGATCAGCGAAGAGCCTGGTGCAGGTCGCGCCAGTATGAGCGGAAGTATGCTTGGCATGGGCCGGATGGGACCAGCAAGCATGAAAGCAAGTTCCACTCGAGCACCCAGCTTGCTCGGCATGACAGCGACGATGAACAGCCTTTCGCTATCACAACAACAGCAACAGCTATCAACAAGCCCTGGTATGACCCCACAACCAGGCCAACAATCTTCCGTCTACACACAAAGCATACCCGAAAACCCACAAGGCGGCCAATACCAGGGTGTCGAACTCCACGACCCCAGCGACCGCACCCCAACAGACAACCGCATGTCCTTCCTCCCCAACCTACAACTCCACGACGGTGGGGCAATGGACTACTCACCCCTTGACCGAGCCGGACCTTTCCACGAAAACGCACACCAGCACCAGCCTGGCAACTACCAAAACGCATACCATCCCCAACAACAGCAGTATGAATCTAGCGGCAGCGGCCTAAGCGGCCAAGTCCCCGACGTACTCCGCCCGGGACCCTCCGACGACGCAAACAACCCCGGAACGTGGAATAACAGAGATTTCTACAGCGATAGCACGCCTTACTCCTCTTACGATAACACATCTCAAGATCCCAATATGCAACAACAGCACAACCAACAGCAACAACAGACATGGACAATGGATTCGCAACACAGCCAAGGCTACAACGCCGGATACGGCGGCGGCGGCGGCGAGGAAGTCACGCGCTATGTCAGCCACGGCTCGTATGATAGCAGAGCAGGTGGGAACGGCGGTGGAGGCGGTGGCTTGCGCGTTGCGAACCGTGATTCTACGGCTAGTGAGAGTGAGGATGATAGTTGGAGGAGGGATGTTCTTGCTCAGATGAATTTCGCTGGGGGGCCGGGGCCTGCTGGGGGGAATCATGCGCAGTAGTTGGGTAGTAAACAATTGATGAATGTATGTGAGGTGTCATGTTCATGTTAGCATCATGTTGGGTTTTTGCGGCGTTAGATGAGGATGAGTGAATGATCAGGTCATTTGAAGTGTCAGTCGAGCTATAGCATGGTGAAGATGGCGCGATACGAAGTAACGAGTAGCAGTCGTCGTCGAAGTCGAAGTCGACATTGGGGCTCCTACAAGTACCCATCCACCTACACCGTACCATCCCCATCCTGCTCCCATCCCGTCTCCCATCTCATCATCTCCCACGCCCCAAAGTCAAGACGGTTATTCTCCATCATAGCCAGCTCCAGCCCCCGTCCATTCCTACACCAACACCTCACACTCACCGACAACCCCACCGAGGCCGTCCTGTGAAAAGTCTTGGTCCTGCAGGACCTTCGTGTTTCACATTGAGCGCACGCCAACCCAACACCACTCAAGCGCCTGTTCTGTGGCGCCACAGGATTGCAATTGACACATTTGCTGTCATTTCGCTAGCGGTGTTTCAGGCACATGTCAAGCTTTTCCGACATGGGCAGTGGGCGGGAAAACAGGTTCGCGGTGATGGGGACATGACATGACATGGCGCTGACTGCCAGCGTGAATATTGAGTTGGATTAGGTGGGTTCAATGAAAAGATGAAGCGGGGTTGGTATGTTCATGCGTTCTGGAAGCATCGAAATGTGGTAGGTGTTATCGGACCTTTTTTGTATGGAAATCTCTACAATGTACTACTACTGTACCCAGCCGCACGGAGTGGGATGTGTGGAATCTGAATAATGGGTTTGGTTCAATCGTCGGGTTGCGCGAAGACCCGGGTTCCATCGATCGAAGTGTTTCCGGCTTTCCGAGTTTTCAGATTTTATTGATCGGTGTTCATGCACGTGGTGGATTGGGAGTGGGGTGAGTGTTGTGGAATACGATAGTTCGGTACGCTTGCGAGAACGGTGGTTTGGAAAAAGTAAACGTGGCAACGAGCATCGTGATCGGATGAGGAGTGAGGTTTGAGGTATACCTACTTGTCTATGCGATCGTGTGTTTGTTGTGGTTTGTGTAGCATGTGTAGTAAAGGGCCGTATAGCGCACGCTTGCGGGTGTCTTGGGTATGCGATGAGATGAGATGAGACAAGACCGTGCAGCGGTTCGAGGGACAATCTTCAATCTGACTTTGTGATCGGCTGCCAGGTGGTTAGATCTAGGCTCTGTAGTCTACAATTTGCTTTTGGATTTTGGCTTTCTTGGTAGCTGGTGCCATGACGGCGTAGGACCGAATTTTGGGCACTCAGCACTGGAAAGCGAATGCGAGGTGTAGATGCAGTATGCAGCACGTCTGAGGCGCCAGTCACTGACGCAACTAGATACTTCGGCGCTTTGAGTGACTTGAAACAACGGAAAATGGTGGTCCTGAGTGTATGAAGAATTTTTCCGGACTTCACCAAGCTGCGACAGCATTTTCCTCTCGTGTGTTGTGGGTATAGTACGGGGTTCATGCGCAACCGAAGGATCGGACATGTGGGCGTTACGCCGTTTGACAGGCGCTATTGTTTGACAGCCGGCGGGGCAGCGCATTGCTCACGACAGACGGGCGCAAAGAGGTCTGTTTCGACGTTATCGCGAGGTACCGTGAGCGATGACGGAAGGAGGCGTTTGTCCCGAAGCTATCGCATGTTTGAAACACGACAGAACGGAGGGGCAACAACACGACGGGGCTCATGCAAGCAACACCAAGTCGGAGGTACCAAATGGCAGATTATCGTAGTAGAAGCAGTGTTCTGAGAATGGTACGACCGCAGTGTAAGATCATGTAGGGTTCTTGTGGCGATCATTAGGCCAATCTTTGGTTTTATTGCCTAGCACGACTGGGCAAACTTGAGTTCGCTGTCGAGGGGCGTGTTCCCGAGACCCGGGTAACCGATGTCTTGGTGTCTTGGTGTTTCAATCTTATCGCAAGACGGAAGGGACCCTGGTGTCAGTCTGAATCGCATCAGGCACGGGAAGGCGCGAGTCGCTCGGGGTGAGAACTGTCGCAAGTCATTTCCGATAACAGCCTGCGGGCTTAGTGATTCATGGCAGGATTGCTGTCGCGCAGATGAGGTGAGTGCTGTGGAATTCAATGAGATGATGCGGTGATAGGGTTAGCATTGTCAATAATTAGGAGGAAGTGACGGCGGACCGTGTGGTCGGTCGAGTAAAGGCAGCCGCGGCATTGCACGGGTTTCTTTGTTGTGGCGCAGTCTCGATGAGCGCATGGATTGCTGCCATCGCATGAACTTCACATGACAGAACCAACATGACCAGACGGAAGAACCCTCGCGTCTCAAACTCAGGGCCTCATCACACTGCTGCTCCGACACCGACTCGCGCACAGGGTTCTTCATCCTCCTCCGGTTCGCGCTCGCGCAATAGCACAGTGGAGATTTCGTCAGGACAGCGCGTGGCGGCACCAAGGAACAATTTTGCCTCGGCGGCCTGACCGAAATGTCAAGATGCATGAGAGGCGTGCAAAAGCCGTTTTACCAATACCGATGGGTATGATTTTCCCCAGGTTGTTGATGAGGTTGACTCGCTTGTTGTTCTGTTTTGGGGCGGCTACTTTAGGCGCCGGAGTTCTGGAGCCGCACAAGTCTTGGGAGGGACCTTGCTTTGGCTCCCGTATTGGCAGAAATAGATTGGACGGCTGATTGTGATTTATGGGAGCGGGTGTGGCGGACATGGGATGGTGGTGAAGAGATGGGAGAGAAGGTTTTGAAGAGTGGACGATAGGACGAATACAGTGTCTGGTGGTGTCTGGGGCGAATGGACAGGTCAGCTGATCAGCTATCAGGCGTAAACTATCAACCATCCCGTCGCACAGCACACGGGACTCGGCATCGTCTAGACTCAGGTCCCACCGTCAGGCACTCGGCCATTCCCGTTGGCGGTGGACAGACGGTGAGCTGAGGCTTGGTTTCATGGCGCATCCAGGCACGCCAATGTGAGTGGCCGGCTTCCTTCGTGTCGTTTCAGCGCCTAGACTGTCCGGGCGCAGCGGAGCCAATCATCCGCCTGTTCCGATTCCCAACCCCTGCCACGCCCTCACCAACCCTCCCATGTTGCGAACTTCATATCCACTGTTTCCCTCGCTCCCCCTCTGACCTCACGCTCGCCGTCCCTTGTCGTGTCGTTTCCATACCTTCGTTTCTCGTCCAACTGTTGCTCACTCGCTACGGCAACATTGAACACCCGCCTACATTCGCTTCTCACGCTGTCTTCGAGCCGGTTTCTAGTCCCCTATTTCCCGTCTTCAGCCCCTAGTGAAGACAAAGTCTATTGACGTCGCTTTCAATTTCCTCGGCCCTATTCGCCTTCACCGTCGCTACTATCGCTATCGATACTGCACATCGCAATCGCCGCCTCACGCTTCTGTCGACTAATTCCACCGGACTGGACCGCGTCTCGTCTTCAACACCACCCCATTCACCACCTCGACGTGCAGCGCACTGTCGGTTCTCTCAACCTTTGTGCCTACACACCGGCTCCTTCACGACACATTGTGATGTATTCACGGTGACCACGACCCAACCTCGCCCCACACTGTCAACATCTGCCGCTTCGTTAAGCGCGCGTGGGATATAGGTCCATTGACAACGACGTCGCGCCATTGCTCCTGCTTCAAGACCTACCGTCACCGAAAATAGCACCTGGTAGTGCGCAACACAATTCACCGATCGCATCGCATCACACAGCCTCGCACACCCGAGAACCTGCAGCTAGCAACCCTCGTGAGCACCGACTCGCGAGCGACCTGTACTACTCAACAACCGAACACAATACCCGAGACATGTCTCTCACAAGATATATCCTCCGCCTCCGTGGCGCCCAACCGACCGCGCCAATGACCAAGCGCCACTTTCTCTCAGACTGGGACGCCGCTGAGTTCGATGATCTCAAATACTCGTACGGTCTGGAGGGTGTCGACCAAGTCGGCAACTACATGTGGGTCGACACCTTCCTGTACCTGCTAATAGGCATCTCCGGCATCCTCCTTCTCCTGCGGATATCAAACATGTGGTGGAAACACAGCCGTCATCTGAGCGCCATGGGAAACCCAAAGCAAAAGTACTGGGAAGTCAACCGGACAGGCTGGTGGCCGTGGCTCAACCGCCATGTCCTGATGGCACCCCTATGGAAGAAGAAGCACAACGCTCAGTTTCAGATCAGCAGCGCCATCGACAACGGAACGCTGCCTGGCAGATGGCACACCATCATGTTGGTCATCTACGTAGCCCTGAACGTCGCCTGGTGTGTGGCTCTCCCCTACAAGGTGCTTGACCACAAGGAGACCCTCGCCGCGCTCCGTGGTCGCTCAGGAACACTCGCCGCCCTCAACCTCATCCCCACCGTTCTCTTCGCCCTCCGCAACAACCCACTCATCACCCTCCTCCAAGTCTCGTACGATGACTTCAACCTGTTCCATCGCTGGGCTGCGCGAATCACCATTGCGGAAGCCATCGTTCACACTGCTGCCTGGTTGTACAACACCAAGCTCGCAGCAGGATGGCCTGCCGTTACAGCTGCTCTCCACACTGAGGGCTCGTACGGCTGGGGTATGGTCGGAACCGTTGCCTTTACCTTCCTTGGTATCCAGGCATGGTCGCCATTCCGCCACGCTTTCTACGAGACCTTCCTCAACATTCACCGTGTCTGCGTCATCGCTGCGCTTCTCGGTCTCTACAAGCATCTGGAGCTGCACAGTCTCCCGCAAGTCCCCTGGATGCACCTGGTCTTCTTCTTCTGGGCTGCCGAGTGGGCCTGCCGATGGGCTTCAATCCTCTACTACGGCATCGGCCTCAGGCAAAGATCGTCAATCACTGTCGAGGCCATGCCCGGAGAGGCTGTTCGCCTGACCATCAACATGGTCCGCGAGTGGACTCCTCGCCCAGGATGCCACGTGCACATGTGGATGCCAGCCCTTTCCCTTTGGTCGTCGCATCCCTTCTCTGTCGCGTGGGCTGCAACACTCACCCCAGATTCCAAGGAGATGACACTGCCCATGCTCGAAGGCGATGTCCTTGCGATGCACGGCCGTCCCCAAAAGTCAAAGCAAATCAGCTTGGTCTGCCGTGCGCGTACTGGACTTACCCGTCACATGTACGAGAAGGCCTGCAAGAGCCCCAACGAGCAGTTCACCACCTTCGGCTTCATCGAGGGTCCATATGGCGGCCACCACAGCCTCGATTCCTACGGAACCGCAGTACTATTTGCTGGCGGTGTAGGCATCACTCACCAAGTCATGTACCTGAAGCACCTCGTCAACGGCTACAACAACGGAACCACCGCAACACAAAGAATAGTCCTGATCTGGACAGTCCCCACATCCGACTGCCTGGAGTGGGTACGGCCCTGGATGGACGAGGTCCTCCGCATGAAGGGTCGCAAGCAATGTCTCCGCATCAAGCTCTTCATCTCAAGACCCAAGGGTCGCGTTGAGAGCAGCAGTGAGACAGTCAAGATGTACAGTGGTCGTCCGCAACACGCAGCCTTGATCGAAGAAGAGGTCAAGAACCGTGTCGGTGCTATGGCTGTCACAGTGTGCGCGTCGGGCGGTATGGCGGATGGCGTAAGACATGCGGTTCGACCGTTCCTTACGCAAGGTAGCGTTGATTTCATTGAGGAGGCCTTCACATACTAAGAGGCCTTGGTCAATGTACGATACTGTTGGCAACGTTACGCTTAACAAATTCCTTGTTCATCGCCTGCTATCGCACCGCATCGTGCACGACGCTTACGCTCGACCACCTTGGGCAAACCACACCCGGGTTCATTGTACATCATCTCTCTCGTCTACTACCCAGTCGAGAACTCACATAACTATACCAAAACATTACCTTTCTTATTATCCGCATTGTTCACTTCTTTGTAAATACCTCCTACTTAATGCTTTACTTCTTGTCCAACATGTCACCGTCTCATACTTGTCATGTCTCTCCTTGAATCTCTGATCGGCGTTTTATGAGCGATGCATTTGTTAGCGTGTCCGGGTCTTTGTAGATATTCAGCGTAGCTTTGTGTATAACAGTAGCATATCCTTTACCAAAAGTTCGTCCTTTCTCCTTATTCTCTTCATGCGCCCACGCACTGCAACTACTGATCTTCTTGGTGTTTACTGATCGGGTACAAGGGTAGATCTCTAAGCCTTAGGTGTTGATCAGGGTACTGATCCAGGCCTTCTCTCATCACCTCTAAGCCCACACAAGTCGTCACTCCCCCCACTTCCTTTGTTCGGACGTCCACGTAATCGCGGTCCTACGTTCTCGATATGTGGCTTAGCCGGCCCAGGGGCACACCGCCGACCTATCCGTGCACGCCAATGATTGGCCGACACCACGTGAAGTGGACCCTCGGCCAACTCAATACACAGTGCATCCCCACATTGGCGCCGAAAAGTGGCGGTGACGACAGTGTGGCTGATTCACTGCAGTCGCGACTTGCATCGTGTTGTGTCATGGGTGTGTATAAATAAGAAGGTGCTACTTCGGTGGGGATCGTGCTTTGCTAAACAGTGTGACGTTGTCGAGAACCTTACCTTCAACTTTAAATAACCCTCCCGCTCCCGCTGAATTTCGATCTACAAGTCAAATCGCGATACACTCAACCTTACCTATTGTAACCTAGTTTTCAAGATCTAAGTTTATTCCTTCGTACTCAACATCATGTCTGGATACGACGGCTCCGGCTACAACCAGGGCGGATACGGACAGCAAGGCGGGTACCAACAACAGGGTGGATATGGACAACAGGGCGGCTACGGACAAGACAATTACAATGGCGGCGGTGGACACCAGCAGCCTCCGCACCACCAACAACAGCCTCATGGTGCTGCCAGCGCATACTACGGTGGTCAAGGAGGCCCTCAGTCCTATGGTCAACAAGGAGGATATGATGCGGCACCTCCTCAATACCAACAACTCCCCTCTGCCGCAGCCCATTCATCCAACTCCGGTCGCAACTCGATGAACCAAGGTCATCAAAACCAATACGGCGGCGAGGGCGACCCGGAAGGTGACCGTGGTGTCATGGGCGGTCTCGCGGGTGCAGCGGCCGGAGGCTACGGAGGCCATGCTCTCGGCGGAAAAGCCGGCCACGGCGTAGCCGGCACGGTAATCGGCGCCCTCGCAGGAGCATTCGCAGGCCACAAAGGCCAAGACGCCGTAGAAGAGAAATGGGACGAGCGCAAAGAAAAGAAGAAACAAGAAGAAGAGGAAGAAAAGCGCCAGAAATACGGTCAACAGCAACACCAAGGTCCCCCTCCCATCCAACACCACCAAGACACCAACAACCAGCGCTCCCAAGGCGACTTCGGCGGCAACTTCAGCGCCTCCTCGCGCGACATTCGTCTTGATGCTCATGGCGACTACACACTCCACGCCCAATGCCGCCGCGCAGACGGGTCCTACCAGTCCTCCTCCATCTCGCTAGACCGCATCCTCGAAAACGACGGCGGCAGTTTCCGCTGGTCGGGCTCCAACTCCAGCGGCGGCGGCGGCGAGAACACGTATACTGTCCAACAAGGCGACACGCTCCGCGCCATCGCATCCCGCTTCTCGCACTGCTCATACGAAGATCTTGCTCGCCACAACAATATTACCAACCCGGACCAGATTTGGCCGGGCCAGAATCTCAAGGTCCCGGGTGGAAATAGCAGTCGTGGGGGTGGTGGGTTTGGGAGTTCGGCGAGAGGAATGAGGTTGGCGGATGGGGGACAGAGGTTGGAGGGGGAGTTGGAGCACCAGGGACATTGGAGGATGAGGGAGATTAATCTTGATGAGAGGATTAGTAACAGGGATGGTTGCCTGGTGTTTGTTTAGAGTTGAGTAGTTGGATAGGAGGATGAAGGTTGATGGGAAAGGTACTGTAGTGTACTTCTCACTTATAAACCTATGATACATCTCCAACATTATCGATTTCACGTTGATGTCTAGCTTCAAGTAGATACGTGAGAAATGTGACGACGGCTATATGTAAAGCATATACGAAGGTGAAAGGCGGGAGTATTTATCGAAGTGACCATGAAGTACTGGGTGATTTTGTACTGGAGTCTTGTCTTGTTCTAGCCGTTACCTTTCCACGCAACTCGCATATCGCTTCAGAAAATCATGCAGATGAACCAACGAGTCCGTCGGAGCGAGCGCCATATAGCGACTCTGCACATCGCCGGTATGTGCCAGTTCAAGATATTTACATGCGACCCACCATATCTCTAGGCCGTGCTTGACAAAACCTAGTAGCCTTTGTTCCTCTGCTTCACGTTTCGCGTGTAGAGCATCCCACAGCTCTTTCCAGCGCTTAGTGGCACGAACCAGATTAGCGTATACCATTGGAGCCAGAAGAGTGGCTCGCGATACGAACACGATGGAATGTAATGCTTCAAAGATGTATCAGCTTGAGGCCACAAAGGCTGAGATGCAGATGGGTAAACCTACCGAATATACAAATCATGAGTAGTCGAT
This sequence comes from Alternaria infectoria, assembly GCF_024043175.1. Taxonomy (NCBI): domain Eukaryota; kingdom Fungi; phylum Ascomycota; class Dothideomycetes; order Pleosporales; family Pleosporaceae; genus Alternaria; species Alternaria infectoria. Next base: position 294,905 of record NW_026250697.1, read on the forward strand.
GTTCAAGGACGTCGATAAGCGGACTCTTGTGCTCATCAGACCAGTCTTCGCTCATCAACGCAGAAACTAGTTGCTTGATACTGGGCTTCGGTCTCGCCAGGCGTTTCGACTGTGTACGTAAACTAGTATAATCCTCTGCGGTAGCCGCATCGTAAAGCACATCATTGCACGGAAGTGTCTGAGAAACCTCCGCAATAGCAATCTTGGGAACGGAGCTGAAGAAGAAGGTGGCCATGCAATCCATAGCAAAAATGAAGTGTACAGCCCTCACTCTAGACTCTTCGGCTATGAACGCATTCCACTCCGGTATGTGGTTTTGAGACCTCACCGTGACTGTTGGTTCGAGCAACTTGAGCGATCTCATTGCAGCGACGATTTCTGGATGTCTAGATATTTCGACTCGACTGCGCGTGGCTTCGTTGTTAAAAGTACTCTGCAGAGCCACTATAAGTGATGCGGCTTGGACTGCTTCCAGAGCGCGAGGGTCGTGTCCGGGATTGGGTCTCGCGACTACATCGCGTAGATGCTCGAAGATGAAATCTTCGGCCAGATGGAAGAAGGAGCGAGAGGATAAAGCGCCGTCTGTGGGTGTGCAATGTACCGATCCACCAAAGGCGACAGCAAGTAGTAAGGGTAGTGAGACCTTGTGCATATCGAATGTCGGCCAGTGAATGAGAGGCTGCTGGGGGTGAAAGACGGTGAAGTAAGCCCAGATACACTCTTCGAAGTTTTCTGCTGTGAAGACTGCTTTCGCGGCAACCACGGGGAAAGCGCATTCGGGATTGAAGTGTGCCGTTCGACATGTTTGGCTGTAAATAAAGAGCTGAGAACATAGCTCGTCGATCCTAGGTTGGAGAAGCGCAGTCGTCTGGGGTCTCCCGGATGCGGGTGGTATTGGAGCACAGATATCTGCATCGCTGTACACGAAGAAGTCTGAAAAGATGCCGAAGAGAGCCACATCTCTGTCGAAAAGCTGATGGTCTGCATCATGGTTTTCTTGACTTTTGGACGACCGTACAGTTAATGGATCGCCAATGAAAGCACTGAGTATCGACTCGCGGCGGGGGTCTGTGTATTGATATAGGAACGTGATGGGGCAGGGAGGAAGACTCTGGGCGTTTTCCACTCCAGCCGTGGTGTCGCGGCTCAAATGACTGGTAATGGTTGCATGAGTATCTTCGTGTAACGGCTGTGCATGGCTTTCCGTCGTTCTGAGCCGGCTTCGTCGTCCCGGTTTGGCAGAGGCTATCTCATCGTGCTCGCCTCGTTTTGGGCATGACTTCGAGTGTCGTCTGAGGACGTCGCTAAGCGATGTCAACGTCGTGGTCTCACGAGCTTACCCAACACAGGCGAGAACCTACTGGCGGACGAACGTGCGATTGCAGAAGCTGCAGGTGTTTAGGCGATCGCGGGTATCTTGTTGGCGTCAAATAAGCTCCGGATAACACTCGGATGGTTAACTTACGAGCTGATTCATGCCGCCGTAAATGGCTGTTACTCGAGAATAATTTGCCGCACGTGCTACACCTATGGAATGTGCTACCTGTGCCCGTCTCGGTGGCATCTGACATTGGCTGGTTCTTCGTTGTTGACGCGGCCGCCCATGATGTGGGCTTTCCAAGGTTGAATGTGGGTTTTCAGGATGTGGGCTTTCCGCCCATGTGGGCTTTAACTGCGGCCACCTTACCGCAAAGGGCCGACCACGTGACACAGCATCGATGCTCTGCCCATACCATCGTGTATCAGCACTCCTGTTGCAAGAATGAGTCTGCTTCTTTCAAATACTTTATGTCGCCATGTCAAAGCTGCGAAGGTTTCTAAGTCAGAGAAGCTACTACACATTCGGTATCATGCCACTCTTTCCATCTTGAATCAATCAAACTGACAGTGCCCAGCATCTACACCGAGACCTCACCTCAGAAGTCCTCGACTCAGCCATGCATCATTTAATAGCATGTCTACCAGCTCCCACCGCCACGAGACCGTAGAGCGAAGTGAAAAGCGCAGCGAGACACTCCTCCCATCAGCCGTCGCCAAACCCAGGGGTGTAGTGGAACACGTCCTGTAAGCCACTCTCCCAGACATACTCAAACACTTACTGAAAGACTCCAGAACGACCACGGATCAAATACTCAACTGGGTTCGACAAAGCTCCATCCACCCACTGACCTTCGGCCTCGCCTGCTGCGCCATCGAAATGATGCATTGCTCCACGCCGCGCTACGACCAAGACCGACTAGGCATAATCTTTCGCGCGTCCCCTCGCCAGGCAGATGTGATGATCGTTGCGGGCACAGTCACCAATAAGATGGCTCCTGCTGTTCGGCAGTGCTATGATCAGATGCCTGAGCCGAGATGGGTGATTAGCATGGGGAGTTGCGCGAATGGTGGCGGGTACTATCACTATAGTTATAGTGTGGTAAGGGGTGTGGATAGAATTATTCCTGTGGATATTTATGTTCCGGGTTGTCCTCCGACGGCTGAGGCGTTGTTGTATGGGGTCTTTCAGTTGCAGAAAAAGATTAGACATACGAAGACGACGAGGATGTGGTATCGCAAATAGTTGAGTGTGCGGTAATCGAATACAGAGAAAGCTCAGATGAGAATCTGCCCTCTCATCTTCTGCTCTCACTTCGCCGCGCGGCACGCCCGGTCGCTCCTGCCTTGTCGTACCTTCCTTCCCTAATCGTCTTCACCCCGTCCAATTCTTCACCACTCACGACGCGATTGCGAAGCTTTCGCAAGCGCTGTTAACTCTATCGTTTCTTCCTCGTTCTATCGCTTCACATTCATTGTACAGCAATTGTAACTTCCCGACAACGCGCACGAAGCCGACGCCCGACGCCCGACGCGCCAAAGAGCATTACGAGAAGTCAGAGCCAAATCTACGAAGATGCCCAACTGCAAGCCTACGGAGCCTGAGACGGCGGACTGTTACTTCGACTTGGGCGTGACTCAATACGCCACAGCAACAGACATAAAGGCAGCCTACCGCATACTAGCGCTGCAGCATCATCCTGACAAGAAAGCACCCGGTCGCACTATAGATGCTGTCGAGTTCAGACGTGTAAGAGCACTCACCCGCGAAGCCCAGCGATAAGGGGACTAATGAGAAATAGGTGAACGAAGCATTTGAGATACTACGATATCCTGAAAAACGAAACGAATACGACGCGCTATACGAAGGCATACAGGAAGAATGGGCAGAGTACCGTTGCGCCTATGCGAAGCACGAGCTGCAGGAAGAGATAGACCGCATTGACGCTGAAAAAGAAGAAGCACGTGTACAAAGGGAGCAAAGGCGCCAGGAAGAGGAGAGACGACGCAAAGCAGAGGAAAAGGCTCGCATTGAAGCTGAGCGAATCGCAAGAGAAAGGAAAGAGAAGCTCGCGGAAGAGCGATCGCGCCAAGCAGCAGAGCGTGCCGAGAAGGAGCGAGCTAGGGCAGCTGAAGAGTGGTTGCGGAAATGGGAAGAAGAAGAGGAGACTAGGCAAAGGCAGCGCCGCGAACAGCGCCAGAAGGAAGCAGAAGCGCGTGAAGCGATAGTCAGAGAGCAGCATCGTCTGGAGCAAGAGCGGAAGGCGCAGGAGTATCTCGCTGCACTGGAGGCGCAACAAAAGCTCGCAGAGCAGAAGGTACGCCAGGCGGAAGAGCTGATGGTTCGAACATACATGGAGCCTCACTTCGCCAACACTGCCGATCCGGAAGCTCAGCGTATCCAACGCCGCGTCCGCCTGGCACACATGTGGGCGCGAAAGCTTCATGTAGACGCGAAAGCAGCTGATGATGCAGCGCCTGATGCCAAATTCGAGTTGGTGGATTTAGGTTGGCACCGGATCGACGGCACTGCCACCTGCGACTTTTGCGTCAAGGATGTACGCTTGTACTTCTTTGCGTGTCCCTTGGGAGGCGCGGCAGCGTGTGGGGATTGTGTATATAAGTTTGCACACGGGTATGAGACGGCGAACGGGGAAGTTATTGGAAAGCGCAAGGTGGAGGAGAGGAAAGCCGACAAGGTTGGTGGGAAGAAGGGGAAGACAAAAGGCAAAGGCAAGGGGAAGAACTGAATGGACGTGACACGCAGGTGATAACCAAGGGTGTACAGCATGAGTATGCTAAACTTGTCAGTGAGAAGTACGGATGTAAGATGCAAGACACGACAGAGAGTGTACAGCATACGCATACCAAGATTGTCTGTAATAAGCACGTCAGAAAGAAGCCGCCAAGGTCATAATAATATATGGAATGTTTGATACAGGTCTTACAGAAGTATAACAATGACAAGTCCAAAAGACCCACCCAATTATGCCAATCCGTTATCCCAAATGCACCCCAAACATGCCGTTTCCATGATTATCGTAAGTAGTAATAAAGATAAAATAACCAACCCAACACCGGGGGTATCTTTAGAAAGAATGCACACCAAACACTTTTCCCAGCGCCCAAAACACCTTTTTATCCCACGGCACGGTGACCCAAATGCCCATGATGATGCGTGCAGCCATGTAAAAGAAGGAGACGGGATTGTGCGTGCAAGCTCAGAGAGGAGAGGTGGGGAGACTGGCAAAGGCACTACCCGGTCCATCCCATATCCCCACCTTGCTGTCCACCCTGCTGTCCCATTCTTTGGGCTTGTTGCTGAGCTTGACGCATCATCATCATCTGGGTCATCTGCTGTTGGTTCATGGGCTGCATTCCTTGCATACCCTGCATACCACCGTTCATCTGTCCACCCTGCATGCCGCCCATGCCTCCATTCATCTGGTTCATTTGCGCCATGTTCATACCCTGACCCATGTTGCCCATGTTACCCATGTTCATGCCCTGCATGCCGCCACCTTGCATGTTGTTCATGGTATTCATGTTGCCCATCATGCCCTGAGGCAGCTGGCCACCGCTTGCCATGGCTTGTTGACGCATTTGCAGGAGTCGAGAATTGTTTGCGGCGTTTGCACGTTGTTGTTGGAGCATCTGCTGGTACTGTTGCATTTGCATCGGGTTGGGCGTGTTGCCGTTCTGCATGCCGTTCATTTGGCCACCATTCATCTGGCCGCCCATGTTGTTCTGCATGTGTGCCATCTGCATCTGTTGTTCACGCTGCTCTCGCTGTTTGATTTGCATTTCCATCTGGTGGATTTGTTGCATGACCTGGGGAGGAATGTTCTGGCCGTAGTTCTGCATGACCGTTTGCTTGTGCTGCTGATAGCGCGCGCGCATCTGCTGGAGATTCAGGTTAGCAAAAGTCATGGTCCCTTGATTATTGGGCATGCCATTCTGCTGCATGCCTGCTCCAGGTGACATATTCTGCATAGCCATCTGCTGTTGACTTTGCTGCTGATTTTGGGTCAATTGGCGGAAATAGTGCTGCGCGAGCTGGTTGCGGTAAGCCTGCGGATTCTGGCCTTGCGGGACTCCTTGAGTCTGAATTTGCTGCGTAGCCTTTTGGAATGCCAGCTGTTGGAATTGTTGCTGCTGGTTACCTGGCGATCCTGATTGCTGCATTTGCTGCATGCGAAGTTGCTGCTGCAGACGCTGTTGTTGCATCTGCTGAGCCTGTTCAGGCGTCATGTTGTGACCTGGCTGAGGTGTCTGCATCATCATTGGCGTTTGCCCTTGCATGGCCATAGATGGGCTGCCCTGGCCCATGCGACTCGGGGTCGGCGTCATGTTGCGATTCGGCATGGAGGCATTCATTACAGGCGTTCCTTGTACGATGTGCGGTGTGCCTGTGCGACTCAAGTTCTGCTGCTGACTGACGGAGCGCATCATGTTCTGGTGATTAGAGACGGCAGATGGTGGGCGAGCAGGACTGTTGATAGCCTGGTTCGAAGCGGTAGGTACCATCGGGGTGCCACCAAGTTGATGCGCAGCCTGCCCACCAAGTGATGGCGAGGCTGCAGCGGCGGCCATCGGTGTTTGCTGGCGTATGGTGGGCGAGAACTGAGATTGCGTAGCCGACTGAGGTGTCTGAGTAGCCTGTATGGCTGCCGCGTTCGACATCTGGTGCTGTGCTGCGGCAGCGGCTCGCAAGGCTTCACTCTGCTGCTGATTCTGCTGCAGTTGTGCTTGATGTGCTTGCTGGCGAAGAGCCTGTTGCTGTTGACGCTCCGCGAGTTCGGCCTGCTGTCTGCTCTCGATCTCTCTCTTCCGCTGGATCTCAGCCTCCATCTGCGCTTGGCGTTTAGCTTGAGCGATTCGAGCGTCTTCCTCTTTCTTCCTCCGGTCGGCTTCCTCATGGTTTGCACGGATGTTAGCAATGGTCTTGAAGCGGGCAAATGTCTGGGAGTTGGCAGCGGCGCGCACAGCATTGTCGTCGTTGCCGGCGGCTGTGGCCGTCATATTGCTCTGGTACTCGTCGCCCGCCAACATATAGCGCTGTAGACCCTGAGCCTCTGCCTCGTCTGCAGCCAGCTCGGCGGTGGTCCTCTTGCGAGTCTTGCGTGGAGGGGCGGGGTTCTTGTTGTTCGGATGTGTGATGGCATCCATAAGTGCGAGCGATTCACCGAAGCTCTTGGTGGGCTCCAAATAGAGGGGTGGGCAGGTGGCCCTTAGTAACTCGGCCTCGAACTCGTGTACGTTGCTATCGTCGAGGACCATTTTTTGGCGTTTCGGGCTTGGGCCGTTCGCAAAGGTGGGCGTGGAGGGTACTGCCGTCATGGGAGTCGGCGGCATGCCTCCAGCTCTGCCCTGGGCTTGCATTCTTTTGAGGGTAGCCATGTCTGGTACCGGCGTGGTGGCCAGTAGCTGCATGTCGGCCAATCGCGACTGCTGCGTTGGAAACAGTACCACTGTGCCGACTTTAGCGATGCCTGGCTGCTTGGTCAGAGCCCCGTTCTGACCAGGAGCGGGCATGTTCTCCTTGTCTTCTTTGGTTTCTCCGTCTTTGCTCTGCGCGTTGGCCTGGGCGGCCTTCGCATCGGCCTGTTTGGCTGGAAAGGGCGCGAATGGAGAGGGTGTGATGAAGTTGTTGTAATTATGAATAGAGAAGGCGCTTGTGCCGGCCTCGCCAGTGCTATTGGTGTCATCCTTGGGCTTGACGCCGGCCGAGCGGTAGTCGTGAAGCTCAACGATGAGGCAGTCGTCGTACCAAGGCGTGTTGAACTCGTAGAGCTCCTCGACCATGTTGTGCGGCACCTCCTTGTTGCGGATGGCCTGCAGCAGCTCGCGCATAGGCGACTGGTAGGACAGCGTCTCCTGGGAGTCGTTCAGGCGGAAGTGCTTGGGGTGCAGGTATACACGGAGCGACGGCGGCTTGCCCTTGTGCCTGGCCAGGATGTCTTGCTGCGTGTAGACTGCGAAGCATATTAGCGCGTGTGCCGAAAGCGGTAGCGAAGTGTGAATATACCATATTTCCTGGCCTCGTCGTGCTTCGCGCCCTCGTCCTCCATGTTGGACTGGCGCGTGGCAGTGCGCGCAACTCCCGGGCGCTGAGACTCGCGGCGCAGGCGAGGAGGTTGCGCTGGGCGGGCAACTGCGACTGGGCCAGACATGATGGTGGTGACGGCGCTGCAGTTCGTCGACTCGCGGTGGGGCGGCGGTGGGACGGGCTTTCGGCCTGGGGAACCACGACCGGCAGCGGCGCGGCGTGCAGACGGCGGAGAGAGGGCAGGCGCAAAGGTGCGCGCGATGCCCGCGGTGCTTCTGGCAGTGCGCGAGGGAGTGCGAGGGAGCGCGAGGGAGGGGCGACTCGAGCGAGGCTGGGCGTCCTATTGGAGATGTCTCGACGCGTGAGGATGGCCGACGTGATGTTTGCTGATCCGAGCTGATGCGCAGCTGCCTCCCCGTATGTCTAACCCTGTTTCATCATCATCCACGTGACTACCACCTCACCATGACCTCCAGCGCTTCCACTCGACGTTGTCCACCTAGAACTCGCGTCAATGCTCGAGCATCCGAGAAAGCGTTTCTTGCGAGATCCGATCGAGTTCAGTCGCCAAACTACATGCCACTTCTTGGCATGATGACTTTGCCAGCAGGGCTGTGCCGCACTCCGGCATTGCATCTGCACGCCACCCTGGGGCACTGCAACGTCCTCAGCTTGGAGCTGATTCTGACACTCGTCTCACATCGAGCCACTATCTTCCTTGTCACTCACAAAGTTCTGTGTAGTCTAAACGGCTCAGCCCGGTAGCCATCACCGAAGTAGCCCTCCCTCGTCATGGCGAGCCTCGAAACCCTGCCATTGGAACTCCATGAGCACATCTTCGCATACCTCATACCTCGCCAGCGTCATAAAAACCTCGCTTGTCTCGACCCTGACTACTGGAGCGAACAAGAGAGGCCCGACATCTACAACATTCGGTTGACCTGTCGACGTCTACGTACGGCGGCATGGCAGACCTTCGTTTGGATCCTGGAAGATCTCCCAACAAAGTGCCAAGAAGGGACACTGCGGAACCTAGCTGCCCTTCTCGAGTTACCTGAAATCTCGACTAGGCTCACATATCTAACTCTTTCACCTTACCATCTCTTCACGGAAGAAGGCTACACGCATCACTTGAGTGTCATCGCCGATTCTCGAAGAGACGAATTTCATGCGCATTGCGCATGGCTTCGAGATACCCGCTCGGAAACACTGGTCGCAATCATTCGCCTGGCCCCCAAGATCCGCCATCTGGTTTGTGTCATCGCAAGCCTCAGCCTTACATTTAATGATGCAGGTGAAAAGGCGTGGGTCGGCACGGTTTACAGCGAGGCTGTTGACCCTATGCACGTAAGTCCGACTCCTCAACCGTCCAATGGTCATTTTTGAATACTTGCCTGCATTTTACCTCCATCATCTGCTTGGGGGTCCTTTACATGTGTTGATGAGCTATACAGATCATTCAAACCGTCCTCAGAGATACACACTTGGCAGAAAGACTCGAATCTATGTACCTCCTCTCCAGTGAACACCAACACAGTTTCAAACACACTGGCGACATCCCTGAAAGCCTCACTCCTTTGAGCTACGACAACCTTCGTCATCTAACACTTGCACTGAGGACCCGAAAAGTTTCCGACTTCCGCATTCGGGCATCGCATTTGACGAGCCTGTGCATTGTGCTCGACAGAATTTGCGAAGAGGATCTGACTACATTATTTACTCAAGGTGTCTGCTTTCCCGAACTATGCCCTACCCTGCGCAGCTATACCATTCGTGGAGATGAGGTCCGAGATGATCAAGAATTTGCCAAGCTGGTGCGCCAGGTCCCGACTCGACTTCTACTACAATTCATTGCGCCAATCTTCGAGCGCGACTGGACACTGCCGTTAGTCTCGCTAGAACACATCATATCGACAGAGGAAGAAGATGCAGAGTTCACTCGCATCCCTGACTTCCAGGGTAGCGGCCGGATTGGGTTATTAGTTTTCAGGAACTTCTACCATTTCATACCTCGATCGCGGCAGAAGGCAGGAACCTCCATCAACCACAATACCAAAACAGTCGATCATCACTGGAGACCCTACGAGGCGCTGCTTGCCAAGTGTGACAGCTCCCGTATCGAACACTTACCTCCTGGATGTGAATGATTACTCAGGCGCTGATGTGCAATGGTCGCATTGCCCGGCAGGGCTCAATCAGACGGGGGATAGAATAACAAACGGGAAGAGATGGCTTACAGAAGAGGGAAAACGCATGACTTGAGGACAAGTCTTTCGCGGCGACAAGTGCGTGTGAGTATCGAAAGGGCGATTGCGACCTCCGCAGCATCTCCATAACAATGCGCGAACATTACCACCCGAAAGTGCGAACGCCTTCACAACGGCGATGGAAGAGCATGTAATCTACACCGCAATGCGGTTTTTTCTGAGGATATCGGTTTGCGCATTTATTGTGCACTTCCAGGATCATATTGCAGTCATATCACGATTTGAGTCACCGTTGTCATACTTGATGCTTGACTCTTGATGGTGAAGTGTCCGTGAAGCGACGCGATGTGAAGGTGTAGCTGTCAGGGGGCTATATAAGGCTCTGCTTCGATATCCATTCTCCTAGATATATCGCCAACATACAGCCACATCATCTCCAGATCTACAAGATCTCGTTCAACAGCCTGCGTTACCACTATCGCCACAAACCTACACATACGTACCTATTCAAGTTCTTGAACGTCGTTGATCGACATCCTTCAACTTTCAGCGGAGAACTGCCGAATCCACGGAAGCTGCGACTCTCTCCATAGGCACATTATCTACGAACGCGACTACTCGAGGAGGACTTCACTATCGACCACCGCGACACATCAATCATATATCTCCGAGATCCTTAGCTCCGAAGTCATCGACCCTCTACGCCTCGTACACTATCCCCCGTGTTTATCACATTACCCAACTTCTACAAATCGCGATGGGCTGGTGGTGTTGCAAGTGCAAAACGTCACACGACGTAAATCACATCTTGGTTGCCATATGCCCAAATCCGGCTTGCCGACACAGAAAATGTGACCCGCCTAACCCAAATGTCCGCTGGACGGGCTGCCGATTCATTATGCCAAAGGATACTACTCCGCGTCCTGTACCAGCACATCTGAAAGAAAGCAAGAGGGACACATTCAAGGACAAGTTCAAGATCAAGTGGGGCAAGAAGTGAAGGGGCTGCATGGATGGTCTGGAGGAAGAGGTCGTGGTAGAGGAACGTTTTGAGTTGCGAGAAGGGAATTGTAGAGTTAGGAAGGTTGGAGAGGGCTATGAACTTAGAGATAGCGAGGAATATATATGTGCATCTTCATGGAGAACGGTCGTGGTGTTTCATAGGAACGTGAGTGTTGAACGCGCGATGCGGAACTAATCTTTAGAAGACGGAAGGCTGATTGCGAGGTTGGAGAGGCTCTAGTGAGCTTATCCGCAACTTATATGCGAGCAGACTTTGGCTCGTGCACAGATGACGATGCACCCGTTACTCATTGAAGTTATGAGTCTTGACGCTGACTGGCTCTCTGAGTAAAAGACCTAGTTGAAGCTATCCATGATGCGCCATACACGGCTTGAGCGCCCACGACTCAGCTCTATTGTAGTCACCACAACGTTGTGAGCCTGATAGTCCGTGTACTTTGACAGTGTCGATGACTAGGAATGACCAGTCAGACGGTCCTCACATTTCGAAATGTGCTCTTCTCGGGCTGCTCCTTCCTCGTCTTTCCTCTTCCAGGGCATTACCATAAATATAAACTTTTCGTCGATAACGCTAATCGTTACATCACTCCATCGGCTCAGATACTGCGGGTATTCACTCAAACGCTACCACGAGAGTCTGCGACCTTCACAGCCATCGAAGGTCATGTCCAAACTACCACAAAGCGATCAGGAGGATTGGGAGTGTTGCCAAAAGGTCAAATGCGGTAATCGGATCAACAACGATATCCGCGTCAACCCGGTTTGTCGATACTGCCAGCATGAACGGTGCGGGGCATGCAAGGTCTTTTCTCATTTTTCCAAGCCGACTGATCCAAAGTACATGGCGACACGACCAATAGACGTATGGGAACTTCGAGCCGAGAAGATAGCAACGACGGGTGAAGAAGAGAGAGGCCGAATATACGAAGCACAGAGATTGGATAAAATAAAGCGAGACGAGGATAGTGCACAGTGGCAGCGAGATGAGGACGAAGCAAATATGGCGCGAGGTGAGAAGGAGAGAAAGAAGCACGAACGAAAAGTCGGGAGGAAGAAGTCCGTATCAGAGTGTGTCGTGCTCTAGAAAGCGGGCGAGGGGAGGTTATGGTCAGCCGTGTGACTGACGAGTACATCGTGAGAAGCTGGAGTGATGTCTTGGATGGAGATCGGTTTGAATGGGTTGGTACATCAAGGAGACCATTTCCGGGCTCACGTATTTGACATGCGCAATGTGAGCATATCTTCGAACATCATTAGTTGTATATCATCACCATATTCTGAATGGATGCGCATGGCTCATCCAGGACATTAGCGGTAACATCCAGAATAACGAACCACCTGACTCTGTAATCCGCAATGTGAATGTGCGTGAAGCTTCCGCTCTCATAAAGTCCTCGTCCTCGTTGTGCTACTTCTTCTTTCTGTATTGTCTTATGCGCCAACTCACCGAACTAACTCATCTACTGACTACCCACTAAGACAGCGGCGTACTGTGAGTCGCTTGCCCATATAGCCGACTCCAGTTTATACCACTCACACAACCAACAACGACCTCGATCCCGCGATGGGTTGGTACTGCTGCACCTGCGGCACCCCGAACGCCGGCGACGGCGCATCTCAAGAAGACCACACACGCGTGACGGCGTGCAGCAACTGCAAGCATGGATGCTGCTGGCAATGCGGCTTATTCCATCGCGGTCCAGAGGATCCTTTGGAAGCATCAACGGCACTCAGCCAGCCCAGCCGACGTCCAGATCAAAGTATCGGCACGCGGATCATCACGGACGCTCAGCCAACATACCCGCGTCCGATGACTAGAGCGCCCACTCAGAGGTCGCGAGGGAAAAGGAAGACGAAGGATGGCGGTGGTTGCGTTATTATGTGAGATAGACGAGGGAAAGTAGAAGCGCTAGGTGATGGAATCATAAAGCAAGACGGCGTGGAGATGGCATATGGGAGAGGGAAGCTCATTAAGAGACATGTGTACATAGGTACGGTTCGGCAGTAAGCAGGTGAGGGCGTCGCAAATACTCCAATATACATGACCTAGTTCTCAATACCATGTATGACTTCTGATCACATCGATGGCTGGTGAAGACGATGAGGGGAATGTGACTGGCGATGGAGTTGGACGCTGAGGCACCACACAGTCAGAGGTAGCCATGAGTCATGCTAGCGTGTATACCGAGTCGTTGAATGGGCATCGCACCTCCTGCTAACCACGCCGCATCAGAACCACCACATGGGCAACGCGTGCGCAGGATTCCGCAGCGGACATTGAGAGGCCCGTTGCAGCAGCTTCCCCGATGATGGCAATAGCGTGCGTAGCTTCAACGTCCTTGCGGCCACGCTGAAGCTGGCACCGCCCGGGCGGCTCTCACAAACACCACGCGAAACCACTCACCAACTCACACAACTATCACAACCACAACAGCCTATACTCGTCTCCAGTCAGTAAATCATCCTCATCCTCTCTCTTCCACAGCCCACCATCCCGGTCCTCGGTCCCCGGGCCCTCCTCAAACCCACGAACCTGCGACATCCAACGCCCCAAGACGCGAAACCACAGCGCCGGTATCTCTCTCCATCCGAACAACGCACGCGCCCACTGCATAATCTCAGATGCCGAGTCCCAGCAACGCGACCCGTCTTTATGCTCGCTCAGGAGAGGGATGAACGGAAGGGAGAGAGGGAAAGGCGCTGTTGGTGGCGTGGTGCCCAGGTGCTGTGCCGTACACCTACATTGGGGGCCTGCGGCGTAGGTCGCAGAGGTGCGTTAGCGAAGCCAGGAACGGTCTTTGTGCGGCAGTCATTTGCCCCGCGGGGCAAGGGACTTTGCGTGAAGTCGGAGGGATGACAGCGAGTATTTAGCTGTGTCGGCGAGTCCGCTGACGTTGTGCGATGAGATGACGATCAGCATCGCGAGGTTCGTCGAGTCGTGTGAAAAGCGATCTACGATCTACAGTTGGCAGACTTCCGTTGTTGGCAGGGTCGCCCCGCTCAGCTGTCAAAACAACGTCGAAACTGGCGTGTAGGGCTAAGAGTCGGCCGGAAGGGGACCTGTCAAACGCGGCCTGACGTGCTATGTGTCAGGTAGCAGGATGGTTCTCGTTCCGGAATGTCGAAGTGCTGCTCATCGCATGAATGGAAGGGGTGGAGCGGCAAACAAGCCTCTCGATCCACGGCTGTCTAGATCGTCAGGCGTTTTAGGCGCCTGTTGTTCAGGCCACAGCATGTTTGTGTTGGTGTGAGTGAACATTGTGAAGTAACACACGTGGAAAGATATGACGTAGTCAAGATGGAAGGTAAGAAAAAGATGCGCCATGTCATTGAGGGTATTTCTATCGAGAAGCGAACCAAGGAAACTATATAACAGCATTCTTATCCGGAGAATGATTATGGTAAAGACTGAGATTACCGCAGCCACGCTTTGCGTGGTGGTGCATAAGGACTGTGTACCCTTTTTATATCGACAAACATGTTAAGGAAATGATATGTGTGACTCTACAAGACACTGATACGATCAGGCCTCGATGAGTTGCAGGCATTGAATCATGCCGATGGAAGCTTGCCTGCGAGCTCCACGTAGCGCGGCCAGGTGTTGGTGAAGACGAGGTACTTGATGCTCTCAAAGGCGGGGTCGAACACTTCCTCTGTGAACTCGCTCGGGACTATCGACCTGGTGCTCGATGTTGAGGACGATGTGATGTTGGAGTCGATACTCGCTGGCCGGCTTAAGGTGTCCTCCCATGGGCATACGACATTGTCTCTGGCGACGGGTGACTTAGCTTCCTCTGGTGTCTGCGCACGCGGCATGTACGGGTCGAACTCCACTTCTGCGAACATGTTTTGTAGAGTCTTGAAAATCTTGTATTCGATGTTGATCGGTGCCTCGGCGGTGAAGGGGTTGATAAGCGTGTAGAAAAGCAGAGACGCCTCGTTGAACATCTGTCGCCGTTGAGCAGTGGTGACGACCTTGAGGCTGCCCCACTTCTTCCTGAAGTTGCGCACTTCGCGGAGGAAGATGCAGTTCTCGGCTGTGAACTCGCGCGCAGCAGCCCAGGCGATGAGGGGCTCGATATTCTGCTCAATAGTGAACTCCAGTGTCTGCATCGACGATTTGGCTTTGATCTCCTTGGTGTAGATCATGGTAGTCGATTTTCCGGATAGTTGCGAGTGGTTCGAGGTGAGCGAATCGGTGTCGGAGATTGATGATCGTCTGTTCGGTTGGGCCCTCAGTGCGTCTCGCAGTGGTATGATGATGAGAACCTGTTGGCAAACGACTAGTGATGGTATAAACCTACATGGGGATGTGAGCTAGGAAACGGGTCAGAGAAGGCGACTTCACTTACCACCCGGCTGGTGCAAAGACCTTATTGATGTCCTGGATCTGGTGCATCTTTGAGTATGTGAAGGCGATCCAAAGTGGCGTTCCTGGAAGACTGAAAGCAATGTAAGCAGGATGGAATGAAGTCGATGCGAACAAACATACCCAGCAATGATGGCAAGTCTCGTTTGCCAGGCCCACGAGTGAACGTCCTTGATGTTGCGGATCTTCCATAGTATCCACGGACCAACCATCATTGTCCAGAATAGCTGCACAAAGATTGACGGAATCCTGATTGACAGTCAGTAAAAGACCCATGCAATGGCGTCATGATAACATACCATTCGCCTCCCCTTCGGCATTCAATGTAATTAGTGGGAACTCCGAAGAAACCGTACGCATCGTGGAAGCGGCGAGAGCCGAAGAACAGCATGATAGCGGGCAGGAACTGCTGCGGTCAGTGGTATACACATGGACGCACTACAGCATGACATACCGAAAGGACTAGTCCGACCAAAGTACCAAAGTATACTTTCTTCGCCGCATCGAGATCGCGCCACGCTTCGAGAAGACCGAGTGGGGTATACGACATCCGCTTCTTGCGCGCACCCTCCAGGAAGTTGCGTGTCATGCGGCGCTGGCTCTCGTAGGCCGTGAGCACCTTGGCATTGCAAGCTGTGAGGGCTTAGTATGCGTCAGACACTACATTGAACCATAGACTTACCTTGGAAAAATGCCATGCCAGATGGGAGGAATACCGACATGATCCAGAACTCGGCTGAGCATGGAAAGAGACCGTTCCACGGGTAGACGAGTAGGACAAGGATGAGGTAGATGTGCAGCATAAGCACCGCTGCGAAAACGATCTTGATATTCCGTATCTGCAAACAAAAAGCCTCCCTACGTCGATGGAGGAAGAAAAGCTCGACACTCAGTATCAGCGTGTACAATACGGCGACAACAATGTAAGCGACACCAAGACGGTCGAGATTGGCCCTTGTTGTGCCATCGAGTACTCGTGGGCGCAACAGAGGCGGCATGGTGATCATGCTGTGTGGGGACCAAGCGGGAGTGATAGTTTCGATTGACAGTGAAGTATGAGGATTTGAGAGTCAGGCTCCTCCTCTTACTTAACAGAACGAAAGTGGGACCGTGTAGCGGAAGGATTGAAGGATGCTGATACCGAGGGGGCGGGACAGGTTATGCCAAATGTCCATCGGCGAACAGGGCGGCACACAACTGCTAGGGAGAGCGGGAAGACGTAAGAGGTATTAGAACTGCCCTGCACATGGGTCGGGTCTGGTAAAAGATACAACAGGGCGAGGTTAGCTGCGGCTCGGGGAGGCCTGAGCGGCAAGGGATTGCTCGATGAGAGGTGTATCGCAGGGTCGGATGATACTGAGCCACCAGGGCTAGTCACTGTTCTTAGTGTGACGGGAAGGGATCGCGTCCTCTGCAGGACTGCAGCAGAATGCGTGAACGCCATGGCGGAGAGATGTGTCACGACGACTACCACGGGGGTACAGGCTGCTACCTTGTCGGGCTGCGACCGCGGAGAGCAATTTGACGTCCGCCTCCAAACATGCCGGTCAGCATGCAGTCCACTGATGTGTGAACGGTAGGAAACCCGGTGAGACGAGAGTGTCGAAGTTGGGGTAGATCATGTTCTGGTTCGTGCTGGGCTGGATCATCGCATGCCGAGATCAGACATCGGAGGTTTCGGCACTCCAGCAATTTCCCAGGTACCCCAGGATTCGCTCCTACCATCACACCAACGTCAACGTTTTCGTGCTTGCAAGCGTTTCCATCGCTACACACGCTTAAAGAAACCATCACGCCGCTTCTTTCCGTTGTAACTCCAATCTCGAACGCTTCGTCTTGGCGGCGATGACCGCATGCCGCGGCTGCGGGTACAGTGCTGCCCAGGTGTGCTCTACCCTTCGCAGGCTGTGTTGCAGCACCGCACGCGCCGAATTCTGCGACTATAGCACCTGGAATATCGATGCAGCTCGATTACATGTATACAGGAATATCCATGCTGCACTCCCGTTTCATTGTGCTTTCGCACGTCTTCCCATTGACCGGCAGAAAGTCTGACGTTCATGCGTTCTTTTATCCTTCGCGGCTTCGAAAACATCGCGCTACGTCCAGTCATGCTCAACACTTCTGTCAGTCTCAGAGGTTTCATGTCAAACTTCTAGAAGGCCACCTATGTTCCTGTCGCGGATGCTTCAACGTAGCTGTCACAAGCTGTCGATCGGGCACGCCGTCCGCTTGAGGGTGTACCTCCGCACCTGTCGACTATGCAACGAGCCGCGGAAACCTTTAAGCCAAGATACACGCATAACTAATCGACCATATCCACCCAGTGCGGGGAAGCGTGCGGGAGGACAAAATGCCCACTGTGGCTGTACCGTGGCGGCAGGGTGTCGATGCCTTCCGGCCATCGGCATGTCGCATCACCATGAAGGATGTGTGGTTTCGATAACGAAGGCTGCAACCTCCAGCAGCAAGCCGGGCACGTAATTACGGCTACCTGAATATCGATGCAGCATCCGACCGAGGAGGGTGGGAGCTCCGCCTGGTTTCTGCGAACGTGACCAGGTACAAGGATGCGGTCGAGAGATGGAGCGTTGTACGACCTCGAGGTCCAATTACCTCACCTGTAAACACAGTTCTGGACTGGGTCGCTACATATCGTGATGTACCTACCCGCGAACCCGACCCCCGGCCGTTGTTATGTGGTATTGGCGAAATGACGCGCTGACGCGCTAACACTTTAACTTTGAGTTCGCCTCACACTCAACAAGATCATATGTCATTCCCGAAACCATACATATGATTAAGTACTGCGTACGTTCGACGGATTTCCGCACGTCTAGTATTCTTGGCGTCATGTACTAAAATGGCCTCGAATTAACCTTGCTAAACACAAACATAATCTTACCGTCATTGCCACGCATTATAAAGAATACTTTATGACATTTCTGTGAGCAGTTCATCAATCCGGCAACGTATTCATGATCTCCGATCATTGTGTCGTTGCCACGCGACATCATATCATGCGCCCACCCAGTTCAGGAAATTTTCTGAACACCCTAGAGCCTACGTTGACGTTAGATCATCTACTTTGCACATTTTCATTTTAATGTAGGCTGCAGACTCGTTCATCTTTTTCCTTGTATACGGTGTGCCGAAGGACGACAAAGGCCATGGTCTTGGATCTATGGTGACACTGCTTCGTGGGGAAGCGGCTGCTCTTTCGCGTACAAGGCTGCTGTAACTCAAAGTGCTACCTACTGGGCACTGATCATTGGTACTAGAGACGCTCGCTGAGCATAGAGATTGTCACTCAAGATCTTGAACACAACACTTAGCGAACCCGCTACTCTTCTTTGGAACCGTGTCTCAACTACTCTCCTGCCGGAAGACGAAGTCAGGTGACCTTCGGGGTCCACGCCGACTACGCCTACCCACGGTGCAGTACTAACAGATACTCATAATTTAGCAGTATCGTGGAATGACTACATGAATGAAGTTGGTTCTACTCTACTTACTGGATTTAACTTGCGTACCATGGTTGTGGTGTGCATGTGGACAGTCTCCAGCTTTTCGCTTAGTATGTGCCCTCTCCCATAGGATGAGCTATGGTGCGCGAAACGACAGAACCACAGTACTTCGACTTGACTCACGACGATCCAAATTTGAGCATCCATCGGAAAATCATACCTTCTTACTATATAATCTGGCATGTTCAATGCATCCTTTCCAAGATAGTTATCTATCTCAAGACACTACTATCATACAATCCAATACACCCCACACATACAACAGCAACAGAGAACTCCATGTCTTCTGATATGGCTTCCACCAACTCTTCCACAGCGCAGTCGCGTACCAGTCTGGATAGTTCAACCACACTGGCGCCACAACCCTCGGCCCCCGGCCTCGCGCCCACCATCATCCTCAACGAACACACGTCGCCCGAACGCACTGCGCACGCTTGGTCCACCAAACGAAAGTGGTGCCTTTTGACCGTGGTCGCATTCTGTCAGATCAGCATGAATCTCAACGCCTCGGTATACTCCAACGCCGTGCCTCTGCTGAACGACTACTTCGGCATCACGAACGCCCGGTTGGGGATGACTGCCTTCCTCGTCGCATATGCGTTCGGCTGCGAATTCTGGGCGCCGTTTTCCGAGGAATTCGGACGCTGGCCTGTCATGCAAGCCTCTCTTGGGCTGACAAACATCTCGGTCCTGGTATGCGCCACGTCCAACAGCTTTGCCGGAATCATCGGTGGTAGGATCATGGGCGGCTTGTCTTCGGCTGGTGGATCGGTCACCATGGGCATGGTCGGTGACATGTATCACAAAGATGAGCAGCAATATGCCGTCTTGTGGTGCTCGCTCTTCTCTTGTCTCGGAGCAGTCATTGGAGGCATTATCGGAGGCCCGCTCGAGCAGTTCCTCGGTTGGCGTTGGAACTTCTACATCCAGCTCATCCTTGGAGTAACGACCCAGCTGCTTCATGGGGCCATCGCCAAAGAGACTCTGGCTCCTGTTATGCTCGACAACGCAGCGAAGAAGGAGCGAAAGAGCGGTAATGTCAACATCCGGGGACCGAACGAGGACAAGAAGTGGAGAGACAAGCTGCACTACAAGGAAGTTGCCACCACGATGTTTCGACCATACCAGCTGCTCTTGACTGAGCCCATTGTACTTTTCCTGTCGCTACTGAGCGGCCTCGCCGACGCGCTCATCTTCTCTTTCTTCGAAAGCTTCGGCTACGTCTTCCAACAATGGTCGTTCACGCCTACGCAGATCTCGCTTGCTCTCGTCGCATTAGCCGTGTCATACATCATCGGCTACTTTACCTTTTTCCCCATAATCGCCCGCCACAATACTCGACGTAGCCGGGGTGAACAGCTCGCACCTGAGGCACGTCTCAAGCCACTCCTATGGCTCGTCACCCTCCTCCCTGCTGGACTGCTTATCTGCGCATTCGTCGCAACAGGGCCACCACTCCACTGGTTCGGCGTCATAATGGCCACTCTCCTCATCGGAGTCGCGAACTTCTCCATCTACTACGCGTCCATCGATTACATGGTCGCCGCCTACGGACCACACAGCGCGTCTGCGACTGGTGGCAACGGTTTCATGAGAGATCTGCTTGCGGGTTTATGTGCGCTTTATACCAAGCCCATGTACAGCAATCTAGGTATCCAGAGGTCGTATCTGGTACTGTTTGGCTTGACAGCGCTGTTTTGTCTTCCGGTATACATCTTTTACTTTAAGGGTCCGGCGATTCGTGCGAAGAGTAAGTTCGCGAGTCAATTGGCGAGAGAGAGCGAAGCGCGCGGTGCGCTAGAGGTGACGATGAGTTCTGCATCGCCCTCGAGGGTCTTTCAGGAGGTTTAGCGTTGCGTGTGAGATGATTTGTATTAGCTTTTAGTTCAGTTCTTGTTTTGGCGGATACCCAGGTGTGCGTAAGCTGTTATTGCTTTGTAGACATAAATGATAAATGATAATAAAGACGCGAGAATCACATTTGCATAAGGGACCAGGTGTTTATCAGTCGGTGTGTGCGTACCTTGACTTCGTGAGAGGGCCCGGGTGAGAGTGGAAGATAAGTGCGCGTCATGATGACATAAGCACTGCTTCAACTGCCGAGGCTTGCCGTTGGTTGCGATGTTTGACCGGCACCCGCGTCGACTGAATCCTCGAACATGTCATCGAACGGTAATACAAGGCTGCATCCTTGAGCAGATCATGATCGACCCAGTACTCAAAATGTAGCATCCACCATATTGCGTTGGAGGCTCAACCTCAACCGCTCTGACCCAGACTCGACGCTTCGCAACATATCTAGGTACCACCATGGCGCCAGCAAAGCCCAAAGATATAGTGATCGTAGGAGGATCTTTAGGCGGCCTTCTAACTGGTGTCGCATTGAAGCGCCTTCGCAAGGATCTCAACATCCGGATATTCGAACGCAATCCGACGCCGCTTCTGCAGGATCAGGGCGCTGGTGTGGTGGCCGGACAAGACGTACAAAAGTTCTTCAAAGCGCACGACCGAAGTCAAACCACGTTGACAATCCCGAGTCATCAACGGCTATATCTCGATAAAGAAGGCCATGTCATAAGCCGTCACAATCAGGAGCAGCGCATGACAAGCTGGGATCTGCTGTACCACCTCCTACGAACCAACTACGATGGTACTGAGACCGACTACGCGAAGGTACCCCCGACGGAAGAAGGGGAGGGAAAGACATCGTATGAGTATGGGTGTACGGTTACGAGTGTTGCGGCACCAAAACCAGCATCATCTCCGGGATTGGACTTCTCAGAGCCCGTCAAGATCACAATCCAACACAAATCCGGAGAGACGTTCTCCACCGAAGCAGACCTCGTCATCGCAGCCGACGGTCCCAGCTCCAAGATACGCGCCGAATACTTCCCCGACGTCAAGCGAACATACGCCGGATACGTAGCATGGCGCGGCACAGTACCCGAAACGCAAGTCTCACAGGCTGCCACCGATGTCTTCGTCGAGAAGTTCCCATTCTACCACACCGAGGGTATCCAGATACTAGCATATACTATACCAGGGAAAAGCGGGACAACCAAACCTGGTGAGCGATTGCTGAACTGGGTCTGGTACGTCAACTACAAGGAAGAATCGCCGGAGCACGTCGAGCTCATGACGGACAACGAGGGGAAGAGACACCACATCACACTACCGCCGGGTGGCATTAAGGAGGATGTATGGAGACGGCAAAAGGATCTCGCGAATGAGATACTACCACCACAATTCGCTGAGCTTGTCAACAAGACTGAGGTACCCTTCGTACAAGCTATCACAGATGTCATCGCGCCGTCTGCCTTGCTAGAAAATGGTAGAGTACTGTTGCTCGGCGATGCGCTTGCTGGGTTTAGACCGCATACAGCGGCGAGTACGAACCAGGCTGCCCTGGACGCGATGAAGCTTGCTGGCGCTGTCGACAAGGTTATCGAAGGAGGGGGAATGGACGCGCTGAAGAAGTGGGAGGAAGAAGTAATGGAGTATGGTAAAGAGATGCAAAGCCACGGTGTGCGGATGGGCAACCGAAGTCAGTTCGGTGAACATCCGATGCAAAGGTGAAGGTAAAGGTAAATTACGAGGTGTACTACAGCATTAAAGGTAAAGGTAGAAAGTATGTGCTGTTGTCTGTTTCTCTAGCTAATAGTTCTAAACTACTAGGTAAATGGATAACAAGATTTGCTTGTTCTCTCACCTTTGATGGTCTCTTACGATGTGTTTTCCTACACCTATCTCACCATGTGCTATTATACATCTCACCGTTCTTTAGGCACACTCTGCATTCCCTCTCTTACCTTTCAAGACACCCCGCTCTCTGACCGCCTAGTAAGAGAGACGCTTGTTACATATATGAGGCCTCCTACGCTTCCGTCTCTCTATTCCTTCTACACCACCACACCTGACACCTCTAACATCTCATACATCTCATACATCTCAACCACTGCATCAACTCTACAGCTCTACAGCCAACGTCGATATGAACGCCCCACCTATCCCTCCAGAGCAGCTCGACTGCTATGAAATTCTCGGAGTAAATGAACGCGCCGTGTACGCCACGATAGAGCGGTGCTACAAGCGATTACAAGCTGCATTCCATCCTGACAGCAGAAGAGTTGGTGCCACACCCAGCACTGAGCATTCCCAGAACGTACGTACATACATTTTACCGACCAAGATACTTGACTAATTTCTAGCTAATAGATTGGGGCTGCGTGGGACACCCTCAAGGACACTAGCGCGAGACGAAGATACGACAGAGATTACATCAGGATCCGCAGAGAGTGGGACGTCTACCGCATCAGGTTGGGGGCATGGGAAGCTGAGCAACGTGAAAAAGCACGACGCCAGGCAAGAGCTATAGAACGACAAAGGAAAGTCGCGGACGAGGAGGCGAGGCTTGAAAAAGAGAAGTTGAAAGCATTGAAAGAGAGAGCGGCTGAAGCGACGAGGCGACATGCCGAGCGCGTCGAGGCTGAGGAATTACGTCTTCGAGAGCAGGAAAAACAAGAGGAGATAATCCGACGACGAGAGAACGAAGCACAGAGCGCACGAGAGCGGCTACAGGAAGAAAAAAGACGGCAAGGCATAGCTCGAGCCAAGGAAGAAGCCCGCATAAAGGCTGACTGGGAGAGAGCACAGAGAGAGAAAAATCTCACAAAGGGGGCTGGAGTGTCACAACGCGCACCAGATGAAAGAGACGAGCTAAGAGAACGCTGGCGTCATGCGAAAGATCGGACGACAGAGCAAGCTCATGCAGCCGGACGTATGAATGATGCGGCCGCTAAGGAGAGACTTCGCAAGCAGAAGGAGGAAATACCCCAACCAAACGAAGACAACCATAGGCGACATGCAGAACCTCCTCAGGAAGGTACTCAAGAAACGGAACGGCTGGCCAGAAAACAGCGTGAAGCAGACGAAAGACAGGCTAAAGTTATCGCCAACGCGCAGAAACGACAAGAAGAAGCAGCTAAAGAGCGACTACGTCGTGAACAACTCCACTCCACGTCGCTGAAGCGGCCCGCCTCCGACGATGTCGAGGATGCGCAAGATATGGCAGACACCAAGAAGCCTAAAGTTCAAGAGCCCATGACATCAGGCCTCCGTAAGCATATGGCTCGAGAACAAGCCCGGCGAGTTCATACCCAGAAACTTCAGGAGGTAGGTGGCCCAGGAAATGAAGAGCGCCTGAGAGACGTCAGTATCGACTTGGGATGGAAACATGTGGACTATCAGAACAAGGCATGTCCTCAATGCCACACGAAGAAAAGTGCGGCGCAATTCGGACTATGGGAGTGTCCAGAAGGAGGTGCATTACGATGTCGGCCATGTCTAGCGGCATTGAGTGTATTCAGTGCGTGACGTGAGTGCAAGAGGATGCAGGGGACGGGGCTTCTATCAGGGCAAAAAGTGTTTTTCTGACAGCGTGTACGGTTTACTTGACCTAATTAGCAGCTATCTCCTTCCAGTCTTCACTATGCTGGTTTTGGCCGTGGTTTATCACACTACCTAGGCAGCTAATAAGGTCGTCATATATGCAATCATAGGGCACTGAGTGTTATCAGGCAGCATTAAGATCCAAAGACAACGCAATGTGATTCTCAAATGCTGTGTACACTCCACCAATGCTCTATATACACCGTCTCGCAAGCCTTAACGAGCGACCCCAAAGAAGTATGTAACCATGAATGACTCAGTCCATCCTATGCCCTCCAGACATCTCATTTCTCATTATTCGTGTTCGTATCTAGTACTCGAGGTCCTTGGGGTGGCGCTTGGCGAGCTTGTTGACAGCAGGGCCGGGGACGGGGTAGCTGGTGAAGGACTGGAAAACGTTGAACTTGATGCCAGCATCGTCGGCCTAAACAATCTCGTTAGCACATGTCCGATATTGCATCGTACGACACAGGTGGAAGATCTTACCTTGTACAAGCTAGTACCAGCAACACCGCCGCTGGGCTTAGCAGTGCCAGAGCCCTCAACCTTGAAGTTGACGCACTGGGGGTACGCCTGGGCACCGTTGGTTTGGCCAGCAGCGTGCAGAGCGATGATCTCGTGGCGGACAACGTAGTTGCCAGGGGTGACGTTGGGGAAGGTGAGGTCCCAGGCGAAGTTGTTGGCGATGAGGTCGTCAGTAGCCCATTTTCCTGGGTTGCTTCCTGACTTCCAGGCGCTGGACTGGATCTTGGTCCACTTCAGGTCAGAGGGGCTGACGGAGCCGCAGTCGCCGTTGCAGGGCGCGATGTACTCCTGGATGGGGCCAACGTGGCTGACTGGCCAGGTGTCCCACTTGAAGGTGACCTTGCTGCCGGGCTTGACGGTAACGTAGGCACCGTTGCTCTTGCCCTGCTTGTGGCAAACGATGGCGGCAGTCCCAAAGCTGTCAGGGGAGACGAAACCGTTGTCAAGGTTGTCGGCTTGCCATCTTTGGGACTGAGTCAGTATATGTCTTGCATGCAGTTCGTACAGAGTCACTTACCCTACGGTGGCGGGAATGGGGCTCTGGTACTTGAGAGCAGCGTTCCAGCCCTGGTATTCCTTGCCGTCGGCAACGACCTTGTCGACGTGGCCGTGGGCTGCCACAAGGGGCGCGAGAAGGAGGAGGAAAGAGAGCATGTTGATGGTATTCAAAGTGAATGACTTGTAGAAAGCGATTGTTGAAGCTGTGTAGTGATGGGCTTGCTGTCGAGAGTGACCTTCAACCTGGGACTTAACGCCCCTTCATATACTCCTCTGAAGTCTTCTAGCGGCCTTCTACTGACGCCCACGTTTTCCCACGACCAGGTATTGGCGAAGCCTTGCAATCAAAAAATTCATCTCCATGCACGAGTCGACCTGGTTCCTGAGTTGAGCGCCATCCGCTCGTAGAAACACGCCCTGGTCGTCGAGCTCTTGGATCATTGGAAGCCCAGCGATGTTTCCAGTCTGGTGACGGCGTGAAACCACTGCGATAGGCTAGGAGAATCTCAATGACTCCAGTATTAATATATGAGACGCAGTGCTGTCCTTGAAGTGGTGATGAGCAATCTATCCTCGGCTGCGGCCACTGCCGCCGTCCAGGTGGTCACCAACCACGTGCGAGTTTCAGCCACTACGTTGTGGTACTTTGTTTACTTAAACTCTGGGCGATGTGGACCTCTCGGTGTATTGGCGACTCAACGAAGGATATTGTTGTTGTTGTTTTATCAAGCTGCATACTCAGGTGCTCAACAGCCAGGAGGAATGATACCATGCCTAACATTGCGCTGATGGCGCAACTCAGCAGCTCACGGGAACCAGCACGGATCTACGGCAGTCGTCATGTAAGCCCTACGGCTACCGAAATGCAGTGTAACTAATACCCCGTGGGGTCTTGGACATACTTGCAGTGTTGCTGCAAGTGTTGCTGCATCCGAGTCGATTATATCCGGTGGCGTAAAACCCCAGGGCGTTTAATGTATATAGATTAATCACGGACCGCGAACCCGAACGTCAACCCACTTTGTGGCGATGCAACTCTTGCACAAGGCTGGTAATGCGTGCATCTCTGAAACGTCTCAGGTCACACGAAGTGCGACTCATTTAGAGAGGCATTCCATCTACTCCTACCACGATGCAGCCTCGATTCTTTAAGCACTGAGTTGCCCAACGTTGCCGTCCCCTGATGTCTTTTCGAAGAGTGGATTTGCTGATTGCTGATTGCTGATTCCTGGATGTCCTGCTCTGGATTCTTGGAGGGCCAGTTCGTGTAAATGTCCATTACCAATTCCAGGTCCAGAATCTCGTCGCTCGGTGTGTGTCCGGCCATAACAGATTAACCTGGAGACTCAACAGAAAGAAGGTAACATCGACTATCTCTCTAGATGAGAGAACCCATTAAAATTCTCTTGCTGCGACAGGTAGGATGGACGTCGCCTGCGCAACTGGCGCTTGGGGGACTTGGGACCGTTGCGTCCGTCGCGCGACGACCACGTCCGCCCTTGCTGGAGCGCATACCTGGATACCCTCATGTGTTGCTACTGGAGGATGCGCATCTGCGTCAAAGATGATCACGCGGCGAATGTAAGCCTTGGCCTCAGTGTGTCGCAACCATGGTAATCAGTAAAATCTCATCTCAACAACCAGAGTGTCAAAGAGGAGGACCAGAGGAAGGACGTCGAAGGTGTAAGAAGCTTGGGCTCAAGGGATCGTCAGGGCGAGCGCGAGGGACGGTGCGACGTCATCGCTGTTGTGCTAAATTTGTCGCTCTGACGTGCCTCACGATCGGCGAACGATGCGCATCGTGCAGGAACAAATTTTGCGTCACTGAGTGTCGCATCTTCATATAACAAAGCTGATGCTCTCGCTGTTGGCCTGAGGAGGTGGGGAATCTGACGCTCGGCATGCCTGGAAGGTGCGGATGACGCGTCACCAAGGCTAAGTAAGACCGTACCACCACAGGCGTCCCCAGCGAACATTCACATTCACAGCCCCAAAAGACAGAAATATTCACATCAAAATTGCGCCCAGAGGCAGAAGAAAAAGGAGGACATATCGCAGTATACAAAGCTAAGGAAACCAGAGGCTCCAAGAGTCGGGCCAAGTTCAGGTCCGAAACCTTCTGGTCAACATAGCCTCCCCGGGCAGCCCGGAAACCACACTTCCACGCGTGTCTACGCAGCAGACGAAGCTGGGGTGTTACGCGTTTCCGAGTGCCAACTGGTCTTAGACGTGGTCGATTAGGTGGGGTAACGCAGCTTTACTGGCTGCCCAGGCACGTGAATATGTGACGCAGCCAATAGCATGGTGAAAGGGTCGCATCCTCCTAGCAACCGATTGGGTCTTTGGTTCGCATCAGATGCACGATCTGGAAGACCTTGCGGTTCCCGAAGCGATAGCTGTAACGGTATATAGGTAAGTGATCGTGGCACACAGGGTCTCGCAACTCGGTGCCAGTGGGACGTTGCCGCATCACACCATACTATTTCGTCGTCGTCAGCGCAACGCTGACCATCCCCTCGGTCTTTTTCTTGTCACTCCTGCAGCTTCCGGAACCTCCGCGCATTAGACTCACTCTCTGCCTTACCTTTGTTGATCGTGAGCGTGTCACCACAGCAAACACTACTCCATCCCTATATCACTCGCTCCCGTCGCACACGATTCTGTACCACAGCATATACCCCTTCATCCGCAGTCACAATGTATCTTCAAAAAAGAAACGGCAACATGGGCTTCGACATCGCCCCAGCCCTCATCATATTTCTCGTTATCCTCGGAGCAGGCGCGCTCGTCTGCTGCGGTTTCGCTGTCTACCGGTTCTATGGCGGAGAACCTGAAGATGACTCAAGACGTTTCCACAGGAGCCCAGAGCAAGACTCCTATATGAGAGAAGTGCGGGAACGAAGTTGGCGCAAGCTACCCCAGCTGGGTATGCCACGGCCCTACTATCAGTCCAACCTGGGTCACGCACCGATGAGTCCAAGGTAAGATGACGTGGATTCACCTATGAACATAGCCTCAAGCTGACTTAAACAAGCGGTAGCAACACTACGTACGGATGAGAAACCGAGCACCCTCCAGCCTCGTCGAGGTGGATGCCGAAAAAGACTGCAACACATGCGGCCTGAGAGGGCGTGAGGCCCTACAACAGGACAACCAGCGACGCGACACTACGAAACGACCGAGAGGCACTACTTTTGCAATTGTATTGGATTAGACCTCATAAGAGATGTTCGGAATTTTGTTTGGGTGATAAGAAGCGTTCGACGGATCAACCACCACCCCGGCCTGACGGACTTCACTCGTCGAAGCCTTCCTGCTTCAGATACTTCACGATCCAGGAAAGGTGGCTGCGAAGCCACAAATCGACAGGGGAAAATATGTACCTCACGATCAGAATGCTGTCAACATCCGGGGAAGCGGGTGGTCCGAGACGGACAGATAGTCCTGGGGCGGGGTTCCGGGACATGGTTTCCATAAGGGTAGATTGGAGTTTCCAAGGGTTTCATGCCTATTGACTGATATAGTGTTCCGAACAATGCAATGCAAGTTCTTCACTCTATCACACATGCGGTCGTTGCCATGAGCGTGAACTGGTACCAAACCGCAACACCCTGGTGACTTTGACAGACGACATCGCAAGACGTGCAAGGGGTATCCGTGCTTTGTTACCATGTTTCCCGAGCATGGACACGACTCAGATGTCAGCGCGAAAGACAGATTGGGTCACTGGAGCCTGTTCGGACGACGATGTTTCCGTTTTCCGAATGGCCGAGGGATGCCCAAGAATCTGGGTACAGCCACAGTTGCGCCTTGTAGTCGTTTAGTGATATGCGCAGGGTCCGAAAGTTAATCGTACGCTGGGTTGAGTCTGGACTGTATTACTTATGAGCCGTTCCGTGCCTGGGGCAGCGATGAGCTATCAGCTGTTTGACCACAGGCCGCAAGGTTCCGCTGTACGGATGAACTCACCAAAGGACGAAGATGATGATTACTCTACATTTGAAGTGGGGCATTCTCCATACAGGTACACTGGAACTAGAATCTATGGGCTAACGCCTGAACCATGCTAGTCGATTAGACGTTTAGTTGAAGAACGGTACTCTTCTGGACTGCTCATCAGAGAAGAATTTCTTGCAGCGGTACCACAATGACAGAGGCTTCGTATGGCATCAAGTTCTTTAGTCTCTACAATGCGACCGGTATCGCGCATGCCGGTTGAGGCTGTCAGCTTACTATTGCGCCTCGATATGAGCAAGACTTGGGCAGAGACATGCTATCGTGATCTGAAGAAGGCGGGAGGTGTAGAGGGTGCGCTGTACTTTGGTTTGTATCTATCGACATTCATCATGTCCCATTCTAGATATCAAATAAAGTTCATGTAAGTGTCGAGTTCCAGGCGGAGACCGTGATGGAGGAAATATGGGGAAGCGCGAGGTTTACGAGGCTAGTAGTAGAGCGTTGAAAGCTCAGCGTTCTTTCGGTCCACTTCCTTGGGGTAGGCGCGCTAGCCTGTTGTGGCCCATAGGCACAGAGCGCTCTCACTCAACCTTGGGAGGCTTCCTGTGCCCAGGTGTCTACGCTGTCAAAAGAAACTCAGTATCCATTTCCAAATCCTACAAAAAGTTTATTCGAGCACCGTTTTTCTGTCAAACCCAGTTATGTGTTGCGAAATTAGTTGTCTTCGTTGCAGCCCTGGAATTGTTGGTGCGCCAGCCACCCCGCAGATCGTCAAACCTCCATGCACCCCAGCTATGACATCGCAAATTGCCGGCACTTCTGGCGTTGGAGTCTGTTGACAAACACCGTAAAGCATTGCAGTCTGCTTCGTGAGCTGCCGTACTACCTTCTCCTTCTGAATACCTCCAATTTCCAGTCCGCTGACCGTTCGGCCCGGCTCACGAGCTAAATGACGTCGCCGTGCTTTCGACCTCGTGGGTCCATCGAATAGCTTCAGTGAATGTTGCATCCGTTGCCAAGCCGTCGATGCTCACCAGATCCATAAGCGGGGTACCTCCAATTCGGAGGAACAGGCAGCGAATGGAGCAAAGACAGTCGGTGACCATGACGATCCATGTGTGCCGTCATAGCCCCGAACATATACTCTAGAGCGGTCCTCGCTGTCCATTGTCTTCGGTACCTCTCTCTGGCTCCTCAAGACTGCCTTAATACCATCTGACAAGATGCGCAACCTCATGGTACTCGGCGCGCTCTCCAATATACCGTTGCTCATCTCAGCGCAATGTCCAGAATACGTGGACTACGCGTTGGAGGTTCATGAACCTCTGAGTTCCGGCAAAAACCAGCTCGCCTACCAACGGCCGTCCGAAGAATGTCGAACTTTCAAATCGCAAGGCCTGGAGGATACTGTTGCGCGCATGGAAAATGTAATCAAGGATCCGGACCTGTACCGCCTCTTCCAGAACGCCTATCCCAACACGCTCGACACGGCCATCAAATGGAAGGGCTACGCTGCCAACAACACAGAGGAGGAGCTGACGTTCATCATCACTGGAGACATTAACGCGATGTGGCTACGCGACTCGTCGAATCAATTACAAAGTTACCTGCCGCTGTTGAACGCCAGCAGCGATCCCAACTCAATCGCGAGCTTGTACCGGGGAGTCATCAACCTTCAGGCACGATACCTACTTGCAGCGCCGTATTGCAACTCTTTCCAACCGCCTCCCGAGAGCGGTGTTCCTCCGGCAGAGAACGACTCTGCGAATGAAGATATCGTCTTTCCCAAGATTGACAATAGCACAGTATTCGAATGCAAGTATGAGCTCGACTCGCTTGCAGCGTTTCTACAAATATCTGCCGACTACTATGAGGCAACTGGCGATGCCGCTTTCTTTGGCAAGTTCCAGTGGGTCAAAGCTGTCGAAGCGGTACTGGATGTGGCCGAGGACATGATGCTTCCTACCTATGGTGCAGACGGAGCAGTCCTGCAGAGTCCATATACATGGGAGCGAACCACCACCCGAGCGACCGAAACTCTTGCAAACGACGGAATCGGCAATCCTGTTGCCAACGGCACTGGCTTGATCCGGAGCGCGTTCCGACCGAGCGACGATGCCACTATTTACCAGCTCTACATCCCAGCCAACATGATGTTTAGCTCGTACCTTACTCCAACGGCCGAAATTATGGGCAAACTTAATAACACAAACTCTGCAGCACTTTCGAAGAGAATGTCTGGGCTCTCAGAGTCGGTGCGCAACGCTATCGAGACCCACGGAACAGTCGACCACGCGGTATATGGTAAGGTCTACGCATTCGAGGTTGATGGCTTCGGCGGGCGCAACATCATGGACGACGCCAACATCCCGGGTCTCCTCTCAGCCCCATTCTTCAAGTACCCGGTTAACGAGGAGACGTATGCGAATACGCGCGACCTCGTGCTCAGCTCCATGAACCCTTACTTTATGAGAGGTCCCGTGATCAACGCCATTGGTGGACCGCACCAGGGACCGGGCATGGCCTGGCCGATGGCTTCTATTGTTCGCATCTTCACGAGCGATGACGAGAGCGAGATCGTGAACGAGCTAGCCCAGATTGTTAGCAGTACAGATGGCTTGGGGTTGATCCACGAGAGTATCAACAGCTTCAACGAGAGTGACTGGACGAGGCAGTGGTTCTCGTGGGCGAATGGGCTTTTTGGACAGATGATTCTGGACCTGGAGGAGCGCAAGCCAGAGATTCTCGAAACCAGTTTTCAGTAGGCTTGGAGGAGGGTTAGACGGAAGGACTAGACGCTGGTCATTCACGCACCATGCATGCGCTGGGGAGTGCGAAGCTTTGAAAGCCTGTCAAATATCTCACATGCAATGCTAGTCATCACTGTCGTATCACGATGCTGGTTCCTGCTCAAACTTTGCCCTGCATGCTGGCGGCGCCTGGACACGCCGCCTTCAGCCACCAACCCTTTGCGATGGAATAAGCAAGACCTTTTATGACTGCATAACCCTTCTTTGAAACTTGTATACGCTGCGGCAGAGAAAACAACATGCGCTCGCTTGCTGTATATCGCTAACTGATAGCTCATCCGCCGTCATCGCGGTGTAACCGATGCCGCTAGGAACCAGCCCCGGGGTTTCCAAGGCATGCAGCACCTCTCCGACGGTCGTGGTTGGCGATGGCCTCCACCTCTATCTGCAAGGCTGTGCCGCAACCGGCGCTAGGAGCTGTGTCGGAATTGTGACGCTCTCTGCGAAAACTTGGTTCGAAGAGTTCGGTGCCCAGTGGGTCGCACTAAAATCTGGTTTTGTCGCGATGGCAGGTGCTCAGGTGCTCAGGTGGTTCCCCCGCTCTCTCGCACACCGAGTACCTGTTGTAAGGTACGAAGAAGGATCTGGATGACGAACTCCCCTAGCAACGGCAAACCATGCAGCACCTGGTTATGCGCCATGCTCGAACGACTGCATGCACCAAGGAAGCTGAAGGAATCTAGCGCGGAAGCCCTCGTGGAAGATAGCAGGGCTGTGAGTGGGTCGCTTCATCTTCTCCGACGATCGTGTCAGGGGCCCGCGAATTAAGCGGCCGTGTGGCGGTCGCAGCAGTAACCGCGCGCTCAATCGAGTCGTGTCTGGCATGCCGTTGGCTGCTTACGACAGGGGAACTGGAGCTGCCGTGCGATCTGCTTCCTGCTCCCGAAAACGAGATGCCGATATCCAGAACCCACGATGTCAAGATCCGGTCCCTTTACGAAACTGCAGCGCGGCATGATGCTGGTCAACCGGTCTTGTCAAGTGAGGAGAACAGCAACTAGCGGTTCGGTCCCTTACTTTGCAACGGTCCCCAGCTCCCTCCAAATCTTCGCAGATGGACTGGACGGCTGAGGAAATGAAGGAGCTGAAGTGTCTCCTCTTCGGCCAGCGTTGGCGGCCAATGAAGCCCATGACATAAGCCCAATAATGCGCCTCGCATTTGGCGTGTTTGGGATCAACTCTTCAGCTGCATCTCCGATTCTTCCCTCACGATTACTCTTTCCCTATCACAGCAAGAAAGCGCCAGTGGCTGTCATCCGCTTGGTTCCTGCCCGACTAGTACCGAACTACATCTTTGACTTACGACCCATCTTTTTGGCTCTTCTCTTCTCATACGCCAAATTACACAGCATTCACTCGCTTTTGGACCCCTCCTGATACCGTGTTTCACCTAAACGACATTTCAGCGATTTGAACGTCTATGCTAAGCGCTGAGGCTGCATCCTCCACGCTACACACCAACACCATCCACAGGCGCCAATCCGACCAATCTTGAACCACCGCGACTGAGGCTCTGTCCCCACACTCCAACATTTACTGTCTGCCGGTGACGAGCTGCACAAAACAACCGGCCTCTGTTTGCTTCACAAATTCTCCGGGTTGATCTGATTCCTCGGACTGCGACGTCCCTAGTCAACCTCGCCATAATCATACATACGCGCAGTAGGCCAGTTTCAGCATTTTCTCCAAACGCTTGCTATTGCGCACCAATCATTCACCTGCTGGCTGGACTTTTTGCCGACGCGGCCATACAGAAGGAGCAGGCTAAAACATCCAACTCACCGACCTGCATGCACTTCTATAATTGACACCCACGATTCTATGCGACACATCAGAGGTGGCCAGGGCTTAGACGCATACGCGCTTCAACGCCGGTAGTCCTTGCTGTTATCAGCTTAGGTTAACCCGACATAATGGCCATGGACAACACTACGCTCCACACTTTTCTGTTGTATGTCTACCCCCTCTGTGCCTCACTCTAAGGCAGTCACTTATTCTTGCATCAAGTCACTGCCCGGCTGCACTGCGCAGTGTAGTTTTACTTGGATCTTGGGACAACTTTTCGCGACCCTATCCACTAGAACTCGACGTACGCGGGGGCCGAAATATCTGGAAAGGCTGCTTTACCTTTTCCGATATCATTTGCGACGGAGATCTAGACCAGCAAACACCCAAACGGGACGGACTTCTCAAGATGGGTGGGACTTACTGGTACTACGTAAGTTAACTACACCTCAGGATGAATTTACTTATTGACAGTATACAGTACAAGGTCGATGAGGACGATGAATGCCACAATCCTTCCGAGGAGTCGACGACATTTTGCCCTCTTCTGCCAGGGCAGCGCCTTAATGTCTTGGATGTGCCCCGCGAAGGGGGACACAGCCGCAGCATCTCAGATACCTCTTCCGCTTTCACACGCGACCCCAAAGATAGGTATCTGACTCCAGTACCACCTAGTCTAAGGCCTGGACTGCCTCCGAGGTCAGGTAGTAGTGGTGAGGCCTACACTTTGCCTCTGCCTTCCCCGTGGACCCCAAAATCAGCGACACATCCACCCACAGAAGGCTTACTGTCTCCACATGTAGTGCGCCATGCTCGCAGCGCATCGGCATCTCCCTACATGCCGTCTACTCCCATCTTCCCGGACTTCAAGGTTCTGAAAGAGAAGTTGGCATCGAAACGATCAGCTTCGAGAAATCGTAGCGGGTCAAAGACCAGAGAGCTAGACATCAGTGCGCCGGTACTTGTCAGTGGAGGAGAGGAACTCAACCTCATTCCACTGTCTGTGTACCGACCTTCAATCGAGTCTATCAGAGAGGTGGAGATACCCACCACGACAACGTCGCGCGCAGTACCGAACATCCGAAGGGAGTTCTCCCCACTGGCATCGCATCCTGTTGATCCCGTCCACGACTCATTGTTTGGACCTGCAGAGCTGCCCACTCCTGATGAACGCCCCACAAGGCGTCGCCGCTCGCACGTTCCCTCAACTGTAATTACAAGCGAGTTCAAGGTCGAGCAAAACCGCCTTCGTGCCAACTCTAGCGACACAAGACGAACCCAGCATTACCTATTCTCTAATGACCCTTGGCTTTCGTCTCCTAAGCTTCAAGAAGACTTCGAAGTGGAGAATCGTGTGGTGGAGGATGACACCCCATCTGCGCCCGTACTCTCACGACCGTCGACCTTCCTCGGTGCTCCTATGTCTAATGAGCGACCCAGCTCAAGCCATGGTGGCAACCAAAGCACAAATCTTCGTCAGTCACCACTGGACAAAGAACTTCCAGCCCTTCCTCGCTACCTGATACCCGCACCACTCTACGCATGCAACGAAGCCACGATCAGTGAACTTCCAGCCAGCGAGCCAGAAAACGAGTTCGAAGAAGACGAAGACGACGAGCGTCTCAACAACTTCAGCGTGTCTTTCCAAGACAAAGCACGCAGCCACTTCTCCACCTGGAGCAACGACTCCATCGGCTACAACTCACCCATCTCGGACAACAACGACGACGCCGTCCTCTCCCCCACCTTCAGCTCCCTCACCAGCAACGACAGCGACATCGACACGCCCCAAGGCCTACTAATCCACTACTCGTACGCCTCACCCCGGCAAGCCACCTCCCCAAAACACACCTCCACGGTCCCTGAAATCCAGACCATCTCCACCGACACCACCGACAACGAGGAAGAAGAAGAGTCAGAAGAAGACGTCCAATCCCCTTACCGCCTCTCCACCCCACCCCAACTCAACGAACTCCGCATCTCAACCTTCGGCTCCGACCTCTTCAAAGTCGAGACGCAGCACTCTGACGCGTCGTCACGGCGCTCGTCGCGGCGCCAAGCGGCTTGCTTTGGACTTGGCTTCCAGTATAGTCTGCCCGAGCATGATGTCGGGAGTAAAACTACGCTTGCGGAGTCGACGGTCGTTGCGGAGACGGAGCGCTTGCAGCGCACGATTAGTGTGCAGAGGGAGAGTTCGATGAGTGGTGTGCATGCGCTTATGGAGGACTTTGCTTTCTTGGGCGATGCTGTTATCTGAACATGAACCCCGTCTACGGCATCGATGCGCAGCTTACCACGTCCGCAACATTTACCTTCACATCTTCTCGCGACAGATCCGCCTTTTCCAGCTTACTTTTACGGCCGAATAGATCTCTGCGTCTTCGCCTTTCCAGATACGCTTTTTTTCCATGTACAGCATTCGGCTTTTTTTCTCTCCACTTTTTCAGATACCATCGACGCGATTATCTAGCGACTTAGCAGCGCATTGAAGGGGAGGCTTACTTGAATCAATGATATACCGCGCGCACGTATACATACGTTGGTGCGAGGTTGGGAGGACA
The DNA here is from genome assembly GCF_024043175.1 of Alternaria infectoria. NCBI lineage: Eukaryota > Fungi > Ascomycota > Dothideomycetes > Pleosporales > Pleosporaceae > Alternaria > Alternaria infectoria. Next base: position 330,981 of record NW_026250697.1, read on the forward strand.
TATGAAGACAACATGAACAGATAGATACAGAATGATGTTTTGAGAGAGTAGATAGTAGCATCGTAGGGTGTTGAGAATGAATCAAGATATCTAACAATAATGGTTCTTTCTTCCTTGTGCGTTCATGATTGAAATTCCATCTCTCTCTAATAGAAATGCTTCGGTGTGCATGTACATTCAATGGTTCGGCTCAAGGCGAGACATCACGTCAAGTACAGGGATCAGTGTAAAGTTTGTCATTCCACTCGGTGTATCTGAACAGTCCTCTGCAGACACGAGAGCTATTGATGAGATATTCCGACTAGCTCTTCCGTCTTCCAAATCTACCACCTTCCGCGTATAAAAGTAAGGTCTATGAGATGGTGTAGTTCTCAGCAACAGACTTGACGTCCTTGGAGAAGTTGATCTCTTGGCCCATGGAAAGGAGGGTTACAGAGGAAACCTATCGCGCTTGTTAGCTTGGAAATCGTGGTGTATAGAGAAGAACGACTTACATCGACGTCCACGAATGGTGTGGCCTTGCTGAACCGGACGTTCATAGGGAAGAATTCGGAATCACTGCCAGCCTGGGCCTCGAATTCGAAGCTACCGGAGCTGTTCGCATCGTCCACGGCACCAATGTTCCACTCGATGCTGTCACCGCTAACCTCGTATACGGCATCGAAACTCGAAACGTTGGGCTCGTCGGTCTGGTATGGGATGGTGACGGTGACATCCTTCAACGAATCACCGCCGGTGAGCTCGTATTCCACAGTGATGTTGTACATGTTGCCTGAGTCCTCGACCCATACGCGGAAGGTGATGGGCGGGTCGGAAATGTCGTCAGGCCGCGGTGCCAGCTTCCACTTCATAACGCCAATGCCCATGTTGGAGGGGAAGCCCTTGCTTGTGTCGGCCAACTGAAGGACCTTATCATTCCTGAAGACCGCCTTGTCAACCTTGGGATGTGTCATCAGCTGTGCGCCGCGAGTGTCACCGGTGGCCAGGTCGAGCTTGACTTGTGTGAGGGAGGGGTCGGTAATCTTAAGTTGCATCTCGCCCTTGACTTCGAAGGACTTGAGAAGACCCTCACGATCCAGGCGGGCGGAGATGGTTTCGTTGGTCGTGATGTGTACAGCCTCGCGATCGGTCGAGGTGGATTGGCGTGCGCTTGCTGGAGCGACCGCAGCGGGAGCAGACGGCTTGGGTGCGACGAGCGGTTCCTCCTCTGCTGGCGCCTGCTCGCCAGTGACTTGCTCGTACATGTTGTTGGTCTTGTTCTTCTTGCCGAGCTGCATGCCTTTCTTGCCCAGAGCCAATGGCTTGCTGGTAGCCTTCTTCTTTTCGGCTTCGTAGCTGTCGTACGTGTCGGTGACGTTGGTCGTAGGCACGCTGGGTGTGAAGGCGGGATACGAAGGTGAACGACCGCCCATGCCACCGCCCATGCCGCTGCCCATACCGCCTCCCATGCCTCCACCTGCTCGCTGGGATCTTGACATCTCCTTCCTTTGCATCTCGAGCTGCTTGGCCCGGCGCTTGCGCTCTTCTGACGCCTCGAGCTCCTTATTCCGTGCGATGATTTCCTGGATGCGCTCCTCATGCGATTCCATGTCCAAGAAGGTCTTGATCTGGCTCATGGTCAGGTTCTCCCTGTAACCCAATGTGACGATCTCGTCAAAGGCAGTGAGAAGCTCGAAGGCATTCTTCTGGATCTCGCGCTCGTCGAGGGATTTGCATATCGAAGAGACAACCTGAGCAAACAGGTGCAGCGAGTTGATGTCTTGCAGGATGTTGGATTGTAGGTTGGTGATCAGAACCATGTAGAGTTCGTCGAGGGGTTGGTATACGTATCGCACGTTGTCCTGTTCGCAGGTCGTGTGCTGGGTTCCGCTATCGGCGAGCTTGGGGAAGGATGCGAGGAGGGCTTCAATACGGGAACGCTGCATCTCGCGGAACTGGCGGGAGACGACCGCCTTGCCGCCTCGGGTGCATATTGAAGCTGCGAGGACCACCTGGCTTCGTCAGCTTGGTGTTGTAGAGGGAGGCGCACCAATTGTCTTATGCGTGGTCTCATACCATTGTATCTAGAGTTCGTAGGAGTCGCAAGGGTTGGTGGTGCTGTTTGGGGTGTACTGGCTTCGTGTACAATGTCCCCTAGACTTGAGGCCGCGTTGTCGAATGTGGAGGGGAATATTGTCCGCCAGGAAGTTGCTAAGGAACACAATTCCGCCTGTCGTGTTTACGGAGGATGAGAAGACGTATTTAGTACGAAGAAACAAGAACACGACGAGATTGTATCAAAATCAGGACGCGAGCTGGACAGGTCACTGAGCCAGCCCAACTGCACCAGTCGCAACACCTGGAGGTTCCAAAGTGGACACCTGTGGTCACGTGCAGCTTCCGTCTGCCTAGCGGCAAATCCTCACTGACGCAGCTTCCCCTCCGCTGGCCTGTTTGACAACACCTGCAAGCTGCAACTTGATTACTTCTCCCGCTTTCCTACACGAGATATTTGTTGCGCCGTCGCGAGCAGCAACATCCAAAAAGTATACAGTGCATCCGCGTCAAGTGTAAGTGAAACCACGTTAGCACCTGCCACTTGCCCGCTTGCGCCAAAGCACTTTCCCATCTTAGCGCGAACACCACCGTGCTTCCTTTGTCCAATTTCCAGACAAGCCTCCTCATCCTCACCGCGTACAGGCTCTCACCATCGTAAATCCCTTGCGAAACTCATCGCCATGCCCTTGTAGCCTCTGAGCGACGCTGCGCACTCACCACAAACCCCGGTTTGCCGCATCGCCACCCACCTAGTGACTCGCACCCAGCTGTGACGCGCTTTCCACACTCCTTTTATTCTACGCGTTTCGACCGACAAACCAACGCCTGCAAACGCCTCACTTGCGCCCCTGATCGCATACCATGGCTGCCGCAGCACACACAATACCAGGTTTTGGAATCTCAACTGTCGACGACGACAACATGGATCTGCATTCCGACGATGGCGGCATCGACTTCGACGATGGTGACATCGACTTAGATCTCGACCCCCCGCCTCCCCAGCCCCAGGACGAAGAGATGTCTATGAACGATGCAGCCTCGGTCAACGACGTGGATGCTCAGACCGTGCCTGGCGAGCAGGACGATTTCATGGTCGACCAAGAGGACGTGATTGAAGAAGATTATAGCTTCCAGGAAGACCAAGGTGTCACACTCGTTGACCAGCCTGTTGCGCAGCCGGATCAGTCCGCACAGCCCGCACAGTCACCACAGCCTGCCGCAGTCAACCTTCCCCCAATCCAGACGAATACCTCGCATCAAGACGACGACCTAATCGACTATTCCGAGGAGGAGGGCGACGACTACCATAACCCCGAGCTACGCTCACCATGGCTGCGAACCGAAAGCTACGCAAGCTACTACTCGGACGCGCAGGCGGTACATGACGAACTGCCTAAGGAGATGACTGAACAGCAAGATGAGATACCCGCTGATTTGCAAGCTCTACTTCCCATGTCTGCAGATAACAAGTCGCCCAGCCCGCACCGAGAGCCCCAGACCGTAGCTGATGACAGCCCGACGCGCTCAGCGGCGCATGAAGCCGCACCCTCACCCCACCCGCAATCGGTTGACGACAACGAAGAAGACAGTCAAAATGATGATGGTGACGGCGGTGTCATGTTGCCAGGCCAGGACCAACATGCAGATGGTGAAACCCAAGATCAAGACTCGACACACCACAGCTATGAACAAGAAGCTACTGCTCATGACAGCGAGCATCATGACAGCGACTCATCTGAATTTCCATCTGTCACCGTGAACCTCCATGGCGAAGAGTATTGGCTTTTCAAACAGCATGATTACGACAACAGTGGTGACTGGCTCATTCAGGACATCTCGCTTGCGAAGGCTAGTTTGTCAGACCTCTTCCAAGCATGCCGTATGTCCCTGTGTGAGGATGTGTCAAACGAGACAGAGATCGGCTTCAAATTTGAGCACTTGCAGAATCTGGAAATCTTCGAAGACAACACGGCATGTGTAGCTGTTTCGCTTGAGCGTCTTGTGGGATACTACCGTTCGCTCCATGCACAAGATGGCAACAACAACCCAGACTCCTTTTATATCTCCATGATGTTGCGACCTCGCTTCGCCACTCTGCTCTCAGACATCGCGAAATATGCCGACCAAGGGAGCGGCTATTCTGCTTTTGAGGCTGCCGTTATCGCTGGTGAGACACATTTCGCTGGCATGATTTCTGGGGCTTCAAGTGATGAGCCCACTGAGTGGGACACCCAGGAGCAAGATCAAGCGTACGGTGAGCAGCGAGAAGAAGCGGGAGATCATGTTGAGGAGCCGGAGTCTGCGAATGCTGAAGCACAGGCACCAGAACATGACGGCAAGAGTGACCACAATGAAGGAGAAGGTGAACAAGAGGCCCACGACGGCGAGCACGATGACGAAGCAGAAGATGAGCCAGAGGCCCATGGCGGCGAGGGAGTGCATGTGCATGAAGTGGAGCACACATCGGTCGATCATGCTTCTTACAATGAGCTCGATCAACACGAAGAACCCACTGAGCAGAATGCTCAAGAGGGTGATGATGCGGAGGATCCAGAGCGCGAGGAGATTGAGGTTGCACATTTGCCAGAAGAGGAGCAAGCACCGGCCGCTGAAGAAAGCCACAGTGTGCAAGCTGCTAATCCTAGTGACGTATCCACAAATCCTCAGGAAGTTGTGGAGCAACCTCAGCAAGATAGTCCCAAACCGAGCGAGAAGACCGACGCCGAGTCGGAGGCCCTTCGCTTGCAGGAGCAAGATGACTTGATTGACTACAGTGACGAAGAAGACGAACCGGCCGTGGATGTTAAGAGCGCTGAAGATGCTTCCGCTGATGAGCCCTCACCTTCGTCCGCGACGCTCCAAGGCGATGAATCTGCCAACGCAGATGGACATGGCTCTACTGTAGGCTCATTCAGCCACAATGAGAATGCCGCCGAAAATACTGGGGAAGCTGTCGAAGACCCTCATGGCGAAGCAGTACATGACCAGACTGAAGGCAATGACGACAATGAACAGTCGTACCAAGACTTCGTGCAGGCCTTCGACGACGAGGACCCCTTCCAGGACTTTCAAGCGGATGGAACAGATGACTATGGTGCAGACGCATACGACGGCGACACTAACCAAGACTTCGCCACCCAAGAGTACCAGGACGAACAGGCAGATCTGGACTTTAAGTATGGAAACGAGTTCAACGTTGCTGGCGCCGATGTGACGGATGGCAACGATGTGAACGGTACGGACGACTTTCTGGATCTGGAAAACAATCCTGAGTGGGACGCCGACCCGGATCTTGCTCAAGAGGGTTCAGAGATGCCGGCCATGGCACATGATCACACCGACGCCCAAGACGGAGAGGACGGTGTGGCTGGACAGACTGCGAACGCAACGTCTTCGGCTGCAGATCCTACAACGGCCTCGTCTAACGATGCCAATGATGTGTCCCCACAAGGACAAAAGCGATCCATCGACGAGGCTGGACATGGAGCGGATATTGCATCTGACTCTATAGGTAAGCTCACGATCTTTATACATAAGCGAAGCTCATGCGCTGACTATCTTGCACCAGACGCCAAGCGCCCCAGAGTATGAAGGCCCGCCGTCCTCAAAGTCTACCGGGTTTTCGACTCTACTAACAAGCAGCTTCATTTCCGCCCTTTCTTCAACTCAGTGCGCCCTTGAACTAATATGATGTATACTAATAACAGGTCCGACCATGCAGCGCGCGCCGCCGGATACCAAACCTTGTGGAGGAACATGGTTACCAAAAGGTAAGAGAGTGCATCTTCTTGCGCGTTTTCTTTGTGTTATGCCCTGCCACTACAGGGATTGCAATTTGGGCGATGTTTCTTTCTTCTGCACAATTTCTTGGAGTATGCGGAGGTCAGGGTGATATGTCCAGGGGCGGTGGAGGATCTGGTGGTGGAAATATGGAATCTTAAGGTGTCTCGAGCCATATACCCGATGTTTTGAGTCGAAGTTCAGGATACCCTGAAGGGACTCTAGGCACTTTCAACCCTGAGTTGGAGAGCCTGAATCGAAAAGTCACATGCACAGAATGATCCTTGGCCATACCTCGGTGGTGAATTGTTACGTGAACCACGATCAGCACAGCGACGTAATCATTCTCGATCGCATGTTGTGGGGAGCGATTACGAGGTATGCTATTTTGGTTGCGCCTGAGGACACTAGACGGATCATCACGAGGCGCAGCACTCGAGCTGGAGACGGCACTATTGCCAATTTGACTCCACCCACAGCTGTTCCTGGCACATGTCACCTGTAGAGATGAGGGCGCGCAAAGCCAAGGGAGAATTATAGCTATATTTGCGGCTAGATATTGCAGGATGGAATGCCGCGTCTTTGTCTGACGAGGAGATCGACAGGCTCTAACCCTAGCGTGGGTGAGGCGTGAGGACGGGGACAGGGGAAGCTAAAAAAGAAGCCCCTGCGTAAGACGCAAGCCGCCGTGAAACCTTGGGGTCATGGCACTGGCGAGACCGATACGGCACGCCACCTTGTTGGGAAACGGTTTATCGATAGATAGACAGAACGCGCACGCATCTTTGGTCAATCATCACAACACAGTCCTGAATCATTGCACTCGTTCTCACTCTCGTTCATTGTCGCTGGATCGTGCCCTTGGTCACGAGATTCCCCGCGCTCGCTTGCTCCCTCGACACGTCTAGACGTCTCGCCCACCTTTGTTGCAGTCACTTGATCCTTGGCTCGGCACAGGAACCAGCGTTTGGTGAAACGCGAATCGCTTCTTGCGCAAGCATCCCCAACCCACCACCTCTTCCGTCGCATCTGCCATCGCACCTGCATATCATATCTATCGTCCGTCGCAGTCGGTCGTTCAGTCAGTCAGTCAACTCGGCGCTTGCGCATCATCGCTCCTTCCACTGGCGTCCTTCCTTCCTCCTCGGCAGGCCACGACACAGGCGCCTATCGATAACCCCAGTCCGCGCAATCCAACGTCAACCGCCGCGCACTAGCTTCACACCACCCACGCCCGTTGCTATCGCCTGCGCACATTCACAGCGACGTCGATATTGATACTACCTGGCCGCAAAGAACCAAGACAGGTCGCATAGACCTACGACAACCGGCAAAATGGTCGAAGACAAGTACGTTGCGCCAAGGCACGCCGTTCTGCACGAAAAGCCCCAGGGACTGACGATAAGGACAGATATGTAGGACTCATGCTGGCCGTGAGCTCGTCACTAGCCATTGGCGCAAGTTTTGTCATTACGAAGAAGGGCCTCAATGCCTCGATGGAGAAGCAGGGCTTCAACGGCGACGGTTTTGGATACCTGCAGAACCCCGTGTGGTGGGCCGGCATAACAACGAGTGGGTGCACACGCGATGCTACGCCATGTGCGTGACTGATGGCATACAGTGGTACTCGGCGAGATCTTCAACTTCGCGGCATACGCCTTCGCGCCTGCCATCCTCGTAACTCCCCTCGGCGCCCTTTCAGTTCTTATCGGTGCGGTACTCGGCTCATACTTCCTGGACGAACAATTAGGACTTCTGGGCAAGATTGGCTGCGCGATATGTCTTATCGGATCTGTCATTATCGTGCTACATGCGCCGCCGGACAAAGAGGTTGAGTCCGTGGAGGAGATCTTGAACCTTGCGCTTCAGCCAGGTACGTTTACGCGCGCTTCTGCCGTCAAGGCTACGACAGAGACTAACGCAACGTTTTTAGGATTTCTCTTCTACTGCGCTTTCTGCGTCGTTTTCTGCATCTTCATGATCTACAGTGTTGCGCCCAAGTACGGTCGCAAGAACCCGCTCATTTACCTCTCCATTTGCTCGACCGCCGGCTCCGTTTCCATCATGTTCATCAAGGCCTTCGGTATCGCCCTCAAGATGACATTCGCGGGCAACAACCAGTTCACGCACCCCTCCACATACGTCTTCGTAATCTTGGTGGTCGGATGCATTCTTACACAGATGAACTACTTCAACAAGGCCTTGAGCCAGTTCTCGACAAACATGTACGTTCTGCATCCTCAAGTTTCACCAACGAGTGCTAACGCACCACTACAGTGTCAACCCGCTCTACTACGTCATGTTCACGACTTGCACCCTCATCGCGTCCTGCCTCCTCTTCCAAGGCTTCAACACCACGTCTGCCGTCAATACCATTTCCCTCCTCTGTGGTTTTCTCATCATCTTCTCCGGCGTATATCTATTGAACCTTTCGCGCGAAGACCCCAACGGCAGCAACGCATACGGCTCGCGTTTCACCGACGGCCCGCCTTCTGACGCCATATCCGGTTTCCCTACAAGACGCAGTATGCAAGCGCGGCGCAGCGAAGAACTGTTTGAGCGACAGTCGATTGGTGTCGTTCGTGATGGCAGGCCTAGTTATGCGGACGCTGGCGACCGTAGCGCGCTGATGCATGACTACGACGTTGAGAACCAGTTCGAGCTTGGAGATTTGGCCGACAGCGACGATGATTTGGAGGGTGGCCAAAACACCAAACGAACAAGCTTCGACGAGGAGGCAAGGTTAAATGGTAGACTCAGCGGCACGGGCAGAGGGCGTGTGCAAAAAGAGTCGGTACAACCGAAGAGGAACTCGTCAGTCCGATGAAACAGGTCGGCCGATGATGACAGTCGATGGGTGCAGGCTTTTGCCAGTCTCGGGCGTCTCAACATATACGGAGACAAGTCCTACGTTTGAGGACACGACTGGTTTGCGGAATTGCATTGTATCGCATCGTGGCGTTTGAGGTGAAATTTGTAACATGGGGTTTAGGGTAGTGGAACAGGCGCCTCGGATCAAGGTGCCGGCCACTTGTACTTGTACTATGATAGCACGATATGTATACCCAGAAGGCATAGAAGGATGGTATCTTTCTTTAGCACTCGAATTGCAAATATTTTTTATGTTCAATTATCAAGCATCAAGTTCACGTGCCACGTGCTTTACTACCTCCTTGAGAAGTGCGTCTCGCACGATACCATGTTGAAGACGATTTACTGTCCGTTCCTGCATTTCTTGGCTGTTGATGCTGAACAACGTGATAGCGCGAGCGCGCTAGGCACAGATCTGGTCTAGAACGCGACTTCCATGTGCACAAACAAACCATCATCCTCCACTTACGAACCGACTTCCTCAGCAACGGCCTTTGGGGCCGACTACTTACAGCCATGGCCACGACCGACTCGAGCAATGGGCCGCAGCTGTTGCAGCAAGCGGAGAAGATCTTGCTGCACCCGATACATCCACATCTCATCTCGTACTGCCCTACCATGGATCTCATAGCGCTAGTTACAGATGAGGAGAGCCTCGATGTCTACCGAATTAATGGTCAAAGAGCATTTGGACTGAAAAGAAAGAGCGAGGATTTGCGCGTTGATGCGCTGCAGTGGGAGTTCAACGGCAAAAGCATCGCTGTCAGTTGGAGCGATGGAAGCACGGACTTGGTGAGTGCCGAGACGGGCAAGGTTACGCACAAGGACGTCATGTTGCCGGAAGTCGAGGGCGCCACTAGTAGCATGGTAGAAGATGAGAATCCAGCTAGGGTAAGGTGTATAGGCTGGGGCCTGAACTTCATCAATGTGGACACTGTGAAGAAGCGCACCGGATTGAAACCGAAGAATGCCAACGGCGTTACGCCTGCGAAGACTGATGTCTTTGGCAATCCGACGACGGAGGAATGGGATGCGTTCAAGGATGATACCACGCTGGAGGACTTTCTGCAGCGACAGCCGGACTTTCAGACCTTGGACATCGCGCCTGACCTACCGGATCAGCTCGCTATGATGGATATGGAATCGGTGCTACCCAAACTCCCCGCCATTCCCCTTGCACCAGCATTACCCTTCATGCGCGTCTCACAGGCAGATACTGGAGCGTTCAGTTCGCAAGCTGAAGTGGACTCGCTTCTGCATTCGCATCATCTGAAAGATCACAACTCTGTCGACATGTTCATTCGACTGACCGACCGTGGAACTGTCCACCCCTCGATATACGACTCGCTCGAAACAGTCAACGTCCAGCTTCCGAGAGCCTGGAACATGTCGAGCACGCCAATACTGCATACAAGTCACCCATACAGCTGTACACACAGCCTCCTGATGCAAACGTCATCGACCACCTCGTCACAAAAGAAGAGCATCGCCTATATCCCTCTGACACTGAACTTCATCCCCTCCGCAGGCATCTATCTGCATCTCATCGCAGCAAAAACATCACAACTACAGAACCTGCTCCTGTACATCACTCAAACCCTCCAGCGCGTCCGCGCTTTCTTCAAGCACGCGCAAGACCTGCCGCGAAAATTCATGATGAACATTAGCGAAACACTCGAAGAGAAGGAACTAGGCGATCTTGTCACGAACCTCTTCCACACAGCATGCACAGGAAACTGCAATCCCGTTCTCAAAGAATGGCTTGTCGACGAATTGGCAGAAGCAGGACACAAGCGCTGGGACAACACCGTTACTTCCTCATTCACCACGCTTCTTGCTTTGCTTCACGAGAACCTCATCCCAGCACTCGACCGTTGCTCCATCGTCATCTCGCGTCTGCGCGGACTTGCGCAATTCCACGACCGAGATTGGATCTTCAGCGGACCAATGACGGACTTCTCATCGCTGTTAGAGACGCTGAAGAATATGCGATTACTAGCCCACACAGCCATGCTGTACGCATCGGAAGAGAAAAGACAGTTCCACAGCTTCAGTAAATGGCTCAGATTTACCATTGACTTCGAGGCCACAGAGTTGGACTCGCAGTCTAGAGCTGAAATGGAACAGCGCGATCCGGGTGTCGACGTTTCGCAGGTACTGGCGTATATCCAATATGGGCTTACCAAGTCGGATGTTACGCCGTTTCTCAGACCAGAGGCGCAGTTGGATGGTAAAGCCAAGGGGAGAGAGGAAGCGAGCTATGATGATACGAAGAAGGCTATCGAGTTGTTGAAGGAAGGTGCGACGTTCAAAGAAGAGGCGTTATGCCTTGAACATGTTCTCGGCCATTTGAGCACAGGTGTCACGGGCCTGCTGAAGCAGATTAGTAGGTGGCAGGAAGCCAACATCCAGATGAACTCTGGTGTTGTTCTTGAAGAAATTGATGAGGCCGGGGAGATGGGTGTACTGGACATGAGGATGGTGTTTGAGGTATGCTACCCGACTTCCTTCTTCCACCAACGCTCGAGAAGTGATACATACTAACACTACACAGCCATCATCGACCTCAGACAGCATGAGTACCTACATCGCGCTCTCCGCCCCTTCATCGCCCACTCTTCTACACATCCACCGCATCTCACACGCACAAAGCATATCCAACCTACAGCGCGACATCCACGCCTACGCCATATCCACCCTCGACTTCTCCTCCGCCTCCCCCTCGACCAAAGACATTAAGATCCTCGACGCAAAGTTCGCAGACGACGCCTGTCTTCTCATCCTCTTGCAGCTCCACTCAGACGACAAATCGCTATCAAACGTCATCGTCTCCCTACCTTATACACCCGCCGCGAATGACATACCTCACCAACACCCTCTCATCACTTACACGCCGCTTCCGCAGTCTTCGCTACAGCAACATTTTCTCCCACAAGGCACGCCGCCGCCGTCACCACGAAACAAGATAGTTGTAACGCGAGAACTGGTTGAAAAGCACACGCAACATGTGTTTGAAGGCCGGTTCACTCCGATGAAGTTGGTTGTGAATGGCAGGAAGGGCAGGAGAGTGATTGTTGTGTTGGGCGATGATAGGAAACATTATCGTGTGTTGGATATGGACTATAGGATGAAGAAGGAGAAGGAAGACGGGGATGAGGGTAGTGGGACTGGGACCGAGAGCGAAGCGGAGGACAGAGATGGCGATGTGGAGATGGGTGGAGCGTGAGGGTCGTTGATCTGTGGCAATGTCCAATTCCAAGAATCAAACCGTGACATGCATTTATGCGACATACAAACCTTAGGGGTTCTGCTATAGAACATATTTAGTGTCGGAACACAACGTCACAGCACAGACAGATTCAATGAATGGTGGACGATATCAGAAGTTCAGACCAGATGCATTTTTCGGAATCACATTCCCTAAGAACCTATCATGCATGCAAGCCACAGTAGAAGAAAGCCTAGCTTGCCGAGAAGTTTCCATTTCGTTATAACGCCCGGCCACCCGCATATAGAGGTATGGAGAGAATAACCGACCGCATCTTTGTCGTTCCTGTCGTAGACCAACGCCACCAGATCACAAAGCACCACTCTAGTCCTTTGTCTTCTGAGTACCACGGAGCAGACCTGTCCTCCGCGCGGCGATGAGACCGGCCTTTTGACCCTGGGTGGCGTACCGGGAGATGGTCGAGGCTTTACCGATATGCTGGTGGTTACCACCACCGTGGGGATGGTCGACGGGGTTCATGGCAACACCACGAGTCCTGGGCCAGCTGTTGCGCTTGGCAGCGAACTGTGGGGTGTTAGTGACTGCGCTGATCCCAATACGACCACAATACATACCTTGTGCTTAGCACGCGACGCCTTCATGAGAGGCTTGTCTGTGCGGCCACCTCCAGCGACGATACCGACCATACCACGGCATGAGCTGGGAAGGACCTTCTTGGCGCCAGATGGGAGCTTGACACGGGTCTTGCCCTCATCGGGGTTGTGACCGATAACGGTCACGTAGTTACCGGAGGTACGGCCGAGCGCACCACGGTCACCGTTCTTGTCTTCGACGTTGGTGAGGACGGTACCTTCGGGGACGGAAGCGAGGGGGAGGACGTTGCCGATGGTGAGCGCAGCGTTCTTTCCGGCGTAGATGAACTTGGCAATGTTAGATATCATTCCCGTTGTTGTAGCCCGGGGTAATTCGACTGACCTGGCCAGTGTACATGCCCTCGTTGGCGATGAAGGTCTCGGTGTTCTGCTTGAACTTGTAGGGGTTGCGGAAGGTGACCCTGGCGAGGGGAGCGCCTGTTCACGAAATCGTTAAAAATGGCCCAGACGTGCAATTCGCGGCTGGGTACTCACCACGACCGGAGTCGTGGACGATCTCCTTTACGACACCCCGAATGTAACCATTGCGCTCAGCCTGCACCCATTAGCCCTCATATCCCAATATGTGTGTGTCCAATATCGCGATTGTGCGGGCGGCGAACGTACGAAGTCGAGCGTGCGGAACTGGGCGGGGTTCTTGTTCAGGCGGGTGTTGGCCGTGAAGATAGAGCCGCGACCCTTACGTTGGTTGCGAATGACCCTACCCATGACGACGGTGTTGATGTGAGTTGGATTGTCGGTCGTTGGAGTTCGCACAATGGATAGGTATTTCGACAAGAGCCCACGTCGCTTATTTTTTAGTGGGTGCACGGGCCACTCTCTCCAACGTGGGCGACACCCTGAAGGCTCGTCATCAACAACAACAGCAAGAGCGTCATTTCCGATTCTCAGAATCCATCAGAAATCGTATCGGTTGTTACCATGAAACACGGTCCGTCAGAACGAAGCCCCAAATCAGCATCGCATTCCTCGAAACTTCGTTGAGAAGACGCGTTTTAACTTCGGTGGCTTGTTCGACGAACATCACCACGCTATTCGCCTCGGATCTAAATGTTCCAACGGAGAAGAGTACACGTTCTTGACTCAGATTAGGAACTGGCCTTGGTTCGCGCTCGTCATTGAAGTTGTACGATGAAGTGCGCGATGATTGTGGTAGCTTTCGAGTTTTCAGAGAGTCTGCCCTCGGGGAAACATGCCGGCCGTATTCCTGAGTCTGTATGTTGTGTGTACAGCTCTACCAACACTGCATCGGTGCATGATAGGAGCGAAAGAAGCGCGAGGCAGAGTTCGTGAGCATACATGCGACACAACGGCGATTTATTAGTCAACGCATTTGATCGTGTTCAGAACTACGGAACTTGAGCCTTGGAAGTTTATACTCATCCTGCATTGGACTCACACGCCAGAACGAAGCGAGTATGCACTTACCAGCGGAACACATCTTCGTAATCAGTGTTAGGCGCAGGCACCTTCATGTCACTACGTTTCATTCAGAAAGAAGAAAACGTGTTTCAATTTACAAAATCTCGATAACCTAAGATTATCGCGATTAAGTCCACATCATGTCCGTGTCTTCTCGTACGACTTCACATCTTCCTTTTGCGTCATTCATCGCAAACCCAGCACATTCTTTCCGAAGGCGCTAGATTCAGGGGTGTCCGGCTTTATAGCTGAAGCGGGAATTGCTAGCTATACCACTCACCAAACCAGCACAGTCATCAGTATTCACTTCAACATCACAAGAACCATCACAAGCAAGAAGGAGCAATCATTATAGCTGTCTGTCTTCAAGACAACAGACCAGAGTGAATTTTTTCCAGCAAAAAGATGCAATATGTACATGCGAGGAGTATGTCAAGACCCCCAAAGAATCGAAAGAAAGAACGATGGAAACCAAAATCTACAACAGGAAAACCCTCAACAACCAAGCTCTTCAGTAGTTCACTGCATTGCGCCAGCGAACAAATCAATGCTTGATCCAGGTCGATTGTCCAAAGCCACTCAGTGGCCCTCATATACAAGTGTGTCAACACTCTATGAGCCGGTGATGGTGTACTGGGACTTGCCAGCAGCGTTGCCCCAGCCCTCGGTGGCAAGAGTCTGGTAGTTGTGCTGACCGAGGTTCATGCCGAGCTTGGCCCAGGCGTCGAAGTGGCACTTGGTGGTAACAGTGCCGCTGCCGGGCCTCTTGTTCACACGGTTGGAGATGTACTGGGTGAAGGTGGTGGTGCCCTGGATGGAGGGCTGGTTGACCTGGGTGTGCTTCCAGATGTCGTAGACGGAGCCGTCGCAGGTGACCTGGCCCATCTTGGTGCCCTGGGCGGAACCAGCTCCGTTGGAGGTGTACTCCTGGATGTAGTACTCGACCAAGGGGCCGGTGGTCCATCCGTAGACGGAGACGAGGACAGTGCCGGCTTGGGGCGTGGTGGAGCCCTGGAAGTTGATCTTGCGGGTCGTGCCCTTGTTCCAGCCCTTGCCAACGACGAAGTCGCCGGCGTTGGAGAAGTTGACGCTGTAGCCGTTGTTGGTGGGGCTGAACTGGACGTTGCCAGAGGTCTTGTAGTTCTGGTTGTAGTCCTGGCGGGCAGCGAGGCTCTTGGAGCCGAGCTCGAAGTCAGGGACATCGGCAGTGGGTGCGGCAAAGGCAGAGCCGGCAATGGCGGTGAGGCCGAGGACCATAGAGCTGAAGGCAACCATTTTGAAGATTGAAAGGTTGGAAAAGTGGGTTTGTTGTAAAAGAACGTTGATTGGTAGTGAAGAAGAGAATGTGGAAGTGAAGGCTGCTTGTGTAGATGCTTGGTGGTGAGCTTAATGGTCCTTCCAAGCCTTGGTCTATATACGACTTGACGGTTAAAAGGCTGTAAACATCTCGCACCAAACATATTGCGATTGTTTCAAGGTCCATGACCGAAGCCGCTGTCGCCTCGCCATCTGAGCGCTTGCCACTATCCGCATGCAAACGTGCTCCCGAGCCCCGGGGGACGCATTCCGTTGCTCGAACCCTGGTCCTCAGACCATTCCACCAGTAGTGTAAATGAGCAGTACCCCCGATTAATTAAGCTCCGTCAAGCTACGGTAGATGACTATAGTGTTCTGTGGGGAAGCCCTGGCGTTTCCTCCCATTCCTGCAGATGGTTGCATGGATCGGCGTGCTTATTTCCCTCGGCAAAAGCTTGGGAAGGCTTGGATACCCTGGGACTTCCTGCCATGCGAAGAAACATACCGGTGGCTATTCTGGCAGCATTGACGTGTTCTGTGACCGAATACAATGTGAATGCGGTGTAAGGGAGGGGGGAATAGTCATGTGTGCCTGTGCTGATCGCGTCAGACGGATCCAGGCGTCTTTAGGCAATCTCACCAGCAGCGGCCGCTACGGAGAGCCGAGAGAAGTACCGGCGGGAGCACGCGAAACTCTCAGCAACAGAAGGTTCTGACAGTCGAACGACACTCGTCCATCATTATCTCGGTGTTCTTACTGTACGATCAATCCATCAAAAGAAACAATAGTAACTGCAATGCCTGGACGACCCACAACAACACCGTCATGCAAACAAGACTACAATGCAGATCCCCGGTGAAACACCCTTAGGGCATCAACTATCCATCGCCTCATGTTTCTGAGGCACAGCCCGCCACTATGCGCATGAGACAGCGCCACATGTCATGACGTTTCCACCAGTTTCGCGCAAGGTGCTGTCTCCTCAACTTGTTCCGATAATAGAAAGACGGCAGAACACCCTAGAAGATCAATGATCATCATCAAGGCAAAAGTCATGGTCAGAAGATTTACATATTAGTCCGCGAAACGAGATCGAACCGGTGGTGCTAGCCAGAGGGCGAGAAGGATACGGCCCAGTGCGGGTGAACCGTTCCTGCATCGGTTCAGCTGAAACATCGCGTACCCGCCGCGGGAACCTCCCTCTCATTTCCGATCATGCTCTGTTGACGTTCTGGGCCCACGTTTATGTTCACGACGACGTTCTTTTCCAACGGTCTAGATTGATGTTGTTTCTTCATCAGCTGGAAAACAAGGCCGTTGAAATGAGAAACAGATATCAACCGGGAACAAGATTGAGCAACGTAATGATATACAGGTCGCGTGAGCGAGAATACTGCCTCAACGACTTCAGCCATAGGCCGGTCCGTAGTGACGCCGCGACGCCGTTGTGCAAGCCTAGGGCACCTGCCGCCGAATATAGTGCAGGCATAACTTATGTACATGGAAGGTAAGGCGCAACAATGCAATTCGCCTTCGAGACGCTCCTGACAACACAGTAACAAGCACGAATGCTTTCGTCCACCCTCTAGCGCCGCGTAGCCTCAATGGCTTTCTCCAGACCGACGATCCTCAAACTCTTGCCTCGGCCAAGTTTACCGCTCATCAAGCCAGCAGCGGGGATGAGCTTGTCGTCCCAGTGTCGGAACAGAACCTTCATGTCGCGAGGTACACCTTCTAGTACGACCGTAGTCACGGGCATGAACGGACGGTCTTCTTCCGATACAGCGAGCATGCCGTACGCTTGCGCGAACATCAGAGCCGTGGAGAATGCAGGCGCTTGTGTGCGAGACAAGGGGCCAACGATACTGCGAAGAATTAGTGAACTGTGGCAGACATCTGCAATGACGGGGCAACTTACATGTACATCTCGAAGAACGCGTCAAGTACATATACGTTCTCCGGCTCCAGATCCCTCTGCGAGAAAGGCATAATCTCCTTGACCTCGGTCTTGACAGCACCGTGCGGCGTCTTGGGCGTAAGCGGCGTCTGTGGCCTCTGTTCAGCAGCGTTCCAAGACGGTCTCCGCAGCAGCGGTGCGAAAAAGGAGCTGCTCACCTGGAGTGCTTGGCCCCATCCTGCCGGTTGGCCGGTCGTTTGTTCAATCTTGTAGAGACGCACGCGGTACTTATCCGAGGTGGCTTTGTAGCGCCAGTGGTCTGCTGAGCGTGGGATGGCAGGACCCTTTGCTGGCACTTGAGAGGGAGGAAATGTGTTGTTGAGGAAGGCTTGAGGTTCGGCACCCTCGTCGATCTCGTTGTAGTCGCCCGTGGGCGCAAGGTCCATGCCCATGAGGCGAGCACCGGACACCTCCTCAGCGGAACAGCCGCGACCTTTCCATAAGTATACCTTGCCGGTCGAAGTGGAGACGAGGTAGGGAAAGGCGGAGCATAGGCTCTTGAGAGAGTAGTCTACTTCATCAAAGGCGAGGTGTCCGAGATGGCGACGGCCGCAAAGCATGAACTCCTTGGATCCTGGCTTTGCGCCACGTCGTGTGATGACAATACCACCCAGAGCCTCAAAGAAGTTCGGTGTCTCTTGACCTTGACGGATGACTAGAAGTGTCCCTTGGTTTTGTCGTGCGTGGTTCTTTGCGAAGAGTTGCACATCATCCAGAGTAGGTTCGGGCACACCATTGCCGGCCCATAGGTACACGTCCGTGTGTCTTCCGCCCCTTGCATCACCATAGACGTGCGTGCACAAGTACATTGAATCTTGGAACAAGATATGCTCTTCTTGCATGGGTATAGATGTAAGTCTCCCGTCACCGGTTACTTCTTGGATCTGCTTGCGTAATGTACGAATCTTTCCTGACGGACCAAGGTCAAGTGGTGGCGATTTTAGTGTGTACATAGTGTCTACGTTGTCGGGAAGCTGGCCCTCTGTGACGGGCGCTTCATCAAAGAAGTCGGCAAACATCCCGTCGTGCTTTGGGATGGTTGGCGATACAATGGATGGCTCTGAGAATGGCCTGTTGGCGCTTCCTGGTGGTGACATAGGCGCGTTCTTGGGTAATTGAGGACTTGAGTCCCGTGACCGAGACGCGACAAATCCTCCCAGACTTCCAAGGCTGAAGCCCAGGCCAACAGGCTTCGGCTTTGGTGGCAGAGGTTTCGATTCAGTCGGTGACTGTTGGCTGGGCTGTGGCGGGTTGGGAAGGGCCTTGGTTTCTGGCTCTGATGAGCGAACCAGTCCGGCGTCCTTCATCGCAGCTTGTTCGTCCGCTTGCGTTGGTAGCTTGATGGGGGACTTCACCCTTGTTGGAGCGGGTGATGAAGACGCCGACGACCTACCCCATAGCGTGGTGGCGCTCTTGACCGAGGAAAACGTCGTCTTCTCGGGCGAGGGCTCATCCTTAGCTGGTGAGATCTCTACATTGGGTGTTGATATTTCCCTAAGTGGCGTTGATCTAGGACTCTCCGCTGCTGGTTTTGAAGGCACTGTTTGCGGCAACGTCGGGAGTGGACGGGAGAATCGAGAATGCGATGTCGGTGTCGGTGTGGGTGATGCGGACGTTGGTGTTTCGACTGGCTTTGGTAGTGGAGACTTCATCGGCGTGCTATGCGATCCAGAGACGCGTCTTTCAAATTCTTGAGATGTTGGCTTGTTCGGTACTCTGGGTGATGATGGTTTCGGTGAGTTGATAGACTCGGGCCGTGGCGTCTTCGGGGTGGCTTGGGGTCCAGATACTCTTCGGTCGAGCTCCAGAGACTCTGGCTTCTTGGGAAGCTCCGGAGTGGACGTCTTTCCGAAATTTCCGGAAGAGATGCGCGATGATTTGGCAGGCGTGGCAGGCTTATCAGTCGACGACTGTCTGACCGGCGTCCTGGCTACTGGTCGCTCCTCTGATTTTCCGTTAGTCTTGGAAACCTCGGAGCTAGGAAGGACATGCTCTGGTTTCACCAAAGGAGCAACAGCAGCAGTAGGTACCTTCTCTTGAGCCTTTTCCTCAACCTTGTCCTGAGCCTTGTCCTGAGCCTTGTCCTGAGTCTTTTCCGGTCCGGCAGTCGTGGATTTCGGCGCCCTTCGCTTCGGTCCGCGGGCGCGACCCTTGGTCATGTGTTGCAGCTCTGGGGCAGGTCCAGTCTTCTCTTCTTGCGCAGGCCTGGTAGGAGACACGTCTACCTCAGCACTTGATGTAGACTTGTTCGTCGCAAGAGGTGGTGGCCCTCGAGCGAGCATACCGGCTAGTGCAGGGTTGAAGCGACCCGCGAGCTTGCCAGACATGGCTGGCTCTTTTGTCGTAGAGGATGCGGGCTGTGCTGGCTTATCATTCATGATGGCCTTGTTTGCAGCTAAACTCTTCCTCCTGACCAGAGCTTCTGGTATGGGTTCTGGTTCTTTCGGAGCGCCAGCCTTTGGGTCACTGTCTGCTCGGCTCAGGCCCTTTTTCTTTGCAATAGCTTCTGGTGTTGGAGGAGATGGTTTCGATGCGCTGTCGGATCGCTTCAATGCCGAGCCCTCTTCCTGGGCCTTGTCAAAGATGGTGGATTTCCTCTTAATGAGGCTCTCCCTGAACTCGTCTTTCCGGACTGTAGGCTTGGGCCCACCAGTCACGTTAAGCGCGGTCTTCCCTCGTGTGATGTTATCCTTGAGCACGTCAGGCGCAACATAGTTCTTGGTTTCGGCCTTTCGTAGCCGGCCAAAGACGTTCTGCAACTCATTGACCTCGCCATCCTTCTTCGAATTGTCAGGCGGCGGTCGGCGTGGCTTCAACCCGGCGCGGAAGTCCTTCTTGGGTGGGGTTTTCGGCCTCGCCGCTGGAGACCCACGACCTGTATCCTGTGTGAATCGCGATGCCACCGGCTTGGCTTCGGTGGGCGTTGCTGGCTGTTCAGCTGTTGGCGGCGGTGATTCCGATTTGGTGGGGGTAGGAGCGGGTGCTTCTACAGCAGCCTTTTCAGGAGCGTCCTTGACGACTTCAGGCTCAACTACCGCTGCTGGTGTCTCAGTCGCGAGCTTGGATTCCGACTTCTTGGCGAACAAGGGCTTCGGTGCCAATGCGGGTGTTGGGCTGGGTGACTGCTCCTTGACTGTCTCCATCTTCATGGGCTCAGCGCCTTCCTCCTTCTTGGGGGACTCGGGTCGGCGAAGACCGACAGGCTTCAGTTGTATGTCCTTGATGGGCGAGGTGCGACCAGACGATGGCTCTCCGAACGGGCTGCCTTTGCCCAGGTCAACACTACTGCGCTGTTGCTTGATGCGGTTGATCTCTGCCATCCACGCAGGCTGCGCCGGCGCTGCTTGCTTGGGCTTGGGCGACTCTGGCCTGCTCAGCGCGCTCTCCAGCCAAGTCGACTTTGTAGGGCTCCACCGCTTCGAGGGGCTCGGGGGCGAGAAGTCGTCGTTGAGTGCGTCCTTGTCGCTGAAGGTGGACGCGACAGACTTGGCTCGGCTGTGACGGTGAGGGAGGGCTGGCTTCACGAACTCGTCTTTGGGTGCGCTGTCTTTGTCGGCGCCCGTGATGGTCGCATTGCTGTAGCTCGAGGCGGGACGCGAGGAGGACGAAGGTTCGATGGAGTTGTCTCTGCTCAGACTAGGTCGGTCGAGGCCGGAGAGTGAGCCGTAGCCTGTTATGGCACTTCCGCGGTTGCTCAGGGTAGAGTTTTGTCTGCTCAGGACTGGCGGTGTCTGGGTGCTCCACCGCTTGCTTACGCTATCGCTGCGTTTGAGCATCGCGCTTTGCACGAAGCCGCCCATGCCCTTGGTAGGCGAGGCAGATCGTTCCCGTTCGGGCGAAATCCTCCCTTGTGTCGGCGACATGGCAAGGGCGCGTGCGGCACGTTCGCTGTCCCCACCGTCGATCGAGGAGCCTTGTTCAGACGGCGGGGCGAACTTTTGCGAGTCGAGCGTTGGGAGAGGAGAGCGCCCCTTGGCGAGCGGCTCAGCGTCGCCCCCTGATACCGACGTGTTGGTGGAAAAGCGGTTGCTCAGCATGGCGCTGCCGCGTACCGAGCCGCCGCGAGAGCCGGGCGAGCTGGAGCGTATGCTTTCGGCAGGCGGGCTACTGACCTCGGGCTCTGTTGTAGACTCGCGTGACATGCCCGGCAGCTGTCTCCTGCCCGACACGGAACCTGTCTCTGAAGCTGCCTCGTCCTGGTTTTTCCTGTATGCCGCTGCGCCCCTTCCACTGTCCTGTGTCTGTCGGAAGAACGCTGGGTCCTTGGCGCCTAGCGAGGCGGCGATGGAGGTTCTGGAGGGATTGGCCTCGGGCGACGCTGGCGGCTCGGGCGTGTTGCTGGCTGACGGGCGCTCGGGGGACCGCGATGCGACTGACAGCGGCCGCCGTATGCTGCCGGACTTGGGCCTCTGGTTCCACGAAAGGGTGCCGGAGCGCCCCAATGCGGCGGCGCTGGTGGCGGGCTTCTTGGGCTCGGTGTCGTCGAGGGCGGAGGGCGTGGGCGAGCTCGTGAGGCGCTGCAGCGAGTCGTCGCGGGCGGCGTCTTGGCTTGGCGGGCTCATGGCGGGCGTGGGCGTGCTGGCAGCCTTTTCCTGCACCGTTCGGGGCGTGGCAGCTTGAGAGCGCGGGGACTGGGGCGTATATGGCTTGTCGGGGGAGATGGAGCGGGCTCGCTCTGTTTGGGTCAACAGCCGTCGTGAACTCTAACGGGCATAAAAACAAACCTGCTCTGCGCGCTAGTCGCTCGCTGCGGCCCTGTATAAGCTCCTCTTCGAGCTTCTTGACACGCTCGGCATCTTCGCGGTCCCGCTGGTCGCCCAGCCGTTGAATCCGCTGCACAAACTCGGAAGGGTCGATTTCCCTCTCGTCGGACGCCATGGTGCTTGTGGGCGACGAGAAAGGCAGGCTATCACTGGCCAATGTGCGCTACGGGAGTTATGCGCAAGGATTGAAGCTGCTCGGCAGTGAGATGAATCCCAGGCGGATCTGGGAGCTAGACGGTCGTTAAATTACTTTGACTCGGTTATGTCATTCCTAGCCAGAATGCTCGGGTATGTTTCAGATGCGATGTCGACGTAAGCCCGCGGACAGGTAGCACCAAATGAGCGAATGATGAAGAGAAGCAGCGAGATAGAGGGATGCAGGTCGTCCAGACGGCCTCGATGGCTGTTTGTTTATACCATCGACGTCCAGCTGCGGCCGGTCGACGCCAGCTCCACACTTGGGCGGTTGGAGCTTGTCATTCGACTACCGCTATACTACCCGCATCCAGCCTTTGGGCTGCCGTGCCCCTGGCACCGCGATGCATGCCGGCAAGCATCAATACAAGAACAGTCGCGCCTTTGCATCCTGCACCACCCACTCCAGCCCCTCCTGCAAGTTCATTCCCGTCATGGCACTGCAGGCCATAATGTGCCATTTGTGTGTCTTGATGGCGTCGAGTCGCAGTCCCTGTACGCCGCCGTCAGCATTGGCCCGCCAACCAGGCTCAACATCTTCCTAAGCCCTCACCCACCTCGCGAATCTCGTCTTCCGTCATGGACCCCGGCACATCGCTCTTGTTTTTGAACACAAGCAGACTGGCTCCAGACAAACGCTTCTTTCGTTAGCTCGTGACGCTTGGGAGGGTTCATGCTTGTGCAAACCTCTTCCAGCAGCAACCCCGCCAATTCCTGTCGACAATCGTCTATCCGCTCGCGGTCAGTCGCATCGACAACCCAGATGAGCGTGTCAGTCTTCTCAAAATAATTCTTCCAGTACGTCCGCAATGTCTTCTGGCCACCGACATCCCCTGTGCTGTTAGTACACGCTTGTGAGGGAACAACCAGGTGCAGTACATATATTGAGTTTGTAACTGTTCCGTCAGTCTCATCAGGCGGCCAAGGTTTGTCATACGTACCCATCATACTCGATCGTCTTGATGATGAAACCAAGCGTAGGGCTGACACTGTTCACATCCTCGTTCATGATCTTCTTCACAATGGTCGTCTTTCCCGCATTGTCAAGCCCACTGATGCAGTGAGCCTCCGATCTCGCAAAAACTCTTGGAATACGCACAGCATCAAGATTCGCATCTCCTTGTCCTTGAGACGCGCCTTCCGTAGTATTGACAGCATTTTGTGCGTTTCACTTTTCGGGTTCTGTCAGTCTGTCAGGCAGTCAGTCAAGTAAGTGTGGAGCTCGTCCCTTTATCGGCTAAACTGTTTACGGACACTTGCATCTGCCCAAGTGACGGTATTGCATGCTAAAGTAACATCACCGTTATCACGTTGCCTTCCGGCAATTTCGGAAATCTTCCATCTCGCCTGCCACTTTATATCAGTGATTATAATCTGGAAAATCCCTCAGGAAATTTCGTCTAATTATCCGTTCGTCGATTTCATCAGATAGACGTTCATTTGTTGTCTCAAGACACTGTGTATTTGGGTACGTCTTGATGTCGCATCGGTAACTCTTTCCGTAATGTTCTGTTTCCATCGTGGCTGCCTGCAGTTCTCGGTAGGCACTAGCGGTAAACACGTGGGTTGTGTCATGGCAAGGTAAAATTCAATGAGGAAAGAGGTGAGGTGAGGCGAAGCTGGCATGCTCTCGCCAAACTTATTAGGCAGACTCATCACTAGCAAACCGTGACTCAGGCCTTTGGATGCTTCTACATCTCAAGGATATCTTCTTCTTCTTCATTTTGGTCGCTCCTTCTGCTCCCATTAGCATTGTTTGGGGCCCTCTCGTTCTCTTCCCAGTCAGAAGTATCGGAAACCTGCATCATGAGCCGCACCGCGCGTAATTGGTGCCCGCGCAGTACACTGCCTCCACTGCCTACATTGATCGAGCTGGACGATGCTACGGTCAAAGATGCTCAGGTCGACACGAAGCTCGCCAAAGAACCCATGACTGGGCAGCAGGAAAAGGACTTCGGAAACCTCTCGGTAAGTGAAGGCGCACCTCGCTTCCCGTGCCGACTTCATACCGCCCCAGAGTGACGGCATATAAGTCTTGTCACTTGCACCCAGTCTTCCCACTTCACCAACTCTTACAACACAACTAACACACAACACTAGCTTAACAAGCCTCAATCTGGACATCGTCACTGGGTGCCATTCGCAGCTGAGGAGAACGATCCCGTACAACCAGACGACCCGGATAGCTGGCTAGCTCGGCAATCCGAATTCTCTAACGTACCCAAGCAACCGCGTCGAAACGGCCGTGGTAAGGCAACCGCTCACCACGCTAGTACCGTCGAACCTGCCAACCTTACTTCTCCAACTACACCCCGCCCCACGGACCCAGTAAATAATCAGAAGCCGCCTAACAAGAGATCCCCGCGCAACAAGAAGAAGAAAATTGGCAACAACATGGC
This sequence comes from Alternaria infectoria, assembly GCF_024043175.1. Taxonomy (NCBI): domain Eukaryota; kingdom Fungi; phylum Ascomycota; class Dothideomycetes; order Pleosporales; family Pleosporaceae; genus Alternaria; species Alternaria infectoria. The sequence continues at coordinate 355,584 of NW_026250697.1, forward strand.
CGGGCCATCCAACGGAAAAGCGAGTGTTTACGTCCCTCCTCACCTCCGCAACCGCAGCTCTGCCGACGGTGGAAAGGCAGACTCTGCCCATGACAGCGGTGTTGCTGTCAATGGATCGCGTTCTACGTCCAATCAGTCGAAGCTCGGGATGAGCAGCAAGCCTGATCTCATCTCGTAAGTCTACCATCGCGCCTCGATGCCGTGACAGACATCATACAATTCAGGTTTACTAACACGTATGCAGCAACGGTGCGAATCATCAGCAAGATTCGTCTGCTTCGTCACCAACAACGTCGCCCAGCAATGGGAAGAACGGGCTGCGTGGATCTGCGATGCCTGAGCCCACCACCTACAACGGCTGGGACCAGCCCAAGGTCGAGTCTCCTCCCACTACCAAAGCTCCGGGAAATCCACGATGGCCCCGAGGCCCACAGCCCTACAAGAAGACAGTCTGGCCCAAGGCAAAAGATATGAAGTATATACCCTCAAGCAGCGACAGTGATGGCGGCGTCGGCTTCAGGTCTGACAGCAATGGAGACCCGGATTACGACGCCAGGAAGCTGACGGACTGGGATGGTAACTGGCTGCCCGCTCCTGAGACTTGGACCGGACGCAAAGGTCACGCAGACCGTCATTTTGGCGCTAACATAGAGCGATGGGCTGCGGCAATCCCTGACGAATACAAGGTCCAAGTTTACCTCCCACCCAACACGTTCACTCTCGGCAAAGAAGTTGCACCTCGCTACTGGCTGGAGGTAAAGATTGAGGGCGACAATCTTAGGACGAACTGGCAGAAACTTGTAACAACGAAGTCCGAGCCTGAACTGGTAGACAACAACGATCTCATCGACTACTTACCTTGGTGGGAGCTTTACGAGGATATCATCTATGAAGAGCACATCGATTCCAGTGACAGCCAGGACCAGAAGCGCCTCACACACGTGTCTAGCTATCTCCACGCTCTGGCAGCTCCAGAACTTAGGGTTGACCCGGAAACGAATGAACCTCATCAGTTAGCTTCCGCTGAAGCCAAGGTCCAGGCAGTGAAGAAGCATAAAGAGGACAAGTATCGCAAAACGATGGCGAAACGGAACCGTCCCATACCAGAGTCAAAGGCTCCTGTTCAACCGATGGTGGACCGTCGGTTGCGCCCTGAAGCCAATATATATATTCGACCCATTCAGGCGATGGATGTCCGGGGCATCGCAGTAAGTTGAATGTCTTGAATTGCATCAGAAACACATGTTCTGCTAACACCGATTATAGGAGATCTACAACTTTTATGTCAGGGATACCATCTTCGCAACCGAGTTCGACGAACGCACTGTGGCTCAAATCGCTGCGAGAATCACGGATATTACCAGCGCAGGCCTCCCGTACCTAGTAGCCGTCTCCAAGAGCAACCAGCACCGGGTCGACCCGGGCTATGTCAACGAAAAGATAGTTGGTTTCATCCACCTCGACGACTTCTGTGGTCAAGCGACTCTATACCGCTACACATTCGAGATGGAGTTGTTTGTCCACCCAGGGTTCGTTTCTAAGGGAATCGGCAAGTGTCTCGTGGATCGACTTTTGGAGATGGTCGATACCAGCTATCGCGCCCGTGGTGGATACGAGTATGTCAACAACTTCGACTATCTCAAGACAGGGCCGTCAAGAGTTGTCAAGACCGTCTTGCTCAACGTTCACCACGAGAATGGCGATGACTTGGATGCTGATTGGCGAGGCAACTTTCTAAGCGCTTGCAAGTTTATCCGAGTTGGTAGACTTCCGAGGGTGGGATACAAGCATGACAAGGTCATCGACGTCTCGATCTTTGCGCATCATACCAAGGAGGATATCGATCCGAGCGCTCGTCCCACTGTAGCGGGTTGAACACGGTAGTACATGTTGCTGCCCAAAACAGTAAGTGGCTTACGCTGATATCAGATATCAAACACTGACAGTGCAGTTGCAAGACGACTTCGCCGTAGCGTCAACCGTTGAGAGCTCCAACCAACGCGGGACCATTGAGCGCGTCTCCTCTTGCACATTCAAAAGTGTTTCATCAAATTGTTTCTTTTTGCTTTGCGTACTGCGAATTCACGGCGAAGAATGCATCATCTTGATTATGAAGCGGGATTTGTTTCTTCCTTCTGGCTGTCCTTTGAGTGTGGTGGAAACACGTGCATCTGGTGGAGTTTTGTGCACATGGACATCAACGGAAGACAGGTTCCGCACGGTGCTCTCAGTGTCTACTACCATGCTCACTATATCATATGTTCTTTCCTGGTCAAATTAGATCTCTACTCTCACGCCTGTATTCCTCGATCGGTGCAACGACCGCGGTGATGTCGTCAACTCCTTGTCGCGTACCGTACCCCACCAAAAAGAAAGGGAGCGCGTCAAACCTCCCCACCCATGACAAGTGACGTCACAACCACCCCGAAGCTTGGAAACGCGCCGCGCCGCGTAACCTGCGCAACTAACATAAAGCCGTTGCGCTCAGGACCCTTAGGCAACTAACTCCATAAACTCCTAGCTCCTACCGCATTTCACATTCTTGAAATAAACAATCAACAAACCTACATAATCCAAGCCACGAGAAACTCAAGAGCCGACATCGTTCATCATGTCAGACAAGGAAGAGCCGCAGCAACAGCACATCCAGACTGAGCCCCAGAATGACGAGCAAGAGGAGAAGAAGGGATCAGGAGGTCTTTTGAGCAAGGTCGGAGACCCTATTGGTACGTCTCTCCTCCTCTCCCTCTCCTCCTTACCCAAATCACCACCACCACACTCCCAGCACACCACCCACCCCAACCTATCCAACCCTCCTCTAACACCTCCCTTCCAGGCAACGTCCTAGGCACAGCCCTCCGCCCCCTCGGCGCGCCCCTCGAAAAAGGCGTAACAGGCCCCCTCGGCAACGCCCTCGGCGGCACCACGCGGCCCGCTCTCGGTCCCCTCATGGGCCACGAAGAAGAAAAGTCTGAGCTGCTGGGCGGCCAGAACAAGGATAGCTATGAGAGTAAACCCGAGAGTATTGCGGGGAAAGAGCAGACGGGGCAGAATCCGCTGGGTCTGGATCAGACGGGGCGGTGGGGGTTCCAGGATGAGGATGGGGGGAAGAAATAGGTTATAGGTGATGGGAAAGGGGGAGGATGGGAAGGGGAAGGGTGTTTATGTTCGATGGTGGTGTTGTTAGTAGAGAATTGTATGGGTATATTTCTTGAAGAACTCCTAAATCATGAAATGCACTGCTTGGGTGTTAGAACATCTCGCTCATCCCGCTCTCGCCCAAGACACCCTCTTCGTATAGACTCTGCTGCCTCTCTTCGCCTTCTCGATCATCATGTATATCGTCCCTCCCCCCTTTCCCTCTAAACGTATCGTCGAGCCCCTGCACCGTCCCCACACTATCCCCAAACTCATCTTCCTCCATCCTTTCTTCCTCCCTACTATCCCCGTTCAACTCAGGTATCGGCGTGCGTCCAGTAAGTATATCGAACAGACTGTCGTCCGACTCTTCCTGCTCATCCTCATCATCACGCTCGAAGCGCAAGATCTTATCTTTGCCCTCTGGCCACACCAGTACATGTGCCTGCTGATGACCGAATACGAGTGCGGGTTTCTTGTCTGGTGAGGTGAAGAGCCAGGTTGTAGACCAGCGGGGTGGTGCTGAACCTGCTGGTTTGCTGATTTGAGGGGATAAAGTGAGGACAGCTGGGGGGTGTTGGAAAGAGGATTGGTGGGCGGATGTGGAATGAGAAGTGGAGGATGACGGTGAGTGAGAGGTCGCGGCTGTGTAGAGGTATACGGTGGGTTCGTCTTGGGTCGTCTGTATGAGCAGACGGTTTGGATCGGTGGGGTGCCAGAGCAGGTTCTTAACCGGACTGTATTGGATTATTATGCACCGAGGTCGGAGCACGGTTAGATCCCAGATCCAGACTGTACATGGTGTACTGTCGTCGCGTGTCGCACATAACGTGCCGTCTGCGTTGAAGGTCAACATGCCGATACCCTGCTTCATGAGTCCGGTTTCGTTCTTCTCCAAGGCTGCTTTTGGAGGTGTGACGGGCTGCTGCGAGGTTGTGAAGCTGCGGTTGCCCTGGCTGTCGACATGTTCGCTGTATACGGGTGCGCTGGGCACATCGATGACGGGCGTGTGGTCCAGGAAAACGACTGGGGCGAAGGTTCGTGTAGAGAGGATACGGACGCGACGGTCCCAGCCACCGACAGCTAGACATTCGTTCCCAGGCACCCATTCCAGCGTCTTGATACCCAAGCCTTCCACATGCCATTCGCTGACGTCGTCTGAGGGTTCGCGGGTCATGGCGCGATACAAATGTCCGTCGGCAGTGTAGATGTGGAGTTTGTAGCCAGCAGAGGCTGCGTCCCAGACTGCCAGCCAGCGACCGTCGCGACTCCATCTCAGCCCTGCCGCATCGCTTGTCGTAAGCTCGACGCGATTGATGACCTTGTATGTGCCAGGAGCCAGGAGCAACAGAATATCGGCGCCTGCTGCACGACATAGCAGTGCCAGAACGCCGCCTCTCCGTCTTCCACCTCTTGAGTCTGTATCCTCGCCAGGCCGGTAGCCCCAGCCCTTTCCGTCTTTGCCTACAAATTTCGGGTCGCGTATCTCTACGGCCCTGCCAGTCTTGAGACACCATATCTTGGCACATGCGGTGAAGTCGCTCCAGACGATGACTTCATCCTCGTTTGCGCCAAACTCGGCATGCACGTTCTTGCCCATGCCCCCCGAGCCATTGCTTATCACGGCGTTCCACTTTTCGTCGCGAAGATCGTATACGCGCGTTGTATCGTCATCGGATATGAGGACGCGGTTCGAGCATGGCCGCGGTGTGCGTGAGGATCGACGGGGTGGTGTCGAGTTGGGTGAGGGTCGCGACGTGGACGAGGTCAGTGGTGGCAGGGTAGGTGCTGACCAGGCGATTCTCGAGTTTCTAAGATCGTGACTTGAAGGTATCGCTATACTCCGCACGATTTCCAACGTGGTAAGACAGCGTATCTGCAAGCGCGCGCCATTGAGGCATGCGACGTGTGTCGCGGTCGGTGATGGGACGGAGGCATTAGTCGCTGGCACTGATCAGTAACTGCCGAGGCTTAAGACCTTCGCGTTCATGCTCACATTTGAATTGCGGGGTTACGACGATGTCTTCCATCGTCAAAACAGTCTTATCAAGCATGCGACGAGAATGTTTGGATTCGGTAAACAAGGGCAGGTGCGGATGTAGGCCAATGGGAGTCCAAAGACGCCGCAATTAGCGTGGTTTTGGGCCTCGAAGCTCAGTGCTGCGGGCGGTCCAAGAGCGAAATCCAACACGTTCACTCACGCAAAGCCGCTCAGAAAGCAAGACCTCTTTCATTATACCAGAGAATTTGTTCTTATTCCAATCATAACCGTAACAGCAACGAGGGTATCGGCATGCACTCCAAGTCGACTAAGAAACGCTCCAAAACACGCCATCAATCGTCCTGGGTATACTTTAGATGCAGTAGATCCAATCTCAGAACCCAATCATACTGTGTAGAAGTGGAAAAGGAAATAAACCAAACGCTTGCTTGCTAGATCGCTCAATCCAAATCGTCCATCTTCGTTATCATTGTCGCGTCAGGGCCGCTCATGTCTGGTATACTGGCGCCTTGATCAAAATGCTCTTGCCGCGAATCTGTACAAAGACACCAGCGGCCATGCGCACACGTGGTGGCGGCACTTCGTCTTTTGGTCCACCAGAGCTACCCGGTGGATGTTGTGTAAGACTTTGCTGGCTGCCACCTTGACCGAGCGACGATTCCCGCTTGCCCAGAGTAGCAGGAGAAGCCGTCGGCTTCTTTGACCCACCAAAACCGAACATGCCGCGCTTCTTATCTTCTCTTGGTGGCTGGCTTCCCTGTAGCTGTGCTTGCTCTTGTTCCGCTAACGACATGTTGTCGTCAGGTCTGGAAGCCATGCTTCTGATCGAAGCTCTGTCGGCATCGTCCCGCTCCACGATGGGTGCCGTCAGCGCGGGGATGCCGGACTCAATCTTCATGAAATCGGGAACGATGCTATGATCAGGATAAAAGTACTCGATGTGTACTTCACGGCTTTCAAGGGGCAAATGTTGTGCGATGCTAATGGCGAGTTCGATGATCATAGGCACACCTCCATTGAGATCTGGAGGCGCAGGGTCATTCAAGTGCATTTGGAGGAACGCAATAAGCTTCTCGTTGAGTGTCTCAGTGAGCGCCTCGCGATTGGCTGTGGCCTGTGGTGCTCTCAAAGTGTCGGCAAGGCCCTCTAGTGTGGCCAGCCGCCAGTTGATAATCTTCGCAGCGAGCGTGTCTTCATCCTCGGCGCTATGACACGGCGGCGAGAACTTGCGGATGTTGGAGACGATTGACTGCAGTTGCGTCGAAAAGCCCGGCTCGAGGTCTGGGTGGAAGTACTTTTCGAATATGTTCTCCACCAGCCACTGCGAGATGACAGCGCGGCCGATAGCCGTCATTTCTTGCTTGCCTGTCTCGACAGCTGTCTTGTTGACCACCTTGTGTAGCCACGTAGGTATACTCTTCCAGTCTTTGCGAATTGAGAAAGACAGCTGTGCTATCAATCCGTCCAATCGATTGAAGCGTGTTGCATATTCGCTGTCATCCCAGGATGTACGAGACAAAGACAAACGCTGGTTTGCGAGGGTATTCTGTAGCTGATGGACCTGCGATTGCTGCTCGAAAAAGTATCGCTTGACCTTTTGGTACTTTTCGCCTGTCTTGTGTTAGATGCAATCGGCTCATCCAAAGAGAATGTACTCACGCAAGACATCGTGCTCTTTTTGTAGCTTCTCGATTTCCTCCTCTGACATATCGGCGACAGATGTCCTCGGCGGTGGCGTTGCCCGTCCCATTTCTGAGACCTGCTGGGGCTGCTTCTCACCACGGTATGGCTGTCCTTGCGAAGCTGTTGGAACGACGTTAGCGTCGAATGTTGCCAGGCCCGGCGACACGGGCGGCTGACCGTGGGGCTGACCTTGAGCGGGAGGCTGTGAAAGCATGGACGACTCTCGCGACGTTGCGCCCGGCTGTGGTTGGCTGCCATCGTTCGCTTTCCTGATGGTGTTCCTAGCACTGCTCTGAGCACTAGGCGCCATGCTGTCGTGCGCCTGTGGGGGTGTTATGTTGGTCGGTAGTAGATCGGACGACTGGGGATGCTGCGCGTCGTAGGTCTGGTGGGACGGCGGCTGGAGGGGAGACGGCGGGGCGAGCTGGTGGGACGAAGGGGGGCGGCGCTGCGACTCGATCGACTGGGCCTCTTGCGCGATCTGAGGATGCTGGCGAGACGCCTGTGGGGGCTGCAGGTCAATCTGCTGCTGCGAGGCTGGCCGGCCAGGTTGAGGCTGTTGCTGCTGGTCTTGATGCGGCTGAAGCTGCGACGCAAACTGCTGCGGATAAAGCGTGTTTTGCGGCGCGTTGTCTAGCGGCGAATGGCCCTGGGCCTGGAGTTTAGCTTGCTGCTGTTGGTACAGGTAGTAAGTTTGCTGTATGTCTTGCGAGACTGGGCCACCTTGCCCGTGCAGCTGAGCGTTCTGGAGCAGAGGGCTTGGCACGGTTTGTGGGTTGAAGGCCTGGTAGTCGCCCGAGGCTTGTGGGTGCTGGACAGCGGGCTGGTAGCTCTGGTACTGCTGTTGCTGTTGCTGGTGCCGTGGCTGCTGGAGACCCTGGCCCTGGTGTTGCTCAGGGCTGTATTGGTCTACCCCGCCTTGGGTCGAATAGCTGCCCTCCGTGCTTACCCTGTCAAGTGGGGGCCGATTGTACGGCTGCTGTTCCTGACGCGGCTGCGGCGCAAATTGCTGAGGCTGCGGCAGGTTCTGTTGGTACTGGATGTCCTTGGGCGGTACTTGGGGCGTATCGTCTTTCTGCAGGAAGGGGTCGAGGTTGTCTTCGTCCTGCTCGTTCGAGGCGGGCAGATGAGAAGTCGACCCTTGGTGCTGGTGCCACTGCTGCACACGGCTCTCTTCCTGCGCCTGATACTCCTGCGCGCGGGGGTCGCTCTTCCGGACTGACTGTCGCCTGCCCAGGCCGTTCTTCTGTGCTTTGGCTTCCTGGTCTTTGTGCCCTTTGACTCCGGCTGCAATGCGACTGCGCAGCGATGGCTTCTTGGCTTCTGGCGTGTATGCAGAAGGCGCAGGCTGGGGCTGATAGGGGCCGCGATGAGGCGATTCAGCACCAGACACTGGCGCGGGGCCGGGTTGTTGCTGGTAAACCTGCGACGGCGACGACTGACCCAGAGGGAGATGGGCACTCAACCTGTGACTCGTTGTGCGCTGAGGAAACTGTTCTCTATATTGGCCCTGTAGCGGAGCGCCCGCCGAGACCTGCTGTTGTTGCACAGGAGGCTGCTGAGCCTGTACAGGCGCCTGCTGGCTGTCTGAAGTATGGTATCGCTGCGCGGCGACGTGCTCGTTCACTGCCAGCGCTTGCCCGTCAGCGGCGCCGGCGATTGGGCGCCCAAATGCTTCCTTACCAGGTGGTACGGGCGAATGCTGCCCTGACGAGGAAATGTCGACAGATTGGTGCGACCGATTCGACTTGGTCCATGGAAAGTTAGGCATCGCAGTGTTGACAGCTTCAAGCTCCGCCTCAGAGCAGGTTGTCGATGGCGGGGCGGAGACGACGCGCTCAGCTAATAATAAAACGAGACTGAGCAACCATAGACTATACCCGGGTAAGACTGCATCGCGCGGTTGGACAGCTTTCCTCAAGTACAATGCATCGAGCTACATAGATGCACGGCGTAGGTGATCAGCCCAAGCCGCCGCACGTGCAGGCATGCGGAACTAATGGAATGACATGGAGAAGGCAAGACCAGTCCCGGTGCAGCTAACACCGGACCAAGTTGCTGATATCGCGAGCCGTGGCAGTGCTGCTATTGCCAATTCCCTGCCGGCTGCCTCTAACGCCTTTCTGCTGTTCAAGGCTTCCAAGGCGCAATCGACGTTTCGTCTTCCCCGTTCTGTGCCTGCACTCCCGCATCCCAGTGACACAGGGAGACGACAGCAAACGTCGCTGGATCCAGATACATACACTGTGCCCATAGCCCGGCGGATGGAACCTGCAAACAAGAACGCCAAGTGGGGACAGCAGCTGTTAGTCTAGGCGGCGTTGCAAGCCCTCCTCTGCTCAACGTGCCTGAAGCTGCAGCCGCCCCTGCGTATCGCCTGGGGTATGCAAACTATACATATCGCGTCTCATTATTGTACACTGAGTGTTTTGCTTTTCTTGTGCGATCGTGACATTTGCGACGTGTCCGAAGAGCTCAATGCCTAGAGTGGCAGATTGCATCATCACCTTCACGGACTATCTCAAAGCGAGCGGATCTGCATACGAGCCAGATGTGCATCATCTCGCTCCTGTTCCCTCAGCTCCGTAAAATGTCATGGGGCTATTTTTGGCGTCTGACATGTGCTAGCCGCGTTAGACTAGCTTGCCTGTCGTTTCGGTTCTGATGCCTGTGTAAGGTTTCCTAAGCTTCCACGTTACACCACTTTCACATAAATCTCAACACAAGGCTGAGGTCTCGAAAAGCTGACCATCAGCCACTTCATGCACGCAATATAGCCAAACTCAATTGTCGGTCTCTCCGACACCTCACCGGCATTGACCGGACAACGAACGACGCGAACGTATGCCGGTGAGGCGGTTATGCACGCCTCCTTGGAGGTGCGTGGGGACTACTGTATGCGCAAGTGCGGCGCTGCCAGGAACGATCTCTGTATGAGACATTATTACGCGCTTCTCTTCTCGATCGTACTTCCAGGATCAATGCAATGTCGAATTTTCTCGCAAGAGGGTCTGCTAGGAGCCTACTCAGACCATAGGTAAAGCGAACACCGGTAGTTGCACGCGTGCGAGTCGATTATTACCGCAATACTTCTCAACAAGAGCAGATTCTCATTTGGGTACCGTATGGATTGCGGAAGTTGTAGGTGGCTCGTCGTCACGGATCATCGCGCTACCACTGAATGTCAACCAAAGTGTAGCTTTGTGATCTCGCACAAAGCACCTGTAGGCAAATTTTGACTACGATGAAGTGAACGGACTTTCTACTACTACGTAATGGGATTGCGCAATCGTCAGGTCGATTGCCCGAAACTTATTTGCTGAAACTTTACGAGCGTTGACCCTACTACGACCACTTCAATACAAACTACAGATTTCTCCAACCTTCTGTCTCGACCATGGCCGATCAACAGGTGTTCCGATTTCTCGATCTACCAACAGAACTGCGCTTGATGGTCTACAACTTTCTCCCGGTCAAGACGAAACACCATGTCGTTCGTACCAACGATTTTGCTTTCTGGTTCAACAACTCTCACTATCACTCTACTCACTTACCTGAGCGTTTTCTCGAAGAGGGAGCACATTTCCAGACTCCCTCCTCGAAATGGCCTGTATACTCCATGACGATAGTATCCAAGAAGGTCCCCGGCCTAGCGATCCTCGGTACCAGTCAAAAGATCCATCTAGAAGCTGGTGAAGTGCTACATCCAAAGTTGCGAGCCATCAGCAAATTACCAGCACAGATTATCGTCAACAGTATCTCTCTGGGCAGTTTCGCTATGGATGATGTGGTGACTCGATTGTCATACGCAAACACTACCTACTGGACCAACAAAAGCCGTCTCCTAGACTGGCGCGTAGCAGCACCTGAGTTGCGCCCAGGAAACGAACCCAGATCTCGACCCGTTCACGTAGCCATACGCAATACGTTCATGGACAGAGACACAGCCGACGCATCGACAGACAACTTCAGAATGCAGTGCCTGCGGAATTGCTTCTATTGGTCACTTAGACATGAATCAGCCATACATGCTGCGAGCTGCCCTACAGATGGCTCCTTCCCGCACATTGACCAGCATTTACATCTCCGTATGGCTGGATTGACTTCGCAGGAGGAAAAGGCTTACGGCATATTTCGACCTCTGGACCGTGAAAGTTTTGGAAGATGCTGTCGTTGCAGGTCTACCTCGCTCATCGACAGCGGTGAGATGATTGGTGAAGAGGAATGGGAGGACGAATGGGCAGAACACGAGAGCTATCAGTAAGGGCTACGATCGTCGGACAACGAAGAAGAGAAGTAGTCTCACGCATGGGGAGGTCGAGCTGGATACTACTACTCAATTTTGGCGAACAACCATCGAAAAAATGGACACTGAGAACAGAACCTGAAAGGAAACTCGAGAACGACTTCGGTAGAAGCATCAGTCGCGTCACACAATACACTAATCTCAAAGTAATCTTACCTTCACTTCTACTTCGGGTCTGTGCGCTCACTGATTGTACTGCGCCTAAATGGCACTCATTTTTCATTGGTACCTCTCACCACAACCGCATCAATACATTAACCAAGTTCACCCAAGCGCCGTAACCTCCAGCAACCTAACGAGGTCTTTATACGCCGAAATCATGAAGGTATCAACCACCGACCTACCTCCGCCTCAGACTGCCACAATGGAGACATCAGAACAGCCACGCCGCCCATTGTCCACGTTGCTCTACCCAAGAACAGCGGAAGCACCATCAGCATACGACACATCACCTCAACTTCCGACAATTCCTGAGTCACTACCATCCCCACCTTCACCGCCGTCAAAAGCGAATCAAGACCATCCAACACCACCCTCCCCACCCCTCATCGTCATCCACCCCGCCCCAGAACCCACCTCACCCACCTCCCCAACCTCGCCCTTCCCAGACAGCCTCCCACCGCGCCCCCAACCCGCACAAAACGGAACACTCATCTCCCGCCTCTTCAAGCGCGCACCCGCGCACCCCGATGACATAGAGCTCGGTCACCTTCCGCGCGGACACACACCAGAGGTTCCTGTTACAGACGCGGAGAAGGAACGGGAGTATAGAAGGAAGAAGGTGTTGTTCATTTATATGGTTTGGGGGGTGCTTCTCGTGCTTGCGATATGCGGGATGGTGGTTGGGGCGCAGATGTATAGGGGGAAGGTTGGTGATGAGGGTGGTGGTGAGAAGGTTAATAACTTTGAGGTTGTTAATGAGAGTGGGGAGGTCGTGGGAGGGGGAGGGGGAGGATGATGGGGTGGTTGGTTGATTAAGGGACGTACATTGAGTTGGAAGAACGTGGGTTGAAGCACTGTAGACGTCTTATTCATCAGTACTTTCAACAAAGGCTACGGACCAGGCACTTTCGTGATGGAGGATAGAATGATAAAGGGTAATCGTCTTCACGAAGACATGGTGCGAGATGGTCGCCCTGGATATGCTTCGTTCTATAGATCCTATACTAGAAAAGGGAAGAATTTGCTCAGTCTTATCCGATACTCTAGATGACCTTGCATTTCAGGAATTCGCGTTCGAGCGCCTCGAGACCTGGCCTAGGTGCTCTTTCACTTTCACTCTTACGGCCGCCCGCTCTTTTCTTGTTAAGCTAGCTCTCCTCTACCTTCGCACAGAGACGTCTTCTATCCACTGCAAGCTGCGCAACAATCACGACATCTACACTGCCATCTGCTACGCCGCAAGGTCTGTCACCCTACAGTATGTCTGAAAGTTTTCGTTCTAACATTCCTGCAGAACAGTCGCTCTCATTCACTATGGACGACTTCGATAGTGAGACGGAGTATGACGACGGCCTCGACAGCTTCTACGACTATGATTACGGCGACTTCGACGACGACGAGGATAATTTCGATCAACACAATCACGTCTACGGCCAACACAACACCTACAAGTCCAGCAAGTTGAATAAGGTCGCATCCGTTCCAGTCAATCCGCCCGCCATGTCTTACAAGCATTCTTTGCGGAACAACGACGTAGCCTGCGACATACTTTCCCTGTCTATCGTCTGTTTAGTCTTCATAACGGCCTTAGTCCTGTTAACATGGCTCTTACCCGAGGCAACAATCTCCTCGGTCAAACTTATGGGCTTCATGCTAGTCAAGACTGCATTGATTTTGCTAAAGATAGCTATTTTCCTGCTCAAGATCAGCTGCAAAATCTTCTTCCATCTTGTATTAGCGCTCTTGTTTAGAAGGTGATGAGAGATCATGAGGCGAAAGGCTGGAAACAAGCACAAAGGGAGAGAAACGATAGGACACAAAGCACAACCGTATCAGAGGCTAGAGATTGAGATGAGTTGGATTTGTTTAGGTTCAAATGCAGATTGCTCCAACGCCCATAGCGTGCCTCCAAGCGTTCGGATCGATCGAGACGAAATCGAATTTACTAGATGGTATCATTTGCTGTATATGTATGAACTCGAAACATGTACTCAATCTCGTCCGACAAATCAGGTGATCTCCCAGTCTAGGAAGTCGCGTTCAGATCTGGTCCAGGCGCTCTTTCATCTTCACGTTGCCGCCTGCTCACTATTTCCTCGTTCCGCTAGCTCTCTTATATAACACCGCCCAAACACTCCTTCCACCCACTGTTGACTGCGCAAGAACCAATATCTACACGGCCATCTCCCACGCTACCATGAGTCTGTCGCCCACTAACACCACTGAAACGCTCCTTCCTAACTTCCCAGCAGAACGACCACTCTCACCCGCTATGAACGCCTCCGATAGCAAAACCGACTATTCCACGGACGATACCCCCTCGAGCACGGGGTCCGACGACGGTTGGGTTGACTTTGGCTGCGGCGATTTGTACAAGGACATCTGCGGCGGCGGCGACGACGACGACGACAACAACAACAACAACAACAACAACGACAACGGCAACGGCGACAACGACGACTCCAACTCCGACTCCGATCACGGTCACACTCATACCACCTACATCAAGATCAAGTCCAAAAACGGCGCATCCAGCCGGGTGAAGCCGCCCACCGTCTCTGTCAAACATCGTTCACCTCATTCCAGAGTAAAGCGCCATGATTATACCAGTGACCGCGAGTTCACCGTCTGCTTCCTCATGATCCTGGTCATTCTGGCACTCTTGTTTCCTGAGGGAGCATCTGTTTCCTTCAAGGTTATGGGCTTCGTACTGGCCGAGATTACATCAATTCTGTTCGAGGGAAAAATTCTCCGGTTTGTATTAGCTGTAGTGTTGTTCGTTGCGGCGTCCGTAAAGCGGCAGGGCTGAAAACAAGCAGAATGGGAGAAAAGGAACAGGACGTGAAGAACAAGGGTATGGAAGGAAAGGAGATGACATGGGACACAATTGTTCTTGTTCACATGATCGCTTCCACGCGAAGGCATCACGAGACAAAATCGAAGTTACTAGATGGTATCATTTGCTGCATATGCATGAGTAGAATGAGTAGAATGAGTCGACTATTACTGGGTCTCCTCCACATATCCCAAGGCCTCTCCAACCTTGACCTTCATCCCTTGCTCAATGTTCCACTTGAACCCACCCTTCCTCTCCATACCAGTGAAGCCCTCGTCGAGACTGGGCCTTATGCCCTTTGGCGCCTCGAAGACCAAGACGATGGTACTTCCCAGCTGGAAACCACCCATCTCTTCACCACGCTTGAGAGAATATCCACCTAGTATGCGACTGGCGGAGGTGTAGGAGGCCTCGGCAAACCCGGAGTAGGGCTCACCGCGAGCTGCAGCTTCTTCGGCGGCGCGGTCAGCGGCAGTGTCGGTAGTCAGGCTGTTGGTGCGGAGTTCGCGATCGAAGTTGATCTTGATGGATCCGACGTTGGTTGCGCCGACGGGTGTGTAGGAGAAGAAACCCCAGCGCCAGCGACCGAGCAGGACAACGCGCTCGTTCAAGGTGAAAAGACCGGGCATGGTGCGTTGGAGGTATGGAGATACACTGTATAGTTCACCGGCGAAGTGACGGCGCGATTCGACGACCCATGATACTGGAGAGTGGAAACGGTGGTAGTCGCCCGGAGCGAGGTATACGACACAGTAGTAGAGTGCGGTAGGTGTCTTGTTGGATGCCGGTGCCCACCATGGTCGCTCAGCTTCGCTCAAGGCCATTTCAGCGCGTACCTCGGCTTCTGATGAAGCAGCCGGTGCGGTGGACTGGTCCGTGGGCATCTCAGATGGCTTTCCGCCCTTTGGCCATGGTCCTGAGAACAAGTTAGGCAAGGTATACGAGATGCCGTTCACGTTTGCGAATTCCTCGTCTGCGCGAACGGTGTCTTCTTCATCCTTTGCGGTCTTCTCGTGTTCGCTTGTGACGACCTGAGAGTTCGCGACGTTCTGGGCGGGTGTGCTGGGCTTGGTGGAGCCTAGAAGCGCATCCAAGCTGTATGTCACGCCTTTGACTTGTTCGACTTCGCCGTGCTCGATGGTGCCGAATTGAATGACTTTGCCGTCTGCGGGAGAGAGGACGGCGTTGGGGTTCGGGTCGAGAGGGCGGACTCCGGGCTTGAGGGTGCGGTAGAAGAAAGCAGCGAGATTGGGGTAGACGTGGAGATCGGGCTCGGAGACTTCAGAGAGGCTGTGATTTATTAGCATGAAGCATCGCTACTGGGTGGCAGTCGCTAACTTGACACCGAATATCCAAGAGTAGAGCTTGAAGCCAGGTACTCGAAGGTAGTAGGGAATATCGATCTCGTTGAAGCGTCCCCAAACTCGCGAGAGGGCCTTTAGAGGTAGCGTGGACATGACCTGAACAGTCCATGGCCCGCTCGGTCGTATCCTCTCGCGCCTCTTCGGTCGGCCCTGGTTGTCCACTGCACCTTCCTCGCCATTCTGTCTCTCAGCCTCGGTATGCTTCTCCCTCCGTTGTATGCGATAGAGCTGGAATGCGCCGAGGAAGCCGACGCCGAGTGCAATTGGTATTGGCTCCCATTTTATCTTGGTGTTCTTGAGTGCGGAGTTTAGCCGTGACCTGAAGGACTCTTTCCTGTGGAAGTTCTGCTCATATGTTGCGCGCGTGGAGGAGAAGGTGCGAGACGGGGCGGAGAGGCGCGCATGTCGGTGTGCGGGAGTTTGGAATCGCGGGCGGAGAGGGGCTCGCATGAGCTGGCGCGAACAGGAAGACGCCATGGCTATGTTGTATGCATCGGTCTCGAGTATTGCAGTGCGGGAAGACGGCCAATTCCCCAGCGACGAGATGACGGCTATGGCGTCGCGTGGTGGGAAAATCAACTTCCTCGGTTGACCAATGACGTATCCATCGGCGGCAGGGCTCTAGCGCGCAACGGCGTCTACCGCTGGACATGGACAGTTCAATGCATCGCGTGCACAGGGCAAGCTTCTCGAAACATCCACAGTAGAGGCGGCACTGACGCTCAGATTATCCGCCTGGACTTCGTAGCAGATGGCAGGCGCGACTGTGGTCCTAAGCTGATACCAGGCTCTCATTCGGACACGTCGTCACTTCCCGACTTCCACCTGCACTCTTCACCTCGCACCATAGTCCCTCACTACACACAGCGGCCATGGCGGAAGAAGCGCAGACAGTCAACCTCAAGATCCTTTCACCCTCGTCTGACTTTGAGGGTGGTGTGAACCTCGCAGACGTCCCCGCTTCCACCACGGTCAAAGAGCTCCGGAGCCGCATACAGGATGCCGCGCCCTCGAAGCCTGCCCCAGATCGCATGCGCCTCATCTATCGCGGCAGAGTAGTGGCCAATGATGCCGATACACTGAGCAACGTGTTTGGCGTTGACAATGTAGGGTCGCCAACCACGTGCAGTAGACCCACGCTGATGGTGAATACAGCTACGTGAGAACAATGACCAGAGCCTCCACTTGGTACTGCGGGAGCTCCCGACTACTGGGAACCCTTCAACGTCACCCACGCCACGATCCGCGACTGTCCCGAACCCTTTCCGCCCTGCGCAAGCCCCGGCTGTACCCGCAAACCCTCTGCAGACGAACCCATTCCGCGCGCTGCCACAGGCTCGACCGCACTCGCTCCCACCACTACCACCGCACCACCATCATATCCCGGGCCAAGCAAACGCGGTTCCCATTCCTCTCCCTCTTCCCCCACAGCTGCAACAACAGTTCACGCAGGCCATGGCGCAACAGGGACAGCAGAATGACGAGCAGACCCCAGACTCGACATCTCAGCAGCCAGGACCAGACGCACAGAGACCCGCGGATGCCGCTCAAGGACTGCCCAATCTCCCTGGAACTGGCGACCAACCATTACGACGCGAAGGCGTGGGTCCCAACGGGGCGCGATGGACAGTGACATACAACCAGGTCAATATACCTGCGCAGATTCGACAGCCCGTTCCTGCATTCGGTCTTGCTCCACCGCTAGCGTTTGGTCGTCCACCCGTCCCGCCAGGCGTTATTCCCTCAATGGGTCACGACAGTACCCAGCGCTTGTTGCCACGCATCCAGACAATCTTCCAGGAAGCACAACGCGAGATGGAAAACGTGCGAACCTTGCTGCAGCCTGCGCGTCCATCAGAGACACAGACTGATCGACTTTCGCTTTCAAATACCTCTCCTCTGAACCTACCAGTTTGGCGAATTGACCACATCCGTCAACACCTGAACACCATCAACCAGAACTTGAACGTTGTCGAGCGGGCCCTCGCCCTTCTCCCTACAGAACCCGAAGTGGTAGCGCTGAGACGTTCAGTAACTGAGATTAGGGTGGACGCACTAGAATTGAACATCATACTCGATCGGCAACAAGGCGGAAGCCCCAGTCGATCAAGCATGTCCACAGCCATCAACACTCCGATTCTCGGATCTTCTTCTAGCACAATACCAGGTGCTCCGATAATGACTCCAGCTGTGCCTACTACCTCTCAACCACAGGCACAGAACACTACTCAGGCAATGCCTACAGATGCGCCAACGGAATTGTTTCTCTTATCAAGCCCTCAGGGCCCGGTTTGCGTTCTCTTCGATCAGCAAGGCACATACACCACTGCCCCCATGGTTTCGACACTTCCATTCCAGAGTTTTACAAATCAGTTTGCTCAGAACAGACAGCTCCTCAATGGACTTGGACAGCAGATAGCACAGGGAAATCCGCCCCCTAACCTTGAGCTGCACAGGCAGCTAGCCAACATGAGCCAGACCCAACGTCGGGACTGGATCCAGAATCAAAACCAAATCCAAAACCAGAATCAAAATCAAAATCAGAATCAAGATCAGAATCAGAACCAAAACCAGAATCAAAACGCGAACGTAAACGCAAACCAACCAGAAGAGAACGATCGTATGGTCAACGTCGCTGGGCATATGTGGCTGATCTTCAAGCTGGCAGCATTCGTTTACTTCTTCTCAGGAGGTGGTGGCCTCTATAGGCCTATCATGCTTGGTATCGTCGCAGGTGTGGTTTACCTAGCACAAGCCGGCATGTTTCAAGAGCAGTTCAACGTTGTTCGTCGTCACTTCGAGGCTCTTCTCCCTGTCGGAGCCTTGGCCGAACGTGTGGCTCAGCCCAACAACCAGCGCCAAACGCAACATCGAGGTAACCTATCACCCGAGGAAGCTGCGAGGAGGATACTGCAGCAGAGGAGAGATCAGAGATTTGGATGGCTCAGGGACAGCATGCGTACAGTCGAACGCGCTTTTGCGCTGTTTGTTGCCAGCTTGTTTCCTGGTGTCGGAGAGCGGATGGTCCACGCGCAAGAGGAGAGGGAGAGACTAGAAAGAGTGGCAGCTCGAGAAGAGAGGGAACGCCAGGAGGAAGAGGCGAGAAGAAGGGAAGAAGAGGCCCAAACACAGCGCGAGCAGGGAGATGAAAAGAAGACCGAGGCCGATCTCGAGCCACAAGATGAGTCGAACGCAAGTGTAGGCACCAAGGGCAAGGAGAGGGCAACGACAGAGGAAGAGGCTACTGCTCCGGGTCCTTCTTCATGATTTTGTAAAGCGACATCATTATACGGAAGTAGCAATGCTCAGACAGATACCCTTGCATGAAGTCAATACATATTTCATTCACATTGCACCCTGGAATATGTCTCATCCGGTGCTACCTACCAAATTTCGGTGTCACATCAGTTTTGTATACGCTCGCCAGCAGCGAGCCATAGTACCAGTAGAGTCTGCCATACCTTCAGTCCGATCATATCGTATTTTAAATCATGCTTCGGTATGGATAACCTCTGTCGGCGGCGGTGCAGAATGTTGCGAATGTCTGACCCGGGGCGCGCCTGCCATGTTTAAGACAAGGGTCCATACTAGCGCACAACCAGCTAGCTCACCTCCACACGTGGATTGATGCACCGAGTAGATCTCCGGCACCTCCATCTTCTTTCCTTTTTGCCTAACATCGCATCACAGGATCGGGTTTTAGAAACATTCTTTTCGGAGCCCAGCGAACAGGCCGTGCTTGCTCTACATATCCGACGCTGGAGACCACATACGGTTAGCCACACTATGCCGGCGGCTTCCATTCCAGGCAGAGGAACAGCTGTATATCATCGCGCAACATAGAGAAGCGTCAAAGAATGAATGCCAAACAAGCGGCATGTCTGAATTGCCGCAAAAGCAAAATCAAGTGTCGGCGCGAAGAAGGCGCGCCAATATGCGAGCGTTGCCAGAACGTCGGGATTGAATGCATAATTCCAGAATTTCACATTGGTCGGCAAAAGGGCGTGAAGAAGTAAGCGATGAGACATGAGGGCAGGGGCTAGACTGACTGTCATAGCAAACGATCGGGCCTAGAGAAGGCGATATACCAGGTTGAAGAAGCCATCAAAAAGAGGAAATCGGATGCAGCTACGAGTCAGAGTACGCTGCAGCAACTGCAGCAGCTTCTGAACGAGGCGCAAGGGGACGAAGACTCCAATCAAAACCCAAACACATCGCCTGCCTCAGAGGTGCATCCTCACATATCAGCGAGTAATCTTGTTGGTACTTCAAGCGACGATCAACTCGCTGTTGAAGATGTCGAAAACCCACTCCAACTCCTCGCCCGGGCCTCGGATCTGCGGATTGCAACACCACAGTCATACAACCAGAGTACCGCCAGCCCTGAAGACAGATTCAATGGTAGCCAGCAGAGCGCTTTTCTCGACGTTCACCACTTTTTTCTGCCGATGAAAGCACATCTTGATCAGGGCTCAGGCCTGGATCCCATTGATGTTGGGCTCGTAACCAAAGACGAAGCTGAGATGCTTCTACAGTAGTAAGTCATATCAAACCTCGGATCTGGACTCAAGAACGTAGCTAACGGAGTTCAGCTTCCACAAAAAGCTAGCACACACACGCTGGGGCCTCGACCCGTTAGTCCATACGTTGCCATTCGTTCGAAACCGCTCTGCCTTCTTGTTCACTACTCTTTTAGCCATGACCGCCATATTTTTACCGGAAACTTCTGCGCTGGCTAAAAGACTACTACTGCATCGTAGATTTCTAGCCGAGCAAGTCATTACCCGAAAGTACAGATCTGTTGAAATCGTGCTAGCTTTCATGGTCAGTATTCCTTGGATGCCTCCAGGGTCCCATGCAAGCGACGACGACACGAGCCTCTATCTAGCTACAGCGCTTTCGATCGCGTTAGATCTTATGCTAGACAAAGTGATAACGCCATCGACATCGTTCGATCAGGAGCTTGTCAGACAGATACCGAAGTCAGAATGTCTTCACGCAAGAAAAGCACTGGCGATGGACGGCTTTGAAGACGTCGACCCAAATTCGGAATGGGGCCAGCGACTTCTTCGCCGCAGAGAAAGGGTCTGGATTTCTTTGTTTGTCTTGGAGCGAGGAGTCTGCCTAGCCCGCGGGCGTAGCTACTGTGTCCCCAAGACATGCCTGATCCAGTACTGCGACAAGTGGCACGACCATCGATGGGGCGATGCTCAGGATGGCCCGCTTGTATCCATGGCAGTCCTCCGCCGCGATCTTGACGACCTTTTTGCTGAGGTGCGTACGCGCTGTGATAACTATCGTCTTGCCGAAATAGGGACAAAGGTCGCCCAAGAAATCGACGGGTCTATCGAGAGCTTCTTCGACAGCTGGTCTCGCGCCTGGCCCTCTGTAATCGCTGATCCGGAGAGCAAAACACTACCTCCATATGTCGAAATCCTTGTTACACACACGCGGCTTTCAACCTACTCAATGCTCCTCAACCACCCTAGCGCACCTCCAGAGGTCAAACGTTCTTTCCGAAAGTCTGCACTATCCTCGGCACTCAACGTTATGCGTGCGGCGATCCAAGGCGAGTCACGTCTCAAATCGATGCCGAACAACACCGTTACGATGATTTGCTTCGCTGCAAGTATAGCGCTCGCTTTGAGTGCACCCGTGCCGGAGGCCGGCGGAAAGCAGAAGAGCCTTGCTCCAAGCGTCCGACATCTTATTGAAGATACCGCAACAGTTCTTGAGCGTATAGGCAGCACACCCATCCACCGGAACGGGGCTTCGGTCGTCTACGGCCGCTTCTTACGCGTTCTCGTTAAGCAGGCGCCGGAGATTGAGAGGCTACCACAATTGCCAGTCCACGATCCTGCACCACCGTCGATGGCCATACCAGATCTTCTATCGCCGTCATACAAGGTGAATGATGCGATGCCTGAAAACCATACGATGGGGCCAGATCCTATATCCAGCTACTGGCCGGATACACTAGACTTCTCAGCCATGTCGTACAACGAAGTGAACGAGACTGTGACGAACTCGGATCTGTTCTCCACAGCGTTATTGGATCTTCCGTGGAACGATAGCAACCCATTGTGGACAGATTGGATGAATCTGCCGGACTTCAACTTCCCGTAAAGTAGTGCGCGATCCAGTTTGACGAGCTCTCGTTATTTTTATGGGCTTCTCAGGAACTCTGAAGGGATCCGAGACAGGCAAAGCCATCTCCCGCTGCCCAGAACCTCGCGTCGGCGCGTGATACAGCGGATGGAGACGGGACGCGTCGCCAAGCGCGAAGGAACTGAGAGAGGGGCGCGACCTCGGAAATCGCCAGAAGCTAAACCTCATGTGATTCCGCGGCAGATGAAGCCCCGCACCAAGCTCGAAAGTCGCTCCATCTTCGGTAGTTGAAATGACGCCGATGGATGTCAAATGTATGACGTTAGAGCTATTGCGCGGTCCACGCACGCGTCCGATGGCGTTCCTTCGGACAACAGTCGCAAAAGCTTTGCCCATACTCCCAGAGTCGGTGCTTCTTGAGTCTCCTTAACTGATGATTTAACTTCACTGTTCTGCTGCTTTTGTTCACGCGCGTCACAATGGATTCATTACCTTCGTCGTACCGGCTGCTCGCAGCTCTGCCAGCGCGGTTATGTTCACAACGACCTCTCCCCACACAACTACGAGCCGCACGACTCCCACCGCGATGGCGATTCACCGGTCAACTGCGAAGCATCAGTCAAAGCGCTCCCATGATCGACCGCTCTAAATCGAAGCTTTTCAAAGATGCAGATGAAGCGGTCGCAGACGTACAACCGGGGTCCACAGTCTTGAGTGCGGGCTTTGGATTATGCGGTGTTGCAGACACGCTCATCGGAGCGATGAAGAAGCGCGGCCCGCAGTCGCTACACTCCTTGACAGCCGTCTCCAACAATGCTGGAATTGAGGACGTAGGAGGCTTAGCGCTACTTACAAAAAGTGGACAAGTCAAGAAGCTCATCATAAGCTTTCTGGGAAACAACAAGGCATTGGAAAAGCAATATTTGGGCGGTGATATCGAGATTGAGCTATGTCCACAGGGTACGCTTGCGGAGAGAATAAGAGCTGGCGGTGCGGGCATCCCAGCGTTCTACACGCCCACCGCTGTCAACACGTTACTACAAGATGGAGAGATCCCCGCAAAGTTTGATAAAGACGGAAAGGCGGTGGGCTTTGGTCAGAAAAGGGAGGTCAGAGAGTTCAATGGCAAGAAATTTCTCATGGAGACTGCATTGACCGGCGATGTTGCGATAATTCGAGCGCACAAGGCCGACGAGGCTGGCAACTGTGTCTTCAGGTAAGAGAGAATTCTCTCTAGTGCTTCGAGCATCGTTTCTGACAGCGGTTGTAGATACACCACCAAAGCCTTCGGTCCCATCATGGCCAAAGCGGCCCGCCTCACCATTGTCGAAGCCGAAGAGATCGTCCCAATCGGTACCTTTGACGCGAACGACATCGACCTCCCCGGCATCTTCGTCGACCGCATCGTTCCTTCCACAGCTCCCAAGAACGTCGAGATCAAGAAGCTCCGAAAACCCGCTGCCTCCTCAGATGCATCATCGAAGAACGAGGCAGCAGAGCGTCGCGACCGAATCGCTCGCCGAGCAGCGAAGGAACTGAAGCAAGGATACTACGTCAACTTGGGTGTCGGAATCCCAACGGCAGCAGCGTCTTTCGTGCCTGACGGTGTGAAGGTGTGGCTACAATCCGAGAACGGCATTTTGGGCATGGGCCCCTACCCGACCGAAGAGGAGCTCGACCCAGATATCATCAACGCCGGTAAGGAGACAGTCACACTCCTGCCTGGCGCCTCAACATTCGACTCTGCAGAGTCATTCGGCATGATCCGTGGAGGTCACGTCGATGTCTCTATCCTAGGCGCTCTCCAAGTCAGCGCCTCTGGTGACCTAGCAAACTACATGGTACCCGGAAAGGTATTCAAGGGCATGGGCGGCGCAATGGATCTCGTCAGCAACCCAGAAGCTACCAAGGTAGTGGTCGCTACTGAGCACGTCGCAAAGGACGGATCAAGCAAGATTGTTCAGGAATGCAAGCTGCCGTTGACGGGAGCCAAGTGCGTCAGCACTATCATTACAGACATGTGTGTATTTGAGGTCAACCGGAAGCGTGGTACTTTGACGCTTACCGAGACTGCGCCTGGTGTGAGCGTCGAGGATGTCAAGGCAAAGACAGATGCTAGCTTCGAGGTTGCGCCTGATCTTAAGACCATGGAGTAGACGTTTTGTGTAGTTTTGGCGTAGCATACCCAAGTGATGATCGTTGTCAATTTCCATACACAGCCCACCATGAGTCGTGATGCAATTGTGAGAAAACGCGAACCATGCGACAAAGCTAAAAGAATTGACCGTTTTACGCGTCATTTTGATCGTCGCAGGCAGTTCGATCATCCAACAGATGTCTCATGACCCAAACAGAAAAACAAAGCATCGCGATCGCGAAAGCCAGATCGTCGGTTACCCAAAGTACAAGCTTGGTGCTTTTGGTCGCTTCCGATAACAGCGCATGCATCACAGCACGCGCAATCTCCAAAACAGGACGTTGCGATAACAGAAAAGAAGCTTCAGACTATATTTCCATCGCACCTGGGCATGCAACAAAACCGTTGACGATCTCCCACGAGAGCGGTGCCTGGGAGATATCGTCGAGTTGGCATACCGAATTTCGGGGGCAGCCAAGCTGTCCAAGTGGGCGGCTGAAAGGCTTCGCACTGCTTGGTCCACGCTCCATCCAGCACCTGGGCACAACGAAAAGCTTGGTACCGCCGATCCGCGATCAGCCCTCCACATGCGCATTCATCAACAAACCACAAAACCCGCCATGTCATACCTACATGGCTACACTCATCCGAACTGCTATCCGCGACTCCTCTCTTATCTAATCCACGTCTGATTACAAAAGCCCTCGGGAACAGAACAACATCCGCAGCTCGTACAGCTAACGCCCGAGTCAGTAACGCTGATGTCAAGCCTGCCGATCGCTTGTCTGCCTTAAGAGCGCTATGCATGGTTTGGCATGGTTCAAGCATAAGCTTGGTGCAGTCGGGGTAGCCCTTCACTCGTCGGCAGCACAACTCCGCCAATCGCACAACAGATAATCCCGATTGTGCCGTAACCCTTGCGCCCGCCCCCATGGGGTCAGCATGGGTAGCGCCGTTTCTGGGCAGTTCGGAGCGGCGGTGGTGGTTGCGGTGTACATGGCGCTACCGGGAGCCCGTTGAGGAGGGGAGGGGAATAAGTAAGCTCGTCGGTCGCGCACTCGGGGTTTCTTGTCAACGCTTTTCTTGAGCTGCGTTCTGGATTCTGTTCTGCTCTGCTTGTACCAATTGGGGTTTCTGAGGTTGTTCAATATGAGCCTGGATAAGATGCACGATGAGAAATTCGAGAACGGGAGTGGGAGTGAGCGGTTGGAGGCGGGGTTTGGTGAGGATGGGAAAGCTGCGAAGACGCTGTTGATGAAGATGGATGTCCGGTATGTTTAACTTCTTCGATTTACTACTTTCTTTCAGAAGCATGGCGCTGACATGCACAGCATCCTACCTGTCCTCGCTCTCCTCTTCTTGTGCTCCTTCATCGACCGTACGAATGTCGGCAACGCAAAGATCTTGGGTCTCGAGAAGGACATCAACATCAACGACCACCAATACTCGATCGGCCTGTGCGTCTTCTACGCCACGTATATCGCCAGTGAGCTCCCGTCGAACCTGGTGCTAAAGAAGATGTCGCCTAAGATCTGGCTGCCACTCTTGACGGCGGTGTGGGGAATCTTGATAATGTGTCTTGGTTTCGTCACCAACTTCGCGTCGTTCGTTACTGTTCGCGCATTGCTTGGTTGTGCTGAGGGTGGGTTGTTGCCGGGCATGGTACTCTACCTCACTGGCTTCTACCGCAGACAAGAGTTGGCTTTGCGCATCGGCATATTCTATACAGCAGCGTCCCTATCGGGTGCTTTTGGTGGTCTGCTGGCGCGCGGACTCAATGCGATCGGACCTGCTGGAGGTCTTGAAGGGTAAGAGACAGCCCCCCGCTTCCAACAACAACAAATCACTAACTGTATAATAGTTGGCGATGGATCTTCATCGTAGAAGGCCTACTGACCGTACTCGTCGGCGTATGCTCCGCGCTCTTCCTACCCAACTCCATCGAATCAGCCAAATTCCTCACCCCCGACGAGAAAGAGCACGCTCGATTCCGGCTCGGCGAGCAAAGCGCATCCCACGAGCGCTTCGACTGGGCAGAAGTCAAGCGCGGAGTATTCAACGTCCAAGTCTGGCTCACTGCATTGGCATACTTCGCCATCTTGAGCGGATTATACAGCTTCGGTCTCTTCCTCCCTACCATCATCAACAACGGCTTCGCCAAGGACCCCAACGAAGCACAACTCTGGACCGTAATCCCTTACGCAGTGGCATCAGTCTTCACAGTAGCCGTCGCTCTCCTATCCGATCGTCTTGCCCTACGCGGCCCGATCATGCTATGTACCCTCCCCGTTGCCATCATCGGCTACGGCGTCATCAGCTCATCCACCAACCCCAAGGTCCAATACGGCATGACTTTCCTCATGGCAACTGGCATGTACGCTACTGTACCGTGCATCCTCTCTTGGAACAGCAACAACTCCGCTGGCCACTACAAGCGCGCGACTACTTCTGCCTTGCAGCTCGCTATTGCGAACGCAGGTGGGTTTGTGGCCAGCTTCGTGTATCCGAAGAGCGAAAAGGAGAATCATTTCCATAAGAGTCATAGCATCATGTTGGGATTGCTTTGCGCGGCTTGGGTTTTGTAAGTTTTTGGAAAACTACCTCCAGTTGGAATGTTTACTAACGTCTTGATAGGATCGCTGCGAACGTTTTGTGGGTGCGGAAGATCAACAAGGATAAGGCGAGTGGGAAGTATGCTGAGTTTGAGGGTAGAGGTGATGACCGTGACCCGGATTTTATCATGGTTATGTAGATTCATCAATGAAGTGGCTACATCGTCGCCTAGTCTATTCAGATCGAGCAACGCTCCAAGCAGTGTCCCCATACTGCGTGATGTAACCCAAGGGACCGATCTAAGAATACTTCAATCCCGATGTAGGCTCCAGGGTGTTCAGTCTTTTCCTAGGTTGGCGTGCCTCCACGTCCTCATGAAGCTCAAGCAACTTGACCCTCGATGTCGTCGCCTGACGCGACTGACTTCTGCTTCTGCACCCCATCCTGACCATCCTTCAACTTCTCCTCATCGACCTGTCTCATATCCTCCTGTTCCTTCTCCCAGCCCAACAGCCATTTGCACTTGGAGTCATCAGGAGCCAGATACAAAGGACGCGTAACAGCCAGCCGCCAATACCCCATACTCCTATCACTAATGCTGATCTGTGGATCTTCGAATGTGCGTTCCAGCGCATCAAAGAAGGCTGTGCACTCAGTCTGTAAGCCCAGAACGCGGAGACACCGGAGGATGCGCGTGATGCGAAGATGGTTATGGTCGAACCTAATGGCCCAGTTGGCAAACTTCTTGCGGTGATCTGGCGCGCGGACGATGTGGTATGGAAGGGGTTTTGATGCGGAGATGTTTGTGTGGGCGCCTGGTGGGAAAGACGCTGTTTCAGACGCTTCGCTTTGCTTCGCCTCCGCTTCTGACTTGTTGGATACCATGAAGCCGTAGAAGCTGAGCATACGCTCGAAGCTTCGTCGTAGGTTTTGCCGTAGCTCACTTCGTGAACGGAACGCTTGCATCACTTCGAGGTTGATGACTGGGGCCTGTAGATGGTCAACATACTGCTAAAGTGATTGAAGATATGGTTGCATTATTGGTATACCCTGGAGGTATATGCAAGTCTGTGCTTCGACATATGTTGATTTGCACTAAGGCGAATACCTCCCGGGTACGACATCAGTAAACTGAAAGGCTTACTTCACTGTTGTATGGAGAACCCTCTGGGAGCGGAAAGAGCATCTGAACGTAGTTATGGGATGCTTCCAGCCTACTGTCTGACCATGCCAGTATCTCATCGAGTTGCCGACCGAGGGCGTCCTTGGCGCGTACATCGGGGTCGTAGAAGCGGATGATGAGTTGGCTCTTGCTAGCGGTCGCAGCCTGGCCAGCCTTTGAGGCGTCTGACAGAACCATTTTACCGCGCTTGTTGGACACAGTTGATTTGGATGTTGGTGTAGCAAACAATGTATAAATTATGGGTGAGAGGTCAGAAGTACGCAGGTAAGGCTGCACCCTCACACCTTGTACCTAGGTAGAGTGCGCCTTCCCTGGACCGGACTAGCTCCATCGCGCCTCCAGGGCTTTCCCTTCCCCGCCAAAACTGCTACAACTTGGTGAAAGAAAATGGTGCACGAATTCTGAAGTCGGAAAGTTACGCTATCATTGGATCATATTGTCTATCAATTCACTCCTGATGTAGACTGGAGAGACCTGTTCAGATTCCGCCGCGGCTGTCGCAACAGCGACGATCTTTCCGCAAATGTCCGCATGCAACCTAGAGACACTACATACTACCTGGGTAGCCGCGGGTGGTATCGCGCTAATGGTACCGCGATTGTCGTCGTCCTTCGTTCACACTCTGGCGACGTGTCTTCGCCCCATTGAAGCCCTGGAGTCCGCGGGATGAAAGCTGAACGCTGACGTCATCCGCGCAGATTGTTGAACAGCGCCGCTTCCAGGCCCCATTCACCACCCGTGCGCCGTACTTGGACGCTTGGTAGCCAGCGCAAACGCAGGGTACATGATAGACAAACCTGCTCAGCCCCTACCAACGCAGGATTATTCACGCGCTATCAGCGATAATGTTTTCCTTAAATCTGACTATGGCACTGGCGAAGACTCTGCTTGCTCAACCAAACTCCTCTGC
Source organism: Alternaria infectoria (assembly GCF_024043175.1). NCBI lineage: Eukaryota > Fungi > Ascomycota > Dothideomycetes > Pleosporales > Pleosporaceae > Alternaria > Alternaria infectoria. Next base: position 383,966 of record NW_026250697.1, read on the forward strand.
TACCCACAACCATTTGGAAGCAACTCTCTTTGATTTAGGACCTATATCTTGATACTCACAATGAGCTCTGAAGGTATGTGTTGATGGTATTTTTTTCCGCAATTCAAATCTAACAACGTTATAGAACAGAAGCCGACACCAGAGAATGAAACCCTATTCCAGGGTTTCGAATGGAACGTCCCGGATGATCACAAGCACTGGCGGCGCCTTGCCGAGGAGCTTCCTAAGCTAAAAGCCATCGGTATTACCAACATATGGCTACCCCCTGGCTGTAAAGGTGCCAACCCTCAGGGCGTTGGCTACGACATCTACGACCTGTACGACCTCGGCGAATTTGAGCAGAAGGGTCAAAAGGGAACCAAATGGGGAACCAAAGAAGAGCTACTCGAACTTACGAAGGTCGCCAAGGAGCATAGCGTGGGTTTATACTGGGATGCCGTATTGAACCACAAGGCTGGAGCCGACCAGACGGAGAAGTGCCGTGTTGTTGAAGTTGACGAAAATGATCGTACTAAGGAGGTTTCTGATGCCTTCGAAATCGAGGGATGGCTAGGCTTCGATTTTCCGGGTCGTGGCGAGCAGTACTCCAAGATGAAATACCACTGGGAGCATTTCTCAGGTACCGACTGGGACCAAGCCACCGAGAAGAAAGCCATCTATAAGATCCTAGGTGAGAACAAAGGCTGGTCGCAATCCGTGGACGATGAGCAAGGCAACGCGGACTACATGATGTTCGCCGACATTGACTACTCGCACCCTGAGGTTCAAGAAGACGTCAAGAACTGGGGCGTGTGGATCACTAAAGAGCTTGGCTTGAAGGGCTTCCGGCTCGACGCTGTGCAGCATTTCTCCTCAAGATTTACCAATGAATGGATCAAGAACTTGCGCAAACAGTGTGGAGATGACGTCTTCGTGGTTGGCGAGTTCTGGTCAGGAGATGTCAAGGAGATGAGTGACTGGCTTGACGATATGAACCACGAGTTTGCTCTCTACGACTCGCCTCTCCTGAACAACTTCGGGTCCATCTCGACAAGCGAATCGGCGGACCTGAGGAAGGTCTACGATAATACACTCGTTCAAATGCGTCCTACCGATGCTGTTACGGTCGTTACAAACCACGACACACAACCTGGGCAGGTGATGGAGACCAAGATCGAGGGCTTCTTCAAGCCTCTTGCCTACGCTCTCATTCTGCTGAGGCAGGAAGGCTACCCATGCCCGTTCTACGGCGATCTTTACGGTCTCTCAGAGCCGCATGAGACGCCTGCTTCATGCGGTGGAAAGCTCGCTGATCTCATTCTCGCACGAAAACTCTTCGCGTACGGAACGCAGGAGGACTACTTCAACGAAGCCAACTGCATCGGGTTTGTGCGTCGTGGAACATGGGACAAGAAAGCGGGTCTGGCGTGTGTGATGAGCAACGCGGGACCGGGTCAGATCAAGATGGCTGTTGGCGAGATGCATGCCGGTGAGAAGTGGACTGACATCCTTGGGTGGGAGGAGAGTGAGGTCGAGATCGACGGCGAAGGTTATGGACTGTTCAACTGCCCAGGCACCAGTGTCGCGGTCTGGGTGCGAAGCGATGCTGAAGGGCGGGACCAATTTCCTACAAACTTCGATGCGAACGTATATCACAAAGATTAGATAGGCGTCATCTTGTTGTAGAATGCGACGGGAGGACTGCGAACACCCTGAGTGTGTATCGCCTCTGTGAAGAATTGAATACTGCGCCTGACGAACTGGCGGTGTGGACCTTATCAAGCCTCAAACTGCTTGCTTTTCTCTTATCAAGACCCTGTGCGCCGCATTCCAAGGTTGCAACTCATGGAACCTGCGGGAAGATGGTTGGGGAGATCGGCGATGAACCTTCCGCTTCGGGGCCAGCGCGGAACCAATCAATCGCGACAACGCCGACCATTTTAGACGTTTCGCGGCGTTTCTCTAGTAAGCGAGCATGCAGCGTACCCGCAGACAGTGTATACTCGATTCTCATGGTTGCAGGAGCATCTATTGACGTCTACACAACATAGCCAACGGCTCCGTGATGCCGGAACTTGTTGCATGTGACATGTGACCCCCGCGATCGCTATGTCTAGATCGTGGGTCTCGTGTCAGGGCACGCGCATCAATTTAACTCCGCTCCTCCGCTTTTCTAGCTTCTGTCGCCCTCGACGAGCCGAACACTCACAGCCCCTTTGATTCTTTTCTTCAGACGTCTACTCTGCCCTGCGTTTCTAACGACGAGCGCCTCGCTGCAGACTTCCCATGTCGCTGATTCAGCATGTTACACAGCAAGAGGGCACTGATCGCGAGGAGGCGTTGGTAGATTTGTTCTTACCGCCTGTCGACCGCCAGATTAGCCGACAGGATGCTGCGGAACGTCGGCTTTCTCTTGAGAGCGCCATCTCGGGAGCTGGCTTCTTGAGCGCACAAGGAAAGAGCGTGAGGAGAGTTATCAGTTACGACATAATACCCAAGCCGGAGGAGCTCGCACCGGGCGAGGAACCAGGAGGCTTGACGCCATACAAGGTGCCGACAGGCAAGCGTATCGGTAAGTCTGGCTGCATCGCATTCGCGTTCTGACCACTAACATGCGATTGCAGCACAGGTTATCGTAACGGTTCTTGCGTGTTGGTTCGCTAGCGGCATTGTTTTCGGTTTTGCAGCTTTGAAGCCAATTCTTATCAAGGAAGGCGTTTTCAGCAATCTGTGCACACCCGAAGAGGTGGATGCCGACGTTGAAGTTTGCTTCGAGCAAGATCTCAGGTTGAACTTCTTTTTTTCTTTGGCATCGACTACGGCGAACGTTTCTGCTCTCCCCGTCGGTACCCTGCTCGATCGCTATGGGCCCAAGCTTTGCTTCCTTTCCGGTTCTTTCTGTCTCGCGCTTGGAAGTATCCTAATGAGTCTCGCGTTTCAGATCGAGCATTTTGACGGATATACAATCGGAAACTTCTTCCTTGCCCTTGGAGGCACATTTGTCTTCCTGCCCTCTTTCCAGATTGCTAACGCCTTCCCCAAGTATGCGGGTAGCATCGTTGCGCTCGTTACTGGTGCATTCGACGCTTCAGCAGCAGTCTTTCTCTTCTACAGGCTCATGTACGATGCTAGCAACAGGGCGTTCAAACCACAGACTTTCTTCCTGGTCTACCTCATCGTTCCAGCAGCCATCGCCATCGCGCAGCTTACCTTCTTACCGACCGAGAATTACAAGACTGAGGCACAGTTAGAAATGAAGCTTCAGAGAGCTGAAGACGCTATGCGAGACGTTCATTCTTCAGATGATGAGCTACCCGATAACGAGATCTGGAAGCGAAGGAAGGCCCGTAGCTCGCGTCGTAAGGAGAGACAGAGCAGACTTGACGAGCTGATCGGAAATGAGGCGGCTCGTAAGATCCGGGAAGAGAAGGCTGAGCAGAGATTGGAAAACTCCGGTGTCTGGGGTGCACTGCACAACAAGTCTGCCAAAGACCAGATGCTGACGCCCTGGTTCATACTGCTCACTATTCTGACTGTCATCCAGATGGTGCGAATGAACTTCTTCAGTTAGTAATTCCCTCCAGTACGCTTGAACACTGCTAACATTTCGCAGTTGCTACTATCCGCGAACAGTATACGTACATGCTTGGATCAGTCAAGCTCGCAGAAAAGGTCAACGACTTCTTCGACGTTGCTCTGCCCGTCGCTGGAGTTGTCGCAACTCCCTTCTTAGGCGCACTGCTCGACAACGTCAGCACACCTGGCGTACTCTCGCTCCTCGTTATCATTATCGCCGCTATCGGAGTCATCGGCTCTATCTCAACTCTGTGGGCTGGATATGTCAACGTTCTTCTATTTGTCTTCTTGCGCCCGCTTTACTATTCCGCCATGTCTGACTACGCGACCAAGGTCTTTGGTTTCGCTACGTTTGGACGAGTTTACGGGACCATCATCTGCGTGTCTGGCCTGTTCAACTTATCGCAGACTGCAATCGACGCCCTGACGAAGGGCTTGTGGCACGGCAACCCAGTCCCAATCAACATCATCCTGGCTGCTTTGGCGTTTGTCGTAGGCACGGCACTCGTCATATATGTCTCGGTACAGGTTTACCGCATGAGGAAGAAACTCGACGAAGAAGACGCCATTACCGTGACAAACACCGAAGTAGGTTCTATCATGGAAAGCCTGCTCGAAGAGGACGAGCCGAGGTCCTACGGCACAGTGAACCGCCAGCGACAGCCATGGGAGGTTTAATACGACGGCGCGAAGCTCTACTTGTTCTTACCTCCGACACTTCCAGACCAGTTCGACGATATTCCTTCGCCGCTGTTATTACGAGTACGATTCAAATACGGCCGTCATTGAATCATGCTTCCTATACTAATTGGTCCCCTTCCTAACGTAATTAAAAGTTGTCATATCCTGTACGAGCGGGCGTTCATGTTCATCGCGTTATATTGCAGACTGTCATCAGCCGACCATCTTTGTCAACAATAGTCATCGTCTAGCGAGCGTTATGGGTACGGGTTTTCGGGTCATGTTACGTCTCATTATGTTTACGGCGCCAGATTGCGAGTCCATGTAGACTAGATTGCGATTTGTAGAAATTGTTCGTTCTCTCTAACCTCCATTTTCATCGTCCGTTGCTGTTCTTTCTACTTTGAATCAAATCCAAATCTACGCGAACCATCTTTGCGTCAAGGTTGCAGATACAGGCTGTCAAGACCTCGATACCACTTGCCCAGATGAGCAAGGCAGTGACGCTAAAATTACGCCCCTCTTAGCGCTGGTGTGGGGCTCTGCGGCCCAGCCCCCATTCTCGAGCTTTCGGTTACCGAACCCCTCACAGATCGTACGACACTTTCCATCCACCACGAGCAGGGAGGGCCGATATCGCTGCCTGAGAACGACCACCACTAATTCTAGAACCGTTACATTCGCTTGGTAAACTTGGTACCTGCGGCCGTTGTCTCGGAGCCATGGGCATGCTTTGCCTTATGACGCGTTGCGGTGGTACATCGTCTGCCTAAGCTGACATCCTCGCCGCATGCTGGGGCCTACGTCCACCGTTGTGCTGGAACAGTCGACTTGACAAGTGGTTTCAAAGTGGACCTCTGGCGCAGGTACCAAGGTATACTGCTGACGTCTCGTGGAGAGGGTTCACCTTGACTGTGCTGCAATGTCCGTCGGCCGGCCACCTGGACTTCCCAGCTGGCACACCGGTGGCTCTCGAAGCATGACAGAGACTTATTCACCCAAAACATGCAGCTGTCTGGCGTCTGGCGCGCTTTTTTAGGAGCTTCTCGTTCTCGGAAATACCCAAGGCGCATTCAATAGACTTTACTATCTGTAAGAAGAGTTGGGATGCTGGAAACGGACAAAGACGAAAGGTAGCCTGACACAATGGAGTCCTCCATGTCCTGGGAGAGGAAAAGCCTCAGCACAGCCGAGTGAGCCCCCATCTCTAAGCTCAGCATGCATCGCGAAACTCGTACTCTGTCGTCATGGCATCTGTATCCTCATGGCGTTTTAGAGCCCTCGACCCAACTCGAAACCTCAACCAGACACATGATCAACGTCGAAAGTGTCGTTTGCGTTGATGACAAGTATCTTTCTGCATGTCATCGTCATGGCCGTGTTCACGGTCTTCGCCTGGGGCCATCTTTACAACCCCAAACCCGCGCCACAGCCTGCCATTGCAGATTTGGGGCCGATGGAGAGCGACCATGCAGTACGCCTCCCTCAGTTCGTTGCGCAACACGCAGTCGAGATGGACAGAGCTGCTGACATTCTTAGACATCGAAAGGAGGCGTGGGAAACGATCAAGGGTCGATGTTACATGTTGACAGCTCCTGACATTTGTTCTACCCAGCTGCTTGGATATGATCGGTCCTGAAAACATATATGTATGGCAGTCAATCTACTTGTATTGCCCCAAGCACTTTCAACGCATCATTATTTCCTCTTCTTACATCTCCTCCTGAACACTAGGCCAACCTGAAACCATTGCCGAAGCTCGCATTCCATCATGGGTATCCGGTTTTCCCAGTGGGTTGCTCCGTCCATTGTACTTCACAGTACCCTCACATCTGCTCTCGTCGTACCTAGAGCCGCGTACAGCGGAAATGGCGAGCCTTATGGCACTGGATACATCCATCCGACCACCATAGCCGCATCATCTTCTATGGCTTCTCAGGCCTCATCCCTTGGTACGTCCTGCGTTACTTCCGGGACCATAACCATAACGCTATCAGGTTCGAGCATTGTGCCGCCGGCTTCGATAATTGGTACCTATCCTGTCGTGAGCGGCCCTACAATCACTGGTGAGAAAAAAGCAGATTCAAGTTGACGGGCAACATCTGATACTACTGCAGGTTATCCTTCAGGTCCTTCCCCGAGCTCGGTTGTATCGAGTATCACTGTAGAGTATCCGGCCGAATCATCCGTGCCACCTCCTGAGAATCCAGCGACTTCAGACTATCCTGCTGTCACTCCTACTTCGAATGTGGCTTCGTCTCTTAGCGGCGGATATGGCCCTTCCCCTGCGCCTGTCTCCCCCCACCTAAGTAAGCTTTCGAGCAGTGCGATTTCGGAGAGCACCGCAACCCCAATTAACTATAGTATGTCTTTCAACTCCATCACCTCTCGCGCATTCTACTATGTATACCCCAGACAGAGATTGTTGGAACACAGATAACTGACCTTGTGATAGATACGCCCTTGCCGTATGTCACCAACCCCGCGACAGCATCAGTAGCACCTTATCCCATCTCCTCTCTCCAAGGGGCACATGTATCACACAGTGCAGGCCCAGTTGGCACTTCACCAACTCTCCACGTACCGTATCCGACAGGAAACGTTACATCGAAGCCTCCTTCTGGAACGGGGTATCCGACGTCAAGCACCGTGCTGCCGTATCCGGAAGAAAGCGATACTTACTTATCGCAACGGTCCGCCACATCTTCTGCATTAGGTTTGTTAACTGACACATTATCAAATCGTATGAGAATGTGCCGCTAACCCTGTTAGCTACTCCTGATTATCCGACGGCATCCCCAGCTGTTCCTGCCTCTTCGGCACAATATTCAGCCTCTCCTGACTATCCGGCATCGTCTCCGGTTCCTCCAATGTCTTCGGCGTCATCGTCAGGCTCTCCTGTTTATTCGGCATCAACACAGGTTCCTCCTGTCTACTCGGAAACACCGGCCCTTCCCGTCTCGTCACTTTCCTCAGCGTACCCTGTTTTGCCAGCATCGTCTTCTTCCCCTCCCACGCACCCGGAATCCTCTTCAGCCCCTCCAGACTACCCGGCATCGCCTTCAGGTCATCCCACCCCTTCGACGTCTCCTTCTGCCCCTCCTGCGTACCAGACATCGTCGTCAGCCCTTCCAGACTATTCGGCATCATCACCGGTCCCTGCTGGCTCTTCGACAGCATCGCCGGCCTATTCTGTCTCGCCGACATCGTCAGCCATCCCAGACCATTCGGCATCAGCACCGGCCCCTCCCGCCTCGCAGATATCATCTCCGGCCTACCCTGTTTCGCCGCCATCATCTTCGGTTCCTCCGATGTCTGCGACGCCATCATCGGCCCTTCCCATCGCCTCGACGCTCTCTTCGGCCTACCCTGTTGCGCCTACATCGTCTTCAGTCGCTCCCGGGTATCCAGTGTCGTCTTCGGTCGCTCCCGGGTATCCAGCGTCGTCTTCGGTCGCTCCCGCATATCCAGCTTCATCTTCGGCTCCTCCAGGCTATCCCACGGCTTCTTCAGGTTCCCCTCTTGAGCCAACGCCATCTTCAACTCCACTCGTAGCACCTACTCCAATTGTCAGTTCTACGCCAAGCGTCTACGTCCCAGTCACCTCTCTCCCACCAGTGTCAGGCAGCATGACTACAATGTACTCGGAAGTTCCGCCTGTAGCTACTGATTACCCGGCATCGCCTGGGGTACCTGCTTCTGAGATCTCCACGGGTACTGAGCAGCTCGGTATTTATTCCCCTTCATTCTTATTGTCAAATCGCAGATACTTACTCCACACTAGGTTACCCAGTGGCACCCACTACCATGATCACCAGCGCTATGACGTCCTCCGCGACCCCGGACATGTATGGCACGCCTGCTCAACAGACAGGAGGATATGCAGCGTTTGCTGGAGTTGGTACCTGAGCGCCCCGGAGATGAAACTGGTGACTCTGTCCCATGCCCTGAAGACGGCGATGCAGCAGCAAACGCTAGGAATGGCCTGTACTCGTACGCCTGTATCAATTTCCTTTGTTCTACGTGTTGACATCCGCGTAATGTTTTGGGTTTTGGAGTTTGCCCTGTTATCTAGAAAACCTACTGAATTCACTCATTTACCAAGCGATGCACGATCATGAAAGTAATTTTCTTCGAAAGCTGCGTAGCCGTTTCTGATTGACAGGGTACAATCCCGGCTTGTCGGATTGCTCAGAGAACATGACGTGGGGTTCGCGGATCAATAGTCCGTGCGTCTTCGCGTTGCTATGGCAGGGAAGTAGCGTCGCGTGGGCGGCTAGTGCTGTTTACCGCTCACCGTCTGAGCTCGCACCACCACATATTACATAGACGTGCTGCACAACTTCCTTAGACTACCAAAGTTGAACTACCAAATTCATAGCAGGTGCTACCCTTCGACAACATACATAACCCCCCAAACCGTCAAGTTGGCGCGCCTCAAAGAATCCCCGGTCCAGATGGATCCGCCTCCGCCTCTGTCGCCAAACAAGGCACCCTTCTCGCCTGGGATGCCAATCTTCCCAGCCAGCCCCGACCGCGCTGCTGGCTCAAGATCTCCGTATGGCGACTCCAGGGGCTCATCGCCAGTTCTCTCGCCCTCGACACCCAACCTCCGCCCCCACTCGCCCCTTCGACACACCCACCGCCGAACCGATTCCGATGTTTCCGTCACAGCGCTCACCGGCATGTTCGAGAACCTCGAGGTTAAGGACCCACGGGAAGCATGCAAGCGCTTCAAGGAGTTGCTCGACAAGGAGAGGATACGACACGCGGAGAAGTTGAACAAGATCGAGAAGGAACATGCCAAGAAGGAGCGCGACCATGAGCTGTCGTCGAGCCGACGCGACGTTCGCATCGACGAGCTGAAGCAAGAACTTGAGCAAACAAAGGAGTCGCTTGCGAATGCCGTTACCAAGGACATATTCGAGAAGAGAGTCAACGCGAGCAAAGCTGCCATCGACAAGTGGGCACAGGCTTTCAAGGACAACGAAGAGAGGTGGAAGAGTATGGACGCCAAAGCTGTAAGTACACCATGCTCTTCTATACATTTCCACCTATTAACATGTTCCAGACGGAAGCAGCATCGCGAGCCAAGTCCTACGAGGGCAAATATAGACACTGTAAGGCGGAGTACATAGCGGCCAACAACGAGAAGCTCCGATGCTCCGCAATGATACCGCAGCTTCAGGCCAAGATTCAGAGCATCCAGCGTAGCTTGCAGCGGGCCGAGTCAGATGTCAAATTCAAGACCGATGAAGCCGCCAAGTACAAGAACGAGGTGTACAGCCTGCAGGTGGAGATTGAGAGCGTTAACAACCGAATGAACGAAGAAGTGCAGACACTGAAAGAGAAGCTTGGTCTCGTCGAGGGCGAGCGGGACGCTCTTAAGACGAGCTTGAAAGAAGAGGAGGTTTTGCGCATCGCTGCGGAAGGCCAGATACCGCTTCCATCGGCCGACCCGGAAGAGACTGATGAATTCGCATCACCTGTTCGATCACCACGCAAGCCACGCAACCTCGCACGCGAGGACGACGACAAGGAGAACGTGTCGCCAAAGAAGAACGCAGTTGATCTGCGCTTCATTCAGCAGGAGCTGGCAGCAGAGAGACGTGCTCGCGAGCGTGCCGAGGAGCAAATCGACTTCATGAAGATGGAGTGCCAGTTCCAGTGCTGCTCTTGCCGCATCGCTGAGAACAGGGGGAAGCACTACGTCCACGATGACTCCCTCGAAGCCGAGATGCAGCGCATCAAGGTCTCGCTACCCATCTCTACGCCCCCAGCCAGCAACCACGGAGACGATGTCATGGAAGGTGTAGTGATCAAGCAAGAGTCTGTGGAGAACGAGCGTCCCATCACACCGCCTGAGGATGTTGTAGCCAAGACAGAGTCCAAGGAGCCTGAGACCGTTGTCGCCTTCTCTCCAGACACAGGGACCTTCCGCTCTGTGCCATCACCTATGAAGTCTCGTCCGTCAGCAGACATCGTCACACATGCAGAGCCATCACCTGTAGTCGAGATGACCGATGCACCAGCGCCCGACGCGGTCGCTCCTGCCAACATATCTTTGCCACAGTCCCGTCCTGCATCGAGAGTCGACTTTGTTCTTCCTACCCGCAGGGAGAGCAAGGCTGTAGACATCAGCATCCATGAAGACGCCGTCGACGACGACAGCGAGGACGAGGACATGTCACCACCGACGCCCGACAGGGAGCCCACAGGGCCTACGACGCCGTATCTCACTCGCACTATTACCACAACAACTACCATCCCCCTCCATTTCTCCCCTGCCACTCCAGCGTTCAAGGCTGGCCGTGGGCCTATGACTCCTTCGACTGTAGCCCACGCTGCAGCCAATGCACAGACCCCTGTTCTGGGTGAACTGTCACTCAACAAGCTAGGCATCGACCGGGAAGCCGCACTCGCAGCGATCCGTGAGCGCAGAGGACGTGCTAGAAGCATGGCCGCTGGTCACGGAACGCCGATGAAGCAGATGGTCGAGGGTGTAAAGGACCGCAGAGACATTAGTGCGCCTGTGACTCGGGTACGAAGTGTATCGCGGATACGAAGATGAGCGATCAAGGATGGACGTTGTGGAGGTGGCTGGTGATTGCCGTGCTGACTGGGGTGCAGCGAGAGTCGTGATACCATTGATTTTCTGTTGCGACTTTACCTTGCGCTTAGCGGCATTGCATGGCGTTGGAGGCTATTGCTGCATTTGAACTTTCCCGGCGTTGTCTGTCTGCATAGATGTTTTGCACAAGCAACGACTGCGTTATATACCACAGTTTTGCTTCTTGCTAGTTCTTACGATATTGTAATTGAGTTTTGACACGTTCAACTTTGTCTTGGGTTCTGTGCTGAAGTTGATGTGGATGTGAATGGTTGTTCGTGCTTGTGACCAACGTCTTTCTTTGAACACGAATCCATTCTTGTAAACGACACATTGGTTGGTTAGAGCGATTGACCATTTTCTTCGCGTGGTGTTCAAGAGACGAGATGGCGGGCCCCGGCGTGCACACTTCCGCCAAGCCCCGCTAGCGCACGATTGGCGGTTCAAGCGAACGTCGAAATTGATCGCACTCGAGCACCTGGATTATCTCTTGCGACAGCGACTACGAACTTTGACGCCCAACCCTCTTTCTCCCTTCCACACCGACAACCGCAACCATGTCTGACAACGGAGAAATCGAGGTCGAGAACCCCACCGGCATTGCCATCCTCCCCAAGGATGTCACCGACGAGCAGGGCAGCGTAAAGCTGTTCAACAAGGCAGGCTTATTACAACTTCCGCCCACGCGCACAATACTGACTTTTTGCAGTGGTCCTACGAGGAGGTCGAGGTCCGCGACATCTCATTGACGTACGTTTCCCCCACGATATCGCGCCGCACACCCGTATAAAAGGACAATGGTGGCATTGGATACTTTGTATTACGCTGCGAGACCTTCGGCTAACTGAAGCCGCAGCGACTACATCCAGATCCGCTCGCCTGTCTACATCTCACACTCCGCCGGCCGATATGCCGTCAAGCGGTTCAGGAAGGCCCAGTGCCCCATCATTGAGCGTCTCACCAACTCGCTCATGATGAACGGCCGTAACAACGGAAAGAAGCTCATGGCTGTGCGCATCGTCGCTCACGCTTTCGAGATCGTACGTCTACAATCTGCCAGGTTTCGGAATCGCGAAGATGGCATAAAATGCGCGTCGGGAGACGGCTGACAATTGCAGATCCACATCATGACCGACCAGAACCCCATCCAGGTCGCCGTCGATGCCATCGTCAACTGCGGTCCCCGTGAAGACTCCACCCGTATCGGTTCCGCCGGTACCGTCCGTCGCCAGGCCGTCGATGTCTCTCCCCTCCGCCGTGTCAACCAGGGTATCTCCCTCCTCACCATCGGTGCCCGTGAGGCCTCTTTCCGCAACGTCAAGAGCATTGCCGAGTGCCTTGCTGAGGAGCTGATCAACGCTGCCAAGGGTAGCAGCAACTCGTACGCCATCAAGAAGAAGGATGAGCTCGAGCGTGTCGCCAAGTCCAACCGATAAAGGCGTGCGTTCTGTGTATGGGTGTGCATGGTGTCTCTGGGAGGAGTTCTTTCGAATGGCTGTTCTGGTCGTTTTTTGATCGGACAGGATGAGGGATCTTATGCATGGCATGGCTTTCCTAGGCGATTAAGACCTCTTTCATGGTTGCATGACAAAAATGGACAATACGATACCACGTTCAGATGAGCAGTTGCTGCGTGCGAGGTGATGTTGACGGCCACCGACAGGCGAGAGGAGGCCGGACCCGCTGTTGGAAGGCATCGTGTAGCTGTGAAATGCCAACTCATGTATAACAAACACAATGGCGGAAGACGTGTAGACCTTCGATGAAATCCATTACAACTTCATTCATCTATGGGTATCTCATCTCTGCACTTTCTATGTACATGTCTATGCTGCCACCCGCCCTAGCACAGCCCTCTCTAATATGGCTCCAAACTCTTCGAAGCCGACTTTACCACTGTTCTTCTCTCCCAGCTGCTCAGCTTCAGCATAAGCTTTGGCCATGACCTCCTCATCGATCCTTACAAGCCAGTCGTGACCTGTAATCATGATGTGACCCCCTTCATTTTGGAGTTGCTGCATAAGCCCACTTGCGCGAATCAATCTCTCGACCCAAACCCTGTCTTTGCCCTCCGCGTACGCTGCGTCGACCAAATCCACGGCACCCCTCTCCTTCATTGTATTCCTTACAAAGGCGACACACCTCTCCCGTCGTGCGGCCTCCTTCTCGGCCTCCTTTTTTTCCTCAGCCTTCCTCTCCTCTCGCTCCTGTCTTGCGCGCTCGCGAATCTCTTCTTCGACAGCCGCTCGCCGAGCCTTTTCCGCTGCCGCAGTCGCCTCGCGCTCCTCACGGCCTTCTGCCTCTTGAAGACGCCGCATCTCAGCTTCTGAGCGTAGCCATTCGTTGTATGCGCGTTGTTGGTCTTTTCGAGCGAGCGACTTGGCTTTCTTGGTGCCGACTACGCGTTGGGTTGGTGGGGGACGGTTCGCGTTTTGTGGTGGGGGGTTCGCGGGGCCGGGTGCGAAGGCATCGTCGGGTAGCTGGGCTTCTTGTGCTTGAGTATTTGGCTGGCGATGTTGTGGCTGAGGGACGTCTCCGAACAGGGCTTGGAGCTGGTCTTGGTGCTGTGGTGGTGTAGGTGCCCGTGGCGGTCGTGCGGCTTCTACGCCATCGTCTTGGAGGACCAACCGCTCGTCTAGTGGTGCTTGTTCACGCTCATCTCTCTGTCCGCCTGCTGGGTTCCCGATTCCTTGTTCAACCGGGCGATTTATGCCTTCGTTATTCTCTCTTTGAGCATCGCCCGCCTCTGCTGCTTGCCGTTGCGCATTGTACCATTCGCCGATTTGTGGAGCGAAATATAATGTTCCGCAAAGTACAGCTGTGTGCAGAAGATCTTGCGACAGAGGTGTGCCAGATCGCGTAAATGGCAGCAGAAGATTCAGGATCGTGAACGGAAGAGATAGTATGGCCCCCATCGTAACGTTCGTGATCGTATAGTCGATGCTCAGGTTTACACGTTGACGGAGGGTGCGAGTCGATAAATCGAAGTGGGGTTTTCGCGCGAAGACCGGCTGGTAGCGATTGGAAGCCGCTAGCGGTCCATGTAATTGGGAAGTAATATCTGCGGTATAATGAGGAGTCGATGCTTGTGCGATAACAGTAGTCGTCGTGGCGCTAGAGATGTGCTTCGGGTGAAAGACAATGTTAAGTCAAGTTGATGATGCAACTTGAAAGCCCGCCGTAGGGCTGAGCGCTAGTGCCGCGTTGGTGTTAGCGTACATCTTGAGCGATCCATGGATCATTCACATGCAACGAAGTGCTCCTGTCGTCAGCACGGCACGAGTCTTACAGACGTCTGCGCAATGACACTTTGACTGCGCGCGTTCATCGTATTTTCTGCCCTTTTGGTACAGCATAGTCGCTCTGACCATACCACTAACCGGAGGCCTGAACATGAATCCATCAAACCTCGCATTGGTTTGGAAAGCACCAAGATAAGAGAGGGATAATACAGCAGATAATAGTTTCATGAGTGATGGAGTCAGTCAAGACCTGGATATTGGATGCAGGGTGCGTCTCCAATAATATCTAACCTTTTCTTGGAGGGTGCGCCTTACGGCCGATAGCAAAAACCTCGGAGCCTTATTCGCCCTCCTCTCCACATTGTCAAGAGAGGGTAACCAATCGACGTTTTCAACCCCAGCCATAAGCTTTCCCAATCGTTCAGACCCTCCGAGGGCACGGCTGCTGTGTAACATTGCTATGGGGAACGGACTGCGATACCACCGCTTGACGATACGTGCGGAAGGCATGACCCGATTGTCCACAGGTCTGGCCGTCCAACATGTGTACGATGCAGGGATCCGAATCGCTTTTATATCTCTGGACAGGTCCGAATAATGATTACTATACTCTTGTAGCTTTGGCTTCATTCATCAAGGCTTCAATCCACCCGACTCATCATATTCTTCTGTCGACGCTTGTCTGACTCGTACCATTGCCACTCTCCAAGCTATACGATTGGCCCATCTCTACCTCACGCGACGCACATCTCTAGCCTACGGCATATTGAGGCACCTTGCTGCGGGGTCACCACATATTACGCGCCGTATAATTGGTCAACTGAACGTCAACATGGTCGTCGCAACAACAGATGTCTGGCCCAACACGGCGGGCTTCGACACGGATTACGAAGAACACGAGCCCGTGGAGCTCATCGTCAAAGGCACGATCCCACGGCATGCTGCAGGTGTATTGTATCGGACGGGTCCACTCGGCTACAAGGCGAAGACAAACGATGGCAAGATCTGGGCAGCAAGACATTGGTTTGATGGATTCTCATGTGTCCATCGTTTCCAGATTGACTTTCCCGACGCGGACGGCCCGGCGAAGGTTACATACCGTTCGCGACGCACAGTGGATGAGTACCTTGAGATTGTTCGTACGACCGGAAAATTGGATAGTACCACGTTTGCTGCAAAGCGTGATCCATGCGAGAGCTTCTTCTGGAAGGTAAGTCCTGACTGTACGAGATGCACGTGAGGCATACACTGACTTTGTACTTCCACGTCTGAAGGTCATGAGCATGTTCCAGGCATCACAGAATGAGCGCAATGTCGGTGTTACGCTCTCCATCAATATGGCTGGAAGTGACAAGCTTACCAAAGGCGCGAAACCGACGACCAACGGTCACACCAGTGGCGTTGAGACTCTGCACGCCCGAACAGATTCTAGTGCCATCAAGGAAATCGACCCAGAGACGTTGGAGCCGCGCGGTTATGCACGTCAAGAATTCCTTCACCCGGAGTTGAAAGGGCCTTTCTCTGCCGCCCACGCCAAGTCTGACCCCCAGACTGGTGACATGTACAACTTCAATCTCGACTTTGGATACAAGGGTACCTACCGCATCTTCCGTGTCTCGGCAGCGTCCGGCGAGACAGATATACTCGCTACCTTCCATGGTACACCTGCATACATCCACTCGCTGTTCTTGACCGAGAACTACGTCATCCTCTGTGTCTGGAACAGTCATATCACATGGGGTGGCGTTTCGCTTATGTACCACAAGAACGTCGTCGACTCTATCGCGCCCTTTGATCCAAACTCCAAAGCAACATGGTACGTTGTCGACCGCCGCGAAGGCAAGGGACTCGTAGCAACGTACGAAAGCATGCCTTTCTTCTGCTTCCACAGCATCAACGCTTGGGAAGAGTCATCAGCTTCTGACCCTAGCAAGACCGACATCATAACCGAGCTCAGCATGTTTGAGAACCTAGACATCGTCAAGCGCTTCTACTACGACAACATCATCTCTTCCATCGACACGCCTGACTATGAGGGCGAGAAGCGCAGGCCGTGTCTTCCGATGCAGGCGCAATTCCGCCTTCCAAGCGTCAACGCTGGTGTTTCTACTACGATGCCCGCTGAGCTTCTCTTCCAGGCTGACAAGTTCAAGTCGATGGAGCTGCCCACACTCAACCCTGAATACCTCACCAAGCGCCATCGCTACACGTATGGATGTGCCGACCGTCTCCGTTCTTCATTCTTCGACGGCCTCGTCAAGTTCGACAACAAGACTCAGGAAGCTATCTACTGGGAAGTGGACGGCCACACACCTGGCGAAGCGATCTTCATCGCTACCCCCGAAGGTGTGGAGGAAGATGATGGCGTGTTGTTGAGTGTGGTCTTGGACGGATATGCGGAGAAGAGCTACTTGCTCGTGCTCAACGCGAAGGACTTGACGGAAATGGGAAGAGCTGAGATGGCGGGGCCGATGAGCTTTGGGTTCCATGGGACGTTCAAGGAGACGTACAAGACATATCGAGGAGATGTATAAGTGAGAGTGGTAGCACTCAGTAGTGAATGCCTCACTGTCGCTTTGACGCTCAAAACTTCGCAATGTTGTATTTCAGTCTCTATTTGTTGCATTGCCGAATTGCACCAATGGTTACATACGAACGATGTACACTGATTACAGGTCATCTATTCAATTACCCATGACATCCATTCTTTCGGTTGGAAGACTTCGCAACAGATCCGGTACATACTCTAGGAAACAGATATCGATCACCATCTTATCAGAATGTATTTACTGTAATTCGTTCATACCCTCCTCTCTTTGTATCCGAGCTTGAATACCCGCGATGAACCTTGCTCTATTTTCCACCATTATTCGGACGCTTTCGACGCTTCCGATGCGCGGTAGTCGGTCAGCAGTTTGTGGTCGCAAAGTCGGATTGAAGATGAGCATCCTGCGACACATGGGACAGTTGCCATGAAGAAAACGACTCGTTTGATCTTGAAGCCACTTTACAAGACACCTCTCGTGAAAAACGTGTTGACACACGCCAAGCTGAATAATTAATGTTGGCGATATAACGCGGATGTTGTTTTCGGGGTCGGGAGTCGCCGGGGTCGCATCCTGTAGCTCGAAATCAGCTGTTGTGTCGTTGTAGCAGATGATGCATACGGTTTCATGTTCTTGGAAGTAGTTGTCTTGGAGGACGATGTATGGAAATCGTCCAAACATGTGGGTTTCGGTTCGAGAAGTAGACATTGTAATATATTGGGTGGCCGGTGGATGGCGAAAATTGTGACGATGCGACGCCATCAAGAAATATGTTGTATACAGATGCGGCTTGTGCTATATATAATATAGCACCTCGTCTTTTGAGCAAAGTATCAGCAAATATAACCATGGTGTCGCCTACTCAACTTTGGTTCACTGCGCGCACGTGCCTCCATCTTCCGAAGTCATCAAGAACCGAGGTAGCTATAAGTGTTGGACTTTACTTCTAAATCTATTACATCTGGTACGTTGCAGAAGACCAATCCCCGTCCAGGGAAGATGGTAGTCCGCAACCAAATACTGGAAGTTCACGACTAATGACCGAGCGTGAGATCTAACTTCACACACATAAAAAGCAAGGTTTGGCGGCTATACGTTTTTCTAGACTCGTGCCATGGGAGGGCCCTTGATGGCGTGTGCGATTCCGTATTTTGGTTGCCATCTACTTTATCCACTAGTACTGCCATGACTCAGAGCGACAAGCCACTTACGACTCCCGCAATACATCACGATTCCATACGCACAAGGTACTACTCAAATGAGCGAGATCGCAGTCATCACACTCACGTTGACTAGAAAAAAAGCTAAACATGCCTGTAGCCTACATTAACATAGAAGCATACAAAATAGATATTCTATCGTTCATGTAGGCTCTAGACCTGTTTAGCTTTGTCCCTGTGTAAGGTGCACTTAAAGAGACGTTGCGTAGACGGAAGCTGACACAGGGTCGATCTGGCCAGAAATGTCAATAGGAAGAAGCGCAGCGGCAATTGGACGGGTAAACACGTTTGGAAACCACGCAATCGCGGCTTGAAAAAGCGTGCCTTTCAATGTGCAACGTTCAAAGGAACGGGAATGAAAGAGAGCCGAGCTAGTTCCATCAACCTTGTCAGTGGCCGAAACGTGAACAGGGCTTATCTAGGTATTCGAAAGTGATTGAGTTGTGCTAGTGACCTAGTAACACTACAGCCTCTGTTTAAATACGATGGAAGCCGAGGCCAGCGCCTAAACTGTACATCTATTATATGTGACCTTGCTCTTGTGATCAACCAGATTCTTCTATTTGGTTTCTTGAGTTGCTGCGATTAGAACCCCGGTACTCATGGCCTTTCTTGTGTGTGACTCATGCTTGGAAGGTCCGGCGCAAGTGAATTGGGGGAAGAAGGAAACCGTCGTAGCCGTGCTTCTCACGATGGATCTGCTAACCCAAACTTGGCACCTGTTTATGGACCTTCTTTCTACTCAACCACTAGCCACTATCACTAAAGCTTTACCCTAAACTCAAATTCCTCATACACCACCCCCTTCGCTCACCTCAACCTTGAGGCTGAGCAGTATGTCCAACGACATTGCCATCGATGCGCGCCTTAGCGCTTTTTTCGATGAGAGTGTAGACAACCTCCAGGATGACCACTACGTTGAGCATGACGATGTATGCGATATTTGCAGGGCTGATCATACGGCTGATCCATCGGAACCCATCGAGCACGCATCCTCCATCACGCGCACTGGTGTAGTCCAGACGAAGACCTGTCCCTTGCCTCACATTTTCCACAAGCTCTGCTTATACGCCTGGATGCACGCAAAGCTGCGCAGAAACGCAAATGCAACCTGCCCGATGTGTCGCACCACGCTCATCGTTTCTAGTCCCGGTCCATGGAGGGAGTTGTTGTTGGAAGAATCAGAATCACTCGCTAGACAAATCAACGAACTATTTGAGATGTTGGCAATTCTCAGAGAGCAAAACGAGGCAGAAATGATTCAAATAAACGAAGCCAGGACAGCTCTGAATAGATTCAGGGCAGGAAGGGATGAGACTGAATGACCGGGTTGCGATGCGGAGCGTTATTGCGGACAACACCGCGCACGCGCAGCAAATTAAAGTCTACTATCTAATGGCTTTTTCAATATCAGCAGCGCTGGCAGCTATTGTGACCCTGCGCTGAACATGACTGTTCAAGTGGTCGCGGGTCATCGCCAGACAGTTTTCTGACCATAGGTCTTTGTCGCAGTCCTGTCTTGGATTCTGGTACAAGAAGGCAAAACTTCCAAGACTAGAAAATATCATTCTGCCATTCCCACTTGGTCATATTGTCTTGACAAGCTTGTGATCGTCCGGTTGCTTGGCGGTTTCTTATGTCTCGTGCATTCCGAAGTGTCCCGATTTCAGCCGCCGACCGCCTCCGAAAGTCCGAGTTGTACCCGATTCGCCACATGTGCAATGCTTTACTCAGGCTAGATCATGAAAACATGCTTCTTGACCAATGATCGTAATTACAGTCTTGAAAATGCAAGACAGCAGTGGGTCCTTCTTATCAAGGTATGCAGTCTTTCGGTATGAGGTTTTTCGGTGATGACTCGGCGGAACAATTGTTGGGAGCGATGCGTTTCGACTTTGCGATAGGAGAAGTATATAGTGAGGCGCCAGACCGACAGTTCGGGGGAGCGTATCTGTCAGAGCAAGCGAACGTTAGCAATCATTCTCTCTCGTTCCGAACCTACAAGTCTCCAATTCCTTCAAATATCCAATCTCACACTCAATCCCAATACCCTCAACATGGTGGCGCAAACATCCAAGCCATCGAGCCGCAGCTCTTCCGTGACGGCGCCAGTTGAACGCTCATCCTCACCGAGCATGCATCATGCACTTGCGACTTCTTCGTCTCTGAAGTCGATGCTCAAGAAGCCCTTCCAGGGCTGGTCCAAGGATCTCCTTCGCGCGAGGGACGACGACGACGATGACTACAACTTTTCGAGTGGTATGCGCCGTGGAGCTCAATACTACCAGAACGGCGCCTGAGATGGCCGGGAATACTATGATCCGCGACTGATGGAGGATGAGGCCGATGCCACACTACGGTCTCCCAAACGACCTCGAGCCCAATACCTATGCGCGTCGACGGGGTGGTAATATCGAAGGGGCACGTGAAGGCAGAGTGGTATACCGTGTGACGGTGGTAGTGACTCGGGGGTTTTGGTGGGCTGGAAGAGCTTGTCACACCCGGCGGGTATGGCTGAAAACGGTTGTGTGGCAGGCCTGGCGTTTGTGCTGCGTTGTATTACTTTTGCGAGCGCGATACCCTTGATCTTTCCCTTAATTTACACAATTTGTAATGCACACTTAGTTCCACAATGCGCGTTATCGTACGAAGAATTGGATGTGTTGTGTGACGATACACACGACCAGAAAGCTCGTGGAGACGCCTGCCACCATTCTGACAATTCTGAGCTCGGGTTATGTCAGCAGCGCTTGACGCATCCGCTTCTCCCACTTCATCCCGAACTCCACCTCGCAAAATCTCTCCCAAATCGCGCACTTTCTAAATTGCGGCCTTCCCGAACAACTAGAGCCTGCATAGGGCTGGCATACATATGTGCCCTCGCTTGCGGTCCCGGTAAGGTTGCTACCCATGGACTGGCCCAGAGAGCGCCGCACCGAAACATGCATGGGCCATGCTGCAAGCCACAAACTCTTCCGTCTGTCAAGTCTAGCTCACACACGAATCGTCACCAGTGCATCGAGGTTACACGCGTGAAGACGAAGTATCTTTGAACATGGCAAGCTTTCAACAGTAGACCATCTGGCTGACCGAGTACGAGAATTTGGCAGCTCTAACTCATGGCTTCGAGTGCGCATCACCAAGCAACATCGACGTCACTCCACAGCATACTCGGCTTGACTCGACGAAAATTGCGGAGGATTTGCGCGCGATTTCTCCTAGGCAACAGTCGCACGAATAGACGCAGCTAGACCATATCAGATGCCGGTGTGCCTAGAAAGGCGGCTTGGTGGTCTTTAGGGGGCCTGCGCCGCCCGGTTAGGCGTGCCGCATCATGCGCTGTCAGTTAAGCGATCAGCCTCCGAATCTCCCCAATAAGTAGACTAGATATCCCATACTCGACGAACCTTTTCTTCATCGCCAAGCATCACTCGTTACTGCCTGTCGTTCGTTGCCAATCTTTTTCAAGACTCTTATCTAATACTTGTTACTATACCCCACATTGCTCGTCTCAATCAACACCGCAAGATGTCTAAGATCCTCTCCGTGGCGCTTTTCGCCTCTTACGCTGCGGCTCAAACGACCGCTCAGGTCTGGATGCCCGGTCTAGGCGATATGGGCATTTCGTACGAGGGTTCTGTGGTCAGCGTTGACAACGACCGCACTATCATGTCTGTGGCTGTGCAGGGTATTACCCTCGACGACTCACTGGTGCGTAACAACGAGTTGAAATCATCGATAACATTCACTGATCTGTTGCGACTAGGCCGATGTCCCTTCGACCATCACTGTCGGAGGCAACACCTACTATGAATATGACGCCTCCAATGACCACTACGGCGTGACGGTGACCGTCTCCGGCGCATGCTCGCGCCAGAACACCGACGAAGCGGAGGCAACCTGCACCCAAACTACCATTGGCCTCGAATCCGAAATGAGCTCTCTATGCGCTGACCCAGAATACGCTTCCTCCCTCTGCCCGGACGGTGTGGATGCCGCTCTCTCTTTCAGTACAGTGTTCCCCGAAGGCTACTTCGACCTGTTCGCCGTCGTCATCACCGAGGGCGGTGACTCCCTTCCCAGTGCCACAGCGGCCGCATCAGTATCGGCCGGCAGCGTTTCCGTAACAGCGTCCCGTTCCACTGTCACATCCGCAGCTTCTGGATCTGCCACTGGTACCGGCTCCGGCTCTGACGCAGCGGCAAGCACTGGCTCGGAATCTGCTGCTAGCTCTGGAGCTTCTGCCACCTCCAGCGGTCCTGAGGAAGTAGCCACCGGCGCTGCCCACATGGTTCAAGTCCCAGCTCTGGCAGGTCTTGGTGCCGCTGTTGCCGCTTTCTTCTTGTAAAAGTCTAATGGTGAGATAATCGCTTTCATCTGCGCAGTTCATACGAGTTCTAGCTTAGCGAATACCCTTTATGCATCTACGCATCGTCACTCAATACCTACGCTTATAATATCATCCTGATTCGTCTATTCACTTGTCGTATTGTTATCATGCCAAAGTCCTCTAAGAATCTGTCTCTGGTCTCTTCTCCAAGCATACCATTCTCTCTCCATTCTTACCAAAGCAGCTCTTTCCTTCTTTATCCGTCATGACTTTCCCACAGTATACATGTCCCTCACAGTCTTCCCTTTTGCATCGCCACCTTGCCACGTCCCCACCCTTCTCGAGAAAGTAGCAACCTTCTTTACATTCGTACTCTTTTTGAACATGCGCACACCTCATATCGCATGGAAACCATGCGCTTCGTATAATGACTGTCTTAGTGTCTAGAACATCGATGTCTTTGAGTTCGAAAAGATCAAAGTTGGGATTGGTATTCGATGCAGGCAGTTTGTGTGCGGCAGCCACAAGGTCTGTGTTTGTAGATGGTTTGTTGCTGAATATGCTGGGCAACCAGCGCGGCGGTGGTCTAGGTGGAATTAGGACTGTCAAGGTGTATTTCGTGGTGTTCGACTCCATTTCGCCTAGAGGATCAAAGTAAGCCGACATTTCCGACTTCGGGCGTAGTTTACCTGACTACAAGAGTATGTGAGCAGTGGAAAAGATTTAAGAAGCTTGCGAACAGGGACGCAGTATCAGCAGACCCGGTACGAAGAATGACCTGGAGGCGGCGGCTGTGTCTATGAGTGTGGTGAATGAACAAAGAATCTATGGGGTCAGTGTTCGCATGTGACGCACGATGTGAAGAGGGCTGTGGGCGACAAACGAACGCGTTGTGTAAGACAATGGTGGATTGTTGATTGGTGATTGGGGATGCGCTAACACTGCCGTGGATATTTCGCTTGCGCATTCACAATCAACTGACGATACCGGATTGTAGAAGGCACCTCATGTAGGGAAAAAATGAACAGGTCTAGAGCCTACATTAACGTTATGTCACCTACTTTGAATGTGTTCATGTTGCTGTAGGCTGTAGCCCTATTGAGCTTCTCTCTTGGTTGAGATTAACATGAAGGTATTGGCATAAACAACCGATAACCAGCCCAACTAAAACGAATTCGCCTTCTTCAACCGATTACTCTCCCTTTCCTCCCTCACATGCTCGTCATAACCCTCGATACACCTCAGCCTTTCCGTAGGGCTCAGATAAACCATGCCACCATCTTTGCACCAACCCTCCCAAATCTTAGGCCGCCCTCTTTTCTCCCTGCGTACAGTTTCTCCTCCAATTTCCACCTCTTCGTTCTCCATGATACTGCCCGCTGCCCACTCAATAACGTAGTGCTCCTTCAGGTACTCTGCTTTGCATTCGCGTCCCGAGGCTAGGCAGTTGCAGCGAATGCTTTTGGGGATTACATCGCAGTCGACATCGAAGGTAATGGTTTCGTTGATGCCAATCAGATCGGCGTGTGAGAAGCTGGAGTCTGAGAAGTATTGTTGTGACGTTGCGGGTGCGACGAGTGCGGTGATTCGGAATGTTGGCTTCTCTGGCGTTGGCGAGAAGTAGGCCATGAGCTTGCTGAAGATACCTGACATGGTGGACGGTATGTGGGTGTGGGCGCGGATGTGGTTTGGATGCGCTTGTGATTTAGACGTAACTTTTGGGATTCTGTTTGAGAGTAGGCTTGGCATTCGGGAATGAGGTTATTAAAAAAAAACAATAACCGGAGACGTGGTCTTTTATTGAAAAATATCTCATGTGTTGACTCAAATGCACAACCATGGTTCTCATGTTCTGGCGAAGACCCTTAATAGCGAGCCACTCACGGCACTCGTAATGCTTCAACGTACCAAACCCGAAGATCAAACGCAAAAAATATCATCGTAGGAGATGCGACCAAGGTTTGTGCGACGCTGCCAGTCAAATATTACTGATGCGCTGAAAGAGCGGAGACCGACGTCTCGAGATCCAGCACAGAAGTCGTGGGCCGCGCAATACGCTGCAGTTCGGCGACGCTTCGCGAGATACCCATCGGTACACCACGTACAACTTTGTTGGCCGGATTACTGAACCACGCAGCGTGTGTAGTTGTCGCGTATGCTGGAACTTGTTCAACTTCCGATTTTGCAGGTTTAGCTGCAGGAGGCTGACGGGAGGATGGAATGGGTGTCGATATAAGATCATCTCTACCACCGAAGAGCGAGTTGAATATTATGCTCGGGCCTAGCGACTTGAAAGTGCTTCTCGTGCGGCGCATGGAAGACGGGTTCATCGGCTTCAATGTGGTATGCTTGTTGTCGCCTAGGCGGTCTATTGGGGGTTTTGAGAGCTTTCGCTTGTCTGAATTCTCTGGGGCGTGTTCCGTAACGTTTTCGATCTCTGAGGTAGTAGCTTCGGGCTCATGTGGACTTGACTCATGTTCCGGGACTGCGGGTATATCGCTCGCGCAACCAGAGGATGAAGGGTAGGCGGTAATGTCAAGAGCGCTCTTGGAAATCATACATTGAGAGCTCGATACTGCAGAGACTTTCGGTAGTTCTACACTCATCGAAGGGGTCGTGGCCATCGTAGACGATTCAGGAAACAGGCCATCACGACTTGAGACTTCAGAGCATGCTGTCGACGATCTTCCGCTTTCAGACGATTCTTTTGGTTCTTCTGTATCGAAGGAGGGTTCGAGGGTAGGCGGTGTATTGGATGGCAAGTGTCGTTTCTGCTTTAGAGCAGTGTTTGACCGCTTCGGCCGAGACTTTGTCGCGAAGACATGAGACTTTTTCACCCTGCGTGGCATTTTGAGAACGGGGTCGCGGCCCAGCCGAGAATTCCAGGAATGACGTAAGCGGAGTGAGATTTCGGTCGGTCCAACTAAGGTCGAGGTTGAGCTCGGACGCCGGGTAGTTGGTTTAATGGCTAGAGTAAATTGTCAAGGAAATGAACTGACACCCGCTCAGTTAGACGGGTGCGCGGAGGCTTCTTTGAGTTTTCACAAACAGTGTGTGAAAGCGATTAGGGTTTTACGATTTAGATCGCTGCCGAGTGAACATCCATCGACCAGGCTGGATCGCGATAGTTGCGCGCCTCGAGCTGGGGCCTGTGGCAAAGCTTCTTTTGTTGCTTATGGGAGTGAATTGTTGTAGGCGTGACATTCTGTATCAAATTTAGTGCTGTAGTGTGGGCAAATGTTGGTGACAAAGACATGGACGTTTGCTGCACAGTCGTAGATGTCTCGTTGTTCAAACACTAGTCCGATTGCGGCTAGCATCTGGTTCGTACGACCGCAGACTGCAGCTGGAGTTGCTGCCACCCGCTGTCAGACATGGATTCCATGCAAGCCAGGATCGATTCATCCGGAAGCTAGTACCCCACCTTTGTAAGCATGTCAGCGCCGTTTCTCAGTCGCTTTTCGCGTTGAGACTTACTCTCAAATCTGCAATCATGGACCGGGAGCACGCCGGCGAGATGACCTTTGAGGTCGACGCAGGTCACGATGAGCCGAATTCGAACAACGTGACAAGCAGTCGGGAAAGGAAGCTACTGATGAAAGTCGACCTGTGCGTCCTGCCTACCGTCATTGTACTGTATCTCTTGTGTTTCATCGATCGAACGAACATCGGTAAGGCCGTTTGCGCATGGCTTATTTATGCCCACAGACTGATCACAACAGGCAACGCCCGTATAGCTGGCATGGAGGAGGATCTCAAGCTTGAGGGATATGACTACAACGTCGTATTATCGGCGTTTTACGTGTCATACATAATCTTCGAGATGCCAGCAACGCTCTGCTGCAAATTGATCGGTGCGCACGATGACTAGAGCGCTTTGTTCAATTCTGATGTAGCAGTAGGCCCTGGATGGTTTCTGCCGATGACTTCGTTTGGCTTCGGTGCCATGTCTATCGCGACAGCCTTCGTACGAACCCGCGCTCAGGCGTGTGCTGTTCGATTCCTGCTTGGGATCTTCGAGGCCGGCGTAATGCCTGGATGCGTTTACTACCTCTCACGATGGTACAAAAGGTCGGAATTGACCTTTCGTCTTGGGCTGTGGTTGTCCATGGCCCCTCTCGCGGGAGCTTTCGGTGGCATGATCGCTTCGGCTATCCTGAACTTGAGCTCCGTCGGTTTCTTCGATGGTTGGCAAATGTAAGCAAACAGCCTGTATGCTGCAGGTCCTTGAATAACTGTTGAAAGGATCTTTGCGATCGAAGGAATCGTCACCATGTGCCTTTCTGTCGTGGCCTTTTTCACACTGACTGACCGACCGGACACTGCACGCTGGATGACCGAAGATGAGATACGGATGATAGTTGGCAGGATCAAATCCGAGCGTCTCAACCAAACCGAGTTGCTCGACAAGATTGATACCTTGAAGCTTCGACGCGGCTTCTCCAACCCAATCACGCTTGCGATATCGTTCATCTTCCTGCTTGACAGCATAACTGTCATAGCCATTTCGTTCTTCTTGCCAACGATCGTTCGTACCATTTACCCAGATCGCACCGTCGTCCAACAGCAGCTCTTGACTGTGCCACCGTACGTTCTTGGTGTGGTCTGCACTATTCTTATCACGACCATAAGCTGGCAAATGAACTCTCGGCAGACGCTCATTGCATTCACGGGACCGTTTGTAATTGCTGGGTATGCGATGTTCCTTGCGACAATGAACGCAAGTGTTCGATACGCGGCTATCTTCCTTTGCGCATCAACATGCTTCTCGTTGGCCGCGATGACGAACGCACAAGTCAGCGCAAACGTGCTCTCTGACTCTGCACGCAGCATTGCTATTGGAACCAACGTCTTCTTTGGTTACGTTGGCGCCCTCATCGCCAGTTGGACTTATCTACCTGGCGACTCTCCCCGCTATGCCATTGGAAATGGTATCAACTTGGGTTGCGCAGTGACATGGACAGTCGTGGCGATTTTCACTAAGCTCTGGATGACCCGCGACAACAGGAAGAGGGACAGGAGGCAGCTAGAAGCTCATACAGAGCTCGCATCATTATCAGATGACGAGATCGCGAACCTTGAGTGGAAGCACCCTGCATGGCGATGGAAGCCGTGACTGACGCCACATTCTCCTCAGAGGCCCCAGAGACATTGCTGCGTTTATGGAAGAAGCCCACATGGCTCTTCACGTTTAATCCTGCCACCGAGGGTAGAATAGTCGACCAGGTTCGCAGTGCATGCGACCAGAAATCCCTTCACGACAAAGTTCTCTTCTGAAGTCGGAAGCTGTTTCCAGTGTCTTCCTATGAGTTAGCTACTTGTATTCAATCTCAAATTCACACGACAGAGGCGTGAAGTCGCAAACTTACATGCCTTTGTTCCTTCACAATCGCTCGTCCACTGCAAACAGATTCACCCACCTGATGCATTTCCACGAACATGTCTATCGACTGCAAGCTCTGAGTTGCCAGCTGCTCGACTCAGTCTCTACCAACTTGCAGCCCTCGTTCAAGCAGGCATGGACAACTTCCTCAACACGCAACTGCATCCCGCAGACACTTGCAACATCTGCACCGAGCATTTCAGCGCGACCCATCAGCCTGCGGCGCTGCCTTGCAAGCATATCTTCGGTCATGAGTGCATCAAGAAGTGGCTGAAGGAGGGTAGGGGAAACTCAAATGCTTGTCCAACTTGCCGTTACGTCGTGGTCCCCAAACCAAACCCACGCGCAACCTTCGATGTTGCCTCAATCTGGAAAGCAATATGCGACCAGCCGCCCGAACGCCTCCATGCTTTCATGATGAAGATATGGTCTGGTCTGGAGATACTTTGGCAACGAGAGCCCACCGGTGCCTTCACAGTGACCTCCATTCTCGACCAAGCCATCATTCCCGCCCTTATCAACACTGCACATCGCACCAATGCGCCCGACGATCGGCGGCCAGACTCTCTTTTGGATTGCTACAATCTCGTGGCCGCATCTTGGGACTCTTTGGGTCGCCCCAATGTAGCGACTGGTCTTGCGATCCCGCTGGTTCGGCTCGCACGTTTGATGGCCAGCGCAGGTGCTGTGCTACCAAAATGGCTGACCAAGAACCCGCGCGCAAACAGACTAGTCTGGCGCGCAAATGCCTGTCTACCTATCGGCGAAGTAGACATATCGTGGCGCTACATCATCGAAGCCTCTCAACAGATCGAGTCGCCTTACTTCCCCTTGCTGCACCTCTATACCGTGTTCATCAGCCAGAGCATCGCTCACTTCCCTGCACCGAATCCATATCCCACCAAGCGTCATGAGATCATGAACCTTGTGGTTGAGCGTTGTTGTACAAAGATTGGTGGAGGAGGGGCGGCTTGGAAGGGCAAGCCGGGCGACGAGCTCAAGGAGGTTTTGGTGGGGGTATACGACGAGTTACGAAGGCATCAGCTGGAAAAGAACCGGATGAGTCTGCGAGGTCACGACGGAGAGGATGCGCTGGTCAAGGGCATATGGGCTCTCGCTGGCTGGGGCGGTGGAAGAGGTAACGCGCGCTGATGGCATTGCGTAGGTGGGGCCATTCGAGCCATCTTAATTCTATGTGCTTTATGAAGTTAGCATCCTTGTATCGATCTAGAATGACAAGGACATTGAACGCATACCTGAATTGTAGAAGGATACCAGCATGACTTGCGAATGATGATGCTCACTGGCCGCCGTTAGCGTGTTCCTGGAGGCTTGGCGGATTGCGACGCGTCCATGTCGCGCGGGGCTGCGCGCCTCTCCTCCCGTTGCACCATCAATTGTACGGACTTGTCGGTAAACCTCAGAAACCCACGCGACTCTGAGCCCTCCAATATCATCACCATTGGCTTGTGCAGAATATTTCGAGCATGACTTCAAGCCCGCCGCGCCTGCCGATGCTTGTCTTGTTGAAGCATCTTGTGCAGGTGTGAGACTACGATGAACCTGGCAAGATCGCGACACTACCGCTCACGTTCGCCACATCAGACACCATGGGGTTTCTCCCAAAGATATCTAAGATGAGCTACTTTCGATAACCTTGGAACGAACGCTGAACGAAGACTGAACACAGCCGCACATCTTGCGAAACGTGGAAGCGATCAAGCAGAACTCATTTACGAACAAGGCAAAATGCCTTGCATCGTATCTGCTTCAGAGGGTTAATACAAGACTATCAATACGCTGTCCAGCTCGGATACTCGAAGACGGCAACTGCCAGGCTGCCGGACAGATCATCACGGCAGGTATAAAAGACAATACAAGCACATTAACTCGCTTTGAGCGTACCACTAAGAGGCATTGGTTTAGATTAACATCCTAGACAGGCAACAATTATCCGCCACAGCGGCATTTCTCTCTTGAGGTTTTCGGCAGTCTACGCGAATGCGATGATGTCTGGAATGATACATAACTCTCCTATATAGTCATGTCAAGGTCTCGATACTTTACGACTAGCCTTCATCACATCTGACAGAATGCACTTCTCGTCTCATCTATGGCTGACGACTACAGTCGGATTACTCTCAGCTACTCAATCATCGGCCGAATGCACGCGCGAAGGTCTTCTTGCAGCCGCGAACTCCTATCTAGCGGCTCAGGTTGCGGGCTCTCCTAGCAGTCTCAGCCTCGCGCCCACGAACTTCACATATCTGCAAAACAACAAAGCTTCCAACATCGCGACCAGTCTCCTCTCAACGCCTTTCGTCATCGACCTCAACCGCTCATCCACCGACATCGAAGCATGCGCCAGCTACACAATGTGGATCAGCGCTTCTGGGAACAAACCCTACGTAGTTAGCACCCAGATCCGCCATCTGAACAACGACACGTCGTCCATCAGCTCCATCGATACCGTAGCGGCTACAACCGGCGACCTGTTCTTCGACGCGAAGAAGACCCTCTCCTACATCCGCGCCGAATCGTGGTCTACCCTTCCCACCGCCTCGCGACCATCACGTGCTCTCCTGAAGTCTGTCGGTGACGCCTACCTCGACATGTGGACGAATGCCACTGCTGCCGACACTATACCCTGGGGCACTCAATGTGAGAGGGTGGAGGGAAGCATGTATACCAACCCTTGTGGAGCGAGTCTTCCGCACGGAGGGAGTCAGAAGGCGAATGGCATGAGGCGATACGTTATCGATGAGAGTGTCGGTAGTGTGCAGGTCAGTTGCCAGTTCGATAGCTTGGGAGCTTGGCCGGACAGTCACGAGATAAGGGTTGAGGGTGGGAAGGTGAGATACGTGCATACCGTCACTGTACTGCGGGGTGTCGGCGCTTGAGATGAGCTATTACATTCTTAGTACAGCCATTGCATGGAATAAATCGTCTCAGTTCATGGCTCTTGCTCGTCTACTTAATATCAGCGCTCTTGACAACTGTGCCAAACACATCTGCCAGCTCCGCCAGCGCCACCCTGGTGACCTCGTCACCCTTAACACCAGGTATATCACGGTCGCCGATGGCATCCTCTACAAGAACGACTTCGTATCCCTTCTGGAAAGCCTCACGTGCAGTTGTAGACACGCAGACGTGTGCCATGTAACCAGTCAGGACAAGCTTCTTAACACCCATCTTCTCTAATGTCTCATGCAGAGACGTCTGTTCAAAGGATCCAGGGTAGTTCTTCCAGATCTTCTCTTCTCCGTCCTGATCAGCAATTAGCGACACATTCTCCTAGGACGTCCTAGTGGCCAGCGTACCTGTGCCTTGACCTCCTTGAACTCTTCCGCCAGGTCAGTGCCAGGCGTGAAGACGGGTGCGCCTTCGGGTGTCTGGTGCAGGATGTGGATGATCTTGCCGTTTGCTTTGCGGTACTTGTCAAGAAGGTCGGCAATGACCTTTCCGCTTGCTGCGGCGTTTGTGACGGTTAAAGCACCGGATGACTAGTCGGTAGGGTAGAGTTAGCGATGCGGCGGGGGGGGAGAGAGCGAGTGTGGGCAAGAAGGATATTGGACGTTCAGCAATATATCGCTGCATTCAAAACGAAACCATCCTTGCCGATGAACTGACAGCAGTGGCCTTTCGAGATTCAGGGGGAAAGCATGCAGACCGCTAGATAGCCATGGGTTGTTCCTTACATATTCGTTTTGAGCGTCGATGATGAGAAGGGCAGAGTCGCTCGTAGAAGCCGTAGAGGCGGGCATGCCGAGAAGATCACGGAAAGATGGAGGCGCCATTTTTTGCGTAGGATAGTAGTATGTTGTTGTTCCGTGTGGTGTAGATGAAGTTCGTTATGGAAGTATTGCTGTGATGGCAAATTCGGTGTGGGAAAAAAAAGGAGGTTTAAGTAACAACGAGCAAAGCAGATCCTACGTTGTAAGGTCGTAGTCTATATGGTAAGCAATGATTAATGATCTACTTGGTTCCAGAAGATGTGTATGCTATTCGGGATTTCGGGTTACGACACCCTTTTGGGGTGAGTAGGCGTACCCCGCCTCTGTGGGTACCTGCATGACGCGCTGCCAGGACCTCGGCCCAATGACGTCCAGCCGCCCGTGGGCGCCATACCTGGGCATCTTCAAAGTCTGGTGCTTCACGCGTTGTTTTCTCGACATATCCGGGCTTTTTGGCCCGTAACGCTTCACCTCAAAATGTGCTCACGATTACATTTTCACTGGCTTTGATTGCAATCTAACCCAAGTCGATCCTCCGCTCACACCTCATGCGACGCACCGAGCCATCAGACATGGAAAAAGCGAACTTTAGCAACCCAACTTTACTCGCGAGTGCCTGGATACCCATTGTCGAATGAGAACAATCTTCTCAAACGGCGATAAATGATTGCGACACCCAGCGCTTGTGTGGCCGTAGTCGGCGATGCGACAAGAACGATGAAGTTGCAACAGATGTATGAAACTCTACAACTTCCAGTCTTCTGCCCATACATTCGCCTTGCTGAACGGCAAGACACCTCCCTTCACCATGTACCGCTGAACATCGCTTGGTGGGACGAAGGGGACGGCAGGGCCTAATGCCATTGGCTTGCAACACACAGCATTCTTTACCGCAATCTCGTAGGCTTCCCTGTGATCGTTTGCCACAATCCAGACGCCCCTGGCATGCTCTTTGGTCTCCTCGATGGCGAAAATACCGGAAGCCTTCACATCTCGAAGTGAAGAGCCTTTGGAAAAACGTTGGATCGAATCTCCGAGCCAGTAGACGTTGTGGAGTTCGAGATTACATTTCTGCTGGCGAAGAAAATCAGCGGACTGGTCGTTCTGCTGAGTATCGTCGAGGTGTAGTGTCTCCAAGCGTGACCAGTCGGGAGAGTGTGACGAGCCGCCCAAGAGCCCCATGTGTACCGAACCCTCGTTGCCCAGTCCATCTCCGCTAATGGAAAGATGCGTTATACCCGCGTAGTGCGATGCTGTGTTTATGTTCTGATCGTGCAGAACACCCAAGTCGTGGTCTATGGCATCCAGAATTGACATGTAATGACCAACGTACTTTATCGCAAGTCCATCTCCGAGCTGAGTAGCGGGTATCGGTGACGCGCTTAGATCGACATCACTCAATGCGCAGATTGAACGCGTTTCGATATAGACTTTCAGTTTCTGTTTCCGCATGGGGTTGCGGAGTACGGCATCAACGGCGTGATCAAACGTACTAGCGCATTCTTGACCGAGGTATGCATGATATGGCTCGAACATCAAGCGGCGGCGAGTCCACATCTCGTCTTCAAAATCTTCCGGATCGTGGTCCTTATAGAGCAGCACTGTCTGAAGGAGCTCCTCACGGGAGGGTCGCTCCTGTGCTGGTCGAGAATTGTGGAAACCTTGAACGTGGATCAATTCTTTGACGCCATGAAAGCTTCCTAGTGAGTGCGTCAGGGAGTCGCGTAGCTGGGCAGAGTTGCGCTCTTCATGGCACCCATCTATGAAGTGGAGATAGGTGTTCGAGTTTGGCGGCAGCTCATCGTCACTGTCGGCCTCCCAGTCATCGTGCTGGGTGAGTTCTCCATGGAGCCCAAACTCATCAGGCGGTGTCGGCCATACGTTCTCGAAGATTACCGCCGGGACACGTCCTAGGTTGCAGCTAGGGTTGGTGCTCTGGATCTGCACTGCTTGTGCCATCCTCGAGATGCTACTAAACATAGGCATTATGTAGAAAGTCGTCTCGGAGATAACCCATGCGGGGATGGCCGCGCTCAGGAACCTGTTCACGCGACGTAGCGATGAGATGTCGGAGGCGTCATTCGTATTCCTCGCGATCATAACAATCAGCTCGGGCGGCAGGTCGTCGAGGCGTCGAAGCTGTCCTGGGATATATACGGAGGCAAGGTGAGTAGCGCTCATCTTTACGTAGACGTTGGTTTTTCCTCCGGGTTTGGAAACTGTATCGCTGGCGCCGGTGTATATGCGCTGTAGTTGAGACTGGTCCTGATCAGGCAGCGGATGTGGGAGTTGCAGTTGAGAAGAAGAGAGCTGCGGCTCCCGGTGGGTTTGAATTTGTAGAAGTGAGTAACGGAGGTTTTTGAAAGTGGCTGGGACGAGATTTCACCCTCATGGTTGAAAGGTCGCGCGCCTCTCTCTCGCAGTACACACACACGTTTCACATGCGTTATCCTGAAGCTCTTATTGGTAGTTGCGGTCGCCGGTCAGAGATTTCGCACCTTGTGATGGCACAATAGCGCGCCATTTCATCGTTCAGATGAGATATAGTGAAGGTGAAGGTGAGCCGGCCATGCAACCGAGGTGTAAGCGTCGTGACATCTTGATAGATCTTCTAGGAGCGCCGATGCGCATGGGAGTACTGCTTTCAACCTTCGTAGTGGGGTTGCAGTCTTCCAAGGTTAGGAAGGGATGGTATCATGGCAGCCATCATGTCCAGAGATTAAGTTGGAGATAGAGGCGTGTTTGGAATGCATGCCTCGCCGTTGGAGCATAAAATCGATTGTCAGAGCAGTGAAACGGTAGGTATGCGGCAAGCGCATATATATGATCCAGTGTTCACAATGACTACAGCGCCTGGATATGCCACTGAAGTCGTGTTATGGGATGCCGTTTGTAGCGCAGCTTGGTGATTGCTATGAGCGTGCCACCTGGGCAAGCTGCAAGCAGCGGCTAGGACAAGGCGAGTGAAGGGAAGTGCGCAACTTGCTAGACGCCTGACCTTGATGCAGAGATTCGCTGTTTGGTTTGGTTATCGGAAAAAGTCAACAATTCATGTGCAGCGCAGGAAGACAAAGAGATGGTAGCATGAGGGTGAAAGCGTGTATGAGATCGCGTACGGCGTCAAAAGACGCAGTCGCGCGCTAGTATCCACAGTGGGCCTAGATTTAGTAACGATCGGCGACTTCGCAAACTACGGTGATAAATGAGATACAGGCCCACACGACGAAGTTATAGAGACAGATTGTGGATTAAAGCGTCAAACCAGTCGCGAATCGCTAGGGGAGACATAGTTGTCTCGAAAGGAGTCGGTGTAACGCAGAAAGAAAGGATTAAGATCGAACTATTATCAGCACACTGCTATTATAACAAAACCAAACACTCTCAAGGTGACTGATGACGCCAGTTCGTGCGAAGGCAAATCTGAAACACTTTTCGAAATCCTGTCTAAGCGTGTCAGTAAGCCAGTTGCAAGCTTTTGTGCAGGCTAAGAAACATACCAGCTCAAAGATACGTTCGCCCACCTGGCGCCGCTTCCTTGATCTCTTTGAGATGTTTTCCGTGCTCCTCAATAACTTTCGGGGAAGTCTTCGTGACTTCACCCTGACGAAGCGCGTAAGAGTACCAGGTCTTGAAGCATTCTTTCTGAGAGGCTGTCGGATAGCGTACGCCTTTGGCGCGATGGGCTTGGAGAACCATGGTCTCGAGAGATTGAGTTGCAGCAGGCATAATGATGGCGCGACGGTGAGAGAACAAGATCGGTGAAGCGATGACTGAATGTGCAATACGACGCAGGGTAGATCAGTTCTGAGAGCGAACTCGGAGTAGTATTACTGCAAGCGGATCCGCAGTGAAAATCGCCGTCACGTGATGACAGTAGTCTCAGATCGATTTGCGGAAGCGAAGAACAAAAGTGGAGCAAGTGAGTGTATGAAGATGGGAAGACTTGATGAGGCAAAATGGTCGTGGGCTTACATGTCTTGGTGTTATCTTTTTCCGGCTCTCCATCAGATCTCCGTGACAGGTATAACGGCAGACGTGCGCAGCGGCCTGCCGGT
This sequence comes from Alternaria infectoria, assembly GCF_024043175.1. NCBI lineage: Eukaryota > Fungi > Ascomycota > Dothideomycetes > Pleosporales > Pleosporaceae > Alternaria > Alternaria infectoria. The sequence goes on from NW_026250697.1 coordinate 419,322, forward strand.
GCTCAAGTCACCGAGTATGGATCGAGAGCCATCGTCGGGAGTTTCCCGAACTCTGAATAGCCGTGCACGCCTTGGTGCCTGTCAAATTTGTATGCAGATCTCAAGTCCGGCGTGAATGCGGCAGATGTTGACATTCTGCGCTTGACGACCTCGGGAATGTTACCTGCTCGTTGAACACAATAAAGTGCTGACGTTGCTGTTCCGACTTCGAAAACTTACTCAACAAACTAGGTTATGGGAAAGGGAACAGGTAAAGATGTAAGCATGCGGTGAGATCCGGAACTTTGCTTCTATAGGCGTTATGTGTGGACGATCGGTGTCAAGGTATCAACTCGGGCCACGCGCGGGAAAGCGGGGTCAGTGCAGCGGGCCGAAAGCAAGCTCACCCTAAAGTTCGGCGACGAGCGCCCAATGAACAGGACAAAACGGCAGATACAGGGTGTAATACAGACTTTCGAGCCAGGTCATGCGCAACCCTGGTTCGTGGTTTATCGGGGTCAGAGAACTTTAGCTACTTGAAGCAAAAGCCAAACACCATATTCATTCGAGTAAATTAACCCCAGCGTGTAATCGCCGAGGATCTGTGGGTGAGCGTCCTCCATCAGTGATGTACCTTACTTGTAGGAACATCTTTCCACTTCTGCGGGAGGTCACCTTCATTTCTGCGGAAGACCCTCAAGCCTTCGAACTTTAGGTCACCTTCAGTGATCTCCGGTATCCTGATCATTCCGCTGAAACGCAAGCCACGCTCTTCAAATCTGATATCTCCTTGAGCAATGCGATACGTCCCTGGGTCATAGAATTCGCCAGTCGGATTATCAAGCCGAGCGTCGAAGTGAAGCTGAGGTAACGCGCCAGTATCGATATCAAGAGCAGGAAGGTCTCTAAGATGTCGAGTCTCCACGTTAGCCCGTTTGCGTTCTGGTGTTCTCTCCATAGCCAAGTTCAGTGCTTCCTCGCATAGTCTTTCGACTTCATCGTTCTCATAAGAAGGTGGAGCGCGTCTGCCCCGTCTTTCTGTCGCCGTAGCCCAAAGCCACTCAGCGATGCGATCATCGTCGAGCCCAAGGATTGCCGGGCCAGTAAACTTGCCAAAGTTGAAGTAGGCTTCGAGTATGCCAGATGTAAGCGAAGAAGCACCCAGATATTTGATTGTAATGCTGAGCTGCCCAATGAGATCTGGATGCCTCAGTTGAAGCAACGGACATAAAATCATGTAGGTTCCTGCTACATAACTCATGTAGTTATGTAGCTTAAATCTCCGGTGCTCTTCATTGATTGCCAAGAGGGGACTCATATAGAGTTGAGGTAAGGGGCCTGCAACTTCACGGGGTAGATGGTCCACGTGCTCCGGCGGAGTTGGGGGCGCGCCCGAAGTTTGCGCGATCCAGGATAGTATGCTTTCCTTGTTATCGATGTCCGGCTCAGGAGTAGGCGACGGGAGCCTTTGTCTCTTGTGAGGATGGTCAGAGGCTTCGCCAAACTCTGTAGCGTTCGGTCGTGGCCGTTTTGTCACTGTGGCAGGCAATGTTTTTTTAGTGAGTAGGTTCTTTCGCTGCGTAGCAAAGCACCAGCACCGGGAGGCGTTATGTGGTGTTTTGTTCTTTAGATACTCTTTCGAAGCTGGGTGTTTAGGATATGCTTTGGCCCAAATCTCTTCTAAATTGTGGAAGACTTTGATGGAATGCTCCAAGGCGCTCTGGGGATGGGTTAGGATGATGGGAAATAGATATGTATATTTGGATACTAACAATGTAGTACTTGTCCTCTAGTATTGGGATGAGCTGCACTAGACGCGAGATCATGTCGCGCTTCGTCCAACGAAGTTCTTCACCAGGACGACCGAAACCGCGGAGCAACAACTGCGCCTGAAGCCATTCCTCCGAAACGTCCTCCACTTCGAGTCGCGCGTTAATGAGCTTCTGCACGACATCCTCCTTAAGCTCAAGGTAGCAGTTGTTTATCTGCATTCGTTTGCGCGGGTGAAGCGACCCATTGTATGCATAGGTCATCCCGGCGCAGATCTTGATGGCAGACGATGGTTTGGCCATTGTCGTAAGGAGTTCGTGATGGGGTTCGAGTTTGTGAATTTAGGCTTGTAGTAAGTGATGGCAAGATGGGAGTAACGCTTGAGTGTCGATGCTGTCCATGGTGGCATATCTATGTATATGGGTGCATGGCGACATCCCTGCGGGCGGATGCAGGTCAGGATGCTTGCCGAGACGCGTGTTGGCCTTAGCTGACACTGCGGCATCTGGGACCCGCCGCTCGCCGACCAATGACAAGCGCCGGCCATCTGAAAGCGACAAGTCGCTCTCAGCAGTCAGGCACCTTTCCACAGAATGTCCACGAGTTGTCCCGAGCCTAGCGCGAAGGTTCAGCAAACTGTCAACTCCATGTCCAGGTCCAACTAGGTGGCACAGTGCATCACGATGCTCTCAGTATTGCCGCGCGCATTTGAAGTGGGCGTCGAAGATACGAGTGAGCAGCTTGAAGTTCCGACTCGCGTCATGCATGCAGCTTCTTCTTCTCAACACCTGGGCACACTAGCAGCGACGGCACTGTTACATGCAAAGTGTCAGCATTCAGTGCGGACCCGGCGGGCTGACCCAGGCATAGAGAAGGATGCATCCGCGCATTAATACGCTAACAGTGCGCTGTCTGTAAGGTTTGCAGGGTCTTTCACACCACAGCCACAGATCACGATGACACGCGTTGCGGTGTACATTGATACCTGACAAAGCAACAGTCGAAAGCGGTCAACAGTAGGGCTGGAAAAGAATATTTACATGGCTAAAGATCGCGCGGCACGCCCAGCGCACTGCTGCTCTTACGCCTACTCTGATAACTAGCGACAAAATCTACCCCATTAACATCGGTCAACAAACGAAATCTTCTGTCGGTCAACACTCGTTCCACACCGCCCCATATTCGACCTTCGACGTATCGTAATCCAACCACTTCTCAACGGTGCAAGAATCATCGCTTTTGATTCTGTAACCACAAATCTTTACAGGCGTGTCGCTGATCATAGGAAGGTTGATCTTGCCTTCGAAATACAAACTATCTCCTCGGAATTCGAGATGCGCGGTATCGCCAGAGATCCGAATGGGTCCACCAATGGATGGTCTGTTCTCGTATAGTCGAGCTTCGCAGTCGAGGTCGAGTGGCTTTCGTAAGTCGAGAGGCGGTGATTTAATGATCGCGTCCATAGGTAATCTATTTACTCTTTTGAGCTCTTCTAGAACGTCTCGAAGTCTTTCTGTGTCCTTGTCAATCCTGCATTTCCCATTGCCACCATCTCTTGAACGCTGGCTTTGGTGTCTGTAACACCAATCTTGGACTATGTCAAGGCCAGGCCCCACAACCATGGTGCCTTTCAATAGCCCAAGGTTGAGGTGGGCCTCGAGCAAGCCACGTTCCTGTGTATGGTCATCAAGGCCTTGAACAACCATGCGCAGACTACTTTTTAGTTCTGGGTGTTTATGCTCAATGAGTGGGCACTGAATCCAGTAAGTACCCATAGCCGCAACGAAAGTCTGCTTGGCACGGCACGCCTCGTGCTGGCTCATGAGGCTTTTCTCATCCTCGCTGCGTTCTGGAGTCCATGGGTTTTCGGGTTGCTTCCCCCAATAACTGTTCACATACTCCCCTGCATGTGAGGGTATGGCAGCGTCGACACCGTCGTTTGTGAACTCTTCCGATTTGATCTTCTTAGTGGACAGAATCTCATGGTCGTCTGGGATGGGTTCATCGAGCTCCCTTTTGAGGTCGTTTGCTGCGGGTGGTGTAGATGGAGGAGTGATTGTAGATGGAGGAGTGATTGTAGATGGAGGAGTGATTGTAGATGGAGGAGTGATTGTAGATGGAGGAGTGATTGTAGATGGAGGATTGAATGTAGATGGAGGAGTAATCGTAGATGGAGGAGTAATGTGCCAACCATGCGTGGTGTGCCACTCTGTCGCAAGGTCCTCGAATATCTGTCTCGGATATACTGGCAGCTGCGATGATTGTCAGTAAAACGAATCGACTAAAGAAACTAGATCTGAACTGAAGTAAGAGAGTATGGTACTTGCCAGATTTTCTGCCACGCCGCTGGCTTTCAGCTTTGCCAGTCCTTTCTTCAGCATGTTGATTTGGACCCAAAGTTGTTCCTTGCCCAAGTCCGCAGGGGAAATCACATCCCAGAATAGTGCGTGTCTGCGCATCTCTTCTTTGTTCATGTTGAAAAGCGTGACGAGAATGTTATCAATGCCGAGACGACGTTCTCCATTGATTTTGTACACTGTGCCGTCATATGAGTAGATGTCCCCTTCCACCTTTTTCTTCACCTCGATAACAACTGGATTGGACATTCTGTATCAGTTAGAAGATTGCAGAAATAACAAAGGTATCGTCATGTCTTTATATGCAGAACTTTTGGATCCCTGCAGGCGTTCATACGGACGCGTCGCGCTAGTGACAACTAGTGCTCACTAGAACGCGCCGAAGAAGTAAATCTTCCCCAGCCATCTTCATTTTTGAAACCGTATCGATCACAATGGCTGAGATCCCGACAGTCTTTTAGACTCCATCGCGTTCTTTCGATATTAAATTGTTTCGGTCCGGATCAGGTTATGGTATAGTGTGGCTTCCTGTCATCGGCCTTACTGTTAGCGCGTAGTGTCTTGAGCTCTCAGGGTCAAATGCCACGCCACTATCATCGTAAGAACGCGTTCGCGAAAGCTTTTGTGGGCATGATCGTTGAGAGAAAACTCCAAGGTTGTATGCCATTAGTCTATCCGCAATTTGCTCGTCTCGTGCCAACGTTACCTGCTTAGGTATATGACTGTTACGGTGAGGAGTAATCACCACCTCTAGGTTTTGTTAACGTATCTCGCGCATGTACTATTGTTGGAAGCTTTCATCCCCAAGCATGACGTCTTGCAGAATTTCAGATTTCCTTTCGATATGCTAATCAATACTTCGTGCTTAGGTAGTGTCTTTAGCATATTCACATCTAGTCCGGAAGCGATGCTAATCTTCCGGAATAATAGAGACCACGAATAGATATTCGCAAGGTTTGTCAACGTCCAACTGCGAGATTGTTAGCACAATCACTTCATATCAGCCAAACACTTGCTACACTAGACCGGACAGATAAAGAAGGCGCCCGTTGGCCTACAGAAATGCGACGCATCTATTGTTTTGTGTTCACTACAGGATCTCTACTATAATCATACGCTATATAAAAAACGAACAGAGCCATACACACATATATACGTCGCCCACATCGTTTGCAATGGCGTGTCATCACCCGAGTGATGGATTCCAAGATTTGTTTCACATCAGTGTATGGATCTTTCACCACTCTCATGTGCGTACGATCGCGCCTTTGCCAAGTAATCGCGGATATGGCCACCTCTGCTATGCTTACATTCACTCTCGGCCTCATCCGCAAAAGGTGGAACCACAGCCTGGGTACTTCAGACGCGGTGATTATGGACTTCTCAGTTCAACTACACCTGCGGTACCCAACCATCACATACTACTCGTCTGTCTCTAACAGACCGTCCCGCTCCCACTGCAGGACACTTCAAGGGAATAAGAGGGCCCTCCACAAACACACGCCCGGCCGCCGCCATCATGCCTCTCCCACCTCTGACCAAGGGACAAAAGAAGGCAGCGAAGAGAGCTGCCAAGAAACAAGGCGCATCAGCTACTAAGGAGGCTCCTTCGAGTAACGTAAAGTATACACTAGTCGGTACTATCGAGCCTGAGCGGTTCGACACGCCCGCCATTTCATTCTTACCTACCCAGGATAGCGCAACATCGACACGGGATGTTATTGTTCCCACTTCTCAGCACTCCAGCCTTATGTCGCCTGGAAATTTCGACGCTGCTCCATCTATCTCAACTGCCTTACAGCAGCTACCACCATTGAGCACTGATGTCACTGGGTCTCGGTCTTCAGGTCCTTCGCCTGCGTTGTCCGCACTGCCTTTAGAATCCCTGGGCAGCTTCAACGATAGCTTCACCTTCAAAGCTCCCACTGGCGTTGCTACCTTTGGTGAACGCTCAAATGTCACTGAAGTTTCCAACCACGAGTATGGATCGTCTTTCCCCCAGATTGTTGAGGACATTGAGGATGAAGGTCCAACTTCATTGGCTTTCAGCGAAGCCTTCGTGAAAGAGCTAGGTAGTCCTACGTTTACGACCGCCGCAGCATCAAGCAAAGCTTTCAAGGAAGCGTTATCACAAAAATCGGAAGCGACAGAGTCATCGATCTTCACGCGGCTCGAGGATGCCACAATTGACAACGGTGTAGCCCTTGTGTACAGACATAAGTTTCCTTCCACAGCTGCTGATATCGAGAGAAAGCCGGAAGTATCGTCAGCCTGTGCGAACCATGAATGGGCTCTTGTACCATACTACAGGCCTAGGCCACTGAGCCTTACTGTGGGCTACAGAATGGACCAAAGTCTTAACGAGAACGGCACCGACCTGTCACTCGAGAGCATACTCCGTGGTCGGATCTTCTTAGCAAACGCAGATGGTGTAGTCCAATGCATCGCATACGAACAGCTTCTACATGACGTGGAAACCATCAAGGATGATGGTGGGTCAGACTTTGAGTCGATCGCTTCTCCAAGCAAGGGTTACCTCGAGCACTTCAGTGGCGCACATAATGAGACTTCCGGGAGTATTGACAGTCGCATTGAGGACGCCCATTTAGACCTCGGCATCCGCGACAGACCTCACGATATGGAGGGCAGTGCGGAACTGGGAAACCTCGAGGTGCCCGACCCTGAAAACAAGTATGGTTTCGATCGCGAAGAGCTGTCGAGCTGTCCGGACGGTTCGGTCGATGCTATATCGGTCAGTACTGAGAAGTGCGAAGTGGTTGCGACGCAAGACAACAAAGGAAAGATCCATGACGCACCACTGAACGAGGTCTCCAACGAAGATGTTGCGGAGACAGTATTGACTAGCTCTCAGGTACCTGATACTTCCGATTGTGCTTCCGAGTTGAGTCGCATGCGTCTAGGTACGGAGCCCCTCTCCTCCTACCTTGAAGTCATGGAGGCCGAAGAAAGCGGAAAGGCTACTCGACACGCCGTGGTCACCGCATTCCTGAAGCTTGTCAATAGCGAGCGAAAGAAGCGAGGGGTTCATGCTCTACCGTCTCTATACACAGCACATAGTGTGCTGAGCAGTGGCATCCTTCCGCATACAATCAGGCTTGGTACTACGACTGTTGCATCGTTCGTTGCACAGCTGTGCTTCGATGAGAGGGACGAGGTTGAGATCGTTGACGTGAATGCGGCCTGGGATCGACTGGGTCGTGAGGAAGTGCAACAGCAACAGACCGCTTCAGGAGGCATCGTGGGCGTGTTGCGAAGAGCTCTAGCAGGCTCACATGAGACTGCGAGTTTGGATAAGCCATGCTTCAAAAAGTGAGTCTGCGTGAATGTAGAGAAATATAACGTCGTTACATATCGTCTCTTGCCGTGATCAGAGTCATCTAAGAGTTCATACTGGCTTTGTATCGTGAAAAGAATACCTTGGTAGTATAACACAAATCCGTTCGAAAGAGTTTTACTTCCACTCTCTCTGCGAGATAAGCAATCAGCTGCGTATGAGCGTACTCAAACTCTTTGGCTAGATCTTCACGCCAGCTAATCTTGCACTGAGAAATTTTGCACGCATCATTCGCACGAACCGGATAGCTGATCTCCCAGGTCGTATAGCCTGCGCAGCCGCAGTGTGGCAAACGAAGACAAGGCTTGTCAGGGGTCGGTGGTAAGCAGGAGCTTTGGTGGGCCATGAGATGACTCCGGGAATCGTACTCGGCAAGATCTGATATCCACAACGCGTAGATGAAACAGCACAAGATCTTGGAAGTCCGATATCGTAGATGATAGTAGCCAGACTAGTCACACAAGGACAAGACTCTACACCGATATACAGCAGCGGCTGAAGTTGATGTTGCCACACACCAAGATGCAGATACTCCTTTCCACCGTGACTGTGGTGTATTACTGTAAACCGGATGCAATCCCTGCCCACGTCCTTCATGTTTCCTTCTTCCGCGATGATGCCGTGATAGCCATCGGATGGACCGACCCTGATCTACGCGCCATCAAGGACATGGCTGGGTAAATTCGTACGACGTCCAGATGCCACCGGCTTGCCAGCTAATATGAGGCATTCGGCGGTCTTGGATCTAGAGAACTGGGCAAGTTGCGCGACCTACAAGCGCAGCCGTAGTGCCCCGATGCTGTACGCGAAGCCGTTAGTGCTATATACTGGTGGTCGCTTCGAGTGGTGTTGCACCAGCAGTTCATCCTGTAGTCCATGTTGTTAGTCAGATACTATCGTGTCGATCGCCTAACTGAGTACAGGCGATCAAGGCAGAATGAGAGTTCGCGAAGTCATGATCTCCTGAACGCTGAGTGTGTGAACTGTGAAGATTTCGCGAACTTCGTTACACTTCCAGGGGTGCCTTGACCTGTCAGTAATAACACCACCATTATGCGTTCATGTAGTGCATAGTAACATTGTTTTCATGTGCTCACCGACCTCGAGATCCACTCATGCACTCCACACATCATCTCCGCTCAAGATACCCACCGCGCTTGGCATGTCTTACCAGGATCGGTAGAAAAGCCGGCTACTATAAATCTTGGCAGATCCTCTTCATCCGGTGGCTATCCTGAGTTTGCCGAGGCTTCCCGCCATGAGCGCCCAATGTTTCATCACGTGCGCCACTGTCGCTAACAATATCATCGCCTACATGACATTAGCGCGGCGGGTGTTCCTTCCAAGCTTCGTTGTCTTCCGAGGAGTGTGGGGTAAGGCGACCACCTGTACCCTAGTGGCGTTCTTTTATATTAACATCCTGTGAACCGGGTTGAGAAAGCGCGTAAAGCCCGGATCAGCGATATTATCTTTGTGGTGTCGTGCAGATGGGTGCAAGGGGCATGGATCTTTGTGCTCTTCTATCTTTTCCATGATTACCGAGGCCGGCCACTGAACGGTGCAGCTTGCCGTGTTCGTGGTTCCTAGGCCGTTCTAGTCAGTGCGCTGGGCGTGCTTTTCGAAATGAGAGGACTGGAACACACCATCGTCGTTGACACCAAGACGGATGTAGACAGAGGCGAGATGATACCTCATGACCACCAAAGGCGACTTCTTCCAGCGATTCAGGCTCATCTCCACCTCGAAGTTGACATATAAGCTCGTTGCTTCTCGCAGTTCAGTATCATCACCGCATCCAGCACAGATCTCCAACTCAGCTCAACATGGTCTCTTTCAAGTCTCTCCTTCTCGCCGCTATGGCTACCACCAGCGTGCTCGCCGCTCCCTTTGACTTCCTCACTGAGCGTGACGATGGCAACGCAACTGCTCTTGAGAAGCGTCAGTCCACTCCCAGCGCTGAGGGCTACAACAACGGGTACTTCTACTCGTGGTGGACTGATGGCGGTGGTTCCGCTCAGTACACCATGGGAGAGGGCAGCAGGTACTCCGTGACCTGGAGGAACACCGGCAACTTCGTCGGTGGCAAGGGATGGAACCCTGGAACCGGCCGGTATGTCATCTGGAAGAACTAAGCTTCATCATTTGCTGATCTCCATCCTAGCACGATCAACTACGGCGGATCTTTCCAGCCTCAGGGTAACGGTTACCTTGCCGTCTACGGTTGGACCCGCAACCCGCTTGTGGAGTACTACGTGATCGAGTCCTACGGCACCTACAACCCCAGCAGCGGATCCCAGCGCAAGGGCAGCTTCACGACTGACGGCGGTACCTACGACGTTTCCACCTCCACCCGTACCAACCAGCCCTCCATCGATGGAACAAGGACCTTTCAGCAGTACTGGTAAGTTGACAAGCAACATGTGGGCGTTGGACGCGCACTAACAACCTCCCAGGTCTGTCCGCACGCAGAAGCGCGTCGGTGGCAGCGTCAACATGCAAAACCACTTCAACGCCTGGGCTCGTTACGGCATGAACTTGGGCCAGCACTACTACCAGATCGTTGCCACTGAGGGTTACCAATCTTCTGGCAGCTCGGACATCTATGTGCAGACTTCCTAAGTCAGGATGGGTCGCGGATAATCGGATGAGCAGTCGGTGTGCAAGAACAGACAATAGCGGCGCTTCGGTTGCTGTCCGAATTAGACTGTAGATACGGGCGATGCGGGTCGTTCGAACTAGTCCGTAATATGTCAATCTAATCGCTCGTTCAAATATCGTTCGCCTTGAACTCCCTGCATTGACTTCCTTTTCTCCTATATCCCTGCAAGCAGACTTCCAAGCAATCATGTCGGCCACCTTCTAGAATCGGCCAAGCTTTCCTCGTGTTGTGGCTGCATGCCAAGCTCAGAACGTGGCTGCCAAGGTAGGAGATATATTACTTGTGGGTCATGATCTCGCAAGCGGAAATAACGCCCATCAACCGAGAAGTCGTAAGGGGTGGCTGCATGTGGCGTCGAACTGTGATAGAAGTCCTCGTTACGGGTCTCCTCTTCCGTAAGGCCTTTAATTCGTAGGGCTAATCTTCGGGCATGAGGAAATCGAGTGCTGAGCAAAGTTGGACATATGCCATGGCAACGCCCAATCCCCGAGGACGCGCTATGTTATCGCCAGTACACGGTCGACCGGACATACAACTGCATGGTATCAACACTGTGATGCTGTTAGTCGAGTGACGATGGGACACAACGATGTCTATGAAGAAGAACGCAGTGCAGCAACTTCCCCTATCAAATAGTGAGACGCCGTTGCCCATGTTCACATCTGCAGCCGGCTTCTTGCCGATGGGTCCATCCGCTCGATATATTATCGTCGATCGCGGTGATCGCGATGATCGCCACAAGGAGAGGGGTATGCAGTCGACGACATGTGTTCGTTGATAGTCACCATGTCTTCGACTGACTGTAGTGAACGTGGGTGATGGTGGCAGACGCGTCAATGTTGGAAGTATGACGATGGGAAGTCACGGATGCGCCTTACCCATTTGGGCGCACTGGTACGCAAGCCACCCCAGAGATACACCTGGGCAACATTATTTATCACGGCAACGGAGACAAGCAAGCATCGCAATACTGCTACATCGTTATCATATCTTCATTGAGTGGTGTATTTCCCCACCATGTACATGTATCCCCGTCTCCTTTTATATACCTAGGTACAATGACATCTACATCTTATTGAACACATTCGTACCCGTAACATACTCCTCAGTCCCCTCTCTCCTCCGACTCTCGGTGACATTCTCATAAGTCTCCTCCGTAACAATAAGCTCATCGCTCAAACTCTCCAACAACACACTGCTCTCCGCTTCCGCGCCGGCCATGTAATCGAAGCTCTCGCCAGACTCACTGCCCGCCTTCTCGAATACATCAGCACCGCCGTCGAACCACCGGGCTTGCTCGCCTATCCAGTCGACTCCACCAGTGCGTCGGTCACGGCGTACGACTTCCTTTTCTTCGAGAGGTAGTAGAGGGAGGTCGGTCTTGGGAGGGAGGATGGTGCGACGGTGCCAGGCACCGAGGAACATGCCTTCGGGGTCGACTTCGTTGCGGACGCGGTTGTATTCGTCTAGGTCGTTGCCGTATACGGAGGAGAGGTAGGCGTTATCGACGGATTGAAAGTTCTTTGCCCAGTGAGGTCGGCCATTGTACTCTTTCATCAGGTGTTCAAAAGCTTGGTAGTAGCGTTCACGGCAAGGGGGGTCCTGGCCGTAGGGACGGTAGAGCGTGGCATTAAGGTACAGAGCGGGTTGATCGGGATATGAAGTGTCAAGGAATGGACGCGGTTCTCGGTTGACGGTGTTTGCGATGCGAACTTCGATAGGCGAGTGGACGTAGAGGCCTTTGGTGCTGAAGGGAATGCCGGAGGATTGCTCGTCACCGTGCAACCAGTCTGTCAGTCGCGACAGTACCTCAGGACCTTTGTCGAGTGGAACGCTCCATTCGTTGACGAACTGCGAGTAGAGACAGTTCATCAACAGCTCCGTGCGTTGCTCGCCAACGGCAGAAATGAGAGCGCCGTCTTTGAAACCGTATTGCATGCCGAAGACGAACCACTCAACCCAGGGCAGGAAGCGCGGGACATACTGCGATATCCAGAGGAGAATGTGATATGTGTGGAAGCCGACGCTACCGCCATACCAGTTGTACTCCGGCTGCCGATGTGCCTTGTCCGTCTTGTCTGCCCGCCATACGACTGCACGCTTCATGTACGGTAGCCACCATACTCGCGTGAACTCGCTCGATGTCCAGAGCCCGTTGTTCCAATCTGCCAAAACGTCTTCAATCGGTAATATAGTCTGTATCCATTCGACGTTGTTCGCTTCGATCATCTGGAACTCGATTTCGACGATAATGCCCAATGCGCCCAGCGAGACGAGCGCGGCCCGGAAGAGATCTGGCGATTGCTGGGGTGAGCAGCGTACAGCCTGGCCGTTCGCGAGTACTATTCGAAGGCTCTGAACGCGGTCGGAGAGGAGGCCGTGGTTGTACGAACTGCCGTGCGTCGCTGTCGCAATCGCGCCCGCCAGCGATTGATCGTCGATGGATCCGAGATTCGGCATCGTCAAGCCGTGGCTCTTCGCTTGGAGGTTGAGGTTATGTAGGCGTATTCCAGCCTGCACAGTCATAGTCTTGCGCTCCTTGTCAACGTTCAACACCTCCTTGTAGTCGTCCAAGTTGATCATCCATGCCGAGGTGCATGTTATATCTGAGGGTGAATGTCCGCATCCTACAGTAACTACGCGCCTTCGCATACGTCTCGCGAGGTTAACGACCTTCTGCACTTCCGGAAGACTCTGCGGCCGGATGTAGAGCTCCGGCCGCGAATGGAACGTCCGAGCCCATGTGTGATGGATGTGTGACTGCGATGCGCGGAAGGGAACGTCGGGGTCCGTACGGTCCAACTCGATATTGAAGCGTGGCGGCATCATGACGCCGGATAGAGGCGACTGCGCCATCCTCGTGGTGTTGAGAATACACGATGCATGAGTCGAGATGATGGCGTACACATGAAAGATTGTCGCGATCGAAGGGTCCAGATGACGTTAGCGGCATATCAGTCTGGACCCCGCCAGAGCACGATAATATCTCGGAACTATCTCGGGAATATCGCAGCTTTATGTCCAGGCCAACATCTGAACGCGCATGCCTTCCTCTAGAGTGCACTCTCCATTCACGAGGTTTGACAACTAAACATTGGCGCAAGAGTATGAGGAAATGTATCACTGCATTTTCGAGTGCTGGACTTTGAATTCGATAGAGGCTTTGGCATCGAGGAATGAGTTCCATTAATGAGATTAAATGACAAACGAGGGACCCCATTACCCCAATACTGAAGTACTGAGGCGTTTTCGTCGGTACTTCAGCATTGGGGTAATGTGGTCCATTATTCGTCATTTATTTTCATCGAACTCGACAACTCGTTCCTTTAGTTCCTAGCAGCGATACATGTCACGAGATTGCGCCCGCCAAAGCCATCCTCATCGTCATCATTCGCCGCCGCCATACTCGATCCTAGACGATCACTCCCATCAATCCCATACCCCATCTGCCCCTCTACAACTTACTCAACACCTTCTCCTCCCTCCCCTTCAACCCAGGATGCTGCGTAATAACCGGCCTAGTAACCGCAAAGAAAGCCGTTCCACCCGATTTGCTCGAAAACTGCGCCTTAGAGCCAACGTGGAAGAAAGCAAAGTCGCCCGCAACAAGGTGGTGTGTGACGCCGGTCGCCTCGTCTAATACGTCGATTTGGCCGTTGAGAACGTACTTGGTCTCTTCGTAGTCGTAGGTGGGGATGTTGCGGGTGGGGCCCGCTTTGATGCGGTAGAAGCCTGAGGTCAGGTATGTGGGGGAGTCGGTGGTTTGGGTGCGGATGCTGGGGTGCGTTAGATGGGGGTGCTGGGTACTTGGTGGGGTGAGGAGAAGGGGAGATTGGTGTTTTGTGGTGTAGTGATTTGGTGGACTTACGAGTGGAAGTCTGCGACGATGGCGCTCTCGCCCTCGGGGATGGGGATGTACTCATGGCCCGCGCCCTTGATGATGGTGAGAGGTACGTATTTCTGAGACACTATAGAATGGTAAGTATGTGTTTCCTAGTCGACGCTGAATTGATTAAGGTGGTGTCGCTACTTACTGGCTGGTGATGTGTGGGTTGTGTTTGAAGGAGAAGTTGGGGGATTTGGAGTTAATTATCTAATGTTCAGCGACAACTACCGTTCTTCATATACATCGAGCAAGGTGCGCCTGAGTACTACTTTGGCCCCGTTGAGCACTGATTGCTGCCTACCCCTTCTTCTCCTCTCCGTGATATTTGTCCGCATTGGGTAAGTCGTGCCGGGCAGCCTAGCGTAGACAACCTGACCTTGTAATCGTCGAATGTAGCTTGAGATCCACCTCACATTAAAAGCCGATTGGAGACCCGACGTTAGATCTATCGTGTATTGCGTGCTATGCGGTGAGATTCGTGGTGCAGGTACGGGGAAGGGACCTGGCGCTAGCGCAATCTAGATTGAGCTGTCATCACATCTCCATCTTCACACGCAACAATCTTCCCACATTTCGTGGCTGTCCCCTAAACATATAGCGAACAGTAGTATACATGCAGAGTAAACACGTGTACGAAATGACGAGAAAGCTAAACACAAGCCCCATCTCTCAGCTCGGACCGACAAGAAAGTAACAACGTCATAACCACAACACCCCCCATCATCACGGCGCCAACCCATCATCCTCATAATGAAACAACTCCCTCAGCCACCCCCAAGAGCCCGCATACAGCCGCTCCACACCATGCGTCTCCAAAAAACACAGCGCCTGATCCCAAGGCAAACCCCCCTTCCTCATCAACCCCTCCTCAAGTATACTTTTAAACTGCGTGTCCAGCGGCCGTAAAAGGCGCGCGATCTCTGCAGGTGAAATACTGGTGGTGTGGATGTTGTTCTGCGTAAAGGTCGTACCGGTGAACTTCCAGCGGACGGCGGTTTGGATGATCCTGAAGGCTATTGTGTAGCGGGAGTAGAGGGTGTCGCCGGGCATTTCGTATAGGTTGGTGATGTGCGTGTGCATTATGTCTACGAAGTTGGCCATCGAGCCGGCCGTACTGGGGGCGGTGGTCGGGATATGGGATAAGATTTTCTGGGTTTCCGACTCGATCGCGGAAGACTTGGGGTCGATGTGCCAGCGGGTGAGAGGATCCATTGCTGTGATAGACAGTCAGGTCTCAATCATTTATGAACTTGGTGGAAGGCGTCTCACCTGCTTCCGCAAGGTCGAACGCTTCGAGTTTCTGGAAGATGGCAAGGCAATACTTCTTCGTCGCGTTAAGGTGCTGTTTCCTCCGTGTTAGTCTACGGCTTGAATCCCGGGTCACCAGGACTTGGTCGCTGAATATATTGGCAACCTTTTCGTATTCATGTACATGTGTGTACTCCTTGTCCGAGGGTTCTTTCCATCCGCGAAGGTCTGGACGCTGGAGTTCCAAAGCATCGGCGGCGTCCTTGCGATCACATGCTCGCAGCAGACGTAAAGCATCGTTGCAGCGATCTTGCCAGTCTAGTAGTTGTATCTCGACTTCTTTCCTTTCGGTGTATTCCTTGCTCTCATATGGTGTTGGAGTCGCCCCATCCGTTGACTCTGTTGTGGAACTTCTTGTGCTGATAGTGGGAAACAGCCGCCGCAGCGGAAGCGAGGACCAAAAGGCTGGTACACTTGACGGAGGGTTGCGTTTGCGTATCAAGTCGTCACAGTCGCCGCTGAAGTGATCTCGACGAGGACAGGTGAAGCATACGACTTTCTCCAGATTCGCGCAGTCCAGTCTAGAAGTGGTTCCCTGCTTGCAGCCGTCGCAAAGATGCATTGTTGGTATAGCCGCATCGGGGTCGTTTTGGGTGTAGGACATGCTACGTGGGTGGTGAGTGAGAGGGAATAAGAGATGCTGAGGCAGATGCGACCTGTAATAAAATTGATTAGATGGGAGATATTGATTTGAGGGCGAAACAAGAACGCAAGATGAACGACGCGGGTACCCGTGACGCCAAGCTCCTGTGTTACCCAGGTAGCAAACGGACCTTGAGGTGACCGCAAGTTGGGCAAAGCGTGACAAGGTACTGAACGTCGTGGCTATAGATCTCTCGCATTTTGCACTTTATACGAGATCGACGAGACTTCCCTATGAGCAAACGATTCGTCGTTTCCTATGACCATGGCCAAGACGAGTAGTCGAGCTGAGAAGGTCCCGGAACGACACACACTATCGTTCTTATTTTCGGGGGTGAAAAGCCACGGCTTGTTCGGTTGCATGTTAATTCGTACTGTCGTAACGCGTGTTTCCTCGTCCGTCTCATGGGCCAACGATTACCGCAACGGGATACCTTCATCCCCATCATCGTTCAATGTGTCCATCTCGTCTCCGCCAAACCCTTCACTACCCACATCATCGCCGACATCAAAGCGCATAAACTTCTCGTTCTTCGCCTCGGCTGCATTACGGTTAGCATTGCCTTCTTCCCCAGACGGGTCAAGAGATACTTACTACCCCACTCCACAACCTGTCCATCTTGAACCTCGCAGTCCTTGAGAACAGTCTTGTCGCCGTCTTTAGCATCGCCACCCTCCATCTTACATCTCCGGCCCAGTATGCAGTCTGTGAGTTGTACGTTTGGTCCAATTTCGACTCCGTCCATCAACAGACACCGCAGCAACCTTGCGCCCTCGCTGATCTTGCAGTTTGGACCAATGACGCTTTCCTTGATGTTCGTCTTCTCTTCTACGATGACGTTGTCCGCTAGCAGTGAGTTCTCGGCTTCTACACGACACTTCCGGGGGATGGACTCCTTGTGTACGATCTTTGACTGATGGGCGAATGGTGATGCTGCTTCTTTGCCGACTTCTTCAATCGACTGCAGCTTTGCTAGGCGGAGTGAGACGGTAAGCAGAAGATGTGAGTCGTCTACACGGCGGATAAGAGGTTCGGCTGGTCCCGATGGTTGGACGTAGGCAAGGATCGGCGGTACCGTAAGTTTCGTATTCGAGGTGAGCGATTTCGCGGATTCGGGTATACTGGATGACTTTGTGACTCTTGACGCGAGTGTCGTGGGGGCCTTTGAGTCGGATTCTG
Organism: Alternaria infectoria; assembly: GCF_024043175.1. Lineage (NCBI taxonomy): Eukaryota > Fungi > Ascomycota > Dothideomycetes > Pleosporales > Pleosporaceae > Alternaria > Alternaria infectoria. Next base: position 436,458 of record NW_026250697.1, read on the forward strand.
TGTTACCGCCTGAGTATGTGGTGCTGAATTTGGATACATCGATCTCTTCCTCGACAACTTGCGACCCGTGGTCTGACTCCTCGTCCTCGCCCTGGAGTATTTGTCGCAGGCCCAACTTGTCTCCCAGACCGTTTTGCCAGCCCGCCTTCGCCCACCACCCCAAAACCTCCTCGCTGATACTCTCGAACTTCTCGTTCTTCTTGATCATCTCAATGACCCAGTATGGGAAGAAGTAGATGTGTGCATCGCGGTGGGTCGTGAGCATTCTTATCCGCGCGTGCTGGCGAATGAGGGAATGTCGCAGTGGGAATGTCTTGTTCTCCTCGGTGATGTCGTTCAGCGTGTCGGTGGGTACGGAGTAGACCAGTTTCGAGATGTTGCGGCGCAGCGAGTCTGTCGGAACAGGAACGATGGACGTAGGTAGCGGTGTTGTCGCAATGAAATCTGTCTCCTCCTTCTTCCTGCTGCCTTCTCCCTTGGCCTGGTACCACACACCCATGCCGCCTCTTCTTCCGAGCTTCTCTCCGCCAGCACCGAAAGCAATCTTGCTGCCGTTGTGATCTAGTCCTCCACTAGCTCCTGCGAACCCGCCCTGTTCTACCATCCAGGCGTCTGCCAGCGCCGTGCCGTCCAGTTCGCATACGAGATCGCACGGCAAAACTATGAAGTCGCCCTTGATTGCATTTTGTAGCTCAGGTAACCGGAAGAGGTCGCCAGTACTCGTCTGATGTGAGAGGTCTTTCGGCGCGAGGATGTCTGGCTTCGGCGAAGGGAGGGTTGTGAGATGTGGATTTTGCGACATGGCCGCCTCGATGGCTTCTAACGACTCTGGCGGTGTCACGACTGTGATGTCTAGAGTATCTTAGTACAAATAGAGAGAACAGATGCGCGTAGTGGCATACCCGTGACTCCCATGCGGTAACACCATTCCAGAGGATACCAGACCATAGGCCTGTTGGCAATGGGCAGCAGGGCCTTTGGTATTTCCTTGGGCGTGGATGTGAAGGTACTGAAGGAAGCACCAGGGCCACACAGAATGAGGGCCTGGAAGCCCGGCGCGGGCAGACTCGTCGCGTGAGGCATCGTGGTGTGTGCGGTGGGTGTCGCGATATGAGTGTAGAGATGTAGCACTGGCCTATCTCGATATGGTCCGGATAGGAAGGTACTGCTTTTGGCTTCGCTTGCGAGGTGGTAATGGCGTATATCCGCCGAGTGATGCTGCAGGTACAAAGGCGTGTGGGGTGTTAGAGTCACCCCGCCGCCAAAAGTTCGAGGGCGGCTGACTCGCGCACAGTCGCCGCAGCCATTCGGCGCGTGTCAGGCAGGCAAGCAAGCTTCAGCTCCCAGCCACTCGCCCTGGCGTGCCGGCCGTCAACAACAGGGAAGCAGCCGAGCGGCAGCGGCTGACGACCAAAACAACGCCCGACCCGCCCACGAAACATTTCACGATACCATGACCTGACGACCATGTCGTCCTTCAACTACGACCGCTACGACCGCCGCCAGAACAACTCGCGCAACCGCGGCGCCCTCGGCTTCTACGTTCCTCTGATCCTCACCGTCACCGTCGCAACCGCCGGTCTCGCAGCCTGGGTCTGGAGTGCGCGCGAGGACAGCCGCGACTACTCGTCCGATGACGATCTCTCCTATGGCGAAGATTCGGCCCACGAAAAGCGACAGGGCAGGGCGCCTGCTGCACGCGATGTCTCTGGGTTCCCTGTAGGGGAAGGGGGCGGTGAGGGCTATGGCTACGGCGATGGCACGCTGCTCGGCCGCGCACAAGGCGTCATCCGTCGCACACCATCACCGCAGCAGCTCTTCGATACCGTGAGCAAGAAGACAGCTGCGGGCTGGGCCGCGGCGGGTGCTGCAGCTGGTGCGGCACTCGCTTCTATCCGCGAGGAAGACAAGGACGAAGCTTTTGGCGACCACTCTCGATGGAACGAAGAAGCCACCATAAGGAGGAATGTTGAGGCGCAGAGCCGGGACAGCAATGCTGCAGTCGATGCGCAGGCACGAAGCTTCGCAGCGAGCGTGCGGAAGGCTGAAGGCAGAGGCGAGGGCTACGGAGGAAGGAGGAAGACGGTAGTCTTGGTCGTCAGCGCTGAGAGCCTGGACCGGTTGGACGACGACGAGGGCTCATACCGCGAAGAAAACGCTGTAAGCATTGCATCCAGTCTGCCTTCTCACGTGCCCAAAACTAACAGCTCGCAGACCATCCTCTCCCACCTCCCCGACACCGACTTCTCCCGAACCAAGCTCTTCGTCCTCATCTACTCCCCATCGCTGCGCTCGCGCCCACAATCCCGCGCCAACTCTCGCACTGGTTCGTCTTCGCTCGGCGACTCATACTCTGCTATCAGCACACCTGCACGCACACCAGGCGAGGAGCTGTCGTCCGTTGAACCCGTCATCTATACACCCGCACCTAGCACTCGGGGCTCTGACAACTCGCTGTGGAACACACTCCACTCGCAGGCCCTCCGCCTCGTCGAGGACCCAGCCATGGTCATGCCTTTCAACACCACGACTGGCTTCGTGCACATGCTCAGGCATCTCGGACCAGAGCTTGTCTACGTAGTCGACGCATTGAGCGGCGTGAACGGTCAGAACATCGACGACATTAGGAAGTGGGTTGGCCAGACCATTGTCGTTGTTGGCGGTGATGGCACTGGCCTTGGCGGGCTCGTTGACACGGACGACGAGGGCCCCATGCGCAAGGGCAAGGAGAGCGAGCACACTGTTAGGTGGTGGCAGGTTCGCAATGACATGATCGGGCTGGGCAAGGGCGTCGAGGTGGTGGATGCCTCTAGGCTTGAAGACGACTACGAGAGGAGGGTCGGTGGACGCGAGTAGATTCGCTTGCTTCTGTACTGGCCTGGAGTTTACCATGTTACCGATGTGTATAGGGACCTTTCGCGATGCTTGTATCTGATTAACGACGAATATACCATGCTTTTTGACAGACTGGGCTCATCACGAAATGACGTTGTGCGCAACTAAAGACAAAAATATGAGAACAGTGTAGGCCTACGCAAAGCCCATGACGCGGGCTTTGCTGCATACACAGCATTTTATCTTGACAACAACCTAATCCCTAAGACCATGTAGACGCCTGCCTTGAAATTTTCCTTGTGAAGCCCGCTGGGAACGCCTCAACGCCGATTTGAGAGATGATAGCGCGAGGAATCTACATCTGAACTCGGAGCAGGTAGCGGAGCTTGACCTGAGCGACGTCATAGGCAATGTACTCGTTGTACTGCAAGTACGCGTTGGGCACGTTGGTAGCACCGGGTGGTGTCGATACATCGGGCTAGTATGGTTAGCTGTGAAACTAGATATGGGAATGCGAGCTTGCTTACCATCATGCAGCCCTTTAGGGCTGGGTTCACGCAACCCGCGTCTTTCCACTTTCTCGGGCCAGTCTGTCCCATACCGAATGTGCTGTGTAGGCCTTTCTTGGCGGCGTCCTCCCCAGCAGTGTACGACGCGTCGGTAAGCTCGTGCATTGGGTTGCCGAGCTCAGCTTCACAGAGAAGAAGCAGGGCAGTGCCTCCAGAATTGTACGAAGCGCAGTAGTTGGCGGATTTTGAAGACATATCGGCGAGATAGATACCTTTGCCAAACATGTATCCGCTGACAGGGGCTTCCGGTGGAGCGATTCTGAGACCTTGACCCAAGATACCACCATAGTTGGTGACTCGGGATCCGTGCCAAAGCAAGCGGCGATTGCTCGCGATCTTCGCATACTTGCTCTTGTCGAAACGGTCGAACTCTCCTTGACGCTCGATGCGGAAAATGTCTTGAACTTTGTAGCTGACATGATGTGTCTTGCCCTTCGAGTTGTTGAGATACTCATCGATCTCCACGAATTCGCGACTCTTATGTTGAAGAGGAGTCATCTCGTTCATTCCAAGTCCCTGGAATTGTTTGTCGAGCTTGTTCACATCGCTCTTGTCCTTCAATTGGTCCTTGAGCATGGCCGCGGTCTCCTTCATGTCTGACAGACTAAAGTGGAATACGAAGTCAGCATACGCCTCACATGCACGTTGTACAGCATGACTTACCTCTCAAGTAGCTCAATCTCCTTCTTAAGGAGTGTGATGTCTCGAATGACCGGCGGGCGATTGCGACCGAAGGCGTGTGGGATGAGTGAGAAGTACTGGTTCGACAGACGTTCAACCTCCGCCCTTGAATCGTTGTCGTTCTCGTCGATAAGCACGGACAAATCCTTCAAAGTTTGGAAACCGCGAGCGATGGTGCCTTTACTGAGCTTGCCTAGTGGGAGTTTGTTGGCGTCGTAGTTCAGTGCAGTCATGGTTTGATTGAAGTAATCCTGATTGAAATGTTAGCCTGGAATTCGTGTTGCAGCATACGCAGCGCTAAAAGTCAACAGATGAACACGTCCTAAGACATTGTCGTCGCCAGGCCCCCTGATAAATGTATTTTTTCTTCTGAATGCGACGCGGATTGTAGCCTCCCGGGTACTCCAAAGACACTGGATTCTTACCTGGTTGAAGATGAGCTTCATAAGATCCTGGACTGGAGGAGACAAGGTGCTGTCAGGCGTAACGCCATTGGTCTCGTTGGCATCAGCACCAGCATCGGCATCGCCGTCGTCATCGTCGTCCGAGTCAGGGTTGTAGGAGCGCTCTACGTAGGCGTATTTGCCAGCCTTCGGCTCGTCACCGCGGTTCGCCCACTTGAGGCCAGACTTGTCCTTGAACTTCTTCTCAAACTCCTGCATGGCATTACTGAGGCCTCCATCGCCAAGCATCTTCATCTGGCCACGGTCGCCGACTCGCCCCCAGCGTGTCCACGTTCGGTAGCTGGAGCCATCGGTGAGAAGCTGGACTTTGTAGAACTTGTCTAAGGTAGTCAGCATACACGTTCAAAATCTGTGAGTGACTGCCGCAACTCACTGTTGTTTGCAGACGAGTTTGTTTGGTTGAGCGACGCGTCGTAGATCGTGCCGTCGTTGTTGTCAATGTAGACGCGCCAGCTAGCCAGAGGGCAATGCTCGTCTACGGAGATGGCAATCTGCTTGGACTTGGCATTTTGTCCATCTCCAACTTTGGCATTCTCTTTGATCTTGGGCTTCTTGGTCTCCTGTTGTGCAGTTGGTGGTGATGCAGATGACGCCGCGCGCTTCTTTGACCCGTTTTGGACAGGGGCAGGAGCAGAGGCAGGAGCTGGCGCCGCCGCAGAAGACAACACATATTGCGACTCAGGAACATAGGAATCTGCTCCAACCGTCAATTTGAAGTTCTTCGTTAAGATTTGAGAAGCATGTTGCGGTTCTGAGTGCGTCGGAATGTTGTGGACTTACCTGTCGCCTCGCACTCGTCGAGCCATTCGAGGCTAACGATCGACACGTTCTGAGCAACAGCAGTCTTGACCTTGGTGGAATTGCTCTCGAAGTCTTTTTGCGTTGCGATGAGATGGGTTGTATCCGGTGTGACGCTCGACAGGTACTCGGCGCCGAGTGACGTTATACGCGTCTGTAGCGCTTTCTGGGTTACTCCACTCGGGAAGCGGCCAGATGCCGCGATGGACAATCCAGTGAGTACCATTGATGCGATTGATGCGCTTGATGCGATTGACTTCGATGAACCTTGGAAGACGCGATGCAGCTGGATTGGGGGCGCAGAATGGCTATTTGAACATTTGGTTGAGACGGAACCAGGTGGCCGATGAGACGGTGGCCTGTGTTCGGAAGGAACGCCCTTAGGCATCAGCGCCCAAAGCGGACTAGCCCGCGTTTCTGCCTTCGCGAACGGAACGCGTGCACACATGATAAGTCGTGCCACAAGCACCCGCATCATCACGACAGCAAACTTCACTCATCAACGTCGCTTCCTGTCAAAATGACATCACTACTCACCATACCGCTGGAATTGCTGGTCGCGGTATCAGAATACCTCCCTACTGAAGATCTTGGTTCACTGCGTCTTGTATGCAAACAAACCGAGAAGTCGCTATATGAATGGTTTTCCAAAGAGTTCTTCTTCAAGAAGCAGTTCATGCTCACGCACAAGAGCCTGCAGGCGCTCATCGACATATCCAAGCATGCCGGTCTTTCCAAGAAGCTGGTACACATCATCATTGCCACCAATGTCTACAGCGAGATACCACTACGCTTCAGGGACGATGACGCCGCTACGCGCTATATTCAGGGCTACGAGGACCAGAAAGCGCTTTTAGGTACTGGGATCGACCGCGAGATGCTTACGGAAGCTTTCGAGCGTCTCGAGAACCTCACCACCGTCGGGATCCGCGACTTCAACGCAGGCAATCGAGTTCGTGACGGCAAGAGCTGGAGCTCCTGGGGCGCAACTACCATCCATCGCGAAACCGGTATTGAGCTACGGTTCGCCGATCGCGATTCCTTCGGACAGGATGTCGGCACTCGTTTCACGTCTCGCGTCTTCTCCAGCGTGTTGTACGCTTTAGGCAAGGCTAACCGACGACCTACAGAGTTCGAGGTGTTGCTTCGTCAGCGTGGCCTACCCGACACGGCATTCTTCCTTCCAGACTACATCCGACCTACAGTGGAGCCCATACTGCAGAACACAAGCACGTTACTCTTGAACGTGGACCTCAAGCCTCGTTACCTGCACACCCATAGTAACGGAACGTCCGTCGATCCAAACGCGGGACGCTCGCTTCGACGCTTCCTCCATTTCACTCCCAATCTCGTTCATCTTCGCCTGAACTTTGAGAAACATTTGGTGGCCAACAACGAGGACTTTCTGCAGTGGTTAGCTACTCCGAAACCCACCGCCAGCTCAAATAACGCGACTTTTCTTGACCCTGCCCCAGTTGCTCTACCGCTCTTAAAGAACCTCGAGCTTGGTCAGCTAAGCGCTCGGGCTGATATTCTGTTCAACTTTATCTCCAAGTTCGCGCCGACTCTGGAAGATCTGAGCCTATGGAGGATGAACATCCCCGCTGCAGTCGCTCCACCTCACGGACACAAGCCCAACTTCTGGCGCGACTTCTTCCGCAAGCTGTCCAAGACGCCACGACTTGCTCTTAATCATCTTAAAGTCGGCATGTTGCAACAAGACCACATGTATGTGACCTTCAAGAGCGATGATGCAAACAGCAATTTGAGCATCCCAGTCCCAGCGAAGAAGGTGATGGAGTACGCCGGAGCAGATATGGGCAAGTTTTGGGAGGAATTACAGGAAGAGGTGACCGTGGATTGGCCGGCGACGGTACCCGTGAATCTTGACGCAAGCGAAGATGATAGTGAAGACGAAGATGAAGAGATGGACGATGAGGAAGATGATGAAGATGATAGCGATGAGTGAGACGAGTCTCTAGGTACTTTCATGATGTTACGATCGATACTCCCTAATTCAAGCTTTTCCTTTCTTAAGCAATAGTTGCATGAAGTCGCCTTTCATCTACATGTTGCCAACCACGCTTTTTCAACAATGTCGCAATGATATCTGTACTCAAACTTCGTGGTGTACTGGCTTCCCATACGACACATGTCGCTCATCTGCCCACACAACTCTCCTTCCTCAAGTCTAGGCGCAAGGCCCAGAGCTCAATGAAAAAGATGACAAGATACCGTTCACAGACACGCATCACTGATGCGCACGGTACACAAACAGCACTGCGAACAGTGCGTGTTGAATGCGTGGAAGAACGAGAATCACCTCGTCCTCTCTCCAAATCCCAAAGCCCTCGGAGGTCAATATCTGCAAGCGACAAGCACTGCGTCAGATAAGACTGTCTGTGACCAGACTGAATGCGATTCCACCTTTCATCTTTGTGGTGGCCTCTCATCTTTCCCTGTTGACCCGCTTAGCGGACATCATCAGTATACCAGACCGAAGACCGGCCTGGCTGGGACGACAAGGCGCTCGAGGCGGATCTTGAAGTTGCTGACAACCAACCCATCTAGTGAGTGTCGTCGTACCCTGCCGCGTGGGACCCCGTACGTAAATCGGGCGCGACAGTATGACCTCCAGTAACCCAGCTTAGCTGACAGCCACTTGGCGGTTGCACCAGCTTAGCTGACATGCGAGTTGAACATGAGACCTTCCCATGGCAGTAGTGTTCTGCGAAGCAACTGAAGAGAAAAGAAGAAGTCAAAGTGGGCGGGGAGCAGCAGTTTATATACCCAGAGGGCTGCGCCAAGATCCTGCGGCGCTAGGCGTCAGTCACCTCCGTGGGGCTTGCGGTTGCGGCTAGGCAGCCGGTGCTCACTCTCACTTCGTGCCTAGATAGGTTAGACCCAAATCACGCGCTCGTCCAGACTGTGTGGTTATCGGAATGGACCAATACTACGCAAGGGTACTTGGGTAACTCGTCCTTCACTCCGTAGTTAAGCTCCCGATTACGTAGTTCTTGGAGGCAAAACAGTCGAGACCTGCCTGCCACCCGAAATCAGCCCTTTTCCTGGCTTTCACGATGCTTGGCATTCACTCCTACCATAAAGTCAGGCACCGCCCTCAGCAAGGCAACCAATTCGATTCCCACATCCAGTTGTTTCCAAGTGATCACCTCAAAGATGGCGCCTGTAAAGATCAAGAAGGAGCCGCCCAAGAAGACCGAGGCCCAGATCATCGTCGGCCTACAAGAGCATATCATCGTCCTTGAAAAGCGCCTGCGGAAGAAGCAGAAGATGGGAGAGGTCACCGATGACGACAACAACAACTACAACTACAACTACAACTACAACCACGACGACAACAACTACAACAACTACAACGAAGACTACAACAACGACAACGACAACGGCGACAACGACAACGAAGACGACGACAGCGAAGACGACGACAATGACAGCAAGGACAGCGATGACGACGATGACGGCGATGTCGCTCCAATCTTCTCCAACACCTCCGACACCCAGCTCGCCCTCCGCCTCGATGGCGTCACCCGTCAGCGCGATCAATACAAGGGCGCGATCGAGGTTGGCCTTGTCGAGAACACCAAGCTCCGCGAAGAGCGCGACCACTACCGGGATCTCTACATGGGAGTGATTCGCTTTACCGGCAGCGCCAACACCAACAGCGTCGGTAACAACAACTTCCTCAAGATCGAGTCGAACTCTACCCACTACCACATCAACATGGCTCAAGATAGCAACCCCTTCAGTGGCTTCGTCAAGGCGCCCAAACTCAGCGAGCCCAGCGAGCCCGAGGTCAAGCGTCCGATATACGGCGATCAGTGCGTTCGCGAGAAGAGGCGCAAGCCTTGTCGCAAGACTTCATGTCCCTACTGGCACCGTTCCCAAGGCGCGCGTTTCGCCGCCATTCGCCCTACTCTCTTCTCCAACAAGGCTGCCGAGAACCGAGCTCAGCGCCGCTGAACATGGCTGTCGGGGTATTCAGCGGCTATTGACAGGAGCTTAGTGAAGCGACCCAGTGCTGAATGCCTACAGGGTGGACTGTGGTGATAGGTTTGGGTTTGGGGTTGACATCGACAACCTCCTCGAGAGACTAAAGGATGGTGTTACTTGGCTTACACGGCGTTAAGATCCTCCTAGGAGGCTATGAAAGAAGGGTGTTCTGGTTCTAGTCTTTCGCGATACCCTTTGCTTTGTAGTCTAACTAGTAAGAATGAAAACCTACCGTTGCACAGGGGAGTATGACCAAGTAAACTCATGTGAAGACTTTGAAGGTTATGAAAAGAGTGAATGGCAAATGACCTGATGCCCTGAATGAGCGAAGTGATGAGAGGAAAGGCAATGCCAAGGGCATCGCGACAACATGTCGTTTTCTATGAGGCTTATAGGACTTCCCGTAGGCTTCTACGAAGACGTGAGATCCTCCAAGAATATCACAAAGCCCTTTGCTTGGGTGGCAATGGAGCGATGTCAGCTTCCCCGCCCTCCCCAAAATGGCGATCTTTTCTGAGAGCACAGATCCGATGTAAATGCTAGCTAAAACAAACGAGATCCCAAAGCCGGTCGGATGTCTGTGCGACATTACTCAGTCTGACATATTGGGTACGTGCCTCTTAGCTATGTGTTGACCGGTTCACCGGTCAAGACATTTCTAGCCAATCAGCATCATTTTCGCAACAGACACCTTGCGATTTCCTTTCTCTTTCTTGCATTGACCCGAAATCGGTGTACGTCTCATCGTGTCACCTATCAAATGCAGTGAGCATGCTGCAGATGTCCACATGAGTTGGGGTAGACGCTTGACACGACCTCGCCTCGTGTCGCACAGTCGATGGGCAGCGGAAGCAGGCGCAGGCGCGGGGTCGTAAGGCAACATGGGCATCTTCGTCGGGCCTACACGTTTGGAGGCGCACTGCAGTCATGATGCCAGTCTACTCAAAGATACTATCGCCGACGGCACCAGTCAGTTTATAGATGTAAGGGGCCGAATGTGTTGACAACATTCACGATGGTAGCTCCCGGTTTACTGACCGGAGCGGTCGAGCTGGCACGTGCACTATGCGGTGGCTTTACCGGTGAGATCCTCGACAACACTAAAACGCCGGTCACATCTCAATCAGAGCTCAAGCCTTTCGCAATCGCAGTTCTTCCCCGAGGCATTACGAGGTAACACGATGGAAGTTCTCGATGCGAAAGGTCTCTCTGAGCGCCTGAGATGGGAAGACAATGAGTACTGGCTGCACCTCGAGGCTGAGACTCCGTTTGAGAAGTATCCCGGTAAGTCTGGGAAGAGGAGCGTGGGTCGCGCAATCAGCTAACGTCGCGCAGCAAAACAACATGCGCGGAGGGTGCAAGAGAAGTTGGGTGTTGATGAAGGCCTGATCTACCTACCGGGTCAACCAGCGAGGAACAACGAAGATAGCGACATGCCAGCACCCTTTCGACAACGCCGATATTTCTATTACTTGAGCGGGTGCGTTGATCTGGGAGTAAATGAGGACCGTGCTGATGGTATGAAGATGCAATGAACCTGACTGCCATCTGACGTACGACACGCGACGCGACGAACTGTCTTTGTTCATTCCCCGCATCAAGCCTGAACGCGTTATCTGGTACGGCCGTGGCTCCACCCTAGCAGAGGCACTCGTGAAGTACGATGTCGATCAAGTTTTCTACGCAGATGAGCTTGAGTACGCCGTGCAGGGATGGGCGATCGGTAACCGGCAGGCTGACATCTACGTCCTGCACCAGTCGTCGCAATTCCCCGGCTGCGACAATCTGAAGCCTCGTATTGATTCGATAGCCCTCCGATCAGCCATGAACGTATGTCGCATGATCAAGGATGATCACGAGATCAAGCTTATTCGGAAAGCGAACGACATCAGCTCGCAAGCGCACCGGGAAATCCTTGCTAACATCACGAACTTCAAGAACGAGGCACAGGTTGAGGGATTGTTCATGGATGTGTGCATATCGCAGCAAGCGAAGCAACAGGCCTACGATCCCATCGCTGCTTCCGGACCGAACGCCGGAACTCTTCACTATGCCGCGAACGATGAAGATCTCGCGGGTCGTCAACTCATGTGTTTAGATGCAGGATGCGAGTATGAGCTCTATGCAAGTGACATTACCCGCACTTTCCCGCTATCTACTTCTTGGCCAAGCAAAGAAGCCGAGAACATCTACAAGCTGGTCCAGCGTATGCAGGAAACATGTATCAAAAGGCTAGAGCCCGGCGTAAGATATCTCGATTTGCACATCATGGCGCATCAGATCGCAATCGATGGGTTACTGCAACTGGGAATTCTTCACCACGGAACGAAAGAAGAAATCTACAAGGCAGGTACAAGTAGAGCATTCTTTCCCCATGGTCTTGGACATCACATAGGCCTTGAAGTGCATGACGTGGGTCAGGCACAACTCATGAGTGTAAGAAGAGGGAAGCCAGTATACCAGCAGGTAAGTTCAATCGATACCAACATTGACCAGTCGCTAACAATCTGACAGGCACCATCTCTTTACCCACAGGATTTCCATGTCCCAGTATATGACTCTGAGACTTGCCTTGCGCCCAGCGATCCCCAGAGCAGCCATCTTGAAGAAGGCATGGTTGTCACTGTCGAGCCTGGCATCTACTTTTCCGCATACGCTCTACAGCATTTCTATCTCCCATCACCCGTTCACTCCAAGTACATCAATACCGAGGTACTGAAGCGCTACATGCCCGTGGGCGGTGTTCGCATAGAAGACGACATCCTCATCACCTCATCTGGTTACGAGAACTTGACTACAGCTCCAAAAGGCGACGCAATGCTTGAAGTCATCCGGCACGGAAAGAAAAGTGCTGTGGACATGCCGAGTTCCGACTCCACTCCACTACGAAGACCGAGCGGTCCCGTTGAGCCAACTCTGCGACGCGCACCCGGCATTTCTACACATACACCATCACAACACTTACAGAAGCCACTCGCCAGAGCGGCAACCCTTCCCGCAGATTTCGTTCAGCAACGCAACTCAGACTTCGCGCCTTTTGCAGGCCCCTCGCTCTTCTCGAACTTCTCACGCTCAATGACCACGGAAGAAAAGATCCAGCAGTGGCAGCATAAGCGTAGCCCAGTACCGACCACGCCCGTCCCCTCGGTCAACGCGAAGCAACCGAATCCTGTCTGTGGCGAGATGGATCCGAACTTCCAGCATGTTTACATGAGCAACGCTTCCAGTCCGGCGTTCTCATCACAATCGACTCCGCAATTCGACAATACACCTCCGTGCCAGAATTGCGCAATCCTGGTACAGACGCTGGATCGGCTGCGTCAAAACCTCACATCCTCTATTCGGAGCTCTTCAAAGCCTGAAGTGAAGGCTACTTCGGAAGTCGATCTGAAGAGCAAGAGCACCAAGCGAGTATGCGATGACGACCCAACAATACCACCACGCATTGGCGAGCTGTCTGTCGGCGCTTCGGCTTGCACCGTAAACCTCGATAAGAACCAGAGAATTCCACTTCCTCCACCCCAGCCTGATGCTAGCAGGACAGGAGATACAAGAGCAGCGCAATGGGCTAGACGCTCCGGCGCAGCTCCTTGTGCACTTCCAATTCGCGCCCAAACTCTGGACAGCCAAATTTCACAAGCATACTTTCGGGGTGAGGAGTCCACAGATAAAGTCCATCCTGTCCCGCCACACGATCAAATCCGCACAGCCACTGGAATACCTGGACGATTCAGGCGTCGCACTCATAGGAAACTTCCCGACCCTGCACCGTCTCCGCAAGCTCTAGAACCGGAAGCTACACGGCAGAAGTTAGAGTCTCTGCAACTGAGACTTGACTCGCTGGAAGAGGGCGCTCGCGTGAAGAGACGACAGCAAGACCAAGCTGTGTTGCCCGAACGGTTTCTCGCCTCAAGACCGTCAATGCCAGTCTTGACGTCCCGAAATCCATGGCAACAGCACCATCGACCTACCGCCGCGAGAGGCTCTGGCGATAGGCCATCAACTAACATGGAAGGTCTCGATGTCGATAGATCTCGGCTCGAACGATTAGAGGAGAGCGAGCGACAAAGGCGCTTAGAGCGCGATGCGTTGACCAGAGATACGTTCTTTCTACGATAATGATACAATGGTTGGTCTTATTTTACCAGCTGCGGCAAAGCCAAATACGTTATTTTCACCTTCTCGGTTTTGCTCTTACAAACAATATACGTTTTATTACACTTCATTCATCTTACATGGCCTATCAAGTGATTGAGTCGAGCTTGGCGTCCGAAATTGAATCAATATTTGAAGGTGACGGAAAAAAGCTATAGACCAAACATACAGAACGACACAATCGTGTCGCTATTTGCTCTTTATCTGATACATTCACACCGCGTCGAGTTGGTCGCCATACACATGTATGTCAACAGCAATGTGTGCGGAGATCACATGTAAAGACCTTTGACCTGCGTGCGCTTGATTGGTAGCAAACAAGTTCGGAACACGATAAACCTCGGCTTGACTTGTCACGAGCGGTTGTTGTCGCCACTTCGTAGTGCCGTCTGGCAAGCACCTTCTAGCTGGTGGCGTTGTTAGGTGTCTACGACATCCTTGAACATTTCGTCCCCTTCCCGCCTAGGCAACTCAGGCGCAGCGGCGTAGAAGGGAGCTGCTATGAACAGAATACAGGGCGCAGCAGGTCTTATACTAGTAATTGAAAGTCGCCGGTATCGAGGAAACACGATCATGGAAGAAATGAAAGGTGTAAACGCAAGGCTGTCGACTTTAGAGATAAGCGTTGATGTGGGGCGCAAGTACCAACATGGGGTCACCCCACTCTTGACCTAAACCTCGTCCTTCGAAGATCATCCATGGACGTTTCATCCGGTCCTTCTCGCCCTCATTTCGGGAGTAAGCATTGCGACAGGCTCCAACTATTCAGGGTCACTGCTTTGTAACAAGTGATCGATCTATGGGTGTTGACGGTAATTGAGGTCAGCGTCGCCCAAGTGAAAAGGTATAACCAGAAGCAATATGGATCATCTGCAGCTATATGCAAACAAATCGGCCCCGATAGGCAGGTGTTTTTAGTTGCAGGAACACAAACACATCATTGGCTTATTGCATCCCTGATGCCATCTCGGCGCATACGCAACTCTTGGACCGTTGCAGCGGTATCTACCTGTGCACAACATACTTCTGTATCGCAATGTACAAGTACCCCCAAAGCCCGACATTCTCGCGCATATCCTACATTCGCTTCTGCGATTTGAGTTCGAAATCAACAGCCTCACAATGAGGATCACATTCGCATTTGCAGCAAACCTGCTTTCCTTCGCAGCATGCGCTTGCGTTCCCGACTTCGCCGATAAGATACTGTCTGACCCGCTGACGCTCCAACATCCGGCAGTGATCACAGCATTTGAACAAGTCCAGCGCAACCTCTCGGCTTTATACATCAACACCACTCGAGATGGACTCAGCTTCGCTGTTGTACGTACAGGTTCATTCTCAATAAGAGACTCATCCCTAACAATCACAAGGTCCATGCATCAAGCTCAGAACCAGCATATGTGTTCAACAACGGAACATTGAAGTTCAACGAAACTGATCTGGGCCCAACAGACGCAAATCTGGTGACGAGCGACTCGATCTTCCGCCTGATGTCTTGTTCGAAAAACGTCGCGATGGCCTCTGCTCTAGTCATCGAAAACCAGCTTAGACAAAGCTCCTCATCATCATCATCCCTCCTGACCATCGACACGCCCGTTCGACAACTGCTTCCTTCCTTCGGTTTGCCTGAGAGAGACTGGAACGACGGCGGCAGCGAGATCACACTGCGTATGCTTGCCAGCCATACTGCGGGCATACCAAGGGAAAGCTACAGTACTGGTTTCAACATGATTCTTAGTACCGGAAAAGCAGATACACCGACCATTGGAGCCGCATGGGCGGGTGAGACTGCCCAAGATGTGATTGATGGGATAGCGATGAAGAACCTGATGTTTGCACCAGGACAGAGGGCAGCTTGTAAGCGACTTCCTCCTGCTAACGAGACGCGTACTGACACGAACAGATTCGAATGCAGGCTTGGGTATTCTAGGTGGTGAGTGAATATAGCATGCGCCTAACGAGAACATAGACTAATCGACCGCTAGCTGCTGTAGCGACATACTACAACAACATCACTTCCTCGTCTCTCAGCTGGTCTGAGCTGACATCGCAGAAACTTCTTCAGCGATTGAACATGACCCATAGCTTCTTTGGTACTGTGCCGCAGGATCTTATCCCAGACATAACCGTACCGGGCGGTGACAGCTGGGTCGATTTGATCGTAGGCGAAGGCTACGATCCAGCGGCCGGCATGTGGAGCTCTGCAAACGATCTCGCCCGGTATATGCACGGTCTATGGCTCACGCCTGACCCTACGCTCATCACGCCCTTCCAGCGTCGTCAGGTTATGAAGCCAAGTGTCATACTTGCAGACGGCAAACAGCAGAGCGGCCCAGGCTGGGAGATTGAGATCTTGAACTTACCGACAAGTGAGAATGCTAGTCTGGCGGAAGACAGTATGAAGACATATAGCATCTTTGGCAAGTCCGGCGATGGAGGAGGCTGGCATAGCTGGATTGACGCCATACCAAATCTCGGGTACGGCATAATCGTGCTCGTGCAAGGATCTGGCCTGGCCGACTACGCAGGTATCTCGACGAGTACTGTCAGAGATACAGTACATGCTATTCTTGCGCCTGCTTTCGCAGAAGCATTGAGTACAAGAACAAAGGAACGATTTGCAGGGTTCTACAGCGCTGGTGAAGACACTGGACTCATTGCTGATGAAGTCGCCACCACGCTCTCGAACTCCTCAACGTACGCCAACTTGGAGACCCAAGACCAGATTTTGTATATTCGCTCGCTCATGGTGAACGGTTCATCCGCGCTCGAAGCAATAGATCGCCTGTCTTGGACCGCGGATGCCCAGCCACGCTACTTCTCTACACCGGAAGGGGTTGTCTTGGAGCCGGCGGAGGGTGTAGGCGAGACAGATGAATTTGGACCTGGAGCGCAGGTTTGGAGGATGATCTTTCCAGGATTGGCATCGTGCGATTGGTTCGACTTCGACGGCTATCATGACAGCAATGGATGGCCTGTGAGCAAGGTTGTCCTAATTGAGAATGAGGAAGGGGTCGAGCTGCACTACCCACCATTCGACATTACTGTGAGTCGAATGAAGATACACAAATAAGACTTCTCATCAAATTTCTGTACAGGTGTCTTACCGTGAGTCGGTGCTATTGACACAAGGCTCCGCTCCTGTATTAGTCAGCCGTCCTCGGCATTGCGCATCTTGTCACGCGCGGAGTTCCCCTATCAACACATGACTCTCCCTCCGGGTCGACAACCTCCGCTACCCAAGCACAACACCAACCATCTCTTGACGTAGACAATCTCAGCACCAGCTCGAATGCGACATCAAAACTACACGCCTGGCTACCGACTGCATCAATTCAGCTGCCCGGGGTGATTCTCGGGTAAACATGCACGCTGCTCCTGCACAAGCTCGCGCTATCATCAATGCCTTCCACAACAAGGTAGCTGAAACCGAAAGGCAACAGCGTGAGCTGCAGATCCAAGAGAGTGATCAACACTTCCACGACATGTACAGTCCATGCAACCCATCATCGACGTTCCATGACCTACGGTGTGGCCACAGGATCCAAACAGAGTATACCGCAAGCTGTGGTGTGACCTGTGCGCGACCGATGCAAGGCCAGCCGTTCGTCTGCCCGGCTTGCCTGATCGATGTAGTACGTGCGGAAGTAGCTCTCGACAGTCTCACTCTTGGCTCCGGTGATGACGCCGCAATGGACAGCACCGGGCTAGTTGAAGAGGACAGGATACAACACTTCGCCAACAAGTACGTCGCAGCAATGCTGAAGAAGGGTTATCGCGCATGTAAGGCAGTGCTCAAGATTGATGAACCTCGCATGCAATTTTTCGATCAATTCATGCGACAGGACGGGTTTGGAGGCGTGGAGGATGAGCCTGCAGACGGGATGACTACGAAGCCACGGAAGCGTCCTGGTGCGGGTGGTGGCCGTAGACAGCCTGCCAAGCTGCATGCAATACATCGAAAGAAGCCTGGGACGTGGGATTATCGTGATCCGACAGGAAGCGAACCAGTTTTGGCAGAAGCTGCGCGCGAAGATCCAGGTGATTACAATAACGAGGATATGGAAGGCGGTAAGGGGATGACAGACGATGCTGTGGAGGTGGCGCATTCGGGACAGTCCGCTGATGCATGTGTCGATCTTGTTCCGCAGTCAGAAGCAGCCGAGGCTGTACTAAAGGCCATGGAAGCATTTGCTAGGCTTTCCACGTGGTGAGTGAGCACGGCAGATCTTCTAGTACCTAGAGATGTAGCGTTAAGAGATCTTCAATTGTATTTCGAATAGTCCCTGAGCTCGGACAAGAGGTCATCTCGGAGTAGACGTTGCCGGCTGATAACGAAAACCGTCGCTCAAAGCCCGATCTCGATAGAGGAATTCGACAGAGGCATCCCGATAGCGGAAGCCGAAGTTTGCCTGGAATATCAAAAACTCTGCCTGAGATGTGAACCAAACAGGGGTCAAAGGGATGCGGGGAGGACGTGTTTGACTGGAGAGTGTACCTAGGTAGCTTTCTTGCTGGGGTCTGTGCGCTGCCGATGATGTCAGCACCTGGGCATTCTTCGATAGATTCCTCAGACTCAATCTCCAGCACCTACCATGTTCATTCATCATCAGCACGCACGTTTATCCATATTCCCGAGCCTTGCAGCGGTTATTGACACTTTACAAACTTCTATCGCCGACTTTGCGCGTACAACGTCTTATCACGAACGCCTCAGTCGCGTGGCTGTCGATCGCGAAATTGAGTTTTGACATGGTAAGTCCCGCAGCGAGCGCAACCCTATTCGCAGAATGCCAAAATTCCCGGTTAGCATTTGTGAAACGACAAGCATCCGTTGGTCTTGGTAGGGCCTTTTACGCGTTTAGCGGTACTCAAGTCGTTATTGAGACGTCCGTTAGCCTTAGCCTAGGTCCGCCTCTTACTCGTGACGGGAATCGTTCGTAGGGCGACTGCATATGTTCGACACCTCAATACTAATCTGGAACTGCGGTTGCAAATCCTCGGTAGTTGGGACAAGCTCACCTAATGCAGTCGCACACTATGGCGTCTTGTCGTTGAAGCTTTCCATGATTGCGCACCGCTCCATGATCGCCATGGATCTTGCCTCGAGGTTGGGTTCAGAAGTAGCTTTCCTTGACATGCATCACCATGACGATGTAAGGCAAGTATGCGCACGATTGTACATGGATTCTTGGACATCGACGTCTCAACACATTTGGATTCTTCTCGTTTTCGACGAAAATTCATGACCCAGGGTCATTGATCACAACCCACCACCAGCCGTTTTCCTGTGGGGACGTCGCAGATCTGCAGGCACACGGGTAGAATTGAGGATTCTAGCTCGGCTACTAGCAAGTGGTATCGGCAATCCTACCCCAAGTGTCGCTTCGCACCTGGGCAAGCTCAAGCTCCATACGCTCGCGTGGATCATTTACCGCTACAGCGGGTCGCGCGATCTTCAAACACCCGCAGAAGCAACGCCAACAAACGTCCTGTTACACATGCCACGTGTGCGATCAAACCTCCCTACCTCATGGTGATCAAAGATCAGCGTCCCACGATGCATGGCGTTTGCAGGGCCAGTATAGCCTTCAGCTACGTTCACTGTTACGCGCCCCCGGGTTTCTACACAACGCCACGCTTATCAGGGCTATGCGCAAAACTACAGCGATTTGTCTATGTCGTGAAGCTGACGACACATGACTCCGCCTTGTACCCCCGATGTTCACCGCAACTTTCTTGGAAGCTCTCACGGAAAGAGCCTAATAATGGATGCAGTCGGCGAAATAGTCCATATACGCCATGCAAGACTAGGGGACCCGTACTGTGGCGTAGATCACTCCACAGTGTTTGAGGTGCGGGAAGATATGGACCCCGCTAACTACTAGCGGAGTCATTGGTCTTGGACCCCCGACTCTTGTGTGTATAGATCTGGCTCATGTCCCGGGCGTCGTTTCTGTTTGCGATGGTCAGTTCGTGTCACATTCACCCCGACAGCTAGGCCTGCTGCTACTACGCCGGTATTTCCTAATATGGACGGAAACACTCTGGGATCCTATGGCGGCAGCCTCGTCGCTCGTGCAGGCGGTTTACATCCTCCACCAGAAGTCCTTCTCAGCTGGCCAAAACCGAATTATGTCGACCCGGAGGAACGAGGTTGGGGACCCCCAATACTGCTCATGGTCGTCTTGGGCATCACCTTCCTGGTATACTGTGCGCGGATGTGGGCAAGGCTGGTCATATCGAAGAACTTTGGGCTGGATGACATACTTGTCAGCATGGCAATGCTGCCGCTATTCGGTCTGACCATATCAAGCGTACTTGGTATGTATCGCTTCCTTTCGAAGTGGTCTTTGCTAACAAACGCAGGTATTCGTATCTATGGCTTCCAATGGCACGTCTGGGACCAGACCAAAGAAACTCTAGTAACGACAAGAGAGATCGCTTTTGCAATCGAACTTAACTACATGTTAACCTCGACGCTGATCAAAGTCTCGATCCTTTGCTTCTACCGCCGAATCGGTGATCGTCTGACGAATCAGTTTATCTACTGTAAGGATCTCGCCAAAGCCAGCCTGGTCCACGCAGAAGCTAACGTTGCTCCACAGGGGTCTACGGCACCATCGCCTTCTGCATCATCTACGGAATTGCCTTCACTATTGCCATTGTCTTCACATGTACACCGGTTATAGGATTCTTCCGCCTCTTCGACATATCCTGGAGACTGCAGAATGAACTGACGTGTCGCAACGAGGGGGCCCTTATTGTTGCATGCGCGGTGATTTCACTGTTCCAGGATTTCATCATCTGTCTACTACCAGTACTTTTGATTTGGAACCTCCAGATTAGCAAACGCCAAAAGATCGGCCTGTGTGCAATTTTTGGCGTGGGTCTGATAACGTGCATCTGCGGTATGATGCGAACGTTCTATGCCGCAAAGCTATACTACTGTAAGGATCTATCTCCTAGAATTCCTCATCTGGCCAAACTAACTCTCTGGTCTAGTCACCTACGACATCACCTGGGCAGCATATTCTGGCTGGATCTGGACGACACTCGAAGCCCAGCTAGCCGTAATGTGCGCCTCGGCGCCCTCACTCAAAGTCTTCCTCGGTCGCTACTTCAGCATGTACACCTCGCGCGCCGGCTACTCTCAGACTGGAATCCCCGGTCAAGCGTCCGGCCCGTCTTCAAACGCACTATCGCAAGGCTTCACCGGGAAAGCATCACAGCACTCGACACAACGGTCACAGTGCACTGCCGGATCTATTCGCGGTGACGTTCCGTTGGAAGGCATCCATATAACCAATAAGTTGGATGTCAAAGTTGAAGAGCGGGATGATTACGAGCAGGCCAGTCTTCACAGCACTAAGGAGCTCACTGCGCTACCCGTGTCATCGCAGCCTAGTTGGCGGGATGGCTGCAAGACAGTTTGCGCAGCGCTCCGACCGGGCAGCAGAGGCACATCAGCAACTCGTGGTCGGAGTCGCGAGAGGGACGTCGAAGCCGGGCGCGCTTATTGAGTGGACTTTTGCCGTTCGTATTTCTGCTTCCATGCCCCGTACCATCGTTTCGTCGACTTTTTGGTTTTCTAGACCCATATACCTTTCCCTTTGTGCTTATTCAACGGCTCAAGACATTCCTTGAGCACGCTACGACATTACAGCTTCTAATTTGAGAAGCGTACACATTCATGGCACGATGGCTATGCCTCGTTGTATACTTCCGTCATGAGTTACTCATGACATATACCCCCTTATCTTCCCTTGTTGTTACTGGCTACATATTGGATACTGGTAGAAGGACGACGAGTACGGATCGAATTACATTAGAGCCTCCTAATATTAGACCCTCTTTATCCATTCATCTAGATGCATCTCTTGACGCATCAATCGTGATAGATTAATCTCTCAACCATTGCGCCTACTGAAGTAAAGACTTCGCAGCAGCCTCAACCTCCTCCTTGTTTCCACAGATCAACCCACCCCTCTCGTCCGTATCCTCAATTGCTGTCTCAAGCACCCTCTTCCCTGTCGCAGAATCCAACGCCGCACCTCCAGCACACTCCAAGATCAGCGCGATAGGCGCTAGCTCATATAGTCGCCTCAGCTTGGCCTTACTCTGCTCCGTAACCGGAGAAATATACACACCATGACCTTTGACCAGTGCATGGACAACATCCGGCACGAGGCCGCCGCTGTATCGCAGTGTGTACTTTTGCATGATGAAACGGTTGATCAGGTTCAAATACCTCTGGTCCTCAGCTGCTGCGCGCATATTCGCCGGGGCGAAATACCGCGTCTTTACTTCAGAGGCTTGCGTCAATTGCACATCTGGGCGGATGACTTGCATGGTGCCGTCGTCTGCGTATCCAACTTCGAAACATGATCCCTTGGTACCTGGTAGACGGAGGGCGACAATGGCGGTTGTGCGTGGGCCCAGTACACCCAGTATCGAGGCAATTTGCTTTGTGTCCGGCGATTGATGTAGGGCTGAGGCTCCTTCCCAGACTCCGATTATCGTGCCTACACTCCAGTTTGGTGCGATGATGGAGGAGCCATCTAGCGGGTCGAAGGCTAGCGTGTAGATTTCTTTGCGTTGTTCTTCGCTGCTGTTGGATTTCGATGATTTTTCGACAGGGTCTTCTTCGCTGGATGCTGTTACGATGGCTGGGCATGAATCGATGGTTTTGCGGATTGCTTCTTCGGCCAGTACGTCCACGTTCAGTTGGTCGTCGCCGAAGGCATTGGCGGTTCCGACTTGGGTTACCGATGGGGATGTACGCAGGTGGCCGGCTATTGTGTGGATTGAGCTGAGAAGTTTTGGGAGGACTGCATCGCGCAGTTGGGGATGTGAAGAGGTGATGAGGGAGTTGAGATGGGTTGGTACGTCCACGGGCTGCGACATGTTGGATAGTTTATGTGTTTTCGAATTCGATTGAGAAACTTAAAGTGACTGTTACGCTGTGCGCCGTCTACATGGGAAGAAGAAATTCTGAGTCTGCTAGTGTTCATCGGAGTGTGACGTCGTGGTGTGGAGTTGTGGAAGCTTCGTCCATCTAGCAGCTCCACAAGCATCCACTGAGATCATCGTTTGTCTCTCGGCCGTATCCGCATCTCCATTGCCACTGCGACGCGTCAAAAGCTACCTTTAATGTTGGAGATGCTTTCTTTTGCTCGTTCAAGGTGGGGGTACGAGCGGGGTAGCTCGGGAAGCTCAGCTGCCATGACGGCAAGCTTCGGAAGCTCATACGCCGTCTCTTTCCTTCGTTCTCTCCCTTGAAATTGGTTTCACCATTTATCACCGCTTGTTTCGTTTCCTTGCAACTACTCACGATGCCCCAAACACTCAAAATCGCATCCGCGCAATCCCGCACGCTTTCAACGACCGCCGAGACCCTCGCCGCTCTCGAAGCAACAACGAAGCGCGCCGCATCCCAAGGCATCGATGTCCTCCTATTTCCCGAAGCATACCTGGGTGGATATCCTCGTACTTGCGCTTTTGGCGCTGCGGTTGGCGGTCGCGCACCCGAAGGTCGCGAGCAGTTCCTCCACTATTTCCACGATGCTGTCGATATGGGCGACACACCGAGCGGCGCTGGGCAAGATTGGCTAGACCGGAAGCTCGAGTTGCCGAGAGGGAAGGACTATAGGGGTGATGGGACACGAGAGGAGCTAGAGAGGATAGCAAGGGAGACGGGGGTCTTTGTTGTTACGGGACTTGTGGAGAAGTCTGGTGGCACGCTATACTGCGGGGTTGTGTTCGTTGATCCAAAGATGGGTGTACTGGGGAAGAGGAGGAAAGTTATGCCGACGGGCAGCGAAAGGCTGATATGGGGCATGGGAAGTGCGAGCACACTGAGGGCCGTGACAACGGAAATCAAGGGTGTCAAGCTGTGTATGGGGTCGGCGATCTGCTGGGAGAATTACATGCCATTGCTGAGGCAAAGCTTGTACAGCCAGAACGTCAATCTGTGGTTTGCGCCAACAGCAGATGCGCGTGATGCCTGGTCGTCGCTGATGCGCACGGTAGGCTGCGAAGGCCGATGCTTCGTGGTAAGTGCAAACCAGTGCGTCAAGAAGAAACACCTCCCAGAATGGATCACCGGCAAAGCACAGTCACAGAGCAATGGGAGCAGAAGCGGCGTCGGCAGGAGCCTCTCGCAACAGAGTAATGGAGTCGCTGGCAGACGACGAAGCACCATCACGAAAACGCCAGAGGGTCATGAGATCTGTATACCAATACCAGAGGGACAGGCGACTGAGGGCGATTCATCGGCGATTGACTCATCATCCACTGCAGAAGATGCGCTTAGTCCCAAGCAGCAACCCTTCTCTCAGCCTCAGTCAGGGGACGGCGAGGAATATGTATCCCGTGGCGGCTCTATGATAGTATCACCCTTGGGCGAGGTGCTTGCTGGACCAGTATGGGAGCAGGAAGATGAGCTGTTAGTCGCAGACGTCGATTTTGACGATTGTGAGCGCGGCAGACTCGATTTTGACTCTGGGGGAAGTTATTCGCGGATGGACAGCTTCAAGCTCAGCGTTGAGGGCCTTGATCTCAATCCACCGCCGATATAGACTATGTAAGCCTCAGTAATACGTCTCTTATAAGGCTGAATCCTTCAAGCACCTTTCTAGCGTCACTATGGGCGAGAGAAAATGGGTAATTGATGTAACATCTACAACACACTTGGCTCCTCAGAACCGTATTTGGCTCACTTGTTTGTTCAAACCTTCAGGCATTCCAGGTACTTAGGCGCCCATGTTTATCTGACTGCGCCTCGTGGACTGAATCATGATTGGTAGAACCGGTGGGCCTGAGGCTGCTAGCTACCCCTCATGCTTGGTTGACGGCCAGACGTTCCCACCTCTCCATTCCCTACGAGAGACACGCTAAATATTCACAGTATATCGCGGGCCTCTCAATTTACCTTCGCATACTATTGCTTCCCTTCCCGTTAAATTCCAGGCAATGACAACGCGCAAGAACCTCATCATCGACACCGACTTGCACAGTGATGTTGAGTACGCATAGCCCCGTTCTCACATCACAAGAAGCTTACTAGTGTACTAGTGACGCGGGCGCATTGCTGCTAGGCGCAACTCTCCCCAATGTCAACCTTCTTGGTGTCAACGTCAACCATCCCTGTTCGTACTCTGCTCTCGCAGCGTCTGCTATTGTAGCACATTATGGACACCCGAAGACACCCATTGGTATTCGTCGTCCAATGAACGACGTGAGGTTCTTTGATGCCTGGGACTACAAACGCGGCGAGTACACGAGTAAAGTGGCCTACCACTGGTCCGGAGGCACTCTACCATGGGGGAAGGCAAACGAGGCATGGGATCCAGTTGTCCTGTACAGAAAGCTGCTCTCTGAATCAGAAGACGGAAGCGTGACGATCGCTTCCATCGGCTTCCTCGATAATGTGCGTTTTCAGAATGAGGCTCTTGTCTATTGACCGCTGGTCGCTAATTCCTACAGTTATCTGGACTTCTGGACTCCAAGCCCGATGAGTACTCTCAGCTTGACGGTCGCGAGCTTGCCAGGACTAAAGTGGCAGAGCTCGTCGTCATGGGTGGCAAGTATCCGAAAGGTCGTAGCTGGAACTTCTGGGGCTCCAAGCCCGCCCTTGCCGCTCATGTGTTAGACACATGGGTCGGTCCAATAACGTTTGTAGGCACTACTGTCGGCAGAGATGTACTGGTAGGCGGACCGCTCATGGCGAGTGATCTGGAGGACGACCCAGTCCGAATGGCTTACATCTACTATGGTTTCGGGAAGCCGCTACCTAGTTGGGATCCACTTGTGAGTGTCCTTTTACGAATTGCTTGCGAGGCATACGCTGACTTCTTGCGCCCATATGTAGACTATCATGTATGCTGCGAATGGTCTTGGGGACATGTTCGATGTTGCAGAGGACCGTGGCTATAATAAGATCAACCCTGAAGATGGTATGAACGAATGGATAAATGACGGAGTCTCGCATGGACGGCGGACTCTGAAACTGAAGGTCAGCAATAAAACTGCTGCGGCTGAGCTGGACCGTCTGTTTTTGGATGCTGCGCGAAGATACTCTAAGCGCGCAGGCACCGCCTAGAATGTCGGGATGCTGTCATGAATCTGAATCGATTTCAGATACGTACCATCACCAGACGTACCTCCATCATGAGTAAATAGCAAGTGGGTATACTGAAGTCGGGTTTCAGGTTTCCAGAACTCGCTCAACGCAGTCGCTCGTTGATTAGTTGCAAGCTGTTCAGAAGGCCGTTATTATTGCGCTCGACTGCTGTATCTCCACAATTGAAATGTACGACGGCACAACGTGCAGTACATGTGTATATGTCAAGCCTAGATGGTGCTAGCGGAAGGCCCACGCGTGCTGCGTGACCAACAGCGATGACGTTGGCTGCAGGGTCCATGCTTCGCCCCAGCCCCAGCCTCAGCAAGATCCAACCGCGGCCGCTATCTAGACGCCAGCCTCGACCACTACCAGAGCTCTCCATTCTTCACAGCAACCCCAACCATCCTTCCCCAACTTCGAATCCACCTTGAAGTTGTTCCCGTCGTGTTTATCGCGCGACAACAACATCTCCACAGCTCGTCTCTTGTACCGCCGCTGTCTTCACCGCCGCCATGCAGCTCACCACCCTCTTCCTCGCCGCGCTGAGCGCTGTCTCTGTCACCGCATCACCCTCATGGATGGGTGGCGACCAGGTCACGATTAAGGAGGAGTACAAGGTCCCAGGCGACAACCCTCTGTACTTCTGCGGCGACCCAGCCGACGATCTTCTGAAGATTGAGAAGGTCGATCTGAGCCCCAACCCACCTAAGCCGTACGTGTTCCTTGTTGAAGCATCGTGAAGCTGCGCAATCGCATGCTCGAAAGCTTCGCGCATCTATAGAGTGTAAAGACTGAAGCTAACTTGTACACAGTGGCGAGAAGCTCAGCATCAAGGCCACAGGCGACTTCAAGGAGGAGGTCGGCGAGGGTTTCAAGATGCACCTGCAAGTCAAGTACGGCCTCATCACACTCATCAACCAGAACGCGGATGGCTGCGAAACGATAAAGAAGGGAGACCTCGAGTGCCCGCTCGAGAAGGGCGAGATGAGCTTGACCAAAGACGTTGATCTGCCCAGGGAGATTCCTCCGGTACGTTTCAAGCTGCAACGAACATAGAAGAGTACTAACAGCGCTACAGGGCACATACACCGTCCTCGCCGACGTCTTCACCGCAGAGGGCGACAAGATTACTTGCCTCACCGCCAAGATCGCTTTCCACCGGTAAATTGCCTCACTTCGTAACGACTCTACAACACGCGATGAGCAACGAGGATGTCTGATATTCAATGATGCAGGGGAAACGCGGAGGAAAGTAATGTAGGCAGTGGCAGCAAGATTAAGATGGGACAACCTAGGGTTCAGATGAGTGGGCCTTTGGCTGGTCTGGTACAGGAGCGTTTAAGGCGGAGGAATGAGCTGTAAGCCATCTTTGGCGGATTTCTCTTTGTTTTGACTCGCGATATCAGCATGTTTCGACTGTAAGCTTTGGTTTCAATGTTTTCCAACCATGGCTCCAAGTATGATTCACACGTCAAGTTCAAACTCACATTGGTATTACGAGGTACCGACAGTACACAAGTTCATCTGCTTGTCGATGAACTCGTGTACTGCCGGTACCTCGCAGTGACAATGCTAATTCAAGTTTGATATGGCATGTGGATTAAGAACATAATCACGGATAATGTAGGTACGATGGACACGGATACACTTCATGGCTTCCTTCTCCGACTTGTATGCGTTTTGGTGGATATCATATTTATTGACGTCGTAGCTTGTATGCACAAATAACTGCTGACGGCATATGCCTGGTACCCATCCACGAGTAGTGTATGCGACATATGCCGGGGCTGCCATGTTCCGCCAGTCTGCTACATCCGATGTCTACTCTCCGAATAACCTCCTCACCCTCTTCAACACACTGTCCTTCTCGGGGTCGTATGGGTGGTCTTTCGATGGGATCTCGAGGAGGGAGGGAAAGGCAGCGGTGTATGTCTCGACTCGGTGTCGTATCTTCTCGGCGATCTATGGGTGGTTAGACATGTCTCAGTCTCCAAGTCCGCAGAAGCTCTGGCATCCTTCTAGATCCCAACGCCACATCCGGGGCGCATAAGACGTACGTGCTGGTTGATGAGCAGGATCGCGATATCCTTGCGCTCGCTGGTGAAGCGGTCGAATGCAGCTTCGATGGTCGCGGTCTCGGTCTTTGCGTCTACAACGAGGAAGTTCTTCTGGCTGTCCGGTGGCTGAGTGACATGCTACGATATTCGTCAGCCTCCTGTCTATGTCGCGTGTTGCCGTAAGTAATAACTCACGCCTACGCCTGCAAGCAGCATGCCCGTGCAAGTGTCCTGGGACCAGTTAGCGCCTTTGACCCGCCAAACGAGGAAGCCGCGAGATGCACACCTCATCGCCTATCACAGCGAGGAACTGCCTGTCCTTGTACTGTGCCGCGGGTGCTGCCATAGTGAGTATGTAGAGAGGCAGCTGTCGTGAGGTCGGAGCTTGGCTGCACTGAAGCTGGAGCTCCCGCGCGCCGTCGTCATGGGCGGGACCAGGGCCTAGTCCGCGTTAGGCCAACTGTTTGTACTGTCGCTTCTTTCACCCTTCGCGCTTTCTTCATTGTCGCCGCACAACCATGACTTGAGCCCTGCTGCTACGCTACTTCTCTTCTCCTCTCTTCTACAACCTGGGACTCGCCCTTAGCGCTTATAATCGTAATACCACGGCGCCATGCCTCCTCTCGTGCGCCGCGCACCGCTCTCGGAACGCATCAAAGCCTACTTCGACCTGTCCGACTGGCTCATCTGGATCTCGGAGGAACTCAACAGCTCTGACTGGGAGGACTTTGCATCCGCATATGCGCTTTACATCGGCTTCGGCGCAAACCTCCTCTTCGTCCTCGCCCAGGCCAACAGCGGCGCATCCACGGCTTCGGACGACGATGGCGTCTTCAACGAGGTGGAGGGTCCCGGATGGATAAAGTGGATTATGGGATTGCTGGTGTTGGCCCTCGGTGCAGCCAGTTTTGGCAACGCGTTCATGGTCTGGGGTAAGAGGAGGTATTACCGCCTCTTCGAGCAGAGTGTGGACGTTGCGCCACAGACGCCCAGCGCGAAGCGCGTCCGAGTCGACTCATCGCCTGCCGCAGCGAGTCCGATGCAGTTCGTGAGGGGCTTGGTACAGAACAACGCGGCGAGTAGAGCACATCCCGTCGAGGGCAGAGATGTCTGGGAAGTCGCCGTTTGGGACCCAAATCCGCTATGCCTGGAGCTGTTCTGCTTGTTCAGCCCGTTGCATGTGGTGCTCTACTACTTCAACCTCCCAGTCGCTCCCTTAGATCCCAGACCGAGCGTCAGGGTGACCACGACAATCTTCATCGGAGCCGCGCTCTCGTTGCATCTTTGGTGGCTTAGGAGCTCCTTTATGCAGCAGGCCAAGGACAACTCTCTCATCAGTCGCCAGGTGCTTCACGAGTACGATAGCAAATTCGTCCACCCCTCACTGCAGAAACCATGCCGCGACGTCGGAATACAGACCATCTCGACAAACCGAACCCGAGACTCGAGCGTCGGTGTCAAGGGCAGTAGCCACGGTCTTGCGAGCTCAATCGTCACATACACACCGACTACTATCGTGAACCGCAAAACCTTCCGCACAAACCCGAACGTCAACTACGCCTCACAGTACGACCCTGACAACATGGAATCACCATCTGTCACGCGCTCCTCGAGACGACGATCCTCAGTCCACCAAGATCGTGGCACCTCACAATACACAACCACCTCCACAGCTACAGACGCCGACTTCTCCTCTCCCATACGACCCTCGCAAACGCCCAATCCCTTCCGTCAAGCACCCACCATCCCCCGAACCAACACCAAGCCTACCGACGGCGGATATCTGGGGATCAACACTCATGCCGCGTCTCCTTTACGGAAGTCCGCAAGTGCCAACTTCTCAAGAGATGGCGAGAGGAGTGCAAGCCGCGGCAGGGATAGCCTCGGCGGTGCTTTCGAGCGCAGAGCTAGCCCAAGCAAGCGCGATGTCAGCCCTCTGAAGAGGATCAGTCTCGGCAATTTGGGCGCTGCGAGGGAGAGCGGTGAGAAGACACTGGGTCAGTCGGCGAGCTTGGGCAGAAGCAACCCGTATGGAAGCCTTGGTGTCGGACGAAGGGAGAGCGGGAGGTACTAAAGAAGTACGACTCAGTGGGGGTGCATGTGAGACACGAAGATCAGAATGAAGAAGTGCGTGTACGATGGTGAGATGTGAGTTCGTTCAGTTCATGTATATTCTACTATCTACAATACCCAAGATGAGCGACCAACAAGGCGCTCTTCCATTACAGAATCTCATTAATCACATAGCTCAATGTGTACCTCTTTTGAACCTTTCGCGATTACCATGGGATTATCGTCATGTGTTTTTGAAAATAGTCACTCATGTATGCATGTCACGTTTCCGCTTGGCCGGTCCATCTATATAAATCTCCAGTCAGTGCTCACCTACGATCCTTCTATATTCCTCAATTCCTTATATCCATTTCTAAAAAGACAAGGTCGTGTGTCCGATGTGTGACTCCCCTCCGAGTTCCAAAAACAGGAGAAAAATGTATGGTGCCGGCGTTCGATTCACTGTCCTTGTTCAAAACTTGAACAGTATGTGGCAATGCGTTTCCAAAAGACCAGACCGCCAAAGATGACAGTCTTCAAAACAATATTTTATACCTTTGATATGGACCCTCAACATGCATCTCCGGCATGATGCTCAAGATATATAAACGTCGACAGCAGATGGAAAGCCACGCCCCTATCGTCCATACTCCCTGGGTCTAGTCCAAAATTTGAAGATATCATGGCTATGTCCGCTTCCTGCCTTTCCAAAAACCAAGGAAGCACTTCGTATGTGCGGCTGATTCGACTGCTGTGTCCAATACGATTATCAAAAAACGAAAGACAAGATATGCATGGGAGGCCGTCGCCGATAAAACTACTGCCAGTACTTAAATGTTCTCTGCTTTTAACTGGATTTCTTGTCCAGTAAACTCCTGCTTTACTTAAAAGGTTGAATGCTCCAGCTCTATGCGCTGAGTTCCCCTTTTCTCGTCAGAAAATTTCCTACTGCTGTGGACCAAATGAAGATCAGTATCAAGACATGGCGTGTGCTTTCTCCAAAGTCGACAGGTGGCTTCTTTATGGAGAGCGTTTCCAAAACTACAATTACTACCAAACACCAAGAATCACGGAGAGATCAGTATGATGTGTGACGACCGCGTCATCGAGCAAAAGGAAAACCGGCGTTCGTACGGCGTGTTGCTATTGACTTCAAAACCCTTAGCGATCACTTCATGTGCAACAAGCACCCCGGTCTTGCAACGGTTATGCCATTGAGCTAGAAGCTCGTCTTGGGACCGGGACATATAAAAGCCTGTCTTATGCTCTCTCCAAGTCTTCTTCTTCATCAATAACCGGTCCAAATTCACCAAAAAATGGATTTCAAGCCCTGATGTCTGCTACGTACTCCAAACAGCTATCTCAACAATTTATGGAGTTCTTTCCCTTTTTCCAAAAAACTAGGATACAACGTCATGTTGAAAGAAAGTGATCGCTTTGATCCAGGCGCTGCAAAGAGATTCTCATGCACCGGATATCTAGATTGAAAATATAACTACAACCCGAACATGTCTTCCCTGAGCTGTAAGCTAAAAGTACCCGCATGCCTGCCGATGTGGTTAGATGTCCAGAGGTCTCACATCATCGTGACAGCCAGTGTTCTACATCGAAAAGGCACACGCCGTCGCACATGGTGTGTCCATACCGAAGTGTTCACAAAACCATGATTTCTTGTTCTACGGCATGCGTACCCGCTGCATTCTGCTTCCAGAAAATTTACATCAAATTCATAATGCTGACAACCTATGTTTTGCTTTTCCGCACGCCTGATCAAAAGACGACCAAGACCAGCATCATGACTGCGCGATCGCGATCACAAACAATTTATCTTACACCGCCAGCTGTGTCTGTTCGTTCTCTCCGTATTCTGACACACGTGCCAAGACATATCTAAAGATAGACAGAAAAAGCAATGTGCGACAGCGAAGCTTGTCGCTGTTCTCAGCCCTACAAGCATCATCCCGCTCAACGGGCACTGCTTTTGTTCTTCCCACACCGTTTTGTCCAAAAGCCTCGAGGGGATCCGACTGCTGGTACAAAAACGGTGAGAGATACGTCATGAGGTAGTGTTGGGAAAGTACACGCGGCCTCGCATGCGTTGGTCTCGTATAGATTGTATTTTCGGGTCCAGAAAAAAAGGATACATGGTGTTGACAAAATCTTGATAGCTGGTATCGGCTGATGCGAAAATGATGTCACAAGCATGTTACAGTGGATTTGAGCGTAATGTTTGAAGTTATTGAATGCATTTCGTAGCTAATGGATATATACAAAAAAGGCGTATCAAAACATGGTTTTGCAAGAGGCTTCATGAAACCTCTGACCACTTGGTATATCATCGTCGTTCACAATCATCCAACTCTTCGCTGAAGAGCCATACCCATCCATCATCATGATTCGGTCGCGAGCACAAATCCGTTCAGCAAGCGCTTAAACAGAGTTGATGAAGGAGAGGAGAGCAGAGGTGCGAGCGTAGACACCGGGGAAGCCCTCCTGAGCGCAACCGTTGCCGAAGGAGACGAGACCAATGAGGGTCTTGGAGGAGTCGACGATGGGGCCGCCAGAGTCACCCTGGCAGGAGTCCTTTCCACCCTGGGGGAAACCAGCGCAGATCATGTTGGTGGTGATGGCAGAGGTTCCGTAGGAGGAGCGGCAGCTGGCGCGGGAAACGATGGGGACGGTGACCTTCTGGAGAGCAGCAGGGCTGCTGCCACCCTCAGTGAGAGCGCCCCAGCCGGCAACGACGGCGTTGGATCCAGCAGCGGGGTCGGAGCCAGCAGCAGGAAGGCGAGCGTAGCCGATGGAGCCGCTGGCAGCGACAGAAGTGGAAAGCTTCCAGATGGCGACATCCCAGTCCTGACCCGAGCTGCGGTAGTTGGGGTGGACGGTGACGGATGAGACGCCAACCAATGTACCTCCGGATGCCTTTTGAAGGCTACCAGCGCGGATCTTGAGGGTGCTGACGGAGCCGATGACTGAGCTCACGGAGCAGTGAGCAGCAGTGACGACAGTGGTAGCGTCCAAGAGAGAACCACCGCAGAGATGCTGTCCGTTCTTCTGAAGGCTGACAATAAAGGGGAAGTCGCCAGAGGCAGCGGCAGTTCCACCGACAATGTCGTCAACGGGAGCATCCTCGGGGAACTCGTACTCGGGGTCTTGAGGAGTAGGAGCCGCAAGGACGAGCGCAGGGAGCGCGATGGCGATGATGGATTGGAAACGCATGATGATTGTTTCGAGTGAATGAGGCTACACGAAGTAGGACTGTGAAGTGATCGAAGTGAAGAGACAAGCGACTGACTGAGCTGGCTGATGATGAAAAGAAAGGGAAGTGACTCTATACTTATACACAGACCATCATCCCCTGATCATCAAACACGCAATCCAGTGCAGTGTGTCCATCGTGTTGTCCGGAGTCGCCAAGCGTGATCGACTAGGTGTGCACTTTGTCCTTCCGAATTGGGGGTCCGCTTCGGCTTGGCGAAGTCTTAACGAGAGTCCGCCCATCGTACCTTTAGTGCGCCGGTGCGTGCTAGGTGACCCTGTCCATGTAGGTACGTTATCTGTGTGTGTAGTATAAGCTTTCCGGCTGTTTACCTTACAACGAATGTGAAGGACGAAGCTGATCTAGCGGTTGCTCCCGTATACCAGGATCAAGGCGAGTTTTGCCTCACAGCTGCAGTCTGCAGGTCCGCTTCTCCAGATCGTTGCTTTTTCGCCCCTGTCTCATTCTAGCTTAGGGCTGCGATCTCAGCCATCTCTTGTGCTTGAAACATGTCGGAAATAAGACTGTTTCCTCTCACGGCCTCAGGCAACTGCAACATAGCCGTCAAACATGGTTGTTTCTACTCGGGGTATGTCGCAACAAGGCCGTTACAGCGACGCTGTTCCCTAGACAGCAGGAGGTTGTGACGCCGTTCCATATCCTGGCTATAGTAAAGCCGAAGTACCATCGTATTTCCTTTGCCATAGTCTTGGTTCTCGTAGAGTCCATCGAATCGACGCGATCTTATCGCGGCGTATAGCGCCGTCATGCGTTGTCTCCTGAAGAGGCAAGAGATTTTGCCACATGTGGTGTGCATACCGACACAAGCGCCGACCAGGTTCCTGTAACATCTCGTGGTAGGCGAACCACGATGCAGGCTGTGTATATTGCCCTACATGATCGGCATCGTACGTGATTTGTGCCATTTTGTCGGGGGACGAATAGTGTGTTGATGTTAGGTTAGGCGTGACTAGTACGCCAGTGGGGAAAAGGCAGGAGGATTGACCTGCCACAACGGATAGGTCCGCATGGGCTGCTAGCAAAACACTCGCGCACTTGGCCCCGGCATGCACATTGCGACGTCGGAGATGGCGAGCATTCAGGATGTCGCATTATGGCGTTCGTTGGGTGACACCGGCTCTGGGCCAGGAAAGGCAGGAGATGGAGGAGCTATTGGTAGGGCGGAGCTTTAATGTCTTGGCGACGCGCGCGTGAGCCGGCAGACTGCCGGAGGTAGTATCGATCTACACAACGGCGCTGAAACCTGCACATAGTATGGCTGGTATGGAGATCTCCAGTGCTTGCCGGTGGTTCACCGCATGTGAAGTGGTCGAGAAACAATGGCGGTCGAAACGTTGTGTTCAGCGCCCGGCCGCGTCCGCGTCCAGCCTCGGTACCATAGTCAACATAACTCTGCTTCGATAAGGCCACTGTATACGTAAATTGCTCTCGTCAACATGTCTCTTGCTGCGCCGAGCATGAATGCCAGATAACGCCATGCAGACATACTAGCGCAGTGCCTTCAGCCTCATCCGAAGTCTGCGTCATATGCAAGGTACTTCGACTGTTGCCTGCACAACATGCGTGGCGCAGCTGCTACTAATACTCCTGACACCATCTCAACTCTCTGCACTGCAATACCCACCACATCCAGAACGAATGCCAGCTGATTCGAAAGGTCGTCGCAACCTCTCGTGGGCATTTGGATTATTCTCTCTGAT
The DNA here is from genome assembly GCF_024043175.1 of Alternaria infectoria. Lineage (NCBI taxonomy): Eukaryota > Fungi > Ascomycota > Dothideomycetes > Pleosporales > Pleosporaceae > Alternaria > Alternaria infectoria. The sequence goes on from NW_026250697.1 coordinate 471,193, forward strand.
CCTGATATCATTCCACATCTTCTCGTCAAAAGAGATGGATAACCTCCCCGCCCCTTTCACCATCGAAATCGATGGCAGCCCCATCGCCAAGGTCGACGGCAACGCCGAAGACAAGACGCATGCGAAAACAGGCACGGACGCAGCCGTCTTTGAACTCAAGGGCAGCCGTCTGCAGTGCGACGGTCACATTCTTGGACGAGCCATGGTAGAAGACCGTAGCTTCCTTCCAAAGCAAGTGTGGTGGTTCAAGGCAGACACCGATGTGCCCGTGCATAAAGTTACTGCAAGCCAGGATGGTGACTCGTACCAACTGAAGTTCTCCAGTATGTGTATTGCGGTGATGTGATCATACTCATACTAAAAACGTGCAGACGCGCCTCTGATGGTAGACGATGGAGGGGTCTTTGCGGATCTTCTTGGGGGTGAGTATCCTCCACTTTGGTATCGAAATGACTTCTAACATTCCCAGATAACCCATCTAAAGTGGTCTTGAAGATGCAGTCGTAGTCATGGAGTGGTGGAATGCGGAAGTATACATGCTGGTTAAGGTTTATGGCATGTGCTGGTAGGCGTTTTGGTATGACGTCACGCGCCATGACATGTCACCAGCTGAGCAGCTGCACGACCGGCATTCCTGCAGATCAGCCGTATCTTTTCATGGTACACGATGTATGCATCTAGACTATCTTTCATAATTGAATATATTCTTTCATGCTCTCCTCGCCGTCTCAATTGTAGACCTTTGGCTGTTGAAGTAGAGTGGAGTAATCCCGACCAGTAGGTCTATGACGGAAAGGCCTAGCGGCCATACGTGAAACCATGTCTCAGAACAAAAGGAGACATGGCCGCCGTACCACGTAAAGATCGATAAGTGTACCCTACACTTCCTCCGCACGCCGTAACAGAAGTATTCCGAGGTTTTGGGCACCTCTGTTGCTCATCGCGCGCAATTGGCCCTTCATGAGTAATCCACGGCAAAAGTAACACCCCAACTTGGATCGAGTCCCAGAAATCTCTTGTACTCTTCCACGAGGTGGGACTGGCTAATTAAACCTGATCCCATCCAGCCAAGCGCGTCTTTCTCTTTAAGAACGATACGCATGGGCAAGTTGGAGGGTCCGACTGTATAACGGCTAACTTGCAACTTGATCTGTGTAATGCGGTGTTGCTTGATGTACCTGACCCAGGTCGCATGGCTGGTGTTCATGAAAGCCGTGAACGAGTCCACGGTGAGCGTGTCGACATTGAATGGTGCAGGTTGGGGCGTTATGGTGTACTCAGGGAACCGGTGCCTGAACTTGAGAAGTGGGAGGACATCAACGTGTTTCAGACAGTCCATTCTGACCCAGAGACGCAGGGTGCCGGTCGCTTTGGAGTAGCTCTTGATGCGTTTTCGAAGGTCTTCGTTTAATCGTGAACCTCCACGTAACACTGGAAAGAACGCTTTGAAGTATCCTTCTAGTGCGAAGAGCGGGAACTGATGAGTAGACAGCCACAAAGGACGGAACTCAGTACGAATCAGTGAGCAAACTTGTGTCAAGCCGATGTAAGGAAGCGGTCTCGCTTGGGTGATGGCGGCTGCTTTCTTCTCAACTGCTTTTCTGCGTCTGGATTTCTTTGGCTTTTCATGGGTCCTAGGGAAGCAGCGGAAGCTCCATTCGATCGCCATTCCGTAGATTCGGTTGCGTAGTTCTAGGTTTAGTCAGTAAAGTTTAGGTTTCAGGTGCACAGCAATGACTGACCTCCTGGCAGATCGAGGAACCTAAACACCTGATCTGGATCTATCACCCATGGCGCATTTGTCACCTTGTCTGCTTCGGGGATGATCGTGTCTTCTGTGGCAGCTGCCTGGGCCTTTCGACGTTTTTTTGGGGGCTCGGAGTTGCTATTGCCAATGGCTCGCTTCATGCCAGCGCTCTTGCCTGCGCCTTTGCTGTCGACCGCCTGGACTGTCTTCGCGTTCCATTTACGGGCCCTATATCACGTATATTAGCTACTATAACAGATCATAGTCGATCGCAACACTCAACAATACTTACTTGGCCGGCATGGGAGGCGTCATTAGTGGTGTAAGGTTGGTGGATGCAGGAGAGATGTTGCAAGAGTGAGGCTCGATGTTGCGGGGTGCGTGGGCGTGGTATGGGCCGAGCTCGGACCCCGTCAGAGAGGGCGGTGGATACGCGGTCACTCCCGCGGCTGGTGCCTAGTTGCATTGTGATGGATGTATGTAATTCTGATTCGCTTGTTCGTGGGGATAGCTGTTTGCTCAAGCGGTTACGTGACGATGCTGGCACATGCAACCCGTAGGTACCGTACACTTGCGGATATTCGCACTCTATTCCTCGAAACTGTTCATAATAAGCCACCGACATCAACGCGGAATGGCTCGGATTTCTCATCTCACGAGAAAGAAATAAGCGAAGTCATTGAGGATGGGTAGTACGTCTTATTGGACCCACTGTCAATCCAGTGTTAGCTAGGGCTTCTGGTATTTCTTTTTATGAGATACGAACAACCACCTTTCTAAGTTATCAGACGCCGGCAGTGACTTCTGGCATGTTGACCAGCCAGTTCTCCCAAAATCTGAAACCGTCGATGCCCTGCTCGCGGCACAGTGCGCCGGCTTCTTCAGCCATCTCCAACTCTTCCGTCGCGACTCCAACGCTCCAGCCGAATCGCTCTGCTGTTTCTTGAGCAGTGACACCCCTGCCAAATGCTTGCCAGTCCCAGGTGACTTCCATGCTTGGTGGTGCTTGATGTAGCGTCTTGAGCCATGCCAGCAAACTCGCAATGGTCTTCTCATCGGTGCGATCGCGTCCTTGTACGACGAGCAACCCGCTCTTGAACTGACGGAGGCGCACGGGAAGTTTTAATGTATCCCACATTCGAGCTGCCTTCTCGAAGTCGGTCGGGCTTACGAGCTCAACACCACCTCTTGCGCGGTTGAAGACAGCCCATAAATCTACCAAGGTCATGATACCGCCCTCTTTCCTGAGTATACCTCGAGTGTCGTCCGTGAGCCATTCTGCCAAGTTTCTTGACAGCTCCGATACGTATAGCGACTCAGAGCCAGACCCTGTACCGAGCATGTCCTTTGTTGTCACTAGGCCGAGTGCGGAAGCGGACTGAGATGCTAAAGCGTTGGCTTCCGAGCTGCCGTTAGTCCCCAGATTGGCCTGTGATGCAAACTGTTCTGCCAGTGCTATGATCTCTTTCGCGGAAGTCATAAGCGCATCGAGGTCTTCGAAAGCGCTCCCAATCATAGCCTCGTTATTCTGTCTCTGCTCCAGGCCTCTTCGCTCCAGCCCCGCAATGCCGACCACGCGAGGTCGTTCAACCTCCGTTGATGAAGCGTCAGAGTTGGCTGTGTAGCTGTCGTTAAAATTACCGGAAGACGGCCGTGGCTTGGGAATCGGTGGGGCGCTTTGAAGCAGCCACTTGCGCTGGACCAATGCGTTCTTCAGGCGCTCGAAAAATATCGGTCCTCCACCGGCGCGGAAAGATATCTTGATGCATTCGACAGACTCGGACTGCAAAGGTGAAGATAAGGTCGGACCTGGAGATTGCGGTCTAGTAGGTTCTTGAAGCATATCCAACCTCTTATCTATGGCCGTTGTCAAGGATGCACCACATATCTCGCAGTTGAGCAGAGAAGGATGATTCTGGTAGGTACATCTCGGGCATGACGACGTTCCTCCTGCGCTTGCGGGAGCAGGAACGCTACCCTTTGTATCTTTGGGAGGTGGCCCAGGCGCTGGTCTGTTTGAGATGGCTGCTATGGCTGCCTTGACTACATGCACGGTCGGCGGCTTAATTCCACATGCTAGACAAGGCGGTATGGGTGTACGTGATGCGAGCGCGGGGTCGAAGTTGGACGGGACCGGGTTCGAGAAAGAGCAGATAGGGCACACCCAGGTCGCGCTCGCTGGGGGCGGTGGTGCCAGACTACTGTGTTGCGGAGGAGTTAACGACGATGTGGCCTGAGGATGCGAGGGAACGGACGCGCCACGCGTCAACTGCTTTAGGGGCTTTGGATATAATGTGATCTTGGGCGACGACTTGAGGAAGCCGGCCTGTATGTCGTTAGTGCCGGGTGCCTCTACTTTGCACGCAGGGGGATGCACACATAGAATTCTGGTTTCTCGACGTCCTTGAGGAAGATAGCGACGGAGTTCTTGCGTGGCTCGCTATGATCGACATAGCAGACGCGATGCGACGTCAAGTATGACTGGCCATTCTGGTACTGGGGGATCTTGAATTTCCTATGTGCCTGGTCAGCAGCGTATAAGAGCCCTGGGGAACATGCGCATACCCCTCATAGAGCCCTACGGCGTCTTGGACGAAAAGCAGCGTCTCCTCCGGCAGGAGCGACGGGCGCAGTGCGGTTGTGAGGTCGAGTTGATGCAGGAACATTCAGACCATTCGCAAGTTGGAAAATGCGAGGTACGTCCATCGCATTGGGTCGAGTCGACGATGACCCGATCCCGCCTGCATTCACCAGCCAGGCCCGGGCCCAGCAGTCGTCATTGGCCAGGGCTAGCTTGCTTGCGGCTAGACCCACGCTAGTCGTCGCCAAGCAAAGCGCGACCACTGCGACGCAAATCAGTCGAGCGGGCCGTCGCTTCACTCTCACCTCCACAACAATAGATCCATCCCCGCGCCATCTCTCCCACATCTCTTTTTCTCGCCTTTACCTACTCACACAACAGTCAATCTGGGTTTCACTTCTTTTGGTTTGCTTGCCTGCTTATGTCGTTGCCCTCTGCCACTGTAGCCTGGTCCCGGCCAATGCAGTCACCCGCGTACAACGCAGTCAACCCACGCACCACACTCCAACCTGCGCCCGCGCCTGTTAGTCTCCTCACTTATACGAGAGTTCCAATCCACGCTCACACACGCCAGCAGCCAGTCATGGCTCCGGAAGCTCCGAAGAAGAAGGTCGAGTGGCCTCCCGCCGTCCGCGAATACGTTAGGCGTGCTTTCGATCCGCAAAACGCCATCCCAGGCATCTCCCAAGCAGACATGCAGGCGCGATTAAAGACAACCATCGGTTGGTTCGCCGAGCGCAACTCGCACGACACTGTTCATTGGCCTACATTCCCTCTTCCCCAAGAGCTTCTCATGGAGGAACGAAGGGCGGCGGCTCTTGGAATGCCTGCTACTGCTGTTCCCAACGGCATACACCCTGCATACATGAATGGCTCAGCCGCACACACTAACACATCTCCAACGCAATCAAAGAAGCGCAATGCCCACGAAGCTGAGAATGCACAAGTCGAGCAAACACAAGCCAATGTTCCACCGTGGCGCAAAACTAACCTAGCATCTCGTATGACCTTTGCCGACGGACACAACGAAAAGCGCCAGAAGAAGAACGCCCTCTCGGATGCCGCAAGTAAGTTTGACCAGGCTGAGCTTGACAAGCGACGACAGCGCTTCCAGCTCGGCAACAATGGCACCAAGACGACGCCCCCATGGGGCTCATCGCGTAAGGATGAAGACGAAATGCCCACTGGACCTGTTGTTGGAACGAACGAAAATCTCGAGAAAAGCTACTTCCGCCTTACGGCCCCGCCCAAAGCTGAAACCGTCCGACCGCTCCATGTGCTCAAGAAGACCTTGGCCATGCTTGTGGAAAAGTGGAAGGCGGAAAAGAACTACAACTACATCTGTAATCAATTCAAGTCACTCCGCCAGGATCTTACTGTTCAGCACATCAAGAACGCCTTTACTGTCAAGGTGTATGAGATCCACGCCCGGATATCATTAGAAAAGGGGGATTTGGGTGAGTATAATCAGTGCCAGACGCAGCTGAAGGCACTGTATGCGCAGAACTTGGGAGGCAACCCGGCTGAGTTCAAGGCGTACCGCATTCTCTACTTCGTATATACGTGCAACAAGACCGACATGAACGACATGTTGGCAGAATTAACCCTCGCAGACAAATCCCACCCATGGATCAAGCATGCTCTGGACGTTCGGTCTTCGCTTGCCCTTGGCAATTATCATAAGTTTTTCAGACTGTACCTCGAAGCAGAGAACATGGGCGCTTATCTCATGGACATGTTCGTCGAGCGTGAGCGCCTCAATGCTCTAGCTAATATGTCCAGAGGGTATGTACACGGGTTCCCAATCGTGCAGGTTTTTGCTAACAAGCTGTAGATATGTAAATGTCACACTCCGCTTCCTCACTGACGAACTTGGTTTCGACAACGATGAGATATGCCGTGAATTCCTCGAAACCCACGGTGCCCAGAACGTCATTGAAGACAAAGGCGATGGTCAATATCGTGTCAGGATCCGAGAAGCCGCATCTCAATTCGAAAGCCTGCGTGCCGCCGCATTCAGCAAAGTAGACATCAAGGGCCAAATATGAATCGACATCGGAGCCAGCACAAACTTCTTTTCATCTTCTGCAGTATCATTATCCCGATTCCGAGTTATTCATTTGCACTAATTCACCACGATACCCTGCGCCACATGGCACGTCACGCGTGTCTCGAACTGCGACCTTCCGGTATCGATTGCTTCTTTCCCGATGTCAATAGTCGGAACATGGGGTTTCCGCCTCATGCGTTGGATGCGCGGAATCTTCTAGTGTGCTTCTCATACATGCGACGTCTCAGATGTTGTTCATCACCTACCAAAATGGATTTTGGTAAACTTACGGTACGTCATGGGCGTGCATGAAGGAAGTGGGTTGGAAAACAAAATGGGGTAGAGTGGACTTGGTCTAGATGGCTATGTAGGATGTGAGCCCACTGGCTCGGTTGTGGTGGTCCCTGTGTCACAGAGATTCCGGCTCGGGTGCGTCCGAGTGCACGTGGGGTTGGGAAGACGGGCATTGCGACGGCATGCTCTACGGATGTGCGAAGATCGAACGACAATGTGGTCATATCGTGGGCCATCAGGTGACGACTGCTGGGTTTTGGAGTATGTATTGTCTGGGCTGTGGCGGGGTCTGCTCCTTTTGGAAGATTGGCTAGAGGCGCTCTGAGCGAGCCAATGAGATGGCGGAACAAGGTTCCGAGGCTGTGATTGGGTAGGGTGCAATTGTTCAGCGGCAGTTGGCGCTAGTCACACCCGCTGGAAGTATCCAGGGCGTTCGTATAGTCGTCAATGCATTGGTTCACGAAGTTTGTGTTGAGAGTGTGAGCGCGTGTGAACCGCGTGGTGAGGATTACGGGAGACTACGACGCCACGCAGGGCGAGAATGTTTCAGTCGGGCCGCGTCCAGCATCAACCATGAGGATAACATTTGAAGAGGAGTACGGATGACTGACAGGAGAGGGGCGTCGAGATTGGGTTTGCATGTGGAAATGATGACACGGCCAACGTAGGCATTAGCATTGTGGGCTAGCCCGGTGGATGATTGGTCGCGAAGGCATAAATGCAGCGCGGATGTTGGGGGCTGCGCCGGTGTGCGGTGACAGAGGCGGAAATGTGGTGGACCTGCAGCTAGGCGTTTGGCAGGCTGATGGTGTGGGATGCTCCACCGGGTCGGGCATAATTGTATTTTAGTAGAGATTCCACATTCCTGGCCGGGAGCAAGTCAGCGCACGCAAACAAAGGTCGAAGGGATTCGCCGCCTTGCGCTACCCGCCGCAGTTCGTTTGTTCCGAAGCGTGCCAGGCATAGAGTGTGACGCGAGAGACGAATCGCCAAGTGGTTGCAGCTGGCAGGGCTGGGATCCCTCGCGGCGTGAAAGCACCCACTCATTTCTTGTTCCTCTAGTGACTGCGCCTCTGGCAGTACCTGACGACGACGACGTTGGCCGCCTATCTAAGTAGCCTCACCATTGTCTCTGAGGGCCGGTGCGCGATTCAAATTCACCCTCCTCCGCCGCGTACTCGCCCCCGCACGCACACGCCGCATTCCCGGGCGACAGTCACAGTAGCAGGACCCCCGAGTTCCACGTCGAGCGCTCGCCTCCTGACCTCTCCTCTGCTTCCCCGTCTGCTGCCGCGCAAGGTTGCGTTCACTCTGCACGATGAAGGTGCGTTGCCTGCTTGCTTTTGCCGCCACGGCCGCCGCTGCGCCCGTCGAGTCACGCTCCGCATACGTACGTGCTAACGGTGCTGCTCTAGTTCCGCAGGAGTATGAAGAGTGAGAAGGACAACCGCCCGCACCACATTTCCATCCCGCCCAAGGACGCTATAGCCATTGTCCCGCCAAAAAAGGTACGTAGATCAGCGTTGGGGTGCTTGGGGTGCTTGGGCCCCACTCTGCTTCTTCACGCGGCGTGCGCGCATGAGGGCAGGGCAGGCGTTTGGTGTTGTCGACACAGGCGCATTGTGTGGGCGCCTGCGCCAGCGCAGCAAACATGCGCCTGTGTCGACGACAGAGCAAGCCGCGACATGTCGCTATATCATGATGCGCGCGCCCCGGCACCCGCTTCCCGATAGGGCAGATGAGCGCGAAGCTAACAGCCATCTCATTTCAGGTCATAAAAGCCCTCTACGACTACAAGCCCGCCGACCCGAGCCCAAACTCTGGCTACCTTGGCTTTTCCCAGGGCGACTTTCTGCACGTCGTCGGGCGCGAAGACGACAGCGACTGGTACGAGGCCTGCAATCCCCTGCACGGCACCCGCGGACTGGTACCCGTTTCCTACTTTGAGGGCGTAGGCAAGACAGTGCGCGACAGTGGTGGCTCCGCGCCGCGCTCCTCCACTCCCCAGCAGCCGCAACACCAGCAGCAACCGCAGCAACAACAGCCCCACGACTCAGGCTACCAAGAACGCATCACGAGCCCGCAGCCCTCGGCACAGGACTTCATGACCCAGCAAATGCGCATGTCGCGCGGAGGCGGCCGCGGCGCCATGGTCTACGGCATCGTCATCTACGACTTCAAGGCAGAGAGGCCGGACGAGCTCGAGGCCAAGGAGGGCGAGGCTATCATCGTCATCGCACAGTCGAACCCCGAATGGTTTGTCGCAAAGCCGATAACGCGACTCGGCGGTCCCGGCCTCATCCCCGTATCCTTCATCGAAATCCGCGATATGACGACTGGTCAGGCCGTCGCCGACACACAGGCAGCAGTCACAGCCGCGGGCGTCCCCAAAGTCGAAGAGTGGAAGAAGATGGCGGCCGACTACAAGAACGGCAGCATACCGCTCGGAAAGCTCGAGACGAATTCTGGGCAGTCGCTGCAGCAGGGCATGGAGCGCATGAGCGTTCGGAGCAACGGCGGGCACAACAAGGCTGGCTCGGTAAGTCGTCTACATGCGGGTGTGCTTTTCTCGGCTGACAGCGTACAGGTCTCCCACTCACGCAACGGCTCCGTGGCGCAACAGCCAAGAAACCAATACCGCACATCCGACAACCTGCTTGCACCCTTGAGGGCATGCGTGCCACGCTACTGCTTCGCCGACGATATCTTTTGGTTCATCATCGAGTGTCAGATGGAGGACGGCCGACATTGGGAGTTGCAACGACTATACCAGGACTTTTACGACCTGCAGATACAGCTGATAGCAACGTACCCAGTCGAAGCGGGCACAAGTGGCTCCGGCGAGCGAACACTGCCCTTCATGCCTGGGCCTGTCACCTACGTAACCGACAACATTTCCAACGGGCGCCGCGCCAACCTCGACGAATACATAAAGAACCTTCTCAAGCTAGGACCGCACATTACACAAGGTCACCTCGTCAAGGGCTTTTTCGCGCCAAGACAGGGCGACTACGAGATAGACCCCGACATCGTCGATGGGGACGAGTACCGCCTTTCGCAACAATCACACCAGTCATCGAACCCCTCACACGGGACGAGCAGGCAGTCGTCCGCAGATCAGTTGCAGGCCACAACACCCGTCACACCCTACTCAACTGGCTCCAACTATCCCTCTCATCAGCGCGGTCAATCTACGGCCTCGCAGGCATACTCATCGAATCTGAACCCCCCACCCATGAATCACACCCACTCCTCTTCATCCACCGCCACGTCTTCTGGTCTCAAGATCAAGTTCATGTTGGAAAAAGAAAATGACAACGAAGACAGCTGGCACGTCATACGTATGCCCATTTCGGTCAGGTTCGCCGAGCTCTACGATCAGCTTGCCAAGAGAAGATATATGGAGACGAGGCGGGACCTAGAGGAAGATGAGTTCCTTGAGGTCACATACGAGGACGGCGGCTCACACAAACTCCGCGTGATTGATGATGACGCGAGTCTACAGCAATGGATCGGACGAACCGACAGATCGACGCTGAAAGTCAGGAAGGTATTTTACTGATAAGCAACGGAACCGGCCATCTTCACCTCACTTCACTTCGCTTCTGTTTAATTGCTCTTGGTCTTCTTCTTTTACAACAACCGTTGTTCTCCCCCGTAGCTCTCTCAAGGCTACTATTCTCTATTCCCCCACTTTTGGCGTTGCAAAAGGTTTTCACGGCTTCCAAAGAGCAGTCTAACTGGCGTTGTTGGGCGTTCGGCGGAGCAATGAAGTGCATGACGGCAGGCGCGGGATATTTTTACTGGATTTGTGTTTCTTTCGAGACTTTGGATCTATCACAAAGATGTTTGATATGTTTGGATAGGGGGTGTTGGATTGCTTGACTTGCGTCATGGAGGGTTCTGGATGATATACACAATTGGATGAAATGCGGGGAGAGGAAGATAGCGTGATGGATGGGGATGTGAGGAGGGAGAGGCAAAATGAGAGACATCTTGCGTGCAGCTTATCCTGTTCTTTCATTGGCATGTGTGAGATTTGGAGTAGCCCGCAGCTCTCACGATGCGATTCCGGCGAGCTAACCGTTTGAATCTTGGGATCGTTCTGTCCACACGTGCTAGCTGGTGTGGCAGGAGCAACCCCGGGTGGTTCGGAAGAGGGTCAAGGCAACTTCCTTGTCAGTGAACCATCTAGCCCACAACTCCATTGCTTAATGCTACGCAATCTTACAGCGAGGTGACATTCCGATGCAAAGATACGATGGCTGATTCTCTATCTAGACTTCTTGTTAGGCAGCCGCTGCCCGACCTGCGACCCTTGTGCCACAGCCCGATCACAGACAGCCGTCATCTCGTTACATCGCAAGCGAATCTCCCCCACTGCGCAGGGGGACAAGCCACCGGGGCCCCGGCACTGAGTGGGGCTCGAGAAAGCTCGTTCGCCAATGCTTCGGCTTATGAACGGGTAGACTCACTAATTGGGCGTCGTGGGTAACTACGAGTTATAATGAGATGGCGTACCGGCAACGAGTTCACTCGCGACAGCTTGACGCCCACCAGGGTTGGAATATGGTCATGAGCTTCGTCTTGGACGTGGTCCGAGAAGTCGTGCTGCATCCGGGTGGCACAGTTGCATGGTTGCTGCCTTCTACCCCTCTATTCTCAGCGTTGTCCATCATCTCTTCACATCACATAGCGCTTGAGCGACGACATCTTTTCGGAAACCTGCCATGTTTCACCCAACAGTGTAACAACAGAGATCACGATACTGAACATCACCAGATCCACGATGGAAGCAGTCAACGACTGGTTAGCAATGGTTTCCAGCGCCAACAACGACATCACGCGCAGCGATCGGATATGCTATGAGTGTTCCAAAATACCTTGGGACACGCTATTTGGCCCAGAGATCCGTCGAGAACCAGAAATCGGCGTTTGCTATGATCTAGTGTTTCACAGAAGCAAAGTTGACCAAAAAGCAGAGTGTCGAATCTGCCGATTCTTCGCAAAGGTTCTCAAAGAATGCGTCCGGGGTACCGAAAATGGACGACGCTTCGAGATAACTCATTATTATGCCGCTGATTTGGGCTTGGATCTTCCGTCAGCATTTCTCGAAGTCGAGCTTTCGGCAGGCGCGCCTCCCGACTATTACGGTGGCGTCGTACTTGCCTGCCAACCAACATCCCAGGTGACTCGAAAAGTGTTAGAGAAAGCCTTCTCTCGATATGCATTCCCTAAAGATCTACCAACGGTGAAGAAGCCGTTGCTAGACCCTGGCCAAAGTCTATATCCAGCTGGCGTTAACGCTGCTCTCTTGAAGTCTTGGCTTGATATCTGCATCGAAAAACATGGCCACCGGTGTCGCCCAAGACCGACCGATGGTCTGAAGGATTTAAAAGTCATGGATTGTGAGCATCGAAGGATCGTTCCTGCGCCGCCTGCATGTCGATACGCAGCATTGTCGTATGTCTGGGGCCAAGAAGGCAAGAAGGTCGGCTCGACCAACACCCGGGAGATAATCCCAAAAACTGTCGAAGACGCTATTGAGACAACCTTATTATTGGGATACAGATACCTCTGGGTCGACCGATATGTAGGTAGACCTCAGTGCCTTTCAATCCCTGCTTCAGTCTGCTAAATGTTCAGTGCATCGACCAGTCCGACGCACACGCGAAGCAACACCAGATTATGCAGATGGCAGATATATATGCAGCAGCGCAGTTTACCATCTTCGCTACGGCTGGCAATGACTCGAATCATGGGCTTCCTGGAGTACGGCCACATTCTCGGGGCTTCTCCTCCTATTGCACATCCACGAGATCTGTGAAGTTATACCATTTACCTCAAACAAGCCCCAGCTGGAACCTACGAAAGTTGCCATCATCTTCGTGGGCTTCGCGAGCGTGGTAGGACGTCCGGTCATCACACCATGCTCATAACGAGCTGACTATGCGTTCAGGACCTTCCAAGAGTGTTACTTCTCAAAACGGCATCTCTTTTTCACCGACAGACAAGTCATTTTCGTTTGTAGCACAGATTCATACTACGAGGCAGATAGGCCCCATGGCGGCGGTGGTCCCTCCGAGGACGCTCACCTGGAACTACCAGGCTGGTTTGCCAACACCGCAAAACTCGAGGCGGCTGCCACGATGATTGCGTCAATGGAGGTATTGAGGCAATACAGCGCTCGGAAATTATCCTTCGACGCAGATGCGCTCAACGCCATAACTGGTGCGATGAACTCTTACGCCAGATACGGTGTTCAGCACATCTGGGGAGTCCCTTGGAAACGCTCCTCGGCAGGCTACTCACCTGATTTAGAGAACTTTCTCTCAACTAGCCGCAGTGTTAGACGAAATATCGACGTAGCATTATTGTGGCATCACGGAAGGCGAAGCATACGCCGCAACGGATTTCCCAGTTGGTCGCCCCTCGGATGGAAAGCCCCAATCGAATGGTACTGGAAGAACAAAGGCCGCCCGTCAACCTACGTCTCACCGGAAGCAAAAATTGTACCAGTAAAGTCCACTAAGGATTTCCACGAGCTGTGTGCTCGAGCCAACCCCAACGAATCCACACCAGAAGAACTCCCGCAGTACCTCGAAGTAGAAGCACGAACCGCAATGTGCAAGTTGCAATTCGTACCTGCATATGTGATTACGCCGTTGACCAAAAATTCCAAACTATTTGGGATTGAAATGTCACTGGGTAATGGATGGAATGCTATTGCGGAAGTGTACTGGGATCTGCGTCTGGACAAGGAAAACGAAACGTTGTTGAAGTGTGTTCTACTGCCCGGAGCAGAATTTACCAAATCCACCGTGAACGAGTTGCACGCTCATGTTCTCATACTTGAGCAACACGGAGACCATTACGAACGTATAGGTATCACTCGATTGCCCGCTCATTTTGGCGATACTCGTGATGATTACCATCCAGTCTTTCGTCTCGTGAACAAGTTCGGCCGTGTCTTTGATGCGATCTGGAGCGAACCTTACTACGCAGAAACAGAAATTCCGTCTGCTGCGATAACAGACTTCTGCTGGTGGGACCACTTCCAGCCGGAGACTATAATCCTTGGCTAAGGAAAACTTTGTCGTCTCACGTCTTCACGTTAGCTTATCTTGCCCTGACCCTTATGGTAGTAATGATTCAGTATTTCAAATCCTAATCATGGCCACGATACCCCATTCACGTTTCTTTTGCACCCGCTACGGCCCTGTCACACTTCCATCCGTCCCCACAATCACCGTCCTCGGTGCACACGCCATAAACAAATGCTCGTCCTCCGCAATCTTCTTCGCCGCCTCTGGTGCGCTGATGATGCTCATGAACGTCAACGCATGCGTCATGTCTCGAAACTGCATGGTCGCCATGGAGTCGTAGTCGACGGGGGAGCTGGCGTTTACAAAGGCAGGGTTACCGCCAACGTAGTATCGTGTGTGGATGACGGGGAAGTTTGAGCCCGTGAGCGACTTGACGAGTGGGATGTGGACGTTATCGTAGTGGTCGGCGTATTGGGTTAGGTTGAGGCCCGGGAGCATGGTGCCGAAGACGAGGGCGGTGAAGTAGGGGAGCACCATCTTGGAGGTCTTTGCAGCGCGAGGAATGTTGATACTGCTTTAGTATAAGATGAAGGAGTTGTAGATGGTAAAGAAGGTGTATGCGCTTATATGTGGTGATGAAGATGTATCGGAGGTATCGAGGAGTGAATGGTACCTTCTTATATCGCTTTCTCAATCATCAACCCAACAGTGTTGGAAGGAGCGATAAGTTCATTTAAATGCCCTGTTGGCTCTAACTGCCACGAGCGTGCATTCCACGGGGCTTCTCGGTAGAATGCATAAGCCAGCATTCCAGCCGGACGCCACCACCGAGGGCTTCCCGAATGTATCGATTATACAAGAGCGTATACCCAGCTAGAACGCCTAGTTTACCATGCCTATATCGCTTCGGGGATGGATCGCGAGGCGAGACATTTCCAAGGTTACCATGAGGGCCTGTTCAACTCCACTATTATCGGAGTTGTCAGAGCAATCGCGCTTCCGTACACCATGTTGCGACTCACGAATCCTTGTGAGTTGGGTTGTTTCCGCTTCGCAGTCGCGGCGGTTCTTTTGTTGACCGTTCCTGGAGGATCTCGGACTAGGCTGGATTGAGGAGCGTACGCGAAAGTGCGGGGCCAAGGCGGCCGCCGGATCGCGGCAATTGGTGCACAGTTGGGAAACGTGGCAGAGAGACGCGCATTACACCCGAGTGCGAAGATGTAAGCGGGCATGAAAGGTAATGGCGAGTATTGTAGGTATCCATGGATGTTTTGAAATCGTTACTTATCGATAAGACTCGCGAGAAGCGCGACGACCTCGGGATGGTCGCAGGCTCGGCGGGCCGATGACAACTCAGCCAGACCCACATTGCGCATGGACGGTAGCGGTAGTAGGAGAAGGGCCGCTCAAGAACATACAATAGACACTCCTGTCCACACGACATCTCCTGCTCTCTAAGTTACATATCTCCACGAGCGCAGTCTTGAACATTGCGCAGGTGCGCAGCCATGGGCCAAATAACTCTGGGCAGCAGAACACGCCACTTCTACTCGTAGTCGCGACTTCCTCGCGAACGCCAATGTGCACCTTAACACTGCAACAGCATTGTGAGCCTGGTAGTCCTCAGTGTTCTCAATATGTCCAAATGTATACCTAGATACCCGCCAGGCCATGCAATCGAATCCCTGCCAGCTGAAGCGAGCTGACAATGGCTGATGACCGGAGGCTGAGCAACCGTGGCACTCATCACCCCACCAAGGCATCAGTTCGCGCGTTATCCAGGCTCAGCCTGATGCCATTCAAAACTCATACTCCATAACTACTCAGATCCTAGGACAAGTACACGACTACATCAATATACCTGTGCTTCGCAATACAGCTGTTTCGCACACCAGTGAGATGTTTGGCCTACAACGCGACTCGAAACGCCACCATGGTCACCACCTTACACCCCAGGATGCCGACGCAGATCGAACCCGCAGAAGGCGGCACAAGACTTCTTCGGGTGACAATGGGAGAACACACGATCCACCGATCCGAGGGTATCGTTCCGATGATGAACCAAGGCGCCGACATAGGCATGACGGAGACAAAAATCGACATCGCGCCAGCTCTTCGCACCACCCAAAGGATCACGACCGCCGCAAACAAGACTCATCTAGCGATACCGAAGATGATTCGGTGCCGGTAATAATCGAAGTTGAGCGCGAGAGAACTCGCTCGACCAAAGAACGTTGCGGCGAGCACCGTTTTGATGATTTCTTGGATGAGCGCCGCCATAATCCTGCACCAAAACAAACGTTATCTGGTTCATCGATTCCCCCCTCAGTCTCTACTTCTCAGGCGCGCATTCGGCTAGATGAACTTGACAGTCGTCCGTCTTCATCAGGTCACAATCGGGCTTTCAACGTGAATGCAAAGCTCCCACGCCTTTCTATCTCCCCATATCCTATCGCATATTCACAAATCCGGCCCAATGCTGAGATTCCTGGCGAATCAAAATCAGGAGTAGGCGAAGATTGGCACAGACCTCGAGCGGCTTCAGCAGCTTCAACTCCCTCGTCAAGGATCCGGTCGTGGGCCTCATCGTCACCTAGCTCCGGAATACTGGGCCCGAAAACATACCAGTATCAGTCACTACAGCCTGCTGAAATTCGATTAGTCAAGATCCTACCTGAGACGATGTCGAAGCTAAGATGTGAAATCACTCACACATCGCTTCAAAGCCTGCCAGAGTACACTGCTATCTCGGTAAGTCATTGCCACAGTCTGGCAACATCCACTAACATCGAGCTTGCAAAGTATGCTTGGGGCGACGGGATTGACACGACATCCCTCATCGTAGAGGGGGCTGCAATACCTGTTGCTGTCAGTCTTTACGATGCGCTGAGGGCGGTCCGTCGCAAGAAAGAAGACATCTTTGTATGGGTTGATGCGCTCTGCATCGACCAGCAGAACAGAGACGAGAGAGCTACACAAGTTCGATTGATGGGTCAGATCTACAGCGGTGCAGTGTCAGTAGCCATTTGGATAGGACCGGAGCATGATGAGAGTGCATTGGCACTAGAACTACTGCACAGTGTGGCTGAAAATTCGATCGACTCGCAACATATCAGGTCCACCCGCAACCCAGACTCTCTGGCGCTCTTGAATTTATTCAAGAGAGATTACTGGAAGCGGCTATGGGGTAACTAGCCACGCTGCAATATGTCAATGATTCGTACTGACCAGGATTAAGTCGTTCAAGAGGTGCTTCTCGGGCATAATAAGTTGGTATATTGCGGGCATTCAGTGTTTCCCTGGGAAATATACTTGAAGGCCGGGGAAATCTTCTGGGACCAAGAGAGCGACCCGCATAACCGCCAAGGACCAACCAGCTTCCCAGACCGCGAAACCCTAGAGCAAATTGGAGATGAGTCACTATTAGAGGTAATGCGAGCATGCAGGAAGAAGCTGAGCGAGAATCCCCGCGACAAAGTTTTCGGCATTCTGGGTCTGCTTTCGGACGCTACACAACGCGTTTTCCCAGTCGACTACAGTCAGTCAGTCAAGACGGTCTACACAGATGTGGTCGACCACCTGATCTCGACTACTGAAAAGCTCGATGTGATCCGCGAAGCAATACACTTCCCCCTGCACGTCAATTCTACAGGTCTCCCCAGCTGGTGCCCTGATTGGTCGCACATCCCAGAGGTGCCTGGCCTCGGGCGTACTCTCAACTTTGCAGCTTCCAGTAACGTAAATGGCCCTACTAAGGCTCAGTATTGGTTTCACGATGAACGGCGAAAGCTCGAAATCTCCGCAATCAGGATCGACACAATCATAGCAACAGGTGTTGCTGTAGGCACGTTCTGTTCTGCTCAAGACTACCTGACAGCCTTTCTACAATGGCGCGCAATGCTGCTGCATGAACTAAATGTGGGAGAAGGCAATGATACCGATCCAATTCACAGCTCTTTCTGTAGGACGCTATGTCTTGGACAAGTGCCGCTAGAATGGAGCCAGTCAGGCATGTGGCACGGCCTCTGTTATCACGTCTTCGCAGCTCTTATTCGCGAAAGAATGCCTCGCCTACCACTGGACAAAGACCTTGAACGTCACGTGAGCACAACGGGGCTCATTGAGCCCAAACTACGGCGCACGTTCTTGCAAGACCATCTCGGTAACCGTATGATGGGACGTAGCCTGTGTATTACAGAAGGCGGCTTGATTGGTATGGGTTCGGGCTACATGAAAGCAGAAGATGTTGTTGTCGTTCCGTTTGGTTGTTCCACACCTATCCTGCTCCGCCCGGAGGGCCGTCGCAACGAGTATAGGTACGTGGGTGACATCTATATCGACGGGTACATGCACGGCGAAGCCCTGGCTCAAATGGAAGCAAGAGATCCGAGGAGAGTAGTTTCTAAGTACATGCTCTGTTGAGGTACGGACGGTTTTCTCGGGCTATGGATCTTGCGGCTGTACCACGGCGTTTTGGCGATCTCGATGCACCCAGTCAGTCTATAATATGGAAAACAGCGAGACCTGTCACATACGACCATAGGATCTTGACACCAGCGCTTCCCGTTCGCTCAGCGGTACTTAAGCAAGATACCGGCGCATTAGTACTCGGGTGGGTGACCACCGGGGAATACGCGCTGTTGTATGTTTTTGTTAAAAAGATCGGTTTTTTTTTGGGGCCGCCGACGCGGGTTTCCGCCCCCAAATTGCCAAGGTTTCGCCCTATCGCTTGGCAACCACTCACCGCACGCGTTACACGGCCACGACAGGGTCTAAGATGAGATAAACGCCTGGCCCCTGGCCCCAAAGATCCTCCACCAACCACCCTAATAAGAATAGAAGCACTTGCCAGCGGTGATCCTATGTTTTAACTAACCTCGGTCCCCCTTCGCACAAGCATGGCCATACGCCTGCTCCTCCGCCTTGCAGATCCATCTGATCTCAACCTTTGTACATGATGCTTTCAAAATCCCTCTTTTTTTCTTCCTTCATTACAGTAGCTTATGCGCAATCCTGTTACTGGCGCGACGGTGGGCAGCCAAATCCCCAGTACCAGCCCTGCTCCAACGACACTTCGGACCCACTCAGCCACATCTGTTGCAACATCAACGTGGTCAATAACGAGGGAGGCTGGGACACCTGTCTTCCGAACGGTCTCTGCAGGGCTAGCACTGGAGACAATAACTTCATCTATTTTAGAGAGTCCTGTACATTATCGGACTGGGAAGCCGGAGGCTGCCAGGAACTATGTACGAACACAGTACGATCGCGCCCTACACCTTGACTTTATGAAAGCTTACATTGACACACAGCCAAATCAAAGAAGTGGCGACGTGAATGTCACTCCCTGTGATGGTACCGATTCGTCTGAGTACTGGTGCTGTGGCAACTCAACCGCTTGCTGTGGTGACGATGCTAGTTTTGGGAAGGAAAAAGTCGATCGTGTGTTCCTGGGCATAATCTCGAGTCCTTCGATGTCTTCGATCGCGTCGTCTACTAGCACCTCGATTCCATTGAGCTCGTCCAGCCCCTCGAGCACTTCAACCCCATCGCCCGCTACAACACCACCGAATGACGACAGTGGTGGCCTCTCGACAGGCGCGAAAGCCGGGATTGGTGTGGGTGCTGCTTTTGGTGTTATCGCGCTGCTTGCTTTGGGCGCTCTTATCGGGAGACGGTCATATAAGAAGAAGAAGGAAACCGCAGAGGCGACAACCTACTACGAGCCAGTCAAAGCAGAATTGTCATCATCAGAGTCTAGGTACGAAGCTCCTAACAAGGATGTCTTCCTGCACGAGGCTCCGGTCCCGCAAAAGCCTGTGGAATTGCCTGGTGTTCCAATCAGACCTCAAGAGTTGCCTGGCTCTGGACGATAGCCCAACTTGGCAGATGACAACGAGCTGGCATGCTGCAGAATTGATGGCTTAGCACAGCGATGCGTCGCAGCTGAGCGCTAATGTAAAATTTGGATGAAAGGCCGTTCATTTTGGGCGCACATCACGAGTGTACGTCCTATCGAATATATCGCGTCATTCTTCAGTCCAAAGACTTATTCGTAGGCTCCAGGTGTATCGCTTTTTTTGATTTAAGTACAGGGTAGCGGCAGTGTCGGCATCAAAATCGGAAGGTTTCACAGCTCGATTGAATCTATACAAGACAAGTCAACGTCTACACAGTCTCCCCGTAGGGCGCACCCTCAAGCTTGAACCCACCAGGCTGCAGCTTTTGAAAGACAGCAGCGGGATCGTACTTGTTCGCAACCGACTTGAGCTTTGCCAGCTTCTCGTCTCCGTAGCTCGGAATTACGTTCTGGTACGGTCCAGCATAGTTGAGGTAGATGAACTCGGTGTACAGATTCCGGTCTTTCGCCTCAGCCTTGGCGGCGTTCATCAAATCCAGTGCGGCTTTGTTTAGCTGTTCATCCTTGGACGCGTCGTCCCAGACCACGTAAAGCAGAGTATGCATGAGTGGACCGTCGGCGGGGGAGAGACCAAGTGCGTTGCCGCCCTTCTTGCTCATCTGCTCCATAGCCGGCACGGTGAAGGCTTGAAACGCCAGAGCGCCCTGGTCCGCTAGCGGGCCTACGTCCTTTTCGTGACGCGCTTGCAGCCAGGCCATGAACTCCCTATCGAGCTTGTATGTGGCTGCCCAGAATGCATAGCGACGGCCTCCGGGCATTTGGTTGGTGAGCATGACCGTGTCGTTTGCCAAGGTCCTGTTCAAAGTATTCGCCATGAGTGGAGGGATGTCAAGGTACTTCTTAAGAATAGCAGGTGGGTTGGTTTCGTCAACGGGCTCGAGGTACTCCAGTTGGATTTGGGCCGCCGCGTTGCCCGCTGTCACAGCAAATGACAAGATCTGGGCTGATTTGGGGTCTTCGGTAGCGCCCTCAGCCATCGATGCAAAGGCATCGATTAGCGCTGGGTAGCTGGCCTGCGTATGAACTCGGGTGCCGCCCCACATCAACCCCTGGGGAATTGTCTCCAGCTCAAATCTTGTAACGACACCGAAGTTGTTGCCGCCTCCGCGAAGGGCCCAATACAAATCAGGGAACAGAGTTGGCGTGACCTTCAAGATGATTCCCGATGCAGTTACAATCTCGTAAGACGCAACATTGTCGCATGCGTATCCGTAGATACTGGACTGGTGGGAGATGCCGCCACCAAGAACAAGACCGAGGCCTACATCTGATGCGCGCCCACCAATGACAGCGAGGTTGTGCTCTCCAAGCTTTGTATATACTGCCCCCCATCGGTTTCCGGGTCCGATAAATGCAGTCTTTTTGTTGCTGGAAAGTGTGACCTCGTTCATCGCCTCCATGGTAATGGTTATGCCACCCTCAATGCTAGACGCGCCTGGGAACGCGGTGTGTCCTCCACCCTTGACTGCAAAGGGACATTGTGTGAGGCGGGATACTAATATCGTCGTCGATACGTCGATCGCTTTCGAAGGCCGGAAAACGCAGGCTGGGTTGACAGACGCTGCCTGGTTAGACCAGTATCCGCTCGTGAAGGTATCGTAGGATTCTGAACCGCTAGAAAGTAGCTTGCTTCCGAAGATGAGCTTTAATGAGCTACACTGTTTAGTATGTTAGCTGGAGTCCTCTACACAAGTGACGTGACAGATTTCTTACAGCGGCGGTACACGGGCTAGAGAGTGAGCGCTTCTCGACCAAAGCAGCCAAGTCGGGAAGAGCAGAGACATTGACGCCATTGGCGAAGAGGGCTTCCGTGACGTTGAAGTCAGTAGGCTCGAAGGCGTCCTGGGCGACTGCGTTGCCAGCGAGGGCTCCAAGTATGGCAAGGAACGAAGCCTTCATGTTGGGCTTGGATTGGAGGTTCGGTGGAAAGAAGCTGGAGCTTTCCAGGACTATTTATTACTGGAAAGACATTGATTCTGCGCGTCGTTTAGCAACCTTACCTGGGCAGATGTCTCCTTGCGCTTTGCGACTTTAACGGCCCCCGAAGGATCATAAGTCGTTGTCTAGAGGCGCCGCAGTATAAACCGTTGCTTGGCCGCATACCGCGCCGCATTTCGGTTCTGCCGTGGAACCTGCATCGAAGAGGTGGCGCTGCCTGAGGCGAATGAGCACACTTCAATCTCGGAGCATTGGCTCAACAAGAGTCGCGTGCAGATACGCGCATGTGCAAGAGCTTGTGCGTTGGAACAACCGGATGCGAGTCCATTCTCGCGTACGCGACGGAGTCCTTGGTGTGTGTACCTAGTTAAGCATGGATGGAAGCGAGGTGCAATGTGGTAGATGAAGCACCCTCCACGCGTCCCAGATAAGTGGTGCTCTAATTGTCGGCTTTAATCCGTCCTGTGGCTCTGATTGTTGCGCACAGGTAGCGTGCCTATTGAAAGAAAGTAGGCAGTACATTGTAGGTCAGATGAAAGTTGAAGGGCGACCCTTCCTGCCAGCCCGTCACGCCCTGCAGGGCTTGTTTCGAGGAGAGTGGGCCGCACGGATGCTGAATAAGCGCTAGATCGCGCCGCGCCCTCCAGCACTGTGCCTGGTGGCACCTGCACGACACTCCGCGTCAACTCATCCATTGCCTTGGCAAAGGGATTGCTCTACCCGATAACAACTGCATCTTGATCTGCCGCAAGCGAAACGAACCGCAGTGTCATAGGAGCGTTTTATGCTCCGGAGGCAGGCGATTAGAAAAGCGACGGCACGGAATACGGCAGGCGCAAGCGACCTCTCTAGTGCCACTCTCCGTCCACCGAGAGTCTTGTACGCTATCAAATTTATCCTACTCTTGTGTAGGATGGAAACGTGTATCTTTGGTGCATGGCTGTTTACCCTGCTTCCTTCCAGAATTGACCAAGCTTGTCAGCTCGGTCATGAACAAGTCCACACTGCCATCAACATGCAAGAGCAAGTCTGGGGGAGGTATACTAAATTTACAACAGTGAGATCTTGGATAGCCCTGCCTACCCCTGACTACGATCAAGCAATCAGCTATTGTAGATCCGGTGCTGGAAATTGGTCATGGCCCTTTGGTCAATGTGATCCCCTCTGCCGGTAGACACGAAACCTGAGAGTGGTGTTACGCCGCATGCTCGCATGCACTGACACGACAATGATATCGAATAACTATTTGTTCTCGAAGCTTGCTTCGATGGTCAAGGACCGATACTCTCCATTGTATCTTTGTTGTCTTTGTTTACTTCCAGTCTACACCATATCAGCAACGATGTCGGCAAAAACAAACGGTTTCGCCCAGGGAACAGTGCTGAAGATCGCATACTCTATGCTTGGCTTGACGAGCTCAGTTGTCCTTGCGAGGGTCGGTCTCAACATCGTCAGGCCGAGAAGGCTGACAGCCTCCGACTACTTTGTATTTGTCGCATTCGCCATTTATGTGACGATGTGCGCTCTCTACATTGCATTGTCGCCCTATATGCAGAGGGTATATGCCGTATCGAACCGGGAAATACTGCCTTATCCAGAATTTCGGCATGATAGTATGCTGATGGCGAAGATGGTTTTCATTGCCTTCTGCATGTTTTGGGCGGTGCTTTGGTCCATCAAACTGTCTTTACTGCTGCTTTATAGGAGATTATTGAATGGCATATCTCCGCGCTGGACCTTTGTGTGGTGGTGCATAGCTGCAATCTGCTTAGTGGTAAGATATCACAGTTATGCTGACTTTGGTGGCACTCACTTGGACGACGGCTGACATTGGAGACAGACTTTTGCTGGCAATTATGTTTTCTACTTCCAGTCATGCGGTACCATACCTGGCTTCTGGACAGGAGGATGTGTAAGTCCTTGTTGTGCACACGATACATACTGCGCTGCCTACTAATCACTTCCCGCTCTAGACTGGCGAAGGTCCGCACCATACCCAGCTTGTCAGCCTGTACTTCTCCTTTGCCGCAGATACTTCAACAAATATGATGAGTATGTCATGTAGCACCTGTACATCTCTGTTCTATCTGCTGACTGTTAGCTCTCATAGTTATGGCACTTCCAACATTTCTCACCTGGAATCTCCAGATGCCAAGAAGCAAGAAAATATCAGTCTTGTGTCTCTTCGCAACGGGTGTCGTTTGTATCCTCTTCGCCTGTCTCCGAGTCACGCAAGTTGCGATCAACGCATCAAAGCCCGAGGCTGCAGGCCAACCACTTGATCCCACTTGGCTCGCTATCTGGGGCATGGTGGAGTGTTCCATTGGTATGTCGAGGCTCAGAAACCATTACATACAATCACTAATCTTGTTCCAGCTGTCATCATCGGCTGCTGCCCCGCATTCGCCGTTCTTCTCAACGCTTTCCGCTTCAATACCTCTTACGATTCGCGCGGCTACCGAAGACAGACTGACGGCTTCGCGGACAGAAGCAAGGGGAGTAGATTGGAGATCAGACCTATTGGAAAGAACAGGCCTTCAAAGCCAGTCTTTGAGCAGGAATTGGCGGATTTACACTGGTCTGACGCGCATAGTAGCCAGGAGGAACTGAGAGCGAAGCATGATGGCATCATGGTGTCGACCACGATAATGCACGAGCAAGACATGATAGATATGTTGGGGAGATCTTAATAAAAAAGCTTGCGCTTGAGCGTCGCCTCCCACTACCTGACATTAATGCTCGCTGTCGTGTAGGTGTAGACATCTGGCGCGGCCTTCAGTTGAATGCCTTGCTTGTTTAATAACTCTCCAATTGCGGGTCGTGTGCAGTGATCCTTTCGTGGTGGTGTTGGACGATCTCTTCCGGCCTTGAATAAAGAAATCCTGAATCCATTTCAAATCATCAGCCAGTACACGCAAATTATGTGGTAAAGACGGTGAAAGTCATTTCTGCTATGCGTCCACTCACTGCTCCGCTGCGCGCAGCAAAGCGATCGATGACGTCACGTACCTAGACCCACCCATGGATGTTGGGGGCGCAACACGGCACCAGCACTCATTTCCAGTCATTGCGAAATTACTGCGCACCACCTTTTTGGCATGCCTTGGGCCCAGAAAGGCATGGTGCACCTGATTTGGAAAGGATCGAAGCAGGGAAAACACGGGAGGCCAGATGTGGTGGGGTTTGGCGATCATGATCGCTCTCCGCGGTCCTGGAAACCATAGATGCTGTCAGCTCCACACGTTCACCCAGACTTTGGGAAGGCATCAAGACAAAGTGGTGAGGCGCATGCAGTGGCACGATGAATACTTGATTGCTAGCATTTAGCGCACGGTTATGAGCCTCAACGGTGTTGAAGTTAAGTCTCCATTCTAGCGTCCCGCGGCTTCTGATCGCCACTGATGCGTGTGGCTTGCCCCGTCGTTAGTGCGTACATGACGTAGAGCGCGATTGCGGCCCTACGCGTCTTTCTTGCCGTATGAGGGCCAATACATTGCAAGGCTACCCTCCACTCTTTACCCTTTGACCTCGATACATTCACACCTACGCACATCTGACGCCTGATACTGAACGTCAACATGTCGACCGGAGGTGTGGTCTACAAGGACCTCCTGCCTATCCCGGATACGGACCCTACAGAACATGAGGGGAAGTCTACCACGCTACGGAATGCGCCTACGGAGAGCCATGCGCTAGCTCTAGAGGCTGCTAAGTCAGCGCCTCCAGAAGAGAAGGGTGCAGCGCAGATAGCTCACGGAGATGAAGTGGTGGACCTTGGATGGAATGAGCCAAAGGAACTCGTCGCGAAGCCGCTCGTGGGAGGTCTGGGTAACGAGGACTTGTGGCTGTTGGTCCGACGTTTCAATAAGGTGAGGCAAGGTGTAACTACAATCCTACAATCGGGTACTGACAGTGAGTAGCAAATGTACCATGTCAAAGAGATTCCAACAGCGCCTCCTGGAGGCTTGGACATGAACATCGCGGATGAGGAAGAATTCTCGCCAGACAAGCTTCGCGCCAATATCGAACGCTTATATATGACTATAGTAAGCATTTGGAGAGCGAGTAACGAGCGCGCTTAATTTAACCGCGCATAGGGCATCGGTCTAATCGGATTCGGCAAGCACATCGTTCGCATCCGCTCATGGAGAGAGACGCGTCGCACTGCATGGTTCTGCTCCGCATACTTTGCCGCCTGGATTTTCGACATGATCGTGCCCTTGATAACGGTGACTTTGGTTACGCTCATTGTCTACCCCCCGGCTCGTGGTGCCATGTTCCCACCAGCACCTATCGCTCTTGTCAGCTCTACGGGAGGTGTACAGAAGCCGAAGTCTGGAACTCTTGGCAGTACAGACAGTGCTACTGGAGCACCTGAAAATCATAAGGGTGAGGCTGTTGAGCAAGAGGCCTCGAATTTCGTCAACGGCTTTGCGTCGATAGCGCTATCGAGCGCGACTGGCAAGCACCCACAGGGAGAGCCTCCAGATGAAGACTCTCCCGACAGCAGTGTACCGGACCCTACTAGGCTCGCCATCGGTGCTGCAGATGCAAGGGATCAGGCTGCTGGTGTCAAGCCCAGCAAGCACCACGACAAGACTAAGGTTCCCATGGAGACTGCCATGTGGACGAAAATGAGACCTATTATGCACGGTATCGCAGATGTCACGGACACTTGGGAGCGGTTCGCGAAGTAAGCAACCTTCTATCAGCGTTCACCTGAAATTACTTACATGATCACAGTATGCTTGAGCCAACTCCCCCATTCCCAAAGAACAGGTCTCATCTTCGACTCGCAGTCGTAGTGGCACCGCTCGTTCTTGTGTCACTGTTTGTAACATCGTACATGTTCATGAAGGGTGTCACTTTCGGTGCTGGCTTTGGTTTCTTCGGTGACCCTGTCATACAGCGAGGACTAGCGCTTCTGAACAAGAAGTTCCCCAACTGGCAAAAGCTGCTCGAGCTCCGTAATACGCTACTCAAGGGTGTACCTACCAACGCCCAACTCACCGTTACTCTCCTTAGACTCGGCGAAGCAAATAAAGCCCCACTGCCACCGCCGCCTCACGTAGCGCAAGCACCAGAAGAGAAGCCCGTCGATATCAACGAAGAAGAGTTGCGCGCCACAGGTGCCGACTGGCCGCTCAACGCAACCCAAGAAGAACTCGATGAAGCCATGGCTCACGACCCTACTACCGCGCACGAGACCGGCGGCGAAGACATCGATCAAGCCAAAGACAGCAAGCACGGCAAGAAGGGAACTAAGATCCTCAACTTCTTCCGCGGCACCGTCAAGGGCGGTGTCGAGACCACCATGACGGCTGACAAAGTCAAAGCTGCCGCCGGCTCCACCCATGCCAAGAACAGACTGGGTGCTGTACCACGCAGGGGAGTTGATCTCACATCCGGTCCAGTTGAATTCAAAGCCCGACATGATGGCAAGAAAGGACATGTGTACATCGCTACCAAGTCAACGATTCCATCTATCGCCTTTTCCACAGACAAGACTATCGAGAAGATTGGTAGCGCAGATAGAGAGGATCTGCATCCGTCCTGGAGTTTACCTGTTGGAGAAATCATGGAGATGAAGAAGGTCGGTGGCTTTGGCTGGAAGGCGAAGTTGGTCGTTGGTTGGGCTATGGGACGGGAGGTCGCTGATGGATTGATCATTACTGACAGGCAGCTCAACGAATACCGCATAATGGCGCTTCCGTTGAGAGACGAGTTGTTCAATCGGCTGGTGGCTATGGGTGGTCAGAAGTGGGAGTGTTGGTAGAGGTTTCACGATTCCCACATTCTAGTTTTTACGAATGAATTTGTTCCATGATGATCTCATTGCTTGGAGAATAAGTATCTTTGTCTAGCCTTGAACTACCACTTTTCATCCCACCCTGAGGGATACATCCCATCGATTGTGCTCAGACACTGCATGCATAGTCCGCCGTGACGTGAGTCAAACCACTTTTAGTCCCACCTTCCTCCATGTGCAATACCGTGAAGTCGCCTCGCCCCCACCTACTCCTCCTCCATATCCATCTCATCGTCACCGTCGTTCTCAACAGTAGCAATGGTAGTACCATTGGCAGCGGCAACTCCTGCATCGTATGAGTCACAAGCCTTTGCCGAAGCCAACGCCAGCGACTGTTTCATCACCAGCTTACTGGTGTTAGCATTCAAGCCCTTGGAGCGACACATCTTCTTGAGCTCGTTCTGGTTGTACTCGTCATCAGCATCAACTATAGCCTGCAGCAGGGTGTCCTTGTCCACCCTGCGCGGAAGATCAATACCGCGATTCTCACATATCTTCTTCAGATCAAGGAAGGAGAGATAAGAACGCGGATCGGTGTAGTTGGGGTCCACTTTCTTGGTCTTGGTCTTGGTCGGGGCCGGAGAGGCGTCCTCGCTCTTCTTTGTTTCCTGGGCTTTGCCCTTGGTCTTGATCTGGGTGTTGCGCTGAGTCTTCGAGATCCTATTCGCGTTGGCTCGGGCAAGGCGGATCTGGGCTTGGGCGGCACGCGTCATGGCGCGATGAGCCTTTGCTTGCTCTTTGGCTTGGCGCTTTTCGGCGATCTCCTCTGCCTTCTGAGCGTTGAGCACCCTGGCGTCGTTCTTGATCTTAGCCTCCGCAGCTTCCAGGGCGTCCTTGTCGGCCTGCTCCTTGATACGGGTCTTCTCACGCATCATGCGGAACTCTTCCATCTCCATACGGCGGGCGTCGGGGTCGTCGTCCATATCGGTAGGAATGCGGGCTGTACCTTCGACAAGTTCATTGTAACGGTTACGGCAGGCCTTGGCAGAGAAGAGTGCGTTCTTGTTCAGGCGACGCATGTAATCGGAGACTTTGCGGAAGCGCCAGGCGCGAATGCGCTCCAACTCGTAATTGACCTCGATGTCGGCAAGAGCGTAAGACTGAACCAGAAGTTCATCCTAAAAGTTCATATTAGCCAAATCAAAAAGGGGGTGTCACTTGACCAGGTACTTACATCAGCGTATTCCCACTCCTTGTATCCCTCCTTCAGAAGGAAGTCGACGTTCTCACACTGAGCAAGGCGGATGCGCATGATACGCGTGGAGATGGACTTCTGGTCGTAGCGAACACGGCCATCCTTGGCGAGTTTGTCCGCGATCTGGCGATCACTGAAGCCCTTCTCACGCATCGTCATCATGAGTTCGTCATCAGAGTCCAACTCATGAGTGACACGCTTGTGATAAGCTGGGAGACTCTCGCCCTTACGACGGTCAACACGGCCAAAGGTACCGGGCTTGCGCGAAGGCTTGCTGTAGAGGAAGCTGTTGTCTTCATCCAATATGAAAGCCTCAGCGTCGCCAGTTGGGACACCAATGACGGATCGCTGAAGACCCTTGGTCTTGGAGGCGTTATTGGTTCGAACGCGCTTGCGCTTCTGACCGGTCATGTTGTCGTCGTACTCGGGATCGTAGTCATCTACCTCGTCCTCGACCTCTTCTTCTGGAATACCAAGATCTTCATAGCCATCGAGCTTGAAGTCGCCATCATCGGACTATTCCAAGTTAGCGAAATCAGAATGAGCAAGTTGTATACTTACATCGTCAGCTGCTTGAGCAGCGTCCTCGATGTAGTCGTCGTCCTCACCACTAGCACTGCCGACTGCGTCGTTCAAGTCGTCCAAGTTGTTCTGAACGGGCTTCGCGTCGTCTGACTCGTCGCCTATGGTTTCTTGTTAGAACATGCGCAGACAGGACAATCATGACAGTACTTACCGTAGAAATTGAAAGCGTCATTAGCCATGTTGCGGACTACAGTGATGAGTACGGTGGTGATATGTGTAGTGTCGGTACTGTGAAGCGCGACACAGTGATTGATTGCGTGACGTGCTTTATCGTTTCGGTGTACTGAAGCACCGCGGGGTAGTCTGTCGGGTCTGCAAAAGAACAAACGCGTTAGCCCACTGTAGGCGCCAAAGGTAAAGGTGGGTAGTCCGATTGCGCACGGTGTGCGGCCGGAGGCTTCAGTGAGCCCAAAGCAGATAATTCGCGCAGACAAGAAATGTATTGACTTACTTCAAGGTTATTGTGAGCGATCAAGATGATGGAGGAAAGATAGAGGAATGAAGTGATACACTGCTTATATAGTGGGGGTAGGGAGGAGTGCGGGCGGTAGACGTAGTCAACGAAAGCACGTGATTGCGATTCCTCTGCGTCACCTACATGTAAGAGAACGAGGCAGTAGTGAGAATGCAGCTTTGAGATATCATATCTGATATGTAGGACATGAATGAGGTGTAGGTCCCTGTCACAGATTGAAGTGCTCCCCTTGAAGGCTCGGATTTGGTCAGCTTCGGAGTGATCAGGAGGCAAACCAAAACATGTGAATAACCGCAACAACCGCCCTGAGTTTTACTCAATATCGCTCGTTGAGGGTGCGTGACTAATGTTATCGCTTGAAATGAGAGCTGTGCTATGCTGCGGTGACCGGTCTCGTGATATTCGGAAATTCGACATAAGCAGGCGAAACCGCGTATCGATCGGAAAGCGTATCTTCCGAAGGAACCTCGAAGCCAGGAATGATCGCCGCCTGAATGATATGCCATTGTACTGTAGTCCTTGGACACCTATCGGATCTGGCTAATCGGTGGACCGAAAGTAGGTCGGAGATGAACTTATCTACAGCATCAACGTCAATGAAAGCTAAGGCGGAAGAAATGCCACTACATAGTAGCGGAAAGTCACGAGCCGTGTGTAGTTCCAACGAAGATTGATTGTGTGATCGCGGCTGCTGTTCCATAATTGGAACAGCTACAAAAGACACTGATCTAGCGATTATGAGTATTCGACGTCTTCCAAATCCAGGCAGACCTTTCCGAGCGCAATGCTTAGGCATGCATAGCGATTGTTTGCAGTGGCGGATTCATCGAAGGCTAATTTTGCAGAGGAAATCGGGATATCAGCAACCGAAGCTGTGAAGAGGGTTGCTGAGAGTTTGCATCCAGATCCTACCAGGAATTGACGTGTTCCAGAATCTCTCCGATCTCGTACTGTCGGGGCGAGGTTTGACGCGTCGCAGTGTGAGAAGTCAGGAGTCGCGCTAGTCGCCCCTCACGGCGTGGCGCGAGCTCTAGATCGATACCCCTGCCCATGACGTAGCACGTGTAAACGCGGGACATCAAATCAGGGCCTCTACAGCGCCGACGACGACATAGCGAGCGACGCCGAGCCTGGAAGATCGCCCCCAAGCATTCCACGTCAAATCTAGAGTGCGACATATATCCTACGAACGCCCTATCACCTACGCGTCCCTCATCACACCCGTACCTGCCACCAACACCCAAGGCAGACGCGCACATCCAATATGGCATCCTATCTGGAGAAAGTGCGCCGCCAGTCAAAGCAGCTGTTCCCTCAGTCAAAACAGAAACCCGGTGCCCCTCCCATCGAAGACCCTCCCAAAGTCTCGGAATCCGCCGTACCGAAAGTCGAGGATGCTGCCGTCCCAAAGATCGAAGAACCCGCTGCTGGCCCCAGCGGCCCTGTACCCTCTCCGCCGGCACCAACTGTCGCCAACGCCAGCGAAGAAGTAGGAAGCGAGCCTGTCCTTGACGCCGAAGACCAGCAGTTTCTTGAGCGACTTGCCGCCATCGCCGCAGAGCCCGAAGGCACGCCCCCACCTCTCCCTCAGCGTACCGAAATAGTCGACGACAATGGCGAGAAGAAGGTCGGCAGGGATGCGCAAACAGCACTCATGGACAATGCAGACAAAGTGCCGCTCCCCATGAGTCCACCCGAGACCACTGCTGACACTAGCGACAAGGGCAAAGGGAAGGCCGCTGAGGGTGGACTGGGCAGGAAGAAGAGTGTCATGTCCTACTTCCAGCTGCCCAAGTTCGCCAAGAAGGACGGGGAGAAGGCCTCGAAAGACAAGAAGATCGTAGTCACGGAGAAGGACAGGACCCAATTCGCAGACGACCTACTCGCTGCCGCCGAATCCGCCAAGGCTGCCGAGCTTACCGATGCGCAGAAGGAGGACAAGGAGTTGACGGATATTTTGGATCAGCTCAACCTCTCAGCTGTCAACAACCGCGTCTTCAGCTTCAGCAAAGAGTCAGAGGAGCTTCTCAACAAGTTCACGCAGGTTCTAAAAGATCTCATAAATGGGGTACCGACAGCCTACAACGACCTCGAGAAGTTGTTTACAGATTACGACAACCAACTCAAGAAGATGTACGGCAACCTACCGCCTTTCCTGCAGAACCTGGTCAAGAGCTTGCCTGCCAAGCTCACAGCCACTCTCGGCCCAGAGCTTATGGCTGCGTCGTCCGAGAAGCCAGGGTTCGATGCACAGGCTTCCAGTAAGCCCAAAGGAAAGAGATCTATGCTTCCCCAAGTGCCAAAAGTACCGAGTCTGAAGTCACTGGTGTCTGCCCAAGGTGCTGTTGCGACGGCGCTGAGGAGCATTGTGAACTTCCTGAAGTTCAGATTCCCTGCTCTGGCAACTGGAACCAATGTCATCATGAGTTTGGCAGTATTTGGTACGTATCACGCCCATATCGCATCGCAACCAAACTAACCCTATGTAGTACTGCTATTCGTATTCTGGTACTGCCACAAGCGCGGTCGCGAAACCCGTCTCGAGAAGGAGCGCCTCGCTGCTGAAGACGGCCAAGCTGGACGTATCAGCAGCGCCTCCTCCATCAACGAGGAAACCGACTCCATCTTTGGTGATCAGTCAAAGGCGAAGACTAGGGACAGCGGGAAGATCACGCCTGCTTCTCCACCTCAAGAGCCACTCATCATCAAAGACAACAAAGAGAAGGAAGAAGAACAGTCAGCGTCGGTAGCTGATCTCCCGAGTGTGTCGCATCTTCCCGATCCAAAATCGGGAGAGGTACCCCGCACAGCCACTCCACCTCCTGATCGCAAGTAGACTCCGTGGAGGAGCGGAGATGAAGCTGAGGTATTTGGTTCAGATTGATATTCCCTATGCGTATACCCTGCCTTTAAGTAATACTTTAATCAACGACGCATCATGACGCTATCGTTTCAGTTTGCAATACCGATGTTTTGCACTATATATCGGACTCTTCATGACGCATAAGAGCACTGATCCAATATGCACTGTCATCGATTCCCCCTCTCAAGGTTTTCTCGCATGAATCACCACGACCTCAAAGTACGCATGCACCTTCCTCTCCTTCACGCCCGACCTGAACTTAGCAAAGAAAATCTGGGCCTCGTCCACCGTCCAGCCCATAACCTTCGTCAGAAGATACAATCCCCAGCCCTCCGCTCCTTGCGTGATGTGCAGCAAATTCCACCTTCCCAACTCCTTCATATGGGGGTCTGCCGGCCACCCATTGACCGGAACCTTGTACACCCGCTCTTCGACATCCTTGAATCCCGCATTACGAATATACGTCGACAAATTCCACACCTCGTAGAATGATTTACCGAATCGCTCGGATGCTTCATGGAAGAGGTCGCTCCACTGAGACAAAACGTGTTCTTTGGTCAACGTGCCGTCGTCGGATTTGAACTGGATGCTCATTTCCATTTCGTGGAGGTAACCGCCTGGCTCGAGGTTGTTGTAAACTTGTGCGTAGAGTGCTGGCCAATCACCGATGGAGCCGTATAATGAGCGGATGTTGATGAAGTCGAAGGGCTGGGTGTATGTCCATGGGAGGGTTACGTCGTCGATTTCGAATTTGCAGTTGGGAGGTGTGAATTGCGGTTGGATGGGGGAGAGGTCTACGCCGAGGATCTCGGCACCGGGGTATTCTGAGTATGAAGTTAGTCGTAGTATCGAAGAGTGTGAGGGATGTTATCGGAGAGACATACCGTCGGCCATGTCCATACACCAAATCCCTGTTCCGCATCCCAGATCCAACACCTTCCCTGGCTCTTTGATAGGCGCCAGATGCAGCTTCTGGTCCAGCATGATCAGAAACATGTGGTGCGCAATGTCGAGTTGATCATTCTGGATCTCATCGTTGGGACCCCAGTAATCGTTTTCGCCCTCGCGGTACTTGTGGTAACGGCGGCCGTTTTCGAAACGACCTTTATGTATGGTTGAAGCGATGGACGTTGTGTCGCTTGCCGCGTCGTCGTCGCCTAGAGCCGAGTCTGCGTCGCTTGTGCTATCCTGCTAAGGTTAGAAGCTTCTTGAGGAGACACTGAGCGACGACGATTGTCTCGCGGCGCATAATGTCTGAATGAGCAAACTCTGTGAAAGAAAGCTTGAGATACGTACAACTAATACAAGTGGATTGACAACTTCCGCTGTTGGTGCAGGACCTTCCACTGTTTCTGAGGGAAGCCCCGTTGGGATTGCTTGACTAGCAGATGCTTCAGCTGGATCTGTTGAGGCTGCCTCTTCTTCTGGTGCGTTAGATGATACAGTAAGGTCATTCAGCGGCGATGCTGCCCCAGTATTTCGTGGCGCAACGTTCCTGGGCTCATCTCCAGAAATTGTACTATCAGATGATGCTGTTGCTGACTCGCCCTCAATTGCCTTCTCTTTTCCTTTTCCTTTTCCAAGAGTTGCCATCTTAGAGATTCTGTTTCACTCTGTAAGCTGAGCGACTTGGCTAATGGCAATCTGGCCGCCACAAGTTTTGTATGTCTCAAGTATTCTTCGAGCGACTGTTAGCGCGGCTATCAAGGCCAGTGACAATAGCCGCGACTGTGCCTCAATCGTACAGCAACGGCACGGAAAGAAATGGGGCAAGTAGATAAGCGAGTATACAAAAACCACTATGACGTCGTTTGATGGGTCTCGAATGACTTCAGATGCGGAAAAGGTACGGAAAAATTCAAAGATAGACCCTCCCAGAAGGGAGAGATGATTAATAACGGTAGGTGCCGTTGCGAAGACCCTGCCCAGACGGTAACATGATCAAGGCTGCGCCTCTCCACAGGGCTAGAACAAACTGGCGCTGAGGTCCGAAGTGCTTCACACCAACGTGCATACAAGGGCAAAAACGTGGTTGTGGACCGAGATCGCGGGAGCTTCCTGCAGGCTCGACACGACGCATCGTAGCCTGTTTTCGACCGGAGTGTTCTCCACCGAATGATTCGCTGGAGTAGGTTTCGCGATCGGACGAAATTTGATTGCGAAAACATCAAGAGTCGGTTACTGCTTCGTGTAGGATGAGACTTGAGTCACTTGACGCTGCATTGCTGCTGTACTAACTTGCCCTATCAGCTTGTTGCGTGCCTCAATCGCTCAGCTGGGGAACCTTGACAATCAACAACACGACGCTAGCGCAAGCAGTCTTGACGTGCCGCGGCGCTTGCAAACCACTCCGGTTCCCGCTATTCTCTGTGAGGGATTGGACTTGGTTCCAGATGTCGCCATGACTTCCGTCAAACGTTGCTCGTTGGTGGGGCACACCGAGGAAGGTATGGACAACACATGGCTTGGTCACCATGCAGCTGCGAGCTCCGCATCTTCTCCAATCCTCCAAATTGGTGCTTGACCGATCAGGGCCAGTAACAATGGTTCAATAGGAGCTTGCAGCAACGCTCTCCGCTAGTTTCTGTAGCGCACAACGGCGCCCGCGCTTTCACGAAGGGTTGCCCCACTGATGGGAAGAACTCCCATTCATCATTTGCAACTTCAAATCCTTGCGCTCTGACATCACTTCAGGCAAGCCATGGAGTCTGTTCCGCCCGAGTCATTGCTTGACAGCGTCTCACAGCGCCTGTACGCAATCGCATTCGTCGCTGTGGCGTTCTTCGCTATCGGCCGCATACGACAGTACTTGCGTCTGAGACATTTCGCCGGACCCAGGACGACGGGATTCTCTTGGCTGTGGCATTCCAGAGCTGTTATCGGTGGCCAATCTCCTAGGTACTACGGCGAGGTTTGCGAGAAGTACGGTACGTGTCAGGAAGGCAAAAGTGCTACGCGATCTGGTGGCCTTATACTGATACTCCTCATAAGGGCCGATTGCCAGGATCGCACCGAACCACCTCATAACATCAGACCCAGAATACTGGGCACGGATCAATGCGGTGCGTTCACCGTATAAGCGATCATCATGGTACTACCATAGTGCTCGGTTTGAGACGGGGAAAGACAATGTCTTTACAGATTGCGACAACGATAGCCATGATGCCAGACGGAAGAAGATGACAGCTGGGGTACGTGGATACACAATCTGGATGATGAGGTTGCGCACCTCTAGTGGAAATCTGGGCAGCTGCGTGACCAATCTGCACTTACTAACGTATTGCAGTACTCTGGTAAAGAGAACCCGACATTAGAGCCATCAATAGACCTCCATGTAAAAGAACTTGTGACTTTGGTGCGCAAGTATGCGGCCTCGAAAGCGTCAACGAAACCATCCCAGGCCATGGATCTAGCCCAGAAGATCCCCTTCTTTACGTTGGACGTAATCAGTCATGTAGGTTTGGGAGAAGCATTCGGTGACTTGAATGCCGACAAAGACCTTAAAGACTACCTGAAATCGAGCGAAGAAGGTCTCAAGATTGGAAACACGGCCTTCGCAATGGGTATAGCCTGGCTCAGAGACACGCCTATCATTGGCCCCGCCATCAGTCCATCGGAGAAGGATGCCACTGGGTTCGGTAACATGATGGCTCAAGCACGAAAGATAGTCGACTCCAGGATGTTGAAGTCGACTGAAGATAAGTCTGATATGTTCGCGTCATTCGTCCGCCATGGTCTCTCTGGAAACGATCTTTGTAAGTGACATGAGTGTTGTAACCCACGATTCCGGGCGTCGACTGACCCACCGTGCGTAGTCCAGGAAGTCTTCGAGCAGATTCTCGCCGGATCTGACACTACGGCTGCTGCCATTCGGACTATTTTGCTTTATGTCATGAGCCATCCGCGCGTGTATGCAAAGCTGCAATCCGAGATAGATGAAGCCGTCAGAAGCGGCGCGGCTCCCGCGTCTCCTGGTATCATCTCGGATGCAGAAGTGCGCCGCCTGCCATATTTAGGCGCTGTCGTCCGTGAAGGAATGCGAGTAAGTTTTGTCTTTTCTGCAAAGAACATAGATCTTTGAGCCAGTATGCGCTAACAGTAGACCCTGCAGATACATCCACCAGTCGCCAACATCTTTTCAAGAGTCACTCCGGATGAAGGAGATGTCGTGACCATCGATGACAAGGAGTATCACATCCCCGGCGGCACATTGGTCGGCTACTCAGCCTGGACGATGCACCGCAACAACCGCGCTCTTTACGGCGAAGACTGTGGTACCTTCCGTCCTGAACGCTGGCTGATTGAGACAAGCGACGAGGAGGCGAAAGACCGTCTAACCAGAATGACGAAAACCAACGATATGATATTTGGGTACGGTCGATGGCTTTGCCTAGGACGCAACATCGCGTTGATTGAGATACACAAGTGCATCTTTGAGTTGTTGAGGCACTTTGATCTGTCGTTGACCAACCCGCTGGAACCATGGAAGACGTTCAACTCGCTTGGGTTATGGGAGATCAAGGACATGTGGGTGGATGTCACCTTAAGAGAGTAAGGCTACTGCGGTCTCCGTGGGGTATATTAAATAGGCAATGGGCGCATCCGTCGCACGCCTCGTCTGGCGTAGTCAAAATGATAGTGGGATGATGTTCTGACGCGTTTTGCTTTGCTTGGTTGTGAGGGCAACATTAATGCTCGAGTTCCGAGCAGCCAATCGGCTGAAGCGCAGAGAGCGACGTACCAGCGACGAATATGTCTGAGCCTGGGAACCCTCCACCCAAATATGGCAGCATTGACCAAAGTCGCATAGCTCATATTCTGGAGATAATCGCCATGTGCGCAGACTTGACGGATATCTCCAACAGCGACAAACGGCCGTGGCTGAAGTAATCCGGAACATGGCGAGAGCGCTCCATATCAAACCAACCATGGCAGCCACCTTCGCCCGCCATCACAACTTCGACCAAGTCCCCACGTACAATCACGGTAACGCCATCGCGAACCAACAGCCACCTTACGATGCCTATGCCGCGTCGCATCATCATGTCGCAGTCCGCCACAGCAACATGGCAGCCTATTGCGAGCCCACCACCGCCAACGCCCAACATGCTGCCAGTATGAACGACCACGGGCAACAGCACGATAACAGCTACTCCCCAGACGACACGTCTGGAAAGCGCGAGAGCTTCCAGCATGGCTTAGCCGGCCAACATCACGACTACAGGATCCATAGCCCTACATCCGAAGCATCCTACATCGGCATCCAGCACAATTCGGCACAAGCACCCCTAGACAATGACGCGTCCGACCGTCAGTTCGCTATGCTCCCGCCTTCCAACTCGATACACCCTTCATGGCAATCCCTCCACGATTACGCGCAGTCGCACGCCGCCGAGAACGGATATGCGCTGTCTATCAATACGACGGCTAAGAACCGGTCGCGCATCAAACTCGCCTGCGTGTGCTATGGCCAGCCGAAGAACACCCACAAACTTACGGCCGAGACGAGGGTCAGGAAGAATAGGGTCAGCTATAAGACAGGGTGCAAGATGTGGATCGAGGGCAAGAAGCAGGACGACGGCACGTGGCTCTTGCGCGTGGGCGAGCCACAACACAATCACCCCGGGCGCGAGAGTGCTGGATGGGCTGTACAACGGAAGAGGACGTGGGGTGTAGTAGGAGGGCGCATCGGGGTTGGAGGCGTAACAGCGAAGGAGGAACTCGCCAAGTCAAGCCTGACACAAAATCAGGAAACCCTCGAAGACGTTGACGCGGAAGCCGACGGCGACGAAGACACAGTCTGCACATCTGCACAGGCACAGAAGAAGCCACAACATAGCCTCGAGCGTGGCGGTCTCGTATGGAAGATTGTCGAACAAGAGATGCTACGAAAGGGCGAGCCCAACCAGGGTCGCGATCGTGGCGTAGGACGGACAGTGGAGGTACTGCAGGCGAGACTACCCGGCATACACATCTTCAAGCGGGACGTATACAACATCCGAGCGCAGATAAAGCGAGCCCGGAAAGCAGCGGGCCAACAAGTCGGCGACGGCCTCAACAGCTCAGACGACGAGGCTGAGGGCGAAGTCGAAGCCGATATCCATGATACTGTACAACTCAACGCTGGAACCAGTACTTCTCAATCAGCCCAACGACCCGCGCCCCACCTGCAAAACACATACCAACACCCCACCTCTCACACCCTCAAACCGCCCGCGCCCTTCCCACTCGTCCGAAAAGATTCACGCATCGACCCCATGCTGGACAATCGCGGTCCACCACCACCGAATCCGCCTGAGGCCGTCGATATAGAAGTCGACCAGTTGAGGCGGGAGAATGCAGAGCTAAGACGCATGTTGACGGAACGGACGAAGCAGGTCAAAGAGAAGACTACGGAGTTGGCAGAGAGGGCGAAGGAGATCAAGGATAAGACCACGGAGATGGCGGCGCTGAAGAGTCAGGTGGAGCTGTTGAGTAATATGATGATGACGAGTGGGAGGGGGTTGATTGGGGGGTAGTGGATTGATGTATCGGGAGATTGAGGTGATGGGTAATGAGAAGGGTATGTACAACCCATATATTGTACGAAGAAGAGATATGAAGATATGCAAAGGTAATCAGATTTACATATATAATCGTAAACAACGAACAATCGAATAAGCTAAACAAAAAAGCCAAGAGGTATCTCAGAAAGGTATCCGTAAAAACAACCCTCCCAAAAGAAGTCCTTGCAAACTCCCAATCAACAACATCAGCGTGGTATCCAGCACCAGAAACTCCATCATAAGCTCATAGTCAACTCGTTAACCCGTCGCTCGTTTCAACGTTGTCAATGACGTGCTTTACGCCTCCTCGACCATGTCCTCGTCCTCACCCTCGGCGAGCATATCCTGCTCTTCGCAGCTACGCTCGACCTCGTCAGCGATAAACTGCTCGTACTCCTCCAAACTCTTCTGTACGTGGAGTTTGAAGCGCACGATGTCGTCGAGCATGCGCTCGATTTCGGTGTGGAGTTCTTCGCGGAGGGCGTTGGCGCGGAGTTGGAGTTGTTCGTACCTAGTGTGGATGATTAGCTTACTGTCATAGAAAGTCGAATGAGGGGAAGGGGTAAAGAACTTACTCGATGTTGACGGCCATCTCTCGTTGTACCATGAGTTGTACGCTTTCGCCCAGGCCGCTGCGCATACGGCCTAGTTCTTTCTCCATGCGCTCGATCTGTGCGTCAGATTGGCTCTTTTGCGTGTTTGTTATTTCGCGGAGCTTTTCTAGCTCCTCTTCTGCTTGGGCTACGCGGTGGCCGAGAGCTTCGACTTCGGCTTGCTTGTCGTCCATGGCTTCTTTGATCTTGTCGAGGAGATCGTGGTTGTTCATGTCGGCTTCTAGGGCTTGGTTGCGTCGTTCGGCAATCTCTTTGCGGAGTGCGATTATGTTGGATTTGACAGTACCACGGAGGTCCAGGTTGAGCAGATGTGCTGGTGAGTACCCTGTGCCTGCGTCGTGCAGAAGACGGTCTGATGCGTCCTGTGAGGAGCCACCCATTTGTGACCCTGAGAAGTTGGGGCCATCTGTGATAGTGAGGACAAGTTCATAGTCTTGCCCCTTGGCGTTGACGGCCGTAGAAGGGATGACGCCGATCTGGTAGCCCAGATTGTTGTACCGCTCGATTGTTTGTTCGAGTTCATCCAATTTGCGAGATGCAGCGATTTCCTTCTCTGCAACCCGCTTCTTGGACTCCTCCAAGCGGACTGTCGTTGCTTGGAGAGAAGTATCAAGGCGGTCTCTTTCATTTGCCATACGGTCGATATCCGCAATGGTCATGCCTCGACCGTCAATGATAGCTTGGAGCTCTTGCTGCTCCTTCTCTGAGGCCTCAAGTTCAGCCTCAATCTCTTCAATGGACTTCTCTAGGAATGAGCAGCGGTCACTGTACTTCTTGACCTTAGCGTCCATGGAGTTGTTGTAGTTCTCAAACTTGACACGATCTTCTTCGAGGATGCGGATCTGCTCCTCCAGCTTTTGGATCCGGGGGCCGGACTTTCCTAGTTCTTCGATCTGATCCTGTAGGTATTTGTGCTCGGCCTCAAGGAGGGAGACCTGCTCGTGATGCTGGGCATTGGCGGCGTCGAACTTGGCGGCCATTGTCCGGATATGAGGCTCCATGTGCTTCTTCTGTGCCTCTTCATCGTCATCGTCGTCTTCTGCGGAAAGCCAAGTGCTGTAGGCGTCTGACAAGAAGTCAAAGATGATGCGGTCTCCAGAGACGTCGAAGCCAGCCTCAAAGCAAGCGTCGTCGTATGTACCGGCCTCATAAGCCTGCATCAGGCGTGCCAATTGCATCATCCAGTGCAGAAGACCCAAGAATGTGTACCAGTTGTTTCCACCAACAGCCGCGATCTGGGACTTCATGATCGACTTCTCAAACGGGTACCGCATCTGCTTCAGTAGGACGGGCACCTCCTGATCGATGGACTTCTGGAAGCGATAACTGGGATCGATTCGGTTGTAGAGCCATTGGAACATGCAGTTGAAGTCCTTCTGCGTTGGCGAAGTCATGGCTTTTGCTGAGAGGACATGTTTTGATTCCATCTCAAAGTTGTTTTGGGTCAGGAACTCGAGCAGCTCCTGAGCCATGTGCTGACGGGTGCTCGCATCTTTGAGTCGGCGCGGGTCTGTCGGCGGGACGGATGGCATAGGCGCCTGTTGGAAGAAGGATTGTTTTACACCAGATTGTCCAGTCACATGCGAGGCTCGCGATTTGAACACGCTGCTCCGCCGTTGTGCGCTCTGCTCAAAGTTCGGCCCTGAAGGGGGGGCAGGTGTTTGGAATATGGAAGCGCCAGGCGCAAAACTCTTGCGCGCACTGCTTGCGCCGAAGTTGCTGGTTGAATTGCGATGTACTGACTGGAAGCCTTGCGCAAGGTCTGTTCCAGAGGATGAGCGTGGGAAGAGCGGCTGGCTCGGGCGACCGGGCGCGAGGGACATTCTACTTCCGCTCTTCGACCGGGCGTGATTCGGAGGGAATTGGGGCTGGTTCATGTTGTTGATCGAGCTAGAGCGCTTCATGGCGGAAGCGGGCATGGGAATCGCGGAGGAGTTGTTGTTTACTGGTCCTAGAGTCTGCGCGCGTGGTTAGGAGATGCGACGAGAGGGGGTCGCACGCTAGACTGACCTGACGGCGCACCGAGAACATACCCGGGTCGGCCATAGTATATGTTGTGACAATTATGCAGCGATTATCGGTCTGTTCGCGACGTCGCGGGTCAGCAAGGCGGGAGGCCGAGGGGGGTAGGGCTGGTGTTGATGCACCCGTACCCGCCTATGCAATGTTTGTTGTGATCAGGGTTTCGCGCTAGCCCACCGCAGCAACGCGCCTGGTCCGCGCCACGTGGGGTACGTATCTTGCATTGTTGACGTCTGATTATCTCGAATACGAGGCAGGTGGAGGCGGTAGTAAGGTAAGAGTGTTTATTTATAGCGACCGGCGGCGAGAGATGCCATGGCCAAAGACGCACTGTCGAAGGGAACGCTAGCAGATATTGATATGTAAAGCCAGAGTAAAGG
This sequence comes from Alternaria infectoria, assembly GCF_024043175.1. NCBI lineage: Eukaryota > Fungi > Ascomycota > Dothideomycetes > Pleosporales > Pleosporaceae > Alternaria > Alternaria infectoria. Next base: position 513,257 of record NW_026250697.1, read on the forward strand.
AAGGCTGCCAACCCCGTCGTCCTCCCCAGTCGCCACAAGATCTCATCTCGGACGCACTCATACGTGCCACTTCATCGCTATACTGTATCGACTGGGGTATCGTTGTGCACATGCAAGCCAAAATAATGATGCCACAAATTTTCAAAACTCCAACCTGTGGCCCGTGAAAGGTATAAACAATAAGGACATTAAACTCGAAACCCGTTAGAAATGCATCGTCAACATGCCCCCGTTGAAAGTGTGTTTTAGGCGTCTACCACCGTGTCGACTTTGGCGTGTCTGCCTTTCCTATGTTCTTGAACATGTCATCGGCGCCGAGACTCAGCGTGTCTTCGTTGACACCGAAGGAGCTCAGGCCGGGCAGGGCTGGAGGCGGTGGGCCCTTGGGCTTGGGTGGTTGCGCAGCCTGTACGGCAGGTTGAGAGACGGTACGGCCATTCGAGTAGGTTGTGGAATCCACAGTGCCTTCTGGAACAGATCCGGAGATGAATGTCTTCCTCTTGCCGAACCAGCTGCCGCTCTTCCTCCTGCTGAGACTGGGGGCTTGGCTGTTGATTGTAGCCGGCGAGCCCGGCCTCTGGTCCGACTTCAAGCTGTCGTTGGACGACAGCGTCCGAATGCCGAGGAACTTGCGGACGGATGCAGGCCGCTTGCTCGAAGGGCTCGTGGGGGACATGGCGCTGGTCGCATCGCTGGTGCGGCTCTGCTGGAGGTGGCCATCAGCCGAGTCCTCTGACGCTTTGCCCGGCGGCGGGGACTCTGTCTGCGGCGGGGAGCCAGGCGACTTTGGGGTGGGATGCGACGACAGTGGGCCTTTTCCAGGCGTGGGCGGGCGAGGCGACTCGGGCGGGCTGTCGAGCGGCGCGGGTATCGACGTGCCCTCGGTCAAAGAGAAGTTGATGGGCGAAAGCGTCAGTGGCTTGAAGGAGAACTTGTTGGAGCCCATTGCAGTGTCGTGGTGGGAGACTCGTGTGGTAAATTGCGGTGGGCGATCAATAAACCCAAGGTGCGGTGGAGTGGAGGCAATTGAAGGCTGGGAGCGACGCGGCAGCAGATGAGAGAGTCTCGCAGAAGCCGCAGGCGGGTGGAAGCTCAGGAGGTGCTTTCGTGAAGCGGAGTACGGGCCAGGGATTACACGACGGTTAGCAGGGATCAGCGCCCTGCACCACCCAGAGGCGCTGCGGATACGGCGCGCCAGCCTCGACCTTCCCCAGGGACACGCCCTGCCTGCTGCCCCAGGGACAAAAAGAACAAGACGTGGACAAAACACGCGCGCGTCAGCAACCGTCGTGCAGCGCTGCATGAATGCGTGCCTGCAGCGCGTCACCTTCGAGCTTCTAGCGCGACAATTGTACCAGAGAATGCAGTGGGTCAGCCACCCGAGTCAGCGTCAAGGCATAATGCAGGAGAGCCGTGCCGGACGCGCATCGCATGTCGCCATCTGCCTCCGCATATCGATTTGATTGAGACCCTTTCTATGATCTTCAACGGTTATCTAGGCCCATATCCTTCTGGCTGCGACATGCTTCAAACACGCACTGCAGCCGTGTACCCCTCCAAAGTTTATCCGCCACATGGACGACCCCTATTGCCGTAGCTTCCGAAGCACCCTGATGTCATCGCTATGCACAACCTGATCCGGGCCACTCCTATCTTGTCTTTCGCTGATGCACCTCGTCCAATTCGGTAATCTCGTCGAGCAGTTGGCACGTCTCCTGCGGGTTCGCGATCCACGCCGTCGTACATGCCAACCGAGCCTTGAAGTCGTTCGCCCCAGCACTCAAGAACTGGTCGCCAACGTGCAATGTTTTGCTGCCCTCAATCCCGCCAAAGATCCGCTGACAGGCAAGGACACCCCAGGACTTATCTCCGATGTCGACGAATACGTCGTTTCCGCCGTTGAACGCGCAAAAGGGGAGACGCTGGCCGACCTCGGATATTTCCTAGCCACGTCAGCATTGCAAGCATTGCACATGGTCTCAAACCTACGAGTATCTTCTGCACGATCAAAACGGTTTCTTCCAGTGTCTCTCGGCAGAACTTGTGCCCGTCCTTTGGTACAATACCAACCGCTCTTTCCTTCCGGACTACGTTTGCCTCCATGCGGAAGTTTTTGACAGTGTCCCTCAGAGACACTTCCGCCAAGTCAAGCAGGTCCTTGATGTCCGACTCAGTCCACGAAAGCATCTCCTTAAGCAGCCATTCTTCTCGGGGAATCAGGCGCAGTAGAACTGGACTGTTCTCGTCGAACTTGAAACAGAAGTTACTTTCACCGCCCATGATGATCAGATTCTGTCGAGCCTCTAGGGGCAGATCGGATGCCTGGATGGCGTCTAGAAGCCCGTAAAGTCTGCCATAGTATGGCTTCGCCTCTGTGTACCCTGCGGCTGTGACAATGCCAATCTTTGATCCACGACGCATGAGCTGCAGGATCTTGGGAATGATCGGGTTGTCTTCTGTCAAGTCTTTGCCGTCGTCATACAAGGTGACATCTCCGTCAAACGTCACGAGTTCGAGTGGGCCGTTGCGGATGAGACTCATCACTTGGGCTGTGTTGAGAACTAGACGCACATCGTTGAAAGAAGGGGGGACGAAACGTCGGTGGCTGATGAAGCGCCGCTGATCTTGCCAGATGAAAGCGTCATGCAATGCTAAGGACGTGAAGAAGTTCGCTACTGTTGGAACGAGAAGCTTCAACTTTGATCTGTCGGGTTTGCCGTCTTTCTGGTGTTGGACTAAGTTGTGTTAGCCCTGCGATTTCACCGTAGACCACACGGACTCGTACGGCTTCAATGGGTTCATGACATACTGTGGTCGTTGATGATCTCTTCAACGTCGCGTAGGATCTCGGCATACCGCCGTTGAGCGATGTTGGCTTGGTGCTCGACTGACTCATCGCTGGGCTCGAATACCGCTGTTGGATGGGAGTGTAGGACAAAAGGCACGGCTAGGAGACCCTGAGGCAGTATAAGTATGTAGCTCGCGTTGTCTTACAAGCAGAAAGAGCATTACCTTGATCCACTCTATCTGTGTCGTACATTAGCTAGACATACTGGTTAGGCATCACAGGATACTTACGAGCTGATCTCTCCTGTGGGTCTTTCCGAATAAGTTAGTTATTTGAAGGTAGATGGTTGTCACTGTAACTTGTACACACCTTGAGGGCATCTGCCACACGGGAAGCCATCAAGTTAGCATGCTTGTCGCTAAGTCGACCTTTGGGGATTGTAGTCGTGGTTGGGACTTACATTCTACGCGGTATCTGGTAGTCATCTTGCAAAGTCTCAATCGGTGAAGGAGGAGTGAGGAGAAGTGAAGGACACTGTGACTGAGTTGTCACTGTAACCTAAGCTGTCTGTCCAAGCTTATCGGAGACCGCCGTTAGTGGCTGGAGAGGGAAGGGGCCATGCACATGTGACCCGGTGACATCCCCGCGCGACGGTACACTAACACCTGTAAGCTGCTTGTTCCCCCTCTCCAAAGCTACAGCTACCTTGCTTTTGATCCACGATTGCGCGTGCAACGTGTGCCATTCGTGGGTTGCATGGGTGAAGCCGCAATCGATAAGCGGCGATCTGCAACGGCCGCTACTGGGGGACGGCTTTTATGCAAGGGCCCACCGTGTCGGACAAACCACAGGAACCCAGCCAGCTTCGCCCAAGCTACCGGTTGCCTCCAGAGTCGCAATCAAGATGGACTCATCGTTGAACAACGTGGCCTTGCGCCCATGGCCGGCCCCAAAGAAGGAGGAGCTGACGCAGGATGACCTGCTGTTCAAGATCGAGCAGCTAGCGAGTGAACGCGGACATCTGCGCAACATCACCGAACAGTCGCTACAGGAGGACATTGACGCGGGCAAAGATGTACCAGACGACGCTGCAGAGGGGGCTGATAAGGAGAAGAAGGAGAAAGAAGCGCCTTCCCGGCAGGAGCAGCTAGAGAAGGTGTTCAAAGCCGGGCAGGAGATGTATAGCCATCTGGAGTACGTCTAAACGCGATCGCGTTGTATGGGGGTTCATACTGACCAAAGACAGATGGGCTAAATTTGCTGCTACCAACGCGCTCGATCTCGTCTCCCTCATCCTCTCCCAAGACCCAAACAAACGCGCCCTCAACTTCTTCAGTCCGACGTTTCGGGAACAAGGCCTGAACCAGGGCATACCACTCGGCTCTTTCGGCATGAGCAAGGAGAACCACGAACATCGCACTCGCAAGCCAGACGAGGTCCAACGACTCCAAGATCTCGCGTCCAAACAAGAAATAGCTGCTCAGGGAGCACGCATGGGGGCGCTCGACTCTTCGGTAGACGAGATATTGAAGGCCGCAAAGCACTTGGAGAAGGAGATACGGCGAGAGACGAAGTACTGGCATGAGATAGTGTCCGTTTCCGACAAGGGGTGGCCCATTCAGCGACTGCGCCAGAATGTACGCCATTCGCCCTTTGCCGTGCGTTATGGACTCCCCGAAGGTAAAGACTGCTCATTCGTCGCGTCGCTTTCCTCAAGCTAACAATGTATCAGCAAGCGGTCATTTCAAAGCGCGTGGCTTTGCCCCTCTTCAGATGGACAAGGACGGCAGCATCATTCTCGATCCGAGTCTCGCGCTCAAACCGAAGACATTCCGCGTGCGAATCAGTGTCGACGGCAAGATGACAGGCACATCACAACTCCCTCTCGACGGTGAAAACTCCGCTCAGTCTCTGGAAAAGTCTATTCAACTTGCCCGTGATTCATTACTAGAGGAAGAATTGTACTACGAAATGAGTCTCGAAACTCGGCAACTGCGAGCCTACGGTGTCGAATTTCGGGATTCTATCATTCAGATAGATGTGCCTAGCATGGGCAATGCATCGCAAGATCGAAAGCTGCTCATCGATTGCATACCCCGGGACGATCCTATAGCGAGCAACCAAGGGCATGAGTACGATTGGCTGGCTCGCAACATCGCCGAGGCGCTCCGACTGCTCCTAGCCCATGAGCATAGCATGCGTCTCTATAGGAGATCGCAGCTTCCACCGCCCTTGACAGGCCAAAAGCGGGATAAGCCTCCTCCACCTTTGCTGCGCACGCTTCTTGCTGTATCGAATCACATTGCAGGTGTCGACTCGCTTTACGTCTATCTTGGTCTCGTCGCCAAAACACTAAATAACGCAGGCCTTGATGCGAGTCTGGAGACCACACGTGAGACGTCGTGGGCGAACCTTTCGGAGAGCTTGAAGACGACGCCAAAGAAAGGCATGACCGCCACCGATCAGCTGCTTGAGATCTTTATGAAGCCGTTCGATGGGAAAGCGACATTGACCCTACCCACGCCAAATGGCACACAGCCAGAGAGTCTGGTCGTCGTTACACGCACAATCATCGGTCAACCGACGTTTGGCACAGAGCACAAGCTGACCCTTCCATCCACTCTGAGTTCCGATCTTGGCTTGTTCCAGCAACACAAGTTTGCTACTGTCGAGGAGCTGAAGTCCTATCTGGACTGGATTCTGTCCTTACATATTGCGCATAGACTTTTGAAGAGCGAGTATGCCTCTCGCGCGCAGACGAGAACTCAGAATCCACGGCTATCGATTCGTCAAAGCAAGGAAACCAAGAAAGGCACCAAGTCTATGAGGGACATCAAAGTTGAATTCAATGACGGGGAGCTAAAGGTAACTGTGCTGGCGGTTGATGCAACGTCGGAAGCAGAAGACGGTGAGCACTCGCATACTTGGAGTGAGACAAGCGACAATACTTCTCTGAAAGAAGTCATCAAAGAGTGGGTTGGTTAGACAACGTTGGGAGAAAACGTAGTAAATGTACTTCCGTAAGATATCATATCAGATCAGGCGGAACTGTTACCATCTGCAACGTGCATTACATAGCGCCAATGGCGTTGCATCACACCTGCACCCAGCAGAAGCGGGGTGAGCCGCCGACAAACTTAGGCCACAAGCGGATAGCTCCCTACGTGCAGCCTCAAATCCACATCAGATCGTCCCGAGGTCAATAGCTCCTCAATTTTATCCTGGTACCTGACATGTTCATGACGTTGAAGACTAAGAATGCCGAGCCGCAAGACTCACGTCAGGTACCTGTGAGGTAATGTTTACAGTTCGCGCTTGCGTGCTCGAAGCTATATAAGCCACCATGTCAAGCATCATGCCACCGTTCTTGATACCCACCATTAGATTGTCGTCGCGTACAACATGCTGCCTCTTTCTGTGTTAACACTGAGCGCTCTGCTTCCTGCGCTTTCCAGCGCACAGCGCATTCGTTCTGACCCCGGTGTTGCCGGCCCACCTCTTGAAATCGTTCATCTCTACAACGATCAATGGCCTACCGGTACCAACACGCCGTACCAGACTCACGAATGCACAACGACTAACACCAATCCCAGGTATCACCGTCTCAAAAGGCGGTCGTAAATTCTCAAACTACCCAGCAGGTCTCGATCCCAACAACACCAACACAGGCACCAACAACAGACACGCCGTAGCAGAACTCACCGCCAACGGCACCGAAACACCGTATCCAAGCGCAGAAATCAACAACCCACCAGATGGAGCCATCAACTACACGACCACCCCACCAACAGGTGCAAACTACCAGGACTACCTCATCGGCGTCCAAAGCGTTGTCCTCGACCCCCTCGACCGACTCTGGATCCTGGACACAGGCCGCGCATTAACCGAAGAAGGTACCCTCGTTCTGGCATCCACCGGCGGCCCTAAACTCGTCGGAGTAGACATTGAATCTAACACGGTGATTCAAACCATTGTCTTCCCACCCACAGTCGCATACCCAGACTCGTACCTCAACGACGTGCGCTTCGACCTACGCCCTCACGTCACTGAATCCGGAAAGGGAGTCGCTTACATCACCGACTCCTCATCCGAGGGCCGGAACGGCATCGTCATTGTAGACCTAGGCACAGGCGAGAGCTGGCGCCACCTCGACGGCGCACAAGAGTCCAGAGCGGAGCGCGGTTTTGTGCCATACGTCTGGGGCGAACCGAAATACTACATCCCCGGTCCTGGTCTGCCACTTACCACCGTTCCACTGGGAAGCGATGGTATCGCCTTGTCAGCTGATGGAGAGCACCTGTACTTTGGCCCTGTTGGTGGGCGCACTCTCTACAGTATTCCCACCGAGCGTCTCCGGGACCGCAGTCAGGCGTCTGAGCTACTGGCGCTGGGTTCTGTGAACAACCGCGGTGAGAGGGGTGTGAGCGATGGGTTTGAGACGGATACGAATGGGTTTATCTATGCGGGTAATATGGAGCAGAATGAGATTGGGTTCCATAACCCGAAGAATGCGTCTATGGCGTTGTTTGTGAGGGATCCGAGGATTAGTTGGGTGGATACTAGTAAGTCTTCATTCCATTGTGCTGGTGATGTCTGGATGAGAAACTGACGTGTTGTAGTGTCCGTTGGAAGCGATGGCTATCTTTACTTCACTGACAATCAGCTTGCTTTCAGTTCGTCGTTCTATCCTGGCACGGACAACAGAGAGAGACCGTTCGTGCTGTTCAGGGCGCCTTTGCCTAACAACGGATCGAGAGTGTTCTTGCAGTAGAGCCTCGGTGGACAGTGCTATAGTCTCACGATTCGACAACTGGACGTATGAACATATATCATTGAACGTATATAGCTTTGGAGATTGCAAAATCTACGTCTTACCAAACACAAATATTCCCTTGCCGTCCCTGTAGCCCTCCAGAGTATCTTTGACCTTACCAATCAACTCGTCACCCTTGGTGTCCCACTCCCACTTGATCTCGTCAACAGGCATATCCCTGAACTCGCCCTTTCGTGTCATATCCAGTACATCAGCGACCGTCTTCTGCTTCTCTTCAGGATGCTTCTCCGCCCACCTGCTTACCCAAAAGCCGTGGAAGTGGATATCCTTGAAGATGAGCATAGACGCAGGAATAGTCAGAGGCTGCTTCGACATGGCGCCGTAGGTAACGAAGTGCGAAGAGGAGGAAAGCAGTTTGGCCATTGCGGTAGCGGCCTTTCCGTTTACACAGTTCAATGCCAAGCGGATGGGAGCGCGACCACCATTTGTCCATTCTTTGGCCTGCTCCTTGATGCCCTGCGATTGCAATTCTGCATCCGTGATGACGACGTCTGCGCCCAGCTCTTGAAGTTCCTTCTTCATGGCTTCTTCTTTGCTCTTGTCTTCCCGGCTACGAATCACGTTGATGCTTTTGTAACCCCACTTCTTGCCTAGCTGGATGGCGGCACGTCCGACACCTGAGTTTGCTCCATTCTGTATGAACCACTCGCCTTCGGAGAGAGTTGTAAAGTCGCGAAGCATGCGGTATGCTGTGCATGGGTTTATGGATACGGTGCCAGCTTGAATTGCGGTGATGCCTTCGCGCATCTGGTCGTCGAGCTTGACCACGTCGTTCGTGGTGGCGCTTGCGTGTGTTCGCCATGTACCGAAGCCAGGCCCTTTCATGAAGACCCAGTCGCCCTTCTTGAAGCCTTCCTTCTTGACGCCTTCGCCCAATGCTATTATCTCCGCCACTCCTTCATTTCCAGCGACAGCGATTGGGTTGGGTGTGCCTAGGTTGGTGGTGAAGGTCGGCTTCGAAGGGTATACGCCTTGGATCTGGTTGATGTCGGCGGGATTGATGGGCGAAGCGAGGAAGCGCAATGTCATGAAGTTGCTATGCGGCGGCGAGATGGAATGACCGTGCAGAGAGAGCACAGCGGGAGGCTCGCCATATTCGGAGAAGGTGAGGGCTTTGGCTTGCTCGTAGCCGTATGCGGAGATGTAGCGGCGCTGCGGAAGTCGCGATACGGCCGGGGCTAGGTGTCGTGTGCGGCGCAGACACGACTGCGCTAATCGCGGAGACGGCGAGATGAGTTTGGTAGCCATTGTGAGTGGCGTAGACACTATGGAAGTGATGTGAATTGGAAGCCTGCGGAGCTCATGGAAGATGTTTTGGAAAGACGGAGCTATGACGTTTGCTAAAGCCGAGGTTTGGTTGAGCAATGGAGCTCACAACACGCATCACTTTCGACACAGGACATACAGTGCAGGCCTGTAACAATTCTTGATGCGCGAATGTTTGGACAACATGAATTCACCTTCTACGTGCTAGGGTAGTGCGAATCCCAAGTTTCGCCTTCAGCCCAAGTCCCTAGATGCCACATAGTGCTATGATCCACTCTTGCTCAGAAGCTCGCAAGAATACTCGCATCAGGCAACGATGCGCCACAGCCTGCGCCATAAACTACGTACGAAGAAGCAATGGTAGACATTCACATGCAAGACGGCCCAAGAGGCGCTTCGTGAAGGTTCCCGCCAGCTGGGGGCATCTAGACGCCACTAGCACCGCCCCGCGTACGTCATCGGCCATGCGTGTTGCTAGGCTGCGCCCTCCTTGAACTGGCAGGTTGCTGCATACCCCTCTTGCTACAAATAGACCCTCTCGCCAACACACCCTGTCCACCGCATCACTCAAAGACTCACAACACCCCTCAACCACTACACCATTATATTCAAACTCCTCCCAAAACACCTCACACATACATCAACATGGCTGCCACCGTCAACGTCGAGAACATCTCCACCAAGACCAGCGAGGATGAGATCAAGAGCTTCTTCTCCTTCTGCGGAAAGATCCAGTCGCTCAGCGTAAAGCCCTCGGGCGACGACACCCAGTCTGCCTCGGTCACCTTCGAGAAGGCCGCCGCCGCAAAGACGGCCCTCCTCCTCGACAACACACAGCTCGGCCACAACTCGGTCCAGGTCACGTCCGCTAAGAGCATCGACGAGATTGCCGGCGAGAAGTCTGCCTCCGCTGACGACGCCAAGGACGGCGACCACCACATCGAGCAGGAGCAGAAGCCCCGCGCACGCATCATCGCCGAGTACCTCGCCCACGGCTATGCCATCTCCGACACCGCCATCGAGAAGGCTCTCGCCGCAGACAAGCAGAACGGCTACAGCACCAAGTTCATGAACGTCCTCAACAACTTCGACCAGAAGACTCAGGCTACACAGAAGGCGCAGGTCGTTGACCAGAAGCTGGGCATAACAAACAAGGGCTACGCTGCCTTCAACATGATGACCAGCTACTTCGACAAGGCTGCTTCCACACCCACCGGACAGAAGCTCCGTGCTTTCTACGAGCAGGGTAACAAGACCGTCATGGACGTCCACAACGAGGCTAGGCATTTGGCCGACCTTAAGAAGCAGAAGCCTGCCAGCGAGGGCGGTGTCGCTACCGAGGGTAGCAACGAGAAGAGCGGCGACTCCTATGCTGCCGCTGCTGCCCCCACCTCCTAGATACGAACACCTTAAGTGCTCACGGCGGAGGACTGGAACGACATTTCTTTCGATTCAACGATTCCCAATTGGTTTACAGTCTGTATGAATACTTGCGCATGATACCGATGACGGCACGAGCACGGAGTTTGGAATAAGATGGTTTAGCAACCTACGAAAACACAATTCTATCTAGTAACCATTGATCTTGAACCTTGCATTATCGCATAGTGATGGTGCTCTATTACGATCTTGTCTCGAACAACGATATAAACAAGCATGCAGAAAACAAAAAACACCAAAGCCAATGTTCCTCCTATCCCTCTAATATCCCCACTCCCCACTGTCCAACAGGCTCTGACTAGCGACAAAGCTGAACCCTCCAAAAGGATTGCTAGAAGCCTGGCTCTCAAACATCAAGTCGTCGAACTTCTTCGTTAGAACAGGGCTCAGCGGCAGATCGGTAAAGTCCTGGGCAAAGTTCTCCGCCAACTCCGGATCCGTAATGAGCGGCTGAATCGGCGGTTCCAGCTCCCTCGCTTCCAACTTCTTCCAATCGATCTTGCGGAAGAACCTGTGTTTCTTGATGTTCGGCAGATCCTTGGCCATGTTGAAGCCAAGGCGCTTCTTGGGGTCTTTGCGGAGGAGGCGAGTGAGGAGGTCCTTGGCGTCGGCGCTGAGGTAATATGGCAGGGCAAGTTTCTGCTTTACAATCTTTTCCTGGATCTTGGCGTTGTTGTTACCAGTGAAGGGAGGAGCGCCAGTGAGAAGATCGAAGCCGAGTGCGCCCAGGGACCACCAGTCGACTGCAGCGCCGTACTCGTGACCTTGAACCACCTCCGGAGCCATGTATTCTACGGTACCGAGGATGGAGCGGCAGGGGCTGTCTTCGTCAAGACTGACTTTGCTGAGGCCGAAGTCGGTAAGGAGCAGATGACCCTCGGAGTCTAGGAGGCAGTTTTCGGGCTTGAGGTCGCGGTAGATGACGCCGACTGTGCGGTGAAGGTGGTCGAGCGCAAGCACCATTTCAGCCATGTAGAAGGCGGCTACGTCCTCGGAGAACATGCGCTCAGCAGCGAGGTGGTGGAACAGCTCGCCGCCTTGGGCATACTCCAGAATGAGGTACAGCTTCTCTTGGTCCTGGAAAGCGTAGTAGAAGTTGACGATAAAAGGGTGGCGGTTCACGCTTTCGAGCACATTGCGCTCCGTCTTGGTCTGCTCGATGAGCTTCTTATGCACGGTGATTGACGCCTTCTTGAACTGCTTCTGCGCGAAAAGGCGGCCTGTCGCGCGCTGCCTGACCAGCAAGACGGTGCCATAGCTGCCCTTGCCCAGACACATCAATGGCTCAAAGTCCTCGGCCGTCATCTTGCGCGCCATGCCGCTGTTCAGCATGGTTGAAGTCTTGGAGAGCGTGTCGATGCTGAAGTCTTCTGCGTTGAGGTCGATTTCGTAGCTCTCCATCTCCGTGCGGTCACTGTCACTTTCTCGGCCAGACATGCTGGTGTTGCTCGACAACTGTGACGTGACCCTGCTCATAGCGACACCCTTTCCTGGGGAATCCTTCATGGGTGAGTCGCTCCTTGGGCCTAGGTTCAGCGCCTCTAGCTGGGCTTTGAGGTTGCTGATGCCTCCCGCAGTGGACTGGGGTCTGAGCGCTGGGCTGCTGGTGACGCTGGGAAGTCCAGAGCGCACAGGTCCGAAGCGCGGTGTGGTGGCCAGAGAGTAGTCCGACTCTTCCCCACCAGACGTGACTGGAGTGTGAAAGCCCCGGGTGACGCTTGTGGCTTGTAGTCCTGCTTTCAGACCCTTCTTTTTCTTCTTCTTGTTCTTCTGAGCCTTCTTGAATACGGCGTCGAAATCCAATTTGTCAGGTCCCTGCTGCTTGCCTTCGGGGCCGGGCTGCACTGCGCGCTGTGGCATAGGGCTGACGATGTTGATCGGCGGGGTTCCTACGTGGAGGGGCGCTTTGGGCGGGCTCATGTCCATGGGTCCCGAAGCGAACATGTCGTCTTCGGGCAGGGCAGGCTCAAGGTTTCGCGGCGCGTTGGCCGGAAGTTGGGCATCGTTCTGGTCGAATGCGAAAACCATGGTAACGGTAGTGAGGGGTAATGCGATAAAGAGTTATCACTCTCCAAGCTGCGCCCGTATTCTGGTCAAGTCAGCATTTGCGCACGCTTTGGAGAGGAGTCCGCGCACATCCAACGCCGGTCTTGGGCAAACCAATATTACAGTCCGCCGCGAGGATTCACGGCGGAACTCCTACCCCTAGCCGGACCAGCGATGCGAAAGAGGCGTCCGTCTTGTTCAGGCCTGAGCTCAGTGCGGTGTAGGGGAAGAAGGAGCCAACTGCGGTAAGCTGAGCGGTGGGTAGGAAAGCGGTCGCGGCGAAGGAAGCAGAGCCCATAGATGGTTGTAGTGGAATATTGGGAATGGTAATGGTCGGAGCCAGGATTCGGGGCCTGGCAGTAAATCTGTCTAGTGGAAGTGTCGCGGTGTTGGGAGAAGTCGTGTTTGAAGGGGTTTTGGCAGAAAGGAACGCGATCAGCGGGAGAGGCTCAATCGCCAGGTTCTTAATTTGGTGCCTTGGCGGGCTCGCGGTGGCATGTGAATGAGCTTGCGCTTAACTGGTCATCCGCCCCAGATCCACCTCCACACAAACTCGGAGATCCACCCCGTGCTTTCATTTACATCATATTTGCATGTCTTGCTAATGTCATGCGCTTGCGTCGCTGATGCGATCGTGTTGATGTCGTTCGCTGCCACGCGCGCTTGCACTGAAACTGCGATTGCGTCTCATTCGACCAAGACAGCGCGACACTGATCCAACGCGACTCTCTTCGCAAACGAGTCTACGTGGCAAGGGTATCTATTCGCTGCTGTGAAGTAACTCCGACTGCGAAATGAAGCTACCAGCAGTAGCCCTGAGTGAGAGCTAGCGTGTTCCTCCTTTGTCAAACGTGCCTATAGAACAACAAAGCGCGACGCTTGACGAATAGGGGTGGACATGAGACGAAGCAATCTTGAGTGCTATATCTTACGCCCACGGAGGGCCTGTTTCTTCGTGAACTTATCTCGTGTGCTACAGCTTCAAAGCTTTTTCACAAATCGTGTAGACTATCAAATTATCTTACGCCCACGGCTCTGCTTAGTAATAAGACAGACTAATTCGCGGCCCTGCCTCCTGCTGAAATGTGCAACTTACTTATCCGATGCTAAGCGGGTCCGGCTGCTGTGGGGTTGGTGTTCAGAGCAGATTCGCTACGAGGGACGAGCCTAACACAAAATGTGGGTTATGATTTTTAGGAAATACACGAGGGTTTCTGAAGCTTGTAGCCTTCTGAACGAATAGCATTCAAGAGAAAACAGATCCTTCATTTACATGTGGCTCATATTGATTTCTCATTGAGAATTTTCATCTTCACCATTACAGCCTGCTTAGCTCAGTGGTAGAGCGCGTCACTAGTAATGACGAGGTCGCCAGGTAAATACCCACATTCGAATCGCATAGGAGCCATTCTAATTCCCCTAAAGTTCAATTCTGGTAGCAGGCATGCTAAGCTTCCTTAGAAGCAACCTATCTTTTTGGTTGCCAGACATCCATTGTAGCCAACTTTTTGTTTCCTTTTCGTGGTTTTCCCGCTCACTGGGCTTCGGGAACATGGCACGGATCGAACCCACGTTCTGTCATCCGATTGGGGCTAGCGCCACACTAGCTCGCGGCCCGTGCGGGAACATCAAAACTCCGGCCCACCAGCGATTGATCGTTCGACAACGTAGTATCTCACAAGTAATGCAATCTCAACGCATATTTCCACCCGTTACAAATAGGCGACCGTGGCATCACGGGACTCGCACTTATGATTCAGCTGCCTTCGCTACGACACTGAACACACCCATTGAATTTCAAGTTGAACAACCTAAAACAGACACCTGGTGGGCTTAAGAACATGTTTGGAAGCCAACTCAACTCTAGTAGCCTGCAGCTAGATCCATCATATATTTTTACAGCTTTCGATGTCCTAGTCCTGAAGTTTCAGTTCGAGAATCCGGGTAGAGCACTTCCTAAACGATTCAGTCAACGTTAAAAAGCTCGAGAAACAACATCCGTTCTTAAGGTTATCAACCTCCTCTTCCCGCTTCTCGCTGCAGATGGCCTGTCCCCATCGCGACATCAAGCCGAGCAACAATGATTATGAGCTACAACGGTAAATCTTGCACAACTCAAGATCAGCCCTTGGAAAGCGTAGTTATGCTGACAATACGCAGATATGCTCATCTCAACTCTTGTATTGTAGACGTGTAAGCTCAAAGTGCAATTGGCTACCTATTTCCCAGCGATAGTGACTACATCCTGATCTTCCTCCTCCTCCTCGCCGACCTCGGCCACCACTGGCATCCGTCTTCGCGCCTTCGGCTTGTCCGTCTTCTCCCCTTCTTCCTCCTTGTCACCCACCTCACAGTCAGGACTCTTGGTAGACGGAGGCTTGCCCTTGACAAGATTGACGTTCTTCCTTGCCTCGATCGATACGTTCATCGCTGTCTTCAACTTCTCCCCTCGTTCGATGGGCCCGGTTGCCAGAATGTCTTCACTGGTAGCAAGCAAGACCTCTCTCGCTATCCCCAGCTTGCTGAGATGGGGGTACTTCTCAATGTACTTCCTGGCAAAGCCTCTCAGCTCTATCCTCTCCGTTTGGTTGAAGTCCACCGGATATATCATGGAATCGGAAGGGGGCGAAGGGAAGGATGAACTCCATTTGGCCAAGGCGCGGTTTACTTCGTTCGACAGGACATCCACCTCGGCCATAACTGCTGCCTCGTCTAAACTCGTGTCTTCCGGCTCTTTGTCTGGCACAGCCAACGTATCTCCGGCGTCTCCGCGGTCCACGATGAACGTGGAATGTAAGCAGGCAAGGAATGAGCTGAAGCAGGCTGGGGCAGTGACCGGACGTGTGCGAATTGCAGCAGCCAACCGACCAAGATTGTCGAGATAACTGTGCGTTGCGATGATAGAGTCGCGAGCGGAGATGAGAGTGGATATCGGGTCGACCAGCGGCCAAAGCCTGCTCGATAGATCTCCGTTCTCGGGCTTCCGCGCTGCGACAGCGCTCAGCGGAGATCCCAAAGCGCCGAGGCAGGTTATTGTGGATGTTGATAGCTGCACCCTATCTGCCACAAAGAGACGCGACAGCATGCTTGACATCATGTCTTGGGTATTGTCGGTGCTCTTGTCGCCAACCGCCTCGCTCTCTCCAGCTTGCTGTGTACGCTTCTCACGCTTTGGTGCCGCTGGCTGTAGCGCTTCGGTGTCGTCGATGCTCTTGTAGTCCATCTCTCCGTCGTCTCCTGCTTGATGTTCACGCTTCACGCGCTTCGGTGCTGCTAGCTGTGGCACTTCGGTGTCTTCGATGCTCTTGTAATTCATCTCTCCGTCGTCTCCTGTTTGCGGTTCACGCTTCACGCGCTTCGGTGCCGCTGACTGTTGCGCCGTTGCGGAGCGCTTTGCTGAAGGTGTTGTAGCTGTGTTCGTTACGGGCAACTCGGCGGACTGCAAGGAGGTCAGTTAGCGGACGACGAGTAGATGCAGCGATGGAAGATCATACCCTTAGGAGGTACTGGTGATACCGGCTCTTCAGCTCAGGTTTGCTCCCAGTCAGCCGTACCCGGTCCTTGAACTTAGGAATAGTGGCATTCAATTGAACAAGAAAAAGCTTCATGTTGTCCCTGGTCGCCAGGGCATCGAAGGCTGCGAGTTTCTCCTTGATGTCATCGCCGCTGCGCTCGAGCGCCTCGTTGACCGCCATAGCTTCGGAGTGGAAGCAGGCTAGTGAAGCACTGAGCCAACCAAGTGTTTCCAGACGCGATACGTATTGTCTAGGCGGCGCAGCTGGGCATTCGCAAATGCAATTAGAAAATGGACGCAACGCGGGTGAGGATTAGTAGAAGCGAAGGAGCGAATGGGCGCGGCGAAAACGACTGTCAGACACGAAGCGGAAGGACAGAGTATATGAAAGGAGGCGGACGAAGATTGACAGAGAAGAAGCGAAGAGGAAGCAGATGCCGCGAGGTGAGATAGATTGTGGTGCGTCGCACCTTCCCAACCCACGCGCCAAGCAAACCTCACCTACCCAAACACTGCACTCACCATTCTTCACCGCCAGTCCTCCGCAGCCTTCATCCTCGGCTTCTCAGCGTGCCACTCTTCTCATTAACCATCAAGATCTGCACGAGCAAGCGTCTCGACAGCTTGACGCAGTACTTATTGTCAGCGTCATGTTCTATAAGCGCTATACACTGAAGACCTCCACCCCACACATCCTGTTCGCACTTTCCAACCAGACCTCCGCAGCCTTGATTCTCACATTCGTAACGCTCACTCTCCTCATCAACCAACGGCATCCGCGCTACTACGCCTCCTAGTCCGACCTCCACAGCCACAACCCTCACCTTCTCAACGCTCGGAAGTATCCGTTCCGCAGACAGCAACTGCGCCACCAATCTCCCATTAGCCCGAAGCAGAGGTCATCATCGGTGTCGTATTCTCCACGCGCTGGATACCAAAGACCTCGATCCCACACATCCTACTCAGTCCATACAAACGAGCAGAACGCGATGTCTCTGTCTCTACCACCTAAGCACCCTTCCGCCAAGATGGCCGCGTAGATGGCTGCACTGAGCAACGCGCAAAAGGAGAAGCTCAAAGTTAGTTCGAAACGCTCCCGCTTCTATGACAGCTCGGCTCCCGGTACAATTGCCCAACGAGCGCAAGCTCGCAGTAACTTCCAGGAATATTGCAAGAGTGTCTACGGGATCGAAAAGGAGCCTGAGATGTACAGTCGTGAGACCCTCATCGACCACGTCTGCGGCTTCCTGGAGTGCATGGCGACGGTCTCGGAAGGAGTACTCCATGACAAGGTCAAGGCAAGTTTCATCCAAATCCCCATGGTAAACAGATACTAACACCTCCCAGGTGGGTACATTGTATATGTACAAGTATTCGCTTCGGTTCTGGGTTGATCGATACACGCTCGACTTCGAATCGATTCAGACGGAATACTATTGCCGAGTATTAAGGCATATCCACATGGTAGCCGTGGAGCAAGACTTGCCAACAGGAATCAGGGAGAAGAACGAGCTAGGCGAGTTCGAGCTCGGATTGATGTACATGGAGGCCATGGCTCTTCAGGAGGGGGTCCTCCAGACAAAGCAACATTACCTCGCGTGGGTTCTTGCCTATATTACCGGGGCCCGACCCGGCACTTTCACAGTTGGAACCGGCTATCATAAAGGCGCCCCGCTAGGTGGTACCATGAGCCACACCATGCCCACGCGCGCCGTTTCCCACACATTACGCTGGGCTGACATCAAGTTTGACAAGTTCGAACAGGAATACTGCTGTATCCTGACGTTCCGCTTTTTGAAAGGAAGCCACGACAAGTACAAAGAGGGTAACTTGGACGGGTCAAGGGAGTTCTTTTTCGCGCCGAAGCAAGAACGCCTACATCTCGACCTTAGTGCGCTCTTATTTGGTGAAGGTAAGGCGTGGATGTTCGGGACTCAAGCTCATACACTGACATCCCATAGCTTATACCCGAGGCTTGTTTGTCGACCCGTTGGACATTCTCCTCAGCGACACGTCCCTTCATTTCCCCACGATCAGATCGGAAGTGGCAACACAGGCTGTGTTCATTGCGGGGAACAGGAAATGTGAGCTTATTCCCAGTCAAGAGATGCGATCCAGTGCACTCAACCGAAAGCTCCAAGAATATTGCTTTTCGGTCGGTATTCTCTGCTATGTGTCTATGTATTCGTTCAGAAGGCAGGCAGCTCAGGAAGCAAAGAGGAACCACTCTACCGAGGACGCTATGGCGCTGCTCGACCACGCCCCAAACAACCCAAACACCATGCGCCACTACGACCAGCACGGATTTGACCGACGAGATGTCACTTCGTTCAGACTGGGGGGGGGGTGTGGAATGCAGCACTCACGGACTCATCGATTCGAAAGTTTTTCTCCCCGTCCAACAGGCTCGTAAGTACATGCTCTTTCCAGTTGTTCCTGCCTACTCACGAGAACCCTCTCGCATACACAAGATGTTTACTAATCTTGCGGAACTGCAGTGGGTCAAGGTTTCATCGTCAGGATCACCAGTCAGGCCACTAAAAGCAGAGATGTACGCTCGCGCACGCCAGATTATGAAATTAGACCCACAATACAAGGAACTCGAGGCCGGACTGCACGATATCCTGATGAAAGCCCACACCAAGCTCCAAGAATCCAATCTCCTCTCGCCCGATGAGGAGTACTGTATCACGGACCGTAACATCGGAAGGTATAAGGCGCTGATGATGGGTATCGAGGAGCCGGCATTCATGGAGATTAGGAAAGAGCTGGACGAGCACTTGGCGCAGCGGAAATCTGCTTGCGTGGCAGTTACAGAACACACCAAGGAAGAGCTTCGCAAGAGCATCGAGGGTACGTCGGCGGAGAGGGATAGGATGGGGCAGTACGTGAACGAGATGGACATTAGAGTAGCAGAAGATGACGAGTACGTGGAAGGCGAAGTACTCGATGACAGAAGGGATGAGTCTGAAGCCTGGAAGAGGTTCACCGAGGGTCAGATGCTCATCGCGGGCGCAGACGATGACTTCGAGGGAAGCTTTGAAGACTGGAACACGTTTATCAGATGCTGGGTGGACAAGACCGACAAGCCCATCTATGGGACGGATGACTTGCGATGCTTTCGATGCGCTGCTGACCCCACTATCTCGCAAGGTCAGTCCACTTTCCTATCCACGCATCATGTAGACTAACCCAGTTTAGCTGCGAAAGACGAGATCTGGTTGAAGCGTCGCCTCCACTCTCACATGAAGGGCAACACCCACTCCCGAAGAGAACAAGTCAAGCGCGCATTCAAGATAGATCTCGCAAATGCCAAAGGAGGAAGGGTCATGTGCCCGTTATGTCAGAAACCAACCCACAAGGACCAGAGAAGGTTCATGGACCACGTTCAAGCAATGCACAGCGAGCAACTGTGGGTCCCGGATAGCCTGGAAGTGGAAGAGGATTAGCAGCTGACGGCCGCATGGATACGGGCTTAGAAGGCGACGGATTTCACAATGCAGTTAGAGTTGATTTGCTCTCCTATAGTCCCAATTCATCCATGTTTGTGCATCTACTCATGATCGTCCTCGCGACGCTCAACTATAATAAGCATTAGGGGTGTCATTAGACTTCAAGCTACACGGGACAAAACACAAATGTATTGGAAGTTGCGACACCATTCTATGCAAGACACCAGCTACCTCGCTGGCGCTGGGTGAGTCGAGACGACTGTAACGAGCCAAGCTGTCGTCGATGGGTGTGCGCGTTTTAACACTCTGCATTTTGACAAAGAAAATTTTGGTGGCTATGATGTGAACCTTCGGCGTTGACGATACTTCCTTATTAGAGAATCTGATTTAATGGGAACATGCGGATCTTAGAAGTTGTCAATCGCTCACCTGCTTCGCCTCACGGCAGTACTATCGGATAATGCAGACGAATCTACTCAAACAGGCCAAGACGAAGATAAGTCAAATACTGAAAGATGGGCAAGGACGCCGCTACGTGCCAAAGGTGGCTAAGACCTAGCCACTGCAATATATCCAGAATTCATCTGAACCAAAGTACATCACACACGCATGTAAGTCAGAAGAGAGAACTTGCAGTTGGTGTATTGAGTCCAATAGTACTTAGTGCCGGCTGCCTTCCATGAAGGTCTCTCCAGCATCAACCCCAGAATCACCCAGCACTACCCAGCCCTGATTCCTAGAACGCATAAACCCTAAGGGCTCTAAGCTCTCGGTAAATTGTTCGGTAGACTTCCTGGACTGTCTCGGACTCGTCCCTTCTGTATGCCGCCATGAACGAAACCACATCCCAGTCTAATATGTCCATGCCTTGGAATTGCTTCCCTTCGATGGTGTACGCATCGCGGTACTCGGAAACATGAGTGACATTGGAGATCGAGGTATAGAGGACGACGAGAGGTGCATCGGTGGCGGTCCCTCCCATAGCCCGTTCGCGGTCATCAGAGAAGAGGAAGCGCGCATAAACATCCTGGCCGACTTCCTCAATGGAGTTCTCAGTGTCGCGGATGACCATCGGGTGGTTTAGGTGAGTCAGATGAAAGTCCTCAACGTCGAGAGCGGGAGGCTTGGGGGTGTAACGGCTGTCCTGGTGGAATTACAAGGTCCCTACGTGCATCGCATGATCGTCGACTTGATAGTTGAAGGTGTTCGTGTTGTCGTCATTGAGCTCGTTGGCTGGTAATGCACAGATCAGTCCCGAGGTCTGTACGAGCACCCTATACAAGAAAAAGCTGAATAGGTCTACAGACTATATTGAGACAGAAACTCGCAAAGTAGGTGACCCGACGTTAATGTAGACTCTAGGGTGTTTAGGTTTTTCTCAGGTTGGCGTGAGAGGGAGGGCCGTGGAGAGCTGGGACGAGAGTGTCAACCTGCGCTTCCTATTAGCATGCGCTGAGAAACTAAGGCAATTATACTTACGGGGAGCAGATTCGATCGACCTGGGGCCATTTTTTGACGTCTCGGGTTCGATCGGAAGAGGTGATCGACATGGAGACAATGAGGAGAAGACATCACTGGCTGGGATGTGTTGCTGTGGAGGAAGAAATGTCAATTATTAGATCTAAAGTGTAAGAGTATATAGAAGGGTAGAAGACATATAGATGCAGACAATGGAAGGAAGAGAGTGAGGAAATGGGCCTTCTTTAGCTGCTACTGAACTCCTTCTCACGAAGCTGGGTATTGCATTAGAGATCTTGTTCTATCATGGCCTATGTTGCAGTGTGTACATAGACAACTCTCCACGTGTAGTTCTACTGTAAGAAAGCCGAATATAGAAGGGTGAAGGGCGCTTCACTGTATCGTGGGGCCCTAGTATAGCGATGTTGCCACCCGTCTCAGTTGGAGGACTGTATTTTCTGGATAACCAGATTTTTGCATTTCCGAGATCATCTCTATCCGGCCGCGTCGGGTAGGTGCTGACTAGAAGAAAGGTGTGTGCTTTCGTATTCTCGCATGCGATCTGCTTACTTATTTGTGGACCGAGCGCTTGAAGTCAGCTTCTTACACCTTGTTGACTACCTAGGTAGGATACAGAGTCAAATGGACCATAGGTTGTGCGCGACGAGCCGAACACGTGGGGCTGCTCATTCTGCGAGTACAGTGTTTCTGACTACTCAAAGACTAGAAACTGCCCAGTCTATCGCATGCCATCGGGACTTGCCATTCTCCACTAATCGTCAGGGTAGTTCCACACAACTCTTCCCTTACGTGCTCACCAAGATCTAGGCCGAGAGTAAGATGATGTAGCCTGGCACCTTAGTTCAAGACATTCATGGATGCAATGTCAATGTCGATCGAAGAAAGAATTTAGCTCTCACTCTACCAATAAAAATGTATTAACAGCGAAGTCGCATTCTATACGAGCATACTATAGAAATAGTTCGATGATGTAGTCTGTTTTCATGGGATCGGCATTCGAATTAGAGTCACGGCAGAGGCTGAAGGCGCTGCGGGTACCTAGGTGGGTGCTGGCTGCATGAAAGTGCTGGTTGCATGAGAGCCAAGATAACTAAGCAGCCCATCTTCTTTTGACCGCCTGGTACGGGCAAATGGCTTCAATGAGTGGCCAGCCAGCATGTGCGGTCAACCTTACTTCGGCCGCTTTCGGTAGCAGATTCCCCAGCCACAACCGTTTCGGGGCAAGTAGAACCTCCCCCGCAGGCCGATGTAAGACATACGATGTACTGGAGAAGAAGTTAGTAAGTGTCTGACCGGGCCAGCGCTAGTAATATAGCCATATTAACTGTCGTGTAACCTAGGGCGATCTTCACTACATTGATCCCGCCAAGGTCCTTGAGATCATCACGACGACGAATCATCATAGTAGTTCTATTCTGCGAACACCATATGCCGGTTGATGCATGCACATAGTCATCCCCCAGAACACTGTCTTTGTGTCTCGACGTCCGAACACCTCCAAGCCTGATGCGATCAGCTTACCACCACCGTCATTGCCAGTCGAGAAACACCGTGTGCACCTCATGAATGCCACTCAAGCTCTGCGGTGAGTAGTCGCAGAACGCTGAGTGGGCAAAATGACAGCCAGTTATGTGGTAATAGGCTCAGGAAGGCTCTCAACCCCGAGACAGTGATCCAGTTCGGGACAGTGATAACTTTGTGTGCGTCCGAGAGGACTGGAAGAGTTGACCGGTCGAAGTCAGCGGTGATGAAGAAAGAAAGAGGACTGGGTGAGGACGAGAAAGTATAAAGGACGGCCAGAAGTCGACCTGAAAGTACTCATCACGCTTCAACATCACAACATCATTACCTTCACTACATTACCAGCCTTTCGCTCAACACCTCCTCAACCCATCAACATGCGTTTCTCCACCATCACCATTGCCGCCCTTGCTGGCCTCGCTGCCGCCGCTCCCAACGAGATCGCCAAGCGCGAGAACCAACAGATGACCAGTGCCATTCAGTTCGCTGCCCAGCAAGCCGACTGCAGCATCTTCGACTGCGCTGCTGTTGTCGGTGCCGCTTTCTGCATTGCAGCAGGTATTGCAACCGGACCCGCTGGCGTTGCCGCAGTCGTTGCCTGTGTTTCCGGTGGTGCTCCTTCGGTATTTCCTCCCATTGTCTTTCCATTTCCCACTCCCGCTGACTTGACTCAGCTCTGCGGCTGCGCTGGGTGCGTCGATGCTCTCGGCGACTTCTTGACCGAGAACGGCCTTTGCCCCGAGTAAACGACGATAGCTGACATTCTGATGCCCATTTCGGGTTGAGGAATGTACGAGGATGGAGTGTTCGGAGGGACATGGTCCATCAACATTAGACCTGCAGTGTCTGGTGTAGACTGGGATGACGGCTCTCACGAGCAACTTGCATGTATCTCCTTGGTGGTAGTTTAAACACACTCGCTCCTCAATGAAATCGCTGGCCAGCTCAAATATCGTCAGTGCCTTTGATGCAGGAACCAGTGATGTGGTAGTAAGCCGACATTGTCACAAATCTTGCGATTAGCTCGTCTTGAATGGCCGAATGAGGGAAAAGATAAAAGATACTGAATGTTGGATGTGTATTGATCGTTTTTATGCTTTTTCATGCTTCGATAACGCGAATCTCTACATCTAATCGTCGTCCCCAGCCTACTCGCAACACCTGGTATACAGGTTTGTGCAGTGGTTTTAATCTAATGAAGTACAAAAGTTTCATTGTATGAGAACACGGTTGTGGACGTGGAATCGCTGCTTTTTTGACCTCGTCATGTCATTGATAGGCTGAACTCCGCCCTATGTTGATACAAATGTACAGACAGTCCCCTCATATGGGCGCATTATTTCTAACGGAACAGAAAGGGAAAGTCACCAATCGATTAACTTAGTTGCAGGTACCGAAAGTACCCTGGCAGCCAGCACCGCAGTGGCCGGTGGTGCTTCCGCACCAACCGTACTGGGAGCAGCAGTTTCCGAAAGAGGAGCCAGAGCATGTGAAGCCAGAGGTTCCAGCGCAGGATCCGTCAGTAGATGCCTTCTTGGTGGGCGCAGCAGCGGCCTTGCTGGTAGTAGTAGCGGCCTGCTTAGTGGCGGACGCTCCAGTGCCAGAGCAGGTACCGAAGGCAGAGTTGCAGCCAGTGGAGCAGTGGTCAGTAGTGCTTCCGCACCAGCCGTACTGGGAGCAGCAGTTACCGAAGGATGAGCCAGCGCAGGTGAAGCCAGACGCACCACCGCATGAGCCATCGGTGGAGACCTTGCCAGCAGCAGAGGCGACGGGAGCCTTGGAGGTAGTAGCCTTGGTAGGAGTAGCAGCCTTAGTGGTGGTGGTGGTAGGGGCAACACCGTTGCTGCCGCAGTTACCGAAGCCAGATTGGCAGCCAGTTCCGCAGTAGGCCGAAGTGGTACCGCAGTATCCGGCAGCGCTGCAGCAGTTGCCGAAGGTAGATCCCAAGCAGGTGTATCCCTTGGTACCACCGCAAGTAGCATCAGGGGTAACCTGCTTGGTTCCAGTGGCAGCGGGAGCACCGGCAGAAGTGGCGGGGTTGGGCGCGTTGCCAGAGCCGGCACCACCAGCAGTGCGGTACCAGTTCTCCTTGGGGTCACCAAGGCAGTCACCAACAGTAACAGCCTTGTATCCGAGCTGAGTGAGGGTGGAGAGCATGTACTCGGTCAGGTTCATGGCAGTCTGCTCATGGATATCGTGACCAATCTCGAGCCACTGGTTGCTGGCGGCGGGACCGCTGGTGACGTTGCCCAGGAAAACATCCTTGGAGTATTGGATGAGGGTGGTGCTGTCGTGTTCGTAATCATCCTGTTCCTAGTGTCAGCAATTGAACCCTTTCAAGAGATCAAGGAAGTGCATACGGTATCAAGGTTGAAGTATGTGACGTGGTAACCGAGGTCAGCCATGTCCTTCTCGCATCCTGACTCAGCAGTGCAGCTGGAGTATGGGGGACGCATGTAGGTGGGGATCTTGCCGACGATGTTGCGAAGAGCCATCTCGTTCTTGATCATCTGGTTGTAACGGTCCTGCTGGGAAACGGCGCTCAGGTCCAAGTGAGTCCAGGTGTGAGAAGCAAGCTGGTGGCCCTCAGAGTCCATGCGCTTGAGAACACTGCTGAACTCGGGAGTGATGTCAATCTGTCCCTTGTTGATGTTGTTTCCAGTGATGAAGAAAGTAGCCTTGGCGTTGTAGGAAGCCATGACATCGAGAATGTGGCTGGTGAAGACCTTTTGTGGGCCGTCGTCGTAGGTGATGGCAACTGTGCCGGGCGTGGTGCAGCCGTAGATACCAGCGCCACCGTACTCGACATTGCCGACCTTGGTACGGGCGATGGAAGAGGTGTTGGTGCCACCTGGGGTGGCGTTCTCGGGGCAGCCAGAGCCGTGCTCGTAATCGCATCCAGGAGAGTAGCAGTAGTCATCTTCTGTGCCACAGTAGCCAGCACCTGAGCAGCACTGGCCAGCGGGGCAGTTGCCGACACCCGCACCACACTGGCGGTCGTCCTGACGGGCCACGACCTTGTTCTTGACCTGAGTCTTGGGTTGCAGAAGCTCGTTAACTCCGGTGAATCGAGCTCCAGTGCGAGAAAGTAGGTCGCGGGCCCGGAGGTCCCTTGGGTTCAAGCCAATGATGTTGGGCAGACCGGTGCCATGGGCGTTGACGAGAGGAGTGATGGCTGCAACGGCAGCGAGAGCCGCGGAGTAGTGCATGTTGTAAGAATGCGGTCGGTTCGAATTACGGAATTAAAGTTGTTCTGATAGTCGGATTAAGAGATGAGCGAGTGGATAGTGGTAGTCAACAACGACGACACACTGAAGGACCTTGGACCGGAACGAAAGACGGATCACAAGAAAGTAAGATTAGGACTTCGAACAGAAGGTACCAAGAAAAGTCATCACGGCATGCGGGTAGAATCATCTTATGAAGGGTAAGAATGATCGACGGTTAGCCAGCAATCCCCGTAAAGGCCTGGTGCTAAGGTTGACTCGCGTTACGACTAGCGCTCTCGACTCTTGCCTGCAGATGCCGGTCAGCGTAGAAAAGAAAGCTTGGTGTGCCGCGGGCCCCTGGCACTGGCAGATTCAAGCTCTCGACCCGCGGCGCCGGCTTCGCTTCGGGCGGACATGATGCGCGATTGGGAGCTTTCCTCATGGGTTGTTGGTGGCACGCGCTCCTTTGCCATGCAGGAACCGCATTGCTGTCACGTCGTGGAGCGAAAATAGAACGTGATTGTTGATCCGAGCCGTTTGAAACGTGTTTTGCTATCAGTGCCATCCGAAATGTTATTCTTGAACGCCTCTGACGTGACGGCTGTCGACCGGTAATTGCTCGAAACATCGAGTGATTCAAGCAGCCGGTCTCCACTGCCGCCTGTCACTATCCAGTTGCTTGGCGCATATCGGTTTCGCGCGGTCGCTGTTCAACACGTTGCGATGATGTTGCTGTGAGACGCTAGAAAATTATCACTTAGCTGTTGGAGGACCCCACGGGCGAGACAATGTGACGTCTTCCATCGGTCTGACGGTCTGACGGTGCCGCACTCAGTAGACGGCCCTTCAGCCATGGCGTCGAGCCACGAAAGCATCGACCTGCACTGGCGCATTGGCAACAGCTGCCGAGCACGCCCAACCGACGGTTACATCTCTTGGAGGGAGCTTGTTCGGGATAAGAGATCCACCCCGCATCACCAACAAGCCATCGTGTAAGTAGACCTTTAAGTCCGAGTCTCTGTCGCACAGCCTTGCAATTGCATGAAGATTCGGCCGCGAAAGGTAGCATGATGCGCAATTCCGCTGCGGTGGAGGATGTCTCTTCTGGCCCTTCTGGCCCAGGCACCCGCACTTCCGAGGAAAATTGGAGTCGAGTGGGCTTTCCGATGGCCAAGATGAGCCAATCACGTGCGCCGTCAAGCGAGGCCCATCTAAGCGCTCCCACCCTCAGCACTATACAGCATGCTTGCTTCCGCCAACACACGTCTCGATTTATCAATACTCATCACGAACTACTACTGCTTACCGGCGCAGAAATTTTATGCCACATGATGGTGGCGTGCAGCACGCAACCACTGTAGCAAGCCGCGCAGGATACAGAAACTCTTGCGACGATGCAATTGGATTCAAGGGGCACGGGAAGACCTCGTATCCCTCTTCGTTTTCATGCAGCTAACCACTCGCACGTCTGATTCAGGCAGCAACTCCAAAACCTCCACTCCACCATGGCATGCAGAAATGGAGCTGTATATGCCTCGGGAATATCGCAAGGAATAAAGACCGAGTCTATTTTAATATATTGCTTTTCTGTTATGAGACAAGCTTTTGCTGAGATGACTAGGTTCTTCAGCCTCGTCCCGATCGCTTGACTCGACGAAACGAGATTGCGATAGACAAACCCTTCTCGTGCGGAGGAGTAAGCAACAGCACGACCGATCCTTAGCAAATCTTAGGTCTACTGCATTCAACGGCTGCGATGATCGTTTGTGGCCAGTACAGCGACAGGTAGACTACCGGTCGCGAATCGAAAACTTCCACTTCCCGACGCCGCGCGAGCTGGGATCTCAAGGATCACTTTCGACCCTTGTTCGACTCAGACAATCACTGTACTCCACCTCGGAGTTAGTAATTTACCCTGCCAAAATGGCAACAATCGGATAGCACGGTTAACTATCCGAACAGTCAATATTGACTGCCGTTTTGTATACTTTTTCTCCTCTTACGTCCGATCAAGCATCCTCAAGGGGCGGTTGAGCCAAGCAAACTATGTGGAGAAGCAAGGCGTCCACCACCCGTATCGCTTCTCTTGCTAAGCAAGAACAAGCACCCACTCCATCCCATGGCACTTGGCGCATGCCGTAGTTCCGCAAGTACTCGTATTGCAGGATGAGCATGATGGCTGTAGCTTTGGAAAGTCAACCTGCATGACGCTTCAGGGGTCAGAGTCCAACTGAGCATCTGACGTGCTAGGAGACACCTTCCTTTTCTCTCCACTAACATAGATGCTTTCTTCCGCCAGCGCCTCCTTCTGTCGTACGATGTCTGAACTATTAGGCGATGATCGAACCAAACATTGCTCTATGCCCATAAGCAAGCATCGGTAACCTGCGCGAACGGCACACTTGGTTGTCGCACAGAGGGTTGGCACCCCGCTGCTGATCAGTCGCAGATCCTCGACGACGGGTACCTGCACGAAAAAGCGATGATCAGTATTCCAAATGTAGATCACTGTAACGTCCAGCCGAGATCGAGATGCGATCAGGAAAGAAGAGAGCGGAAATCGTTTACCTGTATCCACTATGGCTGTTTGACCGACTTTTGCGCCTCCTATCAACATTTTGTGGCGACCATCTCGCTTCAGAGCGCACACCAGGCCAACCATGCCAGGAAGGCCTGACGAAGAGTACGCCAAATGGATGCTCACAATCTACGCATCGTTGTTCCAGTCATACATATCCTCATGCGCAAATGCATCATAGACTGATACAAGCGAGTTCGATATGCCTCTCGACATCTCGAATGCTAGGCCGTGAAGCCACTGAGACGGGAGAAAGATCTGGTTATCAGAACCTCCACTTTTCCGAACCTTTCCTCATCCTACAATACCAATAGTTCGGTTCGATCAGGCGAACGAGCCAACTCTACGCAAAAGCATTGGCCAACAATCTAAAGGATTGTGTATGGCATACTAGGTACCCATACAGATCGTCCCTCGCACAACGACATCTCATGCCGGCTGGGTAGATGGCCAACAGCCGAGTTTCACCAGGAGAACCAGCAGAGTCGGGAATGAGATCACTCATGATTCATCGCACACGTGAAGTATCGATTCGTCGTATCTTCTCGATCATGACATGCAAGACTCTCTTGACATCTCCATCCATTCCCTATCATCGCCCAGTCACAACCCCATTCCTCCCCGCAATCCCATTATTCACCGCCACAGCAAACGCAGCGATATCGGAGTTCGTTGGTAGCCCTTGCTTTGGCTTATCGAACGGGAAAACAACACTCTTATCCCTGACCCCTAGACTATCTACAAACAACACGTTTGGAAAGCTTTGCGGTGTGAAGGCGTTCCACGTCTCGCTTATCAGGTCGTCGAAAGCGGAGGCCGCCATATTCCTAATGGTATGTTAGTGTCCGGAGAAAGCTTGCATTTGTAGACGGAGAAGGGTACAGGGGAACGAACATAATGGCTTTATCAAAGATCAACACATCCTCCGGTTGTTGCGTCAACGTCCATGAGAAAATATGGAACATGTCTTTCCTCTGGCTTTGCTCCGCGACGATATTCCGGTTCTGCTTCAGCTTGGCTAGCTGGTCGCTCTTCATATTAGCAAGATTGTTGCTATTGCTGTATTCGTCGTAGAAAGGAAAGTTGCGGCCCGAGTAAAATCCTTGGTATGCAAAGTCGCCTAATGTCACATCATCTGGTATCTGCGCGATGATGAGAACGGAGGCGCGATCTGTGATGAAGTCACCTAGGCGGTTTATGGAGAGATCTGTGGCGCTGGGGTTGCTGACGGTGTAGCGATTGTTGATGCGCTTTAGTGTTGTGAAGAGATCGTTCCATTGCGTTTGCGTGAGGTCTTTGTACTGGTTGTCTGTGTCGAGCGTATGGCTGAGATTTATGATGATGAGTTCCTGGTATTTCGCGGTGAAGTCGTTGATCTGCTGTATGATTTCTGCGAGAGACTGTCCGTTTCCACCGAGCCAGATGTCGCCGACTTGGCCGTAATGACCAGCTACCCATTCGCCTCTTGAGAGCACTGGGCGGAGGTCGAAATACCGTGAGCCGGCTTCGAGTTGCTGGTAGAAATCCAGATACTGGGTCTGAGTGTTGGCAAAGTGTGCGCCGATGGTACCCGGCTTGAATGTGCCCATACCAGCGTCGTGGGAGCCTGGCATGCAGATGTGTTTTAGCGTTCTGTTTGCCAGCGAACCCATGCTTTGCTGCATCCAATCTGCGTAGGTACCGCTATTTGACCACCAGGTTCCTGCCTCGTCAGTGGACATGATCCAGTTTACAGCCGCATTGTGCCGGAATCCCAGGTCGACCTTCGCTCCTTTCGAACTCTGCTTTGTCGACATGTCATCCAGAGATATGGTGAGTGCATAGTCCGAAGGCTTCCGTCCGAGTACGGTAAACCTATCTGATGTTCCTTCAATGCTGTAGTATGCCTCGCCTGCATCGTCGCGGGTGTTTCCTCTCGTCCCAAACTCGACGTATACTCTTGATGCCTGGCCTTTGCGTGGTTAGTGGGGGTATTCCTTTCGATTAAGGATATACATACCAGCGTTGATTGTTGGCCATTTCCATGTATCCATTTGATACGAGTGTTGGCCATTCAAGGTCCAACTGAATGGCGAACCATTCACCAGTGTCAAGTCTCCACCTATCGATGCATAATATGTTTAGCGCTTTTCGTACATCTGCACAGTCGGCTTGGTAGTGACTTACCCCAACCCATGATTGACAACTCTTCCGAATCTTCTTTGCTCCTCGAAAGATTGTAATGAGCTGGCTGCAGCCGTTGCTGTTGTACGCGCTCTTCACCCGCAGCGTAACCCGTAAACTCGTCTTTGGGTTCGGTCGCTCGCACAAGCCCCCGGGCAAGCAATATACTTAACCCCCATCCTCCCCATGACCTATAAAACGGATGCATAGCGCCTAGAAGCCCCAGGCCCTGTCCTGTCGACTAACGGCACTCTACTGGGTCGGCCCTCCCGTCATTACAGGCCTCGTGCCGCTGTCAGCCACTCGATGGTAGCTAGTGGCTGTTAAAACAGGTCCCAAACCCTCGCAGGGCTGTCTATATCGCTGTAAGCGGGTACTTGCTTCATCAAATGGGAAGAGCGGTGTTGTTGCTGCCACTTTCCTGATTGGGCCAGCTCTGTTGTTTCACCTTTGTACCCACCCACCAACAAGATCGCGACGGCCACGAGATAATGGTTACAAGGCACCAACTCCGCTTGACAGCATCCAATGCGTTGCGCGAAGACCACCAAGGCGAGGTGACATGTGGTGCAGCGTGGCTTCGACAGGTTGTTGGGGTTTCGGTTGCCCTGGTCGCGCATGGCAGCGCCGATACTTGCTCCAAGCGTCTGTTCCACGGCACTATCAACGGCAAGGCGCTTGAGATAGTGCGAAATCCTCGCCCAAAGTCATGCGCACACACAAGAGTGGAAGCTAGAAAGTCAGAAAGACAAGAACAGTCTGGTATGGTGGAGAGCAAGAAGTGGTGATGATCCATAGGTTTGCCACGTGCTGGACAGCCAGGCATTGTTGGTCGCAGACGCGTGTCGGCCAAGTTCTTCATTTATATCCATGAGCGCACAACGTGACGGACTACCTGTCAACAGTAATCATCCAACCGTCATTTAGTATACTGCCGTTCGCATCGACTCCACCCCAGACTACACACGTCGCGCCGTCGACCTCTGTACCCTTGGCGATGCCGAAGTGGCCCCTCGCTCCGAGGCCTCGCTTTGGCTTTCCTGGGATCTCTTTCTCCTCTTCGCCTTTTGTGTCTACGTATCGATATATCGCCTCAGCCCATTGCGATTCATGCGTATCTCTCTTCAAACCCGCGCGTATGTTATCCTTAGTCGCTGCGGCCGTGGAGCGCTCGGGTGCGAGCTGCAGTGCCCATATGTCGTCGAGGTAATCTCCGTTCTCAGTCTCTCCGCCGACAGCTAGCAAGTAGTGTCGCCCTTGCCCTGTGGTGACGCCCACAAGTCCTGCATTTGCGCGCGCCTGCGGTGCTGTAGCGGTGCTACCTTCGGTGTGCTTCACTTCTTCCCAGCCCCACCCACTAGTCACTGCAGAGGTAGAGGTACGAAGTCAGTATATGTCTCACATGCACTTCGTACAGTCAGAAATTACCTGGTGTAGTCCCGCGCTCTGCATGTGTCCACACATGTGATGCGTCCACGTACTCGGTCGCACCTGACGCAAATGTCTCGATGCCCTTTCCACCAAACCGATAGAGGCGACTGCCAACGAGCGCGAGGCTTGCACCATCCCGAGGCTGACCTGATGGGGAAGGTATGTTGGTCCACGTTCGTGTCTTGACGTCGAACGCAAGTGCATCGTTGGCAAGATTGCTGCTCGAACATTCGCGCCCTCCAACCACGAAGATGGTTCCGTATGAATTTGCTTCTGGCGGCTCGGGAACGTGTTTCGCAGGATCGGCGGGGGCTTGCGGTGCCTTCTCAACGTACGTCGTCGTCTTGGGGCCTGGGAGGTCTGAGCTCGCCGAAGCGTGGCCAGTTCGCTGGCTGGGAAACAGCGTGCCCTCAGCTGGATCAAGATAGGTCCAGGTGTTTGATATCGTATCGTAAACCCAGACCCGCCCCTTCTCATCTGTTACACCATCTCCTTCGCCACCAAACATGTAGATGCTGTCCCCAATGACCGCAGCCGTGTGTCCTCTTCTCGAGTTCGGTACATCGTCCAGGCCATTTGCCGCGCGGGCTGAGTATTTGGTGTAGTCGGCGTCGAGAACACCGCTCGACGGCAAGATGACAACGTGCATGTCATTGTCTGCGAGGTTGCCAGCTTCCGTCTCTCCACCAAAGATGTATGCGCGGCCTTTGACTACCGAAACCGTGTGATGCGAGCGAGGGAGCGGGACGGAGGATATGCGCGTGAGGTTTGCCTTGATCGGCAATGTCGGATGAGTTATGCCCTTGACGAGAGCTACACCGGCCTCCAGGAGGTTCTCGGCTGCGTAGAGCACACCGGCTGCTCCGGCTTCCATCGTTGCTCAGGAAAGAGCTATATTCGGGTGAATGGGGGTTGTGGGGTTCGAATGAGCAATTTGAGAAGCGGATATGTCGAAAGTTCAACTAATACGAGTGAAAAGTGTAGTGTGATTGAGAGGAGGGATGTTGTATTGCGTTGTAGCTGTGAAGCTTAACACGAGGGTGACGTCATCACGCGAGACCCTTGTCGCCCTTACGCGTACCCTTCACGGCAAGCCAAACAAAAAACAAAGCTGTCTACAGATTCAGAGCTTCCGCCGTGTCTGCGCATTATAGATCAATACCTTCAGACGACAATGCACTGTACCGCTGCTTCGCAGTTCCAAGCACAGCCTTCGCCCTTCATCCCAGCCAGTCACAACTGCTAACACACGTGTGGAAGTATTAACAACGAAGGGAATCCCACGTAATAGACAACCGCCCGTCTTCCTATTATACATTGGGTGATAGTTGATCGGATTTGACGTATCGCTCGACCTAAGATATTGTTAGTGATGCAGCGCAACACATGTGTCATGTTGCATACCGTATCAATGGAGGCCTGCAAGAAGCTGCGCGCCTCAAGACCAACCCAAACCTTGAGCATCGAAAAGTCGCCTCCACGAATCATCGACGAGCCACTTTGTGCACCAAGTTGTCGCAGTATTGGTAGAGCACTGGTTACGTTAGCAGATGGCTAGATGCACGTTGTAATATCACTTACCCGGCGAAGAGATCCAAGTTAGGGTTCAAACTCCTTCCGATACCTTCCAAGAGGAGGATGCTAAGAACGACATTGACAAAGTCGCCTTCAAGGCGAACATGATGTGTTCGTACCATGGAAAGAACCTCGTTGAGAATGTCTCCAATCTTGATGTTGCCGAGAGCAAAAGTACGGCTCTTGACTCCGAGCACCAGATGTTGCATGCGTAAAGCAAAAACTTCCCCGTCAAGTACTGCGTCTGGTTG
The DNA here is from genome assembly GCF_024043175.1 of Alternaria infectoria. Classification (NCBI taxonomy): domain Eukaryota; kingdom Fungi; phylum Ascomycota; class Dothideomycetes; order Pleosporales; family Pleosporaceae; genus Alternaria; species Alternaria infectoria. The sequence continues at coordinate 546,804 of NW_026250697.1, forward strand.
TCTGCACCTCTCAACCATGAGATGACCTGCTTTGTAACCATCAAACTCGGCGACAGCCTTGAAGAGATCAAGGAAGTTGGCGCGGTTCTTCGCATTGAGCTCCGTTACAAGACCTGTGTCGATGAAAATGAGCTGTGGTCGATAACCCTCGTTGTCAATCTCCTGCAACTTCGCTTTCCACTGCTTCGGGTTCTTCTTGTGTGGTCGCAGACGCTCGAGTACCTCTTCAGTAACATCAAGCGACTCTTTGGGGCCGGTCGTCCGGTCCTCCTTCTTGGCGAATATTGAGACGTCCAACTGCTCAGGCTTGTAGAAACGAACCATGATATTTCCCGGGTGTAGGTCGGCGTGGATGAAATTGTCGATGAGGAGCATGGTGAGGAACGCATCTAATCCTTCGTCTGCAATGTCCTTTTGGAACACTCCGCCTCCATTTTGTAGAAAGTCTTCCATGGGGATGCCTTGGGCGAACTCCTCGATAAGGACATTACGCGTGGTGTAGTCAGTGTAAGGGTACGGGAACCAGGCTGTCGTCCGGTCCTTGAAGTTACGTCGGAAGAGCGTGAGATTCGCGGCTTCGATGCGCAGATCCAGTTGCAGCCTCATCATCTCGCCAAATTGTTCCACCTCGTCGGGAAACGACAGCCACTCCATCGTGGGTATAGCGTTGATGACAGCCGCGAAGAAGCCCATGATGCGCAAGTCTCTCCGGACGATCTTCTCAATGTTGGGGTGCAGAACCTTGATGGCAACATGGCTAGATGGTACCCTCGAGGGTGAGCTCTTGAGCGTCACATCGACATTCTTCTTGATCCGCCGCGCCAGATTGAGTTCCTCTCGGTCGATGCTGTTGTCTTCCAGAGTCGCAAGGTGCGGCTTCAGCTTCGCCTTGTATACCTGTGCTATTGCGCCAACACCCAATGGCTTCTCGTCGAACTCCTCGAAGATGTCGTCAAAGCTCTGTCCGTCAAAAGCCGCCTCGATCGTTCGCTTCGTGACTTGTAATGTGTGCGCCGGGGCGTTGGAGTGGAGGGTCGACATGATTGAACACATCTCGGTTGGAAAGACATCTGTTCGGGAGGCAGCCCATTGTCCGAGCTATCATAGAGTCAGTCTACTTGATATCTTCTGAGTCTAACGTGACGGCACGCACCTTGATGAAGGCGGCACCAGCCCTCTCCATAGAGCCAACCAAGAAGCCATACCACCATAATGTGCCACTCCGCTCGTTGTCTCTATCCGGCTGTCGTGAACCAAGCCATATCGCAGGTATTGTCACGATGACCGGCACGAAGATGATGATGAGGTGGAGGAAGCGGAATCCGGTGGCTATGGGCTCGATTATGTAGTCCTCGACGAAGAAATATATGCCTCGCCTATACTTTGTAGAGTGCCTCAGCGCGTGGGGCACCTGCTCGTCGAGCTCCTTCCGCGACGCCTCGAGCATGGCTTCCTCATGCGTCTTCTCTCCATGGCCGGATTTGTCATTGGCGACGTCGACGAAGGCAAGTGGACTGAGTATCGCGCCGCCCGCAGCTCCGGCAGCTGCACCGGACCATAGTATCGTTCGGCCTTTGAAGTTTGGAGTCGCAAATTGTCGGCGGAAGCGGGAGGCGGCGGTGAATGGACGCGTGAAGGCGCGGGTTGCGAGTTTGGGCAGGCCTGGGCGACAGCATTGGCGACCAAAAAGGAACGCCGTCCTCATGGTACCGGGTGGTGGGCAGATGCGCGTGCGGCTTCCATAAGGCAGGTAGCAGTGCGCTGCTTGACCTGGCGCCCGTCGTGACGTCGGTCGGCGTAAATTCCATGTGACGCCGATCAGGCCATCTCTGATCTGCTGCCCGCGGGCTCCTCCGCGGCCACCCACGCCACGCTGCCCCTCTCCTCCCACCTCGCCCGTCACATCGCATATCCCCCACGCCAGAGCCATGCGGTCCATTTCCAAAGTTTTGCTCCTTTCCTGCACGTGCAGTCCCGATCAGTACATTGATGGCATGTCGCACTAGTTGAGGCTACTTCCTGCCTTCACCGCAGTACCTGACGCACACGACGGAATCGGGACAGTTGTTGAAAGCAGATGATTGATATACAATTAATTACAACAGGCTAAACGGCCCCTTCCTTCGCCAGTGGATATCTACGCAGTAATGAAGCCCTCGAAGCCCTTGTCCAGTGCACTTCGCGTCATTTCGCTGTACAGTGGGAACCCGCCGGCGAAGTTCAACTGCTCTCGGAGTTTGCCCGGCACGTTGTCACCCATGTACCATGACTTGGTCTGCGGGAACAGTGTCTTGTCCGAGAGCTCGGTGATCTTCTCCCGCCACTCCTTCTCTGCTTCGTGTGTGGCATCACAGTAGTTGATGCCTTGCTCTCGAAGCTTGACCATGGCATCGACGATCCAGTCTCCCTGAACCTCAACGCACGTGGGTCCGTTGGAAAACGCCGTCGGTCCCTGAGCACCGTAGAGGAAGAAGCAGTTGCTGCAGTCCAGTCAGTATCTGCAGTAGTTGGAAGCACTTGAGAACTTACGGGAAACCACTCAGGCTCATACCCAGGTACGAGTAGGTACCGTTCTTCCACTTTTCTGACAGCTCAACACCGTCGACATCCTTCAGTCCCATGTTCTTCATACCACCTGTTACTGAATCGAAGCCGGTTGCAAGGGCGATGACGTCGAACTCGTGTAGAGTACCGTCAGCCAGCACAATACCCTTTTCAGTAACCTCCTTGATCGGGTTCTTGTTCACGTCGATGACCTTGTTCTCGGGCTTATCGAGCATCTCGTAATAGTTCTGCTCCAGACTCGGTCGCTTGGTACCAAAGGCATGCGGTGGCTCCAGAGGCGCAAGAATTTCACGCTTCTCAGGATCCGTTATCCGGGCTCGCGTCTTCTTCGCCCAGAAGTTGTAGGCTTCGCGGTTGGCTTTGTTGTCGAACAACAGATCCTTGTAGTTTGCCTGCGATCACAGTAAGTGTCTGCTGATGTAAGGGCTTCACATCTATCGCTTACCAGCCAGAACTCGAAACCACCGTTCTCCCACATCTTCTCGTAGAATGCCTCGCGCTCCTCGGGTGAGTCGTCGAATGTGTTCTTCTCGATGTAGTCGTACTGGAAGCCAGCAAACGTTGTCAATCTTTTCTTGAAGATTTCCTGGTACTCGCCCTGCTTCCGTCTGTCCTGCTCCTCCTTCGTGAGAGCTTTCTGTTGCATCGGGAGGCAAAGGTTGGGCGTGCGAACAAATTGGGTTATACTGGCGGCCGTCTTCGATGTCTCCTGGGCGATCTGAACACCTGTCGACCCAGTGCCAATGACGGCAACACGTTTGCCCTTGACGTCTACTCCAGATGCTGGCCAGAATGAGCTGTGATGGATCTCGCCCTCGAACTTGTCCATTCCTGGCCAGTCGGGGAAATGACGCTTCGCCGCGAAGCCCAGAGCCAAAAGGAAATATTTGCAGCGCGCTGTCCGGCCATCTTCGGTCTTCACGACCCATCTCGACGAGGGTTTGTCGAACTGAGCCTCGACAACCCTGGTGTTGAATGCGCAATCTTTCTTGATATCCAGCTTTCGCTCGACGTGGTCGAAATACTGCTGGAGCTCTTCCGTACCGGGGTATCTGCAGGACCAATTCCAGTCCTATCCGCCAATGTCAGTCATCGTACAGCGATACGACAAGATTGTCACATACCTTCCAAATCTCAGGCATACTGTATTCATAGATGGGGACCTGGGAGTCGACCCGAGCTCCGGGATAGCAGTTCCAGTGCCAGATACCACCAATGTTGGAACCAGCCTCCATAATTTTGCACTTGAAGCCCTGCTGGCGGAGTTTGTGCATCAGGTAGACGCCACCGAAACCGGCGCCTACAATCACAACATCGGTCTCGAGCTCTTTTGCATAGTTCTCGTTATTCGGATCCGCCGCTTCGTTCGTCGCACCGATGTCTGTCCGGAAGTGGACCATTGTGGGAGGAGTGTTTCTTGAATGAAGAGGAGGTTGTGAGTCTGGAAAGTCACTGTCGATCCTTTGGATAGACACATCGTGGGCGATACAGTCTCTATATATACGTCAACGTACGACATACCCCTCCTGGGCGGATCCTGCATGACCGCCGCGCTATTCGCGATCCTGCCACCGTCTCGCGCCCGATAACCAGGGCGAATTGCGTTTCGCCTGTGGACGCTGCCACACTCCAGTAACGTTTCGAGACCATGTCGATCTCCTCTAGTATCCCATCCGACCGGACGCCCTAAGGGAATCAACGGAGATGTCGCGTGTTAAGGCCTGGTACTGGATGTGTCTGAATGCGGAAACACTCCGCGGCAACGCCACGCACAGGCGATCGATACGGTTGCTCTCCGAATGTCTAGTTTGCGGGGTAGATACAGCTACCCCGGTACCCCGCATAACACCGTTCTGTCAAGGCGAACATGATGCCGAAGGGAACGCCGGCTTGCCGATTTTGGTAATTCGAACAGAACAAATATTGGAGTTGTCAGGATTCTACTCTAAAAGTGGCCGCATCATGGTTCTTTCATTCGTGGAGCTGCATTGGAATCGCTTTCGACTTCAAGTCGCATCCAAGTGGTAGTATTCACCATGCGAACACGTACAGAGTCAATGACTCGTGTTCAGAGTCGCAAGCTTCAAGCGTGCTTAGTATGCACTCATCCGCATCACATGGGACCAACTAAACCCGACGATCGGATCGTCGCCTAGCCGTTTCAGTGGTGCATGGAAATTTGGGTGTCTCAACATGCGCAAATGCAGTGCATCTAGATGTTACCGCCCGGTCCGAAGGATATCTGCGGAACCGCATCTTACAACGATCGAATTTGGACACATACACGGCTTCCTGAAGCCACCCGGACTGTTTATAGGACTGGATGAAAGGAAACTCACCTGATATCCTCCTCAACGGACAAACAAACTTCTGGTACCTTCTCACATAGGTATATTCGTGTACGAAATGTTGCGAGCCATTTACTGACTTCGTACATCGATCTTTGGGCAAAGTTTTGGAAGAGTTGTACTAGTCACGAAGCATGGGCGCAGCTTGACGATGCGTTCTTCTAATTTTCGCTAAGAGACTCCCATACTGTTGCCATACTGTTGCACTAACGCGGAACATAGCAAATCGTTCAAGCGATCTTTACTCGAGACCATGCCAACTTTCTAACTGGAGTTCCACAAGACTGCATCCACTAAAGACGCGTTTCATCAAACCTTACTATCGCTTTGAGCATCCAACTCGTGAGGATCGTGGCGATCGTGATCTGCCAGTTCTGCGGGAATTTGCCCTTTCTCACTCACCTCATGACATGTGCCACCCCTTGATGCGTCCAAGGAAGAACCGTCGGCTTCATACAGCTCAGGTTTACTATGCGTATTCCTGTAGCGGCGGAACAAGAAGAAGGCCGCGAAGGCTGAAGCTAGGACGACTACCGGAACAGTGATACCTGTGGCTATCGCGACTTTCCGAGAGGTATTCTTGGGAGCAGGCGTCGACTCAGGTGACGTAGTGGGCTCAAGTGATGAGATAGGTGTTGTCGAGGTGGGAGTTGAGAAAGCCGATTGTAGCGTCGATGCTGGAGACGCTGAAGATGATGATGGCGATGACGTTGTTGCTGGCACCGATGTTGTAGCCGCTATCGCCATGTCAGCTCGTCGCTTTCTCACCTCAGAACAAGGGACTACTCACCGGAAATTTCAGCCAACTTAGATCCGCCGATATCACAGTAGCTGCTAAATACCTCCAGCGCCGTCGTGTTTTGCGAAGGGTCATCTGGACACTGGGTCATGACATGAGCTCCAATCATGCTGGAGAACTTGGCAGAGCTCTCGTAACAGACTATGAGACGGAAATTACGAGGTCAGCGCATGTCGCAGACGCAAGCTTTGTTTCATAATGTCAACTTACAGCAAGTAAACGACTGGTATGAGCCGCCATCCCCACACCCCCATTTCATGTTACGCACGATAGTCGACAACTCGAGCTCGGCACATGTTGCGAGGAGCTTGTATTCTTCAATCTGATCAATGAAGATACTCGTAGGACCACTAGCGCCTGCTACGCTGACCAGGGCTAGGAGAAAAGCAAGAGCGGGAAAGCCTCGGCTGCCAAACATCTTGGTGTATGCTAGCGTATCTTATTGGGGAGATAAATCGATACAAGCCTTCTTTTTTCACAGCGGGAAGGCTAAGGGAAGAGTTGTGGAGAAAGCTGGGTTGGCAGCGGACCGGCGTATCTTGTACGCAGGGCGTTTTCGCACATGTCGCAAATTACCCCAGCCTTCCTTCGCTGGAAATGGATGTCTTGATGTGATAGCACGGGCATGTGTATGCACATACTTGAACCCGAGACGGCTGAACTCTGATTGGACGCCCACGTACGCATAAATAGACTTTCACCTCAACACACCGGCAAGGCTGAAGAATTGTGCAGCAGCAACGACGCCGAACGAGAAATGATCGGGGTCTGATAGTGACGGGTGAGAACATGGCGTTCTCTTCGGTGCCTGCCATTGACTGAATCCGGCGGGTGCGTCGCCATTTATCTCTAGAGTTTCGATCGGGCCAATAGGGGCGGCCTTTGGGGCGGCCCAGCTGCATGCACAGCGTCCGTGGGTACACTCCCGCAGCTGTCACAGACAGCCACCACAATCAAGGCTAGCTCACCCGTAAACTTTCGATGCGATAAAATTAGCTGGTAATTTGAGGTGATGCCACGGCGAACGTGGCTGGCAAGGCTGGCCCCATATGTCTCCAAACCATCAACACAGGCGCATTCAACTGTATTCGGCCCCTCGCAAGGTTGACCTGGATGGCCACCATGGCATATATAGTCTTTGGCATGCAAAGACTAAATTACTCACCAATTACTACCCACATCTGTTTATAAATCGTATACATCTACGCACCACCAACTTTCACGATGCGCAGCCTTATGGCTATCACTTCCTTGCTGGGGCTATCGACAACGGTAGTCAACGGTTTGGTACCAACTCGCAGGCAAGCTTCAACTTCATTCGCAGGAAGTAATGAGTACTTTCTTCATGCCCTTTCTGCATCCGAGCAGAAGGAGTATGTTGAAACTCTTGCTGGATGGGGCGCCAAGGTCCTGAGGCTGTGGGGTAAGTAGCATTTGAACAGTTATGAACACCTTTGGAATAATTCTGCATCCTCTTAGCAGTGGACTTGAGGGGATATCTGCAGTACTGACAATCGTTGTGCAGCGACGAACGTTGCTACAGGGTGCTTGAAGGGCAGTACTATCGAGAATGACGTGCCAGCTTTCGAAGCGACGGTTGGTGTGTACGATACCACCGTTCTAGATAAGCTCGACGACACTCTCAAACTACTGCACGACAACGGTATGAAGGCAATCATATCTCCCCACAACGCCAATACACTGGGCGGTAGCGCAGGGTGCGATGCATACTGTCAGAAGTATGGCGACGCACCTACCTTCTACTCTTCATCCAACGCCAAAGCCGACTACGACAACAGACTCAGCGAGATGCTAAACTACCAGTCACCAAACTTTGGCAAAGCCTGGAAAGATATGGAAGAGGTCATCATGGCTTTCGACCTACAGAACGAGCCGCTGATTGGGCAAATCGACCTGTTGAACGCCAACGACCCGGACGACTGGCTGTGTGGCCGTGCTGGAGCACTGCGCAGTGCTCTTGGATCCTCCAACATCAAGGTTGCCACAGGCGGTGTCGGCGGCTCTCACTACTGCTGTAACCACGAGTTCAATACGCTGGAGAAGGCTATGCAGTGCGATGCCATCGACATCATCAGCATGCACGGATACATGAGCAAGGCGTCTGACTGGGCGTACTACATCACCGGCGATAGGGAGGTCTTGAGCGGAGCGAGGGCTGCAGGCAAGAACATCATGATGGAAGAGTGGGGCGTCTCGGTCGACTACCAGGACTCTTTCGATACGCAGGTTCAAGTGTTCAATGATGCTGGAGTTCCTTGGGTAAGCATAACAGCTGTGAATATCTGATGAAACGCATACTGACGTACATTGTAGTTGTACTGGCAGATCGTCCCTGGCTTAGACGGTTCTGAAGCTGGCGCGCCCACCAGCTGTGGTTATGATAGCTTCGAGATTGGTTTGGGTAGCTCAAAGGGCGATGTCGCCGGAGGGATTGCTGCAGCGAGCGCAGCTTCGGCAGCGCAATCTTGGGCGGGTTATTTGTGATGAAGTCAATTTGGCTCGCGAGTGTTTTCTCGGTTGCGCTTCCTTTCGTTGATGTATTTCTCCAATTTTGAAAGTGTAGGGTTCGGCAAGCGCGTGCCATTCCCTCGTGCCACTCTTTAGTTTGATCATGTTATTCATGGATACACTACCTATATCATTGGAATGAGTTGCTTACTTCGTAACTAATAAACTAAATGCGTTGCTCCTTCAGAGTTGTTGCTGTTATGGCGCTGCGTGGTGGAAATTCAGGGTGCGCGTTGCACTTGCCAAAACTCCACGCACCGACAACGCGTCGACATGACGTCACAAGACCCATTTTTCTACTGGCGCGTCTCCCACGCGTGTGCGCACCCGAAGGTTGCGAAACCTCAGAGCGCGAAACGCATCCTCTAGGCGCTATCTTGCTCTGTCGGTCTCGTGTACTCACGACACAACAGATTACTCCAAACATCACGACTTTGCTCAACGGTCTTTGACCTCTGCTTCTCAACAGAGTAGGAAGCGGGACGGATGAGGCTCGGTATGAGTAGTGTCCAAATGTCTTTTCATATCCATTGCTGTTATATGGCGTACCCTTGCATCATGCAACGCACGGGGCGTTCGCTGTCTAGACGCCTTTGTGTAACGATTAGCGAGTGAAGGCAAACACAAATCGGCATCGAGTAATGCCAAACTGATCACTCACCTTCCACCTATCTCACGAATATCAACCACACCAAGGAAGCGCGAAGTCATATCGAACTTTAAGAAAGCATGGGCTGGCGCGACGAATGGCCCGTTGGATCGAATGGAGAAGAGTACGAGGGCAAACAGATTCTGACACTGGTGCGGGACAATGCTAGTCCCTTCAGAGACGTGTGGAACGTCCAGTTGCTCATTGATGAGATTGAAGAGAAGCTCCAAGTTGAAGTAACAGATATCCCGACTATCGATAAAGGCTCCAACAACTATGTACGTGCATTATCATGGCTATTCTAGGGTCAGCTGATCTAGCCATGCGGCCCAACGCGATAGGCTCGGCGGAGACGATATCGGAACTCAATGTCATTCTAACTCAGCTCGCTTACCAATCACAGTTTACTGATTTGTGCTTAGGGATTTCACCTTCAGGTTCGCGATGGACCGGACTTGGTAGTTCGTCTAGCTCGCGGCGACGTCAATATGCCGGATTTTGATGGCTTTGTCGTCGAGCGGCAGGTCGCTGAAGTTAAATTCGAAGCCGCCACATATGATCTGTTGCGGAACGAAGCAGAAGTCCGCGCATCTCGTCTGCTCTATCACCGTGCACCGGTCCTCAAACCGAGTCCTAAAGTCCAGATACCAGCAGATCTCTCGGGTCGACGCATCTTTGTGTTCGAACGATCAGACGGCACAAACAATGTGTGGAAAGGGCTCGATGCTGAGGCAAAGGTATGAGTCATTATTCGAGGCGTTGAGATATACTAAAAGCTCTCAGATTGTTCTCCTTGATCAGCTTGCACGCATGCGTGCCGCTCTCTTCAACTATTGCCCACCCTCTGACTTTGCAGCCAAGTACCTGCATAGCCGCATCTTTGACTTCAAACCACACGCTTTCACCTTACCCGTAGCGCCTACTCGCGAATTCTGGATACACGTAATGGAGTCAAAGGTTGAAGCAACAATCAAGAACGAAGGTGACATGATTGGATGGGAAGATGATGAAGAAACTGTGGGACCTGTTGCACTAGCAGCGAAGCAGTCTCTCCTCAGAGCGATACCACATCTACTGCCGCAAGAGAACTCCGAGATCTTGTACAGGTTAGTGCTTGAGCACGGTGACTTTGGGATACACAATACTTCGATCATCACAGACGACGACCGTAAGCCCGGAGTGACGTCGCTATATGATTGGGAGACAGCATGCATCGTTCCAGCTCTACTAGCTGACCCACTTGTCGCGGCTGGTCCTGTGGATCTGATCACGAACGAGCATGCTGAGCCGGCTGTCACTAGGATACCTGGATCACCGACGGCTGCAGAACTTGAAGCATATGCCACCTGGTCGCGACATTACATCACGGTTCGTCTGAACCGAATCCTGCTTACCATGACGGTGCGCTAACACCTGGTACAATGAACAGGAGTTGTACACGCATGCGCCAGATTTCGAATTCGCGATCAAAGCGGGAAAAGATGTGCGCTATCTGTGGTTTGCGTTGCGCGACTGGCATGGTGGTGAGTCTGAAAAGTTCTTCGGCGAACTTGGAGCTTGGGCAGAGGCACGATTGAAGGACATGAACATCCCGTGAGGGAATACCACCACGTCGGGGCTTTTGGTGCACAGTTCGCCATCGTTCTGAGTGGGACCAGTAGTGGATCGTGGGATATTGGTGTGGTCTGGGGGGAAAAGATGTTCACTCCATGAGCGAAAATGAAGCCAAAAGCATACAACAGCTGGAGTTCGTCAGTCATTGATCAGCAACCAATGCACTGCTCAGCTCTGCTGAGCGGACGCAACGCGATGCAATCATTATTCATTGAAGCTCAGGACAATTGACGAACGTCACCGGGGTGGCAAAAGCTGTGCTCGGCGCGAAAAGAGCTCGCTTTGATCTTGTCAAGATTCATGGGTCGCATGTTCAGTCGGCGCGTGAAGCACGCCCAGGGCGCCTATAGACTAGTTTCAGTCTGTAGGCTCGGGGCGCATTGCAGGGGGCGCGTGGAACTTCTTGTGATCGTTTAACGCGTAGCCTGGACTGAGCCTTTACTGGAAGACACTGTGTGCTGTTTTTCTAGGAATTCGGAATGTTGCAGTAGTTTCGGCAGGTGCGGCCCTGGCGGGAGGTGGGGTGGCGGGGTAGCTGTCTACTATGAGTTTAGCGTGGCTACTTCTGGTTAAAACGGCGCATGGCCCCAGGGACAATCGCGCGCAGCAAACAATCTTGGGGTCGCAAGAGAACAATCTCCACTCCCACCATCACATTGAGGAGGATACTCATCATTAAGCCACATCTCATCCAGCCCCGTTCATCAGAAACACTTGTGTGAAGAGCTAGGTCTATCAGTCTGACTACGAGATGAATCCGGATACCAACAGACTCCCATGCCCCGACTGGGTCGTTGTGCTTAATTCAAACGTACAGTAAGTGTACCAGAGCTGGCACGAAAGCATCAGTTGTTGATTACCGGTTTAACAGCGTCGCAACACACCGAGCATGGTTCAAAACGTACACGCCCTTCAAATCAGAAGTGGTAGTCTATGCGGACATGTTTCCCATACCCTGTCCCGTGCTGGGAATGGGAAGCGTCGAGATTCCGACAATAAGCTCGCCCGATGCTTCAGGTGCATCCTCGCACGAAACCATCCTCCTCCACGAAGTCTTGCACGCGCCTGCAGCTATCTACAACTTTTTTGGGCAGCCTCTCTCCACAGATGGTTACACCCTTGCGTTTGGTAGTGACAACCCGAAATCTCTAGGCACTATCAAAGACCGCCAGGGCAAGGATGTCGCCTATCTTGACGCCGAGCACCCAAAGTGGGCACCCAAAGTACGCTGTGCACCAGATGGATCTACGCTCGGTCCATACGTGTTCTAGAAGAATGATGGTGCGCCAACGCTCCTAGGTGGTCATTGGAACGAAGCCGAAGAGCGCAGGTGGCAAAAGTTCAAAGCTAGAAAAGAACAACCCATAGAGACGGCCACTCCAGTCGAACAGCCTGGCGAACCAGCGTCACCGAATATCTCTTCCCCAGTGAACACAAGTAAGATTCCCTCGCGAACTGCCCCCTCAGGCTCGAACGCAAAAGACAGAGAACAACCCACTTCAGGGCGACAACAACGCGATCATCTTCTTCTTCCAAAGCCTGCATTCTCTCACAAAAAGAAACGACGGGCTCCTCAACATCGACAAAGTGCACACCGACAAGATGCTACGTCCCACAAGGCCGAGGAAACCACTGCTCCTAAGAAAAGCTATGCTTTAGAAATCCTCATTGCGATAACTGGTATCTCGGTAGCTTGGTGGGCAGTGAGTGGTGTTCGCGCTTGAGAGCTTCGTGGTGGGTCTTAGGCTGGTGGGGCGAACGCGCGCAAAAAAAAAAGATCACCACCACCATGGCGCAAAAAAGAGCAAAAACATACAACAGCGGGGATTCGCTAGTGGTCACCCACCTAACTACTAATCCGCCGGTACACTGCTTGTATATGGCTGAGCGGACGGGAAGCCTAATTCTCAGTGTCCTATGGTCGTATGTGAAGGAATAGAGTTGTTCATGGCTTATAGTGTGACTAGAACCTCATGTAACCGAAGCAGGATCAATGCGGCGATGGCAGGGATAGATGACTCTAATCCGACAAGAACAACAGAAGCTAGAAACAAACATAGTAAACGACAGTGCAGGAATCGAAGTCGACATTAATACACCCCAAGCGATCCTCTCCAACAATGGCCTTCTGACAACCTCCTACCAAAATGTCAATTTATCCGCCACCCAATCCGTTACTGCAAAGAAAACATTGTGGCGGTGGAAGAAACTCCGGTTCTTCTTGCCGAGGATATCTATAAAAGCACGGATTAGCCACTGCCGTCATCTCGCCTTCTCTCTGAGACTTACACATCGGAATCGTCAACGCACAAACAGCGACCTGCGCACTCCCGACGGCGATAAACAGGGTCTTGATTCCCCCACCACCACCTACCCCACTCCGCCGTCCAGCTTCAACGACCCAGTCGAAGCCTTTAAACGTCAGGGCGAAGGAGAATACGTTCTTGAAAACGAGGAGGCACGTGAAAGCTTCGATGGACATGCCGCCTATACACGTCAGTATCTCAAAGCATGGAATGGTCTCGGAGACTTACGATGCGCATCGACAATGTATAGCGCACTGGCGACAGCACCACACACCATACCCATAACTACGAGCGCGAAGAAGAAATCAGGCCAAAACCAGCCGTACGTTGCCGTATCTGCGCTGGTCCAACCGAAGCCATAGATACCAGCACAACCTAATATGAGTTGTGGGACCACGAGCACCATGCGGAACTCGGGTTCGTAGACGCCGTTATTGAGACGCGTGAGCAGATTGGCGGACCAGTCGCTAATCAGACCGGTGAGGCCGAAGCCGAGGAGTGCACCGATGAAGGCGCCTGTATACCTTGATGGGGTTAGGACATGTAGGTGCAAAATATGAACGGAATGTATCAACTTACATGTATCCTGTCTCTTTCTCTCCAAACCAAAGCGGTGGGCCAAGCATAATTGCTGCAAGCACAACACCGATAAGGACCGTGAAACCGATTAGACTGCCTTGGATGAGACAGGCCCATAGTATACCCGGATGCAAGAACAGCGAGAACGGCCGCAGAAGGAGGTGCAGATACCGGTCATCTGTTTTCCGCCCGTTGAACGGCTTCATACTTTCGAGAAAAGTAGCCTTGCGTGGCAAATCACCCACCGACTGCTCGTCCGCAGAGTTTCCTGCTCCCTTTTCATCCGTGTTTCCAGCTGCTTCGTGTTCAGCAGATGTGCTACTCGACCCCCGATTACCCAGGATTTTCATCTCTTCTCCATCCTTAACCAGCAAGTTCCCCATAGTGTCGGTGTCAAATTTCTCTTCCCTCCTGAACGCCGTTTCCGGGCAGAAGAGTATGATCAGCGGTAGCATGATCCCCGAGAATATGGCGACAAAATAGAATGTCCACTGATATCCGATTGAATCTGCAATCACTCCTACCAAAACTGGGGTAAGGAACGCGCCTCCGAAGACGGCGAAGTTTGACAGCGCCATGCGGACTCCGCGCTCGTGGACGTGATACATATCGCCAACACTGGCTTTGAATCGAGATACAAAGTTAGTGTATGCTTCAAGTAGGATTCGAAGATATCCACGCTTGAACTCACCATTGACGAGTGCTTCGAATGGCGCTAGGCCCACGCCTTGAAACACCCTCGCCCATAGAAATCCAGCATAATTGTTTCCTATCGCGCCACCCCACGCACAACTCACCACGACTATCACAGTTCCTAGAATGTACACATGTCGTTTTCCCCAGATACGTGCTGACGGCACGAAAAGAAAACCTGCGACTCCGACACCCAAGAGGTGGTAGCCGGTCAACAGAGCCATGTCGGTTAGGTTGTGACCAAAGTAAATGGCGAGGGAGACAGTATTGGCGGCAAGAATGGGAGAGAGGGTGCTTGCGATGACTGATATGGAGGATAGAAGAAGGAGAATGATGTCGCGACGACGAAGCGACCAGTTCTGGAGTATCAGTCAACTATGTGCACTTGCCTAGATTTTGTGCCAGAATGGGACGTTTGAAAGACGTACAAGCGGATCATTCGGATCATCACTCGGCTGCGGAACAAGCAGTATTGTCCCAGTTTTGTCGTACTTCAAGCCTGACCTCCCTATGATAGTTCCTGCATTTCTTTCGATTTCCCTCCGCTGCTCGCCTTCCAATACCTGCGCGGTCCCAGGGACCTGTTCGAGCGCATGGTCAGAGAGGATGCCGAGACCCATTGTCGCACGACCTTATGAGTGCTGAGTGCGGTAGAGCGTCGCAATAGCTACGTGGAATGCATGCGCAAAAAAAAATGTAAGGGAAAAACGGAGTAGGCTGGAAGTGAGGACTGATGATGAAGGCTGACAGTGATGGATGCCGGGGATGTTGAAGGGTCGACGATCTGGGGTGTGGAGATCGTCCAATGGGCCGCGGGAGCTGAACATGCTTCGGTGGAAGGTAGCTAATGGCAAATAGTAGCGGCCGAGCGCGTCCCGACTAGGGGCCGACAAGGCTTCAACTTCGAATGTTCAAGAATAAGCCGCACGGGCACGGGATTAGGCGGATCAGCTGGATTATCCCGCAGCACGTCGTGCAGTCGCAAACAAAAGATGGAGTCAGTCAATGTGTGCGTCTGGAAGATTGTAATCATTACCATCGCGTTCTCAAGTAAGAGAGTTGCGGTGGTTTCACGCCAAACAAGCCGTACAGGCTTTCCAGCCTGGTATCATCGATATATGTAGTTTCATAGCACCTCCCTTTGAGGGGATACATCAATTAAATGTCTCCAAAGAGGATACATCCACAGTCACTTGTTATTACAGTTTAGCACTAATGCTCCAGATCTACTAACAGTTGTAAATGCCGAAATAGATTATGAAATTAAACAAAGAAGTTTCCAAACTGTGGAAATACACTACAAATAAACCAGGCCATGTCTTCGGTGTGGACAATCGATGTTTGCAAGAAGGTTTTCTTGAGGCGCAAGTCGGGAAGTTGTCTGGTACACGACGCGTCAGGTGCATGGCTGGGGCTGCCGTTCGAACAACGGGCGCTGGGCAAGTATCCAACAGCGTACAGTGATAACAGTGTTCTCCTACAAAGCAGCGAGCAGTCCGACCATGGCAAGTCCAAGACCGACTCCAGCGCCTGCAGTCTGGATGGGCGCTGCTCCAGTGTTGCCAGCCGCTGATGCTGAAGTGGCGGAGGCGCTTCCTGAAGGGGTCATGGAGGCGGTGCCAGACACTTGTGTGACAGAGGAATTGCCGGCAGAAGGGGTCGCGCTGCCAGACGGGGCCGCGCTACCAGACGGTGTTGCGCTGCCAGATGCTGTCGCGCTGCCAGACGGGCATGAGGGTTGGGTGTTGACGTCGATGTTCTGAAGTTTGCAAATCTCGACACCGAACTGAGTGGTCGCTGTGATAGTTGTTAGCTGGCACGGGACGCGAAATGGCAAGCGACATACCAGCGATATCCGACTGTGAGCAAGTAGCGAACACACAGCAAGACACAGCGTCGATAATCTTGCTCTCGCAAATGCATGCAATGTCAGTAGCACCGCAGCTGCCTAAGTTGCCACCGAAGCAGGCTTGCTGCGTTTTCGTTAGCTTTCGTTCGCCGGTAGTTATGGTCAATAACTCACAGCACATTGCGGGATCTGGTCAAGAAGACCTTGGGCCAGAGCTGTAGAGCTCAATGCAGCGGCAGCGGCGATAATGGAGAAGCGCATGTTGGCAAAGTTTGGTTACTTGAAAGCGACTGTGAAGTGTGATTAACGACGAGGTTTGCTTTAGACTGATACGCGACGGAATCCGCGAGGGGAAGCATGGTTTTGAAGTATCCGCCGGCCTGTGGCAGCGCCCTGAGAGAGACCTAGACCTACGATGGCTGCCAATTTACAGCTGAAGCATGCTTGGTCCCTACCTGATTGGCGGTTCGTTCCACCATTTGACTTCCCGATTGGCAGACTTCTCCACAGACAAGCCGATCCGCATGCTTGATCCCAAATCCGGTGCGCACGTCCCTGTTTTAGATCCGTGTTGGGCCAAGATCGGAAGTAAGCCGGGGATCGGCTCAATTGCTGGAGAGACTGCTGATTGGTACTGGCGTACCAGCCCGACTCAAGACCACCTGGGCAGGCACTAATCTGAACCAAAGGCGCACTCCATTGTCGCGAAAGCGACCGCCGCGTTCTGTTCATACCCGAGCACGGCCCGAATAAGCCCAAGTCGATACCAGCACGTCGTCAGGTTTGAGACGGTGCAGGAAAGTGCCGTTGGGGACGTTGATGAGTTTAGGGTAACCAACTCAATCACCCTCGTCAAACAATATGAATGCCGAGCACTGTATGACTTTGGGCGAGCATTGTACCACGTAGGTTGCCGCACGCCACCTAATGCGGACTGCAAACGCAAAAACTTAAACACGGTAAGGGCATCACCGGAAGCCCACAAGTTAACACTTCGTGAGTAAACTTTGGAAGTGAGAGGACAGAGCGTTCGCCGTAGGAGCTTTGATCACCGACAGCCTCCTCCCGAGGTCTACAATAATTGCCTCCAATACTTCGACCCCCGGCGCCTTAGCAGATAGATAATGGCAAGTGCAATGCAGCTCATTCTAAATGTCGCCAGAGACCTCAACAGTAAGATTATAGACTCTTGATGCTATCAAAACCGGCCTCGGCGAGGCTTAGGGGCCGGAGTTTTCGGAGAAATACATAGAAGACGATCGTGATTAAGATTGCGACTGGCGCAATTGGCTTAGGGCGAACAACTGTTGTTAGGTGACCTCACAGGATGATGTCCGTTATGCCGAAGCTGACGGTTTTTGGCATTCTGGAATGGTTTTTGTTGGTAAGCCGTGCGGATCTTGATCGCGCGCTTCAAACTGTTCAAGCGATAAGGAGTAGGCGACGGTGGGCGCCAGTAAGTGATGGCAGCCAACAACATATTGGAGGTCGGCATGTTGTAAAGTTCGCAGACCAGATTATCTTCTTCAGTTTAGTGTTTGTGCCACGAGGAGAGAGCAAATCGGTCTAGTTCGAGTTTAGCTGGTTGAGGAGTGGTTACTGAAGGCAGGAAGGCGCACGGTCGTGTTTTCGAAAATGTGAATTTGAACCG
Source organism: Alternaria infectoria (assembly GCF_024043175.1). Lineage (NCBI taxonomy): Eukaryota > Fungi > Ascomycota > Dothideomycetes > Pleosporales > Pleosporaceae > Alternaria > Alternaria infectoria. Next base: position 564,386 of record NW_026250697.1, read on the forward strand.
AAACCATGCCATTCTGAACACGAAGCTGTCAATCAGCAATGCTATGAGCCTTCAGCGCCTAGATGTAGAGTAGTTTACACATTCTCAAATGGAACAAGTGGACTCCACTACAGCTTCGAGCTTGTATTGGAGATCCGGGGTTGCTAGTTCAAGGTGGGCTAAAAACCGGAGCTATGCTCGGACCATCTTATCCTCGAAGGTCATTTTCTTATCGCCTGCTGAGACCCTTCTAAACTCCTCCTTCATCCAAAGTGCGCGATTATCGACTGTTCAGCATTTTCATCACGCCCTTGTTCTTCGCGAGATCTTCGGGCTGGCAGCGAAACGTCTTCTGAGTATGGGTGTGTCGCCTGTCCAGTCGGGTCTGCGCGCGTAGACATCGCGCGTAGATATATGGCCAAGAAGGAAAAGTCCATCGCAACAAGTCGCATTGTTATGCGATTGAAGAGTAGGAAGGACTAATGGCACGCCTGCGATCATTCTGAGACCTGATTCCGATCCATCTGACTCACCTCGCCCAACAAACGCTCGACAAACGTCTACGACGAAATTTGCAAATACACGACTTGTCAACTAAGAAGGAGCTCTCCAGTAAATACGATGAATTGGTAAATGAGTGACCAGGCTGGTAGACTTCACTGACTAGGCTAAGCCGTCGTTCACTATCTACGTAGGTGGTTGCATCTCATGCAGTGCAGCGAAACGAGGGTCTGAAGGAACATTAAGGCCTCACAAACACCCTGGCGCAAGCGAAACGCCATGGCCAGTTTGATGCTTTCCCGACAACGAGCCCCTCACGATCTCCACACTTCGAGCGACGATGCTCTCAGATGAGGTACTACTGTCTCCATACATGATGCATCTCAGCCCGGCATAGAGCTACGATCAAGATCTGAATCACTGATTAGCTTCAGTCCATGTCCAAGATCGATAGATGGCTTACCACTGCTGGATCTACACCACCAGCAATCCGAACCTTCCAAGAGCTTCTGTCAACTTGACTGAGGTTGGAGATATCGTTCGACTCCTGCAACAGCAGTTCGGCGATACAGACGTCTTTGGAGAATACCCTAGTCGTAATTGCGCTCTGGTCCTTTTGTCGAACCTGCAGCACCACGTCGTCTTCCTTGTCTTTCCCGGTGGGAACGACCATATCAAGATCCGATCGGCGGCCAGAAGAGACATGTTTCAGCTCCGCTATGCGCTGACCATCTGGACTTTCCACCGTCCAGAGGTTCTTCATTGCCGACCCGTGATGTCGTAGGTCGAAGATCGGCACACCTGAAGTGTCTTTCACCTGTCGACGCCATGACCACGACTTCATTGGCCCAGGTCCTCCTCCAACGAAGAGCTCTTGGCCTTTCTCATCCACAACGGTGACGTTTGAGAACAACCGATCGTGGCATCTGACATAGATGCTGGTCTCTTCATTCGCGATGGGGGCATCAGAGATCTTGAAAGGAAGTGAGCAGAACTCGAGAACTGCTGCCATGTCGACTGCCAACTGAACAATGGATCTCGAAAGGTTTCAGGGGTGAGCTGGGTGCGAAAATTCACAGTCGCAAAAGCTGAACAATGCGAAAGACAGATGGGCAGGCCTCATCAACCCCTCGGTGAAGAATGAGAAGAATGCAGGTCGGAACTCGCATGCACCATAAGAACTAACTGCGCAACTCAGCAACTCTTGGCTAAGACAATGTGACTCGCTATACGCGATCTGCGATGTCATCCCTTACACAAGAAACCCCTCGAAGCATCGTGATCGGGTTTAACCGCTGCCTGGACCGCTTGTCCATCAGCACGTGGTCTCGGCATAAGCCGCCAGGGCAGAATTATCCACATACACCTCTTGTTGCCTCCTCGGCAGACGACTTGAACTCGCGGCATGCGTCTGGTATCAAGGATAGTGCAAGGGTAATGTCTCGGTGATTATAAATTTCATGTTGCTGCAAGCCATGTCACGCTGACCGGCTGCCAGCTGCATTTACCCAGACGCTTTCCTATTTGTGCTTCAACGCAGATCTTGTCTGGAGACGGAGAATACCACTGCACCGGTGTCTCGCCCAAATCGGGATTCTGAATCCAATCCTTGTTCTAGTTTCTCCATTATGGTGATGGTATTCTCTAGCTACGCCATATCCATACCACCTGCGGGTACCGGAAACGGAAATGAGTCAGCGATTTCACCTCAGACTACGGCCTGATTTATCGTGCTCATCACTTCTCGGGAATGAGCAAGTACAATAACTCTGGGCGTTTCGTACATCATGTTCTTGCCACCGCTTCATTCTGGTATGCAACTCCAGCTCCATCCTGATACGCACATCCTCGAGCAAGTGATCGCCAACCCGTTTCCTCATCAACCGCTGGCATTGGATGATGGAGATGCCAGCATCTTCTCGACGAACGGCCAAGCAATCCCAAAGCGGACGATTACGCTGCTACTTGCTGCGCCTCTTACCCATCTTGTCCACTTTGAGCACACCATTGATGGTGTGGAAAGGGCTTTCGGCTCTTACCGCTTCTTCAGTGCCAATGGTATGTGTCATCTCGGAGTCGATGGCACCCGCTTTTCATAGAGGGGATTTGCTCTTCCTCTCCAATCGGAGCAACCACATCCAAGCTGGCGAAATACCAGTCGTATGGTTTGCTGGCAGAGCTTTGCCGATGGTTCATCGGGCGATCAAGGTCTCTGACATTGGTGGAGATGAAAATCATCCCTCGCCAGGGTAAAAATATTCTCACAGCTTCGGTGTAGCGATATCACATCTAACGTAACATAGGCAGTTCATAGTCACCAAGGGTGACAATAATGAAGTCGATGACGTTTCCATGTATCCTGATGGACGGACCTTTGTAAGGAGGGACGAGGTCATGGGCCTGGTCGTTGGATACATACCATACCTTGGATGGGTTTCCATTGCACTTCAGAAGATCCTTGAGGCAAAATATCTCATACTGTTGCTCGTAGTTGCTGTTATATTTGCCGGCTAGCTCAATAGTAGCTCACCTCTTGCTTCACTTCTCGGTATCTGTGTTCTCCGCAAGCCCGAATGTCAGCGTACCAGTTCAGTCTTGGCCATAACATTTGCACAAGTCTGTGTGTCTCGTATACGCATGTAGATGCCATGGATAAATTTGATGGCCTGTTCAGTGGTAGGTTGGGGCGCATCAGACACCTCCAACGTAAGATGATACATGATCATAGATCTTGTAGGGGGTTACTTTTGTGCGTACTAACCCAAGGAAATTGCCGAACTGTACTCATGTAAGACAGGTCCTTTACCTGAACGACAGTCGGTTATACTATTCTGATGAGATGACATACTTCGCGGCAACACCGATTGGACGTATGAGACGCTTGTCAACCGAGCATCGAGATGCCACTCGAAGGTACCTAGGCATCGACGCTGCGCAACTGATGGGTATCCAAGCAAAACATAGTGATTTGCACACAAAATGCAAGTGCTGCAACCGCCGTGTAGCTTGTTAAGACTTACATTGGTAAAGAGATACAGCTCGGTCCCATCTCCCCTACTGCCGCTATCACCATGGAAGTCCTGCGTCACGACTATGATACGATTCTCTTACGCGAGATCCACCAAGGATGGTAAGAAATAATCACATCACGCAAGTTGATGCCCGTCTGGATAATGCCTCACCGGAAAGGCATCTCGAGAATGTTTCACCTCATTCTGCACGGCCCAAGGCTTGGGCGTCCGACGATCATCTCTCAAAGTCATGGATACGGGTGGATGGTCTCAAAGGCTCATCCGTTCCATCTTTGATAGGTCGCAATCATCAAATCGCCTCATCGACGAAGCATTTTGACTAAACAGCCCCCACTTGCTGCACTAAACAAAGCACCTGTCTTACATGCAAGTAAGCTTCTCGATCAGAACTGACGGATAACTTGAAGGCGAGCTCTTGGAGATATCACATCCAGGAAGGCAGGCCAGGTATAAAGTCTGCCTGGTCCACCGTACAACTGTGTTTCCAGCACGCACATCTCCTCATCATTCAAGGCAACAAGTCCAGCAAAGAACTCTTCAACCCAACATCATCAACATGTTTTCCAACGCCAAAAGCCTCATTGCTCCAATTGCCCTTTTGGCATTGGCCCAGCACTGCCCCGCGCCCTTCCTCGCCGCCATTCCTGCTGCTACCGCTGCAGGCATTGGCGCTGCCGTAGGTCCATTCATTCGCAACCACGAATGTAGACAACACTGACATGGTATAGAGCGCAGCCGTTTCCGCAGCTGGCACCGTCGCCGGCACCGTCGTGACTGCGATCAACGGCAAGAGGGCCCGCGATGGCACGCAAGTCATCCACGCCCGCGACAACTGGGCTGGACTTCACAGCTACGTCTCCAAGCGCCAGGATGAGGAATTCGGCACTGGAACCGCATGGCAAGACTGCGCCGATCAGCTCAAGGGAGCTGACGTGACTTTCGAGGGAACTGGACCCGGTGGTGAGTCCGATCTGCCCTACTACTGCGACATGTCTGTGTACTAACGTCGTGTCTTACAGTCATTCTCGTCAGCGGTATTCCCCCTGCGTGCATGACGTTGGCCACTGTCATTACTGGCAAGTTCAACGCTGGAAACCCTGTACCCCAGGGAACTGACTCCATCTCCTTCACTGGTCTTTCCAACGAGGACGTTCAGGCTATTCAGGATGCGCTTGATGCCAGGCCTACCTAGAATTGACGCCCAAATCTCACTCTCTCAAGCTCTTGTTGGAAGTGCTCTCGGTAGAACGGTTGTAGCTTTCCTTTCGGTTGATCACACACTCGTTTGGTTGTATGTACATGCGCTGAAGTAGAAAAGAATCTTGGCCAAGATATGTTCGTCCGTTAGTTGGTGATGTAAAATTTCCTAATGCCATAAGGCAGTTAGACACTGAAGACTCTTGATAATGGTGTGGAAGTGATGGAGATGCATTAAGAGCGACGTACGTGTCCCTGTACGTCCAGATACATGCTCAGATACAGTCGTCAGCTTTAGCATATGAGAATCTCTTTCCGTCTGGGTGACGTCTCATGGCATGCTGACCTTATCCGCGTCAGCTTGCGAGGATGTTCTGCCGATAAGAAGAGGCAAAGCCCCAAACGACTTCGCTCCTTCCTCCACCAACCTCGCCCACACCACACCACCATGCTTCTCAACCTCTTCACCCCCATAATCTACCTAGCAATATCAATCCTCATATTCCACCTCGCTTTACATTGCCACAGCCAAACCCATCGATACTACTTCCTACCCTTCTTCCTCCTCTTCGCCTCACTGTCCATCACATCCTCCACGCACTTCATATGGATACCCGGGCTGACTAGTCTCTGGACGCAAGCCATGGTGCTCAACATACCACACATAATCTGTCTAATTTACATACGTAAATGGCCCGTTCCGCGCCTACCTGCTACTTCACCACCTCTCAGTCGGTTTGCTCGGTTGCGACACCATTGGGAAGCAACATATCGTTTGTGGGGTAACCCGCAACTCATCGGTGTTGGTCCGGAGTCAACCACAGCTAGGCCCACAGACAAATCCACTCAGCCGATATCCGTCTTCCTGTTCTTACGACTAGTAAAACTGCCGATATACTACTGCATCAATTTCGAAATCCTACCCGCTCTCGTCGCCGCAGTCTTTGGCGAGATATATCCCGAGGACGTCTCTGAAGAGAAGCAAATGCTACTCCGACGCTGGCACGACGTCACCACGCGAGACTTATTGGTCCGGGCCTACGTTTCGGTCCTCTGGATCTGGCAAAGCGTGGTGTACCTAGATGGAAGCAACGCCATCCTCGCCAGTTTTTTCGTCAGCATCGGCTTGGACCGCCCTTGTAATTGGCCTCCTCTCTTTGGCAATCTGACATCTGCTACCTCACTGAGAACGTTCTGGTCACGCTTCTGGCACAAAGTCGCTCTTCAGCCATATACGTGTATCGGGAGAGCTCTTGCTCGCCAGCTCAACCTCCGTTCCGACTCCTACGAATGCAAAGCGTTTGTTGCTCTTGTCGTGTTTGGGCTTTCTGGGGTATCTCATGGGGTTGTGAGTTGGCAGATAGGTCGTGATGGATGGACAGACATCTGGTGGTTTATGATCAACTTCTTCGCTTGTTTGGCGGAGACGATCTTCTTGCAGCACTTCCTGCCTGCATTTGGTTATCAGAGAGAGCTGAAGTCAGTCAGAGAGAGTTGGTTCGGCGCGTTCATCGGACGAACATGGGTTTTCGCGTTCTTGTTCTGGAGTGTTCCCAAGTGGCAGTATCCGGCCATGTACAAGGACGCGCTCCAGGCAAGACAGATGGCAGTATGGAGCTTGATATTCTCGAAGATGACTACGAGCGCCGAACGGGGCTGAGCGGGAATCAGAGTCCATTCATCAGTATGCAGATTGATATGGTAAAATGCTAGCGATGCGGTCAAAACTGCTGTAGAAGCCACATACTGTACAGACTCCACACGCCACCCACTAACACCAGTCCATGCAACGAATGCGAAATGCTTAAACAGCCTCCCAATTTGAAAGCGAATGACTGCTCTCATCTCTACTCTTTCTCAGCATCCATCGCCGGCGGCGGCAAGCCGGCGGGGCTGATCTCCTTGTTTAGCGCCAAGCGCTCCGGGCTCACGATTTCTCCTGGGCTGAGAATGTTGCCATGTGCATCTGCAATAGGAATGTGAGAGGCGTCTTCGTCTCGCTCATCTGATCTACCGCGCTCTTCGCTCTCGGTCATGTTGTGCTCTTTGCCTTTCACGCTGCTGCTACGCTCAAAAGCTTCGGGAACCTTCTCGCTGAGGTCAATGGCGACGAAGGATTTGGGTAGTTTGACACTAGAACACATCAGTATGGTTTTCCAACGTAAATTGGGGGAGGTGGAATGCGCTTACGTGTGGAATTTTGCCCGAAGAGTCTCGAGGACTTCTTTCCAGTCTTGGTGGAGAGTGAGACTGCGACGTGGTGCAAAACCGATCATATGGCGTGAGTCCAGTTGTCTGTCCATGTTAGCGATTGTCGTATTGCATTGCATAGATTCATTTGACTTACACATCGAGCGGAGCAAAGGCGTGGCATCCTGGCGATAGAGTAATGCGAATGCTGTAGTTGAAGGTATGCGGCTTATCGTCAATACTAGCATTCTCCGATTCGTACAGCTCGAAGTTGATCTGTGACAAGTAGTCGAGCTCTGGGATAGCATTGCGTTCGATCTTGGTCTTGATACCGCCCTCCAGGATGCAGTTGAGCAGTGTGTAGATATGCGACTCCTTGGTGAAGTAGAAGAAACACTTGGGCATGTCCGATGCCTGCAGCTCTTCTAGGTCTCCAACAATCTCTTTAAGAAGTGGTAACGATGTGAGCAAGCCAATTTCTAGCTTCTCCTCACTCTCGATACCGTACTCCTGTGGCCCGATGTAATCGAACAGAACCTTGCACAAGTGATACATCTCGCGCAGCTTGACCAGTCTCGCATCGGTTTGCGCTTTGGAGGCTGCAGTACCCAGACCCGAGTACAGCTTGAAATAAGACTCGTGTACATAGGACGGAGGCGCTGGGGCTTTGACGGTAATCTCAGACTTGCGCCTGAAACCCATACGGTGGGAGAGGCTACCGCGGTCATGGGTCTTCTCCGCGCTCTGCTCCTTTGCCTCGGCCTTAAGCTGGGCATCTGACGGTGTCGGACCGACGGGTATAGACTTGGCTGAGCTGTTGTCGGGTGTGGTCTGCTTGGATCCGTCTGCAACCGAGTCTTCATCCACAAAGCTGGCATCGGGAGTAAACACCCATTCAAGGAAGGCGCGGTTGTGGAGAGCGTCGAACTTCATGGTGTCGTATAGCTCAGAAATCTTGCTTGGATCGACTTTGTCTGCGTCTCCAAATTCCTTGAACAGTTTCTCCCATCGCTCCTTGAACAACTCTGGTCCTTCATTACAGCACCAGCGTGTTTGGATGTGATTGACGTTAGTGTACTGGGACTGTCCTGACGTTTGTCCTTCCGATGGTGGAGAGTTCAACGCAGCTAGTGAAGAAATGGCTTCTGACTCGATCTTCTTGAAGTTGTGGTTCATGACACGCTGATGGAACTTGATCAAATCCACAACCTGCCGAACGACAATGTATGGCTCTGGTACGTCCTTTGGCCATGCAAACTGAGGCGGAGCCTTGTCGCCTGCGCGTAGCAAGGTCTTGAGCTTCTTCTTAACTTTGTCCATAACGTCCTTTGCCGCGTTCGAGTCATCCAGAAGGTCCTTGCGTACTGATATGTGTTCAGACTGGTACTGCTCCTTCTCCAAGAACGACGCTCCGAATATTTGTGCGCTGGTGGTCACTCGTCGCTCTGAACTGCTGAAGATGTGAACATCATCTAATACGTCCCTGTTCATCAACAACAGATCATTGCGGAAGTTCGCGCCCATGTCCTGCGTTTGATGCCGAGCGGAATGCGTCGGTTCACCTCCCCACTTGATAATCAGTTGGAGCTTATCAAGGACCATGTTGTTATCTTGCGCAGTGATGCGAGACAATGTGACCCCAGACATGGAATCGCTTCGGTTTTTGAGTAGCTCTGGTTCGTCCTCGCCGGCAGCGGCAGTCTTTTCCGTGCCCTCAGCAGTTGTTGACTCTGGCTTTGGAGCTTCCGGTACCTCTTCGGGTAGAGTCTCTCCCGGTAGCAACTCTTCCTTCCGGCGTTTGCGGAACATGGGCTTGATTTGAACTTTGGTTCCAGGCCAAGCGCCTTTTTTATTCAGATAGAGTTGCAGCTCGCGCAGCTTCTTAGTATCCTCGAGACCTTCATCTAGAGCTACCTTGACTGCATCACTCACGCTCTGCAACGCTATCTCTCCGATCAGCAATACTTCAGCCTGGTGGCCCTTGAGCAAGTCGACGAATGGTTTAGAATGGAAGGTGTATTTGAACTTCTGTTTCGGGGTCCTGTCCGCATGGCGAATGACTGACACGACACCTTTGAGCTTCCATTGCGCCGCAGTTGCCGGAGGAGGCACTTCCAGATGATCTTCCGACATTGACCTTTCCTGTTCAAGATGCAGGTCGTCATCGTCATCGAAGGCAGGCGGAAGCGTAATCTCGGGTTCCGACATTGGCCCTTCTGGAGTCGAGGTAGAGGTGGTAGTGATTGTTGCAGGACTTAGTACTGAGGCGGGGTTGGGCTTCTCGAAACTAGGTGAGGATGCGATGGGCGTAGAGCTGAGTGACGTGTCAGGTGACGAAGGCATCGTGTTGGACTGCCGCATATGTTGGAGGTTGTGAGCATGATTGCCCACCCTTGACATGCTCGGACTCTTGAACAGCTTTCCAAGCGTCTTGCGATGGCCCGAGGCGCCCTTTATAGAATTGCCAGCACTATCTGTACCAGCTTGGGCATCTGCAGCCGCGTGTTGAGCGGCGTCCTTGCGTTGTTTTCGCGCAATTTCCTTCAAAAACATCTCCTTAAGAATGTTGGCCGCCTTATCGTAATAGTCACCGTTGTCTTTAACGAAGCTCCACCCGTTGACGTCGATAACATAGCTCTGGTCTCCAGTGCGCAGTAGATCAAACCCACACACTCGTTGTCCAAAACCTTCTGAGATCTTGGCTGCTATTGCAGCCTCGGACTCGCTGAGTTTTGTAACATAGCGGACTTCCTTGCCGCTAGGATTGCGCTTAACAAGACCGTCAACGACAGGTGACTTTCTTGTTTCGGCATGGCAGAAGGTTGGTCCGACGGTATATGCTTTCACATCCTCAGAGTTTTCTACCTGAAGAAATTGCTCATAGATGTAACTGCCTGTCGGTTCAAGGATGCCCCTGGGTACTTCGAGAGTTTCATCCTTTTCTGAGCTCTTGTTGTTGATCTTCCTGAACAGCCTCCGGCCGCCGCCTCCATCTTTCTTGTGGAAGTAGATGTGTATGTTATGGTCTTCGCCGCTCACTGGCTTCTCAACGAATGGTTTGGTGAGGGTAACGCCGTCGACGCGGATCGTGTTGTTGTCGTCGATGAGTTCAACGGATTTCGGTGCCGGGGAGCCTCCACCAGTGCCGTCTTCGGGTCCTTCCAGCCTCAGGCCTGTTCTTTCGTACAGGGCTTTCGCAAACTCGGCCGATGGCAGCTTGGGTCCACCGTCGCGACTGACATCAATACGTTTCGGCGTAGGAACGTTGAGCTTATCCAGTATACCAAGACACAGACGGCGATCCCACAGCACCTGCTGCATGGGCAGGTCGTTCACGCAGAAGGGCTTTCGCAATTTGGTGTAGGCAATTGCCTTGTCCAGTGGGAAGCCATCGGAGAAGAAGGAGATGAGGAAATCGCAGACAGGCCAGTTCTCGACGGCCTCGTCCAAGATGATCTTATCGCCAAAGATCTTGACTTCAAACTCGTCCACCAGCTTGCCGAAGATGTTGCGCGCAGGCTTGCTGCGTGCCTTTGACTCGAGCGCACACACGCCGATTATGCCCTTGGTCGGTTTCTTCTCTCTCATCTCCCGGCTTGCCGGACTGCTGCTGGTCGCTGTGCTTCCGCTGATGCGTCTCTGGGCTGTCCGGCTTCTTGAGCGGCGGGGCTGCGTCGACAGAGGGGGCTGCCCGGCATGGGGAGAGGCGGGGTGGGCCGGCGCGGTGTTGGGGCTCGCCGTCTGGCCGTTGGCGGGCTGGTCTTGGGGGAAGAGCAATTGCGTGGGCGAGGTTTTGGTGCCGAGACTGCCATTCTGGCTCGAGGTAGTGACGGAGAGCGACGAGGTGGCCGTCGTGGTGCCGTGTGGGTTGTCCATTCTGGCTGGGTAGAGTTAGTGGGTCAACTTTGAATGTCTGGAGTGTGCATGTGAAAAAGATCATGGCGCGGCCGTGATGGCCCATGACGTACGTACCGTCTGGTTCTGAGCCCGCCACGGAACTTTTTCCACTCCAACTGTATCCGCGGTTGGAAATGGCAGAAACGAATGAGGATATTGATAGTCGCTTCGACTCTGTTGCTGTAGTGCCCGCGTCAGATCGCGGCTGTCGGAAGGAATCCGGCAGCAGCAGAGGATTAACTGGGGCGCTTGCAAGACTTCCCCGGGTGCTCTCTAGCGTGGGCGTGGCATCCGAGTCGTCGAGAGCGGAGCCAGACCAGGCATGTCCAAAATACTCAAAGATGCTGCTATCAGATGCCTTGGACGGGCGGCGTGCGGGCAAGCTCTGTCGAATCGCTGCGGCACCGAGCGAGGGGACGGACACGCTGGGACGCTCTACATTGCGCCCGCCCGTCTCAGGCTCGCTCGATCTTGCCTTTTGGCCGCCTGCGGACGCGCCGCTCGCACTGGAGAGCTGTCGCCATGATCGTGTGCTCTCGGAACTGGCTGTGCGGGATAGTGGCTGCTCCATGTTTCGCGGTACGCCTTGCACCCGTGCGCCGTGGGGGAAGTGGACAGTAGACGTTTGGCGACAGTATCCTCACAACGTCTTCATTCTCCGGAGCGCAGTAGAAGTTGAGTCTCTAGACGTCAAGAATGCGAAACACTTTCACGACACGGTACGTCACTCAGCGCAACTTGGCAGCATGGTCGAATGCCACGATCTTAATGGACAGGCTTGCATATGCTGTGCCGTTTCGAGCTCTAGATGTCCACCTTCGGGCTGCAGCGAGGCTACACGCGCGCCACGTGTTGCACATCACATCGGAACGGCGCCCGCCCAGGTTGACTTGTACCTAGGCTTCGGGGGTACCCCGTTCCGCGTCCCCATGTTTTTGGAAGATGATCAGACGATGCCGGTCATAGTTGAGGTAATCCAGATGTCTTGTGAGCGCGTTATCGCTGACGTGGTTCTGAGCTGCAATTTGAAGCATAACTCACCAGCCAGCATGGAAGCTTATGGGTATTCTTTTTGCTATGCAAGGCGGTGGACCCTGAGTCGATCGCTTGGCGCCGTCACGCGATCTAATCTAATCTTATCTGATCATCTCATCTCCGCAAAAAAAGTTCTGGTCGCGTTCGCGGCCGCAACACCAGCCAGTTGATGCATGCGCCCCGGTCGTCCTTTCCCAACCTACACCCAACATGGCAGGCCCCAAGGTACAGCAGAGTGCCAGCAGCGGCCCAGTGACCAAGCGTCAGAGGACACGGCACGAAGGTGAAAAGCACGTCGCAACACAGATCCGCCAGTCCAAGATATTTGCGCCGTTCCGAGTAAGCTTCCATGGCGCGACCAAGCACTCGCGCACGACTGACTCCATGATAGACTGTTGGCCTTGTGTCGCCTACAAGTGTTCCATTTACAGCACTCCCGCTCGGCAAAACGACCTTCCAGATCACTACCTCGGTCGGCCGCTCTCTCCAAACGTACGACCTCAAGCGCGGACTCAATCTCGTCTTCATAACTCGACCGCAAACCCCCGAGGAGATCACTGCAACAGTAGCATGGAACAAGGTCGTCTTCGCAGCTTGGTCAAGCTACAAGAAAGAACACGAGCGCGGCGTGTGGGTATACCAGCGCGGGAAAAAGATTGCTGAGCTAGAGATACCACGCGGCGGCATACAGCGCATCAGAAAATTGGTCGTCCTCGGAGAATGGATAGTAGGATGCGGCAAGTACAAGATCGAGGTTTGGAGGACAGCTACCCGCGAGCACTACACGACCCTCCACGGCGCATCGTCCAGTGACCTCTCGGGCTGCATCTGCAACATGCCCACGTATCTGAACAAGATATTCGTAGGCCGAAAGGACGGCTCTGTCGAGATTTGGAACATCAGCACTGCCAAGCTGCTATACACGCTTCTCCCGCCAGCCGCAGACTTCGGCTCTGTGACCACCCTACAGCCGACGCCAGCTTTGTCCCTCCTCGCTATCGCATACAAGTCCGGCCCAATTACAATCCACGACATTCGCGCCGACAAGGAGGTTATGCGCCTGAACACAGGTGGCTCGCAGAAATACCCAGTGACATCAATTTCCTTCCGGACCGACGGACTGGGTGCTGGCGACGATGGTCGTGAAGACGGTGTCATGGCCACGGCCAGTACTCAGAGCGGCGACATTACCTTCTGGGACCTGAACAAAGGCGGTCGTAAGACCGGTACTCTGCGCGGAGCTCATGGCCCACCCCCGGCTGTCAGTGGAGGCGTAGGCGGCGGCATCAGCAAGATCGAATTCCTCGCTGGACAGGCTGTAATTGTGTCGAGTGGCTTGGACAACTCTTTAAAGACATGGATTTTCGACGAAACCCCCTTCTCACCCCTACCGCGTATCTTGCATTCCCGTGGCGGCCATGCTGCGCCAGTTTCGACTCTTCGCTTCCTCCCCTCCAATTCAGATGGCTCCGACGATGTCGGCAAATGGCTTCTTAGCTCGAGTCAAGACCGAAGCTTGTGGGGCTGGAGTTTGCGACGCGACGGGCAAAGCACAGAGCTCAGCCAGGGTGCTCTTCAGAAGAAAGCGAAGAAGATGGGCCTCTTGAACGGAAACGCCGAGACTTCTAAGCACCATATCAAGTTGGAAGACCTGAAAGCGCCAGCCATCACCTGCATGGCTTGTTCTCTCAACCGCGACGGCGGCATGGGCGCGATGCCTGGCGTATCAGGCATCTGGACCAATTCATCCAAGGTCAAGGGCCAGGACAAGAAAGCTACAGAGGTCAACATGACTGGATGGGAGAGCATTGTCACAGGACACGCTGGTGACAAGACTGCGAGAACCTGGTTCTGGGGGCGCAAACGGGCTGGTAGATGGGCATTCGAGACAGGCGACGCTACAGAGGTCAAGAGCGTCGCAATCTCGTCCTGCGGCACGTTTGCTGTGATAGGTTCCGCTGGTGGCTCCATTGATATGTACAACTTGCAGTCTGGCCAATTCCGTCGCAGGTTTCCCGCTCGACTCACTCCGGCGGAAGCCAAACAATACAAACTCCGACAGCTACAGGCCGAGGAGGCTATGGACTTTGCAGAAGATTCGCCACGGAAGTTTGCAAAGGGCGAAGGCAAACACAAAGGAGCTATCACTGGTCTTGCCGTAGATGGCCTGAACCGTACGCTGATAAGCTGCTCCGATGATGGTAAAGTTAAGGTGAGTAACCTTTTCTCCCACTGCTGGTCAACACTAAATATCTTTTAGTTCTGGGACTTTGCTACCGGCATTTTACTTCACGAGATCGACTGGTACCCCATGACGAAGATTCACGGTCTACGCTACCACCGGAATAGTGATCTCATAGCACTGAGCTGTGACGATGGCTCAATCCGTGTATTGGACATTACCACCAAGAAACTCATTCGAGAGCTATGGGCATCGAAGTCCCATGCTGCGTTGCAGACTCTCGACTACACATTTTCGAGCGACGGCCGGTGGATCATTTCTGCAGCCTCTGACTCCACAGTCAGGGTGTGGGACCTACCGACGGGCCATCTCATCGACGCCATGAAACTTCGCCGAAAGTGTAACACAGTGGCCTTTTCACCTTCGGGCGAGTTCCTCGCTACTGGACTGGATGGCGAGGTTGGTGTGCACATTTGGACAAACCGAACACTCTTCACCCATGTGTCAACCCGCCAAATAACAGAAAATGATGTTGTCGAAGTGAATGCGCCGACAGCATCTGGCGAGGGTGGTGTCGCAGTCGTTGACGCTGCGACCGAAGAGCAGGCAGAAGACGAAGATCAGGACGAAGTTACAGTGCCAGTCATGGACCAACTCAGCGACAAGATCACAACACTCAGCTTGGTCCCGAAGTCTCGCTGGCAGACACTTTTACATCTCGATGTCATACGTGCCCGCAACAAGCCCAAGGAAGCTCCCAAAGCCCCAGAGAAGGCCCCTTTCTTCCTCCCATCCCTTGGTCAGAATCAAATCCAGGGAGCAGACAACACTGCTCTTGCACCACTCGACCAAGACCCCAAGTCTCGCATCTCCAGCTCCGCGCTTGCTTCGCGTTCTAGCGCCGCCACGGCTACCGATGTGTTCAGCCGTCACCTCGCACATGCGACCGAGACTGGCCAATATACACCTCTCTTAAGCCACCTCTCTTCCCTTCCTCCATCGGCTGCTGACATCGCAATTCGCACCCTTGACACGACGGAGCCTTACACTGAGCTACGAACGTTCATTGAGGCGTTGACCGCGAGACTACAAGAACGTCGAGACTACGAGCTGGTGCAGGCTTGGATGAGTGTGTTCCTGCGACTACATGGAGACATCGTGGTCAAGGACCCTGAGCTTGTGGGCGAATTGAGGAAGTGGCAAGAGGAGGCAAAGAGGGAACGTGAAAGGGTCGGTGGGTTAGTAGGATATAGTGTTGGTGTGGTCGGATGGGTCAGAAGCGCAAGATAGGCTTCTGGTTGCATTTGCATGTTTAGCATATTTCGCAGCTGTCGCCTTGTTCTTGGTGTACCAGTTGACACAAAATCAATAATTACGGTACTGCTTGCAGTTTCAAGTTAAGAGCTTTCGATGCTCTCCAGCATGACTTCGGTCATATCTCAGACGTATCTTGACCCACTGCCGTCTGATGTAGAGCAGGTGTTGCGCCCGCTACAGACATTGAGATCTGCGCAGCCATGCCTTCCGCACCAGCAACTTCCCAGCTGGCTTCCAGCGTAGCGGTTTCGTCACATGGCTGCACCGTGCCTCACCCAACTCCAGAACCCATCGTACTTCGACCACCTGGAAAGCCATGGCAGGGATCAATCACAGGAAATCGGTTCTCAGACGACCAAGAAATGGTAATCAGAGCTTCAGTCTCTCGAAGAGTTTTCCTAGGGTTTGATGTTTCACAAGGATGCCTGAGTTGCCCGGGCTACATACGCATCATCCAAAGAACACGATGCAATCATGCTCTACGAGCCGTTGCAGATACATGCCTATGCAGCCACCACTGCGAGTTCTATTACCTAATTTCATGAAGTCTTCATTAAACAAACTCGAGCTCATAATGATCGTGAGGCAGTGTTGTACGTGGTTGTGACCCGCTCTGCAGGTACGTTTCTCCACCATGACATCACAGCAAAATACATCATCGCGATGACACAAATTGATCGCGACGAGAACTTCTTACCCCTCATACTCACACTCACAAATCTTCCACTGCTCTTACTTTCAGCTCAAGCTCAACTACTACTACACCAACCAAACCTTACTCACATACTTCATCATGCCTCGCAACGGAGACGGATCCTCAGACAACGGCCCCATCGAGGTCGGCAAGGACGCTGTCCACGGCGCCTCTGGAGACGTACGTACCCTCATCTACCATTGCACATCTCAGGCTGGAGACTAACAGATACCAGTCAACCCTCGAGCACACCAAGAACAACGTCGCTCCCATGCCTGAAATCGAGAAGGGCGAAGGTACGACCCGGCTGCCCCACCTACCCCTCTCCGCATCCCAAGCTCTTTTCCAAACCACAACGAAGGAAGAAAACATAACTGCAAAAGACGCAAGCACTGACACGACGCAGCTATCGAAGGCATGAACGCCTCCGGCGGCGGCCTTGCACCAAAGAAAGGCCACACCGGCCAAGGCGCCCCCGCCACCGACTCGAACAAGCCCGCGCCTGTCGACGAGGTCACCAAATAAGCTATCACCACCAGAGCAAAGAGCGACAGCCATGCGCTCGGCCTCTAGGGAGATATCCCCGGTACCAGCAAGGGGTCTGGCTAGCTAGCTAGTAAAGCAAAGCAAGGGAGTAACATCTACAAGCGACAACGAACTTTTGCGAGTAACATCGGTAGTTGCGTTGCATTGCATTGCATGCTTGCAAGCGGCGTGGGCCCCCTAGATAGCTACGAAAGTAACGAATGGAAGTCAAATAACTCAAAGACGATCTTCTTAAGAGTATGTGGTTCTAGATTACTTGTGTTGGTGGGGCCAAAACGCGGTGTGAATGTTCGTGCGGTGTACATGCTGTTCTCGCATGCCATGTTCCCTGCGACGCCAAATTGGTGTTGATGGCTTAGTAGATAGTAGACTTCGTAAGCGAAGGCCGATAAACCTCACGCACAATCGCGAAGGCCGAATTTCACGTTCGTCCGTCTGTCTATGTACGGGACGAGCTGAGTCGTGTGAAAATACATGACTGCGCCGTTCGTATTGACGGAGTCCACGGAAGCCAGACATCCGTAACGGCCTATGAATAGACCCTGTGTACGTACTCCGGTCACGTCATTAGGCGACCTAGAAATAAGTTGGTTCTCATGTCATCGTGGCTGCTGGGCAAGTAGTTTTGAGTGGAGGCGGCTGGCGTCAGCCTGCATGCGAAGTCAGTCTCGCCTCAGCTGAGCCGGAGTCCGAAGCGGAGGGTTGGGATGCTTAGCGTGGGAAGCTGGAAGGGGGCAGAATCGTGGAGAATCGGTGGCCCTGGTGGAGCGGCAGTGGGGAACTTTGGTACCCAACAAAAAGCACATGTGAAAGGGTAGAGCATCAACAACATTGAGGAAACATCACGATGGGAGGAAGTACTGTGAAGTGGTAGATCGTGGTATTTGGCTAGATAAAGGCACCAGCCCTTGGTGAATTTTGTCCGCCATAGCCTATCCAGGAAGCGATATCCAGAATGGTTACCAAGTCTAAAACGAAACTGTTGCTACAAGAGTGTACACGCTCATGACGCCGTCCGACGCCCGGTAGTGATGCCACACTCCATATTTTCCCAACCCAGTGCCCCTGTTAACCTCAATGACCGAACCTTACGCCGACCCAATTGTCTAGGCCTGGAAGACCTCATCATTCGTGATCCACAGCCACCATCCACCAACTCGGTTTGCTTCTTCGCCCCCTTGGTGGATCTCTTGATGGCGTCAGTGCTAAAGTTGTCCCGCTGCGAGGGCCTCGTCGCTAACCGAAGTTGCGCCAGAGGCACTCTGCAAGTCGTTGAACTTTGCATCAAAGCCGTCAAGAAAGCCGTAAGAGTTTGAGTAAGAACCGTGGTCAAAGGATGTTGGACCGAAGGCATCGACTGAAGAAGAATCGACCATGCTAAAAGGGGGTTCCATGGGAGCAGTCGATGTTGGACTGCACTTTGGGAACGGGTCGAAGTCGAAGAAGTTCTCCATGACGACAGACTTTTCGTCGACTGGAGCGTAAGGTTGAAGAGAGAGAGGTAGGCCCAGGTCGCCCGTAGAGAGGCCCCCGAAGTCGACTGACACGGCAGGTCGCACAATATCGCGGCAGGATATTGTGTCGAGTCGAATTCGGGAGAAGCCTCAAAGCTTGATGGGGGAGTCTCAGGTTGGCACGATGAGTCACGGGGTGAGTCCATCGAGTCCATTGACTCTGGGCTGGGGAAGGAGGTGGGGATCTGCGCGGGGCAGATGGTGTCAAAGGTGTCGCGGGGTGGTGTAGCGAGGTCGAAGACAGGTTGAGGTGCTTCGCCGGGGTACTTGGAGCGGAAATATCTCAGCTCGGCCTCCATCTCAGCCATCTTTTGTTTATAGGCTTGCATGTTGGCCTCGAGCTCGTCCTTCTCGGTCTGGAGGACTTCGTATTCTTGGCGCTTCCGTTCGCGGGAGTTGTGGGCGGCGAGGCGGTTGCGCTTTACGCGCTCGATGCGTCGTTGCTCCTTCTCGTCCTCGGTCTTGGCCCGCTTCCGTGGAGGCAGGCTGGTCTTGGGCTCGGGGAGCACCTGCCCCCACGACTTGCGCTTCTTGACGGGTTTTGAGCCATTGCTCTCGGGCGCTGGTGTTTGTGATGCTTCCGACGAGTTGGACGAGTGGTGTGCGGGTGAGGGTGAGTGGTCGTAGTTCTCGATCATCTCCATTTTGATAGTAGTAGGCATGGCCTCGACTGATGGTGGGGGAAGGGGCGTGGAAGTCATGGCGGAGTTGTTGATGGTCTGGGAAAAGAGACTAGAGTCGAAGGTGTACTGAGCCATGGTGAAGTCGATGTAGGATGGAGGTCTGAGTGGGCATAGTGGGTGATTATCACTAGGACCCGGGCTGTGCGGCGCTGAGGACAGGTGGCATCTACGGACCCTTTAATAGGCAGCTGCCAAGCGCACTTCTGGACCCCTTGAACGCTTGCCCGCATCGGGGCCGAGCTAATTGTGCCCACTCCGACACACGCCCCCCTACGCTAGGAACTCAGCCATCAGCCGCGGGCCGTCCATCGTTTCACGACCCAAGTCAGGGGAGTGTGTTGCAGTCGTCTTACAGCTGCCCGGATTTCGTTCCTGTGTCGCTGTGCCGTCGCTACCAGTCTCAGATGGCGGCGCCGCTCCTCCACGGCCTTCTGCCCCCGTCTGAAGCAGGCGTAAACGGCCTCATCCAACTCCGACGTGCAGTCGCGGCGTAGCACAAGCTGATATTAGCCTTCTCACCGACCCACCTGTATCACTCGCTGCACCTCAGTGGCGACACGAAACAAGTTCAATGTAGCATGTCGTAAGATGCCGTCAGCCAAACCCAATACGCCCTTACGCCGCGCTGCATCCATCTCCCTCCGGAGCGTCTTCACAGTCACGCACACCCCCCAAATTATTGCGTGCAATATGCTCGTATACTTCACCCACGGCACGTGTAGATGAAGGCCCGAAGCCATTCCTTCTCGAAGCATCTGCACCCCATAGTTGCAATCTATTTGGCCGCGTCGCTAAGCATTCCACCCACACATCTTCATATCCCCACACAACCTTGCAATCTACAACCACCTTCCATAGTGCGACCTACTGCCGGAAGATTTGCGCAACCTGGGGTAAAGTTCCTTTGTTCGTGGAAGCACCGGGAATGTGCATAGAAGCTTAGCCTTAGCTTCCTTTCTTTATTGCTGCTGCAAACTGAAGCGTCACACGAGGCCCTTGGTTTCCGGCTTTATTCAAGTAAAGCATCCCTGGTGGGTTTCTGGCTGTATCCATTCGGACTTCACGAACTTGTAAGACGGAGGCTCTCCGGTAGTAAGAAATGACAAGCCGGTGGTTCGTTAAGCCGCACTCATCATCATGCGGCACCGAAATTACTTTTGCCTTATCGTCGTCTGGTCGTCCCATTGTCCGTTGCCACTACGCAATGGACTGAATGCGCAGGATTTCGAGAACAGGATTCCAGTCTCGAATAAAGACGGGTTGCGTAATACTAGGCTAGCGTCTCGAGCGTGCTTTGTCGTGGACATCGTGCGCTGCTCCACAGGCCGACTCGTCACCGTTTCAGGCACCAGAATTCGGACCTATCGCATCGGAACCGCTTCCAATCCAACGGTCCAGATCTTACTCGTCGCGTTCTTGACTCAGTACATGGGATCTACCTCAGTAATACTACCGCCTACACGGCATGCTCCAATGAGCTGTACAGGACTACGTGCGGCTCTGATTAGTATTCCCATGGAGCAGATGGCTCCTGTAAATCGTGAGAAATCATAAGGATGTCGGCTGACCTTCATGAAGCCAATACGGCACGATCCGAGATACGAAAAGGGGAGCATGCTCACGACGACCGCGATCATTGCCCCCTGGGTAGCTGTCTCAGTACCAGATCATCACAGCAATGATGCTGCCGCCTACGCGTCCTCGTTCAATGCGGGCCACGCAATGGCGACAACCAAGAAGCTTATGGATGAACCGGCTCTCGTGTATATCGAACTAATCAACCAAAGCAGAGCTGATCTAGGCGCCGACCTCTCCATCAAGACCATTGCTGCCACGCACACAGTGCCAGCAACTGTGCTAGGCATCATTAAAGAAGTCTCATTGTCATGCGTACATTTTCAGGCCGCAGCATAAAACGAGAAACCAATATAACCACAAAAGTCATTACGATAGTCTTCGTCATCACCATCGTCATGTGTGCCTATGTTTCATGTGCAATATGTGTTCTTGAGATTCCGAGCATTGATGCCTAGATCACTTCGACAAGCGTTTGTATGCCGGATGGTCGCAAAGCAAGCAGCGTCAAACTGCTGCCTATGCCAGCTCGGGATACTCGTGAAGTAAGGAAGAGCCACCCAGGGCAATCGCCAGACTCAGTATGAAGAGTAAGATGATGCTGAAGCATACAGGTTCGATTTACACGCATGTGATTAAAGAGTGACAATGTTATCATTTCCTCAAATCTGTACACACAAAGCCAGTCAAGTATCGCCCTGAAAAAAAAAAGAGGGCATACTGCGTGCAAAGGCGGTCTCTTGCTGTTCCAGGGCATCCAAAAGGCATATACGACGAGGCAGTGGACAAGCAGATAGTGGAAGATATATCGGCATTTCTCATCAAGGAGCACCGATCACTCCATCTATGGTCACCGTAGGCCTCTGACATGAACGTAGTACATCAGTCGAACACCGACGTGATGAATAATGAATTGAGAATGCGCCGGAGGTGAAGAACTAATAACCATGACCGATGAGATTGTTGCTGTCAAGAGGAAGCATATACTGAGGTGTATCGAGCAGTGCCCCCCGCCTCAGGAATGGGAACTATTTTTACATCGTTCGCAACCTCGCCCCGTCCTGGAAGTAGCAGTGGTATCTAAAGAAATTATGTGAGCACAACAGTTTTCAAGACATCAACTTGGTTTGAATGTCTCAAACCGGAACGCCCACGAAACCAATCTTCGGTTTCACTCTCGCACCGTCAGTGCTCTCTCCGCCCCATTGGCTGCGCCACTCCTGTTCTTCCGCCTTGATCTGTTCAAACGCTTGTAGTTCTTCGGGCTTCATGTTCGACTTGTCCTCGTCGTCCAGGGTCGGTAGACCGTTTGTACCGACGTCAACGAAGTCACCATCTGGCCCGGGTATGCCCAGGCCGGCGAAGGGAGGTTGTTGGAAGACCGAGTCGACCACGAGATACTTGCGACGAACGAGTGGAGGTACGTCGGTCTCTTCCGCAGGAACCTCCTCCCAACGTGCATGGGTGGGTTGTGTGACCTTAGGATAACACATCAGGTTGGTATGTGGGTCGTATACGCCCGTGAGATTTGCTTTCCGTAGCTTGGAGAGGTTCGAGTTGAATCGACTAGGGTATGTTAGTCCTGGTAGTCATAGATAGGTGTAAAATTTATGCATACCTTGCAGCGCGACCATGCTCAAATTGCCAGTTAGCAGAGGTGATGTTGACCTTCCGTTTTCCAGGGGCAGGCTTGCCATTTGCAGTAGGTACACTGGGCACACCGGTGTGATAGACACTACTGGCACCATGCCAAGCGACGTATTGGTTCTTGTTGTATGGCTCTCCTGGAGGTGGAAGCCTGTCGTTGGGGTCTGCAAGTTCACCCTCTACTGCGCCACTTTCCTTTGCTGCTGTAACGTAGTAATCGTCAATGACCCTCTTGCCGCCGATGATGATGCGCGCGCCAAACTCGCGGAAGACAGATCGTGCTGTGACGACACCGATGGCACGACCTTTGTAGGAATGAGGGATGATGTCGCGGTCGATCAGGTCCCTTTTCTCAGCGTCGTCGATGATGATCTTGTAGAGCTTCATGTGCTTGGTGAAGAACAGATAACTGTCCCTAAACCCACAGCATCGAGCCGGTTCAGTCGACAACATGTACTGTCTGTCGCCCCTGCCCTTGATGGTGAATATGCGCACGCGGTAGTCTCGTCCACCCATGAGGTTACCCAGCTTGTCGACCTTCTGCTCGCCCTCTTCATCTTCTGGTAGGTCAACCTCATCGTTGACTACGTCCATCATGTTGCCCTCTTTGTCTATAGGAACGCGCGTGGTATGCGACGGCCCTCCCTTTGGAGGCCTTCCTCGACCTCCACCAGACGGCCGTCCCCGCTTGCGCTTGACGGGTGTGCCGCCTTCGGAGTTGTCGGGCTCGATGACATTCCAGTCCGGCGGCCTGTTCTTAGGAGGGCGACCAAGACGCTTCTTGCGCGGAAACGGCTGGATAACTGCTGGAGAAGGTGAACGCTCAGAGGGTGCGGCTTCCTCGTCGCTTCCCTGAGCTGCTGATTCAGCATCCTCTTCCTCTTCCTTGGGTGTGTCGGCGCGCGATTCTGGTGCATCTATCATATCCTCGTCGCTGTCTTGCTGGGGTGTTGCGCTGCGAACAGGCGTGCTGCGACGCGCTGCAGCTCGCGATGGGCGGCCGCGCGCCATTGTGGCTGGTCGAAAACGGCGTTGATGTGGCGCAGGTGAAGCTAGCAACAGTTGTCGCGGTGTGTTTGTAACTCCAACTTTGGGATCCGGATGCAAATTGGGTGAAGGGCGGTGTCGGTGGTTAGCAATGCTCTTGCACTCCAGGAATGCTAAGGACCGCGACGTGAAAGAGCTAAGCAAGGGTCCCGCGCACGGCCCACAGCCATCACGTGCAAGCTCAAGCCAGGCGTTTTCGTCAACGTCTTCCCCAGACTAAACGTACATTCTCCAATACCTCACAAGTGGCCATCGTTGATCAAGCAATCATACCCACTGCAGTAAACGATGTCAATACCTGTCATGTCCAAGCAACGGCACGACCTCGGGAAGCCCCAAGCATACCTAGGTACCGCATCTCCACCTAGGTATTACGGGAATCATGAGAAACGAGCTCGTTGAACAGGTCTCTTCAACATCATACCAGCGAACATGATACCTGGAGTTATTTCTCTTAGAACAAACGGGTTCAGAGTATTTTATGAGCGCGTCGTCTGCATCCGCTCGATCTGTAGAGGGGTTGATCCTGCCAAAACCACCATACGCTCTTGGAACTTGCCACCTTGAAGTACACAGAGTCAACCCGGCAGGACCAGACGTGTATATCAACAAACATGGATCAGATGTCAAGAGCGCCGACTCCAACAGCTCCCACACACTCGTGGCCTCATCCGTTCGACTAACCCCGTAGCCTCAACCACACTGCCGAACCTACAGTGCAGGACTGGGATAGTGACGAACAGCCACCATGCCTTTTGATCGCATCATCAGTGCCAAGAGGAGCTTTACCGGTATCTTCTCTCGAATGAGTATAGCTCCGTGAGTCGGAGATGTTCCTATCTCTGCTTTGCTATGCTGACATTGTCAAGTCCCTCGCCACCCTGCTCCGCTAAGCACAACGAGAACAATGCACCAAGCTGTGAGACTCCAGGACCGTCCTCGCCTGTCGCGAGCTCAACTATACCTGATTCTAGCGACGAATCGCCTATCAGAGAGAGTCCATCAATGCGCAAAGGTCTAATGGGCTCGTTGCGAAAGCAAAAGCTGCGGAGCATCGGCTCTTTACGCAGCTTGCGCTCACCTACCAAGACCAAGCAGTCTGATATATCAGAGTGCCTCGTGGATGGTGTAAGTATCTTTCCCCACAACAGAGAAACGACCACTGACTCTCTGTCCTCTAGAGTCCGCTGACCCCGAAGCACCGCCTCAACTCATCGCTTTTACTCTACTTCGAGGAGTCTCCCCCAGACAGACCAATATTCGATCTTGACCGCATGGACCCCCGAACCTCGAGTCTTTATGTCCACCATTCCTCGCCGGTACCGGTCCCACCATCCTATGAACAGATCCCGCAATCGCCTGCGGATTCATCGCTCATACCAGATGGAACTGTTCCACTATCACCAGCACCTATCCAGAAGATTCTGGACTCAGAAAAGACCATGATTCTTTCGCCACCAGCATACACCCAAGCGTACGAACCAAGTTTGGAAGCGATGAGAAAACCAGCTTCAACAAAAAGCGCTCTGTCTGACAGTCTTCGGGAAGCTGCAGTCTACTTCAATGAGCCCCTCGTTCGCTTTCCAAACCCAGGATCCGACTATCTGCCTATCGACGATTGCTTTTCACTTCCTGCTAAGAGCGAAGACTTAGGTCAGACATCAGCCCGAGAGGATCCGTCTGGGGTAGATCGTATCGATAACTCGCCAGTCTACAACAACCCGGATAAGCCATCAGAGGATGCGACCACCAAGGTCTCCAATGAAACGAATACAGACAGGACACCAAAGGAGCATGCACAGCTTATCCTTGAGAATGGCTACCAGGCAAGCGTCTACCGTCGAGCAGACGGAGAGTGTCGCATGAAAATCAAGCTGCTTGCCTTTTGCAATGAAGATGACGACGACGACAGTGGATGGAACAATGAAACGCCAATCAGGTATGCTGCCGCAGAAGAAGAGAAGCTGGCATCACAATTGAGCGCTATTATTCGGGATGCGGGGCTTACCTCTGTGTCTGACAGCGAGCTCAATGAGGCGTTTGCTACTGGAAAACTTCCAGCATATCTGGATGTTGACCCAAGTTGGCACGTCGCCGAGGAAGTGAAGATGGGAAAGCGTGATAGTTCCTGGGGCGAGCATACTGGGCTCTACGACGGTAGCGGCTATGGATCAAGATCCAGCTCCCGACCTGTGACTGGTGTGACTGAGACGGCCGACGTACCTCGTACACGTATCCCTGGAGCATTCGTCGACCACGAAAACGAAGCGCCTATGATCATCCGCAGGCTGTGGGACAATACCTATCCGCACAGCCCGGATACGGACTCGCCTGTGAAGGCTATCGTGGCTGATCCCGCAATCTCCGCAGCGCAAGAGCAGCACAACAACCCCTTGCAAGACTACGAAGCCTTCCAGGGCATGTTGGATCTTGGTGGCAGTGCATAGATCATCGGGTACGCACTTCGTTATGCAGGGTCGTTTAAATTCGCTGGGTCGGGTCGGGCCCTGAAAAGTGTGACAGTGACCGATCAGGAACGGTACATCCGGCATCCTTCCCAGCAAACAGTATTCCATCGATAGAGTCTCCATAGTTATCAATGCAGCCCACAAGTTTCTTCCACATACGCGTCTTCCAGCTCATCCCACACATGCGCAGCGGGGCGTTCGCGTGCCCCAACTCTCATGATGGCACCACTGTACCCAATAGCCGTACCTGTAATCAAAGTTCCAGTCCGCAGATCATCCGAGTCTTGCATCAGTTAGTCCAACCAACGGTAATCGAAAGCAGCGAAGATCCGGGCTCCAGAAGGTGTAGGAGGGAAATCAGGCCATGTCGGCTCATGCGACTTACCCGAGTCTGGGACGGTGACTGGGGTGTGCAGTGGAGTTAGCGAAGATGTGCGGAACAGCTCGTACGATGTTTAGTATTTTGGGTGGGCAGCAACATGATCTAACACATGATGATTATGCTGTGATGTGAGACGCCGCTGGTGTGCCGGCCTTGCGCGAGAGTACCTGCTGGCGTGCTTAAAGGCGTGGTGGCGGGCGCATTCGAGGCTGTTGCGGTGTCCCTTGGTTTGCCCCGCGTGAAGTTCAGAATGCCAGGCCAAATCCATGCTTCTTGTGGGGAGAACGCCAACGACGTCGTTATCCTTGGCTGCGGCATCATCGGCTTGTGTACCGCGTACTATCTCACAGAAAGTGGAAATACAGATCCAAAGAGTATTCATCTGGTTGATTCGAGTCCGAAGTTATTCCATTGCGCGTCTGGCCTTGCTGCGGGCTTCTTGAGTGCCGACTGTACGTTTGGCAGCGTACGACGCGTGCAACATCAGCGCAGCGCGTCTTTCAACACCTGAACACTTTGTCTAACTATGAAGTAGGGTTCGCACCATCCGTAGCTTCCCTCGGCGCGTTATCCTTCAGACTTCACGCCGACCTTGCGAACGCGCATTCCGGACGTACAACATGGGGATACTCGCAGTCCACCGGAATCTCTCTTTCACAAGACAGCGAATCAGCCATTGGCGGTAGCGGCGAAGACTGGCTTGAGAATGGAACGAGTCGAGCACAATTAGCGAATCACAACAAGCCCTGGGAAGAACAGGCTGCCGGACCAGAATGGC
Source organism: Alternaria infectoria (assembly GCF_024043175.1). NCBI lineage: Eukaryota > Fungi > Ascomycota > Dothideomycetes > Pleosporales > Pleosporaceae > Alternaria > Alternaria infectoria. The sequence continues at coordinate 591,050 of NW_026250697.1, forward strand.
TTCGGCGCACACAGGAAGGCATCATGGAGATTATCAGTAGGGATGGGACGACGGCACAAATTGATCCGTTGAGATTCTGCCAGTGGCTTCTGAAAGAAGTTCAGAGAAGGGGGGTCATGATACATCAGCCCGCGACGGCGAGAGCCATCATCAAGGATGCAGAGGACGTGCTGTGCGGTGTGAGGATATCAAAGGGTGATGACGCCGAGTCGGAGATAGAGTGTAAGGTCCAATCTATACTACCCAACTACACGATTGCTAACTACCGACAATAGTACCATGTAGTCGTCTCGTGATAACCTCCGGTGCGTGGTCTCCACGCGTATTCAGCACCCTCTTCCCATCCTCGAAAGCGCGCATCCCCGTCTCCTCCTTAGCTGGCCACTCGCTGCTCGTTCGAAACCCACACCACAAGCCCGAAGAGCTCGACAAGGAAGTCTGCCACGCAGTCTTCGCGACAGATACACTCGGCTTCTCGCCAGAATGGTTTGCGAGACTGGGTGGAGAGCTGTATCTGGCAGGACTCAATAGCACAAATATACCTCTGCCAGAGGTTGCAACAGACGTTCAAGCTAGTGCGAAGGCTATCGAGCAGTTGAAACAGTGTGCGAAGGCTATGATGGTGAACGTCCCAGGCAGAGACATGGAGATTTTGAGGGAAGGCTTGGTAAGTTGATACTGAGAGTGGAATGTTGAACTGGTTTACTAATCCCAGGCAGTGCTTCCGTCCAGTCACATCTAGCGGCCGACCCATAGTATCGCGGATACCGGACGAAAAGCTCGGAGGTATCAGGACGAAAGATGAAGGGAACGGAGGTGTATACATAGCAGCGGGGCATGGTGCCTGGGGTATATCGCATGCGCCTGGTACTGGACTTGTTCTGTCAGAGCTGATAGAAGGGCGGGAAGCAAGCGCGAATATCGAGGCGTTGCAATTACCAACGTAAAGTGCTCTTACTCAAACAAAATGTGTATTGGGTATTCATCAACTGGCTATATCGGAACAAACGTGCTGGCCCTGTGACGAGTATGGAATCGGGCTTGTGGTTTCTGACATCATCCAGTGCACGGTATTCTTGGAGTTAGCGCAAGACTGCGCCGCACGTTCGCGCATTGACTCAGCAGTTGACCTTGTCGAACCGTCGTACAGTGCTACTATAGCAATTCCAAGCAGACACAATGTCTACGAACCCTGCCGACGAGGTTGCCGCGAGGAAACGACATGAGCGCGAAACGAATCCCATTCACATCGAACGACTAGACACAAACGTTTTGGCTGGTGCGTGTAGAGTCAGACAACGTATCGAGAGTTCTCTGGAGCTAAAGATCGTATCTAGCGCTACCGAAAGATATGGACATACTATTGATTGAACAGTCCGGTGAAAGCGCTTGGTGTGAGAGTTTCCGCATCGATACAAAGCTGCAAGACGGCTCGGAGAGACAATACTTCGTGAAGGTTCGATTGCCTGTCTCGTCAAACGAGAGAGCCCATCTAATGGAAGCGCAGACCAAGATCGGCGAACTAGGAAAACGGATGATGGAAGGTACCTACGAATCCGAACTACTTTATCACTCTTACTGCCCCGAACATGTTCCAACACCAATTGCCTGGGGAGCCTATAAAGACCACCCGGACACATGGTTCTACATCTGCGACTTCCACGACATGGCGATGGAGAAACTGGATCCAAGTGCCTTTGTCGACATCATTACTGGGGTGCACAAAGCAAGTATGGGAAAATCGTCGCTCGGCAAATACGGATTCCACATTCCAACTCACCTTGCTCACGTACCGAACGACAACACATGGGAAGATTCGTGGGAAGTCTGGTATAATAGAGCCATGCAGACCATGTATGATCTAGAGAAGAACAAATATGGGATAGACGAAGAGTTAGAAGTCATCTTCGAAGCTCTCCGTTCAAAAGTCATACCCAGGTTGCTCCGCCCTCTGGAAACCGGCGGTCGCTCGATTAACTCATGCCTCTTGCATTCGGATCTATGGCCTGGAAACTGCATGCTGGAGAAAGATACTGGTAAGATCATCGTCTTCGACTCGTGTGCTTTCTGGGGCCATAACGAGTGCGACTTGGGCAGCTGGCGTGCGCCGCGGTACAATATGGGCGAGGAGTTCTTTATCTGCTATAAGGATGTCGTGAAGCCTTCGCAGCCAGAGGAAGATTGGGACGATCGCAATAGACTTTACGCCATGTTAGTACAGTCCCATGGAGGGAGTTGTTTTTACTCACTAGAATAGTCGCTATGATCTCTTGGTCTCTGCGCTTTATCCCAACAGGCCCGAGTTTCACGATAGGTATGTGTAAAGACACTTACGTTCGAATGTCAGGCTGACTGGCTTCAGGGCCAAAGCTGAGATGAGAGGGCTCGTTGAGAAGTTCCCTGGCGGCTTCGAAGACTGGGAAGCCCGACAAGTGTCTTCACCACGCGACCTGTAGAGGTCAAATGCGATCTCGTCAATGGCTGGCTTAGGTCTGTTTGTTTGCACTTTTCACAGTGACTGCTTACCCCGCGTTTGATGTGCTCGAAGTAACCGTGCCGCAAGACTAGATTGCAGAGACGTCAAAGCGTGCCTTGTGAGTCAGGTGCCACCCTTCTCTGTCGTACCCTGTTTGAGGCATTCAGCTCTGAACAACACGGCTGTCCGATCAGAATGGTCAAGAATGAAAGTAACGAAGCCGCGGAAGAAGAAGGGGCTGCGAATAGGCTCGCAGACCAAGAAAAAGAGGGCGCGAATGTCGAAGACACTCCATACACCACGTTCACTCCCACTCAAAAGCGACTATTACTAGGTGCCTGTTCTACAGCAGCGGTATTCTTAACAATCTCATCGTTCATATACTTCACCGCAATTACAGCGATCGCAAACTCATTGCGGGTTTCCATCGAACAGGTCAACTGGTCAATCACCTCGTACTTGATAGTATCGGGAATCGCACCCTCGGTCTTCGGCAGTCTGGCTGACGACATCGGTAGACGACCCGTACTTCTTTTGACCCTCTGCATTTATGTTGGGGCAAACATAGGACTGGCCCTCACGCAGCATTATGCGACTCTCATAGTAATGAGATGTCTGCAAAGTGCTGGCGCTTCAAGTACCATCGCGATCGCCTTCGGTATCATCGCAGACATTTCGATACCTGCAGAAAGAGGATCTTACGTGGGTGTGTTAATGGGTGCTACCAACGCTGCACCATGCTTGGGGCCTGTCATAGGTGGAGTAGTTTCAGAAAAGCTATCGTGGAAATGGATCTTCTGGCTCTTGGTCATTGTTGCCGGAACTTTGCTGGCGACACTTACCCTCTTCCTTCCGGAGACCGAAAGATCCCTTGTAGGAAACGGGAGTCTTCAACCAGCGCGCCTCGTGAACAGATCCATATATTCGCTTGTATCTCGTCGTGAGACCAGGTCTCCGGCAGCTGCATCTTCTCGCAGTCGTGGTTCCGCCTTCCTAGGACCTCTCAAATCACTGTCAGCTCTCCAGAACCACGCCAACTTCATCGTGATCTTAGCTGGCGGTATCACGTATACTATGTATACGTGTCTCGCAACCTCGCTCTCAGCAGCAGTGATTGCGGAGTACAATCTGAACTACCTTACAGCTGGGTTGCCCTACCTTCCAAACGGCGTTGGCGGTATCCTCTCGTCGTATGCGTCCGGCAAACTTCTCGATCACGACTACAAAGTCACTGCGCGCAGACTAGGCCTCCCAGTAACGTCTCGATCGGGCAACGAATTCCCCTTCGCAAAGGCTAGACTGCGATCGATATTTCCGGTGGTAATCGTTAGTGCAGTGGCTACCATAGGCTACGGTTGGGTATTGCACACGAAGTCGCATATCGCGATACTACTCGTGGTTCAGTTCTTCTCCGGAGCGGCTCAGGTATGCATCTTCGCGACATGTGGGACGCTGCTCACAGATCTGAATCCCGGGAGAAGTTCGACTGTACAAGCGAGTTATAGCCTCGTGAGATGCGCTCTCAGTGGTGCTGGCGTGGCGGCTTTGGAGACCATGGTGCGCCAGATAGGATACGGGTGGACTTTTACCGTCTTTGGTGGCTTGGGACTTTTGTGTGTACCCATACTTTGCTATCTGAAACAGAAGCGTGCTCTATGAAGCAGAGACTTCGTCGTTGGGCGATAATGGGTGGCGGGATGGTCGCGTCGCGACCGTGAACATGACACGTCTAGGCTGAGGTTAGCGTCCCGTGCCGCCTACGATGCCCCGCGGCAGGTACCTTGCATCAACACACCACGTCTTCAAGATGACATTACCTGCCATTAATTTGCTCTTCAGCATAAATTGCAACGATCCGAAACACAGTTCATGACAGCGCTCCGCCGCACATCGCGAGGATCGGCATTGCTGATACCTATAACGCTCAGTCATTTACTGTTTTGAGACATCGCTCAGCTCAATACCAAGGCCAACAGTCTGCCCAGCAGTATCAGCCACATCAACCATATCAATCATGACGGGCATCGAGGCCAACCCGAAGACCCAGGCAGAAATATTCCAGCACTCCCCTTTACCAAAAGTGAAGGGCTCCTTCAGATTGATACAAGTCAGACCTGATTTCTCCGTCGACGGCCTCCCCGACTGCTACCTACAAAATGCGCTAGTTCAAGAATCGAACTATGTCTGTCTTTCATATACCTGGGGCGAACCAGGGGACGAGTTCCCTATCAAGCTCGATGGAAAGCTACATTATGTGCGCCAAAACCTCTACGACCTCCTCCAAGCGGCACGCCAGCGTCTCACATTTTGCACATTGTGGATAGACGCGTTGTGCATAAATCAAGCCGATATCGAAGAACGAAACCATCAAGTTCAGCAGATGGGTGACATCTTTGCTGGCGCGAGATTGGTCGTGTCGTGGCTAGGCAATAATTTCGAGACGCAAGAATTCGTTCGAGCGGTGGGGCAGAAGTTCGACCGCCAGGCCTGGAAGACTTGGGAGGATTTTTATCACAGCAAGCACGGTGATTCACCTCAGGGGAGCAGCTCTCAGAACGCAGAGCCGGACTCCAGCAGTCGCTCCGTCCCAGCTTACGATCTCAGTCAAGAGAATACGTACGACTCCGAGATCTCGGACTCTTCACTCATTAAGAAACATTACGATCTCATTGCAAACAATGCCTACTGGCAAAGGGCGTGGGTCGCACAGGAAATGATGCTAGCAAACGCGCAAGTAGTGATGGCTGGAGAACACGTCATCGACTTCCTGCCACTCGCGTACTACTGTGTGCACTCGACAAAGGAGTTATATTTTAGTTCTATCATGGAATATGCGTATCTGTTGTACTGGTCACAGGACGACTACCTCGAGAATGGCCCCAGCTGTTCGATCTTGCAGAAAGGAAGGCGGCAGGCCACCCATGGATTGATCTACCTCCTACGATGGTTCCAAGGAAAATGTTGCACACTTCGACGGGACCGCATTTACTCCTTGCTAGCGATTTGTAAGGGTGGCGACAAGGTCAGGGTCGACTATGATGGTCCAGATACCGAGCTCATCATGCAAGTCCTGGATGCATGCAAAGAAGAGATGTGCTTCTGCACTGCCGCCATCGTTGCTCGCATTGTGAAAGGGCCTGACTTCTCCCATCTAGAACAAGAAACTTACGCCATCACTGTAACGCATGACTTCAAGCTTCAGGCATACAGCTCGGACCTCGAAATATGTCCATCATGCTCTCAGCAGGTTACTCAATCCCGACCTGGTGTGTACTTTTGCTTGCACTGCAGTTCCGATGTTTGCCAACACTCTCAGGGGCATCTCTTTTGGGATAACACTCGTCGTGACGACGTAGTAGATCGCTTTCGGCGTCGTGCTGGTCTCCTATGGTTAGCCAGATATGATCTCCGCGAGCCGCGCGTGCTGTGTAGGCCAGGACAAGGAATCGAGATCAACCGCGAAGAGGTCGAAGGCGAGTTCTACACCTTGCGATTTTCTCTTGGTACACTCGTCGATGTCAAGGGTGTCGAATTTGAGACGAAAAGCACGTTCATTCATCGCACACGTGTCGTGGTTGATCACAATATCTGCTCTTCGGCATGAAATCATGCCTAGGCAGAGATGCTGGGTATGTGCGTGCTGTATCCTAGTATCCAGCACGCATGGATCCTGGCAAAGCCTGGGTTTCTCGTCAAAACGATATCATGATGACTAAAGCTACCTCCACCGACCATATGACTACATCAGCGAAGTACGTGAAGAATGGTAAACGCTCTCAGACGCCCCAGATGTGTAACAATGTACCCGATGCAGGAACGTGTTTGTGGAACCAGTGTCTTTTACGCGTGTCCCAACTGCCCTTTTTGCACACATTGCCATCCTATGCATCTACCTTTGTGACCACGTCCGACGGCGGCTCGCCTCGTTCCAGTCTGCACGGCTCGGTCTCCTTCCGCATTCATTCAAAGAAAGACCCTTTCCTCATATACATCCTGGCAATACTGAAGACAGGCTTTGACTATTACGTTGCGTCCTTGTATAGTGAACCCATGTTTGATCTGTCGACAGAAATCCAATACAGCGGTGATATTGCTTGACTTATCATCCTCGACCAGGCCGTCACTGTTAAGTTTGATCTGCTTGCGAGTGTCGTAAGTGCCGGCTGCGCCGCTGATCTTTGTAATGGTGAGCTTTTGTAGCTCTTTCAAGCCCAGGATAGCTTGGAGTTGGAAGTCATGCAAGAACAAGTCGAATGAAATTGGGCGGATGGAGAACGTTGTATTGCCACTCCCAGGTGTACACAACAATGGCGAGTAAAGTGTGACGCTAAGCTCGCGAAGTCGTGAGAAGCGCTTCATCGTGGAGGAGTTGACTTTATTGCACCTTTGCGCGAGCTCGCGGGCGTCCTCTTCACTTCTGCCGGGCTCGTCTTCGAGGAATACTATCCCTCTCTGCCCGTTCACGTTCTTTGTTTTCGCCTTTCGAACATGGAGATGCAGAGACCTTGCCTCCAGTGAGACCATGATTCTACTGAGAGCTGTACAGTCGTCGAACTCGAAACGCGCTGCCTCCAACAAACAAGAGAGCAGTTCGCTTCGCAGGCTCTTACTGGTAAGACAAAGAGACGGTAGAAACGGTGAGTGCTTCCTCTTAAGTCGGATAGTCTGCTCATAGTCCTCAGAGAATCGCAAGTGTGGCCAATCCTGACAGGCTATCGATTGCTTTTCGTCCAGGAAGTACTGCTTGTAGACCATGCATCGAAGCTCCTAGTAGAAATTGTCAGCTCAAGTTACAGTAAGAATCGGTACGGTGATGACACGTACGGCAGGTAAAGTCATGAAGAGGTGGAATGCGGGTTGGTGAAGTAGCTCTTCAACGTATGGGTTGAACGCGATCAGAAGCTCTTCGAAACCATCTTGCGCATTGTAGACGTCCAGACGATTGGTCGCGTCATCCATAACCAGTGCCATGGTGTCGTTGGAGGCGGGGCGTGTCGAGCGGGTGAAACACGCGTGGTTAGAGCGGACTGTGTTTACCACAGACTTCGGAAGGCAAGAGCGACCAGAATTGGGAAGTAACGGAGGGTGCTGTTCGGCGCGCTCTCTCACGTTTTTGCGAGTGACAGCGGTAGCATTGTATTCTGCAGAATACTTCCAACTCTGGTGAACGAGGTAGTCGCGTGGAAAGTCTGGGTACCTACATATGTAGGTAGAGGCGGCGCGCTAAGGCTATCACACTAGAACCCATCCGGCGTGGTCACCCAAAGTTGCACAGTCCTGCTGTAATGGCACTGCCAGCCGAACTCTAGACTGAGTCGAGGATCTTGTGTGGCATGTCGAACAGCTTCGCCAAGAGATGCGTCGGCGATAGAGACATGCTACAGATGGTCGCAGAGGTATGCACTACCGCCCCCGTAGGTTAGGTAGAGCAACTGTGGATGTTCAAGAACAAAACTATCAACTGATACTTTGTATATTCTCGTTGACCAGCTAGCACTATTATCATACTGCATACCTCGACATTACATCCCTACTCGTCATCGTCGTCGTCATCGACAACAGGTACGGGGTCAGCTTTGCCTGTGGTCTTGACCTTCCGGTCCTTCTCCGCACCAGCTGGCTTCTTGCCTTTCGGATTGGCATCTTCATCGTCGTCATCATCTTCCTCGGGCACCGCGGCTTCGTCATCATCCTCATCGCTCACGTCGTCTTCCTCCTCTTCTTCATCGTCTTCATCGTCTTTGGGCTTGGTGCGCTTGGTCTTCTTCTTTGGTGCTACAATCGAGTGTGAGAAACTTATATACAGTGGTATTGAGTGACAGTATTGGCTTACGAGGCTCTTCGGCGTCGGAATCGTCTGAATTGAAGTTTGATCCGTCAGACTCGTCATATCTAGGTGACATGTGTTAGCACTGTGATGAAAGTTCCCTAATCGAGAGTAAAGCGCAGCCCAGAAATCCTCGACGCTCAAAGGAGAGACGTGACCGCCGAGCGAATCCAAGTGAAGAGCTTTGTGAGCATTGTTGCGAAGCGCGGTCGCGTCAACCGTTTCTCCACCCCGAAAGCCTGGGCGCAACACCGATTCCACGCCTGTCAAACTCTCGTAGAACTTGGTAACAAGGCCAGAGATCCTAATCCACTTTGAAGAGGAAAGGCAATTGCGATGCCTTCAAGAGGGGATGCATGCGACGCGAAGTGCAAGGGCCATGACGTCAAGGAAGCGCCGACTTACTCTTCTTCCTCTTCGCTCTCATCACTTGGGAGAGCGACAAGCTCCTCCTCCTGGTTCTTCCTCTTTCTTGTGGACATTTTGTCGTTCTGGAGAAATTTGACGAAGGTTGGTAGGTCAAGGTAGTGTTTGGGGTAGGGCGAGAGCTGAGAGCTATGGAGAAGCTTGCGAGCGGGGACCCAGGGACGGGCGCCCGGATGAAATAGACAGCACCTACGCAGGCCCTACCAAGGAGGCTGGGAAGCCAGGGCTCTTGCGGCTTTTGCTCAATGGCTTAGTTCGGGCTGTTCGGGTGTGTCCAGGTTAGCCAATCATTGGCCATGTGGTCATCACCCGCATGGGAGCACCGGGACGGGGGCACACAAGCGTTGCGCTGATGTTACTTTGCTGCAGGTACCGCTCAATGTCTGTTGATATGAGAGATCCATCGAGAGTGTCGCAAAGACATACGTCTCAACAGCAATTGTAAGATATGTATTCGTGGACATTGTGCATCCAACCAGCCTCCACGGTATAGGAGGGACACAACAACAGCTACGCAGTGCGCTCTTTTACGTCAAATCATTTGTAACTACAGAAATGCTTCAAATGCAGCTCATATTCGATCCATATATGTAGAACTGCATATGAGATCCCTTCGACGGCTAGCGATCCGATACAGCGTTGAAGGCAGCAGGCTCCCACAATAACGGTGTTGGCCATGTGTTCGCAGCTCAAGGTGCAGAGCTCTCTTCCCAAAGCGGTTAAGCTCATCCCACTTAGCGCCAGTCATCGCTAGTGCCCCTCCCGCGGTACCGCGTCTCATTCGTGCTGCCTTGCCGACTTTACTTTCTTACTCTCGATCGTTCCCCAACCGACTCGACACAACGCTCGTTCGCACCCGCGCCCTACGTTCCCACACGCCCAATATGTCGGCAGCTCAGGTCGCAAGAGGACCGCGGATCAAAGGTCTGAGCGATCCCTACCACTATCAATCCAAAGCAACGCAACGAAGCAAGGCGCCCGTGGTGGCTGCCACCAAAACCGCGAAACGTACATACGCCTGCTGCGAGAAACCCGAGATAGATACTTCCGACAATGAAGTCTTGTGCTACAACTGCGGTGCTGTCCACGGCGAAAACAACATCGTCTCCGAGGTTACTTTTGGCGAAACTTCGGGCGGAGCAGCCATTGTCGAGGGTGGCTTCATCCACGCCAACCAGCGTCACGCGAATTCCATGGGCGGTACTATGCGGGGTCTGGAGGGTATGGGGAGCAGGGACCAGGCTGCGATGAATGGCAAGAACTCTATCGTAGCTCTAGGCGCATCTCTCAACCAGCGTGAGGCCGTCGTAGAACAGGCTTACAGCTGGTACAAGCTCGCCATGAACCACCGATTCATCCAGGGTCGCCGCATGAGGACCGTTGCCGCTGTCGCGATCTACATGGCAGCACGGAGACAACCCGAGAACACGCTCATGCTCATCGACCTGGCCGAAAAGATTCAGACCAACGTCTGGCAGCTCGGAGACACGTACAAACAGTTTCTGGAGATGCTGAAGGAGGACGATCCCGCACAGCTCGTGGGCACAAAAGCCGTCCAGGAGATCGAGCCGTTGATGCTGAAATACTGTCGGAAGCTCGAGTTTGGAGAGGATTCTCACAGGGTCGCCGACGACGCCTGTAGGGTCCTGAAGCGCATGAACCGGGACTGGATGGTGCAAGGTCGTCAGCCGGCTGGATTGTGTGGCGCCTGTATCATCATAGCCGCCCGCATGAACAACTTCCGCCGGACCATCCGAGAGGTCGTCTACGTTGTCAAGGTCGCCGACTCCACCATCACCTCCCGTCTATACGAATACAAGAGGACACAGAGCGCGGCTCTCACTGTCAACCAGTTCCGAGAGTTCGGGCCCCGTCTCAAGGTTAAGGCTCAGCCTCCTGCCATTTGGAGGCGCGCAGAGAAGGAAGAGCGAAGGGAAAAGAGGAAGCAACGAGCAATTGAGGGCGGCGACCCGGAGACCACAGAGAACCAGTCTGGAGATAGCGAGGCAGAAGCAGGCTCAGACACGGCACCAAAACGCACGAGCAAGAGGCGCAAGTCAAACGACGGTTCATCTCAGCCAGTTGCGACCCAGACGGAAGCTTCTGGTACACAGGATAGCGATCCATCCTCTGAGTTAGCGGCTCTTGACGGCAACACGGAGGCGGTCCTGGAGTCTGTTGTCAGTGCAGTCGAGGAAGTCGAGGCCGGTGAGACCATCGACCCAGACTTTGTCATGCCCAAGAAGCGTGGCCGACCACCAAAGAAGCCGCGAGTGCCTGTTGTCATCGCCGAAGAGGATCTCGAAATTGAGCACGAGCTTGAAGACGAAGTCACAAATACCATCAAGGACTGGGAGGGTATCTTCAAGGAAATCGCCAACAGCGAAGATCACGAGCTACTCAGGCGTTCGGGCTGGACAGCAGCAGAGATGGCCCGCGTCGCCGCCGACACCCGCGATGCCGTCCCCGTAAACACAGATCCTGAGATTGGTGAAGACGAGTTCAACGACGACCCCGACGTTGCCACCTGCATCCTCAACCCCGAGGAAGTCCGCCGCAAGGAAGCCATCTGGATCACAGAGAATGAACAATGGCTGCGCGACCAACAGACGAAGATGCTGCAAGCCGAACTCGAAGCCGCAGAGGACAAGCCCAAGAAACCCAAGCAAAAGCGCAAACACCACCAGATGGGCGATGGCAATGTTCTTGAGGGTCAGCCTGCAGCTAGTGCGGCGGACGCTGCCCACAAGATGCTCAAGAAGCGCGCCAAAGCGTTCAGTAACCACATCAACTACGACCGACTCAAGGAGCTATTCCCCGGCGGTCACCCTTCTGCGAGCCCATCTGTCAGCGGTCAGGGTGCTAGTTCAGCCTCCACCCCTCAAGCTGTTGTGCAGCAGCCTGCAGATGTCGACGCGGAAGGCGAGGAAGAGGAGGAGGAGGAAGAAGAAATGGAAGAGGTAGAGGAAGAAGAGGAACATTTGGAGCACAACTACTTGGAAGACGATGATGAAGGATTTGCTAACGAAAGCTACGACTACTAGAAGTATTGTTCGTGGTTCATTTTGGGAGTATTGAGAGGTTGGCGATTGGTTTTGCATTTACATGGCGAAAACTTTACAAGATATCACGACCTTGGTCGGCTATCTCTCACGAAGTATTGGAGCTTGCTTTTACGGCCGCGTTGGCTGGAAATTAGATGCGGAGTATCTTGGGGTTGAGACTTTGCATATATACCCCCGCTTGCGAGCGCAGCATAGCATCATGGCAACGGCGTTTAGCATTCATCAATGAACATTCAGATTAACATTCTTTGCTTTGGCACGTTCCAGTCCTGGCGCATATATCACGTTTCAAAGTCAGAGGCGACAGATATTGTTTGTAGGGGAGGAATTCCCAATGATAGATTGGTCCCTGCTTCGTAACTCGTTCACACATGCTCATGCTACCCTAAATTTTTGGTATGCGAATCCCTTGCCATAAAACGCCGAAAAAGTCTATCATGGAAGACACAGGGGCCTCATTTCCCGAACGGTGGTTGACGCCGTCCCAAACTGCACTCTACAAGCAAGAAACAAACTAGCACATCTTGTACTGTGACTCGCCTGATGCTTGCCTGTGCATGTCGTTCGCCTCGAGCTTGTAGGAGATGCTAATGTCCAAATCGCGGTGGTTCTTCTCGTTGGGCTTGTTCTCTAGTATGCCGCTGATGGTCTCGCCCTCCTCGACCGTCAGTACATCCTTCAGGTAGAAGACTGTCTGCTTCCAGTGGGTGTACTTGGTGTGGGGTCCGGTGGAGAAGCGGATGGGCTTGTGGCAGGCGGCGAACTCGATATCGAACCACGCGATGACGGCGTGGATGAAGTCGCTGCGGCGCGCCTTGAGCTCGTACGGTAACCGGAAAGCGAGGTCGGCGACGGTGCAGGTGTAAAGGTCAAGGGTGATGACGGGGGAGGGGTCGGTGACGACGGCCTTGATGTCGACGGTGTCGACGAGGGGCTCGGTGATGGCGGTGGCCTTGAGAGGAGAGTAGTCGAAGCCCCAGACGTTATCCCAGACTGTTCTGTTAGCATTGTTGCAGCAAATCAGAGCTTTGCTGTACTTACATCCAATCTTCTCCTCTTTGTACTCGCCATCCTCGATACCAGCCATGAAGATGGTAGCCTTGTCGGGGAAGATCAAGCCGTCCTTGACCAGGTACTTGTCGCGGGCGTAGAGAACGGTGTCCAACATGGACTCGTAGAGCAGGAAGTAGCCCATCCACTCGGATATTATTATGTCAACCTTGTCGAAGGGTAGGACGACCTCCTCCATCTTGCCCTGTAGCAGGGTGATCTTGTCCGACATGCCGTTAACCTCGACGATCTCCTTCGCCTTGTCGATGATGGTTGACATGTCAACACCAATGACGTGCTTTGCGCCAGCCTTTACGGCGAACCTATAGCCAGCATATCAGCGCGTGCTCGTGTGTGGTATGTAGGGGGGTGAGGAGCGCATACATGCTCAGGATGGATGTGCCGCATCCGACATCGAGGACGACCTTGTCCTTGAACAGGTGAGGGTTTTGGTAGATAGCGTCGCGGTAGCTCTTGGTTCGGACTTCATCTTTCTAAAGCGCATTGTTAGTCGTCGTAGTAAAGGTTAAGGGCAGGGAGGGGCAATCGTACCAGCATCTCCTCGTGGATACCTGTATTCGCGCATTAGTATCGTTCACCTCATCAGAGTGTACTTGTACGGACCATGGTGGTTGTAGCTACACAATACTGTTAGCGAAACTCTACGTGTATCTGGACCCTCAATGATGCCTACCTGTTGAAGTAATGCGCCTCAGAGTGCGCCATGCCCGTGAGGGGGTCCTTCTTTCCGGCTTCTTGCTGGTTCGCCATATTGAGAGTAGAGTGTGAGGAGAAGAGGAGGTGTGAGCGGTTGAAAGTAGAGGAAGAGAGACTGGCGTTGCTCCGGTCCAAGTAGGATAGGGAAATTTTGGTTTTGGTAGTACCAAGCACAGACTCGCTCGGTCCAGGGTCTCACCAGGGCAATCTCGGTGGGAAGCGGGGCATCTGAGACTTTGGACGCTAGGCCCAATGAGGCGTGACACGAAGAAGTTCACTTTTTTTGCGGTCGATCCCAAGGTTCATGCAACCAATTTTCTTTACCATTATGCTACTTGCGATAAATAAAGGCCAAGGCTTCAAGACAAATACAGCATCAAGAACAGCATAGTGTCAATTTGTAACATCCAATCAAAGAAAGTAGTGAGAGGGGTATATCGTGCCAAAAGCAGAGACCGCCCTCGTCGTTACGTCGTGAAAATTTTGGTTGCGTTATGTCGTAGGGTCGTTAATAGATTTTGATCGTAATGTCGTTATACATTAGAGAGTGTCGTACATTTTGGTCGAAAGGGATTGCTCTGTTGAGCTCGTCAGGAAGCCTACCGGACTCTCATGCGGTAAAAGTTTTCTTTGAACTGTTTCGCATCTAACTTATGTGTCAGCATCGGACACGTATAGGTGATGGGGATTTAAATACCTTCTGGTGAAGTAAAGCTCAACCGGTACTTGCCCGTAGGGCCTTTGGGTAGCCTGTAGCTATCACTGAAGACATACGGATGCAGCTTCTCAAACTGTATTGTTTCTGGACCGACGCGCTTCATCCAGTCACCGCGTCCGACATATGGCGTGACGAATGCCGTCCAGATAGGTATGTCTTTCATAGGCCCGCGACGAGCAGTAGCTTCGAACCGTACACAGCCCGAGTCCGTATCGTATTTGACGCGAAAGACGTGGAGATACTTGCCGTCAACAGTCTCACTAAGTATTGTCAGCATGGGACAAGAGGCTAGTGATAATCACTTACCCTGCAAACATAATCCTTTCTCCAGGCAGGAAAACATCCTCGAGCCCCTCTGCAATGGGGGTGTGGTCCTGGCGCTTCATAGCTATGGCGGTACAATAGAAAAGTACCATACCTGAAAGAACATTAGAGCGTGTTTGCAGGAGCGACTCAAATGTACCTACGTTCATATAGAGGGAAGCGTAGTCTAGCCCATAGGTCGAGTTGACCATCTTGACGATTTATGCGACAGAGCTGCAAGCACGATCCTGCGCGCCGTACTGCTAATGCGGTGATTGGGACCTGGTACCTCACACGGTCGCCGTTGTGATCCGTAGTAAGGAAGAGTATTCGTGCACGGTTGTCGTCGGTCCTCCAGTAAATTCTTATCCAGACCTCAGTTGCTTCGAACGGCAGTTCTAGGATCCTTTCAAAGCCATCGGTGTCTAACAGCTCAATCACTCTTGGTTCATCCCTCCCGAAGCACTCAGTAGGCTCCGAGGGGCTTTGAGATGGTGTGGAGCCGTGGCGTCCATCGAATATCTTCATTGCCCAGTGAGCGACTGGCTCTGAGTCCGTCGACTGGTTCGAGTAGGCCTGTGATGATGCGGACGAATACGTGGGCGACTGGGGGATCTCTGGCACTGGGGGAGGAATATACGGTATGTCCCCTATGCCTCCCCACGTTGGTGCAATATGAGATCGATGAGGTAGCGGTAGCGGGGCTGGCTGGTACCCGTACTGGGCTGCCGGATACGTGGGGTGTTGGTGTATCTTCGGTCTAGACACTTTGGGGGAAGGCGGTTTTGGTGTTCTAGCACCACTCTTCCCATTGCCATGCACTGAGAGCTTACTGAAGTAAGATTCAATCGGCGTTGGCTTTTGTTTCTTGAGCAGCCTGGATAGCGTGACTTTGAATTTAGCCAATGCGGCCTCATCCTCGTTTCTAGAACCCGTCAGCCATCCCGTTGAACATGTCGCCAATGTTACATACCCCTTCAGAGCGTCGTGCATGCACTGTAGATATGTCCTAACAATCTCGAATCTTTTGGGTAAAGACATGCCTTCCGCCGTGAAATCCGTAAGCGCATCTTCCCAGATGAGTGCGTACGGTGGTGTGCCGGGAAAAGCACCGGGCGCAGCGTGCCTGCTCTTCTTGGACCTGGTGAATATTTCTTGAACATCGTCAAGCGTGTGTCCTAAGCTCGGGAGGCAAACCTCCAGGTCCGTTCGTATGAAGCCTGCATATCTGCCATAGCGGGACGACTCCAGCGCCTCGTTCAGCTCAAGCAGAGCGTGCGATATGGCAAACAACTCTGCGATATGGCTCCTAACGTCTTTGCGATATTGGGGGATCTCGCTCTCGAAGGAGAGTAGGCCCGTTGCGGTCTCCTCAGCTTCCTTGGCGTAGTCGAGTAGTCGCCAGTCCATGACAGGTGCGTACCGGGGATAGATAGCCGAAGACAAAGATTTAGTCGCAACGCATGCTTTAGACGCCTGGGAATCGGCGGGGAAAGGGAAGAGAAATCGCTCAAGCGATGGCGCTACGAGATGAGCGTCTGGGGTAGACGTCTGGTGGCATGCGCGCTTGAGGAGGGTCGGCTCTTGACGTGTTTATGCAGCAGCACGCCGGTGAGAAACGCCAATGACCTATGCCGACAGAATCCCTTACCAAGCCTGCATGTAACCCGCGGTCTTCGCTTCCTCTTTCACACAATTTTTCTGTGCAATCAGTTTGGCCCCCAATCTTCTAGAGTTAGATTCTGTTAGTGTCGGCCAGCCTGCGGCATGCAATTGCGCTGCACCGCTGGGCAAGATGCTGTTCTGGACAGGCGGAGACGCCACCCCGATAGCTGCACGTCTGCGCTGTCAGTGGAAGATCATTCCTATCGTACTGGCTCGCAGCACAAAAAGTATCGAAATGTCCAGAGCTTTCGGCCTAATGACATCGTTGGTCTGCATGTCGGCGCCGCGGCATGGTGTTCTGCCTAACTCTCTCCACTATAGCATGGACTAGTCCTGCAATGTAAGCAATGATTGTTCAATGGTTGAGGAGACCTTCGAAGCCGCCACTCCGGATTGTGCGATGATATGCCTCTTGACAACTGTCAACCATGAGAGTATCGATGTGAAAGCCGCCACACTCGAGCTAAGCATCAATAACCGACTTAGATCATAAACAACAATCTGCTCACTCTCTCATGGTTTTGTGTGGAATGGTAGGAAGTGTCTTTCGAAAATGATGGGATAGACATGCAGATATATATGTATTGGACGAGACCAAGGCTGCGCCTCACTCTGTCCAAGCCACCACCGCAATGGGGCTGCAAGTCTCACCCATGAGCCCCTTTCGAGGCAACCATATAACTGAAGTTGAATGATTTGATTTGGTTGGTTACTAATGTGGGGCCATGACTTCTGCGGCATTGACGGCAAACCCTCGATCTTGGCAACGAGAGCCTACGCGCCCATACGCGTAGCAGCTGATGGTCCAGCATATGTCCATCACTTTCCAAGAGCCTTCAGCCTCTCGTCCACCAGCTTCGAAACCATCTTCTCCAGTATCGCGAATTCTCCATTCGATGACCCTTCGAAGTATCCAGCTACGCTCTTCTCGACGTATTTGCCGACTTGGTCGACCTCGACATTGACGTCCTCGCCCGGCTTCTTGCTTGCCGTGACGACTTTCTCTTGGGTATAAGCAATCAGCATGACCTCCCACCAGCCCTCAGGACCATCCTGCACCTTTGTGACCGTCAAGCTAGCCCCATCGATTGTGACGTAACCCTTCTCGACTATGTATCGCAGGACCGATGTATCGCGAGGCTTGAACCGGAAGGTAAGGGCGTTGCCGTCCGGTGTTACCGACTCGATGGTGGCGATGGTGTCGACATGTCCTTGCACGAAGTGACCGCCCATGCGTGTGTTGGCAGAGACCGCGCGCTCTAGGTTGACATTCGAGCCCTCCTTCAGCGACCCCAAGTTTGTCCGTCGGAGGGTTTCGGGAGCGCATCCGATCTTGAACGATGACTTGGTGAATTCCGTGACGGTGAGACAGGTGCCTGGTTGGATTAGACCACGAGGTGAAGTATAGTAGTGCCAACGTACCATTGACGCTGATACTGTCGCCCAGATGGGCGTCACCCAGTATGTCCTCACATCCGGAGATGGTCAACGATGTGCCGCCGCCTCCCGAGGCCGTCTGGTCGAGCTTCTCAAGGGCGGCAACAGCTAGCCATCGTCAGCCGAGCCGCGCATAGAATAAATTGCATCATAGCTTACTGCCAATGGTTTCAACGAGACCAGTAAACATGGTGGGGTGGGTAATTGGAGAGAGAAACTTGGTGGGGTTCTGCAGCTAGCGATGAGCCTCGGATCACCGAACTGGAGCTAGCCCATCGTCGGGAATAGGTATGCCGTGAAAGCATTCCGTTGCCCGGCACATGTCGTGATTCTACATACACCACATCCAAATGGCAAGCATGCTGCTGAGAAGCTCGAGACGCGCTTTCCAGGCGACGTTGACATGTTCACGGTCCAATTGGGCACGACCCAGCCATGTTCGACGGCTAGCAACTGAGGCATCGAATGCAGATGCATCCAACCTGCCTCTAGCTGGCATCAAAGTGCTTGACATGACAAGAGTACTTGCCGGAGTGAGTCATGAATAATGAACTTTCGAGAAACTCGACTGACTTCCAGTAGCCATATTGCACACAAATATTGGGTGATCTTGGGTATGCGATGGATGACCCTGTACGGCCCAGCCGAGGTTGGCGAGATCAAAGACTCAGAAATTGACATTGTGTTAGAGCAGACGTGATCAAGATTGAACATCCGACAAGAGGAGGTGAGCAAGACGAAATCTCAAGTTCAAAGGTTGCCTTTCAAACTGATTGATTTGGCCAGATGACACACGAGCATGGGGACCGCCTTACGCGAAGTACACCGAAAACCAAGAAGGACCAGGAGAGAGTGCTTACTACTTGGGTGTCAGTTTAACACCCCTATCACGGCTCTTTCGTGGCTCACGGGTAATAGGTCAACCGTAACAAACGATCGATAGGCCTGTCCTTCCAGCACCCAGCTGGTGTAGACATCTTGCATCGCCTGGTGAAAGAATGCGATGTTCTTGTCGAGAACTATCTTCCAGGATCTCTAGCAAAGTACGCTATGGACTATGACACCGTGTCAAAGATCAACCCCGGTATCATCTACGCCAGTATCACAGGTTACGGCCAGACAGGCCCCTACAGAAACAGAGCAGGTTACGACGTCATGGTTGAAGCGTACATCCCCCCACTCATCTTTCTAACACCATGTCAATGCTAATACAAACCAGCGAATTTGGCCTAATGCACATCACCGGAACCCGCGATGGCCCACCCGTCAAGGTCGGTGTAGCAGTAACCGATCTGACAACCGGTCTCTACACCTCCAACTCCATCATGGCAGCTCTCTTCCGGCGCCTCAGAAACCCAAAATCCAAGGGCCAACACATCGACGTCGCGTTATCAGACTGCCAAGTTGCCACCCTGGCCAATATTGCCAGCTCCACTCTTATTAGCGGAAAACGCGACACTGGACGCTGGGGAACTTCGCATCCATCGATTGTACCGTACAAGGCGTTCAAGACGGCGGATGGAGATATCTTACTGGGAGGTGGAAACGATAGGTTGTATGGAGTCTTGTGCAACAGGTTGGAAAGGCCCGAATGGATTCTCGATGAGAGGTTCAAAACGAACGCGTTGAGGGTGCAGCATAGGGACGAATTAGAGGAGTTGATTGAGACGGAGACGAAGAAGAAGACTACCCAGGAACTGCTCGACGTGCTTGAGGGAAGTGGCATGCGTAAGTACCAACGGTATGCCTTGGAGTTCTTAGCTAACAATTCCAGCGTACGCTGCTATCAACGATGTTCAGGATACATTGAACCACGAACACGGTATTTATATTATCCCTGCCGGAATAAGTGTTTCTTATCGATGCTAATCTGGAGTAGTCCTCGCAAGAGACATGGTCAAAGAGATAGACCACCCGGCATGTGGACCGATTAAACTAGTCAACACGCCCGTGAAATGGTCAGACTCAACTCCAGGCATACGACTACCTCCACCCACACTAGGCCAGCATACGGACGAGATACTCGGTGATACATTGGGGATGAGTAAGGAGGAAGTGGCGAATTTACGCAGTGAAGGTGTCGTTGCATAACCTATACCCATTCCTTCAACTCAGGTCTTGGGTCCAACACGCCATAGTCAATATCTAGAAACGAAGCCTTTTGAGGAATGTATTCCAAGCCAAATCTGTTCTTGAGTTCAGTCCCAAATATCCTGTCAAAGGAATTGTATTCTCCCGAACAACCCATCTCCAGTTGAACGAATCTGTTGATGTGATCGTTACGCGTCCCCTTAGGTACCTCTAAAACCAATGAGAAATCATCACCTTCTGTCCAATTGTTGATGATGAGTTGGGGTTCAGACCAAATCGAAATTTGAAGGGGTTTGCGATAGACGGTAGCTTGATCAGTGAGACCAGGCTGGATCGGGTTGAATTGGGACGCAATATGATACCCACGTGCTGGTTTGTTATCGCAATTTCGATCCTCCATTATCTTGTGTACTTTCCACAGCTGCATGAGGGCAACCTGGTGACGTTCTTCTCCTGGAAAAGTCCTTACTAAGCGGTCGTTTGGGTGGTCCCCGGCTGGATCTTGGAAGCCATCAGGGAGCACGAGGAATTCGCGGGGTTCAGACTGGGCGTACAGCCACTCAAAAAAGCCATCAAAGAGTGGGTCTGTAGTTCTTTCCTCCAAGGGCAGTCCAAACATCTCAAACACAGGGTATTTCGCCGTTCCTTGCATTGATAAAGATATCCAGTGTTGATGCGTAGTAGACCATTTCGGTGTCGAAGTGTTGTTTATTATAGCTGAAATGTTGGCAAGAGGCTCAACAAAAACACGTGGTGCGTATACAGTTGTGAAGACAAACAGACGGAAGTGTGACCGGATTATGGCTTCTGTCTGGGGCTTTGGCCATTCGTCGGGCGAGTCAATTTGGTCAAGATCATAGCCGCCAGGGTAGGTCCGTTGAAAGTTCAAATGACAATGCTTGCCGGTAGACATATAGGCCAATACCAACAGGTACAGGTCGATGACAGCCTCCACCTCTTGAAACCAAGTTGCGGCTGGGATTGAGGGACAGCCTGGCGGCACTTCAGTCTCATTCTGAACAGCCTCGAAGAAGTCTTTTGAAGGGTAGAAAGAATAGTCGCCCCGTACGTGGTCGTAATGGCAGCATGATTCCCAGGGTATACGCTTCAAGCGGATAGCAAGCAGTGCATCGTCAACTGCTACTGGACAGGGTCTCTGGTGCAGCAGGTAGAAAGCATGAGGTTTGCAGTTGTCGTCGACAACTTGCTTGAAACGGCGCGAGATGCGTCTGTACTTGAGCAATTCTGGCAGGGTGGTGCTACACTCGGCGATGCAGAGAAGTATTTCGGCTGGGAGGTTGTCCATAGTGGAGGAAATGAATTTGCACTATTTTAGGTTGGGGGCTAGTAGGTTGTAAAGTAGAGTAGGTCGAGACTAAAGGGCGAGCTTCTTTGTACTCCGCATCCCCGCGCGATCGCATGGCTTACGTCACCGCGTTTCATGAGCGACGCGACGGTTGTCCAGGGCAACGGCGTTCTGGCCATGTTGACCGACACGGGCGCGTGCACGAGCGGCTCCACATGCATCTGGTACACCAACGTCGACTGACATTTTGCCTGCATCGCCAAACCAGAAACAAAACATAGTCACAATGGAGCCGCCACCACGACCCTCGAGTTCGCTTTTCGATGTCTTTCTGCGCCTGCGCCCTTCCAACTCGGGAAGTGCGCGCTTCCTCAGCGTCGAAGAGAGCGAGAACCATCATCCAACTCATATTACAATACAACCGCCAACCCAAGATAAACGCAAGCGCGCTGTTGAACGGTTCGCTTTCACGCAAGTCTTCGAGGAGGATGCGCGGCAAATGGATCTGTTCAAGGGCACTGGTGTAGTTCCCATGATTGAGGGCGTCATGGGCGCGCCAGGCCACCACGGCCGAGATGGACTTCTTGCAACGCTGGGTTGCACTGGCTCTGGAAAGGTATGCATCTCTTGAACGAAGCCTGCAAGTCTGCGTCTCACATGTTAATGCGCTCACAGAGTCACACGATCCTTGGCACCAAATCCCAGCGCGGCCTCGTTCAGATGACACTGGACGTCATTTTCCAAGCATGCGACGAGCAGCTCGTACAATCCCTCTATGGCGCCCCGGCGTACTCCTCGCTCGCAAATGCAGATGTGTCAGAAGCACAAATGTACACTGCGACCGCATACATCGAAAATATGTATGGCGACAACAACCAGTCGGGTCGCTATTCACGAGCGCAAACCCCCGTGGCAGTAAGTCCAACCCCATTTGATACTGGAGAATGCAGAACTTGAGGAACGCGTGCTAACAAAACGATAGGATTGTAGTATATTCTCCACAGGAAGCACATACAAGTCAAACAAAATGCCACGTCCGTCTACACTCCCACAATCACCCTCGGTAGCCGATATCCAGATACCTACAGACCCGAGCGCAGAATACGCAATCGTCATGTCAATGTACGAAGTCTACAACGACCGCATCTTCGACCTGTTGAGCGGAAACGCCTTGAAGAACAAACAGCCAAACGTGAAGCGCAGGGCGCTCCTCTTCAAGAGCAC
This sequence comes from Alternaria infectoria, assembly GCF_024043175.1. NCBI lineage: Eukaryota > Fungi > Ascomycota > Dothideomycetes > Pleosporales > Pleosporaceae > Alternaria > Alternaria infectoria. The sequence continues at coordinate 613,355 of NW_026250697.1, forward strand.
CGAGAAGAGTCCAGACCGAAAGGTCGTCGCTGGCCTCACCAAGATCATATGCGGAAGCTTCGAGGAAGCTATGATGGTGCTGGAAACAGGTCTCATGGAGCGCAAGGTCACTGGCACTGGAAGCAATGCTGTGAGCTCGCGGAGTCATGGCTTTTTTCACATTGAGATCAAGAAGAGAGACGCAGAACGCCAAGATCCATGGTCCAGCAGTAACCTTACCATCGTCGACCTGGCAGGTTCAGAGCGTGCCCGAAATGCTAAGACCGCGGGTGAGACGCTTGCGGAAGCTGGCAAGATCAACGAGTCCCTCATGTATCTGGGTCAGTGCATGCAGATGCAGTCTGACAACCAAGGAGGTTCAAAGGTGCGTGTACCCGCCCATCTCATCGTTTCTTCAACTAACATGCTCTCAGAACATTGTGCCCTTCCGCCAGTGCAAACTCACGGAGCTCCTCTTCTCGAATTCGTTCCCTGCCTCCGCCCGTCAAGCACAATCGCACCGTCAGCCTCAAAAATCCATCATGGTCGTAACGGCAGATCCCAAAGGCGACTACAACGCCACGTCGCAGATTCTCCGCTACTCCGCCCTCGCTCGCGAGGTCACCGTGCCACGAATGCCATCCACCTCCGACACAATTGGTGTACCACTCAAGCGCCCTGGTACAGCCTCCTCGGGACGCGCGACCCCTTCAGGCCGCACGACGCCATCGGTTGTAATCGAAGAGCTTGAATATGCCAACGCCGAAATCGCACGCCTTACCTCGGAAATCGAAATCTTCGCTCTGCGCCTCACCGAGGAGACAGCTCGCAGGAAAGCAGCTGAATCTTCCTGGGCCGCAGCCGAAGACCACATGGTAGACCTCGAGCAAGAGATCCGCGACGAATGCTATCTCGAGATGGAAGCTGCCGTCGAGCAAGAACGCCGAAGATGGCAGACGGCCCTAGACAACGAACAAGACAACCAGCAAGCACACATCGACTCCAAGATCGACGTCGTCATCCGAGCGACCAAGGCACAGATGAAGCAAGAGATCAAGGTGTACGAAGACCCCGACCCAGAACTCCGCGACAGGGTCGACGAACTGGAGCGAGAAAACGAGATGCTGCGGGCCAGATTAGAGGCCAGTGAGCGCGAGACGATGCAGCGATCCGCGAGTCCGATCAAGAAGATGAGGATTCTGAAGAGCAAGAAGTGGCAAGATCCTGAAAGCACGTTGGGGGGATACGGCATCGACGATGAATGAGTGACGACGTTAATGGCTTCGTAATGAGGTTATGCACGGGTTGGCGTTCTGGATTAATATGGCTGTTTTAGGCCCGGTTCTTGCTTAGCTATACTTCTCGAGATACCACGCTTTCTGTTTAATTTTGCTGGATAATACAAAGGACCTTCTTTCACCTGAACTATTCAATTGCAGCTTGACTGACCATAACGCTAACTTGTATTACTGTATGCATGCTTCTCGAGCTTCACTTTCGCTGCGTCAAGAGGTCCCTTAGTGAAGGTTGCTCTTTGCCCTTGGTGAAAGCGACCAAGCGCTCCACGTCCTCGCTATCCATATCCGATAGCTCATCATCACCGGCATCCTTAGCAGAGGCATCTACAGCAGCATCCTAAACTACTTTCTGTCCATCTCCCATGCCATCCAGTGTGCCATCAGCGCCCAGCCCTGTCCCGTCCCCCTGGTAACTATGGCTGAACACCTCAAAGTTGTCGTCGACAAGCCAATTGAGATCTTCACTTTCTGGGCGTAGCGTTCGTGCGAGACCGTTGCCGGCTTTGGGGTAATGTGCGGGTGGGTCGGTGTCGTAGCCGTCGTCTTCTTCGTACTGGTTGCCTGCCAGATCTATCGTTGTGCGCGGCTGGTGGCTGCTCTCGCCGAGAAGTTGTGCTTCTGCAGCATCCATCTCGGAGTGCGAATGTGATGAGAACTGCGGTGTATGACTCGTTGTTGTGTGGCCGTTTGGAGTTGAGGATATTTGTCCGAGATTAAAGGATGGTGGGGGTTGGTAGTTGGTGTAGTGTTGGGTGGATAAGGGCTGTTGTTGCGGCGTTTCTGACTTGATGGCTGAGGTCTCGGGTACAAGGCTCTTTACGTTCGGAGGGAATATGGGTAGTTCTGGATGTCGGATCGTAGCAGTCAGGAGGAGGCCAACTAGCTGATTTTGTGGGAGGGTATTGAAGTATGCGCGTTTCTGCAGAAGTTAGTATACCAAGTCCTGGCAAAGATGCCCGTTTTGAGCGATCGCGTGGACCTACCTCATCTATAGTCAGATCCTCCGCAGCGATCAGATCCTGTGCGCCGTCTACGACAGACTGCTTGGCCCGTATACATGGTCCACACAGCCACTCCTTCTCCAGCACTGTGACGACCTCATTGTCGATGGGCGGGTTATGGCAGTACTGGTGATACGCGGTACTACACGCATCACAAAATACTATCCGGTTGTTTGACGGGTCGGTCTCTCTGTGACAGGTCTTGCACTTCGCAGCAAGTAGCGTCTTGGTGGACTTCCTCCGCTTCACCCCCTTGGCCGGCTCTGGAATGACGGGTACAAATGTGACGGGCTTGTTGACGCTTCGGCCGGACTTGGTTTGTGTGGGTAGTGGGGTGTACGAGTCTGAGACGTCCGAGTCGTCGTTGTCGTTCTACATCATGTCAGCACACAGTCGCAGAGCACTCCACAGCGACTGACATTGCTCTCCTCGTCGCTATCAGATCGCTTCCGCTTGCCGCCTCTACCTCCACGTCCTCCGCGACCGCGACCGCGTCCCCTTCCTCGCCCTCTACCAGAGCCGCGACCAGATGAAGGGCCCGACGGTGATGCGCCGACTTCCGTCTTCAGTCCACTTGGTGTGCTAACTCGTCCCCCTCTTCCTCTACGCCCCGTACTCGCTGCTGGCGGGGGCGTCGGCAGTTTGTCGCTAGTCACGTAACTCTGCAAGATCTCTGCCCGCTTCGCCTCAAAGGCAGCACTGCCGGCGGCATGGCCGTTCTTCCCTTGGATGCGTTCGAGAATCGCTGCCGTAGATGCCGAGTATTGGCCGAAGTTGGGGCTTCCAGCAGCGCCGCTGGTCGTAGGGAAGGTAGACATTTGCGACGACCATGCAGTGGGTGCTGCCGACTGCGGTTCTGCATGTGGATGCGGAGGTGCGGACATAGTGGCTGCGCCGCCGATCGCAGTTGGCGCGCCATTGCCAGCGCTAGATTCGTCGTTCGGTGGGTTGGGCGGGTTCATCCTGCTCTAGCTAGTCCCGCGACTGTAGCTACGTAGCTAAGAATGACGCGATTATGTTTGTGGAGCAAGTAGATGGCATGCTGCAGGTTGACAATCAATTCGTGAGAGGCCGCGGTTCTGGCCTAGCTTGACGCTAGCGCGAGTAAGAAAGCGCATTGCATCACTGGTCGCTGTTGCTTCTACACCATCTGAGCATCCATCTATTCCTAGGTAAACATGATATTTGCCTTCTTGATTTGCGCCGGATCCTAACATGACTCTATCTTGATGTTCGACTATACAACAGTCATCATCTCCCCTCTTTCAGTCTCGGACTATGCCCTAGAAGCCTCGTACGATATATCCCTCCTAGACGCCGTCTCGCCCGGCGTCATCATCTCAATTTCCGACTCCGATTTACCGGCCTTGACATACTTCTGCTTGCCCATGGTATTGCCTAGCGCAGGGAAGCACAGTCCCGGGTGGAATACTGTTTGCGCCGCCACCGTAATCGCAATCATCACGCCCTCTAGTATGATGAACTCAGTCTCGTTACGCATGAGTTCACCTCCCCAGCCTCCGAGCAGTTCAGGAATGCGATACACGCATCGAACGAATATAGCGGTGTATGCGACTACAACGGCACCGCAGAAGAATCGGAAGCGTCGGTTTGACCAGAGCCTGAGCGCCGAAGCAGAGAGCTGATCGCGACGGTGGTAGGTGCGGATACTGTACTCCAGTACGAGGAGACCAAATATCACCAGTACTATTCGGTTGTCAGCTAATTTTCATGGTAAAGCATGCGAGTTCGAACGTACCAACGACCTGCCAGATAATACCCGCAATCATGAGGTCCGTCCCGACGTCTCCAATGCTCTCGCCCGGGTCTGCCGTGGCCGCCAGCGCGCCACCCGCACTCTGCATAACCAACGAAGAGATGTCGCAAGCGATGAAGATATACGTGTACCAATTCGGTCGGACTCTGCTCCATTCCTCGCCAAACTGGATGACTACATGCTTAAGTGTCAAATAGATACCAGCAGCCAAGAAGGCAGGCGCAAAGATGACTGCCTCAACTGTTAGCAACAGTTTCTTCCCAAGCCAAAAGGCACATTTGCTTACGCATGACAATCTGAATAATGAATCCAGTATTGTCCCAGGGATTCCTATTGAGCATAATTCTGCCAATGTACCCAAGGCATTCAGCCAAACAGCCCAGTCCAACGCCGATCATATAAGTCCATGTCTTGTGGCGGATACCAAAGTAAAGCTGAGCGATGAGGGCGAGCCCGAAGAAACCCGCAAAAAAAGTGTTGGCTGCGAGGTTTGGTGTATAACCATAAATCGTAGCATCAACTGGACACTCAGGCGAGACATCAATGCAGAGTTCGGTGTCGCCCATTGTTATCGTTTTGGTATGTAGAAGTCGATGTAAAAGTAGGCTTGTCTTGTCGAATAGCTGGAGCGTTCAAGAAAGAGTTTAAGATGAGCATGCCTTGAATGACACATTCATCTACTCATATATGTACTACTCGAGATGCACACACAATCAAGGTGGCTTGCACTGCCATTATCATACTCATCCATCATCGCCTGTTTCTGTACGCACTGCTTGCAATTCTAAATCAGGAGTCGCATGTCGAGTCGCGTATGCCCAATATGGACCATCTTGCGACGCGGGGCGTATGTCGCAGACATCCCTGCTCCACTTTTCGGAGGGTTATGGCTTGGGGCTTCGTCTCTGCCTATGGAAATGATGGCTGAGCTGAACTCGCACGTTTGCCTTAGGGTAGTCGGGAGGCCTAACGGGCCGTGGCGCAGGCGAAGCAACCTTCGTCCGTCTCAGGTCAGCTTACGTTGATCAACTTTCCGCTCTATAGCCAAGGCTGAGGCTTGACAAGGTTCTAAATCCTTATAGGGCGTCAGGCGAGACATCCAACGCGTCCTTCGTATAAGATCACAGTAACGCGTGTGCGTCGGTGTAGGCGACCAAATGGCTTTCACTCTAAGATGACTCGCTGTTCTATGTGAGCATACGACAGACAGATTCACAAGGGACGAGAAATAATTGAATGGTTCCTTAATTCGGAGTGATTATGTGCAGTTATGTACGGTAGTCGCTATATACTACAGCTTGTGGCTGCTCATCGACCATATACATCATAGTTATGGGCGTTGATCAGCGCCATACCCTCTTTCCTGTATGTGTCCGGCTCCAAGTAACTGGTGACATTGGCGTCGAAGACCATGTCCATTGGGTTGGCGTTATCGTACGGAGCCCACATGGCCTCTGTTCCGTTGTAGTCGTACGTCTCCCTCCATGCATTGGGGTCAAGGTCGTGGATGAAGCTGACCCAGTTGCTGTTCATGAACCTGGAAAGATCGCGGTAGCTCTCTGTCTTGTTCTCGAACGGAGGAGCGGCAGCAGGCAGGTAGCCGACACCCTGTAGGTTGAGGAACACGAAAGAAACCTCCTGGAAATGTGTGACACCGACTGCGGCGGGAAGGCCAGCCGGGATGGCGTTGAAACGGTAGCAGTATGCAGAAACGTTGGCAGCAGCCCATGTCTCGCAGGTCAACCTGCGGTTGGCGATGAAGACCTGATCACCAAAGTAGGACGCTGAGCGGCGATACTCCGGTCCCCATTCAGGGCCCAGCGTGAGGTTGCCCAAGCTTTGAATCACGTTGACCGAAGGATCGTTAAGGTACGCTGCAAGTAGTTGCTCAGTCAGGTTAGCAGGGACTTCGTCTGCCATGATGAAGGTGCGAAGAACCTCGGTGGAGTTCACAGGCGCAGGGCTGAAGGCTGAGCCCTCATCCGAGTTGGCACCCGAAATGATTGGGACATGAACGAACTCGCCTGTGTTCAGCTGGAGCGAAGTGCGCTTCTGGATGAAGTCACCATCCAGACAAGGCATGAAATTCGTGATGTTGAAAGTCGGGGTTGTCGTGTTGAGTGCAGTGTTGAGCTGCTCTGCGGGCAGCTGGCGGAGGCATTCGAGTGGGCTGGTGGTGTTTGCACAATTTGTTCGGCGAGTGAGCTCGTTGTACATGTTGGCGTATCCTACTGCTGGGTCGGGAAGACGGCCGAAGTTAACAGGGTTACCACTCTGCAAGATAGCACCACGGAAGAGCTTGTCATCACGTCCACTGTAGGCTGTCAAGTGGAAGCCAACAGACGCTCCACCAGCGCTCTCGCCGTATATGGTAACTTTCTCTGGGTCACCTGTTTTCTGTCAATTCATGGGCTTCAAGTGTCCCAATAGAAAAACGTACCTCCAAAAGCTTCAATGTTCTCCTGTACCCATTGCAGTGCCAGGCGTTGATCCCTCAGGCCGAGATTGAGGTTGCCAGTGTCCCTGACTTCTTCACTTCCACTCAGGAAACCCCAGGCAGATAGTCGGTAGTTGATGGTAACACCAATGATGGGCTTTCCAATCTTCCGGGCGTTCTCCACGGTGAAGGACATGTTGTAGCGCTGATCGATACCTCCTCCTTGGAAGAAACCGCCTCCATGGATCCAGAATGCGACTGGAAGCTTGTCCTCTGCACTGCATCCTGCCGGGCGGATAACGTTCAGGTACAGGCAGTCTTCCGATATCTAACATAAGGAAACCAGGTCAGTGCATCCGAACTGGCTATCTAGTTTGTTCGAAACTTACCGGGTAGTTCCATTGATCAGACCCATATCCGTAGCACTGCAAAGTCTGTTAGCCATGTGTTATACGTCAGGCAAAGGTATGTACCTCAGTAGAGTACTGCGTCGCCGGCTTTGATTCATCCCAAGTAGCATTGAGGCTGACAGGGTTTCTGAAGCGAAGACTCCCAACGGGCGGTTGAGCATACGGAATACCCAAGAAGAAGTCCTGATCATATTCGGCAGAGTGTGTGCCGACATAGGTTCCGTTCTTCGTCTGAGCGGTGGGCGTAGCAGCTTCGGAAGCTGCTAGGCCGAGGAACAGCGCGGCCGCTAGAGAGTTGCGCAACATCTTGACAAGCGATGACAGATGGGATCAAGCCCAAGCAATCGGTAACCTCAGCCATGCTTTATAGTGACAAGCCTTAGCTCGCTGTCGCTCGGTGGCCTCGTCTCGGGGGATAAAGTTCGTGTCGTCCAGCGCGACTAGACATCTGCCGCTCCGTCCTTGAATCCGGGGTATGACGGTTTTGCACGCCAAAAATGAAAATGGTCCGAACCGAGGATGGAGTTTTGCGGGGATCATGACATCGTGACGCTCGTTGGTTTTCTCGGGAGGTGGAGAAGCACGCACGATCAGGTTTGCTATTGGACAGATGCGACCCGATGTTTACCCGCAGACCTCCAGATGCCTCTTAGTGTGGCAATCTGGGCGATGCTGTGGGGTGCAGGAAAGGCACACCCCAACGGCATTTCTGAGTCTGGGGCTCAGACTAACCCCGGTGTTTTGGCCCCCAGAAATCCTCTCCTTCCCACTTTGATCACGGAACACGATACACGGGATCGTTGAGATACTCTCATGGCATTGAGTGGAGACGCACGTACTAAATGCGCAGTAAGTACTGCTATGCATACACAAGACAAAAGGCCTACAAATGCCTTCGGCAATTCCATCGGAGACACTACGGCATTCTACCATCGGAACAGGCATCCGCTCCATGAGGCTCTTCTACCGACTCAGCTTTCTGTCCTATCGCCAAGGTTCCTTACTCGGTAGTATTGGTAATTGTGGTGCGCATCGCGATTCACACAGAATCGGCCTCACCCGAACTGTCTTAGTCCTTTCTCTTCATTTCGGGTTGCGAGAATTTTGTCGCCGCGACAACTCCATTCGGTCTGCCATCTGCGGTACTTGACCTAGGCAGGTATGCATGCGGCGATGTGATTGAGCTAGGCATCAATGGTTTTGGACAGCACACGCATACTAACAGGTGAGGGCTCCACCAGTCTAATCGTTCTGGGGCAGGGCCTGGAGTTACAACCGCGAATGCCTCCGCTCTGCAAGTGGCCGGTACTTCTTTCGAAGCGGCGTCCATCACAAAGAGGTTCCTCGAATCAAACTCCATTACATATGGAATCAGGCTGGGAAAAACTCGCCATTGATCGTGTGTAGCAAGGACGTGGGCGTGAAGTGATAGACTATCGTTTCGACTACGTGATATCATCTAGAATATACTATTATCCGCGCAAGTGAACGGTCCGTTCAAAGTGCTGTTGGGATCATTATAGATGTCAATAAGCGCCTTCAATGATGTGTACAGTCCTCCTATCATGAGGAACAACGTCACCATCATGATGCCGTAGTTGACAGCGGCTACGGCCTTCTTCCGTGGTGAACTCCATTGTGTCTTCCAGTTCAGATGTAGCCAGAAAATGCTCGTGAGCCCAAAGGTGAACCACGAGATGAAGATGGCGGACGAAATGTTGAGGATGGACGAGAATATGGGTATCGCGTTGGAGATGACGAAGGAGACGATCCAGAAGAGGGCACCGAGGCCGATCCAAAGGGACCAGGTGAAGGCGTTGTGTACGTTGACAGCCTCGGGCTTCATGTTACGCATGAGAGTGATGTACTATATTGACGTTAGCTTTGTCTTCTTTCTCGCGGGAGAAGAGATCGTACCATAAACTTGATGGCAGTAATACCGATTATCAGGCCAGTTCCCAGCACGGAAGGGATAAGAATGCCGTAGGCAATCTTAGCTGTCAACTCTGGCGCAGAACCAAGCGCAGGAGATGTAACTGCATCGCCTGCGAGGCCGTAGATGACACAGGCGACCACGATGTAAATTACGACCTCGAAGGACTTCTGCATAAAAAGAGCCGGGGCGAAGTCCTTGGATGGGTCTCGCATCTCGGCCATGACGCTTATGAAGCTTTGGTTTCCCGCGAAAGCAAAGGCAACATTGAGCAGAGCATTGACAGCCTCGACAAAGCTAGGCTTTCCGACCAGAACTATCTTGGCCTCGAAACCTGGCGGAGCTTGTGGTCCACCGACACCAAGCGCGATCATGACGATCAGAACTGCAGCTACGATGGAAATCGTGCAGACCCAGCTAGCTGCGGCTGCAAAAGAGAGCTTTCGTGGGATGCAGAGCAGCCAACAGAGAATATGAGGGAAAGCTAAGAAAGCCACCGTGCAGAGGGCATGCCGCGAAAGCGTGTTGAGTGCGACCGACAAAGTAATGTTTGCCGAAGCGCAGATAAGAACGAGGTTGAAAACGAAAGCGATTCCAAGGAAGCACTCGAATGGCTTGCCTCCGACGTACAACGCGCAGTCTACCAGATTGGTGACCATGGGATATTTCCTGTAGAACTGAAGAAGGATGTAACCGCAATAGGTCGTCAGACCACCGAATCCGAGGATTGCGATAATTCCGGGGATCAGACCGAGCGTCTTCAAAGCGGAGGGCAAGCTGAGGATTCCGATTCCGACTTCGATGGTGATCAGGATCACACACGCTCGCCATCGGCCCAGTGTACGGTAATTCTCTCCAGGAGCATTGGGATACTCGGTCGCTCCGGCAAATCCATCGCCTGTCCATCCCGTCGTTATGTCGGTGTTGTGTCCGTATGCCTCCATATCGTCTTTATCCGACGCGGTCGTGTGAGAAGCAACATCGCCGTTGGAAGGCGCTTGGGGCTCTTTCTTGAGGAAGGCTTTTAGACCCATGGTTGAGGTTTGACCGTAACAACGTGTTACAGGGTCTCAAAATGCAATGAACGAAATATAGCTCGGTAGCGAGGAGCGGCGACGCTGGGTCTTTTGAATTTCCTCGCCTCCTGTATCGGACCTCTGGGTCATCATCCTAAGACGTAACGTGTGCTAGTGGCCGAGCAGATCCTGGGTGATCGCCTCCCGGCGACTAATGCACATATTGACTTGATTTCTGGGTAGCATGACGCACCTCCAATGGATCCGCTGTCAAGCTTGCCATAGCGGAATGTAGTCTGTGGGGGAATGAACACGAGGAGGCTACTTGCGGCATAGGCATCAGAAAACATCCTCGCTGCGTAGTGCCAGTGCAGAAAGGGTCCTGAACTTTGATGAGAAGTGTGGGTCATCGTGAGTAATAGTTTGCGCTGAGACGTGACCGTGTCGTCGCGAGCTCCACATATCACGTAAAAGTCTTCGAGAAATTCTTCGTGCCGGGATTGGCCGCTTGGCAACGTCCTGGGGCCACCCGAAAAACGGTGCTAGGTGTGACGTATTTGCTGAGCATGCTAGATGTCTGTCATCAAAGAGTTCGTCGGAGTAGTGTGAGAGATGCAGTCGACAAGGTGATGCCGTGGTCAGCGGGAGGGAGGTGGGACCAAAGCGGGCGCTAGAGGAGACTAGGCTGGTGCTCCCTCCAAGGCTGCATATGAGGCGGCACGAGGCACGCGACAAAGCACGCAGTCGTGATGCTTTCCGTTGCACGGAATTCGATACTTTCAGAACGTGTAGTTATCGTAGCGGATTCGATGGATTAGCCTCCCTTCTGTCTCATCAATGTTAACACGACACTTACGAATTCTTGTCCGTTGAACTCAGTGGCTGGAAGCTACGATCATTCGCAAGCGCACACATCTGCGTTCACCCCGGAACGCATGACGGGACAGCTCCGAGGGTTGCGAAATGATTTTAGGAGACTGTATGCAAACTTCTTATCGCGAGAAGATAGCGTATCGAGGCGGTAGCACTACATCTAAGCTGGTGGTGTTGCAAAAAGGTACGGCCGGGCCTTGATTGGCTCAAATGCAGGGCAAGAGTTAGCTCGTCCTTGGCCGTCCTGGGCTTGAAGGTGGATTCGATGTCTGGACTTTCCTCGTTGTGCGTGGTACCCGGTCCGTGGAACACCTGGAGACAACACTTCGGGAGACGATGCAAAACTGGGCAAGCGATTGTCATAGCAAAGATGACGTTCGACGGATGATCAGTTGATGGCACCCGAACCAAATGAGCCGCGGAAACGGCCATTGACACTAAGTCGCTTCCAAGTTTAGCGTTTGACTATTGCCACTGCGCCTTGTGGGGCTCACCGGGGAATAGAACAACAAGGTTCCCCAATGTCGCTCCAGCGGCATCTTTGCGGGAAAATCAGCGGGTATGTGAAAGTTGAGTAGACATCGAGATGGACAACCGCGAGTGAGAAGGTCTTGTGTTGAGCAGGCCGATGAGTGTAGATAGAAAAGCAGAGAAATATGCTCGCCAAGGACTGCCGATCGTCCCGTTCTAGTGCACCCGCTGGTTGGACGGCAGGTGGCACCGACCCAGGTGCCAGAACTTTCCCTCTTCTACTCTCTGCGTCCTTGTACCACACACCGCCATCGCACAACCTTTGTTCCCGGCCATCGTGCGTTTTTGTTTGTTACTGGGTTATTCAAGGCCAAACGCAGAGAAAGCTCTACTCACATAGCAAGCCACCCCCGAGCTAGACGACGACTGCGTGTTGGCGAAGCCGTAAGAACCAAATCAGGTTGCAGAATGTCATTTCTTACCAAGAACCGAAGAACAAGCCCTCAAGATGCCCCCGAAGCCACCCAAGACAAATTTCCCGCCGCTCAGCTCGGCCTCCTAGGTATGGTTTTCCCATGCCACCGACACTAGTTGTTGTTCGCCCGAGCCTCGCACTGACAACACACTCCAGCGCTGGTTCGAGTCGCAGAGCCAATTGCCCTTACTTCGATACTCCCATACGCCTGGAAACTCGTCACCAACTTCCAAGTTGGGTCCGAAACGAGCGCACCGTTCTTTGCCGGCCTGCTCATCTCTGCCTTCTCGCTCGCCGAGGCATGTTCAGGCATGTATTGGGGCTCAGTCTCCGACCGTATAGGTAGAAAACCCGTCGTCATACTTGGATGTCTTGGGACAATGTCCTCTTTGCTACTTGTTGGCTTAGCTCCAAACTTTTGGGTCGCGCTCCTTGGACGAATCATCGGCGGCGCACTCAATGGCAACATTGGCGTCATCCAGACCATGGTTGGAGAGTTGGTCAAGCGACCAGAGCATGAACGTAAGTGACCACAATTACTTCTGTCAGGCGTTGCTAACTAGAAACAGCAAAGGCGTACGCAGTCATGCCATTCGTCTGGAGCATTGGTACCATCATTGGCCGTAAGACAAGATCAATCCATCGACTCCTGCTTGTTTATACTAATTACAACAGCGTCTATTGGTGGATACTTTGCTGAACCTGCTCGTAACTTCCCATCTGTCTTCAGCCCCACAGGTCTTTTTGCGAAGTTCCCTTACCTACTTCCAAATATCATCTGCGCTTCCCTACTTCTGCTCTCCATCTTCATGGCGTACTTCCTTCTAGAGGAGACTCACCCGGACAAGCAGCCACGAGGCTACTTCGAACAATACGATGCGGCTGTCGCAGAGACACCTCTTCTGCCAGCTCAAGGCGCGACGGCCGATGCGTCCGCAAACTTGACCGCGGAATCTTATGGCACCTTCAACGCCGTGGAAGTCGAACACGACGAGATCTGGCGGGTGCGCTCCAACGGCGACTGGGTAGAATCTCCGACGAGCGAGAAGGTCTTCACACGTCCAGTCATCATGTTCGTCGTCGCCCTAGGTATCTTCACGTACCATTCCGTAAGTCTCGTAGTCCATCACAACGAACGAACAGACGGCTAATTATATACTAGATGACATACGATCACTTACTCCCAATCTTCCTCCAAGACAAACGCGCCGACGATGATATGAACGCGCTCGACCTTTCGCCTTCGTCATTGGGAGGTGGACTTGGCATACCCATCCAGAATGTGGGCATTATTCTTTCCCTCAACGGCATCATCCAGCTCGTGATCCAGGGTTTCGTCTTCCCTCTACTGGCGGATTGCTTTGGCGTATGGCGTCTGCTTCTCATGGTCACACTGGCACATCCGATCGCATACTTTATTGTTCCTTTCTTACAGCTTCTTCCTGAGAACTTGGTCTATCCTGGTCTGTTCGCTTGCTTGACCGTACGGAACTTGACGTCGATTCTCGCCTTCCCCCTCCTTCTGATCATGATCAAAGAAGCTACGCCCGATAGATCGCATCTTGGAAGAATCAACGGGTTGGCTGCATCTACCGGTGCTGCCTGCCGCACAGTAGCAAGTCCCATCGCCGGTTTGCTCTACGGCCTCTCTCTCGAGCTTCACTTCACGCCTTTAGCTTGGTGGGGTTCCGCTCTGGTTGCAATTTGCGGAGCTCTTCAGGTGCCCTTTCTCAATCGCGCAGCGCATGAGTGTCACGCTCGAGTGCGTAACGTGGCTAGCGACTATCTGACCAAGGAGCGTCGTCGGAGCGAAGTGGTTCGCATTGTAGTAGAAGATCAAGAGTAATCGGTGCAGCAGGTCTCGCGCATGATAAGCATCAGTTTGGTTATAGACGAGCAGTTGGCATGGCGTTTTTGTTTGTTCGTTTTTCCATATCGACTTGCTTGTCAAAAGCGAGCTTGATCCTCGGCGTCTTGGGTACAACGGCAACGATACCAGAATACAAGGCATTGGCGTTTAGCATAGGTCTATTGGCGTTTACTGTATTCACATTGGCATAGATCACAGTTACCATTTACATGATTGGCAACAAGAACAATACGACACATTTTCCACAGGCCCAAGTCACAGTAACTGCCGTTGTCGAGTGTGCAGCTGAGAGCACTGGGGTAGAACATAGCATAAAGTCAGTCGTTCATGCGAGGTCCTCCATCACGGATGAATTCTTGAAACGGCTGGGATGCCATGGACACGGGAAGTACGAGAATAGCAACGTGTCAGGGCTCTCCGAAAGGGCAACCCGACAATACCCCGAGGTAGTGAGATGTAATCGAAACAGCCCTTCAGCTAAGGATGGAGTATTGTTGCCATCTACTGTGCTACTTCACTATAATCTGAAAGCCTCGGATAAACCCAAGTTCAACACATAGCCGAGTTCGCTTGTGCACTCGTGTCGTGACAGCTTGTAGCACGGTCCATCGCGAGTCGCGAACACAAGTGCCGTCATTCCCGCGCTCACGAAGCCATCGTCTGCGCCTGTGTTCCGAGCTGACACCGCCACTCCCGGCCGTTCACGACATCTTTTTGCCCTGTTCCACACGCTGCAAGGTACCCGTGCGCCATGTCTCTAAAGCTTGTTGTCTTATCCTTGCATGATGCGCAATGTCTGAGAGGCAGGCAACCGCAACCTTCATTTAGAAGTCAGATCAGCTTTTCGATAGTGCACAGTATTGATTTGCAGAGGGATGTTGAGTTGTCTGCGGCCGATGAATCGCGCATTTCCATCCATGGGCTCGCTTGCCCGCCCAACTCGACCAGAAGTACCTGAGGTGTTAACACGACGAGCCGATGGCTTTCCCACGGCACTTCCAAGCTCTCGTTCATGCCACGCTCCTTCCAATAAAGCAACCAAGCCTTTGAGACACGACCTTCCGATGGGCCTAGGATGTATGTCACTCGAAGCTTGTTGTTCCTGACGCTCGTTGGCCGCAGCGATGGCGGAACACCCATGAAACACGCTCGTGCATATTCCTCAGAACGACAGCGTCATGGCTATAGTTGGTCGGCGGCTCCGCCCAAAAAGGAAATACAGGCAACGGAGATCGACTTGGCTAGGCGATACGGCTCTGGACGGATGCAGGAGAATGAACGGAGTGGAGACGATGCAGGAGGTGGGCAAGAATGGAACCCTCCAGATGCCCGTATGTAAGACATTGGCGCATTCGAAGTATCGCTACTGAAGGTGATCCGAAAGGCAACAGAGCTGGGTGCGATGACCTGTCGACAGCCTGCGGCTCTGCGTTTCTACCCGTACGACTGACACTGGACCCCGACCAGTCGTTGGCCTGTCGCACAATATACTTGACGCTCTTGGCTTGCCAAAATACACACTGCCAACGCCATTGGCTCGTACCTGCATGATAGTCTACTCCGGTGGGCTATTTAGGGCGTTTCGGAAAGCGCCCCTGTTCGCTTACGATGTGCTCACGCCAAAGCCATCTGACTGGGATCCACCATCTTTAGCCAGGTCATCTTGTAACCGACGACCCTACTGCCGAGTGGGCCTGCAGAGCGCGCGACAACGACCGACATGGAACCTCCTTGGGCGACTCGTTCTGATCGTGGCTGAGCATGCGAGTCGGAGGCCCTCGGCGGACCAATCCTTTAGAAATGTTTCGAGACGGCTTGTTTCGAACGAGCGCTGGTGGTAGAAGTATATCTTGACCCTTCGTCCTTCCCCTCAGTGCATCTACACACGCTTTGTTTTCTAATCTCAGCATTGCATTTGCTGCTACTTTCGCTTCCCAAGACGAACATAGTCGCACTCTTTTTGACTTTGTTCTCTTGTTAGACCGTCATTCGTTAAGGTCCAACTACAACATACATTGATATTCGCTTTACTACCTAAATTCGATTTCGACGTTCATATATCACCATGAAGTCTACCTACGCTCTCTTGGTCACTGGCCTCGCCGCTCAACAAGCCGCGGCCACCTGGAACTTCTTCGACAACTTCGGCACTCCCGACTATAGCAACAACGTCTGCGACGATAAGCAGAAGGGCGGCTTCAACTGGGCCGATCTCATCGATGGCCAGGATGTCGGCAACTATGGAGACTTCGACTTCTCTGGGGGCTGGAAATGCTCAAACTCCTTCGGCAAGCGGGACTCTCTGAGCAAGCGAACCTTTGGAAACAAGTGCATCAAGAACACCATCCAGAAGAACAAGCCCGCTGCATTTGGCTGTGCCCAGCGCGGTTTCTCCATTACTCACATGGACGTCTCGGCTGAGTTCGACGCTGAGCTCGAGCTCCACTACAAGATGGTAGACGGATCCATCTGCAAGCAACACAGCAGCTGCTCGGCTGGTGGATCAACACTGCAGAACACCCAGTGTGGTGGCGCAAAGTCCGTCGAGGTCTACCTTGGATCTCACTACAAGGGTGACAAGGAGTCTTGCGAGATCGGTTTCCACAACATCGGCTTCGACTGTGACGCTGAGAAACCATACACTCCTCCTTCGCCCCCTTCGCCGCCCCCTCCACCTGAGGTCCCCGCCTCAAGCGAGGTTCAGTCTTCCACCATCGCCATCGAGTCGTCGACTGCCCCAGCCTCCAGCGCTGTTTCTTCCGCTGTTGAGACTACGGCTTACTCTGCCATCGAGACTACCGTCGTCTCATCTGCTGTTGAGACCCCTGCTTCTTCATCCGCTGTCGAGACTCCCGCCACTTCGGCCAACGAGTGTGGACAGTACGGTGGAGAGGGATGCCCACCCGCCGAGACCCCTGCCTCTTCAGCTGCTCCCTACACCAACAGCTCCATGCCCGCCTACACTCCTCCAGCTTCCTCCGCCGTGGAGATCACCAGCTACCCTGCGTCGGTTCCTTCCATCAGCACCGCTACCCCCCAACCGGAGTCTTCCACTGTTGTTGTGCCACCCACATCTGAGAGCTCTGCTGCTGCTGGCTGCGGATACGGAGAGTCTTGCGAGCAGTCATCCACTGTTGTAGCCTCTTCCGTTGTTGTCTCTTCTGCCGTTGTTTCGTCTGCCGTTGTCACATCTGCTGTCCCTGCTACCAGCTCAGCCGCTCCTCAGCCTTCCAGCCCCAGCTACCCTCCCGTCGACATCACCGACTCGGTTCCCAAGTGCATGAACTCGTGGCTCCAGATCTCTGCCCCAGACTGCAAGGACAACACCGACTCCAGCTGCTACTGCCTCAAGCCTGAGTTCACCAAGAATGTTATCGACTGTATCTCTGCCCGCTGCGGTAGTGACGACGAAATTAGTAAGGGTCTGCAATACTTCATCGGTATCTGTGCCCAGCATGTCCCCGAAAACCCTTCCATTGTCGGAGACTGCCCTTCGTACATTCCTTTGAACCCTACTCCTGCTGCTCCTTCTGCTCCTCCCGCTCCCCCTGCTGGTGGTGAGAGCTCCGCCGCTCCCTCTGCCCCTGCTTCCAGCGCGTACGGCCCTGGTTACCCTGATGAGACTCCCGCTGCTAGCACCACCACTGCTGCCGGCGAGACTCCTGCCATCACTACCGCTGTTTCTTCTGTCACCATGACTGAGGTCGTTGGCACTACCACTGCTGCTGGCGAGACCCCTGCTGAAGAGACACCTTGCACTACCATCACATTCGGCACAACTACCCTCACCGTCCCTCAAGTTCACTTCACCACTCAGCCCGCCTCTGCTGGCGCCAACCCAACTGAGCCCGTTGCTCTTGTGCCCGGCACTGCTGAGCCTCCTCAAACCCCAGCTGCCACCACACCTGCCGGTGGTGCGCCATACCCCATCCCCTCTACCATGGGAACCGCCACTGTCCCGATGGGCACTGCCACGGGTACTGGTGCCGTCCGTCCCTCTTCGCCAGCCGAGTTCACTGGCGCCGCCTCGCCCTTCAACGTCGTGCCCAAGGGTGCTCTGTTCGGTGCGGCTCTTGCCTTGTTCGCATTGTAGACGCTATACATTTTAATGTAGTGCAGCTTTTCTTTTCTATGTCTTCACTGTTTGTATTTAGCGGTTGGTGCGAAACATGATACACAGTCCGCATCTGAAGAAGCGATGGTGTAATACATGGGTTTTCCTTGGAACCATAGAGTATATAGACAAGTATACATATGTGATTTAAAATCCGTAGCCCATATCGTGATTGTGTTTGTTTGCGCAACGTGTACCAAGAGATGCGCGTACAAACCAAGTCTTATTAGACACCAATTTGTGGACCACGGGATAGCTCTCTAGGCTAAGGTAGCCCCAGACTAAGAAATGTCGTTCGCATGTGAGAAGATTGGGGTACATGGCCAAACTGCCGAGGTCCGTCAAGAGCGGCTCCTGTGCGCAACCTCCAGGGATCGTCATCAATGCTAGCTTCCCCAGACTCCGCGTGTGCCGTCTAATGACAATAACAACAGCCCCTCAAACTATGAGCCCGAACACATTCGCAGACGCCCACCATGTCGTCTGGCGCATCGCAGCCCACGCCGGGCCCCGCTAAATCGCAACCAATCGACCCGATACTGCGCAATGCGCTCCGCTACACCATCTCGGCAAAGGAGTACCAGCTGCTGCACCAATACCTCCTTTCGCGCGCCCCAGTCGTCAAGAAGCGCACCATAACCCCGAAGCGATATGACGCCATTGTCAAGGGCCCGGATGATTACAATGTAGCCGCCTTCCGCGCGGCACTGCGATTAGGCATCGTGACCTTCTCGGGGCTGAAGGCATGGGAAGTAGTCAAGACCAGGCTTCTGTCGCGGGGGACAGCGAATAGGTGGGCATACGTCTGGTCGCGTTTAATCGATGCGCATTAACAATCCCTTAGGAACCAACCCAGAACCTCCGTCTTTAAGTCACCCAACGTCCGCCTCAGCAGCTCCCTCGCCCTCATACTCCTTTTCCACCGCCTCCTCCGGCGCATCTTCGTGCGCATCCGCGAGAGCCTACTCAGCCATGAAGGCAAGTCGTTCCGGCGGCGGAACCCACGCATAGCACGTTCCTTGACATCCAAGCTGGCACCGGCCATCGGATCCAGCTTAGCAGGCTTCTTCCTCGCCGTGTACCCAGGGGATCAGCTGCGCGTCACAATCGCCATCTACATTATGACAAGGGCTCTGGAGTTTGGCTACAACTACCTGGAGGAGCTGGGGTACATGAAGAACAGGCCAAGTTGGTTTGGTTCCTGGATGATCATGCCAGTCGCCTGTGGGCAGCTGCTCCACGCATTCGTCTTCGACCGCGACTGTTTCCCCTCTGGATTCGGAGACCATATCTTGAAGAACTCGCCAGAGTATATACAGAAGCGCCCTGAAGACTATCCCAGCACCGCACCCTGGCCAGGCACATTTGACATAGTGGACAACCTGGCAGAGATCTCGCGACAGCGCTGGCCACCCTTCGTATCGCCCATCCTCTTTCCTAACACTGAGACGCTACCAAAGCGATTGACGTCCATCTCTCCGATAACCTCTCCCGCACATCCAGCCATCAAGTCCTTGTCATGCGCCTTACTCCACCCGCAAGACCCGTCTTGTCTACGCACCTACGTCCAATACTGGATCCAAGCCTTCCCCAAAATCGCCCGCTTCTTCACGCTCTTCTTCACTGCCATGAGCATCACGAAATACAAAGCCTTCCTCTCCGCTCCCATTGCCTCATTGAACAGTCTGGCCAAGCGCATACTGCGCATGTCGCTCTTCCTCTCCGGCGCCATAGGAACGAGCTGGGGCTCCATCTGTCTCTTCCAGAACATACTTCCCCGGGCTTTCTTGTCAACGCAACGCTGGTTCCTGGGTGGTTTCATAGGCGGACTCTGGGCCTTCTTGGAGAGGAAAGGTGGAAGGAGCAATTTCTTGTATACGGCGAGGATGTCGATCGATTCCTTGTGGAAGGTGGGTGTGAAGAGGGGGTGGTGGAAGGGTTTCAAGAATGGGGATGTGCTGCTTTTTGTGGTCAGTTTGGCGACGGTTAATGCTCTGTACGAGGTATCGCCCAGATCGGTCAATAGCGGCGTTGCGAGGAAGGGCTTGGGTGTACTGAGGGGTGAGGGCTGGGTTGACAGGGCGGTGGTGCCGAGAGAAGATGAAGGCAAAGAAGACTAATGATATCCAGCTGTTTACGCATACAGCTCTTATCTTATGAGCATGATGGCAATGTCTTTTGAATTTGCCAGTACATATACAGCATGTTAGTTTAATAAGAAATCATCGATTGTCTTGACTACATCGCTCTCTAAAAGATTGAACAGTTTTGAGTGGGGGTATAACAAGGCCTAATAAACACGCACGCTGAGTCGCTTCTTCCGTCTCCTACCATTACCATCTTCCCCTCTCCATACCACCAGTTCATGCAGCTTGTACCATCACTCCATCTTCATACCCTCAGCGCACTCAGCCAACTCCCCCCTCTCACCACCATAGCTCTTTGGAACACCCTTGCCCAGCTCAGCAGCAAGCTGATTACCATAACTCAGAACCACAAACTTCTTGCTCGTCTCCTTGGCCACAACCAACTTCATCGCATTGAACAGCCAGCCCATGACCACAGGTACATTGACAAAGAACTTCCTGCTCAACGTCTCAGGGTAGTGGCGTCCTAGTATCTCGATAGTCTTGTTGGTCGCGGTCTTGACGAGGGGGTCACGGCGGAGGAAGGAGACTTGGAGGTAGTCGTGGATTTGGAACCCTTGGTATGGGTCGGGGCCTTCGCCAAAGTTGGGGATGGGTGTTGTGGCGGCGGGCAGGTTGAGCGCTTGGACGGACTTTTCCATGAGGCCTACGCGCCAGCGGAGGAAGCTTTGGGGTTCTGTTAGCATGGTCTTGTTTATTGTATGAGGCTGGGAATGGGGGAAGCATACCCATCCAGATCGCCAAAGGTAGCCTTGTTGTCCTTGACAGCTCCGTAGATGTTGAAGGTAACGATATCCTTCTTGTTGGGGCTCTCGGGTACACCCTCAACCTCGAGCACGTAGCCTAATCCATCGAACTTGTTCTTCGCGAATGTCTCTCCTGCTGCCTTGATTGGATCAAACTCCTTCCTCCACTTCAGCGTGTCAAGCAGCTGTGACTTGGCTTTGTCCAAATCATTCTGGTTGGCCCGGAGGAACTTTTGTAGGATGAGCTTGGTATGGAAAGGCTTCGACTTGCTCAGCTCGATGCCGTAGACTTCGTTATGTTGGGCCTCAGCGGTGAGAGCCTCGAAAGCGTCGTAGAACTTCGTGAGCGGGTGGTCGGGTGCGGTCTCGGGCCAGATGGGGCCCTGGGTGGGTGTTACGGTACTGGGCTCGGGTTTGGCGGAGCTGGATGCGGGTTCGGGAGCGGCTGCAGGAGCTGGGGCAGTAGCTTCAGGTGTGACTTCTGTCGGCTTTGCTTCCTCTTTGTTCTCGTCGACCGAGAGATCTGCTACCGCTGCGGTTGCGCCGTCGACGGCATCTCCATCGTCCTTCTTGTCGGCAGAGTCGGCTACAGGATTAGGCTCGGGCTGCTTCTCCGGGCCTGCTCCACTGAAGAGACCGGCGCCTTCCGTGGGTGCTGTGCTTACGTCTTCGGGCTTCGCTGCCATCTTGATGTGCGTTACGAGTGCGTGTTAACTGTGCTGTCAACGTTGGGTTGGGGAATTGTTTCAAGTGTCCGGAGATCATTCGAGATCGTTCCCCAAACTCCGGAACCGCTGCGCGTCCCCAGTCCTGGTATCAGCTTGGACAAGGAAGAGACCTCTAAATTCCTTTTGCACTCTACATGAGGATAAAGTAACCAGATGAATTTATGCAGCATTGTCGCAGGTGTCCACATTGTCTGCTAGCATGTTTCATTCTACAATCTCAGTGCATGTATGGCATACGGAAATCTCACGTCTTTAGTGTAGCATGTGCATGCGCAGATACGAGGTTCGCAGTGGTGAAGCAGTCATGTTTAACAAGAATGAATGAATATATATAGCCATCTACGTGTCGACGAACGTCTATCGACCGAACAAGCTGGTTTCCAGTCATGTCAAGATGTCTCGACTTCATCCATCGTGCGTTGACGCCACTTGTTCGGTCGAAAGAGGAGCGCAGTTGCCATAGATCGTATCGACATTGAGTAATCTGCGATTGACAGTTAGCATAGAGCGAAGACTATGGTTCTGAACAAAGATGCAGGTGAGAGAGCAATCAGCCGAAAGATGAAAAGTCTCGAATGTTTTTTCAATCAGTGAGGCGAACCCCGTCTGAGTTAGCATGAATTGGTGTTCATCATTGCAAAGGGAAAGAAGAGAGAATGGGTTATTCACCTTTTCAATGAGAGCTGGTAGCTGTATCAAGTGAGCTTTCAATCTAGTGCATACCTAGAGCGATGTCAGTAACAGTTCCACGAGAAGACGTTTTGACAAAGGCTCGAGGGTGGAAAGATATTCAGGTAATCGAACTAGTTTATTCCCCACGAAGTGGTCGGTATTTGATAATACATTTGTTGCTCATCATCTAAGGATGGGTGCTTTGGGTATGGGGGTGTAGTCTAACCTTTCAAACTCTATCGCAGCCCACAAAAGCCTTGCCGTTTCGACCATATCATGTTGAGGTCTGCTATCGCTTGTAACCAATGGACGTAGAGGATATGCGATTAACGGAAGGCTTCGTGGAGCTGCGGACCGCACGTCGGCGGCAGCGCATCTAATGGCGCATCATGATCGCGAAGTCATACTGTGACTGAGAACAATGAGACCTTTATAATTTGTTAGCTGATGTCCTAAAAAAAACTTCTAGTAACAAATTGGTAGATGTTGCGAAAGATCAGTATTCTCGTTTGGCTTGAGTGGTCGGATCACCATAGAATGTATGATAGGGGCGACACAAGTGTTCATCATGATAGCAACAGGAAACAAAGAAAGAGCGGGTGTGTTGACTTACCAAAAGTTGGGCGCGTTGTTGGAGTGAGAGAGAGAAGCTGCAGGCTCAAGTTTTGTACGGGAACTTTTCGCGGCGGTGTTTCGTTTCGCCGGGCGGGTCATGGCCCGAGCTTTGATCCAAGCGGGTCAAGGTTCTCGTAGACGCGCTCGCTGGTTGTCCTTAGGCCGACACTTACGCGCTTCCACTCGATACCAGACCACCACCACTACTCTCCATTTCCACCGTCGCTCAACATGGTCGCCTCAACCACCGCGTCTTTCGAGAGTTTCGTCAAGCAGACCCGCGAGAAGAAGAAGAACGAAGCCCTCGCGCAACAGTTCCTCGGGGCTGGCAGCCGAGGCCGGAAAGCGAATGCACCAGGCGCCGGCGGCCGGGCGCGAGTTGAATCTGAAAAGCCATCGCTGCTCAGTCGGATAAACGGTGGTGCTGGCGTCCAGAAGCGATCAGCGAGCGCGAAGCCAGCCGGCAACCTCGACGGGAAATGGCAACACGATCTGCACAAGCTGAACAACCCCCGCGGTGCCGCCAACAGCAGGAACAACCTCGCTCGGACGGCGTCAGCATCCCAGGTCGAGCGCAACAGCAAAGCGTATACCAAATTTGCTCCCGTCCTTGGTCGTGCTGCGGCTACACGCAGCAATGACGCTGCACCGGGCATCAGCATTCGAGGTGCCGCGACGGGCGGTCCGTGTACGGTCATTGCTAGCAACTTTGCACCTGGAACAACGGCCGCTGATATCGAGGCCGTCATGACCCCGATTGGAGGAGAGACGCTGGGCTGCAGGCTCTTGTCTTCCAGCCCGACGGTCATGGTCGAGCTGCAGTTTGTGAGCAGGGAGGGCGCCGAGAATGTTATCGCGACGTTCAACAACCAGAAGGTCAGTGTTCCGGCGAGCTTCTTCTTCGCTGGACTAAAACTAACTCCATCAACAGGCTGATGGCAGACTCCTCTACGTCTACATGAAGGATGTTCCCGCGAGCACCCACGTCGCACGAGCACCGCCTGCACGCCTTACGCAGTCCATGGATGACATGGACATCGACACCGGTGCGGGCGCACGCGCGGGTAGCTTCCAAGATGGACGATACGGCTTCAACGACGCTAGTCGCAGAGAACCACCACGTGGACCCCGCCGACGATACTAGAGCTCAACGGCCGGCACACATCTTCTTCAATTTCCCCTGTACGATATACCCTTTTACAGACGATAGCAACGAGCAGACTGCATGCAGCCGGGTTTCAAGACTTACAACACTCGGAGCAGCCATGCAGTTTCCATATCCGATGGCATAAGCGGGGAGTTGGGTTATACACACAACATGCACCAACGATCTCCTCGGCAAGTGTCTTGTGGCCAGAATAAATTTCTAATTAATGATGGATATCATCCCCTTCATCGTCGTGTCCTTGACTACTACTACTTGTGATGTTTACTTGCTAGCCCATCCTTCAATGGCGGCATCGACCTCCTTCCTGTACCTCTGCTGGCCCTCACACTGCTCCAAGAACACCTTGTATTTGGCGTCCAATAGCTTCTTGACCGTCTTATCAGCCAGTGGCTTCACGGTCTTACCGGGCTTGCTCAGTCTGTCCATGATATCCCAGAGCGGCTCGCTGTTTCCGTCCTTGTCGGTACTGGCCGCCTTTGCACCCAACATAGCCGCGCCGTGCACTACAGCTGCGTGTACGTATCGTGGAATCAGGACCGGCATGTCGCACGCAGTGGCCATGAGCTGCATCAGCAGACTGTTCTGGCACTGTGAACCGGACATGAAGATGGAAGAGATGACGTGGCCGGAGGCGTTCATCGCAGAAACAATCTGGTGTGTCTGAAGGGCAATGAACTCCATGGTCGCGTAGTAGTATAGTGCCAGGCCGTCGAGGCTCTTGTCGGAGCTCAGACCGATGACAGATCCCTTCATGTTGGGGTCGGCGATAGGGGAGCGGTTGCCGAAGAGGTCACCATAGAAGAAGAAGTGACGTCCAAGCCAGGCAATGTGTGGGGCTTTCTCCGCGTCTGCCATCTCGCGGAGATGTTCGTTGAGGTAGTCGTAGATGTTGGTGTTGTACGTTTCAGCGACGGACACGGCTTCGTTGAAGGCTGGGTGTGTCTCAATAACATGCTTGAGTAGTTCACCTGTCGCACTTTGTCCTCCTTCTGCCATCCAGTAGTCTGGTAAAAGGACGTCTCGGTATGGACCCCAGACACCGTCGACGAAGACGGGCTCGCGTGACATGGCAAGGTGGCAGGTCGATGTTCCAGCTACGGCTGCGAGACGCGTGAAGGCTTGCGAAACATCGTTCTTGGGCTGGTCCATGTCAAGAGTATCCCCATCGAGCTTGACTTTGGCGCCAACGGTACCGATCCAGCCAGCGTAGGCGTCGATGACTCCACTTCCGACTGCAATACCGGGTTGCAGACCCATCTCCTGTGCCGCCTTCTCGCTGAGTGTGCCGACGAGCTCGCCCGCAGTGAGGTAGCGTCCGTTCTGTGTGCTTGTTAGCCGGGACCGTCAAGAATAGTAGCGAAGGACAAACCACATTGTCAACGCCTCCCATGCGCTTGAAGTTGTCTTCGCATAGATCTTCGAGGCCAATCTCCTTGAGGAAGTCTTCCTGCCATCCTTTGACACTACCATCGACTCCAACAGGTACAAAGCCCTGCTTGCAGACCACACTACAGTAGCTTCTGCTCTCACTGCCGGTAGCCAGATGTGTGAGAGCATCGGTCAGATCGTAGAACTTGCAACGATCGAATAGCTCCTTCGGCATGTTGTTCTTCAGCCACAATACCTTGGGGATCTCCATCTCGATGGACATCTTGCCTCCGACGTAGCGAAGCAGGTTGTGCTTGGTGGCGTTGATCTTATTTGTTTCCTCGACAGGTCGGTGGTCGAGCCACAGAATGACGTTGCGGTCGTTGCCATCCTTGTTGTCAAAGTTTGGTCCAGTAACGGCGACAGGCTCATCTGTGTCGTCTCTGAATACTGCGAGCGAGCAGGTCGCATCGAAACCGATACCACGGATAGTGCTTGAGTCGATGTTGTGCTGATCCATGGCTCGGCGAACTGAGGAGCAGATGCATCGCCAGATGTCTGTTGTGGATTGTTCCTGGGTTCGCTTTAGTTTTGACTCTCGCAATTTGCCTGTTGCGGGTTAAATACGTAGTAGCCAGTCTGTGGTTGCCATAGGCCAATGTTCTCTGAGGCCAGTCCAACAATGTCTCCCTGATCATTCATGATACAGGCTCTGGCACTACCGGTACCAACATCGATACCGATGTAGTGGTCGACTTGAGGGTGGAGCTCATTGCGGGGATCTGTTGACAGTTGACGCGACTGCTTGCGCTGGGTCTGGCGGAAGGGAATCGACATTGCTGCGTATGAGTATGGGAAAGTGAGAGAGGTGTGGTATTTTGAATTGAAGAAAAGCTACTTGAAAGCCCGAGGACGCGAGAAATAATGTTGAGCTACAATACAGCTGTCAATGCGGGATGAGCTCATAAGAGCTCTGGGGAGCTCTAGTATGGTGGGGGTGGGGCAGCAACCCCAGCCTTTGTGCAACCGGGCTACCAGTCGTCAGGGTCGTCTCGAGCCTGAGCGTCGATCTGCTCACAGATCAGACTGAGAAATGTGGGCATCGTGAGCACCGGATCCACCTTTTCAGGCATACCGGATGCTGTTGGGCCAGTGTTGGATGGTCAGAACGCCACGCAAAGCAAGTTGAGGTCTTGGATCACGGCTGATCATGGCTATCGGTGCGATTTCGGATCAAGCGGAGTTGCAGGATTATTTTACCGTATGTAAGTCTCAGGAGATATGGTTTGAGAATGAGGGGTTGTGGAAGCACGGCTCGCTTGAGTGAATGTCCATCGGTGATACAATTCGCCGTTGCTCTCGGGTGGCTAGCCCCAGCTCCCGTTACCAACACCATTGCATTGGTACAGATAGCAACAGACCGCACCATCGCGCCAAGATGCTACTGTCAAGACTTCTACTGCTGCCATTTGCGGTCGCATCGTCGGTCACGCTTTACGTCTCCTCCGTTCCAGCCTCAGGGGACAGCGCCGTCATCCCCTCGCCGATTCCGCTTGCGCAGATCGAATACGACGCAGACCAACCCGTTGGCACTTTAGCCTCCTTCACACCACCCACAGGCTCCTACGCCTCTGATCACCTTCTTCGCGTTGGCCTCACCGACCCTAAATCTGGCTCATGGCGAGGCATTGTCACGTCAGCGGCCAGTTTCTCCGACCAATACCACAAGAAGTTCATCATTCACGTTGATGAGAAGGGGGAGCCTTTCCATATTGGATTCGGAACAAGCGCAAAAGGCAGCGAAGATGAAGTGGAGGTGGAGATAAGGAAGAGGAATGTTGGGCCAAAGCCGGTCTTGAACAAGCCCATCGTGCTCAATGCGGAGGGGAAGCTCGACGGAAAAGAGCCGGAGAAGACCTTCTTGCAAAAGTACGTAGGGGGACAAGGTTCATTATTAGAGGTTTTGCTGATTATTATACAGATACTGGTGGGCCATTGCTCTCTTCATGGTAGTGCAGTTGGTTGCAGGTGGTGGAGGAGAGAAATAAGATACATGTGGATAAAAGCCTCCCCGATCCCGTTTCAATACCAAACTCAGTACCGACCATCTATTGCCGTTTCTGCTTCCTTTCGAAATCACGATGCAGGTATTGTACTCTCAGCCATCTCAAATCAGTTACGTGTCTCAGTGAACAACAAGTTTTTATTGAGGTAAAAAGTCACAAGGTATTATACATTCGGTTTCACTCCTTCATCCTAGCGTCTATGGTCGGGTATAAGTATGCATTATCGTAAGTGCTTCAAGCAAGAGCTGTGCTGGCAGAGCTGGGTCGAGCCTGGCCGGGCGTGGGAAACACAGTCTTGGGGACCGCGACAGCTGCAGCGGCGGCGGATGCGCTCAAAGAAGACAGTGTCGGGATGGATCCGGTCGAGGTCGCATTAGCCGGAGCACGAATAGCAGGTGATGGGGTCGACTTGGGCTGATGAACGTCCATGGGCAGGATCTCTGTCTTCAGCTCCCTCGTCTTCTTCTGTTTGGGCTCGGGGGCCTTTTCGTTCTCTTGGACGTAGAATTTCCGGAGCAACATGATGGCTTCCTCTCGGAAGATGCCGCCGGTGACTGGATAGGGCTTGTCGACGCTAGCACTGTTGAAGTCAGTACTTGCAATGCATGTATTTGTGAGGAAAGAAGGATACGTACTCAGAGTGAATGTTCAGAACACCTCCGGTGCCACCAAAACGCTCGTTCCAGCATCCGAAGTAGACGGCTCGGATGCCGTACTGGCGCAGCATGGACGCGCACATGACGCATGGCTCAACGGTGACATAGAGGTCTGTCTCGTTGAGGATGCTGATGGGGTGCTTTGACAAGATGCCAGCGATGGCGACGAACTCGGCGTGGCGGGTACCGTTCAGGGTCCGATTTGTCTCGTTCATGCCTCGTCCAATGACCTCGCCGTCCTTGACGAAGACACAGCCGACGGGGGTCTCATCGCTCTTGAGTGCAAGTTCAGCCTGCAGTGATGATGAGTCAGCAGAGGGATCAAACATGGAGTAAACTCAGCAGATAGCTGAATATGTACAAAGTGAAGGACGTGGCTCACCATGGCAATAGCCTCACGCATGAAGCCTTCATGATACGCTCTCTCCTTCGGATCCATGGCGTCTGGTACGTGAATCGCTTCGTCGTCTTGGCACGGTTCTGTATTCACCTGCGCAGGGTCCGCAGTTGTCAAAGTGGCTGTTTGCTGGGCATGTAGGTAGTAAAGCGCCAGCCCGAGCGCGGCAGACGCAAGCACGAGAGGCTTCCATGGTTCCTTCGCTTTCCAAATTCCAGTCATTCCAAGGTGAGGCAGTCGCGGCCATACACAATGTTCTGAAACTGAAGGTGCAGGTCCGAGTTCTCAGGCGCAGAGTGCCGGCCCAAGACGGTTTCGGCAAGCACTAGCGCGTAGTTTACGTAGACGTGGAAGCCGCGATCCGACCGAGGGCTGAGCTACCAAGAAGCACGCAACGCAGCCATTGCCATCGCAACGCCAGGCACCGACCAACATTCACTCGACCCAATCCGATTCACTGCACAGCCACAATCACATTACGCAGCGCAACGTACACCAACGCGGCGCACGGCATTCCAACAAAGGATATCAAACCTCGCCTGATACTTTGTGCCAGAGCTTCACTCAGCCCGCGCCAGCAACAAAGCTACCGGAACCGCAATCTACACATCGCCAAACCACCACTTTGCGCATAACCTCGAAGAGCTAGAAGCATACAGCAGTCAATCACACCGCGAAGATGACGCTCGCAGAAGAGTTCAAGTCGAGGAATTTCAGTAAGACACCCGCTGCTGGACCTATAGCTTGTTGCTGACATGGCATCTTTGCAGGTATCTACGGACAATGGTCAGTCACGCCAGCTGCTATGCACATGCCCACGGCTCGCAGCATGTCATACTAACTCTTCGGCAGGACCGGAGTACTGTGTATAGTCCTCTGCTTTGCGCTGGGCATCGCCAACATCTTCAACGCCAACTGGGTCATCGCGTTTAGTATCGTGTGCTTGTACGCTCTCCGCGCTCATATCTTCGCTGGGAATATGGCTAATCAGTTCGCAGAGTGTGCTCCTTCATCATTATCTTCATCGAAATACCGCTGCTCCTCCGCATCTGCCCGACTTCACCCAAGTTCGATACCTTTATTCGCAAATTCAGCTCCAACTACATGCGCGCGGCCATCTACGCGGCGATGAGCGCCATACAATGGGCCAGCATCGCTGCCCGGGCTACAAGTCTGATCGTTGCGGCCGTCTTCCTTCTGCTCGCAGCCGTCTTCTATGCGCTTGCCGGTTTCAAGGGCCAGCAGTTCCAGGGCAGCAAGACGCTCGGTGGACAGGGAGTCGCACAGATGATCATATAAAGTGGAGGCAGAACTAGGCAACGAGCAACAGCCATGTGCGACGATTCCGAACGAACGACACGCGTATTGAAAGAAGGGCCGACGGAGGAGCCGATTGATATCACAAGGACGGAGATGATGAGCTTAGCCGATTGGAAAGCGATTACAGGAGATGATTTGACTTCTTTGTAGCATCATTCAGCAGCTGGGCGTTCTGGGGCCATGTTTTGTAAGAGAGCCCCTTGGATATGGAAGCGCTTGGCCAAACTGCTAGGCGGTTCAATGCGACATGCTTTCTCCGTACTCATCGCGTTCCCGTGACAATTGTGCATTTGTCGTGTACGATGTCATCTTGCTGTGTGGGGGCATCTACGTAATTCTACACAGAAATTGATCGTTAGAGACGAGCGCAGGACCCACATCAGTCCCTATGACGATGTTCTAGAAGCTATGGGTGTCATTCTCTCAAGCGTACATTCTGTAGGGTGCAGCACTTGTCTGCTCAGCAACCATTCGAATGCGATTCTATCGCTGCTAGAAAAGCCGTGACAAGCACAAGCAGTGTCAGACCACGACAGCGGAAACGCCAAACTTGGCCTGGCATCTGCTCGCTTTTAGGATGACGATAACTGGCTGCCAGAATCTCGCCAGGAACCACACTTGTTAGGCGCGGGGAACGCTAGCGTGCCGGAGCTTGCGAGGCGTTGAAGATCCTGCCACCCTGCCACACCAAGCGCAGCTGATGGATGTAAGTCAAACAATGCACATGTGATGTGCTGAGCTTTGCAATTTGACTTGTGCGACTCTTGATCAATGTTGGAAGTCCCAGGCTGCGAAACACGTTGATGCGGTCGCATAGTCCCCAATCTAGGATAGCGTCAGCGAGCATGTGGGACATGGATTCAATGCATCTGTCAACAGCGAAGTGGACGTGGACGTGTCAAACATCTCCACTACAACAATTGCATGTGTGGCAACGACTACTGGACCATGGAAGAAAGCAGTCAAACAACGTGTGGTAGGTACCTATGCAGGTTGTGGGGGTGACGATGATGGCCGCGTGCAGGCCCATACGCCATAATGCGGGTCGCAGGCCCTGGAGCTCTCTGCTACATAAGTGCCCCGTCCCAGCTCCAGGACCGATTCATTTGCGCCATTTTGGCTGTATCCGACCAAGCTATCTGCCCCTCTTGCCAGCCTCACTTCTAGTCTCCACTTCAATTGCGGATTCCGAGGTCAGTACAGCACATCCGCTTTGTACAGCATCATTGGGCTCTCAAGTCGCAGCCGCGCTTATTGGCCTGACGTGCAGGAAACTGCCCGAGCCAGACCTGAGCACTTTTCTCAGCTCGCTCACGCTGCACATCTCCATCATTCAATGGCCAGGACCTGTCACTGACATTGAACGACTTATAGTTTCTACCGCACCTACACCCCACATCCCCGCCGAGCAACCGATACGGAAGCAATGAGTGCTCCACCAACAATACCTCCACGCCCAGCGCGGGCCCAGAACAGCTCTTCTCCTGCGCAGGGTACCCATATGGATGTCCCCAAGATCCCCCCACGCCCGAAGCGCGGTGTCGAACGCTCCGTCTCTCCCGCGGGAGACAGATACGCCCGCTCCCCGCTCAACGACCCGACCTACGTACATGGTGGACCGCCTAGAGAGGGCGGACGCCTTAGCACCGATCTGCCCTCCCGCCCACCGAGCGTGTCCATGCCCTCCCTCGGAGAAGAAGGCAATGAATACGCCAGCTTTGAAGACCTGTCAAAGACTCTCACACCGGAGAACCAGGGCGGCTCTCCACAACATATGAAGAACGTGGCAGGAGACTTGCCTCTGCATGCTCCTACAGCCTCGGTCCCAAGCTCAACTGCCAAAAGTAGGATCCAGGCGGTGACGCGGACCGATTCACAGACAGCGCTCGCTGCTGGCGTCGGCTCGCAGCTGTCCGTCGACGACAGGGTCTCTCAGGCCAAGACTGGACGTTCAGGATCTTCCGCTGGATCGCGCCCCAGCTCGCTATACAATGACAAGGACGAACATGGCATTCCTGAAATTGGTGTTCAGGTGCCCATGTTCCGAAATGCTGGAGACGTTCAAGCGCCCAGCCCTTCGCCCTATGCGCAGCAGCCCGGAGCTCAAGGAATAGGTTTCCACCAGAAGCCCGGCGGTCGCCATCACGGGCGCACCAAGAGCGGCCGTGAAATCTTCCATGGCCCTCCTGGCAGCTACGGCATGCACGGCCACGGCAAGATCTCAACAGACGACTTTGAGCAGAAGTGGTACGAAAAGCACCCGGACGATCTGAAGCGCGAGAAGGCCGGCGAGTACGGTCCTCATATCCAGGAGAACAGGAAGGATTACCACTGGCGTGCCGATAACCTCGACAAGCTGGTACACACTAGGGCTCAGGACGTTGGAATGGGTAAGTCAATTGCAGCGTCATTATTCATCAGCTGTTGCTGATCATGCTTTACAGGCACGAGTCGGGATGCGGTCAGTACACCCGACGAACAGATTGGCTACAGGGCCACAGAGGAATATGCTTCGCGCATGGCCTCTCCGCGACCACAATCATCGGGTCGCCCTGCTTCGATCAAGGGCGGCTACGTCGACTCACCCCTACGTAACGAAGCTGGCCAAGAGGTCAATGACAAAGGCGAGGTCATCCACATCGACCCTCCTGCGCACCGCTCCAGCAAGGTTCACGGCGGAGGCTACGACCCACCAACCGAAGACCTTGGCCCCGAGGGCGGAAACACAGCTGAGAAAGGTGGATGGGTTACTGAGCGCGGATATGGCACGCCCATTCTAGCTTCCGATGAGCTGAAGAAACACCCAGACGCCGAATGGAGACAGCCTGCTGTATCGCCTGAAATGGAGCGCCATGGCAACGAATACACGCTCAATGAAGATGGCAACCCGCAATATGTCACAAAGCCGCGCACGCACAGCAGGAGCTCGAGTCGGAACAACAGCACGCAGCAGCAACGTGTTATTCCCAGCCCAGCACAATACGATCGTGGCAGTACTCCACTAGAGTCGCATAAGGAGTATGAGCCCCTGTTCCCAGAGGATGAGGAGGACACCAAGAAACCCAAATCTCAGGTCGACAAGCTCAAGCGTCCCAGTGTCGCCCGACACCACTTCCCCAGTCAAGATGTCTGGGAGGATACCCCTGGCAGCTTACAGCTCGAAACTACTGTGGATACTCCTCAAGAGCCAGAAGAGCCAAAGACTGCCGGTGGTAACGATAGCGTGAGTCCTGCGAAGGTCTTTGAAGACCCGAACACCGAGGAGCAGCGTAAGACTCAGATCAACAAGGAAGATCAAAAGTCTTTCCTCCCCGACCACACTAGACAGTTCGCCGCAGACAACAAGATCCTCGGAAAAGTACGTGACGAGACCATGGGCCGCCCTGGAATGCAGCAACGCTTCCCAAGTCAAGATATCTGGGAGGATGCGCCATCCCACGGATTATACGAGACTACTGTTAGCACACCTCAGATGGAGGATACGAATGAGTATGCCGACGACTCCCCAATCGACCAAAAGCCCCCGGTGCCGGCTCGCCCCAGTATTCCGGCACGACCAGCCAAGAGGGAATCATCTGCCGATGACAAGAAAGCACCCATTATCCCAGACCGACCGAAGCCACAGATACCTGCACGTCCAAGCAAGCCATCTACTGGGTCTGCGGAGAAGGTTCCAACTGTCGACTCGCAGACTGGCGAGAACGACTCTCCCCAGACGAAGGCGAAAC
This sequence comes from Alternaria infectoria, assembly GCF_024043175.1. Taxonomy (NCBI): domain Eukaryota; kingdom Fungi; phylum Ascomycota; class Dothideomycetes; order Pleosporales; family Pleosporaceae; genus Alternaria; species Alternaria infectoria. Next base: position 646,620 of record NW_026250697.1, read on the forward strand.
CGCCCGTTCCCGCCCGACCTGCTGGCTCAAAGATTGCGGCTCTCCAGGCTGGTTTCCTGAAAGACCTCAACAGCAAACTTGGAGTTGGCCCTCATCCACCGCCTAAGGTCCGTGAACCCGAGGAAGAAGAAGAAGCGCAAAGAGAAACAGCACCACTTCCAGATGCTCGCAAGGGTAGGGCCAAGGGTCCGCAACGGAGGAAGCCTGCTGCATCTCCGTCACCCGCTGCTGCCGCTACTGTTACTGCTGAAGTTGCTGTACCAAGGCAGTCGTTGAGTTTCGGCCCTGTGACACACGTCTGGAGTTTTGGACAGGATGGTAATCTCGAGGTGCCTGCTGCAAAGATGGCAGCCCAGATTCAGCAGTCACTCAGTGCTTCGACCAAGACGGCCGAATCTACTCTCACTGAGGGTGAAGCGGATCGAAACGTTGCGGCAGAGCCAAAAGAGCCCGAGCTTGCACAAACTACGTCAAAGGAGGAGAGTGGACCTGCTTCTGCGACCGAAGCGATTAAGGAGAAAGCCCCCTCAACTCTCGAGCAGGCCACTTCTCAAGTGTCGGAAGCGTTTGGATCCGTCGCTTCCAAGGTATCAGCCGCCCTCTCGCCAGAAGAACCCTTGGTCTCCAAGACTGCACCCGGCTCTACCGATGCGCCTGGTGCCTTCCCTGGTTCTGGTCCGGACCTAGATAACGATGCTGATGTCAAGGGTGCACCTTTGGAGCAAAAGCAATCACAAGACAAGCCCGTCGGTGTTTCCACTGAAGAGAAGAAGGTTGATGAATTTACCTCGCTGAAGGAGGGTGAGAGTTCCTTGTAGGCTCTTGCTTGTTAAGCAGTACTTCAAAAAGAGCGAGTTGGGTGGTAGGACGGGCCGCATTGCTACACATTTCCAGTACTAGTGTGCACGTAGATATTTTCCAATCCATTGTCAGAATATGCATCCGAGATTTAGTTGTGTGTTGTGACTGAATGCCTTTATTGTTGTCGGCGCGATAGGCAAACTATCAAATGTATTCTGTTGGTTGTCTGTGTTGACGCTCCGAGGGTTGCTATTATCGGCTGTTCGGTACTGACTAATTAGCGGTCAGGAACGTCGTCCAAGCTTCAAGACAATCTATCTATGGCTCGCAGACCATCATCAAACACTCATTCACTCAAACTACCATCTCTTCTGTCCGCTCTCCAGATATGACAGAGCCTCACACAACGTCCTTCTGCAAGCCTGCGAACGACCCTGGGCGCTTGAAGAGAAAGCGGCCACACGACGACCAACATGGTACAACAGCAGCCACTGACCAGCGTACCAATACTTTGCATCCCAAGGATTTCAACCTCCCCATCAAGGATCCATCAAAACATACGAGTGGCAGGGTGCGCGATCAACAAAACTTGGAACTCTGTACATTTCCCCACGACGACAGAGCACACGATGCCTTCAAGGCGGAAATCCTGGAAGAAGACATACAACGCGAAGCGAATGTAGACAGATGGCTGGAGGATGTCACCCCACGTCTGGAGGCCGGCGAGCAGATACCCATTGGGAGCCTTGGCAACACGAGATGGCATGTAGCCTGCCGCGAGTATTGGGAGCAATACATTGGCCCGGACCACTGTTGGATTAATCCCGAGGATGGACGAATGCTTGTATTCCAGAAAAAAGCACCGGGTGTGAAGACCACAAAGCAGCAAATGGTGGTGGACCAATTCTGGATGAAGCAAAGCGCCTCACCTGGTATAGCTACGAGTCATCCCTTTGAGAGACCAGAATATGCAAGCTTAGACCCCGTGATCGTGAGCCTAAGGTACACTGGGAGCGATCTGAAAATATGGTTCCTGGGTAATGGGTATCCGAGGATGGAATGGAATACTACATTCCTCATGGGCCAGGTGGGAAGGCTGATGAAACCGGGAAGGCTAATGATGTCCTGTATACAAGAGGACACCGATGAACATGACTCGGGAAGCGACGCTACTGAAGAATCAGACTCTGAAGAAGATGAAGAAGACAACGAAGAAGAAGACGAAGAACACACCGGCAGCGAAGAAGAATGGAGTCATGAAAGCGACGACCTGTATTGCAGAAACTACAGCAACGGCAGCGAATGCGGATGCGAAAGATGCCTTCGTACATGGGACGATATGTCTGAGAGCGATTTATACGACGATCGCCCTGAACCACCGGGGATGACTCAGGCCAGGATAGACTACGAATTTCGGAGACTCATGAATAGACGGGAACCGGCACCATGGGATAAGTGGGCGTGATTGATTGATGCATCGATTGTATTTACTTCGACGGAAGAAGACTTGTATACCATTTTAGTGTCTTGAGTTTAGCATCCAAGACCTACATAGCTCACCCACGTTGTTATTCCACGCGCTCGAAATGGGGTATAGGGGCAAGCTTGTTACCTTCTTTTCCTCTGACAAGCTGGAGCCGGAGATATCATTGTACTGTTTCTTCGTGTCGTAGCTAGTTTCTTATCAGTTGCAATAAAATACTGTTTCAGAGATGATATTGCGAAGCCATGCTGCGGCTTCTTTGAAAATGCTTGACGCGCCACCTGAGCCACATATCTGATCACAATCACTTCGCTTCGTGACAACAATTGCGGAGTTTGTGTTTCACATGTCATCGCATACGCATGTCCTGATGTGCGAGTGTTCTAGGCCAAGACCATTATTCTCTGCCCAATGTACGTCGCTGTAAATTAGCATACTAAAAGTGCAAGCCCATCGTCTGACCAATATCTCGAGAATACAATTTCGAATATGTGTGCTGTCACGAAATCATTGTACACTAGCATCAAATCCTACCATCGTTATTCTATCCGGTAGGTGCACAGGTGTGGTGAGAAGGCACGCTGTACAAATGACAACGTCGGTCTTGCCCAAGACATCGTCTTCAGTGCATACCGATTTCCAGATAACCTAAATCAGACTGTTCATGAGCCACTGCTAGCCTTTATAAAAGTATATATATAGGCATCATACAGTATGCGCATGATCTATTAGCAGACTGGTTAACGCAGCTTGTGTCAGAAAGAGAGGTATTCGTTAAGAAACACAGTCTTCAACTTTATGCCAGATAAACAAGATATAGTGATCAAATTGGCAGCGTTGGTTCATAACTTCCACCATATCAAATATGTTCCCGGAACCTGCGCGTACCTGAAACGTTCGATTCCGCTAGAAATGAACTCAAAAGCAGGTTGGAAGACTATTCTCCAAGCAGGCAATGCTAATCTTCACTCTTCAGCTCGAAATAGTCCCCTGAAAACGGTGTTTGCCGTGAAGACTAGCTGAGCTTGACCTCAACAACGCCTTATCCTGATCAAGGCGCCACAGTGGCTTCATGTCGGTAAAGCCGAAGCGTACCACACCATACTACCGACCATTCGAGAAGAATACGAAAGTATGAATAAGCTGCTAGAAGAAACTTCTGCAAGACCCTGAATCCCGCGCCGCTTTACAGCAGTAACGGGAAACCAGGCTGCGTATCCAAATTTCCCCAAGCGTATTGTGCGCGTACTACCTACTTACCTTTGCATTGCCGCGGCACATGCTACCGCAGACCGACCCACACCACGGCATGCACGCGCCTCAACACCAACGCAGAAATGTCACGATGATGCGGTGTACACCACCCGAGGCTCGGACGAGGCTAACATCCAGATACCAGCCTCCCGAGGTGCTAGCCCCGACCATGGCGTGACACCTACACAGTACGCTAAGTGCAGGTTTCGGTACTCGCACACACGAAAAAAAGTTTTCCTTCGTGGATCTTCGTAGATTTGTGTAAGAATTTCCTTGTCCACTGGTGCTGGTGTACCGGGCATACTAGGCAGAAAATTCTCCATGGGCAAACTCACAGAACACGTGCTGGTATGAGGGGAACGCGTTGACCTCGGGAGCTGGGATGTACCTGGATGGTAGTCACCATCTGCCATGGCTTTTCTTTCCGTCAAATTTTCTTCCTGTGGCCGTTGAGTTTGCCCAAACGACTCCAGGGCTCTTTTGTTCCGTGCTAGCTGCTAGAAGCTTCCTGCACAACATGTGCTGCCTCGGTGCGGGTCGGCGCGAGGTTCTTGAGCGGATCCGGACGTACGTCCGCTTCTGGGTACGTTGCGTGCGCTGAGAAGGGAAGCGTTAGCCGACGGGCAACTTGGCCGTTGAAGACTCTGTTTCGAAATCTCGAAACTGTGTGAGAGAGGTTTGCATTTGCAATCTGGGACAAAGATACGAAGTACGACGGAGTGCTTGGCAAATCGCGGAAGCCGTTGCTGTCGTGACGAGACTGATCGGCATGCTGCGCACCGTATCCGGTATGGCCGTCGATCCGTCGAGATGGAAAGATAAGATTCCGCTCCCCGGCGCGCGAGGAGAGCGCGTCCGAGGAGTCCGGCTCGACATGACTATGTCATAGACCCTGGTTCCGCCCTGACCGTTGACAGCGTCATCATATGAACCAGCTTATCGAAGCGGATGAGTCCAGAACTCGATCAGGGAGTGATGATGCAAGCAACCTCGGAAGAAAAGCAACGGTTATCGCAAACCTGCGAGAGAAGGGGAAATACGGAGGCCATGACCGCTCGCGAAATCATGCACGTGGCTGATGATGTGGCTCAATCTATCTTATCTTATCGCCGGCTTTCTACATACGTCCGCTCCGCCCCGGATGATCAACATCGCAGCATGGTTCACTCTTATTGGTGAACTATTGACGATCATCTAAAGCCTCACTCACTCACCGTTCTGTCACCATTGTCAAACGATGACCAGCATATCGTGCTGAGTGAGATGCACACAGCATAGGGTCCAAGTTGTATGGGGTCCAGGTCGTGCGCATGACATCAGCGACACTGTTGATGATAGCTACCAAGGTAGGTTTCAGTGACAATATTGTGTTACTTGGTTGCGCAGCCACCACGGCGTGACCGCGGACGATGTTGGCGTGGATGATCAGATCGTCAGATCGTGGCTGCCTAAGGCGCGCCCCATTTCCCTGTTTGAGCCCCGACTTCCCTGGATGGGAGGACGTTCAGGAACAGGGCAGCATGTTTGGGACGTGAGGCGTTGCTAGGCACGACGCGGCCCAGAAACATCCAAGGAGTTGAGTTGGCATGCCAGCTCAGCAATGTTGGAGATGACACGTTATCGCAAGAAACCTCCGCAACTTGGAAACAGGGTTTCGCTTCATTCAAGCGGATTGCGTAGAGCGGGCTACGCGCAAGCTAGATTCGTACCTGTTTCACTAGGCCTCGCGAACCACAGCGCAGCATCAGCTAGCGGGTGTGACTGAGGCAGTCCGTCTCTAGTAAAAGCAAAATCGACGATGGCTATGAGAAGATTAGCTGTATGAATCGTTTCGTCCACCGCCATGTCGAAACGAGATGTTGAAACCTCGAGATTGCGGGCATGGACATGTTTTGACTCGATGTTTGGTACCGAGTCTGATATGAGATTTGATCATCTCTCGTGCCATGGTAGCGTTTCGAGACGAGCATCGTGGAGGGTCAGTGCCGGTATCGCCGCGACAGCAGTGGAGCGTGGGGAAAAGGAGAGATCGACGCTGTAACTTCCGTCTTCAACTTCTGACAGTGTGGAGACGGGAGACCTTGCTCAGATCAAAGCTTTCGCGGTCCAGAAGCCCTCGACGAGTGGGTTTCGCAACAGATTGCCATAGACCGCTCATCCTACAGCTGTCAAGTGCATCAAGATGCGAGTGCGAATAGAGGATGCATGTCTGCATGCGACGGATAGTCTGCTTCCAGCTGATCCGCTCGAGTCTGGCTCATGTGTCCGCGTTTCGCCCGAGCGGAACCAAACGTGACCGTCGTACGCGAGCTCCTGTCGTGTCCGATCGGATACATTCAAACCCCGAGCAGCCTGTCTGCCTGCGCACATTTTTCGGACGTGGGCAGAACCAAACGCCGAGTTGACCCGGCTGCTTGCGGCTGCATGCCTTGCATACACACCAGATCTTCCCAGGCAGACGCAGATGGTCACTCGGCGGTGCGTGGGGCGGTGCGATCGGTGTACGCAATCAAGCTCGCAACGCCTGCTCTGTGTATGCGGGGACACGAAGGTGATTGACCGGAAGTGCACTTTCACCAGGCAAGCGTTGCGACGACAGATCGCTCAGCCATGCAAGGCGCGCTCGGCGAAAAGCAGCCGCGTCCGCGATGCGAAGTGCCCGCCCTATGCGGGATGCATGCGAGGGGCCAGGGTCTGACGCACTGGCCAAAAGTCGGTCAACCCTAGGAATTTCCCAGCACCAAATGTGTGACTGGGCATGTTGACAGGAAACTGTAATGCGTGGGGTCTGTTGCTGTGTCGTGTGCTGTTGACAGTTCATCAGTCATGCATGGGGAGTGTACCTGTGACCTGCTAAGGGTCGATTAGCATGCAGCCTGTAGCGATAGCAGCGCATCACCTGAGAAAAGCGTGGAGATTGTTTTTGTGGGTGTAATGATCATCATTGAAATTTCTAGCTATGGCGGGAGTCTCGACCACTGCCTTCGGGAGACGTCGAACCGCTCGAGACCAATATCCCAAATCCTCCTATCCCGTATCCATCCAATAATTTCTGAGTAGAGTTGTTCGTGAGATCCTGCGTGAAGATCCCGACCGCCCTGCGGTATATGCCAATAAAAGAAAACAGAGGATATAATGCTCGAAAATGCTACGCTATGCTGTAAAGGACTCGCTCGCTGAAAACGCTGGATCAAAAATCAAAAGGTCGGAACATGGTGGTGTGCTGGCCTAATAACTTGAGATGAGCGGAGCGGTGGTATCCATGAATAGCGGATGGTCTTCGATATTTTGTGATTGTGGTTTGGCGTCGTAGAAGGTTGTTGTGAGCATAGCTTCTTTCTCGGTGAAGTTGAAGGACGCTTGCGGGGGCGATGTGGGTGGAGACTCGTCGTCGGACTCTTCCTCGTAGGTGAGCTCGGGTGGTGATTGTAATTGCGATGGTACCCGGGTAAGAGCCAGTTCTGAGTCGTCCTCCATGTCGTCGTAGAACTCCTCCTCGTCGTCCTCATCCTCGTCCACCTCCATTGTGCTGATCTGAACCGGTGATTGAGCGATGCGGCGAGGGAGTGCGATCATGTCGAAGTCGTCCTCGTTCTCGGACTCGGAGTCTGATTCGGAGTCGTCGTCCTCTTCCTCCTCAGCGATGCTGTCGGCCCATTGGATGTGTCGGGACTCTTCAGTCTTGGAGGCCTTGGCCATGGTCTGGTTGAACCATTGTTCTTGCTGGCGTTCGGCATCTTGGAGTTCGACCATGAGGCTGTCGAGGAGGTTTGCGTGTCCAACGAGAAGGCGGAGGTTGTGGTCGGCCCTGCATGCCTCCTTGCCGAGCTTGGAGCGGGCAGAGGCAGCAATGTAGTAGGTTTGGGTGAGAGACATCTTCTGCTTCTTTTGCGGTGGTGATGAGATGAAGTGGGAGCGGGTAGTCTCAGCCGTAAAGGGCTCGAAGGAAGTTTGAATGCGGAGGTGTGATGAAGAAGGCATGTTTGGTGTGTATAAGGCAGTAGTATATGAGAGCCTAAAAATTGTGAGTCAGGTTGGTTTTATGACTGTCGAGAACGAGGGTACAAACCTTAAAGCAGCAGCCAATCGAGGGAAGGTGATCCGAGCGTAGTTAGATTCCGAGATGTGTGATGTAATGTTGATCGACTCTGATTGTCGAGTGATGTTATAATTCGCCGAGGAGTGGTGGACTGGTGTGTGAGCTGATGATGATGGAATCTGAAGCGAGGACAGGCGTGTTTCTTATGTTTCGCTGGCGCATGGAGGATGGATAACGGGTGCTCGGAATTATTGGCATGTTTCCACCGCTCTTGGCCGAGCAAGGACGGATGCGGTGAGCTAACACACTATGATTCACACCTGGGCACGACTGCAGGGGTGCTAGCGCGGCTTACGATACAGCCCGGTCGGTCGTAGAGACTTTCGCCCGCATGCACATACGGGCGTTACGAAGCGGACGCCGGACGTTGCGCGGATATACAGTCTGCCCATGCTCACATGCCACGGCGCTGGGTAATCGGGGTCTCGCTCTTGTCGGCGTTTACTAACCCACGATGCATTGCATCACTCATCGTCCGCCCACATCGCGCCGTCAGGGTTTTTTCTTTTTGGGCTCTTCGCTTTTCGCGTTTCCCCTGCTAATATCCTCGCGGTGCGTTGTTCGAGCTAGAGGGTGCTTGGGCGAACCTGCGCTGCCTGGCTGCCTGCGGTTCCAGGATGCGCTGTCGTCAGGGCTAAGCCACGGACCTCTGTACAGGCAGAGCGGTCAGCCCTGAATCTGTGCCTGTCAAACGTGTCCACCGTCTCGCCTAAGGGGTCACCAATCCCTCCATTGCGCGAGGTTGGTTTGGCTCACGACAGCAGTTCAGCCACAGGCTGACGTCCGGCACCCTTCGTACCGTCGTATAGAGTCGTCGCTTCGGCCGACGCCTTGGGACCTTGGTTTTCCGGCTGCCTAGCACATCGGCTTTTCGCTCCCTCACAGCTTTCGTCCGCGTCGTCACAAGCGACCCGTGGATGTCTGACTGGGCGGGCCACGCGGACCTGTCGCTCAGTCTGACCCCCGCGCCCAAGCAAACCATCGTGAAATGACCCAGGGTACCAATCACACCTGGGCATCAATTGCGCCATTGGTAGATCAAGCTGGCTTTGTCAGAGATGCTGAAAAATACTCTCTGACAAACCCGCTAACGACCCTGCATGAACCAGTATAATTTGATGACACGATCATGCGCTTCTCTGGAGCGTCGCTATTGCGTGCTCCGAGGCAGTCAATCTGCGACCAGCAACTTTGCACCGTCGTCATGCCTGATGGCTGAACAGTTTGATTACTTTTGCGCTCCTACAGCCCGACTGTCCAAGGTATTGAGTTTATGGCATCTGTGCGTTTATTGTCAGGCACAAACAAAAAACGGTGAACAGTGCGTTCATAGCATCCGTCTCCGCTCCGCCCTTTTCCACTACTCCGGCTCCGGTGAGGGCGTGCTTCCAGGACGAACGATCCCGAAAGAGGAAAGTGCATCTCGTGGCGCTTTCAGCCGTCGCTACGCATACCGAATTGCGTTTACCGTCTACCTTCATCTACATACGCACAGCCCTTTGCTGCCCTTGAGTCGTCCGATTTACATTGGCCCAATCAAGGTACGACTCGGTTCGACACGTTTCCGTCGGGTCGACTTCACCGCTGAGCTGTACGAGGCTGATCAGGAGACCGCCAACGCCGCGAATCTGGCGGTGGCATATATGCATGCTGCGGTGTCATGGCAACGCAATGCTGCGATGCGACTCCGCGTCGACTGAGAGAGTATGAGTCGACTACGTACTAAGCCCAGCGTGCGCTATCAACAGCCTCAGCCACCACACGTCTACAATCACTATAACCCCGCGTAAGTAGCTCACTTCGCGACGCGTTGCAAACGTGTACGCCTCACGCAGACCCAAGCTTGCTCAGCCACGCTTTGTCCTCCACAATGTTTAGCTTAACGTCGACGCGGGTCTTCGCTACAACGTTACCGCTTTGGGTATACCTTCGAATGAGGCATATTCATTTAGACTCAATTGCGGCATATACCATTACACTTGCGGGAATATCGACTTCACCATCCTCTCCCCTAGCAGAAATCCGGTCCGCAAGACTTCGGAAAAGCACTCACTAAACGACGACCGCGCTGGCTCGCATGTATCAGCGCCTGCCTCCCAAGTCCGAGCCAATTCCGGGAACATCATGTCTAGCTTTGCACGATGTCTTTTCATATTCCCGTCATGATTTTAAGCAAATAGCCGAGTAGCTTCATGCATCAGTAAGCAGCGATGCCGCCACTACTGATGACCGATGTTCGCGTCTTTCTCAACATCTCTCTATGACGCGACATTCGCATGAGCAGTGCATGACAGCGCTTAGTAAGATCGAGACCAACGCTTTGATATCAACAAGACTACTTCTAAACAGATACGTAGCAATTGGTGTTATTTTCATTAGAGCATGAAGGATACATAACAAAGTGCCTCGGTTTTGATCGTTCGCTGCCATACGGCAGGCCTCTATCTAAGAAGAGATGGAAAACGACAACCCATAGATACTTTGTTAAAATTATGTAGTGGTTCAACACATACAACACCAGCACCCTCAGCCTATCCCGTCACCCTGGCAGCTGCCATGAGCCTTTCCTTTCTTCCCTCTTTCCAAGCCTTGTCTAGTGCCTCCAATTTTCCACCTAGCACTTGCACATTGCCGGGCTCAAGCATGACGACGCCTCTCCTCACGTCAAAGTTCTTCAGGAGGAGTTTGACGCCCATGGCCATGTTGGTATTGAGCCCATCTATGCCTCTTAGCTCCATGGCGTAGATCTTGAGGCCTTTGGCATCTTGCAGTAGCAGCTTGAATGGCCCTTTGCTCAGCACAGGAGCCGCAGCTTCAGCAGTGCCCTCATTCTCCTGCTCTACAACGCGCACAATCTCCCTTCCTTTTGTCATCTCGCCCCGCTCCTGCGCTTCGATAGATTCGACCTGCGACCAGCGCGAGTGGCCTATATCTTCGACGTCGAGCACCTGGCAGACGACTGGACCAGGGATGGTGCGGGATTTTGTGGTACCCTTTAGCACATCGTCGGGAAATACGGAGCCTGCAGGCTGGCTGAGCGACGCGGTTATGTCGGTAGCTAGTAGGCGGAAGTGGGCTGTCTGCTTGACGGCGGGCAACGGCGTGTTGGGCCGGGTTGTGGAGAGGAAGCCCTGCAGCCAGGCGGCGGTAGGGTAGAGATGGCGGGCATGTAGGTGCTGTGTTAGCTCGGCTGCGAGATTAGCTGCCATGTCGGTCATCACTTGCACCCTTCTTGAGGATGCGCGGTTTTGCTTGTTCGCGAATACGGCGGAGCGATGTGGGAGACGCGACGCGCCGAATGACGTGGGGCGCTCTTTCCCCAACGGTGGCCTCGGCCCTTCACATGAAGCTCAAGCTCCAGCAATCCAACCACCAAACCTCACAACATAGCAGACAACAGAATAGCAAACAATACCACGCCATGTCGACGATAGCCTCTCCACGCGCCAGTTCCTCGGTCCGCAGCCCCTCCTTGACCCGCACCTCAATCGACAGCAGCTCGTCGCATCGCCCACCCCCAGCCGCACGCCGAAACCGCGCCGCCCTTCGTGAATTCTACGGCCTCAAGAACGCGCCCCGCGATGCAACACCAGACGCCAGAATATCCGAGGAGTCTTCGAGAACACAACTAGGGCCAGAAGAAGACGAGACGCTCACAGAGCTCGATGCTGCTGATTTCAATGCAGAAGCCTTTGTAGAGGCATTGCTTGCCAAAGAGGGACTGAAAGGCGTATTGAAGGTCGAAGCAGATTTGGTGTCTCGTAAGCGGTCACTCGACGCATATATGCGGACATCTGGAGTGCTGACATAGAAACAGAGATCAGAAATCTAGACAGCGACCGCAAGTCCCTCGTCTACGACAACTACTCCAAACTCCTCTCCGCAACAAGCACCATTCGACGCATGCGCGGAAACATGGACCCTCTCGCACCCACAACCCACACCCTCGGCCCTGCCATCTCCCACATCGCCGAGACAGCCGCATCCTTATCATCCTCGTTACAGGACAGCCACCAGTCCAAAGAACAGGGACTGGGCATAAGCATACGGGTCGAGCAGGACGACAAAGATAAGTCAGACGTAGACAAGAAGCGGAGACAGCAGGATACTGTGAGATGGGTTCTGGATACACCACGGCGGCTGCAGGATATGGTAGACCAGGATCAAGACGAGAAGGCGGAGAAGGAGTGGGAAGAGGTTAGGAGGATTTTGGATAAATGGAAGGGCGTTGCTGGCGTACAGGAGCTTAGAGAGCAGTGCGAAGCTATCATGCGCGAGGAAGATTCGGAAGAGTCGGAGTGAAACTGAACGGGACTCATGGACAATCGGATCTCACTCTAACTGCGCCGCGTACCGTGTCCATAAGGCTGGCTGGTACCATGCCGGATAATGGGGTTGCGGAAGGGATAACAAGCTGGAGTCATCTGGCATCTTCTTGGTTCCATGGCGAGCTTGATGCCAGCAATCATCTGGCTATCTTGTACTCGGCTACACTGGGCGATGTAGCCAAAGAGCTGAAGTCGAGCCCGAGAGTAGGATAATAAGACCACGACCCGCATACCAAGAGGCGCATACTTCTTACGACTGCGTTGCGCCAACAGCCCGTCGACGTTGCAGTGGTTTCACAAAGCCTCAGGACATAGATGTACGTATTTCTGTCATACTCCTGCAGAAGGATATCAGGACACTTGGGTGGACCGAGGACATCGAAGTGTGATCGCTCGAAAACCTTGGGTTATGAATGCATGGTGGTTTCAGCTGTATAATTTACGATACTACTACATGCCATGAATGCAAAGCAAGCTTGATCGAGCTCAAGCCCCCGCGTCCCTGACCACACTCTCCCAAATACCCTGCCAGTCCGCTTCTCCACCCCCATACCTAGCCTCGAATGCGTTCATTGCCAGATTGCCCAAGAACGGCCTCACCAACCGATTCACCAGCTCTCCCCTGGTCATCTCCAACACCGCAGCACCTTCTTCCTTTTCAAGAGCCTCGATAAGTGGGTCTAAGAATAACGTCCTCCTGGGCTCATCCGTATCCGATCCATTCAGTGCAGTTACAGGAGCCGGAGGTGCTATCGAGGACCTTGTGAGGACCTCGTTGATCTCATCGGTAAGAGACATGAGTGTTGGTGGGGTATCCGGCTTGTATACTGCGTCGATGGTGTCGGAGATGAAGAGCCACTCCATGAGCTGGAAGTCGTCAGGGTCTAGTACGACGAGTTCGTCTAACAGCTTGCACGTCTGAATGATGCCGGCGTTGTTGTAGTGCTCCTTGTTTGGAGCGTCTGGTAGGAGTGCAGAGAGACCGGATGTTAACTCGCCATTGACGACGGGCCAAAGCGACGCCAGGTGGACGGGCGACGTCTTCAAGATGATGGCACGCAGTAGTACGATGACGTCTGTGCGGGTGACTGAAGACGGAGACGACGCTGGCGTGGCGGTGAGCAATTCGACGACCTTCTCCAGAACTTGTGGTATGTTTGGTGTGAAAGCATCTTCGGGACTCGCAAGGATGAGGAGGGCAATGCGACGTAAAGTAAGCTGGGTTTTACGGTCGGCTTCCTGCCGCGCAGATGTTGCACCAACTCCAAACATGATGCCAGCCGTTGTTGGCGCAGACAGTCGTGCAAGTAGCTCAGGCAGTCGCTCCTTGTCTGATTGCGTCCATTGCGCAAGTATAGGCAGCCAAGCTTCTCTTAACAGTTGAAGCGGTGTGTTGAAGAATTTGGGGTCATTGAAAGCATCAAAGATGTCTTTCTTGAGAAGTTTGTTGCCTGGCGAGATCTTGGTCAGGCCTTGGAGTAGATCCAACGTATTTCTCGATACGTTTTCAGGGAATGCTTTGGCGCGGAAGGTTGGTCCGATGACGGATGCTGATATGTCTGAGACGACCTTCGCAACACGGTCATTCTCGACGAGGATGATCGATAGTTTCGGTACGATGGTAGTCAGAATGGAAACGACATCGGTTGCTCGCTTCTGTGCGCGATTGCCATTTGTCACAGCAGCCGGCTTTTCGTTTACCGCTTGGTTCGTGTCTTGCAGATAGCCCATCGAACGTGTTGTGAAAATGGCAGTCAAGATCCTGGCAAAGATATCCTGTTCATAGTTAGTACAATTCAGTTGAACAAGCATTGCCACTCACAGCAAGCTCCCTTCTCATCTTCCGTTGCTCCCCAAAGTTGGTATTATCAACCTTCTGCCCTATGACGGCGGTAAACTCCAGCAATGTAGGCAATATCTGTCGATGAGGAAGAGGATTTGCGAGCACATCTCGCAGGAACAAAGTACAGTCCTGCCAGATTTCGTCCATGGCGTCATCTTCCAGAGAGTTCGTATACTCGACGAGGAAGGCGACCAGTTCAGCGTCAGTAAGATCAGATGTCAACGTTGATAGTCGGTTAGTGTCCAACGCCCCAGGATCCGTCCGGCTGTATACAGCGTTGAATATCGCTGGGATGGTATGCTTTGGCTTCGAGCCATTAAGGACATTTAGAAGCCCTGTAATTGCTGCTCCTCGCACATCGTCAACTTCCGCATGCGCCCATAGAACTACTAACGTCTCCAAACACTCCAAAGCTTCCGCAGCGAAGAGATGCTCCAACGTGCGGCGGGCCCGATTGCGCATGCGTAAAGAGGTGTAAGCGAATGATGACGCTGACGTGTGATCTTGTAGTTCGAGCATATTCCCATAGCCACCCCAAGACCATATCGCGAAGCATATGCGAACAGTGTCTTGGAAGCAAAGCAAAACCGTGAGTCTACTATTTGCGGTCGGAGTGCGAGCCTGGTTCGCATCAGAGGAAATCAGCCCAGATACGACATTGCTGAAGAAACCCTGGGGTTGTTCTGGAGACTTGTTGGCAGACACTTTCGTCTCCTGCGTAGTCAAACGCTCGTGCGCCTTGGCCAAGATCTGCTCTAATCCGTTCATGAGCGAGATCAGAGTCGACTCGGGAGAGACAGTAGGTGCGGGTTGTGTCTTTGCGAACGTAACCTTGAGCTGCTCGAACGTAAGATTGATCTGCTTGCAAAGACACTCTACAAGTGGCAGGAGGTTTTGGAATATCGTATCAGGAAACATTGGTAGGACTTCAACAAGGAACTGAATCCAGTCGTCAAGGACTAGGCGACTGGCAGAGGAGGAGAATCCGAACTTCAAGCACTCAACAAATTGTGGAGGTGGAGGAATCGGCGCAGGTGTCTGATCTTCCGAGTCTCTGTTGATCGCTAGTGAAAGGCGCGACCGATTGGCAGGATGATTCGAAGATTTTGGCTCTGCTGTTGGTTCTGGTGGACGAGTAAGGCGGAGTTTCAGTGCCGCTAACTCTGCACTTAATAAGAGACTCTGCAAAGGCGGACTCGCTGATCTTAACCTTGCCATTAGAGGTACTTCAAGTTCCAACTCTCGAAGTGGTGCAGCAAATGGACTTCGATAGATTTGCGATATCATAGAGACCGACAACCGGTGTAGCTCATGTATGTGAGGCCCTATAACTGTATCTGATGAGCCGATTTGAAGCGACAGTGTCGTCAAACATGTACGTGTGAGCCACTCCTGGATGGAGATACGCGGTGAGGAGGGTTCTGGCCAGGACAGAGTGACCTCAGCAAGAGTTACCCACGTGAAATGTGATGGCCGCTTGATGACATTAAAGACATGCCTGAGGTAGTACAGGCATTCCTTTGTGTCGTCTCTTCTGGAACGTGCTGGTGGTCCCTGGGATGTCGTATTAGGTGCCAAATTGCTTAAAGCTGCCAAACAGTTGAGTGATTGGATGTGAATTGCAAGGATCTCAAAGACTCTGTTCAAGCTTGGCGTATCTGGTAGCCAATTTTGCAAGAACGTAGAGGTTTCCGACCCTTCTTCTGCGAGAGTGTCAAGGAGCAAGAGCAGCGGCCTTGTCAAGACAGAGTGGAAGTCGCTTGCTGTTGACGAGGCTTGTAGAATGTTACCACTTGGTCGGCGAGTAATGTTAACACGCTTTTCTGACTGCAGATTCAGTTCGTGCATAACGTGCGTCCACAGTGTCGCAAAACGTCGGGCACAATCTGATGAGCTCCTCGAAACGGAATCTTGGCCGGTCTGCTCTACGATGATCGAAGCGATGGCACTTTCGACCATCCGACTGGCAGGTGCAATGGCATGTAATTGTAACAAGGAACGCGCTGTTTCGACATGGTATTTGGGTGATGTTGGCGAAAGGTACCGCCAGAAGTATCGAACCAAGGGGTGGATGAGCTCAGGTAATTGGCTTGAGGCGATGTGAGGTCTTGATGGGAGTGCGGTCTGGAGTGCGAGTAAGACGGCTGTTACAGCGCCCAGGTGCGGAAATGAAGGATCTGTGTCGGTCTTGTCCGATGTCTGAAGGACATTTGCAAGCATAGTGACTAGGTCAATGTCTTCAACGGCCTTAAGACACTGTGTTTTGAAGACCAAATTGGATAGAATTTTGGAAGGCATCTCGGCAGTGATACCGGAACCGTTTGACTGCATAGATGCGGTGAACATGCAAGAGGCCTCACGAAGCGCAATCTGACCAAGCAGTGGCGGATCGAAAGGCGGGTCAGCTGCATCCAAGCTTCCTTGAGATTCTTCATAGAATGCACGTATCTTCCTGGACACTGTGGCTCGCGGTGTTTTGAGAGTTGCCAATAGCTGCTGCTCCGTTGCTTGATCACGTTGAAATGACCGATCTGGGACTATCTGAACAAGCGAGTCTGTGATCTCGAGGGCAAGGCTCACAACTTGTGCGTCTTTTGATGAGCTGTCGGTCTTGCCAGAGGACTCATTCAAAGCAACAAGTGTCGATAGTACCATTAGAGGCATGTGATGCAATAGCATGTCTTCCTCTTTGAGATTGAATCGGGCCAGAACAAACTTGGCCAGCTTCATCTTTTGTAGTGCTTCGTCATCATCCGTCTGCAGGGAAGACGTTATGAGATGAATGAGCTTGCCCCAGATGAGGCCGCTATCGACGCCATCGAAGAATGCACTCGCACTTCTCATGACTTCGTCGACTTGTTCCTTGGATGCAGTTTCGCTGTACGCATATACGCTCTGTAACGCTGGCAGGAATATCTCGGGTACAATCAAACCACCTACTTCCCAACGGTCCATGAGAGATAGACAGACTCTGAAAGGACGTGCTCGCTCGGAAGGTAATGTGCTACGACGGTTGATCATCTTGAGGACGCTGTTGGTAAGCGCTTCAAGACCGTACCGCGAAAAGAAAGCAGCTTGATGTGCCGACGGATCTGCAGACACGTTGTGTCTGTCTGCTGTTGGGGATGTGGTGCTGTCGTTTACTTCAGACGCAGTGGGCTCTGGACCTAGGAACCATGCCCAGAGCCGGCGATTCAAGCTCATGTCTCTTCGCGACACAACGCCTGCGGCTGCAGCTACTAGTCGCTCCAAATCCCCCTTTCCAACGCGCTCCTGCAAGACGGGTGAGTCGAGAGGCAGATGACTGACCAAAAGATCGAGAAATCCTCGCTGGATGAGTATCTGAGGGTCCGACAGGCCTGATTCAAAGCAGCGAATGAGGAGACCTGGCTCGGGGGATGTAGCTGCCTCGGCCTCGCCCGACAGCGCGTCAGAAGGTCTGGAGACATCTGGAGGAGAGCTGCGCCTCTCTGGCCGTCCGAATTTAGGCAATCGTCGTACGAGGAAAGCAAGTGCACCTTGCCTCCTGGATGGGTTGGTGATGGTCGCTAGGAAGAAGCACTGCCAAAAGTGAGATGAAGCACCCGCAGTCTTGGCCTCGACTATGTCGTCTGAGTTGTCCTGCACTGCGCTCCGCAACTTCTCTGTTGCCGAGACCATGCGCTCAAAATCCTCGCTTGTCTCATCTTCCAGACCAGGCAGGATTGACAGTATGATGGCCTTCAAGGCCGGGCGAAGTGCAGCTCCGTCGAGCTTTAGTATATGCTTCTCGAAGACGGAGAGGTAGAGTGGGCGGACCGAGAGCGAGGCGAAGGAAAGCACAGAGGCGAGGCCGGGGAAGTAGAGGTTGAGGTCACGAGCGAGGGCATCTTTCTGGACATGGATCAGCTTGGCATAAGCTGACTTGGGGGAGACGGGCATACACCGATGGTGGAGAAGATGTAGTCATAGACGTCGAGGGCTTTCTGGTGAACGCCCGAGGGCAATGTTGGATTCAAGCACTGCGCTAATCGCAGTGCGACAGTATCGCTATGTGGTATGACGGGTATCTCTGGGGGGTGCGCTTGCAGGGCCTGGAGGGTAACTTGTATAAGCGCATTGTCTCATAGTCGCAGTAGCATGGCGGGATTGACCTTCAGCAGCCGGCCCAGGAAAGATATGTAGTCGGCCCATTCCTGCTGTGCAGTATCCCAGAGGGCGAGGGCGCGTTCGACACCGGCAGCATAGCGTCGGAAGTTTTTATCTTTTTTATACAGCGCTACTCTCGGAGTTAGTAACCTGGAATTGCGTGCACAATGCGACAACATACGCTCTTGTACAGCAGTGCGCGCGGACCGTGGTACGGGACTGGAGCGGCCAGAAGCCGTTGGGGAGAAGACCTGCGGGTTAGCAGTGGGATCAGCGGACATGCTGTGCCTGGCAGAGAATATTGTGTCCGTGTATCAATGACAGCGCGCTGGACATGCTGCTCTTGGTGGTGCCCAGGTGGTGGTGGTGTTGGGCGCTTCATTTGTTGCCTACGTTTACGAGACATGGCATTCCGACACGGAGCACTGACGGCCCGTTTCACATGCTCGCTCCGGCGTGATGACGCGCGCCGCACGCGACCCCAAGTGCCCGACTGCAACACCATGAAGCCTCTACAGTTGCCCTAGATACCGCCGGGGCCAGCGCAATATGCACGACGCAGGATCGGTAAGCCATGCGTGATTGTCATGTTCTGCCTATCATGACTGACTGTGGCAGGCCTCACATGATGCGCCATCTGCCCCACCAGCCGACACGTTCGCATCTGATCTCCATCACCACCACCACCCTCACCACGATCCACCCATCCATGTGCCGCCTCCCGAACATCCCCCATATGATGAGCCTCCACCTTCCTACGACGACGCCGTTGGCCTAACGGGTGCACCCCCGGGTTATGGCACGTTCCGACCGTATACCGATGATTCCTCGATAGCGAGCAGCGAAGTCGAATCCACCCATCGCGCACTACCAGAATGGTTTGGGCAGGCTTTGGTCGTTTTTGTCTTCCTATGCCTCATATACGGATTTTGGGAATTCATCAACGCGCCTGATGTACCTTCTGAGCCGTGGCCAGGTCATGGGCGGTTCAGACCGTCAGGCACTTGACCTGAAGTCATGCAGATGAATAACAAACCTACAACCTCGTTCTCCACGACGACAACAGACTGCCGCTTTGCAGGCGTCGGTTGTCCGAATATACACATACCTATCATGCGCAACAGCTATCACGCCCTAGCACGGCCATCCAAGGAAGGAGCGAACAGGTCGTCGAGGCATATCTAAAGATACAAGGAGCCAGCGAGGTAGCAATCACTCAGGCGAAGCAGCTGTTGACCAGGCGGATGCTGGGCCGCGTATCAGGACCAGTACTCATACATGGTCCATGTAGGAGAAGGGTGCCAGTTCGAGGCCTAATTCCTTGAAGTGGTTTCTGTCGATGGTCCTGGGAGACTCCATGTGACAGACATACCATTGCATGCAGGAAATTGTTAGCTCCGTTCACATGCAATTGTAACTGCACACCCCGCAGTTACATTCCGTTGGCCTGCTTCGTCTGGCTCACCACGGACTGAAGATAGGGAGTTTAACGAGCTGAACTAGACATGCGAGGATGCATGTGAAATGGAATCTACTATCATGAGGGCATGAATATAGCGATTGCGAACCCGATCGTCAATCTTTTGCAAACTCGCCAACTACTCCCTTGAACCTTATCACAGACCTGCGTTCCAACCCCTCCTTTCAACACTGCGCTCGTCATGTTAGCACAGATCAAGCATACAACCTAAAGGCCATCGTTCGCGTCTGTTCACACTACTGCAATGTCGATTTCGCGATTCATCACGCATGGCTTTCTGCATCGGGCCTATATGCTTCCTAAATGCTGTTCTACAGAACCAGTGTACCAATCCCTGCGACGCTCGCTAGAAGATATAGTATATCGAAGTGAAACTTAAATCTGGCGTCGTAGTTCAAGCTACGCGTCTAGCGGGCGAGTGCGGGCGAGTTTGAGCCACACGGTCGTGATCCGAAGAAGCGAAGGTCAGTGGCTCAGTCGTATATTAGCTCTACACCATAGCGGAGCGTGGCCGAGGATAGCGGCGCTCATCGCACGCCCGCCTGGTAGGTGGTTCCTGATAGTGTGGCGCCGGGAATAGTGTTGGCGTTGATGTCGCAGTTGGGTATGCCCAAGTGGTGCTGTCTGTCCGACAGAGTTATGGTCCTTGTTAGACTACATGTGTAGCGAAGAAGGTGCATGATGTTCTAGTGTGTTTTCGAGTCGATGTGGTAGATCTTGGATGACGGATTCCCATTTTGGGACCGATCCGCCGTCGAAAAGGCTACTCGTTGTCGGAGATGGTCATGTTGGACGAACTCTGAGTATCGGCGAGGTACCTAGGTACGTCTGTTGTTGAAGATATACGTTATGCGAATATGCGAGAGCCACTACCTGACTACGCCGTATCTCAAGTCGCCGTTCTCCGAACAGTGGACACAGCAAAGTGTGTCTCTGCTATCCACACACTGCACCAACGCAATCACAGTAAGAAGTATCCCACATGCACAAAGCAAAGCTAAATTCCTCCTGCGCAAGCAAGTCCAAGCGATACGCGACAAGCGACCCGACAACGCTCCCTCCGCCTGTGCCCGAGAAAAATCCCGACCACTTCAATCTCGCTCACACAAACCTAACTCCGGTCCCAGCCCAGTCCTGTCCATCCCGACAAAGACGATCCAAGGCGGCAACAAGCATGCGCTTCAGGATCGGAACTCACGACACGCGGGCTCCGCTTACCCCTGTACCCAGTGCAGTTCCCCATCGAGTGCGCAGGCATTATCCACTCGAGTCTAGCCTGCTCGTCAAAACCCACATGTGCACCTGGCTCGCAGCATCATACCCGTTGCGGCATTCTTCGCGGCCAGGGCACGCCAGCAGGGGTTAGCACGCCGCACGGCTCAGCTGGATTTTCTTCCAAGCAGGAAAGCTTCAGAGGCGCGTGCTGGCGCAGCTTTTGGACCCCACGCCGCGCTACACTAACCGCTAGTTCGGTGCGTGATCCGGGATCCCGACCGTTGGGTTTAACCGTAGTGTGACTTTGCTTGTGGGTATCGTGTGTATGATTCTGGAGGTGGAGGGGTTCAGCCATCTTGTGCAAACGGAGAAGACTGGATTGTGTCTAGACATGCTTGGAAAGCACCGAATGGCACACCTCGCGTGTGGTAAGTGCCGTTGCCCCCAGCGGCACATTCGCTCCAAGACCAGGTGTTCGTGAGGGTGACGAACAGGTAGTAGCTCTACTATCGCAAAGGCCTTGTTTTGTCCGTGGAACGCAGATTCGTCCACTCTAGATAGTGGTATCATACCTGATCTTGTACTGTGTCGTTCTTTTCCCCGGCTGATGAAATGGCATACTATGATCTTATGTTGCAATCGAGTGATTCCTCGATGTCGAAATATGCAAAGACGCTAACGAAGTCGTCGAGCTTGAATCCAACTTTAATCTCATCAACACGGTGACAGTGGGAAACCGCAACTTCTAGATACTGTCAAAGATCTGGATCTTATCCAAGACCAATATCGCTTCTTTGCAGACGCCCCGAGAACTTTCTCTCTTGTAAGTGCTTCGTCATGTACCACGGAATGGTTTTGAAGGGCTCATTTTCAATGACATTCAGAGAAAAGATTGTTGTACTTGGTATAGAATCTTAGGTCATTGCCATATTTGCTATGTATCAGCCATTTGAACTTTTCATGAGTTTTAGATTCAAAGCTCCATGATAAAGCCGTATCGTACATTGTACTGCAAAAACATGCTTATACCTCTCGAAGTACATGCAGAGAGGCTTCCAGATTTTACCTTCAATTGCCTCGTAGCTTCCGTCAAGGGACACACGTAGAAGCAGAAGGTACAGCTCAGGCGCCGAGACATAGTTCTCCATAGTATACGCGTTCGCAATATCACAATGGGGGCTGTCGAATTTTGCGTTTCTCCGTCGTGTTAGGGAAGCATGCTGACTCCGGCAAGATGGCATTGTTCAAAATGCCGTTGGTTGATTGGACAGAGCATGAGATGTTCATTTTGAATCGTCTTTACTTTTTTCTTTCCAATAGCA
This sequence comes from Alternaria infectoria, assembly GCF_024043175.1. Lineage (NCBI taxonomy): Eukaryota > Fungi > Ascomycota > Dothideomycetes > Pleosporales > Pleosporaceae > Alternaria > Alternaria infectoria. The sequence goes on from NW_026250697.1 coordinate 668,573, forward strand.
TGTGAAGACACATCCAAAGGGCGTACTTGTCAGGTTGACGATCGGAAAACGCACGGCGAATTTTTGCCGTTCGATGTTGCAAGGTCCTGGCTCGTTTCGGTCCGAACAATGTACAGGGCTGATGCACGCGGCTGCATGCACCTTCGGAGGACCATTCAGAGCACTGCCTATAGCGCCCTCAAGTCGGCGACGTTGGGTTGTCATGATCGCGCGATATGCACCATTTGAGACATACGTTGCCGGGCGGAGTTGGGTGTTCCAGATCACGACTTCCTCCCCTTGCACCTTCCTTTGTAGACAAGATGCAGATGTCCGTGCCATTGTGCATCACCAAAGCGTTAGCTCGCATGTCTGCAGGCGCAGGAGACTTTCGAGGTTAGCATCCAGGAACGAGTGCGGCTATTCCGCGCTTTGCTTGCGTATGCCGCCCCTTTCCGCTTCAGACCAGCGCCACAACTTCACTACGGCCTGGTAGCGTGCGAGCGCGGAATTGCGATACTTGGGGCCGTCTGGCTGGTGCACGAGTCAATCGGGTCGTTGGATGATTCGGGTCGGCTCCTGACTCGTCTTCATTATATCCGATGGTAATAGGTGCTTTGTGATTTGAAAGATATCTGTCAGCCTATAAAATGTGGACTCTGGTGGGTATTAGCAGCATCGACGGGGCCCTCTGTTTCTCTTCTTGAGTTCTGACGTTCGGTGTAGGAGTACAGAAACAAAGGCAGACGGATACGTCATGAAGCATGGTGGTGTCTTACTAGGAAGCAGTGAGATTAACGCGGTTCGTCAAGTGCTGGAAGATCGCACGGTGCAACCATCGCAATGCCTTCCCAAAGCCGTTGATCATCGGCAGGGTCCGAGAGGATGCTGGGAACCCCATATTCATGCACGGTCGGTTGACTGGCCAGGCCACTCAACATGCAGATGGCCCGCGAAGGATTTGGAGCACTCGGACAATAACCTGTTGACTGGAAAGGAGCAGGCCATCAGAGAGCTGTTCAAAACAACGGTATCGCAGGCATGTGGTGTGCGCCTTGCAATTGTGACGGGACCTTGATGAAACGCGCACTAGAAAGCAAAGGTCCAGGGCTATATGCGCGTAACGAGGAGGTTAGAACGGATCGTGGGGGCCGTGTAAGGGCGCAGAGGGAAGAAATGAGGGTTCGTTGTAGCGCGACCCAGATCGACCCTTCCCAGCAGAAAGATAAGCTACTGGAGAAGAGTGGAGCACGCTAAGCCACTGGTGGTCCACGTCCCTGTCCACAATTTTGACCGGTGGAACAGGGGAAAGCATCCAACCCGATCACCTTGAGTTGGACACCTTGACAAGGAGACAAGTACGGTAAGCTCCATGTCGAGATGGGACAGCCACCTCGTGGCGGCACAGCTAAACCCCTGGCAACAGCACCATGTCGAGCAGATCCAACTTCACGGGTCGCAATTTGTCCGAGCAACGACAGAGTGCTTGTGACTTGGACCCTTGTCTCCCATGCCGTCGCCATGCCGCGGCCATGGAAATCGCGTGGTTGGTTGCTGAACGGCCGCATCAAACGGCGCCATGTCAGGGCCGCAGGATTGCCGCTCGGAACATATGCCGTAAGCTCGCATGTGTTCAGACAATAACAGGATATGCAAGCGTTACCGTAACGTCGAATCTATTGGACTTAGTCGCTCCATCGTGTTGTTTGTGCACTAGCGCGGCACGAGAAGCAGCAAAGCGTGACGCACCTTTTGTCACGAGCAACCACCATGAGTTTTTGATCGATGGATGCTCGGCGTCCGCGATGGGGTCGACCTCATCGTGCATGTGGTCCTCTGCCGTATGTAAGCTCGCGGGATGGAACCGCTTGGGCGTCCTGCCTTCCAATGCATGTGATGAAATGTGATTGGAAGCTATAGCAACAGCCTTCATCTAACGTAATGCGTCTTATTGATCCATTGACGTGCAGGTCTGACTGGAAGCATGCATGTACCAGACTCTTGAAACAGCTTGGCTTGGTGCTGAACCATGACGATAGCCACCATCGCGAATATAGGGTGCAGCCGCATAGCACCGCCATGTCATCGGGTGACATCTTCCTCGAAACTGGCTGCGAAACAGGAATGCTTGCGGCATGCCGTCGTTTGGTCCGATGTGGGGCGACCATCGCTCTCGATCGCTGAACATGCCATATTCGCATTTCGATCCTATGCTGGACGGAGCAGAACGCCCGCCAATCATCCCTGCGTACCTAAGTAGTGTGCACAGAGGTGATTCGCAGAGACATTCCAGCCACCTTGTCACAGGGTCCCGGCCCACATGAGTGGACGGCACCGCAAGTCAGCCTTGTTAAGGCCGTAAGGCCTCCCACTAGCAGGCCGGAGTCGCAGACCATTAACCCCCGACCATGTCGACATCTGGCGTGACAACCTGTGGTAGACTCGATCGCGCCAGCCATGTTGTCGAGAATGGGGGTTGGCTTTATGTATGACGTCGTGTTTAGAGAGACAATCGAAAAATTGAAGAGTTGCAAAGAATCGTATGAGCCAAATGTTGAAATCATTGTCGCTATTGACCGACACTCATTCCAAGCTAGTGTAGGCAACAGCGGCGCCATCTGCATCTATGCACACCAATTCCCAACAAGCGTTCCAACCGTACTGTATCCTCCTTGGATGAGCCAATTGACTCTGCTCAAACTTCTCTAGTTTTGAGAAACGCCATAGCAATGCGACGACGCAGGAAATGCTGCAGTGATAGATGAATAGGAACGGGAACGCAAATGCAAATGCAAAATAAGGGTATCATGAACGAAAGTGAAGGGTTTGTGGTCTTAACGGTCTGTGACCTTTTCTTGGCGAGTAAATCTCCTGTCTTTCGCCGTAGACGCTCCTAGCGAAGGTTTAAGGCGATGACTCGAACCGAAGTAAGAGGTATGGACGACGTAGGCGATGAAACAATGGTTTTGTGGGACGTGACAGTCGGTAGTCGTATCAGAAGCGCAACAACTAGGAGGACGTTGTCGAAGATTTCCTGGACGCTTTAAGATGAATCCGCTTGACATGATCTCTCTGCAAATTGTCAGTAATACTCTGCGCATGTGAAGCATGTCAAATTTACCATATTGTCCACGCGACTGAAGACCCTGTCGCATCCGTCCCAGTCACACAACACGCCCGGGTTGTGCTTGGCCTCATGTCTCGCAAGATCCTTTTTACTCGAAAAGCCTCCTCCTGTAGACTGTGGGCAGTCGCCATGGCGGCAGAAGAAGGACTTTGTATGCCTCTTATAGTGCTTCCTGAGATCGCAGCCGCGGGTGAAAACTGCTCTTGAAGTGCATCCTGGGAAAGCACAGCTCCATGTACCATTCTTGTTCGGGATACCATAGGATCGAAGATCCGGCGAGGAAGGAGAGAGCGACCGTGACAGTGCGGGTGGTGATCTTTCAGAGGGGACGTTGGACGGCATGCCATGACCTACGGACGACGATGTGGAGTGCGATCTTGACGGTCGAGACGCACCGAAAGATTGTGAGAGCAACGTCGAGTCATGCGCAAGCATCGGGGGAGATGCCATCTCGGAGAAAGATGGGTAGGAATACGACGTTACTTGAGGTAGCGGTATTGATGATGGTTGTGTCGACCAGAGTGCGTGAGGTGGGTATGGGGACTCCATGACCGGTCTGTAATCTTGAGGTGGAGTGTACATTCCTGCGTGTGCGGACATGGTCGTTTGGGGTCGATGAGCCATGTGGTGTAGTGGTGGTGAGTACATGATGCTGGGGGGTGATTGACATGTGCTAGAGGGGTAGAGGTGACCCATGCCGTCAACCGGCGCCATGAGTGCTAGTTCTGCTTCGGACGAAAAGAAAGTCATCGTGGGTGACGCCAGGTGTCGTGTTGTTCTGGAGTGGTTCGCAGGATGGTGGTGATATAACAGGAAGGGGTATCTGGTGGTCGTCAAGTGGCCGCAAGTCGAAGCCAACACGGGTTGTATATCATGCAGAGAGAAGGCCAGTGCGTCTTAAGCGGGAAGTGCAACAGATGGGTGAGAATGACCAGTCTTAAGGCACAGACCCAAACTCTAGGGATTAGGGTATGGTAAGGCTGCTAGTCCGGGGTGTACAGGATTAGCCCGGGAGCGCACTAGGGACCACTCCACAACGGTAAGGCTGGGGCGTCAGATTTGTCGAGAAAGCGTAGCGGGCAGTGGCGGTGTTGTCATATCTTGCAGTGCCTGAAACTCCACCGGGCCCTGGAGGACGGCCTGAAAGGGACCAAGTTAGAAATTGCGAACGCTGAGCGGTGGACCATGTGGCATCGACTGGTCAATGTAGATCCGGGGCGCAGACGAAGTTTGCAATGCCCAAGAGGATAGGTAGCTACGTCGGGTCAGACATCCGATAGAGGAGTAGTCGCTGCTGCTGGTCATAATGGGACGTGGGTAATTTGACTAACGCTTGCTGCGCTCGTCCCAATGAGATACCGTCCGTAGTTCATGGTCCCAGTTCAGACCGGGTGCATAATCCATTCACAATTGCGGTGGAGAGCGAGTGAGCCTCGCGGGCCGGCTAGCTAATCCTTGTGGGTGAAGGTACCGCCAACATGGCGACCGCACCGCTCTAGCGCTGGTCTGAGGAGTGGCCTACTAGGGTTAGTCCCAGGAAAGCTTCTGCCATTTCGCTTTCGCCTGTGAACGATCCTTCGAGCGATTAATGCGATACCTTGCAAACGGCCAGCAGCGCTTCGGCTACCGAGTTCTCTGCAACCTCCAGCGATGTCTCGTCTGGGCTGAGATGGTACGTACAGAGCGACCGGGCGATGTGTGCAGGGCGCAACCACAACGACAGCCACCCTTCAGACTAGTCCCACGGGCTGCGGACCAACATCAGAGGCGGTAACAGATGAGGGGCAAATGAGCGCTCCCCATGGCGTTGGAGATGATGGGCTGCCGATCGCAGCATGGTAGCAAAGCGACGAGAAGCGGCCTTGGGTGGTCGCTTACGCCGGCAAAAATTTTGGGCGTAGCGCATGGGGATTATACGCCCCGCGCTACTCTTGGGCCGGGTGCCGTGAGATATTTTTAACCCCTGCCGCCTGGAGCACAGCAACCTACATACAATCAGGAATCATAGGGCAGGGTCTGAGTAAGCGACGTTTCAAGCGGTCTGTCTGCCAGCAATTCTACAGCTTTCACCAGCATTGTCCCTCCAATAACACCAACGTCGCGCTCTAGACAAGCGAGCCGTGTTTGCCAAGACAGCTCCTGACAGCAACGGTTTGATTGCGTTTCTCGACCTGGACACCTAGCTCCACTGCGTAGCATGCAGTGAGCCTGTTGTCTTTGACGTGGCTAAAGAGCGAAGGACGAAACATGACCAACGAGCGTGATAGATGGAAAGACGGATCCACATGCTGGCCAAAGCCAACGACAGTCTTCGAAGCGCCCGTTGTTCCAAAGCGGTTAAACTTGCTTTGCAAAGACTAGTACATGGTTCTTCTTGATCGGGTTTTGCGACCATGAAGTATCTACACCGCGTTGCCTTCGGACCGCCGGACATAGACTGTTTCGTCCGAGATCTGCATCAAGACTCTTGGGCAACACGTCGAGGAGCAGGATCGGAGAAGCTTTTCCCAGATGATCAAGGAGGTCTGGATGTCAAACATCAGACGGCCCCATCACAGCACGGAAAACGCCCGTGTAATAACGGATACCCAGGCAGTACCCGGGCTGCATCGCGAGCAGCAGTCAGCATGCGCTGTCCGGCGCTTCAGACACTGCGCTATATGGACCGTATGTTCAAGCCAACACACCTGTGTATGGAGAGCGACGATTTGGAGGCTGTATATTCCTACGCACTGCCTTCTTCAAACACTGTGAAGGCCCAGGATGGCTGACAATCACCTCCGCTTCCTTACCAGTCGGAAGAACGGTCGAGTGCCAGACAACACTTGCGGTAGGTAGCGTTGACCATGTACTCGATCGGTGACTGCCAGGCGAGCAACCACTGCAAATTGACTGACAGTCAAGAATCGGGGCTTGCGTCACACTGCACACTCTCGTCACCTTCATCTTCGCTCAATTCCGTCGTTGCCTCCATAGCTCCACTGTCCAGTGACATATCCAACACGGGAGCTACCATCCGCACTGCCTGTATGGACCAACAACAGCTCACACGCTAGTTCATCCGCAGTCGCTCAGAAATAGACAGCGTCCACTAACGCACTTGATCTCAAGCTAAACAAAGCCAGTGTGTCGCAGTGATGGGGCCATGGACAATCAATCGAACGATGCTGTTAATGACAGTGCGAATGGTGGTCATCAGGCACTAAGGCAAGGCTGATTCCGCTCTGCAAAGGACAGAATGTCATCGCAAATCTAACATACAGCCGACAAAAGCCTGCACCGTGTCGACAGACAAACACTAGTCTCTATTCATCATCTGTTTCGAGGAGCCCGGCACAAGCTGTCCTTCGATGTGAAGACTAGCTGGCAATAGTCACCGTGACAGGCGATGATCTGCATACACGCAAACGAAGGATTTGAACCGCGCTCAGGCTTTCCATGACAACTTTCTTTTAAGAGTCATGCAACAGTCATATCAACATTTCTAGAACTCATGTTCAAGCATTGTAAGACTCGGCCCGAAGCCGATCATGCAATGAGACTAACCATACTGAGGATGTCATACGATTGGATGAATAAAGTGTCAGGGGTGTTTGTTGATGCCGCACCGGTATGGACCGTCTAGGCGACCACCAAGACTACCGGCTATCCCAGTATGTCAAGCATCAAGACCTAACGTCCCGTCCGAATGGCGTGTAACGGCCCTAGGAACCTTCATCCCATACTCGACAGCGGCATAAGCCGAATGTACTTACCAGGAAGCATATTCGGCCCCAACATCGCAGCTCTGGATCTGTATACTGCATCAGTCCATTTCTAGCCAGAACCCAAGACATTGTACGATGTGTGGTTAGTGGGGCCTCCAGTCTTCATCTAACTGTCGAAGAGGGCCGGCTTCTCTCATTCACACCAACCTGTTAACTTCATTCCTACCAAATCTATTATTAGGTATCGCGACTTTACAGCAAACACTTCTTTCGAAAGGCGTTGGAAATCGGAAGGAATGTCGAGGGGTGAAACGTGGCAGTGCTTGTTAACACAGCCTCAAATCGCCGACATAATCTTCAATCGCCGACCTGCAGATCCATAATCGCCGACCTACAAAATCCCCAGCATCCAGCATCGGACCCCACAGTGGCTACGACGCTAGGAATGTTTCCCACGTGGGAACGCATGTCAATGCTGGGAGTCGCAGTTGAGCCGTAGCGGTGGGTACACCGTGATAACTACCGATGATGGGACGGGATGCCTAAGATGCGAGCGGCGAAATTCTACCGCAGGATGCCTGAAACCTTCAGCCTCACATCTGTAATTAAACTTCACACAATGACGTTTAGAGGCTATGTTGATGATTCCATCCAGCACCGAGTTGACCAATTTCCCAGCATCGGCTTGATAGGCAACATCCATGACAGCAATGTGAAATATGCATAATCACAGTAGGAATCTCTATTTTTGGGCGCCAATTCCCCCCGAGACGGTCTGATGGACACCCACCGGTGCACGAGAGGCTTGGTCGAGCAAGCAGTTTTTACCCCAGATCAAAGTGCGTAGTTCTCGTGCCCTCCACCGCCATTCTCTTGATTATACACCAGCATCAGTGATGACAAGAAGCCTATGATAGAGAAACCCATGTCTAGAAAAAAACTACTTGAGCAGCTGAGACGTGCAAAGGCCTGCTGGACTCACATCGTTGTCCACTCTGTTACCTGTCGGATATCCATAACCTTGCCTTCAGCACCATATCTCCCTTGCGCATCCCACAAATCCCTCTCGGCGCAAATCTCTGGTCGCCAACGCATCGCTTCCCTCATCTTCCCTTCACTATTGTTCTCTACTATGTCTGCAACCAGAGAGCCGATTGCAGGGCATGCCATGAAGCCGTTTCCAGATCCTCCTACCGCTACAATCAAGCCTTGGACATTAGGGTGCTTGTCGATGAGAAAGATGCGATCCACAGTATCTACGTCCCAGCATAAACGCGCGAAGCTCAAGTCTCGGGTTGCAAACTGTGGCATTGTGTCAGAGAGAAGAAGTCGCATACGTGCTTCTGCTTCTCTCGGAATCTGTTGTCGCGCAAACGGAACGGAGCGCATCTTGCCACTGTCGTTGATGACTGGATTGATGTATCCCGGGTGTTCATCGCAGAGCTTTATTTCGTGTGTCTCGGTGTCGGGTTCGATGAAGAAACCGCGATCCACGCCATACAGCACAGGTATGTTCCGGTACCGCTTCGCTTCTTCGGCTGAGAGGGGTAGATGTGCAAGTGTCCAGGCTGTGGGTCGAAGCTGACTCTCGAAGTCTAAGAGTAGGTCACTGTTCGCACCAGCGGATACAATGATGTGCTGAGCCTTGTGCTCAGAGCCGTTCCTCGTCCTCACCCCCGATACTGCGCTATTGTCCGAATTATACAGTAGCTCTTCGACACCGCCCTCTATGCTGTCGGTCAAGAATTCCACACCCAATCTCACGGCTTCTTGATGCATAGCTCTTAGAGCTCCACTAGCGAACACCCACCCTGCGCCTTTCTTTTTCCAGAAGCCCCTCCAACCTGGAAAGTCGCCCTGTAGCAACCCTCCTGGCATTGTTTGCTGGAAATCATGTTTCGTATTCAGGGCTGCTGGGAATACTTTCTCGCCTTTGGCATACTCTAGACAACGCTGGTAGGCTTCATCGCCAACAGCGGCCATGATAAAACCGGTGTCGTGGTAAAAGGGCGAGAACAGTGGATCGAATTTCCATGCATGCATTGCAAGCTGGGTCAGTCGATTCCAGAAGAAGTCTTGGAGAGAGTCAGACTCGGAGGGGTCGTTACTCCCTTCCGCGATCTTATTAAGGTCATTTCCTGCGGAGATGGGCGAGGGGAAGGAGCTGCCGTCGAGGACTTTGATGGAGGTGTAACCGCGACGAGCGAGCTCGAGGGAAATGGAGCAGCCCCATGTTCCAGCACCTACGATGAGGATATTGCTGCTCGTCGGCAACATGGTGGACGCCCAGCTTTGCGTCATCGAGAATGACATTAGCCGACGATGAAGCTTGCCAAGCCAGGACGCGTGAGCACGTGGAGATAAGCACGCTATCTCGAAGCGGCTGGGATCCCCGCGGCGAAACTTGCGCGATGGTACTTTGATGGCTGAGCGACAACCTCGCACCCCCTGATGATGCGCATACGCCCTATAATACCGCGCAATGTCTGGCGAGGAAACATATCTGTTCGCCAATGGAACCAGGCGCGCTCCGTCGCCACTGCACCTGGCGGTAAGCGGGCGCGCTCAAAGGAGCAGCACCACTACTGGACCGATGAGAAACTATCTACACCTGCCGAGTATCCCTTGAGTGCGGCCATGGCGGAAAGGATACATCCCAACAAGGAAGAAGCAGCGCCGAAGAAGAGGAGAACACGGAACGAAGGCGCGGCGATAGTAAAAGGCGGCGTTCACGTCAGAACACAGATCGTAAGTCCCGACCTATGCGGTACGTCAAGTCCCGGAACACCCATCTTCGCTGAGCGGGACTAACGCCAGATACCCTTAGATGACGTCCTCAAATACGCCGGCCATACGTTAGATAAGCACAAAGGCTGCGATATCCTCGACATCAACCCTGGCGCCGGGCTCTGGTCACAGAAGCTGCACGAATACCTCCAACCGCGCAGCCACGTGCTCCTCGAACCGCGACACGAAAAGTTTAAAGACTTTCTTGACCCTCTGATCACTGCACCCGGCTCCAGGTACTCACTCGTCGAACAAGACCCGACCGTACTCCAGACATACCGGGACATGGTTGCAAACGGTGTGTTCCCACACCAGACTGTGCTGGACGCTGAAGACCCCAAAGCACAGGAACCAAACAACACCCTGTTAGTGACTGGCTCTCTGGCATGGGATCCAAGACTTCCCGGCCTTGGTTTTGACTCAATGGCGAAACAGCTCGCCTACCACTTTGCCTCCGCTGCTTGGACAAACGATCTATTTCATGCCTATGGCATGGTTCGCACCTTACTGTGGGTACAGCACGACGACTTTAGCGGCATGATTGCCCAATCTATCAACGAAATGACCAAAACAAACCGCCTCATGCAAATGTTACAAGACACAACCCTCTTCATCCAACCAGAGCGCGCCTCGCGCAGCACGGGCCGAGCCTCTTCGGGCCGTGAACCACAGTACGAGATCGAGGCCATTGTCCGCGCTCTGAAGAAAGGGAAAGAGAATGGGATGGAGCTACCATCACATCGGCGCGACCACATCCACGACTTTGCTGAAGAAGTCGACCAGATTTCCAATGGCACAGGCGTAACCAGTTTTCAAACAATTCAAGATTACCTTCGCACGCAACAGTTGGCGGGTAGAAACCCCATTGGCCTGCTTTCACCTGGTCTCATCGAATACTACGATTTCATGAGACGTGTAATCAACGTCTTTCCACAAGTCGATCTTAACGATCCGACAGATGCAAAAGGCAAAAGAACCAAACGGCCGGTACCCCCTGACCACCCTTACAAGGACGACATACGGAAATTCTACAGAGAAAGTACTGGTATGGCGCTGACTCAGAGAAAGAAACTGTTGGCAGCATCCATAGCAGACATTGGCGAGGCTATATACAAACTCGAATGCAAGATTGTTGACATGCCAGACGGCCCTGAAAAAGCTGCTGCAATGGCCGAGCTAAGCGAGCTTGAAACCCAGTGGAAGCAGGGCCTCGACAGTCAAAATGCCAACTATGCCAAGGTACCTGCAACAGAGATCGATGACCGCCTCGCCATACGCTCGCCGCCCTCACCTCGTCTCCAATCCGACTCCCGTCCTTTCGAGCCCCTCGTCATGCGTAAAAATGAGGCTTGGCCCCAGAGCCGTCTGGCCCTCGTCTCCGCTGAGCCCTTTCCCAGGCCCGTCGGCGGATCCCCCGACTTCTACGAGTGGGCGCGAGATTTCATCTTCGGACTCTTCGCGCACCCCTCCGATGGTATCAATCATGCTCTCGACAAGCTGCAACATGGCCTCAGCGACATTATAAAAGATTGTCCCAGTTTGAAAGATCCGAAGAAAGGTGGTAGACTGCAAATGGAGCATCTCAGGGTTAGGATGCTAACATCCGAGATGATTCTAGAGCTTGTGGAAGCGTACAGGACCTGGCCGTTCAAAGAGCCAGGCAGTGATAGCAATCAGTACTTCAAGTACAAGCATGCTGGACAAACGTGGATTGGACAGTCTGCGGATCGATGAGGGATATTGAATACACATCATGTTGTCACTGCTTCTTTGAGACACAAGTACAACACGATATCGTATCGATCCTTCTGAAGTTCAGCATCACGCTACGTGTGTAACAGTGTCTCCGACAACATGGTGTGCATATTGGCAACCGATTGCAATGACAAGAGCGAGCTTACGCCTTGTTACCTCGCCCTCTCGGGTGAGCATATCTCGAGCAGCGTTGATTCCATAGAGTGAGCTTTCATACTTTCCAACTTGGAAAACTTTTGTACAAACCTTCTCCGAGTATCCTCCTATTAAAGCTCTTGTGGTCTGGAGCTTTCTCGCCAAAGCGGTGCAGCTGGGTTGCCGTTCTTGCACAAAGCCGAGGGTGCTAGCTGTCGTGTCTCTGTATGAGATCGAAGGTGTCAGAATGTTGAAGACTGTTGAAATTCCCTAGAACTAGTAGTGAGCTCCAATAGAGGCATGTCGTACTTGTTCGCATAGTCCCTTTACTTCTCGGCGGTCAGTTAGGTCGTTGGGAATCCTCCTTCGTGCTGTGCAAAGACAGCCAGAGATGGCGCAGGATCCCTATCTAGTCATCTCTGAGATCGATCCTCATTCCTATTGATAGCTCATCTCTCCAATGTAACGGAACACCCCCATATCGTACTGTCTACACGGCGGTTGAGAAGCGCAGAATAAATTGAACGTTTGGCGCAAGCCGTCGACGAGCACCCTTGAATTCGTGGACCATATAATCAGCAGGCTTGCATCTGACAGCATCTGCGATTTGAGTGGACAGGATCTGGCTTTCGTCTGACACAAGAACGACGGGATGATCAGCGATAACATGGTAGGTCGCATTGCTGCGGCAATCGATGGACAGGGTGAAGGCTTAATTAGAGGCGTCATTGAACCGCCAGACGTGCAAGGTCGCCGACATGCATCCCGGAAAGTAAAATTAGAATTGACGCCACCCGTCGAGTGTGTCTCTAGAAGACATTAGAGGGTAGACCGCGCGAGGCTGCATGCGCTGGTGAGAGCGAGGCACTTTGCAAGGTGGGTGGAGATGTCCCTTGGTACCTAGGTACCTAGGTAGCCAACGCGGGAGTAGGCGCGCTAGTGGACGAAACAAGCCTAGCCTCTTTTTTCTTCCCGTGCATCCAGATGTCGGGTGCAGGTGGCTTCGATCGAGCCTTCCAATTACCATCACATCACGCCCACCCTACAGCTTCACCCGTATAATTTGAAATGTCCGGAGCGGAGAGTAACCCGAGGAAGCGGAAAGCCGAGCCCCGCGAGCGGCACGACGGCGGCGACAAACGAGCTAAGGTGAGTTCTTTTCTTCGTACCACTGTCAAAACTCCTCCCGTACTTGCATTCTTGGCTTCCCAGTTCCATTTTCGTCATGCAGCTGCAGTGAGATTCATCAGGCTGATCCGAGACATCAGAGTAAAAGAAACTGGGATATGCCCCGCAGGGACGGCAGTCAGTCTCGAGCTATCAAACCCGGTGATGCGGGCATATGGGCAACATGCGCTATGAAGAAGGAAGCAAAATCTGTCTCTGATCTGCGGGATCTATTTCAAGAGGTTAGCGATATCTTGATGCTGCACCATCCGCGAGCGACAGTGCTGGTGATGCTGATTCATGATAGTACGCTACTACCCTGCACGGCGCCGCCGGTTCCAATGGGACGGCTGCAGAAGACAGCTCTGACTCGGAAGGAGGTGATATCGAAGCTGAGATCCAGAAAGAGCTCGCCGATATTCGTAAGCCGACTACGAAACCCTTGTTCACGTCTCTCAAACTCGACACCCAGTGCTGTGAGGATAGCCAATCACACTTCCGACCGCTCGGGCTGACCCAAGAAAGTGATATTTTTTAGGACACGCTCACCTCTAGAACCTGTCTCCTTCGTACATAAGATCTGTCAAGATATTGCAGATGGCGCTCAGCCGAAAAACTTACGCTATGTCAAGCGACTAACACCAATTACTGCGACCGACAAAGCCACGCCACAGGGTCTTGAGGCTGTTGCGAAACAAGTCCTTGCGCCTCACTTCCATGGATCAGATCAAGCGGGGAAGAAAGTGAGCATTAGCTTCTTCTATCAGATGATGTAGTGTCGTCGTGCAAAGATCTCCGCTAACGTGTGGTTACCCAAGTTTGCGATACGCCCATCGATCCGCAACAATAAGGAGTTTTTGAGAGATGGCGTCATCAATACAATCGCAGCTGCAGTTGGTCCTGGGCACAAGGTCGACCTGAAAAACTACGATCTTCTCATTCTCGTGGAAATTTACAAGGTATAGTCATACCCCACGTGGTGATCACACGTCTCACATGCACCGCATGATGAGATCTTGACAGCTGCTTACATCCGACAGAATGTCTTAGGTATGAGTGTGGTCGGTCCTGACTTCGAGCAGCTCAAACGTTTCAACATCGAGGAGCTTCGTCAGCCGTTGCCCTCCGTCAAACCTCAGGTCGATGATCAGTCAGGGAACATCGAGAATGGACGTGTCTGAGAAGGAGACGAGTGGAATCGGTGCGTGGGGCAGCCGTCGTGGTGCTAGAACGCCTCGCGCAGCAATTTCCACAAACTGAAAAAATCTCCGATCGGGACCACCGTGGCTTGCATACGTTTGCTCTTGGGATGAGGCAAACGTCTAGCGGATCATCAGAGTGAGCACAGTAGCCACCTACTCATCGACCTGACATCCGGCGTGTTGCTACTACTCGTCTCCGAACTGCCGGGTGCATACTGCGTGCGGGCTTACATAGCCGCCACAGCAATAGCCCACAGGCGTGGGATGTGTGGAGGTAGTTGACTAGCTACGTAAAACAATGGGCCGGGCGAGTTGAGGGCCCGTACAGACATAACACTGCGTTAATCACAGCGTTATTTTTTGCACTGTCAAACCTACATCCAATCGTCTCTCAGATTCCTAAGGATATGCTATCGAAACATGTCGGTCAATGGTATCCTTCAGCCGTCTGTCGGCAGAACCAATCATAATTCGCGATACGCGATATCCTCATCGGGTGCCTAGCCACTTGTGGGTATCCTTGACGAACGCTGAGAGCGCCAATCTGAACGCCTCACGCGTCCTTCTCCGCCTCTACATCCGCCTTCGCTAAACAATTCGCTTAGAATACGCCGCTTACTTACCAGTTCCGTACGCGCATGATAGACTTTTGCTTTTCGGCTGAGCAGTGCATCGGCGAGAGGATAGTCGATATGGCTCGGGGACTGGTTGGGACTTTCAGATGTGCTACTAAGTGTCGACTGTCATGCGATTCGGTATGGCCGAACCAAGGAGATGGCTTCATCAATTGAGATCTATCAAAGTCGGTCTTGCTCGGGCTGGCGTTACTATGCTTTTGTTTCCGACATTCGTCGGGACATTTTTGCGTTCAGATCGAGCATCCATGATTCTATGAGAAAAGAGCTGGCATTGACTTTGTTTGCGCAATCGTCAAAACATTCTTAATGCATAGCGATGTCCTCGACATGCAGCATTCAGTCAGCTCCAGGCCTCCACTATCGAATCACGCTAAGCTCCCCGCCGGAATCTAGGACGTCGCTGCTCGGCCCTTCATAATGCATCTTCCCCCACTGGATGTTGCAATCTTTCCCCTCACCAGTATGAGCCGTGGAACGTACGCTCTAAAGCCCGTTCGGCCCTCTTCGACCACTTCGTCTTCATCTTCGTCTTCATCAGCATCTTCGCGGACTGCT
The DNA here is from genome assembly GCF_024043175.1 of Alternaria infectoria. NCBI lineage: Eukaryota > Fungi > Ascomycota > Dothideomycetes > Pleosporales > Pleosporaceae > Alternaria > Alternaria infectoria. The sequence goes on from NW_026250697.1 coordinate 683,625, forward strand.
ATCACAACAGTCGACTTTCCCAGCATACAAAGAGTCATCAGAGCAGTCTTTCGGTCCTCAAGAATCAATGTTCAGCAAATTGAAGTCCAGCAAGGGTGCATACACCAGGTTTATCTCGCAAGACTTCAAGATGGCAGTTGTTTGATACTCAAATGCCCACCAGCTTATAACATCCGACTCCTCCGGCATGAGAAGCACTTCCTGGAGACAGAACGCAAAGCACTCGAGACACTGCACGAGTATACACAAGTACCTGTGCCTCAAATCATCAAGTATGATAGCCATGGTGGACCGCTTGGTGCACCATTTCTTATGATGAGCCACATGCCTGGTCGCAAGCTCTCGGAAATCGCGCCATACATCTCGACCAGCGAGAGAAACTCCATCGATCACACACTAGGCACACATGTCCGCGCTCTGACTGCACTATCTGCCACCCAATTTGGTATGACACACCGTGTCTTCGTCAAAAAGGGCAGCAACTCCTGGCGCGAGGCTTTCTTTGCTCTCCTCGAAGCCGCACTACGCGATGCTGAGGATATGCTTGTTAACGCACACTCCGAAAGTATACGTTTCTGGGTTGGCAAACACGCGCACTGCCTGGAAGAAGTTACCGAACCGCGCCTTGTAGCGCTCAATCTCTGCGACCCGGAGAACGTGCTCATCGACGAACGTACCAAGCAGGTCATAGGTCTTGTCGGATTTTCGAACGTCATCTGGGGCGACCCTCTCATGAGCGGCGGTATCGCGGATGGCAATGAAGCGTTCTTCGCCGGCTTGGGAGATTACCCTGTGAAGACTGGGGGCGCGAGGGTCAGGATGCTGATGTAAGTACCAAGTGCGGGTAATTAGAAGGCCGCAATGCTGACCGTAATAGGTACAAGACTTACCGGGCCACGGTGCGGATCGTCGCACACCATTACCGGCCGCATGACGGCATTGATGAGCTCGGTGCGAGACGAGAGCTGAGCTGTGCACTCAACGACCTCGCAGCTATCTGAATCGTACTAGCGAGGCAGCTAGATTCTACGAGCGAGCTCTCGTAGCGCCTTGCTACAAGCGAATCGAGTGCCGAGCAACACATTGTGCTATAAGAATGGAGTTCCGAGCGGAAGGGTATCGTGTTTTTGGGTCTCAAGTATTGGAATTCAAGGCGTAAGGCGTTCGGGTTCTGTACTATGAAACATTGAGTATAGTGAGAAAAACGCTCGCTGTTCACGCATGACCATCGGTTAATTGCGTGCGGCTAAGTGTAGCGGGCGGTGTAACGATGTTGCTGTACCGCTTAGATCGGATGCGAAAGGGCGCGCAAAACTGAGTTCCACGGCATAGAGTCGAGCATGGCGTAAGCTTACATTATCTGATATTCCCCTCTCCCGTTTGCAATCTTCAGGACACTGTCGTCCAAGTAGTTGAGTACATGTATTTTCAGTCGTCAAAGAAGCTAGTGGCCAAAACGAGTGATAGAAATTTGAAAGAAAGCGGATGCAAATACCGTCTTGACTTCATCGTACACTTTGGCAAATGATGCGAATGTGCAGCAACCAGGGTAAGCGAACGTTGCGATCCGAAGCAACATCCTGGCGCTGTAAGTCGCCCAATCTTGAAGACACATGGATACACGAGGAATATACCATTCGCACATCAAACCCACAAATTTCGACGCGGACGTGGCTGATGTTCCGCCCTCTACGTTGATTTGTCTTTGTCGACACGTTAGCCACGTATCCAAGTACCTACGTACCTAAGGTTCTGCACATGCTATGAATCGGCTACCCTTGCGAGGGCGCCTGAGCCCACCACATGCCCGAATGCTCCTTCTCGCTCACCCCTGTTTCTGATAACGTACCTAGGTATAATGGGTAGACTGTAGAAAGGCACCCACCAATCATTCGCGTGCAGACTCGCTTGATGGCGCTGCATTGGGAGTAGCGTTCGAGAGGGGTAGGCGAAGATAGACGACGCGTTGCGGACCGATGTTCTTCGGAGTCGTAAGTTGCTGGAATCTCGCTACGCATGTAAGTGACGGGCGGCAGCGGCCTGGCGTAGACAACGGGGTAGGGGAAAGGCTGTAGGCAAGGCAGGGGTACCGAGGTATTTGTGTCGACAGGTAGTCGCACGCGGTGCACCTTGAACAGTGACTCTTGAGATATAAAAACACCTTCGACAGCCGGCTAGAAATTGGACTGAATGAAACGACATCGGTCTTTTCCATCTTGAAGATGCGCCTCTACGAATGTTCTTGGACTATAACTCTTGCTCACATCCCTGGAAGAGAGAACTTTGGAAGGTACTTAGGCATGCCTGCCTAAGCAGACACTGCTCAACCCATCTATTGAGACTTCATTATATCAGATATACAACATGCTTGTCTACACCGCGTCCTTCTCCCTCTCGGCTTTAGCGAGAGTCTAGCTTACCTAGGTAGTAGGCATTGGATCTTGTCCAGGTGGCCAAACCTCAAGCTACAATGTGTCTGGCTTCAACACCAGAACTTAATTTTTTTTCCGCATATGTAGACAAGATAAACGGGGTAATTGTTTCATGTTACAGCGCCTTCAGATTGATCACGTATGATTGGATCGATTTTGTCCCTATCACAATCGCGACGCTACGCCCGATACAGTTAGTTAGCCCCCACGTGAAGAACGGGAGCTCCCACCCGTGAGGGGAACGGAAGACGCGACGGAAGGTTCGGGGCAGGCTTTCACTTCATATGACAATCGCGCGTCTACCTGCATTCTTTTACCTGGCGTTTCGACCGGTTCTCTGTCATGCGCAACGGGGATCCCAGATCCTGCCGCCCATTCGAAGGTTTTACGGAAGATCCCTCCACCGCGGCGCGTGCTTAACGCTGAAGTATTGGCGCGAACCGCTGCAACAATCCCAATGTCCACCCGGGCGCTTAGCCAACTATGTTATTGCACGATAGCCTCAAGAACTCTGCGCATCCGCTATGTCGGTACCGGATTAAGTATGAAAGTGGAATCAGCGGTGCTGTGCCGCAATCTATCTGCGCGGACGATCGATGCAGGTACAGCTTGAACAGCAGACGAAGATGGCTTAAGTAGCCTCTATGTATGCGCTTCTCTGTGCGATAACCTTGGATACAGCCACCGAGTCGCTGTAAGTTTCCTTTCAGGCCAATCCCGTTTGAGCGCACTTGGAGCATCTGTCGTTATGGATCGAACATTAGGAGGTCATGCGCCTTCAGTCCCAGCGGACTCGTCTGCTCAGTCTACAACAGATACCATGCCTTTGGGCACAGGTTAGTAATCAATTACCTCTGAAGATCTAGGCGGCTAACAAACTTGCCAACACAAGCTCCAACGGATCGGAAAGGGAGCTGGCTGCCATTTACCTTTAGATGGTATTCTCTATTGATCCCGATAAGTGCCACCGCCATCCTGGGCATAACAATATCGCTACTTATTTGGTACTCGCAACACCACTACGGACTCGGTGCCGATGACGGATCTTCTGCAGTACTGTTTGGATGGCGCTTCACACCAACTCTGCTAGCAGTGCTGTACACACAATCCACGGTTATCCTATTTGAAGATGCCAAGAGAACGGAGCCGTTCGCTCGATTAGCTCGAGCACCTTCAGAAGGCGCCAGTGCCTACGGTACATTACTCCAAACGCCCAGGGCCTGGTGGGCTATCTTACTGGATATCGTCCTCAAGCGCAAGTCGGTCGGTAAAACCAGTTGGTGTCTCATCTGCACGGCTGTAATCAATGTGGTGGCCCTTCTCGCTATATCTCCTTTGTCATCCGCCCTTCTTACATCCGAAGAGATTGTAATCACCAAAGCGCTTGACATCAGCAGAAGCGTTCCTAGGATTGGTCTCCAACTGCCCATTGTCGCCAGTAGAGAAACCTATTTCAGAACTACGTCTGCGCTGATGAGGAATCTCTCTACTTCAGCATGGATAAAAGATACTTCTATCACCTTTCCGAATTGGCCGTCTACAGATACAGCACAACTCGGCCCCGATCTGATATCAAGCTTCAACTCCTGGACGGCAGAGACAACGACAATACATGCGAACCTAGGTTGTCGGGACATGACGCTAGAAAGCGCTGATCTTGTGCCGATGGAATACAAAGAGTACGATATCATGGGCCACGGGCCATACAAGGGCGTAGAACCCATGGTAGTCTTTGCTTTAGCATCGGACGACGGTTGCAGACACGAAATAACCGTCCACCCTGCGGTTAATCTGGCAATGCGTGGAGGCCTGACATGGTCAAACACTTCTACTTTCTACATTGAGGATGAGCTGCTGCCCCTCGGTAGAATGCCGTTTCCCAGTAACGTCTCCTCGACCAGTCCGTATGCGCGCCACTATGCCTCTCCAGAATGTGCAGACCGGGATATCATCATTCTCAACACCCCGTGGACCAAGCCCGTCAGGTTGGAGCTGAGTGAAGCGGCAGGGACAGGACTTGAGCTCAACAGGACCTATGAACGCTCGCCTGACTTTCGCATGAAGGCATTGCTTTGCAAATCTCAGTATTCTATGGAAACACACAACACTTCTACTTCAATAGGCCAAGGCAAAGAGCCGAACATTACGTCCATGGAGTCGGACCATATTCAGCCCGTGTCAATCACGAAAGATATGATAGACATCCCTAAGTTTGAAGAGATGGCACTACAAGACACTTGGAAATACTATTTTAACGCCGAAAGCATAGCGACTGATGCGGACCGTGCTCTGGGCGGCCAGCTTGGCCCTTACTCCGATCCGAACATGACGACCAACGCTCCAGAGTTCTTTGGGCTTGGTCCGCTGCTTGGCGCTCTCTATGCATTCAACGTTACCGAAATGTTGAACGACAGGGAGTTTATTTCCCGCGCAGAAAGAGTCAAAGGAAGATTCTTCACGGAGTGTCTTCGCGAGGCCTTGAACGACCCCGACGTAACACGCGTCGAAGTTACAAAAGGGAAGGCAACAGTGGTCGAAAATAGAATCATGGTACTCCAAGAGATCGGAATCGCTTTGGCTACCCTCTTCTTGGTCTCCTTCTTGCTACTCATCATGGTATTTTGGGTCTCACGACTATCATTTCGGCCGCTCGACCTCAGCATGGACCCCGGCAGTACCCTTGGACATGCTATGTTAGTTCAATCGCATCCGACACAATCATCAACATTTCGAGAAGGTCATCGTATAGCGCATCACGATTTCCGCCAAAGAATAAGGAATGACACATTTTACATGCGGGATGGTGCTATACATACTGCAAGCAGTGATTGCCTCGCAAGCACATGTAAGTCAGCAATGCCATGTAATCGAAGCTGTGAGCTGATAAATGCCTTCAATAGCTCCCACAACCACTAAATCTTCAAGCTTTTGGCAGCCGTTGGTCATCCGACTTCGTATGCTGTTTGCTCTTTCAAGCTTCCTTATCCTGATCCTGGTTGCGGTGTTAGTACTGAACGCTTTCTCTGCGAGATCTCGACTTTCTCAGCTTGCATTCGTTTACGAAGCCGATGTTTCTAAGTTGGGCTTGAGCTTCTCCACCTTTGCTCCTATCTCTATCGGACCCACAGTTGTCAGTATTGTGATCGGCTTGTGGTGGGATCAATTGGATTCAACATTCAGAATCCTCCAACCCTATTTTGCGATGTCGCAACGGCCAACACCCATCACCAATGGAGCGGGTCTTACGTACCGTTCCAAAACCTGGGCTGGTGCGGCTATCAAGGCCGCCCGCAACAAGCATTGGATGCTGTTCCTGGTCGCTACTGGAAGCGTTCTCTGCCAAATTCGTAAGATTATCATGATCGATGGTCTTCTAGCTTGCTGACTTCAATTTGCCAGTCACCGTTTCGATGTCCGCGCTCTTCGAACGACAAGCTGCGAACGTATCTCATCGAGCGATTCTTGAGAGGACGCTGGAACCTCGAGAGATACCCATTATAACTACGGTGAAGACCTACGAACAACGAATGGGTGCAGCTATTCCGGGTCTGCCTCCATTTGAAGTACTCAACGATCTTCTGCTGAATCCGCCTAAAAATTGGCTTCCCGGCGCTGCCATTCAGCTATCACTCAATGGCACTAAGCCTTCTTGGACTCAAGATGATTGGAGTTTCATACCCTTCAATCTTACCAGTATTTCCCAAGTGGATGCCAAAGAGACGATAACGTTTCCGAATAACGTAACAATCACAACATCTGCTCTACGAGCTCGGCTAGAATGCGAGCAAGTACCCGAAGTAGCGAACACATCGACATGGCTCATTCATCCCGATGAAATTGATTCCCAGGTCACACCGACGGATCTGGAGGGCCTGGAAAATTACTACTCCTTCAATCATACGATGTTTGGCGGCAGCCCGTCAAACACTTCAGCATTTGGCACCAGCGCTATGCTGTCGTGTTGCTCAAACGGAACCAAGGACGATCTGAATTCAGCAGTGATAGGATACTGGTCCCCAGTAAATGTCGAAGCGTTCCCAAACGCAGACAGTCAGTGGCCGATTCCATTCGTTACGAAATGGATCGTTGGTAAGCCTGTAACAGTTCCAGGCAGAGACGAGAACCAAGGACCAATGCTGCTTTTCAAAGATGTACCCGATTTACAAGCCGCTCGTTGCATGCCGATAGTGGAGACGTCAGATGCCAAAGTGGTCGTGGACGTGGAAACGGGCATGGTCCAATCCTATGAGATCATCAGCCCTGTCGGCCCTGCAAAATCAGCATGGTCCGAAGTGTTTGTCCGACACGCACCGACCCATGGCAACGCAACGCAGCAATACGACAAAAAATACCGAGGACCGTTGAACGTCACCACGAGTTATGGGGTCTTATTCATGGGATCCATGTTCAAGGCCGCTGACCCGAATCTCGGGCCAAAAGGGACATTATTCATGGAATCTCTTCGCGACAATGCCTTCATCATGCGCGACGCTGAAACCGGCATGAACATGGACCTGATGACATACAGCATGTATAGCCTCGCCAACAAGGATCCGCAGGCTTTGCTCGACTACGCAACACTTGTCACACACGCAAACCATACCTTCCAAACTTTCTTCCAGCACTTCATCAGCAATGGTCTATCTTTAGAGCAAGGCGGTTGGGCGTACCAAAAGATCGGCGACAACAGTACACATGCGTTAGGAGAGCCAGTGACATTGGATGGCAGGGTTCTTCCGCGACGCAAGTACGCAAGTCTCCACACCAATCGAACAGTTGAGGCACTGGTATCCCACCGAACCCAGGTTCTTCATATGAATGCAATCGCTACGTATCTGTCGGTGGCAATAATCATCTGGCTTATAGGCACTACAGCCGTAGTCAGTTCTCTACAGAGAAGATGCACGAGTCCCTTGCTTCGAGACGTGCAACTCATCGCCGACGTACTTGTACTTGTCGCAGGGAGCGATCATCTTTCGCGATTGGTAGAAGAACGAGGTGTAGCACTAAAGAACGCGAATGACGTCAAAACCATGCTAGGGTGGTTCAAAGACAGAAACGGAGAGGTGCGTTGGGGTATTGAGGTTGTTGGGGGCAGAGATGCAGCAGAGTGGGTAGACGCCCCAAAGACCGGTTGGCATGCGCAGGATGGTTCGAGGCGGGGTTGGATTCCATGGAGAAAAGCGCAATCGTAGTATTAGAGAGGAATCGTTTTTTTTTTTTCAACTAAGCTATGGTAGAGGCAACAAACGTGGACACCGAGCCCTAGGGAAGGTAGCGCTAGATAGTCAAGAGGTATGTATCTGCCGAGATGCCGTCTCTACGTCGACCGTGAAAGCCAGAAATAGCGAGAAGGTAGGCAACCCTAATAACTCTACAACAATATCTTTTAAGAGAATTATAAAAAGATAGAAATACTTGCAGTAGCTTACTCTATATATTAGATTTTTTAGATTTTTTGTGTGTCGCGTTGTTGTGCAGAGGAAGAAGATAAGGTTGTGTTGTTCTAAATCTTACTTCCGGCTTTTACGGTCGACCTAGAGTGTAGAACAAGAAGAGATATAATTATTCTATAGAAGAGAGAGAAAGCTCTATATAAATAATACTAAGACAATACTAGTGCTAGCGTAGGTAAATTACGTAATAGAATTCTAACTAATAGCCTCTCTAGAACCTATTATAAAGTAAATATATAAAAAAAAAAAAGAGAAAAAAAAAAAAAAGAACTAGTTACTAAGAATAAGACTACTTTAAAGTATTATACTATAGTAAGAGTAGTCTATATTAGAGTTATAAGTATTACTTAGCTACTTACTATAGTAGAGCTACTATATATAGCTATCTTTATTTTTATATAATATAGTACGCTTAAAATATAGATTAGTCTAGATACTACTAAATAAAGTAATAAGCTTCTTCTTCTTATAATTCTTAAGCTTCTTCTAGTATATTTAGTATAAATAGAAGTTTATATATTTATTTTATACTTTTTTATACTCTAGAGTTATACTAAAGTTAATAGTAAGCTACTTAAAAATAAAAGTCTTTATATAGTTAGCGTTTTTATATAAGTTCTAGAGAAAGTAATACTATAATATAATATTTTTATTAATATTAGATATATAGAGTAAAGGTAGTTATATATAGATAAGAGTATTTATATAGTTAGTATTCTTATATAAGTCTTAGAGAAAGATAGTTTATAAAGTAATATTTCTACTCTTATTAAATATATAAGTCTATAGTAAATACGTAAACGTACTAAAAGTAAGCTAAGTAGAATACTATAGAATAAAGCTAAGAGTTTAGTAAATAGTTTTAAACTTTATTATATAAAGTAGCTTTATAAGTATATTAGTAGAATTATTTTTACTACTAATTTACTTAATTAATATAGTACTATTCTAGATATAGTCTTAGAGAAAGTAGTAGTGTATATTAATATATTTACTATAGTAGTAAAACTTAGAATTTTTAAAAAGCTTAATTATAAACTAATTATTAATATAAATTAAAATAGTAGAAAAGTAAATACTAAGGCCTAGATTATTAATAAAGTATTACGTCTAGAAGTATAGAAATAAATAGAAGATAAATTATTATATTATAAGCTTACTTAGAAAGCTCTCTTAAGTAGTAAAGCTTCTAAGAGCTTATCTTAATCTTTACTAGTATAATTACGTACTATACTTTTAAGAAGTATCTAGAAGTATATTCTATAATATACTCTCTAAGTAGTTTATAAAAGTAAGCTATATAGTTATAATAAGCTCTTCTTATTATAGTAAAGAACGCTAATTATATACTTATTAGAGTATACGTAGCGCTAAGAGCTTACTTAGTATATACGCGCTAATTATAATATTACTAAAAATTATTTAATTAGCTAAATACTCTTTACTTCTTATCTAAAATAAGAGTAAGTATCTCTAATTTTTATTAGTACGCTTACTAACTCTAGTAAAATACCTTATTATACTAATTAAACTAAGTATATCTCTTTATATTAGTTTTTAAGCTCTTTAGTATTATATTAAAGAGAAATAAGTATAAGTATAAGAATAGCTACTCTTCTAAAAATAAGTAGTCTAGTTCTAGCTTTATAAGCGCTTTTAAAGTAACTTTTTTAAGTTCTAGTTATATAAGCGCGTTAGAGCCTAAGCTATTAAGCTTTAATACTTCTAACTTTTTTAAGTACCTAGCTACTCTCTCTAAGGTAAAGAATTATAAGTACTTAAATAAGCTTTATAGTATTTCTAGAGGCTCTTTTAAGTATAGTTCTTTTAGTAAAAAGTAGAGCTCTAGTTTTATAAGTACTTCTACTTTTACTTATAATCTATTTACTACTTTAACTTATACTTTTAAGAAGTCTAATCTATTTACTAAGTATAGTAATATAGTTACTTAAGAGTAGACTAATAATATTTTATATTATAATAAGCGCGCTACTTAGAAGTATACTAATAAGTAGTATACTTATAACTTTAAAGCTAAAAATAAAATAAAGTAAAAGTATTATAATAAGATTACTTATAAGTATTATACTACTAGTTAAGCTATAGAAAATAAGTAGCGTTTACATTATAAGCGTAATAAGTAAGTTAAGTATAACTTAAAGTATAGTAATAAGAATTCTAAAGCTAAGGTAATTACTAAAACTAAGCGTATTAAGTCTAAGAATAAGCGCTTTATTAATAAGTAGTATACTAAGTAAAAATACTTTAAGATTCTACTCTTAAAGGCTATTAAGCTCTATTAAAAGATAGTTCTAAAGAAAGTAATTTACTAAGCGTAGTAGTTTACTAATTCTATTAGCGTAATAAAAAAGTATAATAATAAGTAGACTAGTAAGACTACTTAGAAAAAGTATACTAACTCTAATTTAGATATTACTACGCTCTTTTAGAAGCTTTCTAGTAATTTCTATAAATATTCTACTAAGATTACTATTATAGTTTCTAGTTCTTTAGCTACTAGTAATACTTATTCTAATATTCTATTTCTAGGTTCTTCTAGTTCTAAGAGCTCTACTTCTAAGAATTCTACTACTATACCTTCTAATACTTCTAAGCTTTTTACTAAAGTCTTAAGTAAGCTCTTTATTTCTTAAAAGAGTAGTATAGTTTATAATACTTTACTTTTCTCTAGCTCTACTTCTAAGAAGAAAAAGTATTCTTTTATTATTATAAGTAGTATAAAAAGCTCTCTCTTTAATCTAGAGCTCTCTATCTAGTCTAATAGTTTAGATATTACTAATTCTTCTAATAAGTATAATAATAAAAAGTATAATAGTAAGAAGTATACGCTTAATAAAGATTCTAATAATAAGAATAATAAAGCTTTAGTAACTAAGTCTACACATAAGCGCAGCTCTAAGAAGCTTATTTTTATTACTACTAGTAAGCTTTATAAAATAGTATACCTCTAATACTTTTAGTTTATAAGTACTAAAAAGGCTACTAACTCTTTCTATAAAAACTATATAAGTATTAATAAAAGTAAGAAGTCTAAGTGCTACCTTACTAGTGCTATTAGTAATTATAGATATAATAATATATATATATACTCTTTTTTAAGCTTAAGAAGCTTTACTAATCTCTTTTTAGACCTAAGTATATAGAGAAAGTTACTAAGTATATAGTTAATTAGTTTTATACTATAAAGTAGAACCTAAAAACTAGTTATCTACTTAATATTAAGAACTCTTACTTTTATAAGCTTATTTATAACTATAATACTACTTTTAAGTAGTGCTTTAAGTATAGCTATATAATCTAAAGGCGTAGTAAGAAGTAGAGCTTTAATACTTTAAAAGTAGAACGTAATACTAATAAGTCTAAGAATACTTTTAGTATTAAGTAGTTTTAATCTAACCTTAATAATAAAGCTAATAATACTTTTACTTCTAAGTAGCGTTCTTTTAGTAAGTTTTATTTTAGTGCTCTAACTTCTTAGTGCTAATAAGCTTTATAGAACTTTATCTAGTAGTTAAGTAGATTAACTATAATAAGACTATAGATAATAGTATAGTACTCTTTAATAATAATAATAAGAGTATATCTTTTAAGACTATTACTAATAATACTATTATAGTTACTTATAAAAGTATTACTACTAAACTTAGTTACGTATTTATATTTATAGAGAAAGTTATACTCTTTTAGTTCTTTACTTTAGAGTTTAAGTATCTCTAAGCTTATAAGAATACTACTAATAACTAGTAGTACTTTTTTAACTTTACGCTTAGATAACTAAAGAAGTGTTACTTTAATTATAGTTCTAGGTATATACTTTCTTATTTTACTACGCTTTTTAGAGCGTATACTTTAATAAAAGCTTTTTTTAATAAGTAGTTTTTTATAGACTTATAAGAGAGGCTATACTTAAAATATACTTTCTACTACTCTTTAAGAAGAGTAGCTAAAAACTCTTTTATACTTTATAAGCTTTATAATACTACTAATAATTTAATATTCTTTATATTTAACTACTTCTTAAAGTAGGTAAATTACTAAACTAATAGATTTTTAGTAAGCCTATTAGCTAGTATACTTTTAGTCTCTAAGTACTTAACTCTAAAAGACTCTTTAGTATACTTTTACTTTAGCTATATATTTTAGATATTAATATATCTAAAGCGTATTATTATACGCTTATTAGCGCTAACTACTAAGTATATAGTCTACTAGTTATTATAGAAAATAGTTTATACTACTTCTAAGGTAAGTATAAGCTTCTAAAATAGCTTCTTAAGAGCTATTACTTCTTTACTAATATACTTAAAAGTAAGAAGCTCTACTTCTATAGTTAAAGTTATTATAGTTACTTATTATACTACTTTCTAAATAATAGTACTTCTAAAAAGTATAATAAAGTAGCTTTATAAAGAGTGCTTAGTCTCTAAGTTATTTATAAAAGAAGCGTTACTATAAATTATAAGCTCTACTCTAAAGTGTGCTCTATAGTAGATAGTCTAATAGTAAGTCTTATATAAGTATATAATTACTTAGTTAACTACTTTAATATACTCTTTACTTAGATTTATAAAAAAGTATAAAAGCTTTAAGATAGTATATACTATATTAGGCCTTAGTATAATAGCTATATAGAGTAGTAATCTAATACGCTCTTAGTAGTCTTTAACTACCTTTTTATCTACTTTACCTATTAACTTTATAAGCTCTTAACTTAGAAGTAGTATAGTAGAACTTAATAAGGTGCTCTCTAAGTTAAACTTCTTAGTAAGCTTATCTAAATACTTATTATATATAAGCGTTATAGTATAAGTAGCGTAATTATATAATACTCTTACTTCTAGAAACTATTTAACTAGGCCTTTCTCTTCTAAGTTATATACTACTTTTATTATATTAGTAACTTATAAAGCTTCTTAATAAGTAGTATAGTAATATATAAGTAGTATATTATTAATATAAAAGAGTAGAAGAATCTTTCTTTATTTATTAAAGAAGAGATAAGGCTCTTCTTTAAAAGTAATAAAACCTACTTTCTTTACTATACGTAAGAGCTTTTTATACTAGAGTAGTAAAGAGTTCTTTAGTCTATAAAGAGTACGCTTAAGCTTTATATACTTACTAGACTTTTTAAAGCTATCTAGTATATTATATACTATAACTAGCTAGTGCTTATAGTATATATAAAGAAATACTTTTACTATATTAAATTAAAGAATCTCTAGATTAAATTTAGCTACTATTACTATTACTATTCTAAAAGAGTATAAGATAAGTATTACTATATACGTAAAGTATATAGAATTAATTACTTATAGATCTTCTTTTACTACTATATAAGCTTTATACTTAATAAAGTAGCTATTCTAATTAATCTTATATATAAATACCTACTTTAGTAGAAGTAGACGCTCTTATACTAAGAAGCGCTTAATTTTCTTTTAAGTATCTACTTAATAAAGTATATTTATCTTCTTATTATAAGCTTTATAGAAAAGCTTTCTATATAAATAGTTACTAAGATCTTTATACTTCTTTAGAAGTAGTAGTAGTTAATTATAGTATATATATTTAGATAGCTTATACTTCTATAGAAGTATATTACCTAAGATTATAGCTACTATAATTAAGTAAATAGTTATAAGCTCTTTTTAGTCTTCTTCTACTTTATATAAGTATTAGAAAAGACTATTTAGAAGATTATTATCTTATATACTATTCTATAGATTATATAGCGTATAAACTTCTAGTTCTTCTACTTCTAGGCCTTTATGTTACTTTTTAATTCTAGAGCTTAATTATATTAGTTCTTTATAATTACGCTTCTAGTATATTAGTCTAGAAGTAAGTAGTAGTTCTATTTTACTTTATTCTAGAGAAGTTCTAAACGTAGAGTATATATAGAAATATAGTATACTTAGAGGTACTCTATTCTAATAAGTACTATATACTTTATTCTAATAAAAGCTCTCTATATTAGAAAGCTATTTATTACTTAGTACTAGTAGGCACTCTTTTCTAGTTTAGTATACTTTTTAAGCGTTACTATTATACTTCTAACTAGACCTTATAGTCTAGTACGCTCTAGGCTTTAGTATTTACTCTAGAGTAAATAGGCTAGTATACTCTTAAGAGTTTATATAGATTTCTAGTAGTTAGCTAGCTAAGCTTTCTATCTATATAGAAGATATATTATATACTACTTATTAATTAGGCTAGCTAGCCTATTTAATAGTAAGCTATAATATACTACTCTTTAGCTTCTAAATAGAGTCTTTAAAAGTATACTAGTCTTATATTTTATCTACTATAGTGTAGAGCTAGTTAAAGATATCTTTATATACTTCTTCTATATTATATAGCTTATTCTTATATAAAAGATTAATAATATATATAAGCTCTTCTACTAAGTACTTTTAGCTACTTTTAGCGCTGCCTTTATAGAAAAGCTTCTTATTAAAGCTTACGTTTCTTATTATAATTACTTAATTAAGCTTTAGAACCTATATTCTATAAATATTAGACGCTCTATATTCTACTAAGTATCTAATATAGCTTCTTAGTATAACTTTAAAGTTATACTTATTTTATCTAGCTACTTACTTTTTATTAAGTAGGTAAGCTCTATAGCTATAAGCGTAGATAGTACTTTAATCTAAGTAAAAGTTAGCTATAATAGTATAAACCTTCTTACTATACTCTATATACTATACGTTAAGCATAGTATTAGATACTAAAAGATTATAAGTATATAATAAGCTTATATTATATAGCTAGATTACTACTTCTATAATATTTAGCTAGAGCTTTTTAAAGAAATTTACACTAACTTTTATTTTAATAAATTTAGTAATTATCTTTTAACTTACTCTCTCTACTTCTCTATTTAGTTTATAGGTATAAATAGAGGTATACTCTATAATAATACTCTACTTCTTAGCTTATATCTTAAAGTATAACTTACCTCTCTAAGATAGCGTTATAATATTATTATCTTAGATAATAATATAAATATTAAGCTTATACTAAGCTATAAGAAAGCTTATAAAGTTATAAAAAACTTTTATAATCTTTATAAGCGTTTTAGCTTAGAGAGTATATTAATAGATCTTACTACTATAATTATTTTTAAGCACTATAATCTAGAGCTCTTTATTATAACTAGTAGAAAAGTTAAAAAGATTCTATAAGATTCTCTAATAAGGTCTTAGAGCTTTCTTATATAGTTACCTAAAAATATACTATCTTATATAAGTAATAGCGTAATACTTATACTTACTTTAGCTTATTCTTTTAATATGTATATTACGCGTATTCTTAATAAGAGCTTAGAGCACTTCTAGACCTAGGTAGTCTACTTTTACGTGCTAAATCTTCTCTAAATTAGACTAAGAAAGGCTTCTCTAGAATTATTATAAGCGCTAGTTATTAGTTATACTTATTATAGTTAGATAAAACTTTAAAGAATTATATTTAATAAACGTAAGCTTATACTTTCTCTTAAGCTTTACTAGTATAAAGTTATTAGTAAGTATTTCTATATAAAGTATTAAGTCTAACTTTAGGTACTATAGTCTAGCTTTATTAAAAGCTACTTCTAAGATAATATTAATATAGAAACTCTCTATAAGCGCTACACTTATTAGAATAAAGTTCTTTATATATAGTTTTCTTTTTTTAGTTAAAGCGTTTCTAATTCTTTATATACTATATCTAAGTATCTAGAAGAAGAAGCTTTCTACTTCTATAGTGTAGAATTTATATACTCTTATAAAGGTCTTTAGCTTAAGTAGAGATATATTATTAATAAAATATACTACTACTCTATTATCTAAGATAGTGCTTATAGAAAGTAAGTAGACGTTAAAGTCTATAGTAGAGTATATACTACTAATACTTAGCTAACTTATAATAAAAGTAAAGTTAATAAGTATTACTTAAATTAACTCTAGATAGACTAGGCTTAGGCTCTTAATCTATACTTACTATAAAGTAGTTTATCTCTTCTTATTAAGAGCTTTTTATAGACTATTATACTTTAAGTTTCTAAGCTTAGTAGTAATCTTAGTTTTAGCTTTATTAGAAAGCTTTAGAAGTTTACTTATAAGCGCTATTTCTAAACGCTTATATATAGTAGTAGACTACTTATAGTACTATCTATATAAATAATTCTTCTTAGACTTCTAGAATAAGTTATTATTACTAGAAGCTTATTATAGTACTTCTATAATAGTAAATATACTACCTCTACTAGTAAAGTAAGTAGTATACTCTTAAATTAGTGTAGTAAAAATCTTTAATACTTATTTAAAAGTAATCTAAGTTCTACTAATAGTAAAAGCTTTAATAAGGTCTTATTATATAAAGCGCCTTTATTTTAGAGTAAGTCTAATACTAATTACTTCTAAATAGTTCTAAATAGTAAGTATATTATTAACTTTAGTTAGTTTATATACTTTAGCTTAAGCTAAAATATAGAAGTATTTCTATTACTAGCGCTTAGCGTTAATATATTCTTATTATACTTTTTAGAGATATACTCTATACTATAAGTATATAAGATTCTTAGTATAGTTCTTCTCTAAAGAAAGCGTAAACTTAAAGTATTTAATAAGTACTTATAATATAGCTTCTTTCTTTATAAAAATAGAGAGTATAGTAAAAGCTAGAAGCTTTAGGCTAATAGTCTAATTAACTTAGTTCTAAAGATATCTAATATAAGTACTCTTTAACTACTATTCTATTACTTATACTTTATACTTTATAATAAATAAGTTATACTTATTAGTATAAAGCTTATTAACTAAAGTATTTTATATAATTACTACTAGCTCTAGAGTAGTTAGAATACTTATCTAGATAGAAGTAGCTATTTTAGCGTTAGAGTTAATATTAGCTTAAATTTCTCTACTTAGAGTATAAAATTTAAACTAAGTAAACTACTTAAGCTAATATACTAAGTTAGTAAGTATAAAAGCTTTTATAGAGATTATTATAAAGTTACTTATTATAAGTAATAGAGTAGTGCTTTTATAGAAGCGCAAAGATTAGTAATAAAATTAGTATTACTATACTTTATTAAACGTCTTACGTTTTAAGTATATAAATATAGAACTATATTATCTTCTTAAAGCGCTAGGCTTATAACTATTACGTCTAGAAGTATAGAAATAAATAAAAGATAAATTATTATATTATAAGCTTACTTAGAAAGCTTTTTTAAGTAGTAAAGCTTCTAAGAGCTTATCTTAATTTTTACTAGTATAATTATATACTATACTCTTAAGAAGTATCTAGAGGTGCGTTCTATAATATAAAGCCTTTAAGCTAGATAGCTTTCTTAATAGTTTTATTTAAAGTAATATATTTAGCTTTATAAGTAAATTACGTAATAACTTTTTATTTAGTAGAAGCTTAGAAAATAAGGCTATTAGCTAGCGTAAATATATAGCTAGTAGTAGAGTAATATAAGTTCTTATATTTTATCTAGTCTATATCTATATATCTAATAAGGCGTAGTTTCTATTTAGAATATATTATACTAATATTTTATATTCTTTTAATATAAAAGTAGATATAAGTAATACTATTAAGATACTTCTAGAAAGAGTTTATATTATAACGTCTATAAAAAGAAGTAGTATAAGTAAAGTTAATATAAGTTATAGTAGGTATATAGTTAAGTAAACTAAATATCTAGAGGTAACGCTTTTTAAATAATAAAGCTATATCTCTATTACTATTAGAAGTATATATAAGCTTTAACTAATAGTTATAAGAAGTATTAGTAATAGAGAGATTACTAAGGTTATACTAATCTAGTATATAATAGATATACTCTACTTAGTAAATCTTTATAGTACTATAAGTATACTTAATATATATTTCTAAGTATAGCGCGTTAGAATTTTTAGAAGTAATAATAAATACTATAGTAAGTTAGGCCTTAAATAAATTAATAATATTATTATATAGAGTATAGATATAGATATTATTAATATATATAGAAATAATAATTATATCTATAATATATATATAAATATAAGAATTATAGAGTAAAGTTTAAAAACTAATATTTATTAGCTTTTTAGTAAGTATCTAATACTATATCTAGAGAGACTAGATAAGTCTATATAGAAACTTTCTTAGTAACTAGATATACCTTTTAGAAAGTACTATAAGAAAAGGTAGTATATAGTATACTTACTTCTTAAGCTTAGTATTTAGAAATACTATATAGATATTTACTTATAATATTTTCTACTTAAGAAGCGTATATAGAGTAAGTAATATCTAAATAGATATAGACTTAGCTATTAGAAAGAACTTTTTATTATAATTAATACTAAACTACTATTAGAAACCTTAAGTAACTATATAAGCCTTAAACTTTATAATATTACTAGTAAAGGTAAGTTTAGCTTTATAAATAAATTTAGATAAGATAGCCTTAGTACTATAAGATAGTAAAATAATCTTATAGATATTCTTAGTAAGAAGAGAATCTAGCTTAGTATTAGTAGCTTTATACTAATTCTTTACTTAAAGTATAGCTATAGCTGTAAGAGTTATATAGAGATTAGATAATAATATTATATTAAATTATAATATTATTATAGTAAGGCTTAGAAGAAGTACTTAAAGGTAAAATATATATAGTATAGGTTATTAGGCTAACGCAGGTCTAACGCCTAAGAAACTAAACTATTATATATTCTCTAGTAAAAACGCTTAAAGTTCTAACTAAGTAGATAAAATAAAAAAGAAGTTATAGTATTAGTTAATAGCTTTAGCGTAGGTTAATAATACGTTTATAGGTTATATAATAACGTAAGTAGATAGAGAATATAGTAAGAATATAGCTTCTAGTAGAGAGTAAGTAGTAAGTAATAGTAATAGTAAGAATAGAGACTTATAGCTCTAGAACTACTAAAGTACTTATATAAAGAACTCTATACTAGCTATAGATATATAGTAGAAAGTAAAGTAACTAGTAGTAGTTATCTTAAGGCTAAGAATATCTATAGAGATTAAAGTTAGGTAGAGATATACGCTATAATTAGCTTAATAGGCTTTAGAAGTAATATAGTTAAAAAAGTTTATAGATAACTAGCTAGTTCTTTCTAAGTATATAGAATCTAATAGATAAAGTATAGTAACTATAAGCTCTCTATAGTTATTATACGCGTAGAATATATTATAAAGTTCTAGCTTACTAGAGTTATAGTTATAGAAGTTTTAGACTAACTTCTTACTTCTATAAAGATTAAAGTATAGTTACTAGTATTAAAATTAATTATTATCTACCTACTCTACCTTATATTATAAGTAGCTATAATAACTTATATATAGATTATTTATTATATTTTATATATAGAAGTTAAGTACTTAGGTAATAGTATACTTAGTTTTACTCTTATTATTAAGGTAGACTTTAAGTAGCGCGTAGTTACTAGCTTTAAATTAACTAAGTAGCGTATTATCTTTATAGAGCTATAGAAGCTAGAGATAAAAGATAAAGAATAAGTTTTTAAGACTAGTAAGTAAATCTAATTTATAAGCTATATTATTAATTATATAGATAATCTAGTATAGCTCTATATTCTTATAATCTAGAAACTTTACTAGCCTTTTAGTGTAAATATACTTTATATTAAGTAGTACCTAGTTACTAATTACAAAGTAGAGTATAAAGTAGTAGTAGACGTTAGTAAAGTCTTTTATTTTAGACTAAGACTATATAATCTTATTATATAGATACTATTAAACTATATTAATATATTTAATAAAAGTGTTAGCAGCGTATTATTATATAGGTATAGTAGTAGTAGTAGTAATTACGTAAAAAGGCTCTAATCTAGAGTAGAGCTAGTAGCTCTTTATAGCCTAGAATAGAGAAACTCTAGTTACTAAGCTAATAGCTAAGTTAGCTTTAAACTTAGCTAGTAGTAGTAGATAAGCCTAGTTATCTTATAGGTAATTAACGTAGAATTATAAGTACTACTTAAAGTCTATATTAGTATTTTCTATTTAGCTATTAGTCTTTAAATAATAAACTATAGATAGCTTTAGCTAGGTACTAATATAGTTATATAGCCTACGCTAAAAATAGAAAGTAAACTAGTAACTCTAATCTAATACTAAAGTCTTAGAGTAGCTTTTCTCTCTCTATATATACTTAAAAAACTTATTTACTACTATAGGTACCTTTATATTCTCTATAGTAATAAACTTCTTCTTCTTTAAGAGCTTATTAATAATAACTATAATATAATAATAAGTATAGCTATACTAGAAGAAAACTAGTAAGAGAGTAATAAAGTTAATAGAGAGGCTCTTCTAATAATAGCTTAGAACTAGAAGAGAATAGAGAAGACTATATTTAGCTTTATAGTTAACTTTAGAGTAATAATAGATTATATAGTTATTAGTAAAGCATATAATTATATTTATTATACTCTACTAGTAATACTACTAGCTAACTTGTTAGTATATTATTATACGCCTACTATAACCTCTAGAAAGAGAGTTATAGACGTCTTAGATAATACGCGTATAAAGATATTTACTAAATAGTACTAAAAAGTAGTTATTACCTAGAAAGAGTTTACTATTATTACTAGACTCTAGGTTACCTAGCTTAAGGCGAACACCTTTAATAATAAGATAGTAGAGAATATAGTAATTACTATTAGTAAGAGCTTTCTAGATAGTAGTAAACTAAGTATTATTAGAATATAGTCTATTAAGAACTTTCTAAGTAGAAAGTATATTAGTATTCTATAAAGCTTTGTAAGAGTCTAGTTCTTTTTAAAGTAATAACTAAGTAAGACTAATTATAGATACACTAGACTATAATAAGCTTTTATTATACTTAAGCTCTTTGCTAGTCTTATATAATAATATAAGAATAGAGAGTAGGTTATAGTTAGCTTTCTAGAGATAGAGACTAGCAAGGCGTATAGCGTTATAGCTACTACTATTCTACTAGTAATCTATAAGAATAGTCTAGTACTAATATTATACTCTATTATTAGTAATATATTTAGAGAGGTTACTAGTACGCCTAGTTAAGCTATTAGGCTTAGTGCTCTACTTTCTAGGTCTATACTTTACCTTAAAGTTAAACTTCTTAAGAAACTTAGCTTAGTAAGCTTACTAGTAATTAAGATAGTACTTTAAGTAGAAGTACTTAAGTCTATAATAGTTAGTTAGTACCTTAACTATATTAGTAGCCTTAGCTAGCTCTAGTTACTATTTCTTAAAAGCTCTAACTATAGTAAGAAGTTTTTTATTATATATTTTATAATTATACTCTATAGATATTATCTTCTTTAATAGATACGCTATAGATCTAATAGTATTATTAAACTAAATCTAAGATAGTATAGTAGTATAAATATAGTCTAAAGTATCTATCTCTAAGATATATTTAAGATTAGAGTTAAAGTAAATAAGAATAACTTTACTATAGAAGGCTTACTTAAGCTGTTTAAACGCTTAAGAAGCTTCTAGTGTTATTTAGAATAACTTAGAGTTACTCTAAGTAAAGTAGATAAGAGGCTTTATAATATCTAAGAAGCTATAAATAAAATGCTAATAGAAATTAGTAAACTCTAGAAATATCTAGATATTCTTAAAAGTATAAAGAAGCTACTATTCTTAGATAGCTTAGACTTTATCTAGGTCTATCTTAATACTATTTACTATAATAATAAAGCTAAGAAACTTTACTTTCTATTAAAAAAACTCTAACTTTAGAATATTTATAAGTAGCCTAGTATTAGAGAGGTAAGTAACTACGCGTAGTAAGTAATTATTATACTCTTTTTTTATTTTACTAAATATAATAATATTATCTAGATAAGCTATATAGAACTTATCTAAGTATTTATAAAAAATGTTATTAATATAAACTTAAAACGTACCTAGACTATTATATATTCTAAATAGTATAATAGTATACTAGTAGAGTCTATATAAAGTAATAAAAGCTAAGAGATACTTATATTCTTTTATAATTTAAATCTTATTAAAGGTAGTAATAATATTAATCTTTAAGAAGTAGTAAGCTTTTAATAGTTTAGTAAGTATATTATAGATAAGTAGTAGAGTATTATAGTTCTTAATTATATATATATTAAGACCTTAGTAGTTTATATATATATAAATACTACTACTAGGTTTCTTAATAATAAGAAGAGAGGTAGCCTATTCTAAGATACTTTATTTAATATAGCTCTTCTAAAGTATATTATTAATATATAACTTAACTACGTAGGCTTTATCTTATAAGAAGAGCTTTAGACGTTAAGATAAAGGCTTAGATAGTCTACCTATATTAGAATTAAGCTAGATATTAATTATATAATCTAGCTTATTCTAATATAGAAAAACCTTATCTACTTCTTATAGATTAAAACTATAATATAGTAAGTAGAGAACCTTAGGTAGCTTAACTAGTATCTCTTCTTTAGTTAATAGAGGTTACTCTATCTAATTATAGAACTTCTTATAATTTTTAAGTAAGACTTTAGCGTCTACTATATAAAGTTATTAGGTATTAGTCTATTTATTATTAGTTATATTATATAAACGTTTAACTTCTTCTATAGAGGTAATATAGATCTTCTTATCTTTCTAGTTAATAGTAATAGAGGTAACGTAACTAAAGATAAAGCTAATATTAATAGAAGAAGAAGCCTTTAGATAATAGACTCTCTTTAATTTATAAAAAGAAAGCTAAATATACTTATAGTAGCAGCTACTAGCTACTATATATAGCTTATACTCTTAGAGATAGTTATATATATAATAGTTAGAGTTAAAGACTATAGATATAGTCTTCTAGTTTACCTAGAAGTTATAAAGCTAGAACTAAGAGATTCTAAGAATTATCTAGACTCTACTAAGTTTTGTAATATAAGTAAGAACTTATTTATTATAATTATTAAATATAATATTTACTCTTATTATATAGATAATATTACTAATAAAAAAGCTATTTACTAACTTAAGAATAGTAGAATCTTATAGTATAATAAGGTTATAATAGTATACGTAAGTATAAGATTTATTAATAAAGATAGAGATATAACTAAAGTTACCTATAAGTTTAATATAGATAGATAGTTATAGAGAAGAGAATATTATTTCTTTAAAGACTAACTACTAATTTATAAGAGAATAGTATATATTACTATAAATAGTAGTAGCTATAATAGTAGAAATATAAATCTATAGAGTTACTAAGTATTTAAGAGTCTTAATCTAATCTAGAATAGCTTATAATATAGAGTTAGATTTGTTATTCTTATTATTATAAACTTTAATAAAAGAAAATAGAAAAGATAGTATAGGTATAGGTATAGGTATCTTTAAGGTATCTTTATTATATTTCTTTAGCTTAGAAGGTCTCTAGAGGTAACTATTACTAAAGACTACTTATTTTCTACGTAGGTATTAATAATAGAGGCTAAAGAGGTAAGACTTTAAATAGTGTTAACGTTAATAGAAGCCTTTAGAATAGATACTCTAGTAGCTTTATATACTTTATTAAGAGTAGTAAGAACTTTCTTAAAGTAACTTATTAAAGTAATATTATTCTAGCTCTTATAGAGAGCGTCTAGGTAGTTAGACCTATAACTAGTATAGGTATACTTAAAGTAGTAATCTATATTAGTAAGAACTTAGGTCTTTATTAAAGTATAGTTTTTATAAGCTTTATTAATAATAAAATAAAAAGCTCTAGAGCTTTCTAAGAAAGTGTTATTATAGTTATTACTCTAGCCTCTACTACTACTTCTATTACTACCTCTACTACTACCTCTACTTCTACTTCTACTAGTGTTCTTAGCTAAGTTATAGAAAGATAGAATAAAGAAGTAGAGTTATTTAAGATAATAGAGCTTCTAACTAAAGGTAGTAAAGTTATTAATATAACGCTTATTATTTAAAAGAGACTTAATATAAGTATACTACTAGAAAGAGAGCTTCTTATATACTTAAAGAATTATTTCTTTATTATTTTATAAAAGAGTAGTAACACTAGACTAGAAGTATAATAAAAAGGCGCTAATATTCTTACTAAACTTTATACTTACTTTTTTATTATAGAAGTTATAGATATTATAATAAGTATTTAGATATCTATAGCTTTAGTTAAAAATATTCTAAACTTATTATATATATTAGAACTTATAACTAGAGATAAACTAACTAATAAAGATACTCTACTACGTAGTACTACTAGTCTTTATATAGATAAAGTTAAGTTACTTTATATTATTACTTTTAAACGTAGTTACGTACGTATAGAACTAGCTTATAATATTAAGCTTTTACTTCTAGTAAGTATCTATATAAATACTAATAAGTCTATTAAACTTATTAAGTTTAGATTATTTAGAATAGTAAGTATTATATATAGAGGTAGGTAGAAAGATATAGTTTAGAGACCTAGAGTAGTAGATAGTATATTTATAATAGTTAGATTAAGAGGCGTAAGCTAAACCTTTAGACTTATCTAAGTTAGAGCTATTAGAATTACTAGTAGAAGAAGTAGAAATCTTCTTAATAAGTATAGTTAGGTAGGTAATCTCTTTAAGAGCTTTAATATAGATAGTATATTCTTTCTTATAGACTTTTTTATACGTATTCTTCTACTTATATATATAGCTAACTTATTACTTAGTAGTAATATAATACTCTTTAAGCTAGACTATAGTAGCGTAAGAGTTACTTTTTATTAAACGTAGTTACTTTTATAAATTTATAACCTTACTATTAGACTAAACTATCTACTATTAGAAAGCGCTTAGAACTTTATTATTCTTAATATTCTAAAGATATAGTAGATAGGTAGTGTTACGCTTATTAGTAAGCTCTTTTTAAGTCTTTTTAAGCTAACTAGCGTATATAGCTATATTATTATTAAAATAAAAAATAGTATTAAAGAAAAGCTTATAGAGCTTAATACTATCTTATAATATAATAATAAGTCTATCTTTAAAGAGCGTCTTATCTAGATTACTAATATATTTAGCCTAACTTTATATATTTAACTTATAAGCTACTAGAATAGATTAGCTACCTTATAAAAGGTTAGGCTTTAGAATAATATAACTAGTAATCTTATAGTTAATTAGAACGTAGAAAATAACGTAATAAGTAAAAACTTTAGATTCTAGAAATAGAGAATAATATTAATTATTACCTAGATTAATAGACTCTAAGAGTAACTAGAAGAGTTAGATAAGCCTAGAAGCTAGGCAGCTTAACTTACTAGCGTAGTTAGTGTAGTTAGTATTATAGTTAGTAGCGTAGCTAGCGCTATAGATAAGACTATTATTAGTGTTATAAAACTTATTATAAAAACTACTAAGGTTACTAAATAGGTCTAGGTAGTACGCGCTACTATAGTAGATATAGCTAAGTAGCACGCTAAGTAAGATATAGTAGAGTTACTTATTACTACTATAAGTTTTAGTAACGTTAGAAAGCTAATTAGAGAAAGTAATACTCTTACTACCTAATAGTAGTTTAACTAAGTTACTATAGGCGTAGTTATTATAGTTATTAGTAGAGTAGTAGATCTTAGTATAGTTATTATTATTATTACCTAAGTTAGTAAAATAGCTACTACCTCTACTAAAGAAAATATACTAGAAACTATTCTAGAAAAAGCTAAAGATGTTAAAAAGGCTACTATTACGTAGGTTAGAGAAGCTCTAGAAGTAGAAAAGAACTTAATAAGAGTTTTAAGAACTAAACACTATAGTTATAAAAGAGTTCTAGACTAGCGCGCTAGATAACGCGCTAAAGTATAAAAACTAAGATAGTTAAGACTATAAGGCGCTGCGCTAACTATAAGTAGTAGAGGCTATAGTAGGTTTAGTAAATAAAAGAGTAGCGCTAAAGGTAGTAAATACTAGGCTAGTCTTAACGCTTATTATAGCTAGACTAGAGCTAATATTATATAAAAGAATATAGAAGGTATCTCTAATTAGAGAGCTACTAGATAGAGATAGAGTAATTAGTAATATTATTATAATTAATATAGATTTTAAGAAAGTAACTAGCTAAGACACTAAGTTACTATTAGAGATTTAGAAGACTATAATAACGTATAAGAGTTATATAAAGATTAGATAATAATATTATATTAAATTATAATATTATTATAGTAAAGCTTAGAAGAAGTACTTAGAGGTAAAATATATATAGTATAGGTTATTAGGCTAACGTAGGCCTAACGCCTAAGAAACTAAACTATTATAATAGCTTTCTTATAGAAATATAGCTCTTATAAAATAGATATAGAGATAAAAGTATATAGTATAGGTAGGTTATTATCTAATAGTAGGTCTTTATACTAGAGAATAGTATAGGTATAGTTATTATTAGAGCGCTCTTTAATATAGACGTTAGAGTAGTTTTAGAGTAGATATAAAGAAGATATTATAAAGCTATTAAGATTATATATATTCTTATTACGTAAGCTTTTATTAAACTTATTAGAGATTTATAATTAAGTTTTTCTAGATAGATAGAAGCTCTTATACTCTAGGTTATAGATTATAATAAGATCTATATTATCTTTATTAATTAAGTATATAGTAAGTTTCTTTATAATATAGATAGTAGAGCTAGTTTATATATAGTAAATCTTATATTAGAAGTATTTTTATATATTTACTAGAAGACACTATATATAGAGGTATTAACTCTAAAGACTACTATAGTTCTACCTAGTATAGCTATATAAAGAATAAATATTTATAGAAATTATATTTAAGTTACTATTAAAGTATTTAGCTATCTATATTATATTATTATTACTAAAATAAGTATATAGATTAGTATATTTATTTAGAAATACACTAATAGAAGCGTTCTTTATGTATTTTTTATAAAGTATAGTAAGATTATATCTTCTACTCTTATATACGCACGCTATATAAAGTAAGTTATTTTTATTCTTAGTATAAATATATACTTAGTAGTAGTTAATATATATATTATATAGGTAAGCGCTATTATACTAAACTATAGATAAGCTACTATTTACCTTTCTATAGAAGTATTAAAACTTCTAGTATATAATATACTAGTTCTTATAAGAAAGTATTAGAATAGTAATAGAAATAACTAGAATATAGTTAAGTTAGCTATAAGTAAAGATATAAATATTATAGAGAGCGTCTAGTAACTAGTAAATATATTTAAAATATGCGCCTATAAGAGTATAAGAGTAGTAGATAGTAATTATATATTACTATTTCTTTACTATACTAGAAATATAGTATTAGTAGGTTTTAGTATATAAGTAATACTTACTATCTAGATTACTAGAAGAGTAAACTACCTTCTTAGTTAAATAAGTAGTATATAAGACTAGTTAGGTAGCGCTATACTAGTCTAGCTCTAAAGTCTAACTAAGTATCTATTCTATAAATAGAAAGAGATCTACTAGATTAGAAGTTAATAGAATTATAATATCTACACTATATATTATAGTACTAGAAATAATAATATTCTTATTACTAGTTATATAGATAGAAGTAGAAAGAATAATAATAGTATTATTACTAGTTATATAAATAGAGGTAGAGAGAATAATAATATTATTACTAGTAGTAGAAGTACTAGGTATAATAAGTAAAGCGTTTCTAAAGAGTAAAGTAAAAGTAGAGATACTAGTAAAGTAAGGTAATATCTCTAGTTATCTAAGTAAAGATACTTTAAGTTACTATTACTTTTTCTTATATTACGTATTCTTCTACTACTAATACTATAAGTAGTTATAGTTAGACTAAGTCTAGTAGTTATAATCTCTATTTCTTCTAATACACTATTTATATAGATTATTATTAGTATTAGAGAATTATACGTACTTATAGCTAGAACGTAAGTATAGGCTATATACTCTATTCTTATTAATAGGCTTATATATCTATAGTAGTTTAGGTAACTCTAACTAATTAATTTCTATACTAAATATATTAGTTATACTATTAAAAGATATAAAGATAATATTAGCGTTATATAATTTAGAGTAGAAAGAACTATTAGAGTTATAGACTATATCTAGAATAGAAGATAGTATAAAAGGCGTATAATTATTAATATAAAGTCTATAAGACTATATATTATTAAAGCTAGTAGAGTTATTAACCTAGATAATAGTAATACGCTTTATTTTATAAGTGTTAGACTACTATATAAGATAGATCTAGTTACTTAAAGTATATAAGAAGTAAGTAAAATAACTATAAAGATAATAGAGCTTAGTAATAGTTTATAGTGCTATAAGCTCTAAAGAAAAAGTAACATATATATAAGTACTCTAGATATTATCTCTAGCTAGATTAAGTCTTCTACTATAAAGTACTTTATATAGTATTTTTAGAAAATAAAAAGCTTTAGAAAAAGCTTTAGAAAAAGCTTAATTCTTCTTATTAACTAACTTAACTATAGTAAATATCTAGAGGTCTTTAGGTAGTATAGTATTATAAAGAGTTTTCTTATTTTAGTTTATAATTCTTTAGACTATAGAAGAGGTAAGTATAAAATTCTAAATTATTATAGTAGTACACTTCTATACTATATAGTATAAGTGTTTAGTAGCGCTAGTCTAATAATAAGTATAAAGTATACTAGCTTTAATAGTAATACTATAAGTAGTATAGTAGTTAGTAATTACTTATTATATAAACTTATTATTATAATAAAGATATATAATAAAATAACTATATTTATTAGAGAGGCGTTAAAAGATATTTAAAAGAAGCTAAGTAATCTTACTCTTAATCTTAAAGAAACTAACCTACGTAAAATAAGTAGTGTTATTAATAAGAAAAAGTGTATAGCGTTTACCTTTAAGACTAGAAATAGAATATAGTCTCTAGGTATTAATAGTAACTAGTTTACTAATATATTTATAATACTAGTTTATAAAGTTTCTAAAAATTTTATAAAAAGCGCGCGTAGTAGCGTAGACTAAGCACTAATTTTTAAGCTTAGTCTAAATTTACTTATTAGTAATAGCTATACTATTACTAATCTTAGTAAGATAGTATATATATAGAAAAGAAAGATACTTTAGGTAATAATACTCTAACTATACTAAATTATTAAAGTTAATAGTAGTAGCTATAATAAGGTTAGAGAAATAAGTTATACTTAGAATATAGATATTAGTGTTAGCGTATAGTAGAGCCTAAGTAATTTTCTTATTATTATATTTATAGTATAATAGTATACTATTCTTTTAATTAGTAAGTATATAGTATCTAGAATTAGTATTAATAAAAGAAAATATAAAAAGTAAGTTATAGTAGATATTAGACGTATAATAGACGTTACTTAGCTAAAGAATAAAATAAAAGTGTTGCGTCTAGAAGTATAGAAATAAATAGAAGATAAATTATTATATTATAAGCTTACTTAGAAAGCTCTCTTAAGTAGTAAAGCTTCTAAGAGCTTATCTTAATCTATACTAGTATAATTACGTACTATACTCTTAAGAAGCATCTAGAGGTGCGTTCTATAATATACTCTCTAAGTATCTTATAAGAGTAGGCTACGTAGTTATAATAAGCTCTCTTATTATAGCTAAGAACACTAATTATGTACTTATTAGAGCGTACGTAGCGCTAAGAGCTTACTTAGTGTATACGCGCTAATTATAATATTACTAAAAATTATTTAATTAGCTAAACGCTCTCTACCTCTTATCTAAAATAAGAGTAAGTATCTCTAATTTTTATTAGTACGCTTACTAACTCTAGTAGTATACTCTATTATACTAATTAAACTAAGTATACCTTTCTATATCTATATCTAAGCTCTCTAGTATTATATTAAAGAGAAATAAGTATAAGTATAAGAATAGCTACTCTTCTAAGAATAAGTAGTCTAGTTCTAGCTCTATAAGCGCCTCTAAGGTAACTTCTTTAAGTTCTAGTTACGTAAGTACGTTAAAGGCTAAGCTATTAAGCTTTAATACCTCTAACTTCTTTAAGTACTTAGCTACTCTCTCTAAGATAGATAATTATAAGTACTTAAATAAGCTCTGTAGTATTTCTAGAGGCTCTTCTAAGCATAGTTCTTCTAGTAAGAAGTAAGGCTCTAGTTCTATAAGTGCTTCTACTTCTACCTATAATCTATTTGCTACTCTAACTTATACTTCTAAGAAGTCTAATCTATTTACTAAGTATAGTAATATAGTTACTTAAGAGCAGGCTAATAATATTTTATATTATAATAAGCGCGCTGCCTAGAAGTACGCTAATAAGTAGTACGCTTATAACCTTAAAGCTAAGAATAAAGTAGAGTAAGAGCGTTATAACTAAATTACTTATAAGTGTTATATTACTAGTTAAGCTATAGAAAACAAGTAGCGTCTATGTTATAAGCGTAATAAGTAGGTTAAGCGCAACTTAGAGTATAGTAATAAGAATTTTAAAGCTAAGGCTAACACTAAAACTAAGCGCATTAAGTCTAAGAATAAGCGCTTTATTAATAAGTAGCGTACTAAGTAAGAATACTTTAAAATTCTACTTCTAAAGACTATTAAGCTCTATTAAGAGATAGTTCTAGAGAAAGTAATCTACTAAGCGTAGTAGTCTGCTAATTCTATTAGCGTAATAGAAAAGTACTATAATAAGTAAGCTAGTAAGGCTACCTAGAAAAAGTATACTAACTATAATTCTAACATTACTGCGCTCTCTTAGAAGCTTTCTAGTAATTCTTATAAGTATTCTACTAAAGTTACTATTATAGTTTCTAGTTCTTTAGCTACTAGTAATGCTTATTCTAATATTCTATTTCTAGGTCTTTTTAGTTCTAAGAGCTTTACTTCTAAGAACTCTTCTACTATCTCTTCTAACGCTTCTAAGCTTTCTACTAAAGCCTTAAGTAAGCTCTCTATTTCTTAAGAGAGTAGCACTATTTATAATACTTTACCTTTCTTTAGCTCTACTCTTAAGAAGAAGTAGTGTTCTTTTATTATTATAAGTAGTATAAAGAGCTCTCTCTTTAATCTAGAGCTTCTTATCTAGTCTAATAGTTTAGATAGTGCTAATTTTTCTAATAAGTATAATAATAAGAAGTATAATAATAAGAAGTATACGCTTAATAAAGATTCTAATAATAAAGATAATAGAGCTTTAGTAACTAAGTCTACACGTAAGCGTTTCTCTAAAAAGCCTACTTTTATTACTACTAGTAAGCTTTATAAGATAGTATACCTCTAATACTTTTAGTCTATAAGTACTAGAAAGACTACTAACTCTCTCTATAAAAACTACGTAAGTATTAATAAAAGTAAGAAGTCTACGCGCTATCTTACTAGTGCTATTAGTAATTATAGATATAATAATGTATACGTATACTCTTTTTTAAGCTTAAGAAGCTTTACTAACTCTTTTTTAGACCTAAGTATATAAAGAAAGTTACTAAGCGTATAGTTAATTAGTTTTGCACTATAGAGTAGAACCTAAAGACTAGTTATCTACTTAATATTAAAAACTTTTATTTTTATAAGCTTATTTATAACTATAACACTACTTTTAAGTAGTACCTTAAGCATAGCTATATAATCTAAAGGCGTAGTAAGAAGTAGAGCTTTAATACTTTAAAAGTAGAGTGTAATACTAATAAGTCTAAGAATGCTTCTAGTATTAAGTAGTTTTAATCTAACCTTAATAATAAGACTAATAACGCTTCTACTTCTAAGCAGCGCTTTTCTAGTAAGTTTTATTCTAGTACTCTAACTTCTTAGTGCTAATAAGCTTTATAGAACTTTGTTTAGTAGTTAAGTAAGTTAACTATAATAAGACTATAGATAATAGTGCAGCGCTCTCTAATAATAATAATAGAAGAGCGTCTTCTAAGACTATTACTAATAATACTATTATAGTTACTTATAAAAGTATTACTACTAAGCTTAGTTACGTATTTATATCTATAGAGAAAGTTATACTTTCTTAGTTCTTTACTTTAGAGTTTAAGTATCTCTAAGCTTATAAGAATACTACTAATAACTAGTAGTACTTCTCTAACTTTGCGCTTAGATAACTAAAAGAGCGTTACTCTAATTATAGTTCTAGGTGTACACTTTCTTATCTTACTACGCTCTTTAGAGCGTATACTTTAATAAAAGCTTTTTCTAATAAGTAGTTTTTTATAGGCTTATAAAAGAGGCTACGCTTAAAATATACTTTTTACTACTCTCTAAGAAGAGTAGCTAAAAACTCTTTTATACCTTATAAGCTTTATAATACTACTAATAATTTAATATTCTTTATATTTAACTACTTCTTAAAGTAGGTAAATTACTAAACTAATAGATTTTTAGTAAGCCTATTAGCTAGTATACTCTTAGTCTCTAGGTACTTAACTCTAAAAGACTCTTTAGTATACTCTTACCTTAGCTATATATTTTAGATATTAATATATCTAAGGCGTATTATTATACGCTTATTAGCGCTAACTACTAAGCGTATAGTCTACTAGTTATTATAGAAAATTATCTACGCTACTTCTAAGGTAAGCGTAAGCTTCTAAAACAGCCTCTTAAGAGCTATTACTTCTTTACTAATATACTTAAAGGTAAGAAGCTCTACTTCTATAGTTAAAGTTATTATAGTTACTTATTATACTACTTTCTAAATAATAGTACTTCTAAAAAGTATAATAAGGTAGCTCTATAAAGAGCGCCTAGTCTCTAGATTATCTATAAAAGAAGCGTTACTATAAATTATAAGCTCTACTCTAAAGTACGCTTTATAGTAGATAGCCTAATAGTAAGTCTTATATAAGTATATAATTACTTAGTTAACTACTTTAATATACTCTTTACTTAGATTTATAAGAAAGTGCAAAAGCTTTAAGATAGCGTATACTATATTAGGCTATAGTATAATAGCTATATAGAGTAGTAATCTAATACGCTCTTAGTAGTCTTTAACTACCTTCTTATCTACTTTACCTATTAACTTTATAAGCTCTTAGCTTAGAAGTAGTATAGTAAAGCTTAAAGAAGTGCTTTCTAAGTTAAACTTCTTAGTAAACTTATCTAAATACTTGTTATATATAAGCGTTATAGTATAAGCAGCGTAATTACGTAATACTTTTACTTCTAGAAACTATTTAACTAGGCCTTTCTCTTCTAGATTATATACTACTTTTATTACATTAGTAACTTATAAAGCTTCTTAATAAGTAGTGTAGTAATATATAAGTAGTATATTATTAACGTAGAAGAGTAAAAAGATCTTTCTTTATTTATTAAAAAAGAGATAAAGCTCTTCTTTAGAAGTAATAAGACTTGCTTTCTTTACTATGCGTAAGAGCTCTTTATACTAGAGTAGTAGAGAGTTCTTTAGTCTATAGAAAGTACGCTTAAGCTTTATACACTTACTAGACTTCTTAAAGCTATCTAGTATATTATATACTATAACTAGCTAGTGCTCTTAGTGCGTATAAAGAAATACTTCTACAACATTAAACTAGAGAATCTCTAGGTTAAACTTAGCTACTATTACTATTACTATTCTAAAAGAGCGTAAGGTAAGTGTTACTACATACGTAAAGTATATAGAATTAATTACTTATAGATCTTCTCTTACTACTACGTAAGCTTTACACTTAATAAAGTAGCTATTCTAATTAACTTTATATATAAATACTTACTTTAGTAGAAGTAAGTGCTCTTATACTAAGAAGCGCTTAATCTTCTTCTAGGTACCTACTCTATAAAGTGTGTTAATCTCTTTCTTATAGGCTTTATAGAAGAGCTTACTATATAGATAATTACTAAGATTCTTATACTTCTTTAGAAGCTAAGGTAGTTAATTATAGTATACGCGTTTAGATAGCTTATACTTCTATAGAAGTATATTACCTAAGATTATAGCTACTATAATTAAGTAGACTATTATAAGCTCTTTCTAGTCTTCTTCTACTCTATATAAGTATTAGAGAAGACTATTTAGAAGGTTATTATCTTATATACTATTTTATAGATTATATAGTAAATAAACTTCTAGTTCTTCTACTTCTAGGCTTTTGCGTTGCTCTCTAATTCTAGAGCTTAATTATATTAGTTCTCTATAATTACGCTTCTAGCGTGTTAGTCTAGAAGTAGATAGTAGTTCTATTTTGCCTTATTCTAGAGAAGTTCTAAACGTAGAGCGTACGTAGAAATATAGTATACTTAGTAGCACTCTATTCTAATAAGTACTATATACCTTATTCTAATAAAAGCTCTCTATATTAGAAAGCTATTTATTACTTAGTACTAGTAAGCGCTCTTCTCTAGTTTAGTGTACTTTCTAGGTATTACTATTATACTTCTAACTAGACCTTATAGTCTAGTACGCTCTAGGCTCTAGTATTTACTCTAGAGTAAATAGGCTAGTATACTCTTAAGAGTCTATATAGATTTCTAGTAGTTAGCTAGCTAAGCTTTCTATCTATATAGAAGATATATTATATACTACTTATTAATTAGGCTAGCTAGCCTATTTAATAGCAAGCTATAATATACTACTCTCTAGCTTCTAGATAGAGTCTTTAGAAGTATACTAGTCTTATATTTTACTTACTATAGCGTAGAGCTAGTTAAAGATATCTTTATATACTTCTTCTACGTTATATAGCTTATTCTTATATAGAAGATTAATAATATATATAAGCTCTTCTACTAAGTGCTTCTAGCTACTTTTAGCGTTACTCTTATAGAAAAGCTTCTTATTAAAGCTTACGTTTTTTATTATAATTATTTAATTAAGCTTTAGAACCTATATTCTATAAATATTAGACGCTTTATATTCTACTAAGTATCTAATATAGCCTCTTAGTATAACTTTAAAGTTACGCTTATTTTATCTAGCTACTTACTTTCTATTAAGTAGGTAAGCTCTATAGCTATAGGCGTAGATAGTACTCTAATCTAGGTAAAGATTAGCTATAATAGTATAGACCTTCTTACTATACTTTATATACTATACGTTAAGTATAGTATTAGGTGCTAAGAGATTATAAGTATGTAATAGGCTTATATTATATAGCTAGGTTACTACTTCTATAATATCTAGCTAGAGCTTTTTAGAGAAATTTGCACTAACTCTTATCTTAATAAACTTAGTAATTATTTTCTAACTTACTCTCTTTACTTCTCTATTTAGTTTATAGGTATAGATAGAAGTGCGCTCTATAATAATACTCTACTCTTTAGTCTATATCTTAAAGCGTAACTTACCTTTCTAAGGTAGCGTTATAATATTATTATTTTAGATAATAATATAAATATTAAGCTTATACTAAGCTATAAGAAAGCTTATAAAGTTATAAAAGACTCTTATAATCTCTATAAGCGTTTTAGCTTAGAGAGTATATTAATAGATCTTACTACTATAATTATCTTTAAGTAGTATAATCTAGAGCTTTCTATTATAACTAATAGAAAAGTTAAAAAGATTTTATAAAATTCTCTAATAAGGTTTTAGAGCTTTCTTCTATAGTTACCTAAAGATACGCTGCTTTATATAAGTAATAGCGTAATACTTACACTTACTTTAGATTATTCTCTTAATACGTATATTGCGCGTATTTTTAATAAGAGCTTAGAGCACTTCTAGACCTAGATAGCCTACTCTTACGTGCTAAAGCTTCTCTAAATTAGACTAAGAAAGGCTCTTCTAGAATTATTATAAGCGCTAGTTATTAGTTACACTTATTATAGTTAGGTAAAACTTTAAAGAATTATATTTAATAAATATAAGCTTATACTCTCTCTTAAGCTTTACTAGTATAAAGTTATTAGAGAGCGTTTCTATATAAAATGTTAAGTCTAACTCTAAGTACTATAGTCTAGCTTTATTAAGAGCTACTTCTAAGATAATATTAATATAAAAACTCTCTATAAGCGCTACGCTTATTAGAATAAGGTTCTCTATATATAGTTCTCTTTTTCTAGTTAAAGCGTTTCTAATTCTTTATATACTATATCTAAGCACCTAGAAGAAGAAGCTTTCTACTTCTATAGTATAGAATTTATATACTCT
Organism: Alternaria infectoria; assembly: GCF_024043175.1. Taxonomy (NCBI): domain Eukaryota; kingdom Fungi; phylum Ascomycota; class Dothideomycetes; order Pleosporales; family Pleosporaceae; genus Alternaria; species Alternaria infectoria. The sequence goes on from NW_026250697.1 coordinate 719,604, forward strand.
TATAAAGGTCTTTAGCTTAAGTAAAGATATATTATTAATAAGATATACTACTACTCTATTATCTAAGATAGTACTTATAGAAAGTAGGTAGACGTTAAAATCTATAGTAGAGTATATACTACTAATACTTAGCTAACTTATAATAAGAGTAGAGTTAATAAGTATTATCTAAATTAACTCTAAGTAGATAAGGCTTAGGCTCTTAATCTATGCTTACTATAGAGTAGTCTATCTCTTCTTATTAAGAGCTTTCTATAAGCTATTATACTTTAAGTCTCTAAGCTTAGTAGTAATCTTAGCCTTAGCTTTATTAGAAAGCTTTAGAGGTTTACCTATAAGTGCTGTTTCTAAACACTTATATATAGTAGTAGACTACTTATAGTACTATTTATATAGGTAATTCTTCTTAAACTTCTAGAATAAGTTATTATTATTAGAAGCTTGTTATAGTACTTCTATAATAGTAAATACACTACCTCTACTATTAGAGTAAGTAGTATACTCTTAGATTAGCGTAGTAAAAATCTTTAACACTTATTTAAAAGTAATCTAAGTTCTACTAATAGTAAGAGCTTTAATAAGGTTCTACTATATAGAGCGCCTCTATTCTAGAGTAAGTCTAACGCTAATTACTTCTAAATAGTTCTAGATAGTAAGCGTATTATTAACTTTAGTAAGTTTATACGCTTTAGCTTAGGCTAGAATATAAAGGTATTTCTATTACTAGCGCTTAGCGTTAATACGTTCTTATTACGCTTTCTAGAAGTATACTCTATACTATAAGCGTATAAGATTCTTAGTGTAGTTCTTCTCTAGAGAAAGTGTAAACTTAAGGTATTTAATAAGTACTTATAACGTAGCTTTTTTTTCTATAGAGATAGAGAGTATAGTAGAAGCTAGAAGCTTTAGACTAATAGTCTAATTAATCTAGTTCTAAAGATACCTAATATAAGTGCTTTTTAACTACTATTCTATTACTTATACCTTATACTTTATAATAAATAGGTTATACTTATTAGCGTAGAGCTTATTAACTAAAGCGTTCTATATAATTACTACTAGCTCTAGAGTAGTTAGAACGCTTATCTAGATAGAAGTAGCTATTTTAGCGTTAGAGTTAACGTTAGCCTAAATTTCTCTACTTAGAGTATAGAATTTAAACTAAGTAAACTACTTAGGCTAATACGCTAAGTTAGTAAGTGTAAAAGCTTCTATAGAGATTATTATAAAGTTACTTATTATAAGTAATAGAGTAGTGCTTCTGTAGAAGCGCAAAGATTAGTAATAGAATTAGTATTACTATACTCTATTAAACGCCTTGCGTCTTAAGTATATAAATATAAAACTATATTATCTTTTTAAAGTGCTAAGCTTATAACTATTATGTCTAGAAGTATAGAAATAAATAGAAGATAAATTATTATATTATAAGCTTACTTAGAAAGCTCTCTTAAGTAGTAAAGCTTCTAAGAGCTTATCTTAATCTATGCTAGTATAATTACGTGCTGTACTCTTAAGAAGTATCTAGAGGTACGTTCTATAACAAAAAGCTATTATAATTAGTAATAATAAACTTAATATTATCTTTTCTAGTAATCTTAAGTTATAAGCCTTACTTATAGACTCTAATATACTTAGTGTAGTACTTAAAATAAGAAAATAGAAAGAAATTATTTATAATATAGTAAGAAGCACTACTATTAAGAATCTAGAAATTAGACGTAAGAATAGTAAGAGAAGTAGTAGCTATAAACGTATATATATTAGAACTATTAACTATATCTAAATCTAATATATATCTATTAACCTTATAGTTAGCTTCTCTTATATAAGTAAAATACTTATAGTTTTAAAAGAAATTAGCGCTAGTTATAAGTATAGAGTAGATATATATATAGTTAAGATTTAGATAGTTAATATTAAGATAATTAAAATTAAAGGTATTTTAGAGTAAGAAAAAGTTATATATAGAGATAATTATATAGTTAAGATAGTTAGAGAAGAATATATTATTATTATTATTAATAAAGGTAAAATCTATATTAGAAGTAGAAGTAGATAGAGTATTCTTATAAGCCTTCTTATAATAAGTAGTCTTAATATAATCTAGCTTCTTATAAAAGATATATATAAGTATATTAGGTTTACTTATATAATAGTAGGTATTAATAAAGTAACTAATATTACTATAGTATAAGTATATAAGTAAGTTAAACTTATTAGAGCTATTATTAATAAAGTAAGTATTATACTAGTTAGTAGTAGAATTTTTATAAAAGTGCTTATTCTTTAGAATAGTCTACTTATTCTTATTATTATTATAGTAGTTAAAAAGAAGAGTTTTATAAGTTCTAAAAATATTAGTAGTAATAAGAGTACTATAGTAGTTAAGCTTCTAATAGTTTAGAAAAGAATTATACTAGTAAGAAAGAACTTTATTAATTTTATTAATAAGCTAGTTATATAATATAGTTCTACTAGCGTTATTAAAGTTATAGTATAAGCTCTTATACTAAGTAAGAAGAGGTCTAATAGCTATAAAGTTAGTTATAGTAATATTATTAAGCTTAGTTAGAGTATAGTTTACTAAGATATTCTTAGAAGCTTTATTATTAAGCTAGATAGTACTATATATAAGATAAGAGTTAAAAGTATTTTTTTTATTAAGTTTACGCTAAATTTATAGCTTAATAAAAGTATAAAAAAGAGTAATAGTAAAGCGTATAGCTTTATTATACTTTTTCTACTTCTAGAGAGTATAGTTATAGATAGCTAGCTTATTTATAGCGTTAGTTAAGATAGAAACTAGTATAGTAGTACGTAAGTTAATATTAGACCTAAAGCGTATAACTTAAAAAGTAATATAAAAGAGAAGATTAGGCTTTTTAGAGTTATTAATAGTACTATTATAGTATACTATATATTTATAAATAAAGTAAATATTAATAAAAGCCTTAGTTTACTTATAATAGTTATTAAAGCTAGTAAGCTTTTTAAAATTCTTACTTAAGGTAGTAGTAACACTATTAATAGTAGATATTATAGTAGATAAGTAAGTATAGAATATAGAAAGAAGTAAGTATAAATTTATAGTAGTTAGTATACTAAAAGATATAATAACTTAGTTACTATCGCAACAGGTGTTTAAGCACCTATTAAGTTAATTACATACTTTCTCTCTTTTATACTAGTGTTTTACGCGCTTACCTATATATATTACACTACTTTTATCTAATCTTATAAGAGTAGTAATTATAATTCTAATTACCTAAATCTATTATTTTTAGCTTAATTTTCTCTATAGTTATAAGCCTAGCGCTTTAAAGTATAAGTTTTATTCTCTCTACGTAATAATAACGCTACAAATAATATATTTAAACGCTTCTCTAATCTTTATTTAAACTCTCTTCTTATAATAAGTAGAGTAACTAGCTATTACTAGCTCTCTACGCATTAACTATATACGCCTACTATAGTGCCTCTATATTAACTACCTACGCCTATAGTAGTACTTCTTTTTAATAACTCTAAGTACGTTAGTAATACGTACACTACTTACTACCTTCTCTATAAGTAGCTATAAGTAACTATAGCCTCTTAGTAAGCTTAATACTTATTCTAATAAGTAGCGTAATTCTTAAGAGATACTCTACTTAGCCTAAGTAGTTTACGTAGCTTAAATTTAACGCGCGCTCTTTAGAAGTATAGAAGAAGATTAACCTAGTAATACTCTTTTCTAGAAATAGCCTTTTTAAAGCTTCTAATTATTCTATCTATCTAGAAGAGAAAACTAGTAAGCGTAATAAGAAGGCGCTCTAGAATAAGAAACTAGTAGTGTAGAAGCTTAAATCTACTCTTTTAGTAAGTACCTAAAGTAGGCTTAGAAAGCTTAAGAGGTAGGTTAACACAACTATTAATCTACTTCTACTACTTCTAGTATAGATTAAGCTAGCTAAGAGCTAAGACTAGTCTCTTTACGTAATTATAAAGTTTTTTAAGACATAACTATAGCCTTATAATAATATAACTAAGAAGTAGATTAAAGAAAACTACTATACTTACTTAGGTAAAGCTAAGCTAGCAAAGACTAACCTAGAGTAGTAGTACTATAAGTAGAACATACTCTATATACGCGTAAAGGCGTATAAGCTTTCTAAAGTAGATAGTATACTTACTACTTATAACTTTCTTAACGCGCTAATACCTAGAATAGTAATAGACTAGGTAATTTAGATAAAGCATAATATAATTACTACTTAGACACTTAGTATAAAGATCTTTATACTTTTTTAGCTTAGAATTTTCTTTTTAGCACTTATATAGTATTAGGTAGTCTACTCTAAGTTATATAGAATCTTTACCTCTATTAGAGAAGCTCTATCTACTAATAAAGCTAGCGCTAAGTCTAAGTTACTAAACTAGGCTAAGCCTACTACCTACTCTTGCGCTACTCTAGAATCTTAGACCTACTACTAGCCTATTAAAAAGTACTATAACGTACTTACTACTATTAGAGCTAAGTAGAAGCGCCTCTAATAGCTCTTATAAGAAGATAAAAACGTAATTATTAAATACTTAGGTATAAAGTACTTTAAGAAAACGTGTATAAAGCTTATTAGTAAGAGATACTCTATTCTAAGCCTCTTAGAAAGCTTATATAATAATAATAAGTACTTTAGAGGTATAGTTACTATACTTCTTAACTTAGGTATACTTTAGCTAACGCTAGGTGTCTACTCTACTATAGACTATAACGCTTACTCTCTTTTAGCTAGCACTATTTTTAATAATAAAGTAGTAATCTATCTAGTTAACTACTTCTCTCTATTATTAGACTTTAAACTAGCTAGAAGCCTTAAGATAGTTAAGGTAGATATATAAACTTTTTCTATTCTTAGTTATAGTACGCGCGTTCTAAAGAGCTTTATTAAGCTTATAAGTAGTAAGCGCGTTAATTTTACGCTTACTAGCGTTATAGTTATAAAGCACTTCTATATTAATATAGTCTTAGAAGCTTACCTTAACTAATCTAGAATCTAGTACCTAGGTTTTAATAATACTCTTTATACTAGCTTACTAGTAAGAAGTACTATAGTAGCTACTTTATAGCATAAGCTAAACCTTACATTTATAAAATATAAGCCTATTACTATTTATAACACTTCTATTATAAATATAATATCTAGAACTAAGCCTAGCTTTATCTCTTAGCTGCGTAGTAACTTAGAAGACTTTTAGTATACTTACGCTAGGCACTTAGACTCTAAGGCGCTTAAGGCTCTTATATATAATACTTAGAAAGTAAGAATTAAAAAGCCTACGCGCGTATAGTGTAAGTTCTGCGCTCTAACTTATATAAAGTAAGTTATCTCTTATTAGCTAAAGAAGTAAGCTCTCTAACTCTTCTAGAAGATTACGTAGAACCTTTTTAATATACTTAAAGAGCGCTTAGAAGAGAAGTAGATTCTACTTATTAAGAATAATTATAGTAGTAAAGTCTATCTTTACTTACTCTTCTCTAAGAAGATAGAGAAGATAATAAGAGCTCTTAAGAAGTTTTAAGCGCTTATCTAGATCTATTATTATCTACTTATTATAAGAATTAGCTCTAATAATAACTCTTTAACTAATCTATAGTGTAGTAACTTACGCTATAAAATATAGGTAAGAGAGTATAGTATTACGCTAGAGCCTACTTCTCTATATATCTATAAGCCTAATAGAGTAGCTAAAAGAGCTAGATAAGAGATTATTACTAAATAAATTAAGATAAGAGAGAAAGCTAATCTACCTAAGCACTTCTAAATAGAGGTAGTACTTACTACTACTTAGCTCTATAATAGAAGCCTCTTATATATCTATACTTTACGCTCTTCTAATAAGAAGTTAGAGTAGTAGTTTATAAGATACTTTAAATAGTATTAGCCTAAGCTTATAAAAAGAGCTTCTACTAATCTATAACCTAACTAGAGTAGTATATACGCTTATAGATATTACGCCTATCTCTTAAATAAAAATAGAGTAGCTAGACATAAGCTAAAGAGCTTTAAAACACTACCTAGAGAATATATTAGTTATTTAGTAGGCTATTAAGCTTCTAATATATACTATATATAAGTTCTATTACTAAAAGAAGTGTTTACTACGCGTAACGTAACGTTTAATAAGTAGCTCTTCTATAGTAGTAGAGAGTAGAAGCTTTCTAAGAAGAATACTTATATTATAGTTAATATTCTCTATAAGAATAAGTAGAAGAACGTAGTAAAAGCTTATAATAAGCTTCTATTACTCTCTTAGTAAGATAATGTAGACGTTAGTAAGCTACTATCTAACTAAATAGATAAGCTACTTAATAGTCTATTAGAAGCTTATCTAGAAGAGTTAGGTCTTATATAAGTAGATCTCTAGGCTAGAAAAATATAAAGAGTACGTATAAGGCTTACTAAACGCGCTATAGAACTACTATTACTAAAGGCTATACTAGAGCCTTCTAATATAATATATATTACTAAGTAGCTTAGTAATAGACGCGTTAATTCTAGTAAGTACTAGTCTATAGTAACTAGATTAGTAAGCTTATTAGGTGCGTAGAGAGATAATTTCTAAGGCAATAGACTTCTATTACCTATAGTAATAAACGTCTCTTAGAGTAAAGAAGTATCTAATAGCTCTCTACCTAATCTATAAAATCTACTTACTAAGTGTAAGTATATAAAAAAAGTCTATAGACCTTCTATACGTAGAAGTAAGTATTACCTAAGTAGTTATAATAATTATAATAATCTTAGAGGTATAGATATCTACGCTTTACTATTTAACTTTAAGTAGCTTAATAACTTAGAGACTTACTATAGCGCTTCTAATTAGTTATTAGACTACGCGTACGTAATACTATATTATATTATTACTACTATAATTATAGATAAGTTTAATAAAGGCTAAGTCTATTAGAATAATCTTCTAGCGCTTCTAACGCTTTAGAAGTATCTCTATAACTATCTCTATAGAAATAAGTTTAAGATAGCAGCGCGTTAGAAGATTAATATACTACTTATAGCTAATATCTAGAAGAAAGTAGAGTATATAAGTAGTAAAGAATACTCTCTACTACTTAAGTAGGTCTTTACGTACAAAGTAGATAAGAATAGCTACTTTATAAAGTATAAGGTACGCTTTATAGTGCGTAAAGATATATAGACTAAGAATACGCTCTACTTAATCTATACTACTACGCTTACTACGTAATTCTTCTACCTAGTAATAGCTATTACTACTAAATTTAATATAGAGATCTAGTAGCTTAACGTTATAGTAGCCTTCTTAAATACTAAGGTTAGTAGTAATAGACTAGTATACTATAAGCTTCTAGATAGCTTTTAAAGAAAGAGCTACTACGCTAAGCTTAAGAAAGCTCTTTATAGCATACGTAAGAGCTCTCTTCTCTAGTATAATAACTTCTTAAATACTCTTTTAAAGCTTAGCCTATAAGCTAGTAAAGAGAAGCTTTATTTATACTATAACGCTACTTAACGCGTTTTTGTACTCTTCTATATAGATAATATTTTACTTATATTTACTAAGTTACACTACCTAGAGATAACTAAGCTACTTAGTAGAATTAAGAAGACCTATAAGATTAATAATAAAAGAGTAGTAAACTAGTTCTTAGAGATACGTATTATGCGTAATTACTCTATAAGCACTATTTTACTACTCTATAATATCTACCTTAATAAGATTATAAAGAAGTTTAGTTTTAAAGATAGTAGCTACTTTCTAAAGATACTTCTACTAGCTAGTAAGCTTCTAAAGTACTAAGAGAACGCTTTAAAGTAAAAGATTAAGGCCTATTAAGAGCGTATTAGCTTAGTATTATACTCTACTATTATAATACGCTCTAATATTGCGTATATAGTTTTCTAGCTCTCTTAGTTTCTAACTAATTCTTTTCTAGCTTACCTTAAGGTAGTAGAGTATTTTATTATATACTTATACTACTTATAATATAAGAGTATTACGTATAGTAGAAGAGTAAAGTTAGATAAAAAGCTTTAGATTTATAAAGACGTAAGCTTTATAGATAATACTAAGACGCGCTATTTCTCTTATAAGTTTATTATAATACTATTTAGAAGCCTAATTATATAGTAGACTACTTACTAGTTAATAGTTATAACCTTAACTACTAAGGTAGAGCTTCTTACTCTTAAGACTATTACTAAAAAGACTATAGCCTTAAAGCGCTTATTTACTAAGCTTTAGCTACTTATTACTAGCGCCTAGTAGATCTTCTACAATAATTAATAGACTATTAGGCTTATAGTAAAAAGTAATAAAAAGATCTCTACTAAGCTCTACTATATTAATATCTAGAATATATAGCTTTACTAAAAGTATAGTAAGAGCTCTTTTAAAGTACTCTATAAGCCTACTATTAATATATTAGTAGATAGACTTACTAAGTACTTACCTAAGTAGAAGTTTAAGGCCTTTAAGAAGTAGCTAAATCTTAGATAGGTAGCTTATAAGAATACTAATTAAGGCTTATAAGTAAGTAATAAGTATAAGAAAAGTTAGTAAGTCTAATTATATATTTATAGAGTAGTACTAGGCTCTACTCTAGGCGCTCTATAACTAGATAAAGAGATCTTACCTTCTCTCTAGATACTTACTACCTCTCTACATAGCTAGTATAAAGAAGCTTCTATTAAGCTACTATATACTCTAACTACCTAGCCTTACTAGTTAAAACTAAGAGTATAGATAAAAGAGATACTTACTTAGAGCTTTTAACTTTACTAAAGGCTATTAAAGCTATATTATCTATCTTAGCCTTAGCCTCTATATAACTATAAGCTACTCTATACTACTTAGTCTATGTTAGTAAAGCGCTAATCTTATAGACCCCCTCTTTATTTAGAAAGAACTTAATAGCTATACATAGCCTATTCTATTTCTACTTACTCTTAAACTAGAAAGAGTAAATAAACTTAAAAGCTATTAGCTTTATAATTTTAGGCCTATAAATAGTTAGTATAAGTAAACTATAGTCTAAAAGCTTAAAGACTTATATAGAGTTATATAAGTACTTATAACTATACTACTTATACTAAATATTCTTTTTACTTACTTAGTTAAAGTAAAGTTCTTTACTATAACTAGTAAGCGCGCTTTAGACGTATCTAACATAAAGTATTACTCTTAGTAAATATAATAGAGAGAGAGTACTAATAAAGAGTTTAGGCTACTTCTTCTTCTTCTCTTATTCTTTACGCACTACTACGCCTAAGGCTTACTTCTTCTTATTCTAAGAAGTAGAGGCCTCTCTAGTAGTAGTAGTAGTAGTAGTATTATAGTAGACGTAGATAGCTTAGCTAGTAGCTATAGCTACTAGGCGCTATTAAACTTATTTTTACTACTTATTAGCTAAAGAATCTATATAAATAGCTATAGTAAGCGCCTACTAATAGGTTAGGTAGCTTATAGACTAATAGACTATTAGCTTATAGTTAGACTACTTACTAAAAGTAGTAACTAGTACTATAAGTATTTAGAGTATCTTAGAGATAATCTTATAAGCTACTAAAGCTTTATATAGTAACTAGTAGGCACTTTAGAGTAAGATAAAAGCTTCTAGAAAGTACTTATAGTTAGTATTTTAGTAATTATTAAAACTAAAAATATTAGTAGACGCTAGTCTTATTATTATTACGCGCGTCTAAACGCGTATAGCTCTACTTAATTACGTAATACTTACGTAAGTAGCGCGTAGCTAAAAATAGATAATCTACGTATAACGTAGTCTACCTAGAAAGTGTATTATAATAAGTGTTTAAGTACCTATTAGGTTAATTACGTACTTTCTCTCTTTTATACTAGTGTTTTACGCGCTTATCTATATATATTATACTACTCTTATCTAATCTTATAAAAGTAGTAATTATAATTCTAATTACCTAAATCTATTATTTCTAGCTTAATTTCCTCTATAGTTACGTAATAGTAATACTAAAGAAATTCTTATTATATAACTATAATATAGAGTAAAGTAGTAGCTAAATTACGCGTAGTAGCGTAGAGGCTTATAACTTATAAAATAAGAAGAGATATAATTATTCTATAGAAGATAGTACCTTATGCCTAATTTTATAAACTTTATTTAGTAAAAAGATATTAAAAGACGCCTAGCTTTTAAAGTTATTCTAGAACTACTAGAAGATTTTAAGATTTTAATATATTTAGATATATTACTATTAGCACTAAAGCTTCTATATAGACTAATAATATATTACTTTTAAGGCCTTACTAAGAAGAGAAACTTTTTAATGCCTTACTATATTTAATCTTTAGCTATTAATATAACATAACTTAAGCTAATAAAGATAACTACTTTCTTAGTTCTTAAGAGTAACTATAATAGTAGAATACTAATATAGCTACTATCTATTTAATAGTATTATTATACTAGAGATAGGCTTTAAATACTTTATCTCTTTTAGTTTATTTATTACTACTCTAGCTAAGAATTCTAATAAACGCTTTATACTAGTATATAATAGCTACCTTTATCTCTATAGGTAGAGCTATCTATAGCCTAAGCTTATATATAAAGTTATAAGTATAAATAGTATAGATAATTAATAGATTACTCTAGGTAAGAAAAGTAACACTAGTAATATAATAACTATCTTATTACTTTTTTTAGAGTAGGTATAGCCTATAAAAGAACTTTTATATATTACTAGTAAGTTACTTAAAAGCTTAGCTATAATAAAGAACTATAAAAAATCTTAGTTTATATATTAGAAGTCTTTATAGTAGTAGTATAATAATCTTAATAGTATTAATAGTAGTAATAGTCTTAGTAGTCTTAGAATATAATATAAGATAAGTAAGGTAGACTTTAAGAGCTCTAATAATAGCTTTTATAATAGCTTTAATAATAGTCTATATAATAATTACTAAAATAGCTTAACTAAAAGCTTTCTTTTTAGTAGTAGTTTTAAAGTAGTTTATAGAAGCTTTAATAAGTAACGTAGTATAAGAATATAATTAATATAGATATAAAGATAGAGAGGTAATATAACTAGTAATAAGATTAGCTTTAAACTTACTAACGCTAAAAAAACTTATAAAAAAGTAGTAACGTAGTTAAAAGCTTATTTAGTCTTTTAGTATTAGATTTAAGCTACTATTTACGTCTTTAATAAGTTTTTAAATCTTTAATTTTACTATAAGCTATAGAATAAGAATAGAAGTAGAGAATAGAGAGTATATATGTAGAAGTATAATTTTATAAGCTAAGATTTTAGTATTTTATTACTTTATAATTTATAGCTTAGTTAGTTATAAGCTATTAAGAATATATAATTATATTATAATTTTCTTTACTATAGTATAGATAAACGTTAGTATTTATAAAATAGTTACTTTACTACTTTAAATTTTAAAAGCTTTAACTACGCTAAAAGTAGTAGTACTAAGAACCTAAGCTTTAGTCTACTTAACGCCTATACTTCTAAACGTAGAATTTTAATCTTTTTAGAAATACGTCTTTTTATATACTAGTAATAAACCTTACTCTTTTTAGACTAGTTTACGCTATAGAATTAGTTTACTAATAAATTCTATAGAAGAGAGAGGAAGCTCTATATAAATAATACTAGGGCGACGCTAGTGCTAGCGTGGGTGAATTACGTGATAGGATCCTAACCAACATAGAGGCCGTGTACTTCGCATGTCCGTAGGCCCGTCCCAGTCTTCGAAAGAACTGTGCAATCAGGACCAAGCGGGTGCCTTAAAGGCACCGATGGCGACCGTGGAAAGCCGTGTCGACAATCCAGAATGCTCTGGTCCACTAAGCCGGAGTTTTCTTGTACTCCAGCAACTTTGCCATTAGTCCAACCGCAGGAATAGCGAACTAGGACGGTCAAGGTGGCCCGATGGCGTCTGCGCGAGTCGTATCGAGTTGCATCTCATCGATGTGGACCATGGCATGACTACACAGCGGGGACTTTGCGTTCATGTGGACAGAGGAGTGGAGAAGCGTGACGCTGTGGAGCAGAGTAATCAACATGGAATTGTTCTAGAAGGTCGACTACTGCATAACGATGCAAAAACCTGGTGCAAATTCTGCTGAGCTTGTGCGCGATGACAGAGGAGTGAGCATGTTGAATGGCTGGACATAAGGTGGCGCGAGCATGGCTATCCAGAAGTCGGTTCGCACTTGACGCGGGGCAGTGGTTAGCCCACAATGAGATCCAAACGCTGGGATGATTGACGGCTCTCCAACGGTCGTCTTGGTGCTGCATGCTGCAAGGCACCAACAGTGTTGGGCGAACTAAAAGTTGTTCCAATGGCCAAGGAGTGACGCAATAAACATCGACTCACAGTTCGCGGACAGCGCACCTGAACGCCTAGATGCCGAAAGCCTTGGAAGTGGTAAGAGTGCTGATAGCACGTAGAATGCAACCATGGCTCGAAACGAGGCTAGGGCTGTGTGGAATGACCGGCTTTAGTCGCGCCGCTGTCAGTCACGGCAATGATCAAGGTGCGAGACCAGCGCCACGTTGTGGGAGCGCTGCACGGTGGTTCTTAAGACGAGGATTGGTTTTGCGAACACGTTTGCTCGGCACCGATGACCACAAGATCCTTCGATACAAAAGCTCGATGGACATAACGCCCAGAACAGGCTCTAGCCTGCGTGATACTACAGCGGGACGTAAGGTGATCGCATGGTCAAAACGCGCCAGGAGGCGGCGCAGTCGAATAAGCATGCAACAATGTTTCAAGACTTTGACTTCACATCACGACTCAGCTTGAAACTGGTCTTGCTCGGCTGCTGCGACACCAAAAGTAAACAACTCCACCGAGCAATCTGCGCCAATGCTTGTGGGCATGCTGTGCCAAGTTCAAGGTAATGATTAGTTTCACGCAATTTAGATACGCGTGTAGACAGATCACATGCGATAAAGCTGAATCGATCAGAGAGCAAGTACAAGATGATAGCGAATTAATCTATTATCAGGCTAGGAACAGGATCGGCAAGCCAGGACGTCTGCGCATACAACCCCACGCCCGTGTTAAACAGAAAAGGAAACAAATGTCCTTGACGAAGCGAATGACTGAAACAAGTATAGCCCGCCAAGGGGCATGGATTCCCGAATGGTATCCAATGTCGTGACTTCGTAAGAAAGAACGTGCAACCAAAAAGCACAGGCGCCAACGTCCAAAATAGCCAAGTACCGCACCCATGGTGTCGTTTAGGAAGTTTGGAAGGTGAGAGGCGAGAGCAAAGATGGCGAGATCAAGCAGACAGGTGCGCGTCGAGAACGTAGTGAAGAAATGAATAGATTGGGCCTGCGACGCTGTCTACCTCTGGCATTACTCGAGTGATATCAACTCTGATCTCCTCTTCCTGATCTCCCCTGGGTATAATGCGAGATTGGTATCCTGAATTATTGACTGGTAGAATGTAGAACCAAGTAATCCTTAGGCACCAATGCCACAGTAAACAAGTATTCGAGTGGCTTATGCGTGGAAAGGCTGGTGACGACGGGCATGGTCGTGAGCGTGAGCGTGCCTCTTTGCGTTGACATACTCGACCGCGGTGACGTAGACAGTCTTGGTAAGCTTGTGGTAAGGCTTGGGGTCCTGCTTCTCGGGCGCAGGTGTGACAGCGGCAGCAGCCACTTCGATGTCGGCAGTGTAGGAGTCTTCGTAGGAAGCAGAGGAGGAAGTAGGCTTGGCAGCGGAGTACTCTGCCAGCTTGCTGGAGCTGGTGGAAGGCTCTGCAGAAGACTCAGGCTCGCTAGGAGACGAGCCGTAGTCGCCAGAGGGCGCCTCTCCACCGCACATGTAGAAGTCCACGCTTTGGTCGAGGTGGCAGGTCTTGGTCTGAACGTCGTCGGGAAGGACGTAAGAAACCTGGTCGCAAGAAGCCTCATCGTGGCAAGCCAGGATAGGACAGAAGGTGTTGGAAGAAGAGGCGATGTTTATTCCGTCCTGGCTACCGGCCTTGAGGTAGTATCCGTCCTTCCTTGCAGGGCAGTCGCCACCAAGACAATCGACATATGAAACATCGAGGAAGTTGTATTGGAAGTTGGGCTTAGAAGTTTCCAGATAGTACTCCAACTGGGTAATGTCGACGCCTTTGCATTCTTTCGTCTTCGAGATCTTAATGGACACACCAACGTCGTCCTTGGGAGGAGTGTAGTTCTCATTGTAGATCTCGCCAGTCTTCAACGTGACCATGCCATCTTCGGGGCAGCCATCACCCTTGTAAACAGACCAAAGGTGAACGTCGTAGTCGCAACGGTTGATGACGCGTGCGTAGGGCTTGGCGGTGTCGCATTCCTTGTTCAGATTAACAGCGCTTCTGAGGTTGGTCGCGGAAGTGGTCGCAACCATGGCCGAGGCCGCCGAAAGGAGGGTAATGAGCTGCATTATCGTCGAGTTGGACCGGTATAGTACTTGGCGCAAAGGTGAAGACTGGAAAGAAGCGATCGAAAGAATGTCGGCTGAACACCTAAAAGAGTGAAGTTATTCAGCGAATGAACGTGGGTGACGAAGTCTTTCCTGAGCGGTAGAGAAGGAGTTTGGGACCTGGGGGATGCGCAAGTAAATAAGATGGCTGCATCCTAGTCCACGCAGCCCAGGCCCACTTCGAAGCCCGTCCGCCATGGAACTAATCGTCGCCACGGCGTGGACTTGTTTGGGACGGAGCCAAACGTCGTGGCTAGTCCGGAGAACAGGCACGGGCAGCATGCTAGCCGCGATCAGATAGGTTCTCGACAAGAAGGGCAAGGGGCGATCCAATCGGACGAGTGCGGTGCCTGATCGTCAGGGCAATGGTCGTAACTTTGGCCATCTCATGTCGGGTAAAGTACGAAAGCAGAGTAAATAACAACAGGGATGTCGCCGATCGGCATTGTCTTCCTTCTGGCCAGCATTGGTTGCAGAGATTTCCGACTGGGAATGAAGCAACTTCCTGGGCGCGTGCTACTCTGCTCACAACAAAGATGCGAAGTTGTTATTTGACTGCACCAATGAAGCTGGACGCCTCTCCTTCATCGCAGCATAGAACTTGTGAGCCTCAGGTTGGTGGTGCAGAAACCCGAGATGAGTCCGCTTGGCGAGCCTGGCCATTGTCTTAAGCGATCCCCTTCACAAGGCTCGAATAGGGGCTGTGTCCAGGCCTCGTCACCTCTTCCAGAGCACGATCACCTGCGACGAGCTGTTGGATCGTTGGTTCACAGTCAGACATGCTGCGAGGACAAGTCGTAAGACAGCTGTCACGATTCCGTTGGGCCCGTCCATTTGCGCCATCCTTGTGATGATGACCGGTCGAGCATGTGTAGCAGGAACATGCATCGACAAGTGCGAGGTCCAGGCCGGTGCGCTGTCGCAATGTTGCAGAAAGCCGGTAGTTCGAACCATTTAGCAAGGGCTCCTTTCCACATTTAATTTCCCACACTCGCCAACCGGAAATCTCCCATGACGGCCAGCGTAGGATGAGATCAATTCCGCCACAAGTGTCAGCTCTCTGTTCTTTGTTGCGCTTGTTTGCGGTCACCCCAAGCAAATACAGTCGCTGACTTGGCTGGCTTGGAGGTGCAGCGTAGCGCAGTGAAGCGTGCGGCGGATGTCGTGGCACCATAACTGGACCATCTCAGCGACGCGATTCATGTGCAGAGCAATCTGCCAGCGAGTCGTCCCTGGTTGTGCGCCAGTTGTGCATCTTGTCGAGAAGCGTTCCAGATCACAGACACTTTGGTTGAGCGGAATCTGGGCACGAGCGAATCTTTAGTGGGGCTCTCCTGGCCACCACGTGACACAAACACCTGTCAAACGCCGCTCTTCGGTCATGAGATGTCTCTACTTACCAGACAAACTGAAGACCTCGAAAGGCTGATAGAGTTATTATTGGAGGCTGGCGCATACTTCCTGGGTGGATTCTGCAACAAGCCATCCGACCTGCATCGTCTCTCGGCTTTGCATCCACTCGAAAGTCTCTACAGTACAGTCTCAGTCATGGTGGTTCACACGGACGCGCAGCAAGTCACATCGTCCTCTCGTTTCTCGATTTTATGCCGCGCAACCCAAGGTGAACCGCTCGCATGCTGAAAACTATGCGGGCGATGTCTTAGCGACTGCCATGTGAAGCACGACCTATATCACGACGTCGGAATAAGAATCGGACCTGTGCTATACGACTTGCACCTACACGGGTTGGCACACGTGGAGCTAAATACCTTCTTTGGTCTCGACGCGTGTCTTGCCCGACCATGCCTGATGCGAGGAGTAACGTTCCGCAGCCTACTCGAGCCGCTGTGCAACACCACTACTAAGCTTGCCGGATTGACAATGCATAGAGCCCTCGCAGTACGTCTTCTCTGGCGGCGGGCATCTTCGCATCTGCATGATGTGAGGTGCACGCAGGATTCACTCTTCGTGATGTAGCCGTCTACGCTTTTCTCGGCACGTTTGATACTACATCTTCTCGGGAAGACAGACGTACTACAATAGTGTATTAGTAGCAATACTAATACGCAAATCGGAGCACAAAATCCGCGCAAGTGTGGTTGATCTGGAGAGGGCTAGCTTTCTGGCATTAAGTCGAAGGCTTTCGATACGGGAGTTGCTTTCCCGTGAGCCTGGTCACTGACACTCATCCTCGATCCGTCACTCGGCCCAGATCTAATGCCACGGGATCGCAGTAATGCGGGCGCTGTATCCGCTCATGCTCAGCTGTTCAAGTAACGATGTCTCCAACATTCCGTGGCACTACATCGACCGGTCTGCTGACATGCTTCCGGGTCCGTTCAGCGACGCCAACCAGATCTCACCAGCTGTCAGATATCGACTGCACTAAACGTACGTTGCGTTGTTGCCTGACAGGCTGGTGTTATCTCCTGGCGTCAGTCGAGATTGATGATTGCAAGATCTCACTGTAAGATATCGGTTTCATCCCCATTCAGGGAGGCTTTGGCTAATTATCTTGGTCACAACAAAGGCTCTTCAGACGCAAAGAGTCTGGGCCACTTTGCATCACCATAAGAAGCTGACGCATGTCCAGGTTGTGTAAAGGACATGACTGCAGATGTTTAAGCAGACCATATGCTCACCCATTTTGAAACAAGAGAAGTAAGTACTTATCGTCCGAAGGCAGGTCGTTTTCTCTTCGTTGTCTGGATCCTTATCTTGTTCTTATATCTCCGCGGAACGGGTGGAAAGGGCGGCAGTATGCCAGCGCAATCTCATAACTCTACTTTCAAGGGGTGGTGTATTTGATCACTAGTAGAGGTTCCTACCCTTCAACTCTTGCTGGGTGGAGATGTGATGCTCGAGCAAGAGCGGTAGTCTCTACCGCCATTGATGATGGGAGGCGGCCTTGATAGCATTCTGCAACTTCTGCGCTTGGCTCCAGACACGTATATGTGGTTCTCATCCTCACGTATTACTTTGCGTATCGCGACCCAGCGGTGCGGCTCAAGAACTCACTTGGTGCGTCGAACGGTGAGCTGCATACACCTGGAGGTACGCGCCAGCTTCTTACTGGATGGAATAACCGGTAACAATGGCAAATCAGCCGGCGCTGCCAGCCGTGATATCCAATTGGAAAGCGAGTTGGGCCGCAATAACCAGCGTACAGATTCGCGGCAGTTTGAAGGACCACACTACTATAACGATAGGTACGCCCGAAGCGCATGGTCGAGAACCCGATTGTAGTGAAAGAGATCTTCCGGAGACAACGCACGTATACAAACCTTGCGCTGTGCATGGTGTTGGATTGGAGCAGCCTGGATTTCACATCTTCAACCGATCTTGGAACTGATCACAACAGCCGCGACCCAGTTCTGTCTGTTCATCCACCGGCCATCGCTGATATAACCCAATGATTTCGGCTGCTGGCGGAGCAAGGATAAGACGAGCTCTTTCTATGGTACCCTATGCATGTTTCCTCCATGCACGCAATTGCACATCCCATTGCATCACTCCGCTCTATCTGCAGCGGTTCTGGGATCGATGATGATCCTAGGTATGCGTTGTGTCCAGGCTTTTTTTGCATTCCATGGTCGTTGATCGCATAGAGTTGCTTTCAAGAACTGGGTATGATGGCTTCCAGCATCCTGGAGCAGTAAGTACGTGATGAACTCACGTGCAAGCTTAACTTGCTGACACGCTTCCAAGGTTGCGTGCGTTGACCCTGTCACAGCCCGCACCATAACCGTGCCACGCACGTGAACGAACGTTTGATGCAGGCTCATGCCTGACGCAGCTGCACGGGACCGACGCCACATGCATACGACACATCCCACGTGCAGTCGTCTTGCTCACGACCGTTGGCCTGGCCGAAAATCTTGTTTACGGGTATGTCTAGTGTAGGGGGGCGTACCGGCATTCGGTGCGCACGGGAGCGTCCAAGGGTGGGTCGAACGGCCACGGCCCGTAATCGGTAGGCTTTAGGTACGGTCTTCGAGGTTTTGCCATGAAATACAAGGCTTTTGAGGAAAGTTGACATTTGCTTCCTGATCCGTTGTTGCGTGCGCCGGCTGTATGCGATGCAACATGGTTGGTGACTTGTCGATAACCCATGTCATCACGGAATTTAGGAAATACGAATCGAGATTAGAAGACAAGCTCTAGATCCTAAGCATGTACAAGGCCCGTTGCGGGTAGAGATTCAGTCCCTTGAGGCAAATGCGTTATCTCAGTAGGCCAAACAGGAGGCGCCCTCCGTGGGATGTCTTTCGGTTAGAAATAATGTGGCAGCTTTCCCCCACTTGTGGCGGGCAACGGTAGAGTTTGAGGGTGTGTGGTTCCCGCGATAGTCGAGTCCGACACTGAAGTGTCAAGGTTCCGGTAACACCATACCATATCTGCCGGATTAAGCGTAAGCCGCCACTGCCGCCAGCCAACGAGAGAATTGCCATCTGAGTAATGCTGCTGATTTTCGGCATACCGAAAGATGACCCTTTCTAGAATCGGCATTGCTACCCAGTGAGGTTGAAGGAAGGCATATCGGTGTGCGGCTTAAATACCAGCTCGTGCCGTGTGGGTGTACAGCCGACCATTATCCCGCGTCGAGGCGAACCACTGGTTTGGGCCACTACATGACTATCAACCACTCGGTACGATTACTTCGGTAGGATACTGGAAGTTCATTTGGAGACGATGATTGGAGATCGGAAGATTTCTACCATGAGAGAGGAAGCTCGCTTTTGATTAACGGGTATATGGATCGAACCAACATGCAAGATTACCACGAGTCGCTTCCTGCACCGGAAGAGGTTACCAGAAGCAATGAGCGGTGTGACTCGCAGTATCAGAAAAGAAATGCGAAATTCTGGGAGCTGCAGCAAGGTAACGCGCGTGGAAGGGCATAGTACATTAGACACGAAACTTGAGCGTCTTTCGACTCCTCCACCCGAACAGCTGTGATTGAAATGAGTCTGCTGTTCCCTTATACCTCTACCAAGCGCCAAACTCCAAAGGATCAAATAAAACAAAAGCTCCTGCGTGGACTCCTACAGTAAGGATGGTCGATGAAAGGGCGTAAACCACGCAACAAGCGCTAATGTTGAGTCCAAATGAGACGTTTCCTGTTCTCGTATGTGCTGGCCTCGATCACGAATCTACTAGCGCGACGAATGGCTGGATGGACAGGTGGTCGGGTAGTAACGGGGTATATGTCGACCAACGTGGCCAGCGGGTGGCGCGATGATGTGTGCCGAATTTCAGGCGTCCTCTGCTTTCTTCCCATTGATGGCTTTGAGCTCGACATCGCTGCCATCGCGTTAGCATTCCGCTTTGCAGCCTGTGCACTGATCCCGCGATAACAAGGTGAAAGGAACAGCATGTGAGCTGTGCGCTGTGTGGAGGAACAACACACACACTTGTAACACATAAATGAGGCGTCGCAAGCGCGCTGTAGTGTCCCAAATGACGAAGAAAATGAAGTTGGGCACCTACAAGATCAATTTGGCATTGGCCGGGATGTGTCCAGGAAAGCCACTGTTGTCCACATGGTCAGCACTTGCACCTCATGGTCTGATCAGATCGTCGAAGTGCAAAGATGCGGCGATGCCAATAGGCTGCAGACATTCGTGTTGTACAAGATTGGCGGTTGCTGCGGCATGGACGTCCAGGAGCGCGGGAGATTCGAAGAAGCATGGCTCAAACGATCTTCGGAACGTCGTCAGCCGTACTAAGTCTTGGCTCCGTCGGGCGTTCGTGTTCACGGTGGCGTGTGTACTTCCAAGGTTCGGTAACGTCCCGTCTTACTTGTTCCCGTCCCGACCATGGAATGTGCAAATTGTAAAGTCGAACTTACCGAGTGCCATATGCATAATCACTGCATCGCACGTATCATTAGTATAGTACACTCACGCGGAAGGATACGTCGTGGGGATTACGTACGATGTTATGATTAAAGTCGCCTTCTCTCCCAGCGTCATTGGAGAAGCCTCTGCGGAGCCTAAAATGCCCTCATCCCAGCCTGTGCATGAGCTTTAGCCAAATGCGCGTTCAGAATCGTAGAATGCATATGCACCAAGCACAGAGCGGGTTGGGTTGGGCATACCTTTGATGACCCGGCCGGCACCGATGGGGGTGATCAGGTCACCGCGACCTACGGAAGTATCGAATCTGAAGAACGATCAATACAGCGCTCTATTCGATGTCCAAGGCATGAACGCTGCCGGTTCGCTTACTGTCCGCCCTTGTGGTCCGGGGCATCATCGTCAAATAGCCATCCTGTTGTCGTTGTTAGATGTTGATCTCCGGTGAGGAATCAAGTAACTAATCTCACCAGTGTATTCCATAGATACCTCGTCATGCTTCTTCGGGAAGTCTATGCCATTGCCAGGTCTGATCACGAGCTTTTCAACGCCCATATTGAAGGGAACGAGCATGGATAGCGTCTAGGGCGGGTTTGGGAAAGGTGAAGCTTGAAGCAGGTGGCAGGTAGTGTATATAGAGTATCCACTTCCTTTGGTACTGATTAAAGATAGCGTGTCGTTTTGAAAATCCGAAATCTGCAAAGATGGGGAAGTACGTTAGAAAGTGGGTGGACCCTAGAGTTTAATAGTGGTGCCGATGTGTAGGACCAGGAGTAGGAAACTCCGTAGATGCTCTGACTGGAGCTCAGACTTTCATGGCTTTTACTTTGACCAAAAGCATACCAGGGTTTTGCCGCGAAGCTGTGCAACAGATTGGTCTGTTCAGATGCGTCAAGCATACTTTTTAGCCTCTTCGCATACGCACACGTTCCACCTCTTTGGCTCCAAGGTAATTGCGGGCTACGTATGGTACGACCCACAGCCGTCAGAACGTGTCTCCCGGGGAATCCTGCCCGAAGCTCAGGCCGTTTTGAAATGTCAGAAGTAAGGTTGGTCTAGCCCTTCCAAACCATTCTTCATCTGCAGCATCCCAGCTGACACGCGATGGGGGATCCACAATTGACATGGTGGAAGGTTGTACCCGTACTACAGTTTCCCGCGACTACCGAGCGGCCTGCCAACTTCGATGCGGATCTTTGTTTTGTGATAACACGGGTATAATCATGTCCGATAGTGGCTTAGCTCTCTTATCGACGGTAATAGGATGACACAAGGGTTGATTTGTAGCCGCTTTAATTGAAAGGAAGCAGGGCGGTGGCGCGCAAGAGAGTGCGGTCAAGCTTGAAGTGCGGTGACGGTCACCACGATCATGAGCCATCTAGCACCAATGTGCGCATGGCGCTGGCGCCAGAACCTTAACCTCATCCAAGGAAGCGGAAGGCGCAAATGAGCCGGCCGTGGCCCCTACCTCATTTGGAGTCGCACGATGGAAGCAAAAAGGAAAAGCGCCTCTGACGCAGCAATGTTCGGTCTTGTCGAATAACACACGGCCGCCGCATTCCTCCATGACAAAGGGCGATGCGTAAACTTTGGTACCGCAATGCATAAGGACCTGCATGACCTAGCTTTTACGCTGCCTGTGTAGGGCGCAAAAGGATCTCCTTGTAGGATACTCTTCCAGCTCCGTGGAGGCAGGTGGCGGTCATACAGATTTGAATATGGATATGGACAGGGGTGACGTGCATACGCAACACCGTTCTCGAAAAGCAATGTTCGGTCCTTCATGGTAGATGTACCCCGCGGTTTCAAATTTCCAATCACTAATCGGCATTCTGCTCTTCCACACCTAATCGTCTCCTTCATGCTACCGCTATATCCGCATCCCTAATATACGACCAGGAGACTATCGTACCTCGTAGTCTTCACTTCCCCTGCGTCTCACGCCGGCCCAAGAACCTAGCTGTGTTTCTGCTTTCGAGTCTGTTATAGTTTGCCAATCACAGACGCGTCGGATACACACCCGGCTCCCGTACGGAGCTAGACCCACCCGAAGAACAACCGTATTTCGAGCGGTTCGTCGAGATAACCATATGCGGAACTGCTGGCTATCGTGCTTCTCGCGGCAAACGAATAATTCATTTGAACTAGAGGGACAAAGCACAAGCACAAGGGGTGCGGGGCTAAAGAGTAAATCCGATGGCCATTACACGTGGTCTTTCAACCGTGCTCCAGCCATCCCTTCTCAGATCGCGAGCCCTGTGCGCTGAGTCGGGAGCCCAACAGCGTGGTCTGGGAGCATCGTACGCTTTGCATTGGCTAGATAGAGTGCGCTTGCAGCGGCAGCTGAGTCGTGGAGAAGAGGAGCCCCCACGCATCTGGAGTGCAGTATCGTGATAGACAGCATGAGCCACAGTCGACTAGTGATGTGGACTCGCAAGTTGCATGTCACCGAACCGTCGGATGCGTTCGCTTCTATTAAATATCCGAAGGCCATGGGCACTGCATGTAGGCACCCTACCAACCGTTGACAGAAGGTGCTTGATAGTGTGGCCCCGGCATTCGGGCCCGAAACTCTCCTTGCTGAGAGTTTCAGTGGCGCTTCTAACTACCGAAGGGCTATCCATCGCGAAGAGTATATCACCCTATCTTGGCCCAGAAGGGTAATTGCGCCAGGTCGGTTACAGCAATGCTAGAGAAGCCCGCGTTGGGGAAGCGGCTGTCTTTGCGCTCACCGGCCCGGTCAGCAAAATGTATCCGGTCTATCCCTGCCTTCTGTACGAAAGCCAATAGTCGCGCATAGTTTGTACCTATCTGGTCAATCCCATGACTGTCATCAGACATGACGAAACCACCTCCCATGCTTAAGAACATCTATGACATAGGTTAGTAAGTTGACGCCGAGACCGGGCACATGGCGGTGTGACTGACCTGACATATGGGCAAGCACGGATACGGCTCGGCCAAACCTTTCCGCAACCCTGATGAGTTCAGCTCCAGTAGAGCGCCATAAGAGGCTACGTATTCCAGATTGCGTTTGATCTTTTCCCAAACACCAGTCATGCCCTTGAAATCAACATCGCGATGATCGCTAAGTAGGCGAATGAGATCGAAGTGCCCGACCACTGGTGGCCGCAGCTCTTGAAGCATTTCGTACTGAGAGTCGAAGTAATCTTCAAAGAGCCGCTCGTCC
Source organism: Alternaria infectoria (assembly GCF_024043175.1). Taxonomy (NCBI): domain Eukaryota; kingdom Fungi; phylum Ascomycota; class Dothideomycetes; order Pleosporales; family Pleosporaceae; genus Alternaria; species Alternaria infectoria. The sequence continues at coordinate 743,136 of NW_026250697.1, forward strand.
GTCCCGCCTGCCTTTTCCCGAGCTTGTTCGTACATGGCACGGTCGTAGTCGATGGGTATGGTGTGCGTATGGTGGACAGAGCCCATGAAGAAGTCGAAAGTATACTTGTCGAAGATGCTTCGGATGAGTTGCAGTGTCGATGGACGAATCCATTCCGTCTCGAAACCGATGAGGATCTGCATCTGGTCTGAGTACGCGTCTCTAAGTCTGTGGGCTTCGACGATAAAGGCGTCGAACAGTTTCGCGAGGCTCTCTGCGGTGTGCGATTCGGATTCTTCGGGGTAGAAGTCTTCGAGAGGTCTAGGTATATGCTCCGTCAGCGCAAAGGTATGGAAACCTTTGGCTATCGCTGCCTGGATAACTTCCTCGAGTGTGTTTTGCGCATGTCCGCAGAACTGGCCAGAGTGGCTGTGATGCGAGTACGGCATTTTCGAGTAGCCGGCACACGTTCGATCTGGTACAGTGTATATGGGTAGCGTTGTGCAGTAGATAGGCAGTACAGGCTGCGAAAGTCTGTAGTGAATTAGCGACGAGGTGCAATACCCCGTCAACTGGTGAAGTCGCGAAACTGTGAACTGTGAACTGTGTAATGACTGTAAGAGTCAGCTGTACGTTTAAGAAAATGGTCGCGCAGAGGATTCTGCGAGCTTTGTATCGGTTCTTTCCAAAATTTGGGTCATGTCATCCATCCATGGTTCCATCCGTTGAGCCTCGGAACTGTGCCTAAGCGGGCCTAGTTCACCACCGTTCTGAACCAACCGTAGACGCACACCTCAGCCTTGAAGGCCAATTGAACCCAACGCGAAGTAAGCTATCATTTTTCCAACACTCGATACAAGGGCAGTTTTGGATAGCTCAAGTCTGCCGCACAGTATATCCCACACATCATCCAAATCTATAGCCATCAAGAACGATCCCACTACCATCAACGACCCTAAAGGCCATCAATATAGCTCAACATGGCGAACACCCAGCTCCCCATCACATCACAAACCTCACCCACAATCTACTTCGGCTACGGTTCCAACCTCTGGCTCCACCAAATGAGCACCCGCTGCCCAACATCCAAATACCTAGGCGTCGCCCGCCTGCCCAACTACCATTGGATCATCAACGACCGCGGCTACGCGAACGTCGTCGAATCCTCCAAGCAAAACTCGTCCTCCAATTCGTACTCTGATGTAGTATTCGGCCTCGTCTATTCGCTCTTACCAGAAGACGAAAAGAGACTGGATAAAAACGAGGGCGTACCGGTCGCATACACAAAAGAGATGCTCACGTGCGATTTCTGGCCTTCAGACACAGAGCACAAGGTTGATACTAGCAAGCATCCGGAGAAAAAAGAGTCAATGCTCGTTTATATTGATCGGAATCGTGTTACGCCGGATAAGCCGCGGGACGAGTATGTTTACAGGATGAATCAAGGGATCGCTGATGCAGTCAAGTTGGGGGTACCAGAGGGCTATGTGAGAGACGTGATTAGGCAGTACATTCCGGCTGAAGAGGATGAGGAGGGGAAGGAGGGGGAAAGGGAGAGGATGGCGGAGTTTGCCAGAGGGCAGGCGGCAGAGTTTAGGGATGAGAGTGGTGTGATGCAATAACATGTCGGTTTGGTCATCACGTCGCACGCCAGGTATAGAATAGAGAAGGTATTGAATGAGTTAACAGACTAGACCACCCGGATATGAAGCAAGACATGCATCACGCGACGATACACAATGCAACGAAGCTCATGGCAGTCCACGTCCAAGCAATGAAGCGGCACCAAGCTAATCACTGCCTTGGACCTCTTCTGTCGCTCGGGCTTGTGCGTCAGAGTCGTCCTACAACTCCTCACGGGCCCTGCGGTAGCTGGCCTATGAATGCAATGCATCAGTTGGGTCCTCTGCAAAGAAGTCTAGTAGTCGGAAGACTGATGTCTACGCACCTCCTGTTCCACCTGCAGCTGCTCGACGACGGGAGCCAGCTCGGACAAGATGTCGTAGGCCTTCTTGTGGTATTCGAGTTGGGCGGCGATGAGTTCGGCGAGGTTGCGGAGAGGCTCGGGGGTGTCGAGGACCTAGTCGGAGGTTAGCGGGGGTGCCAGCACATGGTGGTGTAGGGTGAGGGGTATAGTCGTACATTCTTCATGACGCCGACAGCCTCCTCAGTCTGACCGACGAACTCGTCCTCGGCCTGCTCGATCTTGGCTCTGGCGTCTTCGCTGATGTCGTCGTCCATGACGTCTTTCTTGGGAGCCTGGCCCGGCAGGGAGAAGGCAGGGCCCTTGGCATTGGCCTTGGTGGCATCGAGGCTCAACCTGGAGTTCTCGACGGCCTTGCGCGCACGTGTGGCGAACTGGATGTTGGTGTTGAGCGTGGTGCTCCAGCCGGCCAGGAAGCGGCTCTGGATCTGGGCGTCCTGCGCCAATCGCGCCTCGCCGACCTTCTCGCTGGCGATGGCGTACTTCTCGAGCGCCGTGGCCAGGGGGTCCTCGCTCGAGCTTGTTTGCTCCGACGTGAGCATGTGCGAGGCGTTGAGGGCGGCGCGGGCAACGGCATGGCTGAACGTCTTGGGCTGGGGCTTCGCAGAGGGAGGGGCAGTGAGGGCTGCCTGGGCCTCGGCGGGCGACGTGGCGCTGGAGAGCAGGTTGACCTTCTCCGAGACGGTGCGGCCCAGGTCGTTGAAGGACTCGCGGATGTTGGCTGGGTAGTCGTAGGCTTCGTTGGCGTATTGCGAGCTAGACAGTCAGACCAGGCACAGCGACGGGAAGCGGGTGTCGTACGTGACCTGCAGCATCGTCGTGTGCACCTTCTTCAGCGCATCCACGCGCTTCTCCAGCTCGATGTAGTCCGGGGGGAGTTGGGTCTGCCGTGTCTGTGTCAGCACTGCGCCGGCGACGCTCACAGGGCCGGCCGTACCTTGTCCTCGACATTGCCGACCTGCTCCTTGACATACTGCTGCGTCCGGGCAGCCCACGGTGTGAAGGAGGCGCTGCAAAAGCAATGTCAGCATATCGCGGGCTTCCACCTAGCAGTCGCTGCGGGACCAGGCATACGAGATGTTCTTTCCAAACGCCGAGATCTTGCCGAGGTTGTCCATGGTGCGTGGTTCGTGTGGTAGCTGTCACGGGCTTGTCTGTGTCTCGTGGCGGGGCGTCGTGGTAGTGGTCGAGGTGCGCTCTCCTCTGCCGACTTTCATGTGTTCCACTGCCCGCTGTCAGGGTCGCGCCTTATCCCTGCAACGCTAGCTAGGCCCGTTTCGATCATCTCCAACGCTCCACATGCACACTCCACAGCGCTTCAACAGGCATCTCATCGCCTTCGCTCATCCATTCTAGAGCGGTTCTAGGATTTGCAACCTCTTCAAAAATTCAATCCTTTGCAGGCACGCCGAAATCGCACCAACGAGGCACGTGCGGAGCAACTCGATATTTGCATCGCATTCACAGCCATCACATGCCAATTTGTCAGACCTGCCCAGGTGATCTCCAACCACATCAGTGGTATCCTATCCTTTGATTCTAGTATCACAAAAGTCGCATAGAACCGCCACGCGCTATCGTGACCGCATGTGTGCCTGCTTTGTCTCCATCCACGTGCCTCACATCGAGTCCACATAACAGTTGCGTCCCCTCATCTCTCGTGAACAAGCTTTCCATCAAGTGCATCTTGTCAAACTCCACTCCCCTGAATATCCATCGATAGGGCTATGGAACCCCAATCTATATGCGACGTCGCATCTGACATACGGTCCAGCAGCTGACAGACGTCACACCACATGACATGCCGTGTCTGTTCTGTCGCTCATTTCTTCCTCTTTGGCTACAGCCCACTTCGCTCTCTGTGGCCCAAGATGCAATGTTGTGTGTCACGGCAGCACTGCCTTCAGGCAAGCCAAACCTCTTCTGTCCTCAACCTAGCACTAAACCGCCTCTCGGAAGGCCATCTCGGCGATCGACGCTCGTCCTACAGGGCTGATAGAGCGTTTCCGACAGACACACTCTATTGCAATGCATCCAGCCGTCATCTAGGGCAACGTGGGCGTAGGCACTACCGACGTGGCATTGCATCTGACCGACACAACAATTTACGTCTTATCGCAGCCGTGCTGAGGGATTCGAATACTTCTTGCGCCCAAAACATTCTACTGCACAGCGTACTGTTGATGTGACCCCGGTGGACAAGCCTCTGCGTTTGACGACTTGCGGTCGCTTCCGTAGCCCGGAGATTGCCAATCTGGAGAATTGTACGTTGAAGCCACGCCGTCGGCGCTCGTCACCGTCATGTTGTCCGAGGGCGGCGAATCGGAAATTGTCAGGGAGCTGAAGATGCCTCGCATCTCTCGTAAATCGTCCGAGACCTGGTCCTTGGGTGCCTGTGTGCGGTCTTTGATAAAGTCTTTGATGGACCGGATGATAGGCGGGCAGCTTTCGTCGTTGGGAAGCCACCAGTCCGATGGGCCAACCCCCATGCCTTCGAGCATACGATTGCGAAGAATGTCAGAATAAATGTATCTGCCCCTCGTGTTAGTCGACTTGTCGAAAACTTCTCATGTACCTGGTCTGCATAGAGGAAAGCATATTGCACTCATCCAGCTTCGTACAAGCAAGAGATTCCACTTACCCTGATGCTTCAATCCTGGCAAATGTCTGTCGAACCCACTGCACAGTCTTCTGATCTTTCGGCAGGAACAGAGTCGCGATGGCGAAACTGACTTGTGCCTCCAGTACCGCGCCCGGCGGAGCTTCCGGATATGCGCATATAGCCTCGAAGACTTGTATCGCTTTGTATGCTTCTTTAGTGACTTCTGGATCAAGAGGCTGCTTCAACGCCATAGAAGACGAGATCGTAAACATGAACATGATACCCCACGTGTCCAGCTGCAGGAAGTTCGATGTCCAAAGCGGTCCGCCCCATAGGACATCCGGCTCGTAAGGGTTGACAATGTCCTCTGGCTTTGGCGTTCCCAGGATCTGGTGGACCTTGTGATTGGGATCCGTCAAGTCTGTACCCATGTTCCTTTGTAGCGATTCCACTCTCTCCCTGAGTATCGGTAACTGGGCCATGAAATCTTGGGGACTGACAAGACCTTTGGCTGTTCTCGCAAACAGATCGTTCGAGTCTTTCGCCACCAGTCTTGAATGCGCAAAACGCTCTTCGTATTTCATTCCAATGTCTCCTGGCATGTCGCGTACTTTCTGCACGTAGCATCCATGTACAGCCTCGTACCACTCCCGACCCAGCACTGCTTCGCCGCCAGACTGAAAGCCAACAAACAGATCAAACCGGACATACCACAGTAGTACTTTGCAGAGAAAATCTGACTTGGTGATAGTCTCCGGCGTGAACAGGCGGGTGAGCATTTCGAACGCAGCTTTCTGATGACCCATGAGGTTGACCCAGTCACCAAGCATCTCCTGCAGTAGACGTCAGCATAGGAATCGTGGGCTACAGCAAGGCTACATACCTCGATACTGGCAAGCTGTAGTATAGTCAGAAACGTTGCGAGCCCCTGTTTCTTATTTTTGGTGATGGCTATCCTCAGCCGCGAAACAGACTCGTTGTAGAACTGAAGAAAGCTGTTCATGCGGCCATCTGGCTGCTCAAGTGTGTGGAAGTACGCCGCGTACCCGGCTACAGCGTACTTCAAAGGCTCAAATTTCATCGCCCAACTCAAGAAGTCGCCTTTGAGGAAGCCGTGCGTGTCGCGTTTCAGCGAGTAGTGATGCACACTCATATGGTCCCGGAAGTAGTTCAGATAAAACTGAAGATCTCGGGCCATAGCGGAGGTGCCCTTGGTCACAGGACCCGGTTTGGTGGTTTGCGCACTGCCTTTCCGAGACAGGGACGGTCGTATCGTAGGCGGGGCGGTTGATGACGCTTCGGTAGATGGCGACGTACTTTGATCGAGGAGCGACCCGGGTGTATGTGACGAATCTCGGGCATCTTGACTCTTTGACATATCGTCGTCGTCGTCGTCATACTCGATGTAGTCGTCATCCTCGTCTTCATCCATGATCGCGGGAAGACGCTCCTTGTTCTCCCCATCATGGGTTTCGGGCGAGGAATGATCATCCGCGAACGCCGACTTGCCCGACTTGGACCCATTCCGGGTCGCCTTTTGACTGGACTGTGAGTCTGGATAGATGCACTCGCGGCTCCCCTTGCGACAACCTAACAAACTTCGTCAGACTTTACGAACTTCAGACTTGTCAAGCAAGTGCAGGTACTCACGTTCGCAGACGGGATGATTTTCGTCGCACTGTTACCAATCAGCCAAGCCTGACACCTGAAAGTTGATGCGCATACCTTGACTCTTCGTTGCCTGCATGTGAAACAACCGCTCCGAGTTCTGCGGTGCTTGACCTGCTCGCCAGGTGCTGGCCTTCTTCGCGCGCGACCATTCCCACCATGCGCTGAGCCCATGGGGCCGGACATATCCTCATACTGATCAACGTAACTTGGTTGACCAATGTTCTCGTATTGTACAAAAGGTCCCGTCACGCCAGGCTGAAATGGGTTGTCTGGCAGGGTGGGTGCATACGAGCCATGTGAGATGATGGTTGGTGGGGCATGTTGAATGTTGGAATTGGGTATCGCATTAGAATCGAGGTTGTAGTATTGAGGCGGAATGTTGTGCCCTGGGGGAGGATAGTATCCAGACATGCCTGAGAGAGATGGGAAAGACTGGAGAGCGATGGAGTGTAGGTTGTTTGTATTGGTAAATGTTGGTGAGCCGTGGACGGTAAGCTTGCCGTAAAAGGATCAACGTCATTCAGTTGCAAGGGTCCGAGGTCGATCGCCGTGTCCACGGGTGTGACAATGGCTCGGGCGCCAGGTACGGGATTTTGAAGGGATATACTTGTAGAATCACGCTTGCAGGATCGAAGCCGTGATTTAGTCCAATGCACGCTGATTTGGGCGCGCGGGTGTTGGCCCCAGCAAGCACTAGGACCAAGCCGTCTTAAATAGACCAGAATTTTGTCCGCAAAGGAACAAGCCGATCTAATGCAACACAATCGCTGACGATGGAAGCATGTGCAGTACCAGTCTGAGACTGAAACTGGACAACGTCGAGGAGGAGAGCACAGCAGGCGCAGGCAGAGGTCGTGTGAGAGCCGGGCCGTGACAGGAGGCTTGTGTTTAGTTCGGCCAAAGAAGCAATGTCCAATACCAGGAACGGATAGTTTCAATGTTCATCAAACGTCTGCATCTAAAGCCGGGGTGCAGCGAAGGGGAAAAAGCAAGCCGCAAGCCGCTGAGTTGTCTCCCAGGCCGCTGTGCTATGGCCGTGCACCTAAACGCTTCCGCCTTCCGCGCACCCATGGATTAGCTCGGTGCAAGATGCGCTCTGCGATCCCAGGTTTGATCGCTCTTGATCCCCGTGCGAACTGGTCCACTCGCCAGCATCCACATTGGATGGATTCTGGGGAGAGCAGAAGGGTCTGCCCGGAACAATCGCTCCAAAATGCCGTATAAGGCGATATTTGACACATCCCCGCCGTTGATCCCGCCTGTCAACTACTGTTAGGCGTGCTGCCACAGCGATTATAGACTCGAGTACGCTACGGCTTGAGCGAGGTCGCGGATCGCCTTTGCAGCAGACGGACCAAGCCTAGCAGAAGGCGAGCACAAAGCCGGACATGATATGCATCGGCCCCGATTTCACCAAGGTGGTGAGGCATGTGGGGCGTTCAACGAAGCCATGGGCTAGGTCAATCGTCAGCGAATGGCGCCTGGACTTGAAGCTGCGCTGGAAGCGGCTGTCAAAGTTAGTGCACACACATACTCGAGTGCCCTTACTCGGGACTGCGTGATGGGCGTCGTTGAGTATAGGGCAGGGCCGGTATATCCATGGACTTTTCCGTGAACTCCACTCTCCTGAAGTGGCGAGTGCGCCGATGCAATGCAGTGCAATTGCCCGGTGGCAGCCTTTAGACTTTCAAGCCTCATCAATGTGCCTGTTAGGAAGAATATCAATTTGATATTTCATCTCACAAACGCGGCTAGCGACGTCGGGCTCAAATTAGCCAGCCGTGCAACGCCACCGGCTCCTTCGCACTGAGTCAACGAGGCCGTTGACGGGAGAATAAAGCCTGCTTCGAGAAGATGGCGGCACTGCCTGCTAACCAGTACAAGCACCGTCGAGCTCAGCCCCGGGTCCCTGTCCCGTGACAATGGTAGCTCTTGGATGCCTGCGTCTCCCCAGGGCATGGAGGCGCCACGGCTGTCTGCATGTTGACGATGCTGCTGGCATGCCGCGGGAAGATTGGCGCCAAAGTGCGAGCTAAGTGGCATGAGCAGGATCGCCTCATCTGCACACCGTCGCCCCAGCGGCGCAAGGCGGCAGCGGCACTTGGATCAAACGGTACAGAGACAGCGGACATGGCCTTTGCGGTCAGACTGGCTCCTTTGGAGGCACTATGAGGTAACTGTCTCTGTGTCGTGCCATGCAGGAGTGGCCAACGGGACTGGAGCGGGGCAGGACTGATATCGTCATGGGCCCTGACAGATAGTGAGACCGACCTTACAGAGGTTGATGTCGTGTTCTGCCCTATACCAGCATGGTAGATGGCGGATGCTGTAATCGCGAATCCGGCTGCAGCTGACTGGTGGAGCTTTGAGCGAGCGAAAGAGCGGGACGCGACCGCGACCGCGACCGTGCAGTTGCTGTGCGTCATGCACGCGGCGCGTCTTTTGGGTGGATCTCTAGATGATTGACGCCGCGTCTCATTTGCCTTGCAGCGACGGAGGCCCATATGCTGACGAGGTCTAGATATGCTGTGCAACAACGCCTGGCGGAACCCAACCTTGGAACTTCGTTCTCGCAAGCCTGGCCGCAGCTCAGCGCAGTCCAGGTGCATGCCAAACGCGGCCTGCGTGTGCCGGTGGCTTGCGTCTTGCATGCCGCGAATGACGGGCTGGATGCTACGGCAGAAGATGAGGTAGTGTGTGGGGTGACGGTCGAGCTTTTTCTGCCGTCGTCGAGAGGAAGGTCAGATTCAGATTGGACGACTCATCACGCAGGCAGGTGCGAGTCCGAGGTACGCTATTCCACGGCAATGGACCCACGTGTAGCAGGCAGGGTTACGCCCGTTTCTACCACGGCGACCCACAGCCAGATATTCAGCTTGAAACAATTAGACCGACTGCAAGACGCTCCGCAACCTCTCGCCCGCAGAGCGCGACGTCAATCTTACGCTTTCTGGCGCGCTGACGACATTGCCAATCGCTGGCTACTGCCTTCCTGTGAAGCAACGACTACTGCTGACACGAAGCAAGGCCTGAATCCACTCTCGAACGCGATTGCAGTGGAGTCCCTGCGAAATCCTAGAGTGCCATGTTCTCTGTCTCAACGTCATTCCCATCTCCCATGGGCACTATTGAATCATCTCCACATCTCTCTGTCATGTGAAGCGCGACCTAGGCTACGGAATATCCCATTCGTAGTCATGGGCGGCAGTCCGCGAGATTCAGAGAAATCATGAGCTACCATAAATCCTTCCGTATTGACCGGAAGACACTGTTCCTGCCCGAAACGATAACCTCATCTCCGAGTCCAACGAGTGGACCAGTAACCCTGGACTTGCAACTGGTCGAGGGTTGGCAACCAGATCGCACTTACTGGGATGCGAGCCTGAGAACATTCTACATGACCGGTAGCTGAGATGGATCGGGAGTTGAAGTGGGATCTGGACACGACATCACGCAACGGTCCGCCTTTCTTTCGTATTGGCTAGGATCTGGATTTGCTGTAGGAACAAGCCGGTACCCTGGCTCCTGAGACTCCATCCCAGGTTGCGCGGTGCTCTTGAATCATCAAACACAATCTTGCATGATCCTTACGGCTGCACAAGAATCCTTCTTGAACAGCTCATCGGATTGTATCAATTAATCTATCGTGGTCAGCTACAGCAACCAAGCAACTTGTGTGAGAGAGTTCATATGACATCACGCATGCGAAAGCTAGACGTCTCTGTTCCTGATGGAACGCAACGGTCGTCTGATAGATCGCCCGTCCAGCTTGTATACAACCATACTCCACGATATGCAGGGTCTGTGACTCCGCGCGACCAATAACAAATCCATACACACGTTCGTCCGCATTCCGAGTTGTAGCCTATTTATCCAGTATGATCAGCAACGTGTCCCTCCGTCCCGAAAGCAGGCGCACGCCATTCCGGTATCTGCACTTATCCCGTCCTCACGCAGGCTATATCAAGCTACAGCAGACCAAGCCGTTCATCCATCAGCAACTCCTTCTGCGCTCCGCGGAAGCATCAACAAGGGGACTATCACCAGTCTACGCCCCATTCAGAAATACCCGGACGCTATTGATCGAGGGTTCGGCGGCTGGCTGTGAAAATGTCAAAAGGTGTGTGTGCACTGATATGCGCGTGTGTGGACCTGGTTCTGGTCCATCCACAAGCATCGTATGATAACTACGGTTGTGGCGGCCGCCCGCCCCGGCAATGATTACTCCTACGACGCTATCGGGTCAGCACTACAAGTTCCAGAACGGAAAACTCGCCCTGTGCGTCTTCGCCGTTTACCAAAGTCGTTCCACCGTATAGCTATACGCTGCCTAGTACACTTCCTCTCCTGTTCGACCGCAAGGAGAAAAGGTTCGGGCATTTCGGGGTACTAAGACCGAATAATGGCCGGCACGACACGTCCCGTAACATGTGGGTGACTCGTCGCACTTGGGCGGATGACGAGCATCTATATCAGCTCTGCTAATCCGCCATGGTACGTGATGCATGACATGAAGCAGGCTTATGTGAGCAGATATGCATCCCTTCTCTCTATGTATCACTCCTTCAATGCGATCCCGAGAAGTTATATGCCGAGAGAACGCTCCTTGTCATTATTACTGCTGGCAGGCAGGCCTTCAGCACAAGCGTAGCAGTTGGTCATGTCTGCTTAATAATGTAGCTTTAGAGCTAAATCACTTCTCCTGTCTTATCCTACCGCCTGTACAAAGAGAGATTCGTAGCAAGTCGTTGAGATGCTGCCCGCCGAAAAACAGTCCAACCCCCATCCCTTTTCCCTGGGATGCCGTGATGCCAAATATGCCAAGATTCAAGTGGTAGATTGTGGACGCCATGAACGCTCCAGTTTGCAAGAAATACAGAAAACAGCCTGATACGATAATCCTTCGTATCCAATAAACCGGGTGGAGCAGCCAATCATATAAGAAAGGGGTATATGTGAAGAACGAGCGGAGCCGGAAGAGCAGAGCCTGGTCTGCTGCAGATGAGAATCGTTCAAGCGGCTGCTTGCGGCGCGGCAGGCGCAGCGGCATCGGGAGTGGCATCGGCTTCTTTGACCGTTTCGTGCACGCCCTCACCTCTACAGAGCGGACACGAGTTGCGTCCTGTTGTCAGCCACTAGAATAGGTTAGCATATGCAACTCCTCGAACACAAGAGACCAACTCACCTGATCAATGCAAATCTTGTGGAACATGTGTTCGCACCTGACCAGCTTCCGCGCCTCCTCATCCACCTCGAAGTCGCATAGGCAGACGAGGCAGCGCGCACCCGGAACGAGACTGATGGTCTCCTCGCCCTCAACAGCCTCGGCCACAAGAGTACCAACACGATCTTGTATCCTGAAGAGACCCGGAGCCGAAGCCACATCCTCTTCGCTCGCAACTGGCGGTTTGGCGGGCCCGAGTATAGAAGAAAGCAACATCATGTCTTCGTAAGTTGGTGAATCGGTGAAGAGACTTGGGGTAGTAAGAATAGGGTGGTTCTCTGGGTAGCTCCCTCCCAGGACGTATATAATCCAGCTCCTCGAACCCTCCCCAGGATTGTTGTCGGGCTCCACGACACCTCTTCTACGGGGTGCACCCGACCCATACCTTGTGAAATCCGACTCGCTCAAGCGTCGTGGGCGAGCATTGCGGGTGTGCGTTTGTGGCTCTTCTGCAGTGGGCTCGAGAGTCGAGCCGGCAGCTCTACGGACGAAGCTGTTCCGCCGTGAAGGTGCCGAGGACTGTATGGTTGGCGAGGGAGGAGAGGTGGAAGTCGCTGGTGTAGTGGCGCCTGATGGGCCGGCTGAGAAGTTGAGCGTCGTCGCGGGCGTGGAGGGTGGGGGGAGAGGCCCCGGGGGAGAGTCAGTAACGGATGACCATGGCCGAGGGTGCTCTTGTGGCGTGCCGCGGTGATGCCTTTGACTGTCGTAATTGGAAGGAAAGTTGAAGCCGCCCATCGAGGCTCGCCGCCTATGGCTGAAGCGTGTCCCGTTCTGTGGTGGTTGTAGGATGTTGGCATTGGCATCGCCTGGTGACGTCGGAGGTGTGGGGAAGCTCGAGAGGGCATCAAGGAAGGGCGGTATGCTGGCATCCTCCTGTCCAGTGCCACTTCCGGGTTGTATGGATCTGATGCCCACAATGATTATCGGCACCATCCTGCCCTCCCCATCCTCGTCGCCTTCTGCTCCGCTATTCCCTGATGCACTGCCACCGCGCCCACTACTATCGTTCCGCCCGTTGTCGGTGCCGGTGCCAAATCTGAACATTCTGAAGAAATTGAGGGGCGCCTGGGCGGCTCCCGGAGTGTCGCCACCTTGTCCGTCCTCGTTGCCTCGGAGCGCCGATGCTATGCTGCCATTCTGCAGCGACTGCAAGAAGGTATCGAATGTGCCGTCTCGGGTTGCTGCTTGGTTGTCGTCGCCCACCAGTGAGGCTGCCGTGGCTGCGGCGGCCAGCGATAGCAGTCTCGACAGCACGTCGGCCTGGTCCTCGCCCTGCCGCAGCTGCTGCACGTTGTCCATGTTCTCTCCATCCTGCCATAGTGACCGTCTCCTCCGCGGGTGTCCTATCATGTTGCGAAGTCGCCGCTGAGACGGAATAATGCCGAGCGCCCGCCCATCCCGGCGCAGCGGGCTCAGAGGAACCAGCGGGCGCGGTCGATGTGCGTCCGGCCGCTCGCCCTGCGAGTTGCTCCGCAGCAGCTGGTCAAAGTCGAGCCCCAGCTCCGGCACCTGCACACGGGGAAGGAAGGGCCCTCGGTCGCTTGCTGCGTGTCTCAGAGCGGAGCGGCTTGGCGTGCTGGTACTGGGTATGCTGGCTGCAGCGACGCCGGGCGTGGGTTCCGTGTTGCGGGAAGCCATGGGCGGCCGCCTGGACAGCAGGCCCGTCATGGAGCTGAGCGAAGAGCGCGCCCGGTTCAGCCGCGATCGCGAGCGACTGGGCAGCGGAGCATCTCCGGGCGCTGACGGGCCAGCATCGTGGCGCCCGAAATGAGAAGAGAGGCGGTTGGAGAGTCTGGTGGTGCTCGTTCGCGGTCGTGAGGGCGTGTCCGGCGCTCTCTGCAGCAGCTCTGGCACCGTGTCGCTGTCGGGCTGGGACGAGGCCAGCAAGCCAGGCGCCCATGACTGCGGCCGCGAGCGCCGCCGTGTTTGCGCGTCCGCAGCGCCCGTGGAATTTGCCTGGCCCATGTTGTGAGGCCGTCCGGCGAGGAAGGCGCGCCTCGAGAATAGAAACGGTCGGAGAGGGTGTCGTCGGTCGATGTGTCTTGGGTCAGAGCGACGAGGTCCAGCGGCGGCAGGCGGTGATGTATGGCGCAGCCGAGCCTTCCCAATTCGTCACGCCGCTAACGCCATGGGGCTACCGCCGTCGATTGCTCTTGCCCAGGTGCCTCGAGTCTATTACTGAAACCACTCGCCGCACCTTTATTCTACAGACTCAATTTCCCTTCCCTCCCCTCAGTGTGTGTGCGTGGCCGCTATCCTGCATAGCCTCACCGCCGCACCCCGGCCTTCTGAGCAGGGGCCGTTGCAGCGCAGAAGCCGCATGAGCCTGCAGTCCTGCCTCATCAGCAGCCATGCAGCACTTCACCACGCAGCTGCGCCATGAACAGAACAGGACACGCTCGTTGCGCGCGAGTCAGTACCACAGGGCAAGAAGAAATAAAGATAAAAGGAAGGAAGATGAATCACTTGCGGATCTAGAGGCCGACGACGAAACGCAGCCAGACGCCATAGCCCAATCGTACGCCTCGTCCACTGCGCCTGGAATAGCTCAGCTGCGTGTCGCAGGCCTATTGCCCAGTCAAGAGGACAAAGTCCCTCCACCACCCTTCCCCCATGCATCTGCGAGCGTGTCCAAACAACACAATGGCCCCGCTAAAGTCCAAGAGGAAATGGCCAGACCGCCTTCACGCCTCTACGCCGTCCACGCCTCTTCAAAAGGTGGTGCCGTCCAAGGCCATCCAGAGGCTCAGAAGAGGGCTCATCTCGATTCTCTGTCGACGCTGATGCATTGCTGTCTGCTCAAGGGAGATTACGAGCGTGCGGGGAGAGCGTGGGGCATGATTTTACGGACGCAGGTTGCTGGTGGGCGCCCTGTAGATCCCCGTAACCACGGACGCTGGGGCATCGGTGCTGAAATAGCGCTGCGTCGAACGCCACAGACGCTGATGGAGCACAGATTCTCTCCAGAAGGCTTTGAGCTTGCTCGTGAATATTATAATCGTCTCATTATCCAACACCCAACCCGGAAATTGCAACCCCATGCTGTTGACGAGAGGACATTTTACCCACCCATGTTCTCGTTGTGGATCTACGAAGTCCGCGAAAAGAGCAAGCGTGCAAGACAGCAGCTGCACGACGACGTTGCAAACCAATCGCGCTCCTCTCGAAGCACGTCAGTCGACAGTAACATCAGTGAGACTCCGGACAACTCTTCCGCAAAAGAGGCGACAATTCAAGCGGAGGAACTTAATCAGGCTCTGGAGATTGCAGAGCGCCTCGACCAAGTCATATCATCTCCGCCATTTGATAAGCAGGCAAGTCTCCTGGAACTCCGTGGCCACATTTCTTTATGGGTTAGTGATCTCACAATGGGAGATGTGGACACCCATGCGGACTGGGCTATGGATCCATCTACGCACTCAAGTCCAGCTCCAGAACAGCTCAAACGACTTGCAAAAGCTCATCATGAAGTGCTAGCAGCGCAGGCGTTTCTCGAAAGAGCTGTTGCGAATGGGGCTGAGAGCCAGGCAGCAACTTTGTCAAGTATCAACATCAAGCGTCGGAGTCTGGTCAAAACTATGGAGCAGTTGCGTACTGCCAGGTGAGGCAAGCACCTCACGGATGAACAAACTTTGATTTCCGCGTTATACCCAACCTCTTCTTACAAGACTATTACAATTTGAGACCATGCACCAAGGTCCCGATACGTGAGTATCCGCTTCTCACATCTCTCTTCTCGTATATGTCAACCCGCCTCCAGCAGTATCTGACTGAGGTCCGACCCCTGCAAGCAGCGCAAGTCTAGGCGTAGGAGGCGGCGAGGACAAGACAAAAAGCAAAGTCAGCCACCTCCCAATCATACACAATCCCGCACAACAGCCTCGTATGTGGAACGATAAATATGGCTCCGAGCTCAAACCTAGAAGGCGGCGCAATTTGCGATCGAGCGTGTCGAGTCGCATTAACATGACCAACGATGTCACATGAGCTTGACATAACATAATCGCACGCCAACAAGAGGAGAGGCAACGTTGAACTCGAATCTTCATTTGGGCAGTAGAGTCTTCGCCCGGGTATCCTAATGACTGAGAAAGAAAAGCTAGTAAGAAAGCCAGACCCGTTTAAACGCCAAAACACCCCCGTGAGAAGCCAAAGTCATCCATACCCTTCCCGCCAACACTACATCAATCAAAGGAAGCCACCAAAGACAATCCCACGGGTTTGACATGCTAGCTCAAGCCATCTAGCACTGAGGCGAGTTGCAGATCTTACGCACGTTCTGGGGTACGAAGGTCTGGGGTCCACCAGTGCAGACGCGCTTGTCGCCTTCAGTGTGGCAGTTAAGCGGGTCGATCTTGACTGCGGTACCTGAGATCCACTGGTTGCTGGTCTACTGTTAGTGGTCGTATGTGAAGGAATGTAGTAGTGGACTCACCCTGAGCAGGTCCAGGAGTGGCTGATCTGGTAGTAGGCCTGATCTTGAGGTCCACGGAGATCGAAGAGAAGACGGCGGTCAGCGACCTGGCACTCGTTGTTGTTGGGGACAGATGCACCGGAACCGCCGCAGTGAACGCCGTTCTGGACGGGGTCGTCGTTGCCGCCTCCGGAGAAGGAAGACTTGAAGGTGAAGTCAACGCTACCGGAAGTAGCAGAGGTGACGAGCTTGTAGTCGGAGATGGTGTAAGAGACCGGGATACAGCCTTCATCGCCGCGGACAGCAAGGCTGGCGGGAGCAGCTACGGCAACAGCGGCAAAGACCATTGCGAGGGTGTAGGAAGAGCGCATCTTGAGGGTATGTGGCTTTGGTAAGAGGTGGAAACTTGGTAGCAGAGTGAGTTGAGGGGCTGCGTGAGTTGAAGAGTTGATACTTTTGTGAGTGCGATGACGAGAAGGAAAAGGTATTGGAAGAGATTTTTGAGTTATATATACTGGCAGGAGCGTTCGCTATGGCGCAATTCGGGGCCGCTACCGGCAGGGGCGACGGGCCAGATGCGTACGAGAAAGTGACTGGAAGGCGAAAAATCGGGTTTGGGTCCGTTCGTAGGTCGCAAGACGAGCAAGATGAGCAAGTTATTTGGGGCTGTACGAAGAAGAGCTAGCGGGTTCTCGAGGTTCAGCAAGGAGATCTTGCGGCTGAAGGTGCAATTGGGCAGGTCTCAGTATAAGCTTACGCGCAGCTGTTGGGTTGTACTACCAGCAGCTGAGCTACATACTAAGGTAACTACCAATAGCTGAGCCATGTAATGAGGGACTAGATTAAGGACAAAGCGACGTTTGCGAAACGAGCGTTGGAGGTTCCCGTGGGTAGCACGCCATATAGAAACCGACAAAGGCAAAGACGAGTGGCAGATGATCATGGTCAGACATATCCGCAAGAGATGTGGAAGTAGGACATCATTGCCCGTCTGTCAACAGTAGGACACACTATGGTCAGAATGCAAGAGCCAGAAGTAGGTACTAGAACAACAGCATTTGTTGTCCCCAATTCACTCTATAATTTAGCAATTAGAAAACTCCAGGGAAAGAGATGTAAAATATAACCAGAAGCAAGCCTTGTTCTTTCATTTCTTGATCAGGGGCTTTGTTGTGTTGTAACGTTCGAAGATTCACCTGTTCTGACTTCCGCGTTCCTGCGGGAGGACGTATGCACCTTTGAAGGTGCTCAGAACACATGCTCAGAAGACAAAGAGCGAGCCCGGTGTAGTGGAGGAGACAGTACCTTGTAGGGCGATGGTGCGTCATTGGCCCGGAAGCGAAAGACCAGCATGGCACTCCCGCGGGGAGCATCGTCATTTCACATGAGCAAGTTGGCTGCCCAGACGCACTCCAACACAATGGACATCACACCAGTATTCAACCAGATACTCGCCAAACACGATGCGCGCCCGATCGAGCCTCATGTATTCCGTGTCGAGGCCCTAGATGATTTTGTGAAGGAGGCATACCGCATTGTAGGCCACGTTGCGCGCCTGGACTCGAGGGGAGGTGGAAGCTAACTGTCGCAGCGAGGTCACATTGCGAAGCTCCACACGGACCTGAAGTCGATACGGCAAAGTTATCTCTCGACGGCGCATCCTCCCCGCCGGAAGCAGTACACGCGAACCAACGGCTCCGCGACGTCGGCAGACAAAGATGCAAAGTACCTCAGCGACACGCAGCGCAACGAGATTGACGCCCAAGCGAAAGAATCGATACACGGGCTGAACGATGCCATCAAAAGACTAGGCATTGCTGAGCAGACACGGCAGGAAACGCAGACGCAGGTTGCTTTGAAGAAGCGCGCAAAGCAGGGCCTAGGTGCGCTTGGACGATGGGCAGCAGGCGGGGCAATCACAGCAAAGAGCGTCGAGGAGGAGATCCAGGAGGCGAAGGCAAATACGATCAAGGCGCATCGAGAGGGCATAATATGGTCGCTGCAGAAGCAGCTGGAGCAGTGCGGCCAATTCCAGAGCGACATGATGGAGATACGGCTCATGCGCGAGGTGGAGAAGAGCAAGAGCGTGCTGTACAAGACGAGGACTACGGGACCAACGAGCAGCGACTACAGCGGCATGAATGGCAGCAGTGCAGGCAACGAGTCTTCAGGCTATCGCGCGAAGCCGACGTACAACCCCGACGAGTCGAGCGCGGTGATCGAGAATCAGCTCGACCCCGAGCAGCTCCAGCTATTTGCGCAGGAGAATCAGGACATGCTCAAGCAGTATGAGGACCAACTCGACAAAGTTCGGTACGTACTCGAACGTGCGCATGATGAACAACTACTGACACAGCCAGCGCAACCGAAAAGTCCCTCACCGAGATCTCGGAACTACAGTCGACGCTCGCGTCCAACCTCAGCATGCAGGCGGCGCACATTGACCAGCTCATCGAAGACTCGTTCAACACGACGGAGAATGTAGGGAGCGGGAACAAGGAGCTCAAGCGTGCGACGGAGCGGGGCAGCACGGCGCAGAAGCTGTTCTGGGCGACAAGTGTCTTCTGCACGACACTTGTCTTGTGGGACTTGTTCATCTGAAGCGTGCAGGAAGACAGGCTGGTGTTGTTAGTAGACAGTCTACATGTGAATCAATCGCGGCCTCGCCGTTAGTATCCGCTGCGCTCTGAGTGGACCAGATTCCCAGAAGCAGGAAAATCAGCCCATGTGGGGTGGGCAGACATGAACCAAGTGCAACGCAGACCCACAACGGTTCATCGCAAGAAATTTATGGTCGTGGTGATGCCCTGCATGTGAGACGGCCTGTCTGGCTGACATGATGGCGCGGCAACTTGTGCCTCGGCTTGCCTGCTCACACGACGCTGCGGCAGACCTTCCGAGCGTCAACTCTATATAACGAGCTGGCCGAGAGCCGTCGCCATGTCTGCATCTCTTGCTCATCGTCTCGCGCCGGCCCTCCCGGTTCTCCGCATCTCGTCTCCAAAAGCAAACTGCGGGGTTTAGCGTGGGCGGACGCGGCTTCCCTTTCCTAGGCAGCGGCAGCGGCAGCGGTGAAACGTAAACGTGGGAGCGCTCCTACGCCGTAATCATGCCAGACTCACGCACCTCCTCCTCCACCCCTCCCCAGACCTCGTCCAAGACACGCCTCTCCCAGATCTCCTCCCACATCGAACCCATGGCTGCCACCGCTTTCGACGCGAATGTCGTCCCCCAGGCGCCCGAAGACCCGCTCTTCGGCCTCATGGCTGCCTTCCGTCGCGACGAGGACCCCAACAAGGTCGACCTGGGCATTGGCGCCTACCGCGACGACAATGCAAAGCCCTGGATTCTGCCCGTCGTCAAGAAGGTACGCCATCGCGCCTTCCTCGTGTCCACACAACACAGGCTAACACTACACGTCCACAGGCCGACGACAGACTGCGCGACGACCCCAACCTCAACCACGAGTACCTCCCCATCGCCGGTCTCGCCGAGTTCACAACCGCCTCCCAGAAGCTCGTGCTCGGTGGTGACAGCCCCGCCATCAAGGAGAAGCGGGTGAGGACGCCCCTCCATCACGTCATGACTTGAGCTCACACCACACAGGTCACCAGCTTGCAGACTATCTCTGGCACCGGCGCCGTCCACTTGGGCGCCCTCTTCCTCGCCAAGTTCTACAAGACCCAGAGCCAGCGGACCGCCTACTTCTCCGACCCGACATGGGCCAACCACTTCCAGATCTTCTCCAACGTCGGCCTCGAATACAAGACATACCCCTACTTCTCCAAGAAGACCAAGGGCCTCGACTTCGATGGCATGATCGGTGCCCTGCAAGATGCGGCAGAGGGCAGCATCATCGTACTGCACGCGTGTGCTCACAACCCCACCGGTGTCGACGCTACACAAGAGCAGTGGAAGAAGATTGCCGAGGTGATCAAGTCAAAGAAGCACTTCCCTTTCTTCGACACCGCATACCAGGGCTTTGCTTCCGGTGACCTTGCAACTGACGGCTGGGCGATCCGCTACTTTGTCGAGCAGGGCTTCGAGCTCTGCATTGCCCAGTCCTACGCAAAGAACTTTGGTCTGTACGGCGAGCGAGCAGGCTGCTTCCACTTCGTCACCTCGCCCTCATCCGATGCCGAGTCCACCATCAAGCGCATCGCCTCACAGCTCGCCATCCTCCAGCGCTCCGAGATCTCGAATCCTCCTGCCTACGGTGCCCGCATCGCCTCGACCGTCCTCAACGACCCCCAGCTCTTCGCTGAATGGGAAGACAACCTCCGCACAATGTCTGGTCGTATAAAGGAGATGCGCAAGGCGCTTCGTAGCAAGCTCGAGGACATGGGCACACCCGGCACATGGAACCACATCACAGAGCAGATTGGCATGTTCAGCTTCACCGGCTTGACAGAGCAGCAGGTTCTGAAGATCCGGGAAGACTCCCATGTGTACATGACCAAGAACGGTCGTATCTCCATGGCTGGCCTGAACACACACAACGTCGACTACTTTGCGAAGGCTGTCGACAAGGTTGTGAGGGAGACACAGTAGGGTGGAGGCATAGCACCTTGTAGAGGTTTTCAGGAGTCTTGCTAGCCACGACTGGCCGAAGCTCTAATGTGTTACGATTATACGAGACGGCGACCAAGCCGTACTGTTGGGATGGAGAATCTATCATAGACCAGTCCTCCCCTCATCTAGACTATTAAAGTCCGCTATTGAACATCCGGATGTGATGCCATTTCCCCCCTCTGGTCTAACACTTAAAAGACTGTACAAATACATCGCTTCGGCAGACACAACGAATAAAGGGTCTCTGGACAGTCACATTCATGAGACTCGGTGTGGCATACATGATAGCAGACAAAAGAATGATATGTTCAAATCAACACATAGGGTATACAGCTCCAGCGGTCCACCTGACGACAAAGGAATAAACACCCATACAAGCAGTGAGACGAACAGTAGCCGTCCGGCACATCTTCAATTTTCTCATCATACGCACCATAGTCATCATTATCGCAAACTAATGCGTCTATTTAACCCCTTTGCTATGCGTAAACCTCGCAATACTGCCAATACTCCAGCTTTTCCCCTTTCTCTCCTTTTCCCGACGCTTCTTCTCCTCACGTTCCCGTACCTCGTCACTCGATTCCAGGAGACTGTCTCCACTGAGCCGCTTCAACATGTCGAGAGTCGAAGACGTTTTGCGCAGACGGCTCTTTTTCGGGGGTGGCGGCGGGACAAGATCGTCGAAAGTTGGAGTGCGCCATTGTAGGACGTTCGTGTCTATGGGTAGAGGTGGGAGAGGGGCATTGTTTCGCTGTATCGTAACGAACCTATCCTCCATGGGTGGGAGAAGCATGGAAGATGCGACGGGCGATAGTATGTGTTCTTCTATGTCATCGCTGTTGTTGCTACCGTAGCTCCATGACGACTCATTCGTTCCTTGGATGGGCAAGCTTATCGCGCTACTGCTGTTTGACGAGTAAGCCGAGTACTGGTATGGGTGCGGTAGTGGTGCTGAATGAGGTGGTTCATAGTCGTCGGGTCTAGGCTCAGGTCTACTCGCGTCCACAAGGAGGGAATCTGATTGCGCACGCTCTTTGGGTAGAAAGGGATTGTCTCGGAAAGCCGGGTGGTCAGACAGTGCTGGTGGCGGATATGTTGGTGCTCTCCACACTGACATTGGTGGCCTGGGTTGTCGCTGAACGTGTTGGGATGACCTGGCTGATGTGTCTGCGGAGTGTGGACGCGTCGTCATGGTTGGTACAGTCAGACTTGTTTGCGACACGGTTCTGGACAGTGGAGACAGGAGCCGTGGTGAAGCGGATCGCGCGCGCGACTCGGAGGCGGTCTTTCGTAGAGTATGTGACTCAGTAGGGGCCGGTGACTCTGCTATCGGAAGTGGCTTGGAGAATGCCCTCTCTTGTGCCTTCAACCAATCCGGTGTTGCGCATGCTGATATCGCTGACGCATCGTAACTCAGACTGGAAGGATCTGCTTCGCCCGTGGTGAGTAGTTTCTCGATTGCTTCACGCAGGTCCTGCGGGTCGACGTTATCAGAAGCGCGCGTAACCGCCCACTGCGGGTGGTTGACTTTTATGGATAGCTGCCTTGAACGGGAACCTTCGGACGATACGGTGGAGGTGTCTGAGAGACCAGGTGGGTCGCCATGGGAGTGACTTCCGTTATCCGTACGGCACTCCTCTGACACCGGTTGCACCTGAAATACCTGAGAGGACTTCGTCGCTAGTGGGCGGATACATGGCCACGAAAGTGACTCTTGCATGAGGTCGTGGATGTCCGGTTCTGTTGACAGTGTGTCCAACTCCTCCAACTTCTTCGCTACCCCCGGGTTCTGCGTACATCGCAGCTTGGAGAGGTACGCGCTGCATGCTTGTGTGTTGGAGAGTGGATGGCCGTAGTCGATCAGATCTTCTAGTACCGTTGTGAATTCAGTGTTGAAGTCCTGGATGCTTGCGTACTGGTCGATGTGCAGGTTCAGGAAGTGGCAGAATGCGTGGTGGTATCCAGAAAAGCTGAAGACACCGAAATTATCGTCCAATGCTTGCAGCATTTCTTGCGAAGTGTGGTTGATGGGAGGTAGGGGTGGCCCGACTTCGAAGACTTCCTGCATCACTTCTTCTGCCACGGAAAGAAACATGTCCAGCTTGACCTCGCGATCTTGTCGAACCCATGCTCTTCGCTCCTCGAGCAGGCTCGGCTCTACGTCTTTCGTTTCCTCTGAGGAGATGTCTGGAACTGGCCGTGCCTTTGGCATAGGCATGGGTAGAGCGCCATTGCAGTATTTCCAAGTATCTTTCGATTCCAGCGCGAACTGGAGACTGCGTCGCCAGCGAGAGTACTCCGGCCCGCTGGAGTCTAGTTTTAGGATGGGGACGCCGGGTAGGCGTGGAGAGGTTTGTGGCTGCATTGGTCCTGGTTCCGCAGGCGTAGCTGCACTTCTGAACGGTGCAGTTGATGGAAGGAGCTCGTAGGAGAATAATCACCGAGGAGACCAAGCACATTTGAACATCACCGCATAACACCACAGCCCATCAGCATCGTCTCACCAGAATATGGCCGCATGCACATCAGCCCTGGCACCCTAGCTCTTTGTTCCAAGGCCGGACTTCCACAAAGGCGAGCCAACCGTAGCTTGAAGCATACAGCCATGCACAACCACCATGATCCCAGATTAGGTGTCGCACGCACCAGGACCCCTTACCTACACAATCATTGAATTGGGTTTGGGCCGTTTTCGTCGAGTACCAAGACTGACGTGTAGCAGACTTCTGGCCGTTGACCGTACTCCGCGTCGGGTAGTAATGGGTGCGCAAGCGAATCAAAGCTATGGAACGCGTGGCGGTATGAGGATTATTGGTCGTCGGAATCCGGTGGCTGCGGGGAGTTTCTCTGTTCCCGCCTCATCTTCATGTCCGAAACGCAACGTTGCGGCTCTTCGCGGGATCAGGCGAACAATCGAAACTTTTTGACATCGGGCCTTTTGCCGCCCATGACGGTGTCAACGTCAACTATGATGACTTGGCTCGAGCAGGATTGAGCTCTCAGTCTGCAAAGAACGGTAAGCGGGCGGGGTTGTTCGGGATTACGAGTGTCTGGGTGGAGGTGTGGAGACACCAGGCTTCTGGGTGGCACCCCACCACATCTACGCATAGTCCGAACCGTAGATAGCTGGTATATATTATGTTTGAATCCACCGTCTTTCATCGAAGCAGCAATAGCAGCAAAAACGGGGGCGTTGTGGCGGAGTGGTTATCGCGCAAGACTAGAAATCTTGTTCCTTCGGGAGCGTCAGTTCGAATCTGGCCAACGTCGATCTTTTTGCGCATGGAGGGCAGTAGTTCTCTCTGGCTGAAACCTTACTTTTTGCGCTTTTCTACGTGACAACATTGTGTTGACTGCCAAGCCCATCTTGGCGTATACACGCTCCCCAGTCCGGACAGCTGCTATCTAACATCTCATGCCACCGCGACCCTTTCCGTTCCCCTTCCGCGTGGGCACCGATATTTGCAATGTCCCAAGAGTACGATCCATCATCACGCCCCGTACTGGTAGCGAGAGCGAGCCTCTGCGCCCTCTGCGTCACTACCTGAAGCGAGTGTTTACCGAGCACGAGCGCCACTACTTTTGGCATCGCTTTGGGCCCGAAGAATCCGTATTGGAGAAGGCAGATGTAATTTCCAAATTTCTCGCTGGCAGGTGAGTATTCACATCAGCTTAATCTCTCGACTACAAGCTTACGTGATACAAGGTTCGCAGCGAAAGAAGCTTGCCGCAAAGCAATTCAACACCTCGACATCGTTCAAAGAGGGTTTAAGCATATCATGATCCTCCCTGTTACCGCGGTTGATCGCAGTAAGCACCAATCGCTTCGGCCCCAGGGCTTGATCTTAGATATGGTCTACGAGGATTTCGAGCCAACCTGGGTGAAGCCTGACGGCAAAATTGGACTGATCGATATGAGCGAGATCGATGGGCAGCTGTGCGAGATTAGTATCAGCCATGATGGAGACTATGCGACTGCTGTGGCTATAGTGCCGATGGCGGAGAAGTGGGAACATTGATTCGGATGGTTCTGGTGCGGATTTTCTCGTTTGTCATGTTTTGCTGAACCAATCCATGGATGCTGGTACCAAAGATCTTTGTCAATCATGAAATCTCCATCCCCAATTCGACATAACCACGACCATCACATGTGGCTTTATCCATTCTGTTGCTGCCCAGAAAATGCGTCTAGCTGCTTACATGAACGAACTTCCGTAGCGACTTGAACTACACATTACATCACAACATGACAACCACATATACAAGGTCTACGTTTGGCAAGTCCAACATGTTCGCGCCCGCGCTGCCATCAGCATGGCAGCGTATACAGCAGGATCCAATACTCTTCATCGCACAGTGGTTATATGCTCACCGACCGCTTTCGACAATACCACAGCCCGCGACCACAACATCGAAGTCCGCTTCTACGATCCCGGTTAGGGTTATCTGCATCTCCGATACGCACAACGAGCAGCCGCATGTACCGAACGGCGACATCTTGATCCATGCCGGCGATTTGACAGTCAACGGCACATTCGAAGAGCTGCAGTTACAGCTCGACTGGTTGAACAGTCTGCCACACCAACACAAGGTTGTGATAGCAGGGAACCACGATTTGCTTCTCGATCAGTCCTTCTTTCGCCGCAACCCACGACTTGCAAGCCGAGAGAATGATGAACGCAGACTGCGAGATCTCAGATGGGGAAGTGTAGTATACCTCGAGAACGAGCTGAGGGTGCTCAACGTTCGGGACAGGGACGTCAAGGTCTATGGAAGTCCCATGACGCCGAAATACGGCAACTGGGCGTTCCAATACCAAGCAAAAGACATATGGTCAAACACTGTCCCGGAGGCGACGGACATACTCGTCACGCATGGCCCTGCCAAAGGCCACCTCGACTCGTCATCCGCGAACCCATCTTACTTGCAGGGCTGTGCTCATCTTCAGCGGGAACTTTGGCGTGTGAAGCCGCGACTCCATGTCTGCGGGCATATTCACTCAGGAAGGGGCGTCGAGTGTAGTGACTGGGGATGGCTACAGTGGGACTATGACGCTGTATGTTGTGGCGAAGAAGGACGCGTCGTCGTCCTGAGGATGCTGGCTTGCTGGGTCTGGCTGTGGGTACTCTGCATGTTGGGAAGAGCAGCGAATGGACGGACTATGACGAGTGTTAATGCAGCAGTTGTTGGTGAAGGGCTCGCAGAAGGCGAGCAAACTCTTCTCGTAGATCTTCGGTAACTTGCAACGATTGCCACGTCATGAGACACCTCTCCTCGTTGTACACGTAACATGTACTGTTTGTATGCCTCAACACGATGTCAAGGTTTACGTGCTGTCTCTTCATCCCCAGTGGCACTCCACAAACAGCAGACGGAGACACATATCGTGCAAACCATATACAGAAGTCCAATGGGTGGCTTCTGGAAGTCGGTAATGCCCAGTTTACAAGAGTGCTTGGCCACCAAAGTGGAGATGAAGATTCTAGGTTCATGCGTGCCGTCATGCCCCACCGATCCTCGTGGAAGCGACACAGAACGCGTTTCGGGAGACAAGATCCATAAACAACGACCCTGCGAGAGGCTGCGGCATGTGGATCTGACAGGAAACAACAGTGGAAGCCGAACATAAGGTGAAATGCAGCCTCAGCCTCAGCCTTGTGTACTCCGGAGCAGTTGAAGCCTGCATAGAGTATAGGACCAGAAATATAGCATGAAAATGACGATCGCAACCGTGCCCAATGCAGAGGCGGGGCCTGGGGCTATATGTTCAGATCGTTAAGCAATGTTCTTCTTCTAGTCGGCAGGAATGGTTTCGAAACGTTCAAGCGCATGCCGGCAAGGGTGGTCTCACGGTGTTGGAATGTCACCCAGCACAGCACAGCACAGCACAGCAAAGCGCGTGCATGCTGTTCAGATCTAAAAGATCAGCCGTCGACATGTTTAACCGTGGCGGCGGAAGTCTCCTTACGATGCTTTGAATTACGGGTATGTTGGCCTCGACCAAATGGTAAAGCCAAGCGACAGAAAGGGGAATCCCAGGAAACGAGGAGACAGCCCGATGCCGCGGTGCATTGGCTGGACCATTGGATCGGCTCAGACCTGTGGGTTGGATTCACACCTTCCTCGTACAGTGCTACGCAGGAGCTTGAAACGAGTCACAGTACCCGATGACCCGATGACAAGGCGAGCCTCGGCACCCGCCAGGTGGAATGTTTGTAGAACGTCGACAGACAACCAAATATAGCTGTGGCAGGCGTTCATAGTCGCAGACCGAGAGATATGAAACGTTAGAGCACGGAATGCGCATCTGAGGCGCTGATGAAATGGCGTCAGTCAAGGCCATGCTGACTTGAGAGATGAAGGACAGTCCAGTCAGAAAGTACCGGTACCAGGAGCCGACGTCGAGGCTGCAGTCCAAGTGAAGGCTAGCCACGGACAGGGGCTACCTCGAACCTAGGGCGCTGTAAAGTTCATGTCGTTCGCTGGGGCGCAGGCGTGGAGGCGGCGAGCAGAAGTCGAAACCAGCCGTCTGCCCTAGGACGAACTTTGGCGAGTCGTCAAGAGGACAGTCCTGGACGATGCAGGCAAAGCGCACATGGCTGTCAAAAAACGATAGCGTGGTACGGTAGTAGTTGGTCGCACTTCGGAATGACTGTGGACACAGACCGGCAAAATGGCTTGCTCAGCGAAGGAATTGGGTGGCTGCAGGCGATACGCAGCCCTGCAGTTTCCTACAGTCAGCCGGTAGAGACGTTGGAATCACAGTGTGCAGGGCCCAGGAAGGTGCCGCGATATTGCTTCTGAGCGAACAATCAAAGCATGTCCACGGGGTTGGGTGCAGCATGAGGCGGCGTGGTGAGCGATCATCATCATTCGCATGCGAGCGGGACCCGTGTCATGCCGAAATGAAGGGCTCGGCAAGGGCAAGGGCTGCGCCTTCTCTTATTGGCCGCCTGATGGCCGTTCCTTCCTCAGCAGCGTGCGCATCGAACGGTGGGGAGCAAGGCGCTGGAGATGGACATCAACACTGCGCAGGCGGCCGCCTCCAAATTCCTCGAAATTGAGGGTTCAGTCGCCGTGTCGTAGGCAAGGGATACTCCATGTCTTGGGCTATACGGTAGCACAGCCGGGGTATTGATATATTACCCTTGGCTAGTGCGGTTTGAGCTCACAGCCGTCTGCACGACCAGGGCCTCGCGGCCAGATGCAAATTAATCCACAGGCGCACCGTGGCGGCATGCGCAATCTGCTGCTGATGGAGACACAATGTCCGCTTCGCCTTTTCGTCGTCGCAGCCTCTGAAGTCTTGCTGTCTCCTGTCACATAACCTTCACACCGTACCCACCCGCGACGTCAATAGCGAACTACTTCCCTCTGCAGCAAGCGCCGTTCTATTTTGCGACTATCGAATGCAGAGGCCCGCCGCGCGAAACCCTGGCTTTCCCCGTCCTGGACACTGGCACTAGTGGTGGGCAGTTGGTTCTCCTGCAGGGAGCACACGTTGGCGACTCGCAGCCCACGGCGCTTTCCCTCTTCCGCCCCTCGCCCCTGCCTGCCGCCGTTTTGGCCTGGACACCTGGGCGACTGCTGCTGCTGACCGGCGCCCTGTCTCTTCTTCTTCTTCACTACCCGTCGCCCACGCCCCAAGCCGACCTCTTCTCCACCACCCGCCGACAACCCCCAAACGGGCGCATTCATATATCGACTCTGCGCATCTCCCGCCCGTGGCTCCCCGTGGCTCTCTCCTCCGACCGTCAAGCACCGCTCTCCACGTCGCCCAGGCCTCACGCTCCCTTGCACGATTCTCCGAATCACGACCACTCCTTCAAAAGCAATTCCGCTCCGTCGCCGCAATTCCTAGTAATCTGACCGTTGCCTATCAACGTCGTCGCCGCTCGTTTTAGCACCGCACCGTCCACGAAAACGCGTCCCAGCCCCGCTGACCACTTACGACACGCACGGCCACCCGCTGCTCAGGAACAAAGAAAACGCAATCGCTGCGAATCGTGCTTAGAGTGCCTCGACCACTCCTACGATTCTTTGTCGCCTGCCTGCCCGCTCGCTGTCATCCACGTGCGTACCAGTCTCTGATCGGCCCTGGTTCGGTACCGCGTGCTTCTAGACCCACGCGACGACTATTCTCCGGTACCTGTCAGTGTCAAACATGACAGCATAGTCCCGCGACCAACCCGAGAACATCGCGACGACGCAGTAATCGCTTCGCCTGTGCAACCATCTATTCCTAGCTGCATCGACAGTCTAGTGAGTCACCCAGCTCAGCGACGCGCTTTCTCCATGGAGACTAACATGCGACAGGTCCATTCTTTACCATCATTGACATTCGTCAAGTACACTCGTTTACCATAGCCCTGACAGTATGTTGTGCTACTCATACTGCAAACGCCATGGCTAATAACAGCAGGCTTCCACGTACATTGCCTTCGAGACTCTCGAGATATCTAATTCTACATAACAAGGCATCATAATCGTAACAATGCCTCGCTCAACGACAGTATGGGCAGCCGCCCTGGTTCTGGCCAGTCTCTCTGGCTCTGGCCCGCTCCTTACGACAGCAGAGGCCATGCCTGCACCGGGACCACAACAAACCCAAGGCCGTCCCCGATACTACTTCGCTAGGCACGTAAAGCGACAAATCGTTACCAATGCGACGACCCCTGCGGCTACCCCAGAGCCATCAACCAGCTACTCGTCCAGCAGCACTACTGAGCAGCTATCGTCCCGCCAGATGGACTTCCCGTCCTTCATTGAATCGCTGTTCCGCGGTAGTTCCGATTCATCGGCTCTTGCCTCATCCTCAGATGTGCTTGTCAGCACCAGCGACGTAGACACCACTGGCACCTTGTCCTCCGCTTTGGCAGAGAGCTCCTCTACCGCACCTCTCTCAGAAAGCAGTGTCTTTTCACCGCCACCACCTGCGGCATCGAGCTCTGCAGTCGAATCGTCGAGCCCCATCGTTAGCTCATCAAGCCAAATTCAGGAATCAGTCACCGAGCCATCGTCTACAGCTGCTCCTACGTCCACTTCCGAAGCAGCGCAAAGCGAGAAGCCTGTTGAGACCACCACATCCGAGCCTATCTCCGAACCTCAGCCAACAACCGCTGTTTCTTCAGCGGCCGAAATTGGCACTACCAGTGGTCTCCCCGAGACTATTGTGCAGCCTACATCAACCGCCCAAAGCAGCGCCGCATCTTCTTCTACCAAGGCTGACAGCCCTATTCTCGGTCCTATCCTCGGCTCCACTGGCCTCCCACCTGAGATCATCGTCCCACCAACTTCCACTGTCCAAAGCTCAGCTGCGGCCTCTTCGACCGCCGTTGAAGACACCCCAGCTTCTTCGATCGCTCAGAGCTCAGCGGCAGCCCCAACCGGAGGACTGCCTGACGTGATTGTACAACCGTCATCCTCCGCTGTCGACAGCAAGCCAGCGCCTTCTACCGGTAGCATTCCCGAGACCATCGTGCAGCCCACTTCAGCTATCGCACAGCCAACCTCGACGCCTCCTGGTGTTGAGAACACCCCTGCCTCGACAGGTGGACTGCCGGATGTTATTGTGCAGCCATCGTCGTCAGCCGTTGACACACCTACTGCAACATCGACTTCTGCTGGTCTCGTTGGTGGACTTCTTTCAACGCTTCTCAACCCAATCATTGGATCTACTGGCGGTGTACCCACATCTGTTGTCCAACCTACCCAGGTAGTCTCATCGACTGCTCCCCAGTCATCTCAGCAAGCTGCCGGCTCCACTGGAGGCATCCCAGAGACTATCGTGACACCCACTGCGTCTCTTGCTTCTTCTGCTGCACCAAGCTCTCCTGCCGCATCCAGCTTCCAGGGACCTTTCATCGTCCCTGGATCCACAGGTGGTGTTCCTGAGTCGATTGTGCAGCCTACCTCATCCGGCGGCTTGGTTGGTGGTCTGCTTTCAACGCTACTCGGACCCACCCCTACTTCTGAGGTCGGCTCCACTGGTGGTATTCCTGAGACAATTGTTCAGCCTACCTCTTCCGGTGGCCTTCTTGGTGGTATCTTGTCGTCAATCCTTCCACCCGTGCCTACTTCTGAAGTTGGCTCCACTGGAGGCATTCCTGAGACAATTGTTCAGCCTACCTCTTCCGGTGGCCTTCTTGGTGGTATCTTATCGTCAATCCTTCCACCCGTGCCTACTTCTGAAGTTGGCTCGACTGGAGGCATTCCTGAGACCATCGTTCAGCCCACTTCGTCTGGGGACCTTCTTGGCGGGCTACTGTCGTCGATTCTGCCACCTGCCGCCACTTCCGAGGTTGGCACCACTGGAGGTATTCCTGAGACTGTTGTGCAGCCAACCTCATCCGGTGGCCTAGTCGGTGGACTGTTGTCTTCGCTCCTCCCATCAGAAGTTCCGACAGCCACCTCTCAGGTTGCTTCAACTGGCGCACCCCTCTTGCCATCATCCGGCATTGTCATCGGCATCACTACGGCTTTGGGCACTGGTGATTCTGCTGCTTCGACTGCGACACCGACTTCTCTCTTGAGCTCTGGAGCCATTCCTACTTCGGAAACCGTAGCTACCAGCTCTCCGATCCTCGACCTACCGGGACTTGTATCGTCGGTCATATCTGGTGTCCTGCCTACCGGTAGCGGCGTTGCATCTACTGCACCCACCTCAGTAGCTTCTGCTAGCGCGTCCGGCATTCTTCCTCCGGCACTCTCCTCGCTGTTGTCTTCAGCTGTCTCGGATCTCCCTGTCTCAGTGGTGCCCAGTGCTATATCAAGCATCCTGTCTGATCTGAACTCGGCCCTGCCCACCGGCACTGGTCCTATTATCATCCCGACTGTCTTGCCCTCAAGCTTGCTGTCTTCCGGAGTTCTCCCGTCGTCTGGCCTGCCAATCTCGTCAGGTATCCTACCATCGTCTGGCGTCCTTCCTTCTTCAGGACTCTTGCCATCCGGCGCTGTGCCTACCCCCACCTCTGAAGTTGTGTCTTCGTCTGGCGTGCCTGCCTCTGAGGCTCTCTCCTCTAGCGTTGGGCCTACAGCCTCCGAGACTGCAAGCATCACACCTTCAGCATCTTCAGGAACTGCCCTGCCCTCAGGCTCCGCAAGCTTGGGTATCACTCCTTCTGGTACAGGTTCTATCGGCACATCTGCATCACCGGTTCCAACTTCGTCGGGTAGCCAATCTCTCACTGTCCCGGCTTCAGAAGGACCTTCGTCAGCTTCTTCGACTGCCGCCACTACTCTGAATCCTTCAAGTGCTGGTAACGCCACCCTCAGCGATGCTCCCACTTCGTTCTTCAGCACCGGCTCTGTTGCTCCGTCATCCGTCGTTGTGTCCACCCCACCACCCACTTCAGAGACGCCCAAGCCTACATCCACGAAGGGCTCTGCTTCAATCACTATTCCAGCCTTGCCGACTACCACTAGCAAGGCACCGCCGGTCTTTTCCCTTACGCCGACCGCTACCGATAGCGCAACTTCGCTCATCGTTGGTACTAGCATCATCGTTGAGGCTTCGACTATGCCAACCCCCAGCCCCACCGTCAGCAGCATCCCCTCGAGTCTACCACAGATGATTGCGCCGCCTGGAGGAGTTCCTCCTGAGAGGCCGGACAACAGCTTCATGGGCCAAGTGTGTTTCAAGTGGCCGCTCAACTACCCGTTCGTATCTGCAAACGATGGTGGGCAGCAAATTTTCCACTACCTGCCAATTGCTATCGCAGACGGTTTGAACATCTCAACCTCTGAGGTCAAGAACTTCGGTCTGAAGCCTCTTAACACCATGGAATACCAGGGTTTCATCACCACTCTTGCCTTGTTCACCATTCCGCAGGATCTGCAGACGAAGCTCGCAGCGCAGCTCCGCAACCCCGCCGATGCTTTCTGGCATAACAAGAACTCCACAGTGAACGACCTCACGACCTTGATCAACACCGCCTGCCCTCTCCCCGCAGGCAAGCTTCCGGGTGACAACAGCCCTGCCAATGCGGCTGCTGAACCAGGTGCTGAGTCCACAGGTGGTTCCGGCGATGGCGGTGCTATGGGAGGCGACATCGGCGCCAGCCGCACTGTCAACAAGACTAGCGCCATCGTCGCTAGCAGTGCCATTGTCGGTGCTATCGCCTACGGTGCAGCCATGTTCTTTGTTGCTCGCCGATACAGGAACAAGCGTATGGCCCACCAGCGCTCGAGCTCTGTCCCCAGCACCAGCCGCATGACCTACGGTTCAATTCCAGGTGGCGCTGCTGCTTGGATGCATGGCGCTCGGAATGGTAGAATGACGCCTGGTAGTCGCGGCAGCCAAGGCAGCAGTACCACTCAGGGTCGCAGTGTCCGAACACAGCAGATCTCGGCTCCGGTCATGGCTGAGAACTCTCTTGGCTGGAACTAAAGCATCACTGCCCTTTCCCTCCCCCACAAAGTCTGCGCCGTTGTACCACAGACCGGATGTGGATGGCTTCGCCTCGTGCCTACCAATACACCTCCGCCCCAGCGACCGGCTTTGTCCCATATCAACAACAAGTTGTCGCACCGACCTCATCCAAGCTGGTGTTCAGGATCCAGCCGCGAAGCAAATCTCTCATCACTACCGTTCGGACACGTTCGCTTAACTCAACATAAACTTACACTCTATACTTTAACATATATTCTCCTTTCACTGTATTTCACTTCTAAGATACCAGTCTACGCTTGGTCAAGCTAGACCGTTTTTTCCTCTCGTCATTTTGTTGATATATGAAATGGCCATTTCATGCCATGGGTGGAGGGTTTGGGGTTGCTGTCGATATATTCGTTATGCGTTGTACATGCATGAGCGGCAGCGCGCAGGGGCTACTTGTGGGGAGGCTGTCGTTCCGAGTACATAGTTGTAGGGTCGGAATTGAAGAAGAATTCACTTGCTTGTTGAGCACAATAAATGCACTTGCGTGATATGGGGTACGCAGGCGCAAAGCCACAGGGTCCCACATGAGCAGCCACAATGTCCAAAGACTCCTCGCATCGTGCATAGATGGAATGATGTGTTGAACGTAATTCCCTTGTGGACACGGCGTAGGATCTACAGCCCCGTGCAGCTAGCGGAGGCGGTAATGTTGCGCATTTCGTCTGCTATCGACGGTTTTCCGAACCTGCCGCAGTGGGAAATAGCTGCGTGAACCCTGTCGCTGTCTTGGCGCAGCTCCGCCGAACATCGAACACATTGCGGAGGACACCAAGCAGTAACACCCCAGCGGATCCCGTGACTGGCTTTCTCCCTCTCTGGACTTCTATACCATCGATACCCGTTCACGTTTCCTTGCCTCTTTCCGCGACTGCCTGCGCACCTGTGGACTGGCTACTAAAGCCACGTTCCCATAATCCACCCCTCCGCAATACACAGTTGAGCTACAACAATGCGTCTCGACGTCAAGGTACGCGACAATGCGCCGCTGCATACGTTAGTAGCAAAGAGCAATTCTAACCCGGCTATGAATATAGAGGCAGCTTTTCGCGCGGTCGGAGCGTGTGAAAGGTGAGTAGCCTCAATGGACACTTATCAAGACGTACACTAACATGTTACAGGCATTGGTAAGAACAGCAGCTCTGCTAGACATGTTCGCCGCTAAATATCCCCAAAGACTTTCACCCGACCGAGCCATGGATCCTTACGACTTTATACAGCGGTATGCACAGCTGGTCCTCCCGCTACAGGCAAAGTGCTGACAGAGGCAGGACACGTCCACATCTGGTCGTATATATCACAATCGATTGTCAAAACCTTCGAGCTTACCGACGTACCCGTACGCGCCGGTCGCTTCATTGCGAGGAAGAACTGGATAGTCGCTGGTAAAGCCCAAGCAAACCGAAACTATTGGAAAAGAAGTTGACATGCACATTCAGGTTCCGATGACTTCCAGTTGCGCGTCTACAACTACAACACCTCCGAGAAGGTCACATCTTTCGAGGCACACCCCGATTACATCCGCGCAATCGCTGTCCACCCAACACAACCTTTCGTCCTTACCGCCAGTGTGGGTAACAAATCTGAACAACGCAGAAGCGAAGCTGATGTGGCTTTAGGATGACATGACTATAAAGCTTTGGGACTGGGACAAGTCGTGGAAGTGTATGTGGAGTGGTCATACCAAAAGACATGGCATATGCTGACAGATAGCAGGCGTACAAGAGTTCGCTGGCCACCAACACTACGTTATGGGCATCGCGATAAATCCCAAAGACCCCAACACATTCGCCTCCGCGTGTCTCGACCGTACCGTCAAGATATGGTCCCTCGGCAGCTCTACTCCCAACTTTACGCTCGAGGCGCACGAGACCAAGGGTGTCAACTTCATCGACTACTACCCCCAGTCGGACAAGCCATATCTCCTTACAACCTCCGATGATCGGACAGTCAAGGTTTGGGACTACACAACAAAAGCGCTGATTGCGACACTCGAAGGTCATACTTCTAACGTCAGTTTCGCCGTATACCACCCCGAGCTCCCCGTCATCATCTCTGGATCGGAAGACGGCACAATCAAAATCTGGCACTCGTCGACCTACCGGTTGGAACAATCCTTGAACTATGGGTTGGAGCGCGCATGGTGTGTATCGTACCAAAAGGGAAGAAATGGCGTGGCACTGGGATTCGACGACGGAGCTGTTGTCATCACCATGGGACGTGAAGAGCCAGCTGTCAGCATGGACGGTAGCGGAAAGTTACTCTGGGCGAAGAACAACGACATTCTCACTTCGGTGATCAAAGGCAGCGACCAGCTCAAGGATGCAGAGAGACTCTCGCTCCCTAGTAAGGATCTTGGTTCAACCGAGCTGTACCCACAGTCATTGCTGCACTCGCCCAACGGACGTTTCGTAGCAGTTTGTGGTGATGGTGAATACATCATCTACACTGCGCTTGCTCTTCGTAACCAAGCTTTCGGCAGCGCTCTCGACTTCTGCTGGGCCTCGAAAGAACACGACAAGGACTACGCCATCCGGGAATCCTCTACCAGCGTCAAGATCTTCCGCAACTTCAAGGAGCGGAGTGTACTGAATGTTGGCTTCTCGGCTGACGGCTTGAGTGGCGGCGTGCTTCTGGGTGTGAAGGGTCAAGGCGGTATCGGCCTATTCGACTGGGACTCTGGCGCCTTGGTTCGACGGATAGAGGTCGAGCCCAAGAGCGTATACTGGTCTGAGAGCGGGGAACTCGTGACGCTTGCCACGGAAGACACATTCTATGTCCTTCGCTACTCTAGGGAGAACTACCTGGAAGCCGTGCAAAACGGTGAAGTGGACGAGGACGGTGCCGAGTCTGCATTCGAAGTTGTGTGCGACATCAACGAGAGGTACGTTGTAAGAAGCCATTACTGAATCCACAAGCTAATGACAAACAGCGTTCGTACCGGTACCTGGGTTGGAGATTGCTTCATCTACACAAACAGCACAAATCGCCTGAACTACCTTGTCGGCGATCAAACGTACACCATTTCCCACTTCGACTCGCCTCACTACGTCCTTGGATATCTACCTCGTGATTCCAGAATCTATGTCGCTGATAAGGATGTCAATGTGGTCTCCTTCGCGCTGTCTCTGGCTGTCGTTGAGTACCAGACACTTATCCTCCGAGGTGATTTTGAAGCCGCCGAGGAGACCCTTCCCTCTGTGCCCAAGGATCAGAATAACAAGATTGCTCGATTCTTGGAAGGTCAGGGCCAGAAGGAAATGGCGCTCAAGGTTGCCACCGATCCCGAACACCGATTCGATCTCGCTTTGTCCCTTGGAGATCTGGAACAGGCTGTTACAATTGCTCGTGAGCAGGACACGGAGCATAAGTGGAAGACTGTCGGTGATGCTGCTCTCACAAACTGGGATGTCAAGCTCGCGCAAGAATGCTTCGTCAAGGCCAAGGACCTTGGTTCCCTTCTCCTCCTCTACAGCGCAACTTCGGATGCCGCTGGCCTCCGGGAACTCGCTTCCCTAGCCGAGAACGCCACCGCAAACAATGTGGCCTTCTCTGCGCTCTGGCAAATCGGTGATGTTCAGGCGTGTATCGACCTGCTCGTCAAGACCAACCGCCTCGCCGAGGCTGTTCTCTTCTCACAAACGTACAAGCCAAGCGCTACCGCTGGACTTGTCAAGCAATGGAAGGAGTCCCTGGAGAAGGAGAACAAGACCAAGGTTGCTAGACTCCTTGGCACGCCGCCTCAGGACGGTGAGGGAGATGCAGAGATGTTCCCCGAATGGGATGAGTACCTGCGGTTGGAGAAAGAAGGCGGAACGGTGGAGGACCTTTTGATCCAAGAAGACGAAGTAGAGGCGGATGATGCCGATGAGGAGATTGCCGCCGATGCTGAAGAAGATGACGAGGAAGAAGACGAAGACGAGGAAGAAAGCGAGGAAAGTGAGGAGGAGAAGTAGGCGTCTGCATCAAGCGTTGTTTTGCTTGGCGGATCCGTTGTAGCTGCAGTTTGACTTTGGATGTGTGGCTGTTCCACGTAGCGTAGGTGCGGTAACGGAAAACGATACAATGATACAGATGTTTCAAATATGTGTTATCCAAAGTTGTGATTTGATATATTGTAGCATGATGTGACGTTATATCACGTCCCTTCGTTAAATCTATGCCTAGCCCACAGAAACGCCACCCATATGTACGTTTGTCTTGTCTTCGTGATATTCCAACATATACAAACATTTTACAAGGCCATACTGATATTCAATGGCAGCGTTGTCATTACTGTACGACAGCCTCGTTGGTCGCGCCCTGGTATGCCGAGTCGCGGAATCTCTCCTCACCACTAGCTGTGCTGTCGCTGCTGCTCGCTTCCTCCGACTCTTCGGAAGTGGTGTGAACTTGACTTCGTACGCGCGCATTCATTTCCTCGCGTGTATCGTCCACTGTCTCCATTTCGCGCAGCCCCTTTCCCCGACCGAAGAAGTCTTCTGTCCTCAGTCCACGGACATCGCCCTGCGCCATTCCTTTACTGCTCCTCAGCGTGCCGTCTGCCTTCTTTCTCCTGATGTACTCCCGCACTGGCCCCATGGCCGCATCTCTACACGCCTCCTTGATGTCCGAACCGCTCATGCCAGCCGAGACGCGGACTAGGTAGTTTAGATCAAAGTTCTGGTGGTCGATTTTGGTGCCGCGTAAGATCAGAGAGAAGATGTTGTGACGCTGTGTGGCTGAAGGGAGTGCGACGGGGAACTTCTTGGGCATGCGGCGGAGAATGGCTTCGTCGATATCTTGGATGCGGTTCGTGGCGCCGAGGATGCATATTCTCTGGGGGGTCGATGTGCCGGAGGAGGTGCTGGATGCGAGGCCGTCCCAGTGGGTCATAAACCTAGGAATTGTTAGTCCTACTTTCGTCGCAAGTGAGGTGAGATGGTATTGTGACGTACTCAGCTTTCACCATTCCGCTGGCCTCGTGTTCTCCGCTTCTTCTCTGTCCCAAGACTGCGTCAATCTCGTCGATGAAGACGATACTTGGTTGTAGCTTCCTCGCCAGACTGAAGACGGCGTTGACAAGCTTGTTGCTGTCGCCGTACCATTTCTCCGTTAACGTCGAGATGTGTAGGTTGATGAAGCAGGCACCGGATTCGTGTGCGAGGGCTTTTGCGAGCATAGTCTTTCCGCAGCCAGGAGGGCCATAGAGGAGGACACCGCTGGGTGCGCTGAGGAGCGAGGAAGAGTGCGAATAGAGGTGGGGCATGGTCAGAGGGTAGATGACAGATTCCTTAAGTTCCTCAATAATAGAGTCGAGGCCGCCAATGTCTGAAATGTGTCAGCGTTGTATTGCGACCCAGGCTTCCAGTAGGCCAAATTGCGCGCACTCATGCGCATAATCCCACAGCCCACGGCCCAAGCCCGAACGAATTTGTGACGTACCCTCGAAGCTCACGGGAATCTCCTCGGGCGCAACCACCTCCATGGCAATCGTCTGCTCGTAGGTATTCAGATTGAGATCCTGTATCCTGGGCCGTCTGTGCCTCGATTCTGTGTCTTCCTCATCTTCACTGTCGTATTCGCCGTAGCTTTTCCGCCGCTTGCTTGTAAGGATGGCGTCGAGTTTACGTGTGGCGGCTGAGGCTTTGGCGCGGGCCTCTTCTTTTTGTTGAGCTTCCGGGTCGAGGCGTGTGAGGAGGTTGCGAATTACGAAGTAGGCTATTAGTGGCTACGGGGATATGAGCATGTAGTCGGCAAGGCAGTGAGTGGCACAGTGGGTGTGGGGAGACTGTGGCGCGTTCGTGGGGATAGACGTACTGCTGCAGCTGCCATGAGGATATCTGGGAGATAGCCCGTAAGGCTGCTCTTCTTATTCGCGCTCATGCTCGCTTGGCTGCACTTTCACCAGTGCGCTCGTCTCTGCAGATACCGTGGGCTTGTGCTCAAAGAGCGAATGCTGGGTCGGGAGGTTGATAGAGCGTGCGGTGTCGATACCAAAAGTAGGGACCGATGCAGGAACCGGGCCGCGGCTGCGTCGACCTCAAGCCCGGCGTCACACGAGCTCCGCTCCGCATCCTTGGATCGCATCACATCGCATGCCTTCAACTCCACCTTTCACTCGCACGCATAGTCACAATGGCCGCCGCATACAAGCCTACTGAAGCGATCGCGCTCATTCGACCAACATTCGTCCTACCGCGCATCCGGGCCTCAAATCGCAGAGCGCACATCGGGCGCATCGCCTTCTCCACCACCCACCATGCACAAGCCACACAGACGTCGACGAGCAGTCCGACGCCAAAACCGCAAAGGAAGTCGATTTCTTTGACCGGCGACACGGGCCAAGTCCGATGGTCTGATCTGTCACCGGGCGAAAAGGCAGTGCGGACCACGCAGCAGAGCTTCAACTTTGTAGTGGTCCTGGTGGGCATAGTAGCAACTGTACAGCTTCCCCTCACCAGTCTACTTTTGGAAGCGGCGACTAACATCTGTATTAGGGCGGTGTCGGCTACTTCCTCTTCTCCGATGTCTTCAGTCCCTCCTCCAAGACTGCCTACTTCAACCGCGCAACGACACTTATACGTCAGGACCCCCGATGTCAAAAACTACTGGGTCCAGGCGCCGAAATTGCAGCTTTTGGTGAAGGCTCTTGGTCGCGATGGGCGCGCAATCGCTACCTCAGCAGTACCGAAGAGACTGACAAGTGGGGCACTGAGCATCTGCGCTTCAGATTCTTTGTCGAGGGGCCGTTGGGACAGGGCGTGGTACATGTACATTTGACCAAGAGACCAAGTCAAAATGACTACGACTACGAGACGCTTGCTGTGGATGTAAAGGGTCATCAGAGGATCGATCTGATTTCCGAGAACAAGAAGGACAAGGTTGCGCCCAAGATTTTTGGCGCGCGGTGGTGGTGAAGACAAATCTCACAGCTCTTCGCAATGGGCTCTGGTGGTCGAGTAGCCATACATCCCTCCAACCAAACCTTTAAATTCTCGCTGCTGAACAGGCAGTTCGTGTCAGCCAACATGCAATTTGTTTTTCCGTCCTCAAACGGGCCTTCCCGATGCGCACAGATATGAGAACAGAGCAGGGGCAAGGTAGAAACCTGTGTGCTAGCGCACCACGGACTACACACGACTCTCTTCCCCTGCCCGGGCAAACTTGGTCAGCAAGATTGGGCCAAACCACTGCATTTTGTTTGTGCTTGCTCTAATTGTTTTGCTTCTAGATCCATCAAAATACGTCACACGAGGCTGACAAAAACCATGTGACCCCTCCAGCCTCAGCCATCAAATCCAACTTGACCACGTTCACATATGCACGCTACGACCTTGTGCATCGCCCCCCTAAACCCTGACCCAGAAGCATCGTTTCTTGAGCCCAAACATCAACCACAATGCCCGTGTCCATATCCCCAGCCCAGCCCAAAGATGCAGTCGACATCGCCGCCCTACATGTCCAAGCGTTCAGCCCCAACGCCCTCATGCGAGCCATCTACCCCACCCCTGCTATATGGGCAGCACTTCAGGGCTGCGTCGAAGAAAAAATCTTAGCTGACATGAAGGAGCCCAAAATTACAGTCCTAGTCGCTAAACACACGGACGAGGCTGAAGTGAGGGAAGAGCAAGGTAAGACTGTAGGCTATGCCGTGTGGTGCCATCCGATCAAGGCCGAAGAGCAGGACTGGAAACTACCAACTTGGAAGTTGCCGGAGGGCACTGATTGGAATGTGTTGAAGCCTTGGTTAGCGGCCGCTGGAAAGATTGTGGAGGAAGTCATTGGGCATACGCCGCATTATGGTAGGTGGTGGTGTTACGTGCTTCTGCATGACCTGAGATGCGGACTAACTGGAGGTCTAGATCTTATGTGGCTCGCCGTATCACCTGATTATTCTCGAATGGGTATTGGTACATTGCTACTACGTTGGGGCATGGACTTGTGCGAGAAGGAAGGGGTGTCTGTGTACTTGGACAGTACTCTCGAAGCTGCGCAGACGTTTTATCAGAAAGCGGGCTTCATAGAGAGGGGTAGAATCAGGTTGGTAGTTAATGAGGAGATGTACGAGGAGGTCGCTTTTGTGTACGAGCCCAAGCGATAGACGATACCAGAAATGATAATCGCCGAATTGCTATGAAGATGAATAGTCCTACCCGCTTTTTTCCAGCCTACGTCCAAGTCTCGTGTGCTCAGGCCGCATTTCCAGACCGTTCAAAATGAGTGACCCAGTTCCCTTCTCGCAAGCATACTCACGATCTCTTTGGTTAGCATCGTCGTCATGGCCAGGTCAGGATCATGATCTGGATTGACCTCTGCGATGGACAGTCCAACGACATTGGTGCTAGCCATGAGTACTGTCAGGGCTTGCATCATCGTCTGAAATGCCACACCTGTAAAGTTTGGGACATTTGCCAGCGGGAATTCGCCTGGATCAATGGAGTCAATATCAAGATGGACCCAGATAGCCTCAACCTTGTTCTGCTCAAGGTGCTCCAATGCTTCGTTTGCACGTCCTTCCGGATGGTTTGCCACCGCTTCTGACGAGATGACTTTGAAGTGCTCGTCGTTCAGATATGCTAGGTGCTTCGGCTTGTTCCCCGGGTGGGGAAGGTTTGTGCCAAAGAAAACTGTGTTGGTACTATCGCAGAGCTTCTCACGAGCGAGTACAGGGTCTCGTGTGCCTTCCGACTCATCACTAATTGCCCCGGGCCGCGCCATGAGCTGCGTCATCGTCTGCAGATGAAGTGTACGAAGTCAGTGTTTGGCTCACGTTCCTCTTGCGTCTGAAGTTTGCTCACCATGCTTGCAAAGTAGCCCTTCTAATCGTCGTCCAAAGGTGAGTGCAGATCAGTGTCTGCGTCGATATAGATGAGACCAATAGTAGAGTCTTGGTACTCTTGCTTGACAGAGGAAAGAATGGCTGGCAGCATGCAGCACTCGCCCCCAAGAACTAGCTGGAATGCTCTGGGCTCCGCCTGGAAGTTCACGGTCACCTTCTTTCGCACTCTGCGAAGGAGCTCCAGATTACCCGTCCTGTTGCGGATATTGCCTGGTACGAAGGGGCTGGGCTTGTAGGTCACCTCTCCGTCGAGCACGTCCGGTCCCGGGGCCGGGCCATCGCTGTCGGGGAATTGACTTGGGTCGATGTCAATAACGTTTACGCCCGCTTCGACCAGTCTGTGGTAGATGTCGACCGTTTTGAAAGCCGCAGCCGCCCTGGACTTCCCTGGTATGATGGAGCCGCAGTCGGCAGCCACGTACGTTACGCATGTCTTTCGCGACTGGTCCATGGTCGTGGTTTGTTGATGCAACTGAGATGGAAAAAGCGTGATTGGAGTAGTTACACAAATGTAATGACTGGTCTTCACTGTAGGCGGGGAAGGATGAATCTACACTGACATGTTGCTCATAGGGCGTGCATGCTGGAGTCTGACTACTCTGGCAGCGACATGACCGCAACCAGCTCACCTATTCTCACATTCCACTGTGAGTTGATTCGTTCCCTCAGTCAACATGTCACCTAGGCCTTGGCGTAAGCTGGCGTGAGTCTGCTTCCAATGATGCCTGGCGACGCCGGTGCCACCTTGCAAAGGCGCGGTGACTGTATGCTACAAGCAAGCTTCTTGCGTCGGCTCAGCGGGAGAGCGAGTGACGATGTTAATGTATCCCTGGAAGGTACAAAGGAAGTGTCATGGATGGTCGCGGCTGATGAACCCGACACGCGTCATGGTGGGAACTTGATGAGAGACAGCGGGTACTTGCTTGTGAAGATTGCAAACGAGGAGTATGCCAGCACATGAAGGTATATACCGGATGGTGCTGCTAGCTCAAACATGGGCTGAAGCCAATGTCGCATTCGCACAACCTCGCATTCGTCAAACGACGATAAATTTTCAGCCACCATGACTCGACGCAGCACCAAAGAACAGAGGAATTGAGTGCACGCTTATGCGCACGCCCCATGGGGATTGACATGTTGAGTCGGGGATGCGCGCCATGCTTTAGCACCTGATGCAAAGATCCATATTTCAAAGATGGCACGGATAGAGCGGGCGTGGTCTAGTCACGCAACGGGCCAATGGTAGCGATTCCTTGACACATTCGCAGCTCTCGCACGTTGGCGTTGCATCATGGCTCACACAGTCACGAGGCGTTTGGGCTCCAGTTTGCAACTTTGCTTCCCGTTTCGGCGACCCCTTTGATCGCTTCTACCCGCCGGCCTTGTGTTTCGGATCCACAGCCAGGTCGCGACCGAACGCAAATGTATTTTGGGTTGCGGTCCGAGGACCATTACGCACAGCAAAGTGCCGGACCTTCGTAGCCGGAGTACTCAAAGTCTCATGGCGCCTCCAACGTGGCGGTCGTCCTCATCTCTTCTTCTTCTTTTTCCATAAGCACAGCAACCGCACAGCGCTTCCCTCTCCTACGCAGCACCCGCCGCAATGGAGCCCTCGACCACCAACTCGTCGGAGCACACGCACGTCGACTCGCACGAGATGCAGCAGATGCCGCCCACGTACCCCTCGCCCTCGATGCAGCCCGAGCAAGCAACCGGCAAGACGCGGGTCAGGTTCAACAGCTCGGCCAACGTCGAAGTCCCTGCGCCCCTAGAACACGTCCAGAGCTACACCCGCATCAGCGAATCCGGGTCGAATGAAATCACCACCAACGAGCACACCACCGACGCCGAAGAGCTCTGGAATGCATACCACACCGGCCAACAAAGCCACAACGCGCCGCCGGTGAGCGAAGTGGATCCCGAGGGCGCCTACACTGTCACCGGCAACACCAACGGCGGCATCTTCTACCAGCTCCTGCAAGCCTACAAGCAACCGGTGCGCGGTTATACCGATACATCCTCCGAAGCCAGCGAGACATCACCCACACAGAGGTCGCGACCTGGGTCTTCTTCAGGACCCAGCACCCCCTCGAAGAAGAAATGGTACAACGCAAACAAGCCAATGCAGTCAACAGAGACGCTGGCGACTCTCGTTGGCGCTTCAGCCAAGCTGGCAAACCCCAAGGATGACAAGAAAGACGCCGCCATGCGCCCGCGCCATCACAAGCGCAGTAGCAGTGGAGGAATCATTGCCAAGGTGTTGAAGCCAAAGGAAGATCAGGATGCCAGAATCAAGATACACGTTGCAAACATCCTCAAGCGACAGCAGTACATCATCCGCATGTGCCGCGCTCTCATGCTCTTTGGCGCACCCACACATCGCCTCGAAGAGTACCTTGCGACAACGGCCAAGGTCCTTGAGATCAACTCCCAATTCCTCTACATCCCCGGGTGTATGATCATCTCCTTCGATGACAGCATGACCCACACCGCTGAAGTCAAGATCGTTCGCACCGACCAAGGCGTCAACCTCGGCAAGCTGAAGGACACTCACGACATCTACAAGGAGGTTTTGCACGACGTCATCAGCTTGGACGAGGCTCTTGCCCGCTTGGACGACGTCATCAACGCAAAGGATCGCCATCCACGTTGGCTGACTGTCCTCATGTACGGTCTTGCTAGTGCGGCAGTCTCTTGCTTCTTCAAGGCCCGCCCCATCGACATGCCCGTCATCTTCGTACTCGGCATTGTCCTCGGGCTGCTCCAGCTTGTCATCGCTCCGCTGTCCAAGACATACAGCACTGTCTTCGAAATCACTGCAACTATCCTCATGAGCTTCCTTGCGCGGGCGTTTGGTAGCATCAACAACGGGAACCTCTTCTGCTTCTCGGCCATTGCACAGAGCGCCATCGCTCTAATCCTTCCCGGATGGTTGGTGCTCAGCTCGGCCCTGGAGCTCCAGTCTCGTGCTATCGTACCGGGATCTATCCGCCTTGTCTTCGCCATCATCTACTCGCTCTTTCTCGGATACGGCATCACTGTCGGCACAGCTATATACGGTGCGATAGACTCCAACGCCACCAATTCGACCCAGTGCCAGGATCCAATGAACCCATACTGGAACTTCCTCATGGTCCCACTCTACGTCTTCTTCACGACCTTCACGGTACAGGCCAAGTACAAGCAGATGCCGGCTATGATAACCATCGCGTTTGCT
Organism: Alternaria infectoria; assembly: GCF_024043175.1. Classification (NCBI taxonomy): domain Eukaryota; kingdom Fungi; phylum Ascomycota; class Dothideomycetes; order Pleosporales; family Pleosporaceae; genus Alternaria; species Alternaria infectoria. The sequence continues at coordinate 788,056 of NW_026250697.1, forward strand.
GGCTACATTGTCAACTTCTACGCTGGCCTGAAGTTTTCCTCATCTGCCCCCATCGCCTATACATTTGGCGCCTTCACTATCGGCGTGTTGGCAAACTTGTACAGCCGATTACGTCATGGAGTTGCAGCTGCCGTCCTCCTACCTGCAGTATACGTCCAAGTTCCGGGCTCTCTTGCGTCGAGTGGCAGTATCAACTCTGCCCTACGAACAGCATCAGCTCTGATCAAGGGCGCAGAGACATCGACCGACGTTAGCAATCCTTCATCTCGCTACGAAAACATTACTGACGTAGCGCAGACCACCACCGACAGCCTCAATGCCATCGTCTTCAATGTCGCTGCGTCCATGATCCAGATTGCTATCGGCATCACTGTCGGGTTGTTCATGGCTGCCCTTCTGGTCTACCCCATGGGCAAACGACGCAGCGGTCTTTGGACACTCTAAAGTATACATTCTAATATTTTCTGTCATGCATAGCGATATGGCGTTATAGCGACCCAAAATGGGAGGAGTTTGGGACATCTACCTGCTAATGATCTATAGTACTCGAACACCAAGATGTTCAACTTCAATGACCCACATGGAGATGAGTGGTGTCGAGGTGAAATGTGAAGGTAAGCCCCATTGCAACACGAGCGACTCTATCCGAAGCAGTTGTCGACTCGCCTTGCGACAACCAGTTCCAAGCAGCAAGCCGTTGCGACCACTCCACATTGGTTTCCATGCGACATCCGGACCACGCAGCCCTCGCCGGATTTGGACTTCCACAGCGACCAACCTACGCAGCATTGGCCCTAGCAAAACATCCCAAAGAACACCATCATCCGCCTGGTTCCACTGCAACCCATCGCCGGATTTAGACCTTGCGCCCAAGCCTCCCATCGGTTAACTTCTGCTCCATGCACCTACTCCCTTTCACGGCACACGATATCTCACCTATACCTCCGCGCCCACTCGTCCTGTTGTGATGCTTCGCTTATGATTGCGAGGCTCGCACAGGTTGATGGCACCATGCACTGCGTAAACGCCCTGATGTTGATACCCCATCCATAGCCATCTTTTGCTAACCGAAGCTATTTCGTGCAACGTGTCGTGACGTGTCCTATCCCTTCTTATGTGTTTTAGGAGGAACAGTACATACAACGGAAGAGCTGTTCCAAGAGCAAAGCGTTTAGATATAGCATCTAGACATGAAAATATACCCTTGTTTTCCAAGACCTTGCTTTCCACACCTGAAATATACTTGAATCTTCTGAAACAGCAACATGCTCGTCGTTGCATGCTAAGATGAATGTCAAGCGTGGGCACGAAGTCACAAGCTGTTTAGTCAGACTCTCGCTAGTTATTGAGGAGTACAAAGACGAATGAAGAGTGGGACGGTGTATATCACATAAGCCAGTGTATCTAGCGCTGCCTCATAGCAGTGACGTAGCGTGAAGGTCTGCACTCAGTGACATCACCTCCGATCCAGGAACAGAGGAGGTATTAGGTAGGTGTACAAGCTTTGTAGTCATCGAGCGATCACGGCGACTTCGTTAATCGGAATCACTGCTAGCGAAGCATCACCAAGCTTCTCGTACCAACACTTCGTATCTGCAGCCCAATGAAGCCCCGGTGCACAGACTTCTCCCAAGACTTGCGCAACGTCGAAGCTGAGGTACAGTCACCTTCTAGAAGGCCCGTAGAAGACGCACTGACACATTTGAGACCATGTCCGTTGAGCTCTGGAAAGAGAACGGTCTTGGATCGGGTCCGAAGCGTGCAGGCTGTGATGTGATTGGTGCTGGACGGCTTACGAGATACGGGTATGCAGTCAGCATTGTGGCAGTGGTGTCATCGGTGGTAGTTCGGACCCGCTTTGACTTAAGACTGTTGGTATCAAGATGGATAGTAAGAGGAGTCGCTAGTATGCGTAATGTCGCATAAAGCTAACCATTTGCTTTTTGATTGTGTTGAGTATGTCGAACAACGAGATGGAGCGTATGCATGTAGCCAGACTGTTGCAGGTATCAACGTACATGATGCTATTGGTAAATTATCAAAAGCTCTTTCTAGATAGTAGATGGGCAGATGTGCTGCAGGCGGCGATCATCTGTCTTCCCCGTCACTTGTTGAGCACTGCATGATAATGACTATAAATCGTACGATAGATCTGAACGGTGGGGTCTGGTAAGGCAGCGGACCTAAAGCAGCGATAGTTGTCGTAGGGCTGTTAGTGTCCGCCAGGATCTACAAGCGCTGGACCCTGACGTGCGTTATGCGCTACTACTCTTTGGGACCGTGATAGATGGCTCGAAAGTGAGAAGGTGAGTTGGACTGAGATAGTTGACCCAAATCCATAGCATTGGGACGGGGATGTGGTACAGAGGCCGTCTAATTGTATGTCACACGTCCTATGGTATTTGGAATGAGCGAAACATGGCAACCAACGTTGCTACTGGACAGCCTCATCTATCCTGTGTAGATAATGCAGAGTATTTGCATTAGCATTCGACACTTCGGTCTAGCGTTGTGTATGTTTCTTGGTGCGCTGTGCCCCGATGCGGATGCAGTGAAGCGGGTTGTAACTCGCCTATGTCCGCCAACTCGCAGGTTGATCTCCTCTCCCACTACTGACCGTTTAGCCGGTGAGATAGCCTCGAAGTTTCATGGGTTTAGGGTGTAAGCTGGGGGACTCATGTTGCGGAGAACGAGGTGTGTCAGCAGCGGGGCAGAGAGGTTGTGTTGCCGGTTAGGGATGGCACACTAATGACTTGCAGCGCCGAGACCAAATCGGCGCAGGCTTTAACGAGTATGCTTGACGGCAGCGAATGTGGCGGGAGAAGGACCATCAGATAAGATACAGGACTCGCTTGAGGATGTATCGGCTGGCAATCCTACTACGAGGTTAGACCAAATAGCCCCATGCGGACTCGGTGGATGCATAAGACGGCGGGCGGTGGTTCTTCAGCCTACAGGCTCGTTTCGCGAAAGCAGCTCCAGACCGGCAGCCCGAGCCGGTGCGTCCCTCTTGCGAACGTCACTAGTGTGCCGCCACGCTGGAAGTGCAGAATTACTGGTTTCGGTAAGTAGTCCAGCGTAGTCACAGCAGGACGCCGTAGGGCTGTCTCTTTCCACGTGGGTCGTGCAATGTAAGAATCACACCATACCGGCCAGGTGAGACTCTCTACAGCCTGGCGCAAGGCATCGATAACGTTTCGAGCAGCAGACATAGGTATTCTGCATCCTGTAGCCTGCTCAGATGCATACGGTGAGTATATATCACTTTACGTCGCCGAGCATTTCCCTGATGTAAGATGGTGGTCGCTTGGGAATGTCCATGGACAAGGCTACTGATAAGTCATGGCAAGCGCGCTTACGTAGGTAGACTTTCAGCTCAGTTAGCGTTCCACGTGCTGCCACCATAGGGTTCTTTTTCGGCCACCCCCAGGCAGCTGTACCCGACGCTCACCGATCGCCTGCCGACCCTGCGAATACCTGCTTTCCTTCGAATGCACGACAAGACATGTGAAGGAGCCCATTTCACGCTCTGCTCTTGTGTATCAAGCTAGCGAAGCATACGATAGCCATTTCTTTTCCATGGTCGCACCTGAATGTCGTAGCGCATCCGAATGCGCTAAGGCTTGGCATGGTTGTTCTCGCCAGAAGGGCGCAATACACATGGTACCGGGTTATAGCGGTGGTAGCCAATATAGCCCCTGTGTCGGTATTCTCGCAGCGAGCGAGGAAGAGCGGTGACAGAATTGCATGCACTTTACATCGTTCCCAGTTAGCGCGAACGACACTTCACTACGACCGAACTTCGGCCCAAGGCTCGCAGTGGAAGCGAAGGCTCAACAGCCCAGCTGAACGTAGTTTTGGGTCAGTGCATCGCTCTGACGTCGTCATGTAGACAAGCTCCTTATACTCAGCGCAATACAGAGCGTCTACGTTGAGGTATGTGAGCCCCTCACTACGGATGTTGTTCGATTGATCATTCAAGATACCTCATCACAGTCAAGGACTGCCGAGCTTCTGGAGATCCAGCCCTACCATGCATCTTGTGCGGGACGATAACCCTCAAGTGGGGTGGTTTTATTTGAAGACAAGACCAGGCACCTCTCTGACTGTCACCAAATGCGACAGCGAACTACTTTGATACCGTGGCTTTGGTTGGCTGCAAATTGTTGCAGCTAGTTCAGCATGCGTACTAATCTTTTTATCAAAGACTTGAAAGAGTAAAGCGCACGCCTCCATGCAGACCCCTGTCTCGCGGCCATGGCTGGTGTAACTCTGGGAACCACTCGAAGACGAGAATAACAACAACTGGTGTGCTTGCTGCACTGGTGGGTCGTGCTTCGGACGCGTGTGCCGGTAGCAGCTGTATGAGCATGCGATTCAAGCTATCTTCTGCACGTATTCCGCTGAAAGCCACATCTTCAGGGTCCACCATGGCCGTTGGGGTTGTTCGCGGGCATAATTGCATGGTCAGATACCCCTGCTCAAGCCACTGGCCGCCATCTCATGTGACTCGACGCGGTTCCGAAGGAGACATGCGCGACGTCCGCACAGTGTATAAGATCTCAGCTTGCCCACCGTTGTGTAAGCCATCTCCACCACACACGTATCTCAACTTGAACTGACACGACACTTGCACATTATCTCAGCAGCGGCTTCCAACACAAGTCTTAATCACAAGAAGAACAATCGCTCATTCCTATACACCATTCTACCTTGCGCAAAGACTTACCAACTTTCTCGTCATCACTTATCTGCAATCGCAAATCACACACAATGGATTCTCACTCATTCGAGTACTGGATGGCACAGGGAAACTACATCGCCCCAACACACCAGCCAGCCGTATTTGAAATGCCTCCAGATCTTTCCAAGGTTCCGAGTCTAAGCGGGTCGCCTGTGAGTCTTATGTTGAACTCCCCTAGTCTACAAAACTGACTTGCTCAAGGTCTCATCTACATACGACCAATTTCCTGCGCCTATTCACCAAGCTTACTACCCTCACATCGTCGATGAGCCTATGCAGTTTGGATCATACCCCATGCCAATGACACCCTCCGATTTCGGATCCGATCACGACAGTCCATACTGCAGTCCTCGACCACTGCAGCACGCTGAATCTACGTTCGGGACTATGCCTACGCCCGCGCCAACCGAACGAACACACACTACCTCAGGGGTATGTATCCTATATCGCACAAACAAAACTTAAGGCTAACATTTGTACAGCGACGAAGGGCTCAAAATCGTGCCGCTCAACGTGCGTTTCGAGAGCGGAAAGAGAAGCACGCCCGAGATCTTGAAGCGCAGCTTGCGGTCTTGAACGAGAGATACACTAAGCTCGAAGTATCGCATACGGAGCTTAACGCGGCTTACGAAAAGCTTCGAAAGACCATCGAGCTTCTTACACAGGACGACGACGCGGAGGGTGAGGATGATGAGGGTACAGTCACGCGCAGGCGAGGGAGCAATTCGGATACCCTCCGCAAGCTCCTGGATATACTACATGGGGAATTCAAGGGTACGGTACCCGTGAAGACAGAGATATCCTAGCATTTCGTTGGCTAAAGATGCTCGGGCACTGCGTTTTCTTCTTTTCAACTTCGCTTCTTGTCTATACCCATTTTGCTTTTGCGTTCAAGCCAGCGTTCATTGGGCACTAGCCTACAGGTGTCTCTCAGCTACATTTACTTTTTCGTCTGCAAAACCCTGCTCACCAAGAATTTCTGAGCTATTTCCCAACTCGGGGTGTGAAGATCACCACTGGTTGATACCAGCCTTCACTACATGGTCAAGACCCACGAAGCTACGGCCAATCTATCGTAGATAGTACCTAATACGGAATTGTACCCACCATACTGTAAGATGGACTTCGCCTACGCGCTTTGAGCCCCTTGAGGACCTGCGTGATTCCCATTCCTGGCCATAGGCGAGCGTACGTGAATACGATCGTCCGGATACTTGCTTCCTGTGATTGACAACAGCCCCAAATCGCTCCCCATAATTCCGAATTGAAGCACTGAAATACCGATATAGGAAGCCGGCCCGTCAGCGTCAGCCAAATTACATATACATCTCCGCAATGCCGCCAATGAACGTCGCAGAAACTCCGATCGGAGTATGCTCATCTCTCACCAGCCCCAAAATCTCACTGTGGCACCCGGGGGTTGACCGTGGGAAAGTCAGCTGTGGCAGATAGCCCGAAGGATGGAAAGCTGGGACCCGAAGGTACCCAGTCGTCTCACTTCGTGGCCGCAGTGAAGTGGCCGTCTGCTAGATTTGGGCATGCTACGTGTTTGACGGCGTTGAAAGTTTTGTCCTATTTGCGGGTTAAGAACTTCCTGATATGGCCATCAGATGTGCATCGTGAAGTTTGAGGTTGGAGAAAAGGTCTCTCGTTTATAGTGTTTTGGGGGCAGATCAGGCGTTACGGAAAGGGTACCCGGGTGTTCGACCTCGGTGAACGCCTACGCACGTATATCGCAGTCGCCCCCGAGACCACCATCTTTTCATAGTTTGATTTCCACAGCGATAAGACGTTGCAGTAAGTCTTTGCACCATCAGTCTATCATTGTAGAGAACCCAAGGGCGTTTCTTGACTGTCACCCACCAAGTAAATGTTGCCGGCAAGGATATCGCCCCATAAACCTTGACCACCGACTACCATAATCCTGGGACGTCGCTGTACTTTACCATGCCAAGTCCAGCTCGCGACTGCAACGATATGCGCTTCCAGCGTATGACACAGAGCAAATGTCAAGCGATGCACCCAAAGCGCGACGCGAGCGTGACCTCGTAAATGCAAGCCCTCACACGCGACAGATGAAGGCGCATCACGCCAAACCCAAAGTCGCCGCCGCTCGCCCTCCCACATAGCTCTTGCCCCACCCACAATTGCGCCTTGCATGTTGCCATGTCCAGGCAGCACGGTAATAGCGAAAAGGTAAGAATAGACGAGGCAACCGTGGACTAGCAGCTCGTATCTATCGAGTCCTTAGTTTGCACTGAACAATCCCGCAGCCTTACGACCTGACAAAGCTTGATTATTGCCGCACTCGATTTCCTGCACGACGGGAAATCGCGCTGCACTCTTATCACCCAAAAATAGCTGTTTTGCCGCACGATACCACCTCACTAATTTGAGGGTGGGAATGACGACATCGGCAAATTTGATGTCCACAACAGCTTCCGGTGTTGAGGGTCTGCTAGTATTGGTGTACCAGCTTTGGCCCATACGCGGATGCTGTCAACAGATGTTAGCTCGGAAGCGTTCTTTCCCAAAGCGACCACATCGATGAGCTACTTCATGGTTTCGCCGAAAGAGGAAGCGACCAGTGGGTAATCGTATCCAGAGACTAACCACATAGGTCAAGTTGTCAACGAACCATACTGAATCTTTCCTCTGTAGTACTTAATCTCTAGTAGTCGGTGAACGTTAGGAACCACGGAGTGACATCACAGCCTTGGGGGGTATATTGATGTGAGTGAACAGTGTGAGGATTATTACGTAGTAGTCTAAGATCATTAATTAGTTGCCCTCCCTAGTAGAAATGTGAAACCGTCTCCGCATCGATGTCCTCATGTTTATCCTGTGACGTAACGCCAATCCCCAAATGTCATGTTTCAGATCGTTTCTCATTAATCGACAGGCCTTGGTGGAAACAAACTTCCGTCGTCATAGGTGATGCTTTCAGCAAGCAATGTTACCGGCCGTCGCGCCGGTACCTTGGCCTTCTGGCGCAGCGACGAAGTCGTCGCTGGTCAAGGCTCTGCTGAACATCAAACAGGCCGTCTCTAGTTGTCCGCCAGCTGTGCCATAGTACCCTGCCGGTACTACCACGTTCTCTGCCCAGTATGATGTCTTGCACTCTGTGTGGTATCCGTAGCCGTAACATTGTTGAAGGCACTGCTGTGCCATGGCGGTTGTATTCGACGAGTAGGAAGGGTAGTAGGAGCTGTAGAGGATGTCGTCGTGGGCAGCCGGCGACGGTATGTAAGATGCATTTGACCCAGTGGGCAGAGGGTCGGTGACGGTACAGGTTGCGGGGATAGGTACAATTGCAGGGCCGCCCGCCCGAGCAACTGTATTCGACGTAGGTAGCGCGGACGCCAGCGAGCAGAACGCCGTAGCGAGGATTGTGGTTGAAGTGAACAACATGTTTACTGAAGAAGTCGATAACTAGACAACGACTGTTGGAAGGATATATATGTAGATTGAATGTGCAGGATTAAGATGCAGTTGCCGGTGGATGGCCCCACGATAATTGACGCGTTGGAAGCTGTATAAGTATTCCTGCGCCTCGCTGCATGATGCCTGTTGGTGTGATGTCAATGTGGGTAGGTGGTAGGGCCAACTCGCTCGTCAGTGTTCAGCCGCAGCGCTGTGCGTCCAACAGCATTTAGCCTGGTAACGATCGCCGCTCAAAGCCACTTTTAGTGCGACTATACCTCGCAACCTTTATCCCTCCCTCGTACGTATGCCCTCTAACAAGGGGCGATGTAACGGGCATGACCATTTACGAAGAGTTTGCTGATGCCGCATTGTCCGAGATGATGTCAAGGGCACTTTTGCTGTGACACCGGCCCATCAAGGTTGGGAGCAACGCAGGGTAATCCTGGAATAGCCCGTCTTCGTCATATTTGTTCGCTGGTGAAATGTCTCAGACCCGATGGCGCGCGCTTTATTGTGTTGGTGGTGATATTGTCGTGCGTGAGGGATGACCAGAGCCGCGGAAAGAAGCTTTACTAGAAGCGGAGGCGGTTTTCTCCGCATGGGGGAAGGAAGTGCAACTCGACACGCCACCAATATACCAACATACTGGGATCCATACCTCTCAATTGTAGCGGTCTTTCGTAGAAACGAACCTGCACAGCAGCCATGTCGACACGCAACAAACAAGGTGAGTAGTTTTAGAAGAGACTGAATTTAGGCAATGCAGGTGGTGACGACACCATCCCACACCATAATGGCGCGTCGCATCATCTTCCGAAGTCGACCATCTCACTGCGATGAGGAACATCTCAGAACCCATCATCCATCTTGAATATCACACACCATGGCTGCGCCCCCAAAAAAATCTCTACAGTCCCTTTCCGGCAAATGGCAACTAAACAAAGCCTGCTCCGATGACTTTGCCTCAGTCCTCGCACTGCAAGGCGTCAACGTCCTAGTCCGCAAGACAGCCACCGCAGCATCCATCCATCTGAACATAAGCCAGCCCGACAACCAACACATCAAGATGGCGCAGTCAATCACAAGCGGAAAAATCCCCGGTACGACCGAAGAGTACACGTTGGACTACGAGTGGCGTACCAATAAGGACGGTTTCTTTGGTGAGGTAGCCGGAAGGAGTCAATGGGTCAGTGTTGAAGAGGGGAGGCAGACGGGCGTAGTTGATGAGGGCGAGGGTGACTGGATCGAAGGAGATAGCGACGGGAAATTGATCCACGCAGAAGGAAAAAAAGAGGGCGAGTGGGAGGCTAGTCATCTTTGGGGTTTCGAGGTTGTTGATGGAGAGAGGAGACATACGAGACGCGTGAAGATCAGCAACAACAAAGGCGAGGAACTGAGGGTGAGAATGGTGTATGACTTTGTGGGCGAATAGCTTGTCAAGCTGCAACACGCAGTGAAGGCATAGTAGCACACGCAAAAGAGCTAAGTATACCCAGAGCATTGATTGCGAGACTTCGTCTCAGTGTGGAATTATGCGAAAAGCTGATTGCGCATGTCTGATGTTTCCAACTATCTACACCTGCCTTGGCAATACACAATTGTTATCCACTGTCCGCTATTCAGAAGACCTTGCCGAATGAACTGAACCTGTAAACTAACTCCAACTCTGCGCAGCGAGACTGTCAAACAATCGAAAATGACCTGCGCCAAGACAAGGTTCTCTCTCGCTTTACATGTTCCTTATTTCCAGCCACTTAACCCTGCCCATGGGTCATTGCCATTCTGTCCTTGCGCTGGCCTCTGCTGGTTCGCATATCCGCCAGGTCCATTCGGATACCCTCCTTGGCTAAAGTGACTGTAATCTTGCTGATTGTGACTCGGTGGCGGTCCCGGGGGAGGTGGCGGTGGAACATAACCCTGTGGTAGATTGTTCTGAGGTGTACCACCCCATTGTTGTTGCTGGTTTGGAGGGGGTTGACCCCATGGCTGATGCTGCTGATGCTGTGCAGGTGGCGGGGAGAAGAATTGTTGATGTGCCGGTGGGGAGACCGGGTTGTATTGGTTGTGAACCGCGGGATTGTAAGCCGAGGAGCCCTGAGAGTTCTGGGACTGATGTGTAGGGTATTGTTGTTGGTAGCTCTCTCGACGCGGAGGTGGTTGCTGGTTGTAGCCGTTCGAGGGTTGACCATAGGACTGCTGTGGCGACATGTATTGTTGCCCTGGGCCTGTGGTCATCGGGTAGCGCGGTGTGACTGGTGGTGAAGCCGCGGGGTTATAAGCAGGATGGCCAGCCCCCGAACTTGACGGGTAGCCCGGTGTAGAAGATAGTGGTGGTGGTATGCTCTTCTTGCGACCTCCACCTTGTGATACCGGCGAACCCGAAGGCTCCAAGGACATTCTCTCCATAAGGTCTTTCATCCGTTGTTGTTCCTGGTCTGCACCCTGTGTCTTGTTTCGCTCTTCAATCTTCGACAGTAGCTGTCCGCCTTCACTCCGCCTGTTGTTAACGAACGTCTCAACATTCTTCTGCAGACTTAGCACGGTGTCTTTCATCTCCGTGTAGAAGCTTTGGGCGCGCATCAAGCCAGCGACGAGGTCATTGAAACTTTGATACACTCTGCGATACTTCGTCATAACTGTGTTTCGCTGCCGCGAGAAGGCTTCGTATTTGCTCTGCTCAGATCGCACACGCTTGTCTTTCAGCAGATCGGAGTAAGTCCGGGTCAGCTCTTTCAGGAACGAAGCTTGTTTATGATTGGCTTGCAGTATACGATTTTGATGTGGTCTGAACTTCTCCAGCTCAGCTTTGAACAATTGCGACTCCTGATTCGCAATGGCTTTCTTGTTGAGGATGAGTACGTTAGAGATGTCGTCAGAGTGAACCTGTTTCAGTCAGTATACGTTATGAGGGGAAGTCGACGGCCATGTACCTTGTCTTTGAGATCCTTCAGTATCTGCGTCCTCTCCTTCTTTACAAGATTCAGCTTCCGTAGGATATCCTCGACGGCTGCTATTTGATCGGTGACTGACGGACCCTCGTCAATGTCATCATCGATAAGGTTGCCTTCCATTGGCCTAGGGCTTTTGCCCTTGCTTGCGCCTGCCTTGACCATAGCCCGGGAATATAACACATCGGCTTCATCTGTCTCACCAGCTGAACGCATCTCGTCAAAGTCGGCCTCACATTGCCTAAACGTGTTGTATAGCTGTGCGTCGCTGGTGCTCGCCTCTTGAACTGCCCCTCGATAGTTTCTGATATCGTTTCGTAATGTCGAGGTTAACCGCGAGCTAGGTTGCTGTGTCCACTCGGATCCGTACTTGGACCTCATCTTCTCGCAGACACTCTCTTCCATGTCTAATTGCTTCATACTGGCATCGAGAGAGTTCATTATCTCGGTCTTGTCCCTTTCCAGTTGTTCGAACGCAGGGCCAAATGATTGATGCCCAGCGAGCTCTTCGCACCACTTTCGAAAGTCGTTATCCACCATCATATCTTGGTCCATGCCTCCTCGCAGCACATTGAGACTGTCAGGTAGCTTGAGATAGTCGAGACTAGCGGCCATCTCGTCGTTGGCGACCTCGACACGCTCGCTCTCAGCCCGTATAAGCTTGGCCTTCTCTTCGTCGTACAGACTAGCCGATTCAGTGACGGCTAGAGGTACAATCTTTTGAAAGATATCTGGCCCGATGATTCTCTGAATGTCCTGACCCTGGTATAACTCGCTGACGGGTATCGCCTTGGCCGCAGGCATCTTGGGCACTGGTGTCAAGGCCGCTTCATTCGGAATGCCTTGGTGATAGATGAAGTCGTTGTCTTTGCCAAACTCTAGCAGCTTTTCCTGAACGTTGGTTAGGTGTTTCTTCGTCATCTCTGCGAGTATGCCTCCAGTCTCTGAAGTTAGGTTCGAGTTGGCTGGCGCGTTGTTGGGGAAGCTGTGGGCTGCTCGATTGGCGTCTTTGGCATGCGCTTCGGCGACTTGTAGCCTGCAGATGGCTGCGCCGTGAATGTTGGCGTCATCGTCAGCCAGAGCTTGATAGTACTGGGCTAGCGAAGCCATGTGGTGCGATTTGATCTGCGCGACCGTTAGTTTTGATAGCAAGTAATGCTGTGATATTCTCACCTGGCAAACCAATAGCCAGACCTTTTCGAACACAGCGTTCGTAACGTTTTCCTGCGCCCCTTCCGTTGCCTGTGTGTACAGAAAAGCGGCCTGACTGGCAAGTTTTGCCAGCAAGCCGACCTTCTTGCCGTCCGCAATCTGCTTCTCCAGAAAGACTTCTTGCGCCTGTGCCAGCATGATGGCGATCAAAGTCTTGACAGTCTCGCGACTGAGATCGGTCGAGGGGGCGTGCAGGAAGTTCTCGTTGATGTAGGTGAACATGCCGGCGGAGGCCTGGAACGAGTGGTACGAGGTTTTGAGCCCAACATCTTCGTGGCGGTTCTGGTGGGCGGCGTGGCAAGATAGGACGGCTGAGATGTTGAAGATGATGCTGGCCTTTTCGTATGCGAGGGAGTACTGAGAGGTTGGTTTGTGTGTAAAGGCGTCGAACCTGACGCTGGTTAGTCTTGGGCGTACTCTTGCCTAATCCGTCTGCTTCTCAGGTGCTCCTTCCCGTTTGCCAACGTACCATGTGAAACTTATTTTGATGTGGTTCTCATCCACCGGAAACCTCAGGTCGAGCAGTTCCAGCTGCCCGTAGTATCTGTAGAGCAAATCCCGGCCTGCTGCACTGTCCTTGCCAGCGCCTCTCATATCCTGACGCAAGCGATTCAGCGTGCCACACTCCTCCGAGTAGCGCTCTGGGTCGTCGCCATACGTGGCGCGTATGTACTGCTTCAGCGGGGCTATCCAGTCGATCTCGCTGGTCTGCTTCATGGGCACCGAGATCATGGGTATTTGCGTCGTCATGGTGGGCGAAGGGTGCGCTGGGGAGGCCGCCGCTGGGCGCGCTTTCTGTAGAGGTATCGCCGCGAGGGGAGGCTCTTGGGCTCGCGGGTGTGGTGATCGGCGACAATGGCGTAGGCGACAACGTGGGAAGTGGGCTGTCGTGGGCCTCGGATGGCGCGCTAGAACAGTAGCTGCAAATGCGCGTGCCTAGTACTCTGGGATGGATATGTCGATGCTTTGCTCGCGAAGTAGCAGAGCATTCACGCAGCGGATGACGTCGCGAGAGTGTACATGCACAGCGGGACGATGCGTTGGTCGGGTAGCTCGTTCACGTAGTCAATCGTTGGCGGGTGAGCAGCCGCATGGGGCACGATCTAGTCAATCCGAGTCCTGGGAACGATTGTGATGCGGCACAGCGAAAGCTTAAATGCCCAGGTGGTAACAATGCAGACGATGTTTGGTGTCGTCGGTGAGCTCGGAGGGTGCGAGTGATGTTGGTGGGGAAGACGCAGGCACATGCATAAGCAACACCAGAGCCGCGACTTCCTCATCCACGCTCGCCTATCACACCTCCAGCACGCCACGCGAGCCAGGCCGCTATCGATATGTGACTCTTCAAGCTCGTCACACCGTCGCGGAAATTCAGCGAGACGTTCAAGCCGACCCCAGCTGTGCGGCTCGCGCCGGCCAATGACCATGCAAGGAGACCGAGAGTCTCGCCTTGGTTACGCGCCCGCGATATTGGGTAGGAGAAGCTAGCGAGTGCCTCAATTCGCAAACACCTTGGGCTTCTTTTCGTGCGTCATAAACAGCGTGATATTCTACAAGCCTGAGTCGAGAGGCCAAATACTAATACTTCTATACATCATGCTCAACCAGTCTCCATATGCGCCTTGAATGCTCTCAATCGTCTTGCTGCAAACATGATAACATGAGTCGCATGGGTCGTCCCGTACGCCCGCCTTATTATACAACGTGTCCTCATATCATGAACGTAGGCTCAGCCAGATCCTCGCTTCTTCTCGTCTTCTTCCGCCTTACGCCTTTCCTCTGGGTCCAGGTGCTTATGTTGCCCAGTCAGGTTATGCCATGCGCTCTTCAAAAAGCCCTCATTCGAGTGATCGTTCCCAACACTGTTGCCATGTTGGTCCTTCATCTTTCCAGGGTTGATGACGCGTTGCGCGTTGTTGTCTCCCATCTCGTCTGCCAGCATCTCGAGAATGGTCCGCTGGTTGACGCTGAGATACTTCGGCATGTTGACCTTGAACTCAACGCGCAAATCGCCCTTGGCGCCTCGTCGGCCGGAGAGTACTTTCATGCCCATGCCAGACAATGTGACGCGGTCACCTGTTCCAGATCCAGTGGGGACCTTGACCTTGACTTCACCTTCGAGGGTAGGTACCCTGATCTCTCCTCCCAGTACAGCAGTCGTGAAGGGGATGGTGGCTGTGTGAAGAATGTCCGAACCATTGCGCTTGAACTTCGAGTCAGCTGCTACGCGAATGAGGACGTAAAGATCTCCTCTCTGGCCGCGGATGGTGCCAGAAGACATGGCATGGCCCGTGAGTGGTGCGTCTCCCTCGCCGTTAACGCGCAACCGCATACCGTCTTCTACACCACCAGGGATGTCAATGGTGATGGTCTTGCGCTCCTTGACTGCTCCATCGCCGCCACAAGTGCCACAAGACGAGCCCCGGGGTATCGCAAACCCGGATCCACCGCAGGATGAGCAAGTTGCGCTCATATGGAAGCCGCCCATGCTCGTTACCCTCTGTCCAGTACCCCCACAGCTCTTACACTCTGCTCTCTTGGCACCCTGCTTCAAGCCACTGCCACTACATGTCCCGCACTCTGCCATGGGGGTAATGTGTATGTCCTTCTTGACACCCTTGGCCGCGTCCAAGAACGAGATGTTTGTCTGTACTTCGATGTTGTCGCCAACCATGATCTCTTCTTCAAACGGATTCCTTCTCCCGCCTCCGCCTCTTCCTCGTCGTCCACCTGTGAAAGCTCCGAACAGATCTTCGAAATTGATGTCCTGGAATCCGCCCGCACCCTGGGCGCCACCGAAGCCGCCAAACCCACCGAAGCCTCCTCCTCCGAACGGGTTTCCTCCCGGGCCTCCAGCGCTAGCCCCAGGGTTGAAGCCGCCATTCGCATCGAAAGCACCGGCGCCATAGGAGTCAAAGGCCTTCTTCTTTTCGGCGTCTGAGAGGATTTCGTATGCGGATTGTGCGGCGGCAAACTTCTCTTTCGCACCGGCGTCTTTGTTCGTATCGGGGTGGTACTTCTTGGCCATACCATAGTAGGCCTTCTTTATGTCCGCGGCGGATGCGTTCTTACCGACTCCGAGGGTTTGATACGGGTCGGCCATGGCGAAGGACGGGGGAGAGGCGTGGAAGAACTGTGCACGCTGTGTTAGTAATTCAACTCGGAACAGCGGGAAACCAGATGCTACGTACTCGTATTGACTGCGCATTGTGCGGTTGTTGCCTCTGTGCGATTGACGGTCTCCGCGATTGTGTTTGCGAGGCCTGCGTCGCTATACATCGTCGTTGACATTTGGCGAAGGACCTCGAGCCGGCGATGCGCACGGGAGCCACCGCCTTGAGCGGCATGGGACCAGCGAAGCTCATCCTGAAACGGTGCGGAGGTGAGTAATGACTGTCTTGATACTGCTTTTCGCTATGGGCTTCGACCTGTGGTGTATAATCCGACAATCGACAACTTTTTGCGGGCACGGGCCGGTGACGCAACTTCATTGGCTGCCCTCGGCAAAGAGCGCGTCGAAGCTTCGAGAGTTTACTATGACGCGACTACGGTTTAGCAAAGCGCCCGCATAGATAAACGAACGGATGTATTTATTCTGGCTGATGCTTGCATATCCTGACACTAGCTCTGCCATTTGCCCTTGTTCGCCATGCGGAACGCACATGGCAGGCAGACATGCTATGGACTCGACGCACCGAGGCGCATCCGCAACACCCAGTCCGATTCCTGGTATTATCAAATGCTCATTGCCGATCATCCTTTATCTCTGTATGTTCCATGCTCGGGGTCGTTTGTGGACATCAGACCGACCTACGCGGTCAAACCAAGCCGTGATGCGTAACCCTTCCCTGTTCATTAATGCCCAGTATCCCAAACTCCTGTTCAATGCTTGCATGTCGTGTGTAAAAAAAAAGTGCTGGCTATCGTGCCAAAGAGGGGTATCGTCGAAGAAAGTCGGAAATGCAGCGATGTATAGGCGCGAGTGACCCAGTCACTTCCTTTGGGGTGCGAAGCGCACGCGGAACTCGTTGTCTGTGTTATGAATTAGCCTAGTCACGGTATCGGAGTATGCTCGCAATGCGTACCCTGGTGTTTCGACTTGTAGAGCCAGTCGACAATCACGTCGCTCTCTGTCACAGCCTGGGAGTTGAAGCTTTTCTTGACCGCCATACCCAGCTGGTCCTTCTGAACACGTCGTTTGCCCTTTGGTCGCGCCATGGTGGGAGACATGCGCCCAATGCCCTGGCTCAATACGACGTGGCTGAGCGGGTTCTTGAAGCTTGACGGGCAATCGAGTCGGTAGGCTCTACGGTAGCCCTGGAGAACGGAGGGGTCTTGCGATGACCATTTGATCTGTTGCGACGAGGGCGTGTTAGCAATGGAAGGCGCAGGCGTGTGAGGGGGAAAGAGCGAGGGCGCGACGAACGTTTCCTGACGAACTGAGATCGGTCGACGTCTGGCCACTGTTGGTAGAGGCATTGTCCACTTCCTTCAGGCTGCTGCCGTTTAGGGCGCCGGCACCACCGTTGCGACGACCGCCCCGCGCGTTCGAGCCCTGGAGGTTCTGTAGTTTGTCCTTGAGCGACGTGTGCGCCTCGTCGTGGGCTTGGGTGCGTTTGGGCGGCATGCTGGAGGACCAATGGCGGGTTTTGACAGAGAAGGGACGATGCTGGCGCTTGCTCTGAAGGTAGATGGGCCTGTCCGTGTTTGGCCAAAGTCAGCATGCAGTGGTCGAGTGCTGGTCGCCAGCGAGATGGAGAGCAAAATGACGGCCAAGGCCCAAGCGCGCAATGACGTTGGCGCGCTTCTCGGTCAGGGTCCTCCTTTCCCTTCCCCTGCATTAGGCCATCTACCGCGAGCTCCTCCCAATCTCGACGACATGTTCGTCCCATGATACTTCGTCTTTGAACAAGACTGTCGCTCTATCCCCCCGAGGGAATTGTTAAGCATGCCTGGTGCCGTCGCCTGCTTCACGCTGTGTCGCGTATGTCGCGTGTCGCTCCGCGGCTTCCCCTCACCATCCCGGTCACGCGCGTAGTGCACCCCGAGTCGGAACCAGCTACTTGTCCATGTGCGCCGACCCACGACTCGCAGATACAACTCGATGCTGCAAATAGGCCTATTGATGCCTGAGTCTGCGCCTGATATGAAGAGAGCGGACTTCGGGCGGTGATCCCACAGTTGACCTCGCAGCTGCGCGTTTCTGACGCGCCCCATCGACTTCAACATCTAGCAGCACTTCGGCGGAAAGTAAGACTTGTAGTCATTGGCCTTTGGACGCGCATCTCTGCAGCGTAGTCGTCGACCTCGTGAGCGCGGGGTACCAAGAGCCAGACTGGAACCACGATAAGCGAAGGGCCACAGAACCAGGAAATTTTGCCGACGTCGTTGCGAGTGGATGCCAGAGCATGGGGAAAGAGAAGATGTTGACGGAGTCGGGAAGAGCTCGGAAGCGAGGTACCCGCCTCTCACGATTAGCTCAATTTGATACCCAACGGGGACCAATGCGTAGGTATTAGACTTGAGATAAATCCGTGTCAATTCTGAGCACAGTCGAGGCGCGAAGCTAG
Source organism: Alternaria infectoria (assembly GCF_024043175.1). NCBI lineage: Eukaryota > Fungi > Ascomycota > Dothideomycetes > Pleosporales > Pleosporaceae > Alternaria > Alternaria infectoria. Next base: position 805,956 of record NW_026250697.1, read on the forward strand.
TGCTATAGTCTGACTGTAAGGGTAGGTAGATGATACGTGCTTGACAAGCATCCAACTCTTAGAGAGCCCAGTAACGCCCACGTCGACTCTGGGCCTGGATAGAACCTGCGATAAACTTTCACTAGAGTGCAAAGCAGCAACCACATTCTCGGTAAGACGTGACATGCGCCGTGGGGAATGTGTATAGTGCCAAACACTTCCCAAGATCTTGCGTAATCAACGCAATGGCACAAAGCTTGAATGTCCTACCGGTATCTTCGATGGAATGAACTTCACCTCATTCTCGTCTGCAGACACCACCACCCCGGCATCACCGCAACCTCATCTCTTTTACCTGAGATAGCATAGAGCTGCCGCTATGCCACCGCCTCTGTTTCCCAGATCCACGACTCTCATCTGTGGCCTATATAAAGAAGTCTTCTGAGGTTTCCAACCGTCCCTCCTCCATTCCTTTCTATATTATATGTCCCCAGCATATAACTTCCAGCACATCTCACTTGATCACACCATCTCACAACAATAGCACATCGGTTTACGGTAAGACTTTGAGCCTCTTACTCTTAGATCCGCCTCAAGCTGACAATTTCCTGCAGTCTCAACAACTCCGAGTACCCAAGAGCTACAAGTCATCCTGGTTGGAGAAGTCTAGTACTCTCGTGGTACAATGTCTAATCGCGATCCAGTCCTTCACGGCCAACACTCGCAGCGATTCCACAACATCAGCTACACGATGAACCCCGCGGCCAACAACTTCGCTCCAACCGGTTCTCGGCACGGCGCGCCCAGCCAGGTGAGCACCCCTTCCTCTCCATACTTGGAGGCAAGGACTCTCAACCTGGAAGAGGGGCATGCAAAGATACGCGCAGACATCGACACTCTCCAAGAGATGTACCATGGCCTCTCATTGTCCGTCGACAAGCTCAAGAAGGGCGGTTGGCCGGTACATGTTGGCCCATTCCAAGAGGTGGATGTACAGAAATCACACCAAAGCGCCGTAGAGTTCGGGATCGAGCTGGAGAAACTTAAGGAAGAGGTTCAGGGATCTGTAAACGGTGGCGCTGACGTACAAAAGGTGAACAGCAGTACACCTCCCCATCTCAGGACTTCCAGCGACACCAGCAGCGGTACAGTCAAGACATCTCTGCCTCCGCATTTGCGAGGTAAAAAGCTCGAGTCTACCAATGGCCAAGTGTGAGTGTATCCTTAGATGCATGGACGAGTTTTGGAGTTACTTGAAGCTGACAAGGACAAAGTACCCGCACCACCAACACCCATCAAGTCGATGTCGTCTCCAAGCAGATCCCCACACCTGCTTTAAGCCCACCTGCTTCACCACTAATTGCCGTCCAAGATCCCGCCCTGTCCATCGAAGGCGTTTCTCTGGATGCAGCGTGGAAGCCTTACCATCTTACAACCCTGCCCGCGTTCTCCGGTCAACTTTCCACAGGCAACGCCACCGTCACGTTCCATCCTGACTTCCTCGCCAACACTTTGGGTGGAGCTTCCTGGTCACCTGGCCTGCGTTTCGTCTCAGGCAAGGGTCCATGCATGCTGAAGAATCGTACATACTACCAGCTCGATCCGAAGAATGAACCTTACCTGCCCAAGGCGCCTGGCGACCACGGTGCAAAGCTCACTGCCTTCTTCAACAAGGCCCCAGAAGAAGAATACGGCGATCTACTTGACGAAGACTCCAACTCGTACGAGGATGTGCCCATGTTCGTTCTCGTCGGAAAGCGCTATATGTACTACGGCAATTATTCGCAGACACGCTGGTCGGATAAGCTGGACTATGACACCATGACGGCTAGAGTACCTCTATACGTCAAGGAGTACTGGGCTGAAGAACTCACCTCATCGACGCGCGAGAAGTGGGTTACCGAAGAACTCAAGAAGCATTTCTTTCGCAAGCCGGAGTACAGCGGCCGTCTCTTCGCTGCACCGGATCACGAAACCACTGTTGACTCTGAGGAGGAGGTTGTGCTCACAAAGCAACTGACCAAAGACGTGCGCAAGTACGTTGAAGAGCTTCGTGAGTGGGAGCGTGAGGCCAACATGAAGACCGCTATGATCAAGAAGCAGTCTATCCTTGAGGCGTTTGACGCGGTAAGTCATGTTGAATTGTATGAGTAGTTCAAAGCTGATCGATTGCAGTCTGATATGGATGAGGCGCCTGCACTTCGCCTCTGGTGGGAGTACCTTGAGTGCGTTGACTGGAGGAAGGACTTCTACGAGCTCCTTGTCACGCTCCAAGAGCGCAACGCTAATTGCTACTTACAGTAGTTCGATCTGGCGCATGCCTGGTACAAAAGACGAGGTGACTGTCTATGGGAAATGAGCATCTGGTTGGAAACTTGCGATCTACAGCAGCTTCGAATCTGGCCGATGATGTCACACATCTTTTCGACATCTCACCAAAAGGTATATATGGTGCGATGCATCTACTGGCTACTGAGGAAGTGGGAAAGGCAGGGTCTGCGTACCTCTCGGCTTGAGCTCTCGTGCCCTTTGTCGTTCTGGTTTTTGTCTTGCAATTTTGGCTATTGAGCACATATGAGGGGCTCGGAACACACTATTACGGGTGAAGGAACTAGGTATTGCATAAAAGTGTTCTCTCTATTATCAATTCCTTCTCGCACATTGGTTCACGACTCTGTTAATACATGGACAGCGACTGACAGTCCAGCTTCAGCACACCCGGGGCAACAGCTGCGATACATCTAGGCGCTTGCCATGTGCTTGAGCAATTCTTTCCGGACCTGGCGCTCGGATCAGATTTCATCTATTCATCCTGACTTTATGTTCAGTATAGCGTCCCGCGAGATGTGAATGCTTATCTGACGGTGGGCATCCATGCATCACGCTATTGAACACTCTATCGTCTTGTCAGGCGACCAGATTAGCTCCACAATCCTTCCATCACTCCAATCTGGCCTTTCGTCTGCTTCTACCAGCGAAGAAGACGACATATGCTGTTACGAAATCATGCCCACTGTTCACAGTTCCTGTTGCGCCAAACGAGCAGGTCCAGCCTGGAGCTGACACGCTATACATATGGCTAAGGCCCTCGACCAGGTTTTCGTTCGGCTCAGCGTATTCGATGGGTCTATATTGACCGGGCGCTCCGTACATCTCACGATTCATTTGAATGACCACACATAGCAGACCCCACCGTGACGTAGTGTGTTCTGACCACCCATGCATAAGCGAGGTATGGTCTTCTCTCCAGCCAGCGGCTCTTCAAATCAGTACCGTATACTAATACTTTCACACTCAGGTCTTTGCTACACTTTGCGCGTGCAGCCCATTTTCACAACCCTTGTGATGCTGTCGCTAACGAACCCGATGAGATACTCAAGCTCTGAGCTTCATATCTTATGGTCGAACAAGCAGCGGCCATGTGTGATCAAGATCATCCTAAATTATAGATGACCCACACCTCATATACAAGCATTCAAGTCATGGGCACACGCTACCGATTTCCCCGCGAAATGTGACCTCCGGCTATTTACACCCCTGCGCACTTCATCTATGCATTCCCCCAACGGCTGTCTGCTCCGTTAAGACTACCACAAAAGTCGAACGTGCTTTTTCGCACCATTGGCCCATTGATCGGATTATGCAGTATCCCTCAGATCTGGCCCGGTCGCACAAACTCCTCTAGAGGTCGAGATGCCATGCGGCTGTGACGGACCAAGCATATGGACTAGTATCACACATCAATCTATGGTACGCGTGGGAATTTGCCTCTATGAGGCAACACAATACCCGGTTTCCTCACGCGATACGCGCTGGTGTGGCTTACGGGGCAAACGAAAAGTATATGAGAGGGTGCACTCTCTGCTTGTACCACCGCCCATCTTTGCGCATCGACTTGCTATCTAATATCGGTCCCTCTAGTTTGCTCTACAACATCATAATGAAGTTCTACACGGCGTTGACGGCGGTTGCTTCCTTGGTTGCAACTGCGACCGCTCATGGAGGAGTCGATCAGTATATTGTAGGAGACACAACCTACCAAGGGTACATCACCTTCTCACACGCACTCTTCCCATGTACTGACAATTCCAAGATGGTCACCGTACAACTCAGCTTCAGGTCAAAAGTCCATTCAGCGACAGTACTCGACTTACGACCCCATGTACATCAAAGATCTCTCAGTACGACCCTACAAAAGCGTACATCAACCAAAAGCTCACTTATTCTAGACAGTCAACATCCGCTGCAACAATAACGGCGCTCTCGGTACAGGCATGACTGGCACCGTTGCCGCTGGTGCCAAATTGAAGACACACTGGAAGCAATGGACTCACAGGCCGACTTCTCTTCTTGTATACATGGCCAAATGTCCGGGATCTTGTGACAGCTTCGATGGAGCTGGTAAAGTGTGGTGTAAGTACACATCCCTTAGGTGGACTACATCTCTAATAGGACCGCGACGTAGTTAAGATATATGAGCAAGGCCTCATATCCGGGACTGAAAACTCCGGCATTTGGGTAAAATCTTCCATGTACGAACTGCGTGTGAGACATACACTGACTTCGTACACCGTTATTTTAGGCCGGCGATGCCATACTCGACACTCTCTATGCTACAGTCACTATCCCGGCTACACTTGCAGCAGGTGACTACTTGATCCGTCATGAGCTCATCGCTGTACATCAGGCGAACAACCCGCAATGTGAGCCAATTTTCCACATTGGCATACCGATGCTCAAGCTGATACTCTCCAGTCTATCCCGAGTGCGCTCAATTCACCGTGACAGGATCGGGTACAGCCTCTCCTCCCGCATCAGCGCTCGTTTCTTTCCCGGGCGCCTACACTGGAACAGAGCCCGGCATTGCTTTCAACATTGACTCCCCTGAAGCCAAGCAAGCAACCACTTATCCTGTCCCTGGTCCTGCTGTTTGGGATGGAAGCGGTTCTGCGCCCGCGCCGTCTGCTGCACCCACTGCTGCACCCACTGCCACAGCCTCCCCCACTACCATGATGACCAGCGCATCTGCCACGCCCACAGTGCCGGCTGCGCCCATATGCGAAGTTGCGAAGTATGGGCAGTGTGGCGGGAAAACCTATAGTGGATGTACAGGCTGTGCGAGTGGGTCGACGTGTAAAGCCAATGGCGATTACTACAGTCAGTGTGTTTAGACTCGGATAGCTCGTGACGGTCACATCAAATAGTAGTTCATGCCTAAGCAGAAACACAGCAGACCTCGGGAATAAGTGATTTCGGGTTTGGCCAGCATGACATCATTAGTGACAATCTAACCCGAAGGGGTATACCAATCACAATCTTGGCAGGGGTTCGTCCCCCTTCCAGATTATGGTTCTCCGATCGTTCAACTCACATCATCCATGTTAAATCCGTTAATACTTCAGAATTTGCTCGTTGATTCAGTCGGATGTCTAGCTACCCAGCGCCAAGACCTTCGCCAGGACATCATCGTCGCTTAATCCGTCTCCCTTGATAGTTGCATATGCTGGCGCAAGCACAGCCTTCTCGATCTCTGTGTATTTTCCGTCGCAGGCAAAGATGAGGTCTCCGTGACGAGACTTGTCTACCATCAAGTAGGCCGCTGCTCGGGCAACGACTGAAGTAGGCTGGCAGTTGTATGAAACCGCATCTAGCAAGCCTTTCAAATCGGGCAAGACCTGAGTTGCCGTCCATGAAGGGGCGAGAGTGTTGACGCGAATAGGCAGACCGGCCGCCTTCACCAACAGCGCGAAACTCCTACCAAAGCCTAGAACACCCGCTTTGGCCGTCGCTGAGTCGTGCTGTTAGTCGGAGATTCAAACGTGATCGACGAACTGTTACTCACAATAATCAACTGCTCGGACGGGATGCAAGCCGGTGCTGGACCCCATGATGACAATGGACCCCCCCTCGACCTGGCCCTTCAGATAATGGGTAGCGAGTGTCACGGTCCTGACAACACTGTCCAGATTGATGTCCAAGGTGTCATCATTTGGTTCCTTGGGGTCACCGTTCTCATCGACTTCGAGAGCCAAGTAATTTGCGCGTGGCCCAATTCCAGCATTCGCAAATACAAAGTCAACACGACCGTGCTTTTCCTTCGCGGCCTTGAATAGTTTCGTTAGATCGCTCCAGCGCCTGACGTCGATTTGGACGAAGTGACAGTCAGCCACAGACGCCGGTGGTGCCTGAATATCACCAGTCACAACTAGTGCGCCTAGAGAGAGCAGTAGCTCAGCTGTGGCGAGGCCGATACCAGACGACCCACCTACGGCATTGTCAGTGTTCTGGAACCTGAAAGTTGATTGGGCCGAACCAAGGTACCTGTTATGACGGCAACTTTGCCCTGAAAGCCCGTCAGGTCAGAGTCTTGGATTTGGAACGATGTCATGGCGGAGCTAGGTATGGTGAGAGTAAACAGATGGAAGTTTCAGCAAAATACAGAAAGGAAGAGGATAATATGCAGACATAATCGGGGCCCTTGCGCATCAGCTCGAGCTCATGCAAGAGCGCACTGATTTGGAACAGTCATGGGCTGGCATTGTGAGGCTACCCGTGTTCTGGGCCCAGAAACATCATCTCAAACGAAATCTGAGGAGCTGCCGGAGATTTACAAGGAACACAGCGAGCTCGGGAGGGACTTCGTACGGGGCCCGTTTTTTTCATCGCAGGGAAGGATTCCGCTCGTAGCAAGCCAACCGCGACCTTGAAGCTGCTCAATCAACATCGAAACACACTCGCGCGACTACGCATCTATCAGTCAAGATCCGAGGCGTGATGGTAATCGCCTGAACCAGGTGACCACCCAACTTTACTGCCGTCTTGGGACGAACATTTTCTAATCAGGCAGTCTGAGCGTGGCGCCGGCCAGTGTTGGAACCGAGCCCATGGGCGGACCAGCTGTAAGACCCACTTAAGCTAGCAACGGCCCGACAGGGGAAGAAAATCACGACACCTGCCACCCATGTACCGGTCACGAGGGGTCACCAACGCCTCGCGGGTACTTCGACGATTTAGATGGATAGCAAGTCTGGTACGCATAAGGCTTCTTTGATGCGGGTAGCTCCTCTTCACGACGCCGCAGCCCATAGTGGGACCATGCTCCATTGATGCTCGCTTCCACAAAGCAAGGTGTCGGAGAAAACGTAAACAATTCGGACCACGCGGCAGTCCTATACACTAAGCTATTCCCGAGGGCATCCTCCGCGGATGGTTGACACATTAGATCCGATCTAGACGAAGCCCTTTACGTCTAGCGCCCGCGACCTTAGGACGTAACACGAGGGCCCTGTTTGCACGGCTCACGATCCACGACATGAGTCGACAGAAAATTGGGGTTCTCCTGTGGTACAGTGGTAGAGATGAAACGTCCAATATATGTCATCTGGCGAGCTGCCACCGGTCTCATGTTCGTCATCTGCTTGCTTCATTTCTCGGTCTCTGATACGTTTGTCAACATTGCGCAAGGAACATGACGACTGTCGAAGTGGCCAGAGATGGAGTGGCGTTGTTGTACTGCGCAATCATATTGCTCGTGTTGAGTTGGATCGTCTTCTCCATGAGAGTCGGGGTACGGATGTGGAGGAAAGCGTGGGGCATGGATGACTACTTCATGCTCGTCGGAACTGTAAGTGCCCAGCACCACCAGCATGGGATAAGCCAACTGATAGTTCGCTGCAGATTCTCTTTTCAGTAACAGCTGCTCTTTGCATCGTCTGTTGTCACTATGGCTCTGGACAGTTCGCACGAGAGCTGCCCACGGTGACGATATCCAAAGGAACAAAGGTACATACTCCCTATCTACAAAATGCTATAGACTCCATACTCACTGTGTTCAGCTCTTTTACATCGCAGAGTACTTCTACGCAGTCAGCGCCATGTTCGTCAAGATCAGTGTTGCAGTAGCGCTTCTGCGCATCGCTGTTGGTCGTCGCTTCTTCACGTGGGCTTTATGGGCGCTGATTGGTGCTACCATGGTTGCTGCTTTAGTCTTCTGCATAGGAATTGCAAACATCTGTGAGTTGACTTGTTCTACAAGTAGGAAATATCGTCGCTAACGTTTTGCCGGCCATCCGATCAACACGCTATGGGGTGAATCTAATGGCACCTGCAACCTTCAACTCAATACCAACGTCAGTCTGTTCTACTCGGCCATCGAGATCACTGCGGACTTTAGTCTCTCGATCATGCCGGCTATTCTGCTTTGGAATGTCCAGATGAAGGGAGCTGTGAAAGCTTCAGTTGCTGTCATGCTTGCGCTCGCTTCTTTGTAAGGCCTTGACGATCCCTCATGCTATGGTATCAAGAACTAATCCTGACTCAGTGCCTCATGTGCTACCATCGTCCGCCTCAAGTACCTCACACTCTACAGTGACCCTGGCGAGTTCATGTACAGTACGGGCAAAATCGGCTTCTGGTCCTTGACCGAAGTCGGCATTGGCCTCATCGCCGGTTCGCTACCTCCTCTTCGCCCTCTCCTATCCCTGCGCATTAGGGTATCCGCCGGCTCCAATACTCCTGATGCATCTGGCGGACAAGCATACCAATCTGGAATAAACAATCGGCAGCCCACCTCGCGCTCCCGCGTGATAGCCATGGACACGTTCCAGACCTTGGGCGACAACGACGAGGCCGATAATAGTGATGGAGACTCTCAGAAGAATATCATAAAGGAGACGAAGTTCACAGTAACTTCGGTCATTGCTGGAGGTCCTCGAGACCCGGGGCCTATGGCTTGGGATCGTAAGGAGGGAAGCAACGTCTGAGACTGTTTGCTTATGATGAGAACATAGTGAAATGAGCGCGAGTCTTAGGTAGTGATAGCGAACGCGGTAGACTCATGATGTACTTTGTACACTTATCAGAGCCGGCGTGGAAAAGTGCAGGATAGACGTGTGACGGCTGCGGAGAAGGTTCATATCTGAACCACCGGCTAGACCAGAGAGATCTCGGTGTCTTCCAAGCTCATAGGTTGTGTTGATCGTACGTTCTACGTTCGAACGGGAACCGTAGACCTATGTAGTCCGCCCAGATAGTGAACCTCGGCGTAGTTGCTATGTGTGGTTGTGTATTTGCCGCTGGCTCGATAGAGGCATCAGTACTATCCTAGCAACAGGAAAGTTCTGCTCAAACAACAGCTGCAGGCCGATTACCAGACAATATCTCAGGCGTGTGGGGCGTGTAGATGACTTGTCGTTGAGTAAGAAGTCTTGGCAGACGGTCTCTTGTATTACCTAAAGAAGTTAGTAGAAGCGAAGTGAGTGAGTTGTTGGCCGTCGCAAATGATCGTGAAGGTCATAAGAACGCGTGTAGGGCGTCTAGTTTCGGCGATAAGCGTGCTAGCTACGTCAGGCCGCCTCAACCCGAACCCCACCACTTTGACCTACACGGCAGTCGAAAGCAGCAGCACAATCCCCACGATACATAATGAAGGCCGCCACGGTATCCAGACGCTGCTTGTCAGCTCCACGCAACCTCGTACCCACTCTTCCGCGACACGCCCTAACACCTCGACGACCGTTCTCTACTACACGACCAGCGTCCTCTGAGATGGATACAGCAGCATTTGGCGAACAGCACATTGCAAAGGGCATTGGCCGCCTCACCAAGCATGTCTTTGAAGACGGAAAGGGCACATTCATCACCACGGACAAGGGCGTCAAGCTGCTTGACATGACGGCCGGCATTGGTGTTGTGAACCTTGGTCACTGCCACCCCAAAGTCAGCGCTGCCGCAGCGGCACAATGCAACAAGATCACACACGCCCAAGTCAACATTGGCTTCAGCTCCGCACAGATCGCTCTTCTCAAAGAGCTGATTCCGATACTTCCCCACGAATCGCTCGATACCGTCTTCTTCTGGAACTCGGGTGCAGAGGCCGTTGAAGCAGCCGTCAAACTTGCCCGTGCCGCGACGAAGAAGCCGAACATCATCGTCATGCAGGGCTCATACCACGGCCGCACGAACGCGACAGCCTCGATGACGCGATCCAAGACTATTTACGGCGAAGGCCATGGACCTCTGATGGGTGGGGTCTTTGCGTCCGCATTCCCATACTACAGCCAGTTCGGCATGTCTCCAGACACACCGAAGGAGCAACTCGTGAACCAGGCACTGCTTCAATTGAAGCTCACCCTGCAGCAGCAGACCTCTCCCGCAGATACCGCAGCTGTCATTCTGGAGCCCGTTCTTGGCGAGGGAGGCTATGTCCCGGCACCACCCGAGTTCCTACACGGCGTCAGGCAGATTTGCGACGAGCACAACGTCCTTTTCATCGCTGACGAGGTCCAGTCTGGTATGGGCCGCACGGGACATATGTGGTTCGTGCAGGAGTCTGGCGTACGACCAGACATTCTCATCTTCGCAAAGGGCATTGCGAACGGGTTCCCTCTATCCGGTATTGCGAGCAGTAAGAAGCTCATGGATCTCCAAAAACCAGGATCCATGGGTGGCACATATGCGGGTAACGCAGTCGCATGCGCCGCCGCAACAGCCACAGTCAAAGCATTCCACGAGGAGAAGATCCTGGACAATGTCGCCGCGCGCTCCAAGCAGATCTTCTCGTTCCTCCGTGATCTCAAAGCTTCTGGCACCAAGGCCGGTAACTTGATCGAAGATGTTCGCGGATCGGGTCTCATGGTCGGTGTCCAGTTTGCAAACCCAGAATTGCAACGCGACTCGTCAAATACTGCTGTGCAACATGCTCAGAGCCAGCCACAAATTGCACCGAAGATTGTGCAGGAATGCGTCAAGCGAGACATGCTTCTCCTCAGCACTTCGGTGTTTGACGTGCTGAGGTTCATTCCGCCACTCACTATCAGCGAGGAGGAGTTGAGCCAGGCTTGTAACATCTTCAAGGAGTCCCTGGAGGCCGTCGCGAAGGAAATGTAGATGTCTTTGGCTTGGTGATGCGATGCACGCCATGTCGGGAAACTTGAGATCGTTTTTGCTAGCAGATATATACCCTTTTCCGCGTCTTGATGTGCGGTCAGTCACAGAACAGTCACTCAATTATTGATGCATCCATTGCTTGAACGATGCGACGGAGCTGCGACCGGACAGAAGTTGGGCAGCTCGATCCCGTAAGCCGCCTCGCGTTCGCTGTTCGGAAGGCCGAACACCAATCAGCGGCGTTCGTCTCAGCTGCTGCCAGAAGCGGGCGAACAACCCGCCGACTCGCACAGTCGCGGTGCGCAACACCATGTGTACGAGCAATACTAAGCAGAGCTGGATTTCGCATATGTCAATAGACATGGCAGAACGATGTGTCCATAAGAGATGCAAGCATCACTCAACTCTCAATCGAACACAGTCGCAACCTTCTTCTCTTTCTCCTGACCATACTAGATAATATCCGATTAGCCCTCAATGGCTCTCAGAGCAGTCCTCGTCACAGGTGCGACTGGTAAACAAGGTGGTTCAGTCGTTGATGCCCTGCTCAAATCGGACGCACCATACGAAATCCTAGCAGTCACCCGGGACGCCCAGTCGTCATCCTCCAAGAAGCTCGAAAAGAAGTCGTCGAGGATCAAACTCGTCACCGGAAACCTCGATGCAGCCGACGAGATGTTCAAGGCAGCGAGAGAGTCCACCAAGATGCCCATTTGGGGAGTCTTTAGTGTTCAGGTGAGCATGTTTCCTGCAACGATAGTCAAGCTTTGCTGAACCCTCGTACAGGCGCTCGGAAAGAATGAGGAGAAGCAAGGAAAGGACCTTGTAAATGCATCTATCAAGAACGGTGTATCGCACTTCGTCTTCTCTTCCGCGGATCGAGGCGGTGCAAAATCAGACTCGGATCCGACAACCGTCCCCCACTTCATCACGAAACATAACATCGAGCAACACCTCTTCTCCGAATCCAGGAAAGGCAACATGACATATACCGTACTGCGACCTGTGGCATTTTACGAGAATCTGACTCCAGATTTCTTTGGCAAGGTGTTCACAACGAGTTGGGCGAACAAGCTGCCAAAGGAGAAACCTTTACAACTTATCAGTACTAGTGACATTGGGTTCTTCGCCGCTCAAGCGTTTCTCAAGCACGATACTCCGGTATACCAAAACAAGGGTATGTCGTTAGCAGGAGAGTCGCTTTCGTTCCAGCAATTCAAGGGAATCTTCGAGAAGCAGACGGGTGAAAAGCTTCCGATGACGTACCGATCTGTCGCCGGGGCGTTGTGCTGGATGTCGAAAGAGCTTGGGTACATGTTCGATTGGTTTCGCGAGAAGGGATTCGGCGCGGATATCGAGGGGTGTAAGAGGATGAATCCGGAGATGAAGGGGTTTGAGACTTGGCTCAAGACGGAGAGCTCGTGGAGGAAAGGTTAAGGAACATTGGATGTAGACGCGGGATGGTAAACTTAGTTTGTTCAAGTATATATCATCTTCTTGATATGAAATACAGTATATTTCGATCATCCATGAACATTATCGTGACACCTCAAAGAGCCAGCGTACCTAGGTAGGAAGCTAGACATACTACTTGGTCGACCTTCGTGGTACTAAAGTCTCGACGCTTCTCTTCCGGCTAACCTCATTCCTTCTTCACCGTCGACAAGCACGCACCACCCTTCTCCTCCCCTGCCACCATTGCCGCCAATCGCCGCCTTGAAGTTAGCTTTCGCGTACTCTAGAACTTCGGTATCGAAACTTCCAGGCTGGAGCCATACAGCAGGAATTCCAGCCTCCTTGGCCTCTTTGAGCAACTGCTTCGTCACTGTAGGTGGCGTAATCACTGACAGGGAGTAGCTGGATGCTGGTGGGTCCTGAAGAGCTGTCGGCGAGGGCACGGTGGTGTGAGCACGGTTCAAGATGGTGACGCTCGAGCTCCGCGGGTTCAAAGGTGTTGCGGGGAGGGAGTGCTGGAGATACCAAGCGAATACTGTGATATCGCATTAGACATGACGGGAACGAGGCGAGGTTGGAAGAGGATATCTTAGCGTACTCTTGTGTCCGTATTTGTGTGGGTCGGAAGACGCGCCGGCGACAGCGAAGCGCGGACTTGAGAAGAAAAGCTTCAGGGCTGCCTCCATTTCTACGTCGCGCTTTTGGCCTCGCGTGGTCGGCATCTGAATGTTCTATGTATTGGGGGGTATGTGTGGTAATTACGAAGGGCTGCATTGTGATGGTGAAGGGTGCCAGGCTCGAGGGTGCCTTATCGATAACGTTCTATAGCCGAGGCACGCGTTACGGCATCTTCTGCACTTGCATTGGCTGGCATCATCGCTGCGCGCGTCGTTTTGCTCCTGCGTTCATCAACATGCTCACACCACGAGATTACGTGGTGCTCTCTGACAATGCGCGTCATTTCTGGGATTGCATGGTTCCTACATCTATCGAATTCTAATAAGGGCACTAACAGATTTCAGCGGCAAAGCGATGTGACAGCTCCAAAGACACGCGCGGAATCTCGACACTCATCAAAGACTCGTGGATTGAGTCATTCCTCTGCCACTCCGCCTTTCTTTCCCCTCTTAAACCTGCTATTCCTAATAGATAAATAGAGTTAATGCTAGAGTAGATTCTATAACGCAGTAGTAGTAACGTAGTATAATATATAATAAAGAGCTATACTCTACTCTTTTTACTTAATAGATTAGTAATATAGTATATAATTTATAAACTTTATCTAAATATAAGCTTATAGTAAAAGCTAAAGTAGTAATATAAGACTATAAAGATATTAAGTAGACTTTAGATAGTTAAGTAAGAGTTATATAGTAGTACTATAGAAATTTAAACTAAAGATATAATAATTAGCTAAGTTTTATATTTAGTAACTAACTTATAGTAGTAGTATTAAGTATAAGTAAAGTACTTAAGAGCTATATAAAGAAGTCTTTCTATATACTTATACTATTATCTTTAAAATCTAAATAATTATAACTAAATAACTAAATAACTAACTAACTAACTAATAATAATAATTAAATACGTAACTATATTATTTTCTCTTAGAAGTATATAGCTTATACTAAAACCTCTTACTAGTATTACTACTATATAAAGATTAAGAGCCTATATTAATATAAATAATAAAAGTATACTTATAGTATTAGTAAAGTATACCTAGTTTAAGAATGTTTTTATTAATTTTTTTATACTACTTAGCTAGTACTTTAATATAGTATATAAGCTACTAAAGAATACTAATTTTCTTTACTTTAACTATTATAGCTTATATACTACTAAGAACTTAAACTTTAGTATATAAGTAATACGCTTTATTATTATTTCTATAGTAGCTATATAACTAATAAAAAAAGTAGCTACTACTACTAAGCTACTCTTTATTAATAAGTAGTTTTATAAGCTACGCTAAATAAAAGTATATCTTTATTTAGGCTAGCTACTATAGTAGTACTAGTAAGTTTTTTTTAAAAATACTACTATAAAGTATAAAGTATAAATATAGTAGCTTCTAGATATAGTTAATACTATATAAATATAGTAATAAATAGCTAATAAGTTAAAAAACGCGTAAGAATAGTAAGTAGTAGTAGTAAGTAGTAGTTAGTATTAAGTTAGTTATATTAGAGAAAGGTAGAAGTTTTTTTAAGTTTTAGTAGCCTAATATTATATTAGTAGCTATATTATTGCGTTATAATATTAAATAAGTCTAATATAAAATTATATAATAATAGTAATAACGTAAGCTATTAGAAATATAGTTAATCCCTGTCCTCTAGGGTTGAACCTGCTATATTGAGGCCCTCGCTCCACTCTTCGACGCTTCCTTCGCTTCTCTGCTCCTGCATACCTTGTTCCTCGTCCTGAGATTCCTCGGCTTGCTCTGCTTCCTTCACCATCTCGGCCGCTGCGGGAGCTCGGAGCACAGGGTGTTCCTTGTTGGATATATCGATTACTGCCAGAAGATCTCCCTTTCGCGTTCGCGGATAATCATCGCACGCGCCCTGCCACTGTCCGGCTCCGACAGCCTCGTGTGCAAGCCGCTGTAGCTGCAGTGTATCGTTTGTGACCCACTCGATACTGGAAAATGGCTTCTTCCGCTGCAAACGCGCAGTAACAGACGGTAGACAGGCAGCGACAAGCATGATGAGGCTTCCGATGGAAAACATCAATATAAGGCCGAGCACATTGAACGAAGTATAGGAGTCGCTCCTGATCTTCTGACTACCACAGAGCGCTCGTGCTTCCGGAGACGTGGGCGCTGAAAAGAATGGCACAGCCTCTGGGACAACTGGACCAGTCGCTTGCTCGAGTATGGCTCTTTGTAAGTCGGCCATCGTGAATTTGAACCAATGCTCCAGCTCCAGCTCCCACTGATTGTCTGGTAAACCACCCTGCCCACTATTTGAGACATAATCACTCGCGAGAAGCGATCCGCCCTTGAGCTGGCTGACGAGTTCATGGAAGCCACCGGCCATATCCCTGATGGCGCGTAGGGACCAAAGGAATCTCTCAGAATCTTTGGGCTGTGGAAAGAGTGTTGAGGAGGCTAATCTAGTGGCCTCAAATATACCATTCAGCGACGTACAGCTTTTGGCTTCTTCTAATGATGCCCGGCAAAACTGGTATCGCTGAACGCATGCTAGTGCTCTGATTGGCAGCTCGGTAGCGTAAGAAGTCTGATTCCCAAACTCCTTACCGTTGTTGACCACCTTGTCCAGAGCTTCAAACCATAAGTCGGTGACGGGTTCGAGATACCTGATATCCTTCATCTGCATGAAATACACACCGAGGTCTGCGTCAGGAACTTCCAGTTCCTGAATGGGCTCCCAGGCATCGTTTGAAAAGACTTGGTCGTTGTCGAGAACGTTGTAGCGTGTGACTGAACTTGTACGCATGTTTAGTTGTAGAAGTAGTGTATTGACGAGAAGGACTTACGAAACCGAGTACTCGCTTCTTAAAGGTCCTCGGTGAGTGTTCGCATCAGCAAATTGAACAGTGCACTCAATGTCGTTGCTTTCACAGAAGGCTTCATTAAAGTGTCCATACAGGAACTGAACACTCCACTGGGGTTGCGTTGAATTCCTGTATGTGTACCCTTCGCTGCGTATTCGGGCACATTCGTTAACGGTTCGATAGAGAAATCTTGAGGAAGGCGGCGAATTGATACCTAGATCAGAGTGACTATTCAGGAACCCGGAATCCAAACGGAGGGCTGCTGTCGGAGAATGACATATCTTGTTCTTGCCCGGGAAGGGGCAGGAAATGCCAGTCGTGACCGTCACAGGGAGAGTATCTCGGACGAATTTGCGGCAGCTATCTGCTGACCCAGACTTCCTATAGCAAACTGACTCGTAGTTGGCGCTTGCTCTGGTCCTACTGGCAATATACGATTGAGCTACGCGGTAGTTCTGTTCGGTGAACAGGGAACTGTTCAATGTAGCGCACCTGTCACCAACGAGAAGAACCTCGCCACCCCTCGTAGTGGCTACTCGCGAAGAGAAAACTCCGGCTGTGCTGAAAGCGCAAAAGGTCGCTAAGCTGAGGACTAGTGGTAATGACACCGATCTGAGTAACGCGGGCGGAACCACCACCTTCCTCCAGGCCCAAGACATTCTTGATAGTCTCCATAAAGCCGCTGTACTGGTCTCTGAGTTGCGAAGTATTGCTTGCTTTTGGTGGTACAATGCGCTTTGGGGTATTTTGCGGCTCATGTTTTGATGGATGGCGAACGAGACGATGGTCCAGAAACAGGTTCCAGTAAAAGTAGTGAACAGCGCGAGGAAAGCGATGAGTAAACCGCCATTTTGAAGAGTCGTCGTGAGTGTGAGGCCGGCGATCGAGCCATGCGACCAATTCGTCCAGACTCCAAGGTAAACTGACTCGTATTCGGATGCCATGGTATCTAGGTGACGTTTTAGGGTGACAAATATTATCTTGGAGATGTACAATAGATATACAGGGTCTTTTTAACGATTGGAAGTAGGTTATTGGTAATAGTATACAGTGTTTTTGTGGAAGGTATGTGTCTAGCTATCGAAGCAGATTGTAAAGAGTTGTGCATCGCCAGAACACGATAAAGTACGCAATGCAGCTCATAACTCTGCTACCTGCTGTCTCTTCTATATTTAACGGACGAGATAGCGTCTGATAGAGCGGTTGCGCGAACATACTTGTCGTTAAGATGCTTCCACGGTGTAGAACGAACCATTGGAAAGGTAGAAGCGACTTGCAGCGAGGCGCAGTTTGTTGCGATGATAGCATTAGCCGTATTGGGTAGTAGGCCAGAGCTAAGATCATAGGTTTGTGCTCTTCGAAGTGGGGGCGGGGAACGCGGAGAGATAAGAGGACGAAGGCACAAGGCTGAGCAGCGAAAGTCTCACTGCTTTTCCCACACGAAGATACAGACGTCAACTGTATGGGCTACATATTCCACATTACCTGCGATTTAATGCAGTGGTAAATGTTGGGAGGTTTCTTCACCGCACAATTCCATCGAGTTTCAGCTCATGAGGTTCAAAGGCCTTGGACACCGTGGCAATGGCGCCTGCGGATGGGTCAGCCTTCCCTGGATACACAGCATCATGCATATTATTATAAGCTATGATGTAACACGAAGACGAAGGAGGAGTCGACACATGCACGAAAGGTTGATTTAAAATAGCCCCAGAGAATGAAAGGGTGCTCCCATGAAAACAATACTGGCATAGGGACCGTCTTCATTTGGGGGCTGAAAATTAGCAAACCATGGACTGATACCGAGAATAGTAGATCTGCGAATGTTGTGCGACAGCCGACGGCCTATCATACCGCAGATAGCGCAGCTACCAAGGCTGCACACCATCCTTGTTGATAACTTTGCCGCTATCTTCGTCTCTATTCCCTTCCACAACATCCTTGATGAACACGCCCCCAATACTTGGGTCGCCCGCACCCCATTTCTTCAACATTTCCGGCCCCATGCCTCCCAATCCCGTAGCCAGAAATCCGGGGCTGATGCCAAAGACTTTGACTCCATCGACGCTAAGACTTTGTGTCCAGTCTAGCATCATCATGTTCATCCCAGCCTTACTCGAGCGATAAGCTGTTTGGGCCATGGATGGTGGCTTGGGCCAACCCTTTGGCGGCGGTGCGTTCATGAGCTTGGAATTGAAGCTACTGGAAGAGGTTTCGAGGGAAGACAGACCAGAAGTCACGAAGAGAAGCCTAGGGTGTTTGGAGGCTATCAATAGGGGCGCGAAAAGATGGGTCACTACTTGGGTGGAAGTGACGTTAAGGGAGTAGCTTCTGTTCCAAGCTGCGCGAATGCCTTTGGGGCTAGGGTCCTTGCGCATGATGCCATCAAAAGATCCGCCTACCACACATCAGTCTGCCGCATTGGAGAGACAGAGAACAGCACATACCGGCATTGTTGATTAGCGAGTCAATGTGACCATAATTGCTCTCGATGTTCTTGAATGCGTTTTCGACCGACGCATCGTCCTCAATGTCTATTTGGACAGGGACGATATCTGACTTGGACTCCAAGACTTCCTCCTTGAGCTTGGAGATGGCATCGTTGGCTTTTTCGAGAGAGCGGCTGCCCATCAGGATGGTGTGCGGTTGTGGTGAAGAATACAGAGCCTTTACGGTCTCGTACCCAATGCCAGTGTTGCCGCCCGTGATGAAAACGATTGAAGAGTCTGCCATTTCGTTTGGTGTGTTGCGATACAAATCTGTATACTAGTACAATCCGAAATATCTATGAACAAAGTGTCACGGTTTTTTCGTTGTCTCGTTGGCTCGGGGCTCGTTAGCTCTGTCCCCCTCTTTATACTTAGGCCCGAGAAGAACTTCGTGGGCTTCCTCGCCCGGAGTTAAAGCTACCCGCATCGCGCGCAATCGCACCTTGTGCCAGCTTGACACCTACCCGTAGACATTGAAATGATATTTGACATACAACTTGTGACTAAGAAATTCGAAGGATCGAAACGACATACGAGGACGAGACGAGAGAATTTCTTCTAGCTAAGTTGCACCGCGACCACAACGTAAAGTGATGACGTCAGGCCAGGGCGTGTTTCTGCATCATGTAGGTAAGCGATTCTCAATTCCGGATTTAAGGTGCTGATGTTTGCCGAATATTGTCGTTGGTGTACATTCGCGTTGAACGATTCTTTGTGGACGCGCTGATAACGAGCACTGTGCAGACGAAGAAGACAATTCACTCAATGATCATTATGGAAGATGTGTTACTACCTCATGCTACGAACTCTTAGAGACTGTCATCTTCATAACAACGGCAAGTAGGATCTGTCTGTACATACGAAGAAAAGACCATGGCAGTGGAAGAGACGAAGAGACCGTTGACTGCTCAAGTGCTTCCACGATGAACCAGATTAGCGACTTCCATCATTGTTGAAGTTGCTGATGAACACGACGAGTACAGCGCAATATGCCGCACTGGCACCAAACAGCTCGTGCCGCTTTGCCTTCGTCACAAGTGACATGGCCGCCGAGAACAGAAGCGTGAAAACAACCAGGATACCGACGGCGTCGAAGGTTGAGTTGCGGTCACCAACTGAAGTCAGCTTATACATAGCCACGACTGGTAAAACCAGCAATACGAAAATTATGAGCGTGATTATCAGCCCGACTAGCTTTTCGATGCGTGAATGCGAGTAGTAGAAGATGCACTTGTCGCTTGTCTTCTTGCGAAGCTCTTCAGTTGCGAATAGTTTCTGGGAGGATTAGACTTGAAATATACGCCGATAGACAGTAGCGGCTTACTTGAGTGAGCCCACAATGTACTCTCTGTAAACATGACTCGATAAGACCATCGAAACCTGACCATTCGCGACCATGTCGAAGTGAGACGAGGTCTTCTTTTCGCTTTATGAACTGCTCCTCCAGTACATAATTCAGTGGTTTCTCGTTGAAGAACCATGTTCGAAAGCTGCGATAATCGCGCTTTGATGGACGCTGGAAAGCGTTGAGGTCACGAGCTCTTGAGAGAATTTCGTCTATTGTACCGTAAGTTTAATGTACCACGTACGCCGTTACGATACGTACCATAGTTGACAAGCTTCGCTCTGATATCATTGATCAAGCCGGCACGCACACTTTTAGTCTTATCCCGCTTGGCCTGCATCAGGTCGCTGTTTCTTGACATCAGTCGTGTCCCGTCACCATTGTGGAAATCGAACTCGTCCATATCGGAAAGTTGTTCTTCCATGCATCGGAGCTCGTCTTGGAGTTCCAAGATAACTCGGGAGTGTAGATAGTTGAACCCACGGTATATGGACCAGCTGGGCTCGCTGGATTGAAACGCTGCTTGTTGCGGGTAACCCTTCCTGTAGTCCTCCACTATTGTAGCTTTAGCATTCTGCTCAACAGGATACACGCTCTCTGAACATACGAGGTATCGTTATAGTTTCGCTGATGCTGTTGTGTGTGATTTGAGCAGCTGAAAATTTGGCTACTTTGGTGTTGGTGGCGAGAGGACCTAGCGAACTCTTTCCTGCGTCATTCACATTGATAGTTGTTGCACGACTATCACGTTCCATCGTCGTATCATTCGAATCTTTTGAAATCGAGTCGATACCCTTTTCCAAATCAGGAATGTCAAAAGGAAGAGTGCTGGGCGAATGCATCGTGAATCTGTGTCTGCAATGACCGAAGAAGTAAGGTAAGTGGTTCAGTAAAGTGGAGGATACACATAGACGGGAGAAGGCCTATAATCTGCGGAATTGCAATACTTTTGTAGTGGTATGATTGGGAAGGCTGAGAATACCCGCAGATCACAACAGCTTCGAGCTGTGACCATGTCGCGGGACGTTAGCCAATAGTAACCCTGAAACGTGGCAATACCGTGAGCGCCTCAAGCACTCGACAAAAGACTTTCTCTAAACCATTTGCCTCCTTCCCAGGATGCATTCGTGTTGGGATCGGTCAGCTGATATTCGTAGTGATCAGACACGAGACGGGATTCAAAGATGTCGAAGGTCTTGTAATACATCCGGGTTCTTCCATCGGGCTTTATTTCGGTGATCTTCATCTTGACTTCATCACCAGAGGTGAAAGTTCCACCGCGCTAGTCGTGGTTATCATTCATATTCATTGATCACATCTCAAGGTTCGATGCTTACCGTCGTAGGGTTGCTACTAACGCGCACGCCCGACTTGAGTCGCTCGTTTCCAGAGGAGGTTTCCTGAAATCGACCAAGCAGAACCGGTCAGCAATAGACCCAGTCAATGGTGCCTAGGTGGCGGAGCCCACGAGGTCTCACCTGGTCCGACATTTGGAGCAGTATGATTGGTGGCTTTGCAGACGATATATGAACCTTCCGGTCGCTTCGCTGTAATAATAGTACCTGAGGCAATAAGGTAGTTCATGGGCGTACTGGCGCCCTCCAAGTCTCGGGCTTCCTGGGTTATAAGGCATACTTCAGGCGACACTGCATCCTTATAGCCCCGAGCAACGCCAGTCTGTGCCATCTTCGGAGCTTGAGCCTCAGGTTCTCTGATCGTTCAGACGGCTGACTTGATTGCTACCGTGGTGGTGGGGCGGCTACGATTGTGGTTGGAAGAATGTTGATTACGGCGCGATGCGCAGGACGAACCTCCGGGTCTGACATCCAATAAGGAAAGAGGGCAAAAAAGGCAAAATACAAGGCAAACTTTACCTTCTCATGTTTCGATTGCTCGGGGCTAAATCGCCTATGCTGTATACTCAGGTGGGTATGTCAGCACTGCCACAGGGCTCAGGTGAACGTACCGGAAGAAACACAGCCCAATGTGGTGCTACAAAAAGAGGACCGATCCCTCAATGGCCGCCCTCGAATTTTGAGAGTTGCACGGGAACCCGCCATGACGACACAACAGATGCTGTCCGACGTGACACGACAGCGAAGCGAACAATTGGCCGGCTACAGTCCTCCGCCGATGAAGATCTCGCGTAAGAACTCCGCCAATGTATCGGATGACGCAGCCACACGAAAATTGGAAGAAAGCCGAGACGCTTTGAGGCAGGCCATATTCCAAAAGACCGCCAATGAGGCTTTGAAAATACCAAATGGTTATCTTAAAGTTGCAGTGAAGATCATTCGCTGGAATGAGAACATTGACGATTTCAAGGGCCACACTCAAGAAGTTGGTCCCCCCCGAATTGATTAACGCCAATACCACGAACTGTTTACTGACCTAAAGGCATAGATTGCGCGACTGGAACGCATTTTCCGAGACAGATTCGGCTATCAATGCTCTGTACATTCCATCGACGACAACAAAAAGCCGCAGCTCGACATCAACAAAGCTATTCTGGATCATGTTTTCGAGCATGATGACCCACATAGCCTCCTGATATTCTACTACACCGGACATGGAGCAGAAGATGACGAGAAATTACTCGAGCTATCAGCGTGAGTGACCCGTCGATACTTCGTGCCAATGCAAAACTAAAGAGTCAGCTCCGAGATCATCAGGGTTACTGGACGGCATGAGGCAACAGCGAGCTGGCCCAAAGCGGAAATTCCGATTCTCAAAGAAATGCAAGGCGACGCTCTTGTTGTACTTGATTGCTGTATGGCAAGCCTTGCTGCCAAAGGCAGAAACCTAGGAACGCGGACTTATCAGCTGTTGGCAGCAGTATCGGAAGACATGGAAACGTTTGGTCCAGGCCCAAAGTCGTTTACGACAGCATTCTGCAACTCTCTCGAAGAACTGCTAGATGAGAGAGATGGAAGACCCTTTCTGATGACACAACTCGTCGAGAAAATCAACAAGCAGCGAAAGAGACAGGCATGTCTGATGTGGGATCGACTCAGCAGCTATAAACGTACTCTCCAGCTGGTACCCTTGCATCAGCATCAGACACAGGAGCGCGAGGCGGCCTTCCAAACGAGTGACTTGGAGAAAGCGTCCTTAGGTCTCCGATTCTCCTTGAAAGAGCACGACTTGAGCGACGAGCTCGTCCAAAAGTTTGCAGAGCATCTACCTCGCGTCTGCCATGACATCGGACTTCCCCTTCGACGTATCTACTGGGAGGGCATGGCGACGGGAAAGCCAGCTATGAAGAGGATTATCGAGCCTCTGAACGACGAAGACTATGACTATCCAGGTCACAGCGTACGCGATGCTACAATCAGGACATTTTTCGGTGCCGCTACACATCTGAATACCCGCGTCAGGATGTTGAAGGCGCTGAAAAAGAGGCGCGAAAGTCGTTTACTGAGTCCTGAGGAAACAGGTGGAAGCCTCGTGCTCTTTGCTAAAACAATGATGCTTGTCTCCATAGGTTTGGCAGGTGCATTTCTCTTCACGGAGCGTAAGGAGAGATACATCCTATTCGGGACTGCGGGGATCGTGGCGTTGGCTTGCAAGGCGTAGTGTTTGAAGTAGGAGCTAAGAACGCATGGAAAGAGGTGACAAGACGTGAACACAGCGGTAACCTTGAAGTAGGGGAGCTTGGTGTTTTGACAGCTCGGTCCGACGTCAACAGACTCGGTAAATCGCCGTAGTCAATTTGTAGCAGCTAGTTGCTTAATCTTACGCGTGACCTCGTGACGGATGATCTACGCGCTTGGCTGAAACAGGACAGCTCCGCCGCTATCTCGGCATCACCGCGTCAACCCAGCCACCGTGCCAGCTGCCATAGACGTTATCACAGTTCTTGCTAGCATTCACACCCCAGGAATCATGAAGTCAACAACCATCTTACTACCTCTGTACACTGCAGCCCTTGCAGCTGCAGTTTCGCATCCCAAGGACCCCCAGGCGGTCCTGCAGGAGCCGCAGCTTACTATCATCGAGCCAGACGAGTATCTCATCGAGCTGTCACCGGGTGAGACAAGATGGGTTACAGAGGATGAGAAATGGGAGCTACGCAAGGTATGGCCACCCGGCACCGACAGTGGACGATGTGGAGCCTGCCGCTGACATGCTACAGCAAAACATTAACTTCTTCGACATCACGCACAATGAAGAGCTCGGCACGCTGGACCGCCGGTTCAAGACCGAGAGCGTCAAGTTCCCCGAAAAGCCTGTACACAACGAGACCATCGTTCCGCTGCTCAAGAAGCTGGAGAAGGACAACATGCGCGAGCATCTCGAGACCTTCACCTCGTTCCACACGCGATACTATAAGTCCAAATACGGAGTCGAGAGCTCGGCATGGCTTCTTGGCCAGGTCAACAGGACTCTCGCGGATGCAGGCGCTGTCAAAGCCTCCGTGAAGGCGTTCCCTCACCCATGGGGCCAGTCCTCCATCATCGCCACCATTCCTGGCAAGAGCGACAAGACAATTGTCATCGGCGCTCACCAGGACAGCATCAACCTCTTCTTCCCAGCTCTCCTGGCCGCCCCAGGCGCCGACGACGACGGCAGCGGTACCGTAACTATCCTCGAAGCCCTGCGCGTACTCCTCAAGTCGGAAGAGATCCTCAAGGGCGAAGCAGACAACACAATTGAGTTCCACTGGTACTCTGCTGAGGAAGGAGGCCTCTTGGGATCGCAGGCCATCTTCCAGTCCTACGAGAAGGAGGCTCGCAAGGTCAAGGCTATGCTTCAGCAGGACATGACCGGCTACGTCCAGAAGACGCTGGACGCGGGCGAGCCTGAGTCTGTTGGTGTCATCACTGACTTCGTTGACCCCGGCCTTACCGAGTTCATCAAGAAGATCATCACTGTCTACTGTGGCATTCCGTATGTTCTGACCAAGTGCGGTTACGCCTGTTCAGATCACGCCAGCGCGTCCAAGGCCGGCTACCCGTCAGCCTTCGTCATTGAGTCCGATTTCAAGTACAGCGACAACAAGATACACACAACCGAAGATAAGATTGAGTATCTGAGCTTCGACCATATGCTTCAGCACGCGCGTATGACGCTTGCTCTGGCGTATGAACTTGCTTTTGCCAAGTTTGACTAGCGGCGATGAAGTAGGATAAGGTTTACTTCCCGCCGTCGACATGGATATTTCGTAGTTATCGCACGAACAGCCAGCGGTTTTGCAGTCATGAATCAACGTATTGTTAATGATCCCCCAAATCATCGAGCACTCCATGTGGTGTATATGCAGGCGTCTGTCGCTGCATATGTGATTCGGTGTAGGGCGTACGCGCTAACACAATGCCCTAGTGGTGATCTGTTTACCCTCATCCCGGAGCCGCGTCCGCATGGCTAGCTGAGATTCCCGAACGAACGTTGCTCTCCCACATTCTGATCTTTCTCGGTCTGGTCAAACACATCCCCAGTTCCTAGATACTATTCACACGTTGTCGTGGTCACTACTTCAGATGAACAAGATGAGTGCATGCAGGTGCAAGCAGAATCGCCAGAAGGAAGATGCATGGCGAACGTACCAACAATTACAAGAGTACGCTCTACCTTCACCTTTGCGAGTACATGGATTGATCTACAAATAGGGCTATGCAACAGACAAGTTCCATCAACAACAAGCTTCAAGAATTGAAAAAGGAAAGAGTGCGGCTTCTTGTCGAGAAGCGTGCTCTATACGCGAAGTATGTGGAAGAATGCATTGTTTTCGCTCTCAAACGTACAACACACTAACGCATTCTTCCAAGGACGTCGCGAGCCACTGTAAGATCTCACAGTCGAGCTTGGAATATGGCCTTCTGCGATGAGATGCAACGTCTCTTGCCTCGTGAGATACGCGAAATGATCTATGAAGAGCTCTGGAGCGCGAATGGCGGCGCAACCGCTCCTGTGAACAAGTCCTGGAGCCAACTGTGCGATCTTGTAAAGGAAGACTGCTATTGTAAATTCGGAACTTTGGAGGAATGTATGGGACACAAAGCAGCTCCACACTTCATCAAACAGTCCTACGTTGGGATTGAGACCGCGCGCGAGGCGCTGGAAATGTGGTACAAGATGGTACCTGGAGGATCGAATTACCGCCACCTCTTCGCAACTACGCTTTCTGAGGCAATCCGGCTACTCACTGCAGATGCTTTCAAAGTTGGTCTCAAGCCTACAGCGGTACTGAGAGGACTGATTGTTGAGGTCCCCGTTAAGGACCTTGTTGCTAGCCCGGCCGAAGCGCAGGCCATGGTTGACCAATTACTTCGCATCGTTCATAAACGCGACTTCCACCTTTACATCCGACTGCCCCAGAGAAACATCCGACTCAACCTCTGGACCCCCATTTTTGAACTATTGCGACCCGTATTGACAGCTTTCAAGGAACACAGTCGGAACATACGCGTTCAATGGTTCTACCAACCAGACAGGACTTCGAGTATAAAGTATGACCTCAACTCACATATCCGGGATCCCGGTGCGGAATGGAAGGAATATATGATAGAAAGTTTTTTCAAACCGCGACAACAGTGCCTCCAGGTCAGACACAGGGACTATCTGGTGGAAGACAATCCGGATTACGACCCTCAACATCACGAAGATACAACCAACAGAATGAACAACTGCTTCAGCAACGATCCAGAGACGGATTCAGAGGACGGATCTGACACTGGCTCAGATGATGGGTCTAATACTGGCCCCGACGAGGAAAGCCCGTATTGTAGTTCGGATGAGTCGTATGATTCAGATTGAGATGTAGAGACGGGGAAAGAGAGCGCGATAGCGGGGCTTGGTTTGGTGCCTAGCACTTTGATTTCATCTATTTTAGAGATGAGGGAACCTTCGTTTCCCTAGGCCACGGGAAAGCCAGAAGCAAAGTACGACCGATTTTAGTCTCATTGTTACTGTAGGACTACTTTGCGGCCATATCCTGAGATATGCCTCAAACAAGCTTACGTTTGATGAGAAGCGCCTGACTGCTGTCCGCCTTGAACATCATCCATCTCTTCACCGTCGCTTCCAGCATTCCCGTCGCTTCCATTATCATCACCCTCATCACTTTCCTCATCATCCTCTTCGTCCTCCTCGTCATCATCATCATAATGGTAGTAGGTGTTGCCAATGTAGCCAATGTGGCCACCGTGCTCGTCATCGTCGTCACTCGAGTAATGGTATCTTGCCCGCCGCAGGTGGTCTCCGAGGGCCGTATTACAATCGGGGCACCGACAGACTCCTTCCTCATGCTTCAAAGTCCCTGTTTCCATGTACTCGCGCAGATAATCATGGGGCGGAGGGCCGTCATCTGTGCCAGAGTAATTGAGCGAATCCATGTAGGATTCATGGCGGTCTTCGAGTTCTTTTTGAGTGAGATACGCCTGGCTCTCTGGATTGAAATTTGGGCGATCCTCATCCCGGTACAGACGGTGCTCGTCTGGAATTCTGCGTCGCTGATGCGTGTGGTCAGCTGGATGCGAAGTGCGAAGGTGAAGAAAAACAAACCGCATCAAAGAACGCTACTGCGTTCGCTTTCCATTCCTCCTCGGGCTGTGTCATAGCATCCAAGATGTCGTACGTTGCCACATCGTCACTCCTATTATGACCTCCCTTGTAGATAAAGGTGGCTTTCACAATCGCCCCTTCGTCCTTCATCACTCTCACCGGTTCTCGAAACGTGTCGAAAACCTCTTTCCAGAGGTTGAGCCTGATGTGACTGTGGCAGACTTCAATCTTGAACCGGAATCCCGATTTGTTTTGGATCTTCAAAAGAGGCTCGGTGATGAGTTCCCGGCGATGTTCTGCACTCCTGATATCACCCCAACCCTCTTTTCCCGGTTCCAATGGCACCTGCGCAGAGGTAGAGGTACGAAGTCAGTATATGTCTCACATGCACTTCGTACAGTCAGAACTTACCTGTGGTGGAACGAAATCGTCCACATTCATGCTGATTTCCAGCTTTCTTATGAACTGGGCTGGTTCGCGTCCAATGTTGAAAGCGTCCTTGCAAATGATCTCCTGTACACCCTTGGCGGTCCACGCGTAGAGTAGCTTGTGGTGCTTGGTCGCTGCAATGTTGTACCATGACTCCACTAGTTCTGTCGCCATCTCTGATCCAACCAGCTCCGGGCGCACAAAGAATGGGAGACATAGATGATATGGACAGTTTAGGTTCTTAGTGTTGAGGCACAGACGGCAGGTGCTGTTGATGGTATTGCGCATGTAAACGAGGCTTTCCTCAACGGTATGTTCGTCCCAGACCTGGGCCCAAATCATGTCCCGAACTTCACGAGGCAGATAGTGTTTTATCAGCATGTAGTTCGTTGTTGCGTAGGCCAAGAAGATAGGACCGCCTTCGCGGTGTAAAAGTCTGGTAGCAGAATTAGTGATTGCGCGAACGTGGAAGGGAAGCAGCTGCATGTACATTGGTTCTATTTGATTGCCGTGCAAGAACCACCATGGATGCTTCCAGTATAATTGATGAAGTTGAGTGTTGTAAAGCGTAAGCAATTTCTTGAAGAGAGGAAACTGGTGTTCATCATTCAGACACCTAAGACACTAGTAAGCTTTTCTGTAAGTCGTTGCCACATGACTATAATGCTTACTCGGAGATTTTGGGGGCGTACACCTCGGGCGTTTGCATCTCAGTCGCCATGTTGGTACTTTTATGAGGACGATTGATGGTAGCAACGCATTCGAAGTTTGGCGCGATCAAGGGTTATATCCGTTCGCTCCAACGCCAAGACCACCCCTCACGACTATCATTTGGAAGGATGTTCAATCTGATTCCGATAGGAACACCCTTGTCTTGTGGATTGTAGCCACCTGCAAAAGCGGGACGTTGTCCAGGTATAGGGGTGCGCGACAAGGACCTCTTGCGTTAAGACAAACGCTAGAAGCCTCTTAATAGTAGATAGGCCTTCTCTCTCTACAATAACACGTCTAATTAAAAATCTAAAAAGATAAAATTACTCGCAGTAGTAAGATCTATACTTTCTATTTTTCTTATTATTTTTTTGCTACGTTGTAGTGCGTAGTAAAGGTAAGAAGAGTTAGTGTTCCTAAGCTTGTTTCTAACTTTCGTCTTAACGCGAGAGAAGGACATTCAATGCGATGACGAACAAATTACATCGGAAGGATCGTTCCTGCAGACGATCTTCTTATGCGAAGTAACGCATAAACGCCACTGACAACATTGTGTGATCCTAGAAGAACAAGTCTATGAGAGAGTCAGGGCACGTAGCATGGTCCTAACGTTCGCGACTCATGTGTGCATGCACAGCACAAAGCCGAGCTAAGGGGTTGGCCCTGCTTTGTGCTACGCGACCGAGCTTTGGGTCAGCCTTACTTCCAATTGAGCGTAGCATCAGCAACACGATTAATTGTTCAGTCAAGCTTCCTAGAAGGACATGATGTGTGATTCAAAGAGTTACGGCCCATCCATCTATATGCAGATGTAGATGCAGATGCGAATCGCAGCGGCGACAAAAATCATGAAAAGGTGTGAGTCCGAGATACAAAATCATGTACATGCCGTGTACATGAGTGAAGCAGACCAAATGAACAGACATGGAGTGCGCGACAGATCTTGAAGGAGCTCAAGAGACCATGAGCAAGCTATACCAAGCCATAGAGCGGTCGAGGCAAGGTGCCACAGACCTGGCTGCCAGTGTTGCCAGCCTGGAGCTTCGCACCCTTTAAGCCAACATAGGCTTCGCGCCTGGCTGGA
Source organism: Alternaria infectoria (assembly GCF_024043175.1). Taxonomy (NCBI): domain Eukaryota; kingdom Fungi; phylum Ascomycota; class Dothideomycetes; order Pleosporales; family Pleosporaceae; genus Alternaria; species Alternaria infectoria. The sequence continues at coordinate 835,357 of NW_026250697.1, forward strand.
TTGCCAACAGTGACACTCCAGGTCTTCAAGCCATAGTAGACCCCAATGTGGTGTACGAGCCAACGTCCGAAGCTGCCTCCAACGTCTTCCTCGGGTGTCTCAAAGAGCATGAGCTCCTTCTTGATAGCCTCAGCCTCTGTAGGCGAGCGGAGATCGTTCATCTGCCCGTTCCTTCCAACGAAGACGATCTCGTCGTCCTCGCTGTCCGGATCGGCAGGTAGGCCGTCTTGCTCTGCCTTGCGCTCCTTTTCTTCCCAGCCCTCTACGAACTTGCGCACTTCGCCTTCAAGGTCCATGAGCAGACCCTTGGCACCGCGCGATCGCTTCAGCTTCTCGCGCAGCTCCTTGGGCACGACACCGGGAGTCGTGGGCTTGTTGGCTACAGTCTTGGTCGCGGACTTTTGGGCGACGGCGGCGGTCTTGCGTTCGTTGGACTGGCGCTTGAGGCCGGCGTCCCAGAGCGGAGCGAGATAGTAGGGTACATTCTTGGACGTGTAGGTAGGATGGACCTCCCAGTCCTTCGGCAGCGGAGGCTCAGCGTAGGGGTTGTTCAGGAGGCGGTCTGGCTAGAAATCAATTGACGCGTACTTTAAACGATGAATTACTCGCAGTGCATGGGAAGATCAGGAGATGGTGTCGCGATGCGCAAAGCGTCTCCAGCGGAAGGGGGAGGGGCAGACCCTCAACGTACCATTCTCCCAACGCTGCCTGCGCCTTGACCCCTCTTTGCCGCGGAGCAGGGCTTCACGCCTCTTCAAGCTGTCGCGACGGAGTGGTTCCTTGCGATGATAGTAGCCACCCTCCTTTGCAGCTGCCGAGGCACCTACGGGGTGGGCGGCAGCGGCAGGCGCATCATGGTCGAGCGGTATCGCAAGCGTAACCGAGGTACTCTGAAGCGCATCACCAGGGGCGGATATAGCCACCGAGCTGAGCGCAACAGTTGCTTGCTCCGTCCACGCTTCGATGTCGATGGGCTGAGGCGGGGCAGCTGCCTGCTGAGGGCTTGAGGGAATATCGCCGACGGCCATTGTGGTGGCGTTGAGGGTGCGAACTACGGGAGGCGTGGTAGGGATGGGCTTCAACAAAGGGAGATGCTACGAGATCGTAGTAGATAGATATCTGAACAGAGGACAAGGAGACAGAAGCTCTATTACCCACTGAGCATGTGTTTAGGGACAGATGGCGATAAAGGCCGCGGCGCGATAGGAGTCATTAGGTCATGGTCGTAGTTCGCGTCATGCTCGCCAGCCAATCAAGCCGCAAACGTGGGGCAAGCCACATACCTGTAGGTACCATACATGGATGGAGTAGTACAGCAAGAGTCACACGTCTACACGCAGTCATCTCTGCAGTCAAGCAGGCCAAAAAGTGATGGAATAGCTGTTGATAGTCGCCGTCCCTTCAGGGATTACTCATGTGAGCTACGAAGCCGATGCAGCAGCTGTGTCACATGTGAATCGTCATCTATAGAGCTTCCTCCCTCGAATGCTTCCAACCGCTGTTAACTTCACAATTACGTTGAAGCTGAATCGGTCCAGACTGTCACTTGTCAGGACCATCATCACCGAAACTTGTGAATACATGGCCTAACGAGGCTGTACGATCATATATGACCATGAGCGCAACGAGCTGCTTCATCTTCCTGCTGATACACCCACGCGTCTTGAGGATGTCTGTTTCAATGTACCGCATGATTCAGACTCCGCTGTTACAGGAGCTTAGTGTACATAGCCTCGTTGTTTGAGTAAGATAAGCATGCACAACTGCCAAGTCTACGCCTCGTCTGCCCAGAACTTGTCAATGTCAGCTGGGGTTGTGATGTCGTTACGTTCAGCAAACTCCTTCCAATCCAGGGTTGGCTGATGCCATTTGCGAATCGAGACGAACAACTTCTTCGACGACCTGCGCTTCCCATTCGCACGACGTTTGACTTCCACGAGCGGCCAGTCCGTCTCTTGAATGTCTCCTCCCTTGCCCTGTATAGCTAGCTGTAGGCATTTCGTGTACCACTCCGGTAGTCCGTTGATCTCGACGTCTCTGATACCCCGAAGGGATGCCAGGCTTTCAAGACCGAACATGAACTTCCCAGTGTCTTCAGGAATACTAGGCTTTACGACCTGCTGCCAGGTAGGACGATCGCGCAGCATCCTCTTCATCTTGTCTTGTGAGACGAGCTGGAAATCAACTTTCAGATCTTGCAAAAGAGACTTTTGGTCGGTGTCATCTGCATGCTCTTTCAGAATCTCGACAAGATACTCAAGTCTTGATCGCTGACGCTTAACCGCCCAGTGGCTATCGACATCGGGTATTACGTCGATATGGATGCTTCGCAGGTTACGTAGTAGAGGGAGTCGATCGGGATGACCGAGAGGTCCAAAGACGAACGGGCTCCGTAGTGACTTTGGCCACATGGAATTTCCATGTACAGTAAAGTTGTAGGTATTCGACCCATACATAACCGCTGGAAGCATTAGTACAGAATGATACGAGTCAACGGGATGACTTACACTTGGTCTCATTGGAGACGAATTTACTCACTCGGAATAATTGTGTCTCGACCGTAAAATGGTTATAGCGGCGCACTTTCGTGTTTTTGTAATATGGATTGCTTCCTATCTTGTATGAGAAGTCTTCGTCCTTTCGGAAGGCATTTGTGGTCCAGTCGGGTTCGTTGCTACTCGACCATCCATACCGCTCGAATGTAATTTCCATGTTGTGTGGGATCAGAAACGAGTATACGTGGATTCGCAGTTCCGCCGGAAGGTCGAGCAGGCGGAAGCCTATCATAGATGGTGATGAGTAGTTGCGAGGCGTCTGCTCAGTGTCGTTGGCATGCTCGAATTCGTCCTGGAGAGTAATGACTTCCTTTCCCTTGTATGTCTCGTGTAGGAATTCGACTTCATCAGAGTCTGAGTCGGTATTAGAGGACGTCATTGTTTTGCTGTAACGACGACCTGTGGATGTTGAGATCGTGAGCGATGGCTTGAAATATTCGCAGGAGGCCGACAATTTGAAGTTGATCAGCTTATCGACTGAGCGGTACCTTGGTACTACACAGCAAAGGCTACCTACGCCAAGACCCAGCGTTCTAACGAACCCGCGACCTGGAGCGAAGTGATCTGGGGCGACTGCTGAAGGATTAGTTCTTGAAGACACGAGGAACGAGGAGAATGTTACCAGTGGTAGCGTGATATACACGACGGTAGAAGGCGCGGTGTTGGGGCGGCAATCCAGGCTGCAGGCTGCAGCGCCAAGATTTCCTGCATAACGGAAGCAAACGCGACTGCGCCGCAGGCAAAGGTACAGATGTTGACGCGAATCCCGGGATGCTTGTTACCGTGCAGAATAGGCCATTTTGCGTTGTGCGTTCGAAGGCTATGCAGGGTTTCTCGACAACGAGGAAGCGTCGAAAGTACAATGGCGCTCAAGCGAGCGGACGGGAAGAGACGGGAGGAGATGACTGCGTGGCGACAAATCCAGGATTTATCAGTGTTGGATTTATGAAGAGCACTCATTTATTGCAAGCACACTGTTCTGAACTGCAAGCGTCTGCATATGCACCATCCATCATCTGCAAGTATGAGGCAAGGCTTGAGTCCAATGTGGACGCCATTGCTTGCAGTAGCTGCGATGCATAGTCTCCGAGTATAGCATGACGGTCCAAGAAGAAACCACCTAGACAGCGCGTTGGCCATCTTATGCAGTCCCTGCGGTTTGTTCGTCGCGGGCCATCTCCTCTGCCAGCCATTCGGCCTCTTTCTGCATCTCGTCGTCGCTCCTGGGCTTGCGGCTATCGTTGTCCACAGCAGGAAAGCGACTCTTTCTCTCTTCTTCAGCGAGACCTGCCCCGGCTGCCCTCTCCTTGTTGGCTAGCTGCTTACTGAGGTCTGCGTCCTCGCTCTCCATCATGGCGTATATAGCGTCTGTGCCGCCCTTCTCTTCTAGGTCGTCCTTCTTGCGAGGAATGATGTGTGCATGAACGTGAGGCACGCTCTGGCCTGCATCGACGCCATCCTGTATGGCGATGTTGAGAGACGAGGCACTGAAGACTCGCTCCACCATGCGGGATACGCGTTGTACAGTCAGGAAGAGGTCTTGCACTTCGGCAGCGGATAGATCGTTGAAACGTGGCACGACCCGACGCGGCGAAACCAAGACATGGCCGGGCAGTAGTGGCTTGAGGTTGACTATGGCAAAGGACAGGCGTGTTAGGTGGAAGACCTACATGGAGTTAGCTTCAGCTGCGACTACGGCAGCGGCTGCACAGGCACAACGCACCTGGTTGGTGACGACAAAGGAGCCAAACTTGACGACGTCCTTGGTGAGCGGCATCCTCCCCGTGTGTCGCCTCAGATGGCGTCTAAGCGTCGTCGCAAGCACTGAGGCGCCAAACAGTCTCAACTCAGCGCCAGCGGGCGACGGCGCACGGAACATTCCTCGTGCGCTTCCATGCACCATGCACGCCATACCTCTTCACCCCACCACCGCCGTAGCGCCCACGCTACACCGGAATCTCGAGGCGAGGCGACCAAAGGGCCCCGTTCTCGGCCCAATCTCATATCGTGTCACATGCTGAGTTGCAGGCGGCGCAATCCGCGTCGAACTGATGCGACGCGTGCTGAGGTGCTACACATCGATTCGCACACCCAGACGCACGTCCAGCACCGTGGGGACGCCGACGCCGCATCGTGGGGTTGGCCGCTGTCCGCGCAATCTGCAATGACGCCGCCGACGCCCTCTGCCCTTACTCCTCCTCCGCCGGCCGCCTATGGCACTATAAATCTCACATCCTCTGCCTGAAGCCCATGCCCACCTGCACTGCTTGCTCTTATCAATTCCCGTTACTACTGTGGAGCGCCTAGTGGACCCTTTTCACTCAGACCTTTCTGCTAGCACCCTCTGACTCCAAGCTTAGCTTACTTGGACCGCCTACTCCACCAACAGGACACGCCAAGAGGGTCTCATAACTGAGCTTGGCTGGAGCATAGGGTTTCGAGCCCGGCCCGGCTTTCAAACAAATTACCCTCCAGCGCAAACACGCCTCCGCCTCCGCCTCACCCGCTTCTGCCTTTGCACAGACAAGCTACTATTGATTGACTTGGCACTCTGCACTGGCGGCGATCCTACATTGTGCACGACGAGACAGGAAGGATCCCCACAGTCCCACCACGTACGCTTGTTTCTCAAGCGTAGGAACCAGCATCAGGGTTCGTCGTCGACCTTCCTTCGCTCCAGCTATAAGAGGGTCGGACCTCCGATTTTCTGCCCGTCTCAACTCCAATCGGACATAGCATATTCCACCACGTTCCACTTCGATTACATAGCGCGACTACCACATACGCCAGCCCGCGTTCTCGCTGTATCCATCCAACCACGGTTCCGTTGATCGGTACCGCGCATCATTTCTAGGCGACTATATAAAGGGTCTCGGCATCGCTTCTTGCTCACAAGCATAAATTCCCCGACACGCCTGTTCCAGGACCATCCACTACACCTTCCTCTCACACATCCACCCACACAACCTCCACGATGGATATCGCCACCACTTCACGCGCCTACTTCGCCATGCCTTCTCCCACTCCTGAGGAGAAGATCTCTCTCCAGGCCAGCAACACAGTCTACACATACCACTGCCTGTGCAATCATCTGCTACTCGCAACCACCACACCACTGCCCTCCTTACCCAAACGCCAACACACGCGCGATGCCGCACACATCATGCCGCTGCCTCCAGCGCCCACTTCCGGTCGCAACAAGAACGCGGCTTCGCAAGACCACTACGGCCTCCTCCTGTCCACCCGACAAGATCGCCAAGCTGAAATCATAACCAGCGACGAGGGCTTCGAGAAGCGTTATCTGCAGCGCTGCGGACGGTGCAATCTGGTTGTGGGCTACCAGCTAGACTGGCAACAGTTCTCCGTTGATCGGTCCGGCAGGCGCGAAGACTACGTCTTCCTTCTCCCGGGTGGCTTCGTCAAGACGAGCGACATGATCATGGGGAAGACGGCTACCGCACCCGCATCTGCATCCGCAGTGGGCGGCGCAGGGATGGGCACTGTCAATGTCACTCAGGTCAAGGCATAGGGCGGATCCGTCAGCCGTTGAGTCCTGGGGCTCCCCACCTTCCGCTACTCTTCCCCCTGGGGATTACGCACAGTGCTTCTCAACAGAATTTATGGAATCACGATTACGATTACCCTGACGAATCTGGGTCTCGGCGTTTATTGATTTCGGTTGCTTTTTCCATGTCGCTCGGAGTTTGGCCGCGTGGATCAGCGGGACGTTTTTATTTCCTCACCCTTCTCACATCTAGATACCCCATTGGTGAACGCGCAAGGCTTCTCATGCTACAGGAGGAAAGAAGCCTACATGTCTATAAGCACACAGCGTCCCTTATGGATCCAAAAACAGAGTTGCATTCCCTGTTTACAACAACTTCTCACTTGCACATGCGTGACTCGCATTACTCGACTTATTATCATATTGTCTGTGCATCTTGATTCGCTGCTCGCAGCTATCTGACTCCCATGCCCTGCAGCCCTACTGTGCAGATATCAAAGAAGTGTATATGTATCATGTTAAGACAGTTCCAACGCCGACGTAATCCGCATGCAAAAAACCGTGACCCGTTTCAGACATGCTCGCGTAAAATCCTAATGGAAGGGAAGAAGATGGTGCCGAAGAAACGAAACAAGGACGGCAGGAACCGTAGCCTAGTTCTCCGCAATCGTCTTGACGAACTCTGTAGCAAGGAGTTAGCCAATGTCACTCTCAGTGTATGTGGACACGTAGAGACTCACCCCTGTAGTCCACCTCGTTATTGCTAGCATCGATGGTGCTCTTGAACAGCTCATCGACCTCCTCCTCGCTCATCTTCTCGCCCAGGTTGGTCAGAATGTACTTGATCTGACCCTTGCCGACGAAGCCACTCCTATCTTTATCGAAGACCTGGAAGCCACGGATGTACTCTTCGATGTCAAAGGGTTCGCGGAAGCCGCCGGGGCGGTTGAGGATCTTGGAGAAGGTGTCAAAGTCGACTGCGCACAAGTGGTTAGCCCTGGAGTCCAGGTGCAGCGGGGGTGAGACGCCTGTGGAAGGCGAATCATGGCATGTGGAGATACGTACAGTCTGCACCAACACCACGCTCGAGGTCGGCAATCTCAGCCAGTGTAGGATTTTGGCCACATGCGCGGAGGAGGTCGCCCAGTGCGCCGCGGTCGACACGGCCGTTGCCGCGCTTGTCGAAGAGCTGGAAAGCTTCGCGGTAGTTTGTGGAGGCCTGGTTACTGTTATCCATTGCTCCTCGATTCGTGTGTTGTCAAGTTGCTAGTAGTGGGGTTGTTGTGGGCTGAAGCGTTCGGTCGTGGTGTTGCTGCTGCCGGAGTGAAGGGGCTCTGTTGACACCATGTGCGACAAAGTGAAGCACGCGCGTTGTGCTGTTGCGGCCACTCGCCGCTGCCATGTTCCGCTCGCCAGGGCAGGGACGACCTGGCCGCGGCCAACCAACGATAGCGTGGAAGCCACGAGTGATGCGGGGTCCGAGTTTCGGGGGGAAGGAACATCTTTTACATACCATTGTGTATATAGGTGTATGTGTGAGTTACTTGGTGACAAGAAGGATATCTAGCAAGTCCAAAAACGGTGGTATAGGCGGTGTGAGGGTTCAATCTGGTGTTGAAGGGGCTGTTTGATGTAGCCTGAGCGGGGGCCGCAGGGTGCGTCGAGCGCAAAATACTGCCCGCCGCCAAGGGCGAAGCGTCGTCGTCTAAGCAACGAGCGGTGTACTAGGTGTCGATTTGATGTCCATGTTAGGCACAACAACAGACCATAAGGTTTGGACGATGACAAAAGTTCATCAGCAGAACTCTCTTTACTTGAAGATGGAACGATCTGTATCCGGCCGTACCTGGGATGAGCAAAAATACATTTACATTGACATTGGTAGATATCATATCTCATGCAGGCACTTTACTATCCTCATGCAAGATGTTCGCACGACGGACAGCAACACTGTTCGCAGTTCGCGAGAAGACAATCGCTTGCTGCACATCCAATCTTTTCACATAGTCAAATCTATTGAAAACCTCTAAAACTTCTCCATCAAGTTCTTCCTGACAGTCCACATGCGTGCCCTCTTTCCGTAGATGTACATGGGAATGCTGAACAACATGCATCCTAACTGAATGCCGCCAATCGCCAAAAATGTATCCTTGCTACCACTCGATTCAAGCCAATGCGGGAAGAAGAGGGAAAAGATGAAGCCGTGTAGAACGTCTGTCAAGGTGCGTTAGCATGTGTATGCTCAAAACGGTGTTGAGGAGCGACTTACTCTTCGAGAAATTGAGCGTGACAAGTGCCTCGCCTGCGTACATGCGGTAACTGTCCACGACGAAAGTAATCGATGTCGTACTAGCCAACGAGCAACCGAAACTGATGACGCCAAAGAAGACGGTAGGGACGATCCAATTGTCCTTCTCTTCTGCACTCCAGCCGAAGCCCATAAGTCCAATAACAGTGCTAATCGCGATTGGCAACGCCATAAGAAGACGGAATTCCGGCTCGTATACACCATCGTTCTTGCGCGCCATGTAGCGTACTACAAGGTCGGAAACTCGACCTGCCACTGCCGTACCAAGAACGCCACCTATGAAAGGCGAGATGTAGACTAGACCCACTTGAAGCGGGGTGAAGTTATACGAGGTATCGCGGTAGATGTGGGCAACCGACTCAGAAAGCACAATCAGCCAACCAACAGCGAGAGCGTAGACAAGCGACGACCAAAGGACTGCGGGATAGGCGAATAGAATGAAGGGGCGGACCGCGACGCGAAGCCATTTGTCCTTGACAAGACGTCCGTTCCACGGTCTGAGCGACTGCCGGTACGACTTTGGTGGGGCATCACGGTAGTAGTCGGTGTAGTGGATGCTCAGCTGCTCCGAGATGTGATCCGCTGCAGCAGGATCCGACGGCGGGTGTCCGCTGTCCGCTCGAATATCCTGCTTCTCGGGGTCGGACCCCAGATTTGCCGGGAGCTGGCCAAAGTAGTCGTGTCTTGGGTCCTCGCCCGGGGTAGAATGAATACTCATCGGGGAGCGAGGAGTTGGCGGAACACTTGCATGGCGTACAGTCTCGTCAGCCATATCTACGTGGCCAGTCTTTTCATCGGGATCCGGCTCTGCAAATCCAACATGGGCATTCTTATGGCGTTTGGCAGGCTGCTCGTGAGGTCCCGCCAGAGGCGATGCTGGCAAGGGCGTCGCTGGCATTGACGATACGTGCTGCGCTTGTCCATCTGTGGCCTTCTTGTGATGAAGATTTGGCAAGTGGAAATGTCCATGGTGTTTTCCTGGACTCTTACTGCGGGCGCGAGTGTGTCGCTTGGCTGGCTTAGGTGCTCGGTCCCAGAATGTTTCGGGCACGAAGAAGAAGATGAGGAAGAAGCAGAACCCGACAACAATGGCGGTAATCCAGAAAACCCATCGCCATCCGAGCGTTTGCACGATGACGGCGCTGACCAAGGGGATCAGGTTCTTTCCGCCGAGCAAAAGTAGTGTGTAGATACCCAGGCGATACGCTCTTTCGTGGAGGAAGAAAATCTCGGCAATGGTAGCACTGGGCAAACACTCGACCGGAGAAACGGCAAAGCCTTGGACAATACGAGCCACCACCAGTGAGGCGTAGTTCGGCGACACGGCGCACCATATCGAGGAAATGGTGAACAGTATGATTGCGCCCAGGTAGACGGGTCGCTTGCCAAACAAGATGGCAGTAGGTGATGCAACGACGCTGCCGAGACCAAGTCCCAACATGTACAGGCCTGTAGTCAAGGCCACCTGGGGAATCGTCACGTCGTATGTATCAGCTACATCGTTGAAGCCAGCAGCCAACAGCGGCGTCATGCCTCCTCCGACCATACAGTAGAAGCCGAGCGATATGAGAGCGAGGTCGCGTCGCACCTGAGCCCAGTTGAGCGGGTCATTTGCTGAATCCTCGGGCTGAGGGTCCAGAATGAAGCGGCCGTCCTTTGTACGCTTCTTCTCGGGCCGCCGCGAACGGGACGACTGGCGGGAGCCATGCGAGGCAGTTCGCAGGGGCTGGGGGCGCTGTGTGGTGGGTAGCGACGAGGCGGATGTGCGTGCGTGGGCGTGTTGCAGTCCTAGCGGCTCGTTGCGGTTGTGCGTCTTGGACAGAAGGATAACGGAGCCTGTGAAGAGGGTATTAATTGTTTGTTCGTGTATCGATCATAGTGCAGGAACGTCCTTACCAGGCACTTCGTCCGTCTGTGGGTCGCTCAGGATCCCCAGATTCCACTTGGGCCGTGGGGCATCCTTCTCTTGTGTGGTGGATGTGGCAGTCGAACTCTCAGCACCCGCCTCCGCTGGTTGCGGCTTCCGCCAGGGAGTGAAGTTGACCATGCCGTCTGCCCTTGGAAAGGATACTCACAAACAGAGCAAGAGGGGTGTTGGAGAGGCAGCGAGGTCTATATCACACGCCGCAGCCTGTAATCGATACCAAGCCTCTGATGACTAGTCTGTTCAGCGCAAGACTCACGAGGACCCTCTCTCCACACCAACACCCTGAGTCTCCACGACGCTGCAGATGCACGATAAGGACAGGTGACGGGATGTGGAGTCTCCATATCCACGTTGGGGAGGCAGCACAAACATGTGCTTACTACGAACAATGCGCGTGCTCAGGAAGGAGGGTTATCGCTGGCCCGCGGTCGTGCATATCGCGGCTACCAATGCTAGCGTCGCGGCCATGACGTACAGCCAAGGTCCATGTGACTTGGGACGCTTCCCGCAGCCTGCGTTATTGGCTGCCTTGACCTTCACCGCCAACATCGTTAGACGTGCTCAGACGTGCTCAGACATGCTCCAGACATGGTTCTCGTTGCAACACCTCAGCCACAGCCAAACTGCACGCGATACTTGCCGCCTCCGCCGTTTCCGCCACGCTACTTTTAGGAAACGCGTGGTTGCAACATGTGCTTCGCTAGCCTCTGCAGCCTTTGTCTAGGAAATGAAATCTGACCGCAAACGTTGCCGCCCGACAATCGCATTGGAAACTAGCAATATTGGCGAACACGAGGCGATCACGTCTGTGTGCCAGCGAGCAGCATGTCGGCCGGCCATACCGCGGCTCCGCAGGTTTCGGCCAAATGAACCGGGTCGATCAAAAATGCCTGACTGCTCACCACCACGGCATCTCGATATTTCCATCCACTGGTACGATGATGACGATTCGTGGCCTGACACGTAAAGATGCCCAACGTCCGATATAAGCACCGCATCGCACATCGCAGTATTATCGGACAAGGAGACGCGTCGATCACGACTATCTTGACATGTTTTGGAATCAAGATCGAAAAACTGTCCTTTGATCGTTCTTCTGATCTCTCCGGCCCAGCAATGGAGTCTCAAAGACAAGAGCACATCGACCGCTTCCGGCGGCTCTCAGATTAGGATACTAAGGGTCTACAGTGACTTGTTGTCGACGACACCCACTTGTGTATAGGTTTCAGGTTTCGCTCAAAGGCGTACTCTAGCTCTATGCATGTCCCCGCAGAAAAGTCCATCACAAGCGCTGGGCGCCAAATATCTACCAGCTTTCGCCTGGGAGCTTTGATAAAGATTGTCATGTTCAGATCAATGGAATGATGTTAGCTTCAAAGCATGACAGAATATGTCATGTTGCAAGCATTCACGCCTACATGCTATCCTCTCTCCACCTACTCCTAACCTTCTGCCAGCCCTCCATCTCTCCCTTTCCACCCCTCTTTTCAAGGCCCAGTCCGCGTTCAACCCATTCTTGACTCCCCATCTCACTTGATCTCGACAACGCTCTCGCGAATGCAAACCTTTCTTCATCGCCGGAGAAGATACTGCTGTTCTTCAACATATCCATGTTCATACCAAGGTCGTCCATGAGATTGCGCATTACGTCCGAGATGGCTTCGTGGTCGTCCGCTTGCGCAGACTTGGCAGGCGGCTTTGATGAAGAAGAGGCTGTGGTGGGAAGTTTCCCAGCCTTTTGTGTAGCGGTTACCGCGTCGTTGAGTTCGGCTTGGTCGAGGAAAAGGGACGTTAGTGGAACGGCTGTAGTCATTACTAGCTTGGCCTGGGTTTACGTTAGCATGGTATACTCCAATCACAAGCCCTTTGCTATAGGGTCTTGTGCTACCAGCATCTCGCTTACTCTTGATTCGTACACGGCATCTATAAAGGTGATGAATCTCCGCGCCAAGTCTCTTGACCTGTGGTTCATTCCAGGCACCCCTGTAATGATAAACGCCTCATATTGTCTCGTGAGTTCGAGGTAATCGGCTGCTCCCGTAGCGCGTCCGATGATGTCGTCAAAACTAAATACGGCGCACTTCCCACTGGCCTTCGGCACGCGGACTTCTCTTCCCCATACTTCATGGATTGCGGGGTGTGGGGGGTCGTTTTCGAAATCGCCGAGGAAGCGGAACCATCTCTCTACATGTGTTTGTGCAGATGCATCTAGAGGATGGTGGTATACACCGCTTGGTGGCCGTGGAATCTTCCTGTAATCCGTCGAAGAATCCAGGTTCAGGACTGTAAGCCTCGTTTTGAGAAGGTTTATGCAGGGCACAAAACTCTCCCTTTGTATTCCGTTCTTGTAGAGGTCGTTCGGGTGTCTGTTACTCGTCGTGACAATGACGGTTCCGTGGGCCATCAGGCTCTCGATCAATCGCCTCAGGATCATAGCATCAGCAACGTCCGTACACTGGAACTCGTCGAAGCAGAGGACGGAGGAGCGCTCCGCTATACCCGCTGCTACAAAGGGTATACTGTCAATATCATTCCCATGCTGCATCTTCATCTTGTGCAAATCCTTGTGTACGCTCTGCATAAACGCGTGGAAATGTATCCTTGTCTTCCTCTTGATGTTCGGTGGCAGAGTGTCATAGAACAGATCCATCATCATTGTCTTCCCACTGCCCACATCGCCAAACATGTACATGCCCTTTGGCAGCGAATCGGGTATAGGTGGTAGGGCCGACCCCGCGGAGTTGGACGACGTAAGGAAGGAGAAGAACGACTTCTTGGGCGGCTGTAGGGACTCGATGGTAGGTTGTTGAACGGGCGGTTGCGTGTAGGATTTCAGCATGTCGTGGAGATCTTGCAGGTTCTTGATGATGTTGCGTTGGTGCTCGTCGTCTCGCAGTCGTCCGGACTCAACACGCGCATCGTACTCGGCCATGGGCCCATGGGTCTGCTCAGACTGGTCCGGTGCATCTAGCAAGGTCAGCACTCGGTCCATGCAGCCGCTCTACTAATGGCCGAACGTACACTCTTGCGCAACCTGTGCGTATCCTCTGCGGCCCACTGGCGCAAACGAAACTCTGTTCGGAGCATACGCCAGCTTATTCGTGCGTGCCAGAACAAGCCCTCGCGCATTGCGCGTCGCTCTCGGATTCCTTGCGCAGTCCGTACACAGCGCTCTTCTGCTGTCGACAGCCAAATTCTGTCCGGCCGCGATGCTCCTCGGCGCCGGGCCAGCGCACCGCGAAAGGGTCCTCAACCCTCTCAGGGCCTCGGATGATGTCATTTTCGACATCTGGCGCACAGCCTAAAAGCTCGCGACGATGACAGTAAGGAAAGAAACAGTCGCGATCTATGGCATTGCGGAGAAGAAAGCTCAGCAAAAACGTCAGGCGACGGAGCTGAGCAGGGCTGTGGAGCGTCGAGCATGTGCGCGACCCACGACGGGTTGTTTAGGGTGGCGCGGGGAGTTTCTTCGCTGCACCCTCGGCTTCTGGCTTCCGGTATGGCTGAAGCTGCAGGGGTTTCGGCAACACTTTAGTAGCCGATATGGTACAGAGAAACTCTCGCACGTGTCTATACGCAGAGACTTTTTCACACTCTTCATCATCATTAACATTACTACCATCTGCATCATCATCATGACTCCTCTTCCGCAGCTACGCTCTCGTATCTCCCTCCCTCACCTCCTCCGCCCCGCTGATACCTCATCTTTGGCACCTCATACAGCCTCGTGTAATCTACGCGCTCACCACCAAGCCTCGCATAACCACTTTCCTTCGTGCCAAACATGGGACTGGCATCACACCAGAAATCCTTGCAATTCGTAACGATGCCGCGTGAAAAGGGATTCCCTCTTCTTTGCCGCCGTATTTGCTCTCCTTGACTTCCGTGAAGGGCGATGGTGAGGAACGTGTCGATTCCAAGGAGACGCTTCCACTGGTCCCAGATGGAGGCTTTGGGCTGAGGACGCCGCGGGATATCGCCCGTGTCTTGGCCGGAGCCAAACCCGTTCGTTGGTGCGCTGCCGGCACCGCCAGATACGTCTTGACTGGTGTCGCCGGTCGTAACAAAGGAGTTCAGTGCGTCTGCGGGTGTAGCGCCATGGAGATGACCGCGCATGCTCTCGTAGGTTGTGAGGTTCCGCGCAATCTGAAGCAGCTGAACACAGAGAAGCATGGTTACCCAAGTCAACTGGAAAGCTGCCCATATTGAGAGCACAATCGTGAAAGGATCTTTGTTGAGGACTTTGCAAAGTTCCGGTGAGATGACGGCGCATTTGGGGTAATCCGTGGGTGCGTCACGTATCTCCAAGTCTGCTCCAGTTAGCTTCATGGTGCAAAATCAAGGTGTGATGACCTACAAGCAAGTGCCAACCTGATGAACATGACAATACCCAGCTCCAAAGACAGTACGTATAGAACAAAATGTCTGTGATTGTTGTTCGCCACACAGTTGTTAACCCACGGGCAATGACTGTCATAGTTAGTACCACCCTCACTGCCTACGTGGAACACTTACTGATCACTCTTCGCGACGCAGCGCTCGCAGCGCTTGCAATGCTTACTGCGCAACGGTTTCCGCACCATACAATTCACACAGAAATGGTGTTCATCGAACTGTCGTAGCTCCATGAGCTCATCAATAACCGCTTTGGATGCACTTCTGCTCGCCGACTTAGGCACGAAGCCGGGATCAGTGGTCATAGTGAAGAAGTAAAAATAGGCCGTAGATGCGTAAAACGCCGCAAATAGGAAGTTAAGAAGAAAGTTCGTTCGTATCGTCCCTCGTTTGTGTTAGCGAGATATCTGTGTGTAAGATAAGATGGCTTACATGGTAATACAGTCGTTGCCCACCGTGCACCGACCCAGAAAAGCGTGCCAGCGAAGATACCGGCTAGGAAAGGCTGGAAGCTCGTCAGCGACTAGGCGCATGTGTTTGAGCACTCGACTCACAGTATGATGTATGCTTCGCATGTTCGAGGGACCCCAGCGCAACAACCTTTGCGCTCCCCATTGCATAACGTACGCAACAATCACGGCCAATGGTATACCAAGAAACGCTGGCAGATGGCTGACAAGAGAAAGCGCAACGAACAGAATGGCAAAGGGCCAGAAGAAGATGAATCGGCTCAGGAACCACCTCGTGTCTTTCACTCCCGGGATGGGGAACTGCCGCGCGTTTCCATTCTTGTCGAAGCCAGCTTCCATGAGAGCGCGACGCCATTGCCGGGTGGTATTCATCTCCTGCGCCGTGACCTCTGGCGTCTTGCCGTCGTTGTTCTTGGCGAACCGGTCCGCTCCGTACTCGAGCAGCTTCTGTATCGATCCCTGGCTGCCTTTGACGAGCGCCCAATGCAATGCAGTGAAGCCCTGGTCGTCCGTCGCATATACGTTGGCACCCCATCGGAGAAACAGGTCCACGCAAGACGGATAGCCTTTGTATGCCGCCCACATGAGCGGGGTGTGACTCTGCGGATCTGCGATATCCACGGGTATGTCTTGGTGTAGTAGCAGGACAATCTGGTACACATTGCCATCGAGGGTCGCGCTGTGCAGGAGATTGAAGCCCTGGTCGTCGGTGAGGAGCGGATCGGCGCCGTGGTCGAGGAGGAGATTGACGATGTAGTAGTTGCAGCGCTTTGCGGCCCAGAGCACGGGTGTCGCGACAGCATCGCCGCCCTTTGCGTTGATGGGCGCGCCGGCCTGGATGAGGAAGTGGCAGAGCGCGTAGTGATTGTTGATAGCCGCCCACTACTCATAGTCAGCCCCGGAACATGCTCCAATGCTCTGTGATACCCACATGTAGCGGCGTTATGCCCTGCTCGTCCTTGTATGTCGCATCGAACTTGCCGCCGTCGAAGAGTTTCTGTATAGCCGCAATCTCACCCAGTCGCGCCAGCTGCATGATGTCCTCCTCCACCGGGAGGCTGGGCTTACTGTCCGCCATGACCTCGAGTTCGTGGTCGCCTGGAGAGGTTGCATTGCTGTCTGACTGCGTGTTGGCAGCCATCTCGGGGGTCCGCGTGATGCTGTATGGTTGCGGAGCTTACGACACCTCCGGATCGTGGTAGGGCGGCTTCAAAGCGCAGTAGCGATTCAAGATGGTTCGGAAGTCTGGAGGGGCTCTTCGGGTGTCACCGCATGCTGGATAATGGCGAATATCAAAGCCAACTGAGGTTTGCGAGGCTTTGCAGGCGCGGAACATGCGGCGTCTGCGATTTCCCAAATGCGACCAATGCGCTCATCCCACATCCCTGCCGACTAACGCAAATCGTGGCGGTGCCACGCAAGCCTCATGCCTGGACCCGGAATCCGGCTTCAGCAGCGACATTCATTTTTTGAATGCCCGCAATCAGTTGAGCTTGCCTGATAGGGTGCTGTGACATGAAGAGGTATATAACGCTTGACCCATGCTATACACTCGATTTGCTTCTGGCAGGTCGTGGTTTACACAAAAAGATCTCGTCGCGACATCGCATCAGTAAGCAGCACAGAGCAGCGTTGAAGACCGTCAAGCACCGTCAAGGACAGTTAAGTTGCCGCAATCCACGCTTGCTCTGGAAGTTTCCTATTTGGGAACATCCGCAATTGGATAACTAGACCTGCAAACTGTCGTATGTTCACCTTCACCTTCATACTGGCAATAGTAATCACGCTAGCCACAAACAGCAGAAGACCTCGGCCTGGACCTGCTGTTATCGACGGTATGTAATCACAACTGCCTAACGTAGTAACGTCGTAAAGAAGACGGGACGGCAAGAAAGTCGTTGATAAACAGCTATACGATACAAGTAGTCTATGTCAATAACTTTTCCTCGAGTCGAAATTAGAACGCCAACTATAAACCGAACCTGATTGTAACAATCTCTGCAAGCCGGACGCATCTCCCCCTATACCTCTACGCCAACATACCCTGGAACTCGCCGCCTTCCCTAAGCATGTCCTCGGCTTTGCCAGCCTTGACCAACTTGCCCTTTCCAAGCACGATACAATAGTCAGCCTCCTTGACTGCTTCCAGTCGATGCGCGATGGTGACTACTGTACTGCTCTTCATCTCCTCCCTAAGAACGCTCTGTATTCTTTGCGCGGTTTCGAAATCAATGCTGGCCGTCGCCTCGTCCATGATCAGTATTGGGCTTCTCCTCAACATGGCTCTAGCCAGACCAACAAGCTGCCGCTGGCCCTGTGAGAGACCCTTGCCACCACCTTCGATCGAGGTTGTAAGCGTCCAATTGTATTGATCCCCACCGATCTTCTGCAACACAGATAGACAAGATGCATCGGAGTAAACAGATAACGGGTCCAGGTTCTTGCGCATGGTGCCGGGGAAGAGAACTGGTTCCTGCGCGAGGAAAGTGACGCGACTGCGAAGCGCCTGCTTGTCCACGGTGGAGATATCGATCCCATCGATCAAAATCCTGCCATTTTCCGCAGCAATAGTGGCGAGGAGGGAGAGAGCCAAAGTAGACTTTCCAGAACCCGTTCGCCCAATTACCGCGGTGTTGGATCCCGCAGGGATCTTTAGAGTGATGTTTTGCAACGCAGGCTCGAGGTTCTCTGCGTATCGAATGGTCACATCATCGAACTCGATGTCGCCACTATAGGTAGGCCAGTGTGCGGGTGGCTGAACAACACCGGGTGCTTCCGTCTCAATATCAAGGAGCTCAACGACACGCTCGACGCTGGTAAAGTCCATCTCCAGCGTTCCGTATATCCTGCACATATACTCCGTATGTATGACGAATTTGCCAGCGGTAATCAACACAAATGCGGTAAGACCGGGACTGATGTGTGTGTAGACAGCGATGAGTGTCATAACGAGCGTAGCGCTAGCCGACATGACGCTGAAACGAAGCGCAAGCCATGCTTGAAGTGACCAGTAGAAGTGATCATTCTTCTGAAAGTTGTCGACCACCTCGATGACACGGGTCTGGAATCGTTGTTGCGCGCTGAAAGCTCTCACAGTTGTCAGACCTTCCAGAAGTGCGCCAAAATTGCTCATGAGTGGCGAGAGTGATACCATCTATTCCTAGTTAGTAGGGGACATGTTGATTGAGGCCGAGTGACTTACTTCGAGCCGCCTCAGGCTTTGCGACGTTGGTAGAAAACGGAAGAAATAATAGACGAATCCGCAGCTAAGCACCAAACCGAAAGCTAAGAATGCTGGTGTCGAAGACAAGATTATAATGACAGCACTCGTCCAGCCTATGATCTGCCATGCGAAGACGATGAAGGCAGTGCTCAGATCGCCATCGATGGTGTTCATGTCACTTGTCAATCGGTTCATCAGTCGTCCCACTGGCGTTACGTCGTAAAATCGGAATGTCGCATGTGCAACGCGTTCAATGGTCTCTCTGAAGATGGTCTTGGCGGCATGGTAGCCTACGCCAAACATGATGAGGTTCGTGAACCAGAAAAGTATGGCAGTTGCGGAGACAAATCCGAAGAAAGTCCAGAGCCATGGAACCACGTCGTCTGCGGCTGGAGGCAGGAAGTCGAAGATACCCTTGTGATCATCCTCGTTGTAACTCTCTGCCCACGACTTAATGAACCATGTCTGCGCAACATCCAGCACACGGAAGAGGGCCATGACGATAATGGCAACAGACCACCATCGCAGCGTACCTGCTCTAATGTAGCGCCAGTATACACTCCACTTGACGCCACCTTTCTCACGATGTTCATCTTCGATAAACTTGTCGGGTACAGCCGCTGCTTGCTCTTCTTCTCGCTTCTTGGCGTCTTCCTCTGACTCAGTATCATTGGTCTGGGTGCGCTTTAGGGCATTCGCGTCTTCAACTTGGCTTGGCTCGTGAAGAGTCGCTCTGCCCTGTTCTAAATGGACCCATTGCTTCGCGATACCGTGGCAAAGTTCTGTTCGATGTGTGACAAGAACAGTCGTTCTGCCATCGAGTAATGGCCCAGCTAGTAGTTTGCCAACGATGAATTCGGCCGTCTGGTGGTCAAGGGCGGATAGCGGATCGTCAAGAAGAAGTACCTTCGCGCGACTGTATACAGCTCGCGCCAATGCTACACGAGCCTTCTGACCACCAGACAAGCCAATGCCGTTTTCGCCAATGTTCGACAGATCTCCGTGCTTGAGCTCTGCCATATCAGGTAATAAGGCACACGCTTCCAGAGTCTGCTTGTAGCGACCCTCTTCGTAAGGGTAGGAGAAAAGTATGTTATCGCGAATACTCATGCTCTGGAGCCATGGCGTTTGTGCGCAATATGCTACTACCTGATCAGGCCGCACCAGCTCACCAGCTGTGATGTCAAGCTCGCCAAGTAAGGCTTGTAGCAACGCCGTCTTACCGGCAGCGACTTCTCCGTATATCACGGTCAGTCCTGGGGGAAAAGATAACGTGATATCCTGGAGGACATCGTGGTCAACCCCAGGCCACGCGAAAGATGCATTGTGAAGGCCGAGGTCAGAAGACCCTTCTGGTACTACATCCGTCTCTTCTTTGTCTGGCTCGGCCATGAACTCTTCAATGCGACCCATCGCAACGTATGCATTGAGCACGGTAGTGACGAGTTGCGGAAGCGCCCTGAGGTACGACTCTAATAGATTGAATAGATCGAAAGCAGGGAAGATCAAATCAACGCGTAACTGCTGACCGGCTAATTTAGTAAAAGCGTAGAAGGCAACCGCAGGGAATAGTCCCGATCCGAAGCGGAGAATGAAGGAGAGCGATGTCGAGAAGATGATGTTGACCACACGAAGATGCAGCTCTTTTTGACGAGACTCAAGGATTCCCTCCAACCATGCGCCTTGCCAGCCGTACCAGCGCAGATGGCGGATGGACTCTATGAACTGACTTGTACGTTGCAGTTTCTCGTCGGTCGCAATTCTGCGCTTTTTCTCGAAATAGACCTGAAAGCGGGCGATCACGATGTTAAGGAGCTGAGAAGCACCCAGTGCCAAAACACCAAGTAGGCACGCCCAACCTAACATTCGCCATATTAGTATGGTTGCGAATATGGCACCTGCAGGCTTAGTGATGATATCAGAAAACTCCCAGAAGCGCTGTGCTACCTCATAAGCGTCGTTTCGCATCAAATTGAGGATCTTGCCCATCGATGCAGCCTGGTTTTCGTCTTTGACCTGTGTCTTGATGTTCTTTGTGAACATAGATCGGACAGAAGTGACCACACGTTGTAGCCAGCTTCCGCTTGCTGCCTTGCTCGTGCTGTCAAGACTGCTACCCGCCTCGTCTGCTTCAGAGTTACTGTGGCCATTCGTCTGATCTTCCTTGACGTCTTGTTTGGCCCCCAAAATTTTACGATGCAGAGTCTTCTCGTAAAGCATGGTGATGAGCTCGCCTCTGCATCTCTCGTATGACCGCCTCTGATGCCACAGATTGAAGATGTTAAGCTGGGCAGATGCTAGTCTCAAGACGAGAATGATACAGGCGTAGGTGATCGTAGCACTGCTGTTCTTATCTTCCATGGATGCGAGGACCCGCTGCAAAAGCACAGGGGTGAGTAGAGCTGCTAATGTCAAATTCGTCTCAAGCGACATAGGGTACGTCACTTACTTGTGCACATACGAACAACGTTGAGGACAGTCGTAAAAACCAAGTCCATGCCGTTTGCAATGAAGACTCGTTTTGTCACCGAACCCTGTAGTTTTCGAAATGCTTCGTGCAGCCGCGCATGCTTGAATTCCCAGCCAAGATCCCATATATCCTCGTCTTCCATCTGACGTGTCACGCCTTTTTTGATCAATGGTTCCATCCATGACACTGTCATGTACTGCCAAGGAGTCAAGTTATCCTCGGGAGTCCTAAGTTGCACCGTGGGAGTGGCAAAAGCTGGGCTAATATCTTTCCTAGGTAGCCTTGGGTCCCGGAGAGGCATATTGAGAACCAGAACGATGCCTAGTGCAGCCGCTACGGGTGCGACGGTCCAAGGAACATCTTTAGCTAGGAGTGGGCTCTCCTTGTGGATTAGTGTGACCAGCTGTTCGAGTAGAAGACTCGTGAAGAGAAGCAACAACGACAATGAAGCTTTTCTTGGACGCTTCACGATGACAATCGCTGCCACGATGGCCTGCAATACTTGTTAATCGACAATCGCAATCTCGTCACATTGTACGTACCCATGCGATGGCGGAATAAAACGCGGTCGATTGCCGGATGGGAAAGAAAGCACTCAGGATCTGGAATGTAAGTCCAACCGTAGCTAGGACTAGCAGGCCAAATGTGCTGCCCAGAGGCTGCGGTGTAGAGGATGTCTCCAATTCATCCGACTTGTCCTTTTCCTCGCGTACGAACGGCTTTGTCCACCCCGGCCAGTAGCCGTCCGCAACTTGCAGCGAGTATTTCAGCAGTACCAATGCTGCCAGTATGGCTGGTATTGTTGCTACGAATGGCAGAGCACATGGCGTGAATCGGGCTGCTTCCGTATTCTGGTGAGATCAGCAATATCCAGAAGAGGCGTAAGTGACCGTACTGACCCAAATGCGATGGCAGTGCGATATTGGTGGTGTGTCAGGAAATGTTGGAGCCGATGATAGTGGAATCTGGAAGGACGCCATGACATGCACCGTTTTCAGATGCCCGTCAGCACCTACTTGGACAACACTTCCTTCCACTTTAGCCCCAGCTGATGTAAACTTGGGTGAGCAGAGAATAGCATGTAGACGAGATCTTACGCAACTCCGCTAGGCATCAGTGAAAGGAAAGGGCCAGCATGCGAGTGTCGGTGAACATGTTCAAAGCCCTGAGGCGACATCTCGGAACGCGGACTAACGCCGGGAATACTAGCGCGCCCCACATTCCTTGTTCCCCAAGCCGGAGGAGCCATTGAGGTATCTGCACGCATCATAGTATCGCAGCACCACCTCCCTCTCCAGTCAGTGAGACCAGAGCTACACCTCATATGCAGTTCGCCAACCGACTGATGCATGCCGATCAAAGCATTGCGCCGTTGGCAGCTGCGCGAAGAGTATCAACGCGTCATCGCGCCAGAAAACAGTTGAGAACGCGGACATCGTCACCGGTCAAACTATAGTGGATGTACAACTTGATGACATCGCGCTGCTTGCCCGTACCCGACGCGTCTGCGCTAAGATGCCACAAAAGGGTACAAATTTCGGAAGTACCCAGAGATAGATGCGGTATGCGGCACGACTGCTTCCCAACGACCTTGGTGCTATTACCTTGCGTTTGTTGTTCCGGCTCGGCTTTGTGATCCCTCGCCAAAGAGCGCGTGATGACGCGCGAAACGTCGCTGCCTCCTGTCGCCCTCACAGCAAATTGCTTCTTCGTAGAAACCACCGCCACAGCCACAACACCGTAAACGTCTCGGGCGCATCCAGCCTCGAAAAATAGCGAATCATGGCCGTCGACTGCTGCTTCGCGGAAACATCGCTCCGTTGGCAGCAAGGCTACGAGCTTCCGACACCCGCAGCTTTGCGTACAGCAGGAGCGATTCTGATACCGCAGGCAGCCGCACTAGCTGTTCGTAGTAACTGTGGGATGGGCACAGCCGCTGTATCTGCACGTGGAATGCAGCGCGTGGGTAACAAGTGTCCCTGGGTCCGTACCAACGCGCCCATCACTGGTCTGCTGCACACAGCGATTCTTCGCGAGTCTTGCTATCGATGCTAACAAAAAGACCGAGATAGTGCTAGGAGCTAAGAGTGCTCATCGTGTTATTCTGCTCGGCCGCCGATGCAAGGCTGCTATGAAGCCTACGAAACAATCCAAGCATTCGGCACAGCAGTGACATTCAGCACCGCCACACGTATCTTCATGCGAACTCTGCAGTTGCTGGGGAAGTGATCCTACAACGCGTTGATAAATTCAGCGCATAGGTTTAAATGGCATCCAGCCCAGATTCCTCCCTCTGTACACATCGATCATCTACTCCGTCTTTCATCTATCAACCCTGCTTACAGACATGGTTCTCGATACCTCTTTCAGCAATTCTTCGGGTTACAAGCTACATGGCCTTGGGAAAGACTCGCAGCTAGAAACAAGACACATACCTACCAGTTCAAAAGTCAAGTCAATTCAACCTCCCACACCCAGACCGCGCTTCATGGATACCCAAAGCGACCCCACCCTGACCTCTACTGGTTCACCAATTCGCAAAGCCATCGCCAGATCGCAACGCCTGGCTGCGTCAACTACTCGGGACAAGTCTTCCAGTCAGCCATCCCGAACAGTCTCTGACTCCATCGGACGCCCAAAACAAATCATCGTTGACGTCGCACGAATTCATCATGACTGCATCCCACGTAAGCGTCCACGGCGTGATGGTAGTCAAGGTCTTGAAGTGGATGGGCTATCCACATCGGAAGTGCGGTATTCCTCATCACCCTCTCACGCCGAAGCGAATCAGCAACCTCATCAAGAGCACGATGGCTTCTCACCAGTCCTGACCCCAAAGACCGCCAGATCTACCCACGACAGCTTGTATGGAGAGCTGCTCAAGAATCCGACTCCTGGCGATCGGAAAGGGGTCATCTATGTTCTATGTGACCCAAACAACAAATCCAGAGGTTACAAGATCGGAAAGACGAAACGAGCCTATAGAGACCGAATCATTGAGCACGAAAGAGCCTGTGGCTTCCTGCCCAGTGTGATTCACGTGTCAGATCACGAGATTGATCATTGTGGTCGCCTAGAGAAGCTTGTGCATATCGACCTGGAGAACTGCTCTGCACCATTCCATTGCGAACATCACGGGCGCGTCGACGCGAACAAGGAGACCAAAGCACACAAGGAATGGTTTCAGGTCACCGAAGAGATGGCAGTCAATACTGCAAAGAAATGGGAGAGATTCATGCAACAGGAGAAGCCTTATAGCTGGGATAGGCAGCTGAAGATTATATGGAGATATCTTCTCGAGACTAGGGCCGCCGGACCTCTTGGCGTGCGTACATGGACACACGAGGCGCGACGAGAACACTGGGACAGAATACTTGCGCCTCCAACGACAATCGAGTACCTCCACGCCTATCGAGCACAAGTTGAAATGTCTTTGAACAGTCTTCGTCGCTTCGCAGTTCACGTATGGACATACGTATCGGAATTCTTCTGGCCGTTGTGTACATTGATCTATGGCGTGACAACGTTGGCCGTATTTCAGAATCTGCTGGCGTTCTATGCGTTCGTCTTCATTCTGGGATGCGCCAGCGCGAGGGTTCTGTCTTACGTACCACTGAGTCCTCCGAAGCGACGAACCAGAACGCCCAACAAGGTACATACGGCAGCTGCTTTGATGCAACATTAGCTTGTGGATAGACGCGGGATATCCCACGCAGGCATGCTATTTTAGCCGTAATCCGATAACCTCCCTTTCTTTTTGGAAGGACTGCCTAAACTAAATCCTTCAACCCAAAGATGATCTGAGTATTGTTTGTATGCGTTGCATGCACGGTGTCCCTATGCGGAAGGTACCAATCCTTCATGCCGTTCTTCCCTTAGCCTATAGGAGCGAGGTAAACAACACCAAAACCTCCAACGCCTGTAAAGACGGCAAACGTCAGAATCGGGTATCTTGCCCCGACACCATTCGCTACACATCATCTGGGGGCCTTAGCGCGCTCTCGTAGTAGATATGCGGGGTATATTCCCGCGAAAGAGAGCTTCAGTGTATGTACCCCACATCACGAGCTTCCATCTCACTCAGGCCAGGACTTCATCGCATCCATGTAGATTCAACCGTGCCTCGGCTTCGATTCGCGAGCTTGACCTGAAAGTCCAATAGCGTCCGATGAACCCAGCAGCAAATCCTCGTCCGACTACCACGCGACCAGTTCATCCCACCATCAGCTCTATCCATGTCTCCCGGACATGCATGCCCAGGAAAACATCCCAGGCACCATCTCCTGGGCCGAGGAAGCCCAGATCCAAACACGATGCCTACTGGTCAGATGCTCGAAGGTCAACGCCAAATACCAAATCTCGGTCTTGGAGACAAAGGACTACCAGGTGTCACAATACTTCGGACCACTGTTGCCGTTTATGCTCTACCATCCCAAAGGCTCTGCATCTGCTCACTAGATCTCTTCAAGTCAAGGTCTTGCCTATGAGGGTAAGAGCAGAAACGCCAAGGGTATCTCGAATTGTTGTGACACCTGGTAGGACGGTCACAGCGCTCTTTTGGGGAGTTCACGTCCGTCAACCACTATTAGAGATGCACTACAAGATTCTAGGCAGTCTAGATACCGAGGTAGGCGCGAGGGATGTTGATTTGGAACCAATATCTTGATCATGCTAAGAACAATATAAAGGGAAGGAGGGAACCCTTATGAGAAGGATCACAGCACAGTCAAACAGCCAACTTTCAGCTTCCTTCTACTACTTCTCTCTTCAGAGCCACCAGGCAATACCCATCGTTACTACAATCATCAATATGAAGTCCGTCACCATTCTTTCTCTTTTTGCTTCCCTCGTTCTTTCTTCCCCAATCGCTGTACCCGCCTCTGCGCCGGCGGATGCGCCCCAGCCCATTACACTCGAAGCTCGCCAGTCAAGCGCTACTCGCAATGAGCTGGAGAGCGGCAGTAGCGCTGCTTGCCCAAGAACCATCTTCATCTTTGCAAGAGGCAGCACTGAAGCTGGCAACATGGGCGCCTTAGTTGGTCCTTTCACAGCCAGCGCTCTCGAAAGCGCATATGGAGCATCCACTACCTGGATTCAGGGTGTAGGTGGCCCATACACTGCTGGTATTGCAGAGAACACGCTTCCAGCCGGTACTTCTCAAGCCGCCATCCGCGAAGCCCAGCGTCTCTTCAACCTTGCTGCGAGCAAGTGCCCCAACACGCCCATCACTGCAGGTGGCTACTCTCAAGGCGCTGCAGTCATGTCGAACGCTATTCCCGGTCTCAGTGCTGCTGTACAGAACCAGATCAAGGGCGTAGTGCTGTTTGGCTACACCAAGAACCTTCAAAGTAAGCTCTTTCCTTCTCTTAACATCCTATACAACAGTCTCTAACAACGTTCCAGATGGCGGAAGAATCCCCGGCTTCCCAACCAGCAAGACTAGGGTGTACTGCGAGACAGGCGACTTGGTCTGCACTGGAACGCTTATCATCACACCTGCGCATCTCCTATACTCGGATGAGGCTGCTGTACAGGCACCCATCTTCTTGAGGGCTCAAATTGCTTCCGCATAGGTGGCTACGAGAGAGGCTTTGATGCGAAGATGAAACTTCGTATCTTATCAGCCAGGCTGCGTTTTCGGTATTGGCATATGCTTAGTCGTTCTTCACTTCACGTACACATTCTTTACAGTAGATAAATGATTAATCAACCTAACCATCTCGAAAGAAACTGATGCAGTCTTTTGCGATACGCGCCCAACCGCGATTTGCTATCTAGTAACCACTTGGTACTAAACTATTAGCCCACTCTTCCACATCCGAGAACTGATCCTCAACGTCGTCAGGTATGCCATTTCCATTGGCATCCGCCCACTGCTTTCCACCGTCGATAGTTCCAGGCCCAGCCATGGGGCTAGCATTCTCGTCACTAATCAGCTCACCCGTCTTCCCGTAGCTCTTCAATTCCTCAATGAGTCGCGTGTCAACAGCATCGCGCACTTTACTCGCACCGACAGAACTTTCGGCGAGCTTCAGCGCATCTTCCGCCGATAGGGTCTTTTCGGGCGCTGGGAAGGGAAACTTGGTTGTCTGGATAGCCATCCCTCCATAGTTGCTGGAGGACACACCTAGCTCCGTTCCGTCCAACGTGCCATCGCGGTTAGAGTCATAGAAGTTGCCTTCAACGTAGCCCTTGAAGTTCTCATTCCCGCGCGTAAACGCCGTGACGCTGGTACTGGGGCCGCTGATGAAATAATTCCCAACGATATTCGCCTCGCTTGCTGCACTCGAATCTCCAGCGATGTATCCTCCACCCCCGCCCCAGTTGTAGATCACGTTATTGGTGAAGTCATTGGTACCCTTGACCTTCGGGTTTCTCGTCTTGTTGTCAATGTATAAGTTGCGAAACAGACTGATACCTTTCCCGAGATTCGTTTGCATCAACCCGCCACACGAGTGTGTTTGCAGACCCTGCCCGATGATACTGTTTTGAATGGTGATGTTGCCGACGTCGTTGCCGGAGATCGAAAAAGTCTCGTCGCGACCCCAGGAGACGGAGACGTGGTCGAAAATCATGTTGCTCCCCTCTGCGATCGTTATACCGTCTTTTCCGCTAGCTCCTCCTTTTCCCATTCTGATGCGCAAATACCGGA
This sequence comes from Alternaria infectoria, assembly GCF_024043175.1. Classification (NCBI taxonomy): domain Eukaryota; kingdom Fungi; phylum Ascomycota; class Dothideomycetes; order Pleosporales; family Pleosporaceae; genus Alternaria; species Alternaria infectoria. Next base: position 862,862 of record NW_026250697.1, read on the forward strand.
CGATTGCATCGTCGGCGTTGCTGAAACTCCACCCATTTCCGTAAACTGTGATACCATCGCCTGGTGCTGTTTGCCCAAGGATAGACACGCGTTTGGCCACGACCATGCGCTCTTTAATCTTGATCAACCCACCTAGCGAGAACACGACTGTGCGGTCGCTCTGGGAAACGCCCTCGCGGAGAGACCCTTCACCGCTATCATTGAGGTTTGTAACAACATAGACAGTGCCACCACGACCGCCGACAGCGTTTCGCCCAAAGCCTTCTGCGCCCGGGAAAGCGAGGGCGGCGACGGAGGATATTAGCAGGGGCAGAACAGTGCAGAAGATCATCTTCAAGGCGAAGAAAACGGGGTAGGAAGAATGTCGGAGACTGAAGGAAAAGAGATGTAATATGAAAGCTCCACGCGGCATGCGCAGAGGCGGCGAGATCAGCTAGCTAGTTCGTAGCGCGTTGCTGGTGAATGACACCTTGGATTACTCTCTTCATTTACCCCAGACGTTGTGATCGACAGGGTACCTAAAAGATAGTCCGCCAATCACAGCGGGGATGTGTTCGGACGGTAGGAAAGCATGGCACACAGCAAGAACCAATGAGTGCAGGTCTTGTGATGTGGAATCGTTGAATGCGCAGCTCGTACGGGCACGTACTTCGGGTTCTCGGTGTATTAAGCCCCATGGGTATATTTCTGCTTTCCCTAGTAAATGCTAGACCCGGTTTTGACACTTTCGGTAATTATTCCAACTTCGGCAAGTTCAGCAACCAAATCCATGAGCATGTGGTCGTAACCTGCCGCAGCTACCATACCAATGGTAACGGGGAGCGTTTCGTTTCTCTCAGTAACCCTGCTGACATACGTCCTGCAATGGTAGAGGTACGAAGTCAGTATATGTCTTAAATGCACTTCGTACAGTCAAGCTTACCTTGCGCCAATCGGTATTGTGTAGTCGGGTAGCGCAGCCAGAACTGACATCTGGTTGCCGGGTAATCCAGCAGCAAATATACCACCTGGAGCGGCTGTATAGATGTCGCGGTAGTCTTCCGTACCGGCGCCCATAGGATACAGCACCAACGTTGACTCGCATGATGGCGTCAACGTCTCTCGAAACCATGTCTGGAAGGTGTGCGTGCGCTCCATAGCAATGGTATAGCTAGAGGTCGGCAAGGTCGCGGCCCGATTCCATCGCGCTCGTGTTTGCGGGTTCCAGTAGGGCGCTTTGCCAAACTTGGCAATATACTGCTCCCTGGAAGGTAGACCAAGGTCGCGGTACTGATCCACGTTGGTAATGTTGGAGTATGTAGAGCCGAGATAGGATGCTATGCCTTCAGAGATGTTCGCGTATGCATTGAAACTGGCGTTAGCGTTGAACGTTGTCAAATTGGCGTCAAGAAAAGTAGCTAGCTGTGAGATGAACGAATCAAATATAGGCATACTCGTGCTGTTGACTGTAGGCCAAAACAGATCAGGCAAGATGATGCGCTTAGGGTAGGATGTGTATTCCTTGGCTGGGTACCATTTCCTATGCACTGCTTGGAGGAGCTTCGCCGACCTAGCCAGTACGCCCGGCGTATCAAATATTGCTGAGATGGGCAAGATTCCCTTCAGTGGCAGTGAGGCGTTGGTGATACGCATGCCAAACAGGCCGTTTGCCATGGCCGGTAAGCGAACAGAGCCTCCAGTATCGGAGGCAGTTGCAATATCCATCCAGTCATACGATGCAAGTCCAGCTCCAGAACCGGCTGATGAACCCTGGGGATGCTGGTAACCGTCTCCTCTAGGGTTGAAGGGTGCCAGCTGATCCACGTAGTCGGCTGTTGGTCGTTCCCCAAGCGCAAACTGGGTAGTCTTTGTCTTTCCAATCACCACCGCACCCATGTCGATAAGCTTTTGTAAAGCTGCCGCGCTCTCGGGAGCAGGATCGACAAGGTCGCGGTAGCCTCTATTCCCACCGCTCGTTCGGATACCCTTCAGATCGTAAATATCCTTCACGCCCAGGCGTTTACCCGACAAAGGCTTGTCTTCTGTGGGTGCTGGATAGTATAATCGTGACGGCACTGCGATACTAAGAGCTCCGTAGGCATCTGTCAACGCCAGACCTGTGACAGGAAGGAAAGTCCCATTCTGACCTTCAGTGACCGACTCCACAAAAGCGAAACTGTGATCCCAATACAACCGGTAGACTTTGGTGATAGCCTTTGATGGGTGAAGTAGATATGGGCCGGATGCTACGCCGGCGTCCAACGCAGTGTAGATCATGCTGCACCCGATCGAGCCAAGATATGCATGTGCATTGTCTGAAAGAGTGCTTGAACCGCCAAGCACTAGTGTATGGAGGAATGATTCCGAGTATACATCGTCGTGCGATAGAAATGAGGATATCGTGAACTCCAGTAGCTCCGCGGTGACAATAGGGTCCGAAAAGGTCAGATAAGTGATTGGCAAAGGCTCTGCGTTGGGACTTGACTGGTCGCCAAAGCTAAGCGTCGCTGCGGTAAGATCTGGAGAATAATACGACGTAGAGTTGAGTTGGAAAACCGTACTCGCTCTGACAAGAGCTGCAAGCGATAGGAACAGCGCGGCCTTCATGATGTGCGGCGCGCGGACTTCGTGGGGCAATGCTCATGAGGCAACCTGTCAGCTTTATACCAATGCATCTTCGGCTTGGTATCGTGTTTTCTGGAACGCAAAGTGCGTATGTCCGTTACATGTCTATCGCGTCCTGACGGCGGGTGCAGAAGTGGGAGAGATGGAGGTTAGCGCGACGATGATAATGCAGGCAAGACACTTGGCATGACGTCACGCGTGAGGAACGAGTCAGAATAGGCATCGTAGAGATAACGGTCAAGCAACATCCGCTAATTCACTGACAAATTGCCCGCCTGTAATGATAACACTTGCAGAATACTAAGGGTCGTTGTCTAGCTCACAGCGAATTCAGAACGAAGACTATTGGAGACGTGTCTACAGATGAACGATTGGCATAAAGGACCATCAGTTCGCAGTATCCTCTTAGCCTCTTGAGCGCTCCACGTCGGCTTAGGAAAAAGATAAACACCCTAGAGTCTACATTAAGGTTAGGTTACCTACTTTGCATATTTTAATCTTGATGTAATTTGCAGACCTGGTCGGATTGTTTCTTGCATGCAGTGACTCAACAGAAATAGTGGCCGTCGCGTCATAAGCATCAGATTAGGGATTGGAAGAGATGTGTATGGGTTTCAGAACAACGGTGAGGCACAGTCTCCTGAAGCGTAGACCTGCACCGGAACACGAGAAGCGACGGGAGTAATCGCTGGCCATGATGGGAAGGTGAACAGTTTGGGGCCCTAGAGACAATGGTGGAGTTTTCGAGGCCAGATTCGTGAAAATCAGGAAGGGCAACGCAGGCTTAGTGATGCACATGCTCATCAAGAACGGACACAAGTCTTTGTAATGCAGCTGCCTGAGATCTCCGCAGCCATATCGATGCTGCCTAGTAACGAAACGCCTACGCTATGCTTCTAGCAATGAACTAATGACGTGCGAAGTGTCTTCCGAAGACGACTGGAACTGAAGAACAAAAAGAACGATCGCAGAAGAGGACCCATTGCGTGGATCTATTGCGTCCCGCTGTAAGCAAAGAGCGACCAACTGCCTGGCAAACCCCTAACAGTTTCGCTAGAATGCTCTGGGTCTCTTTTGTGTGGCACGACTTGGAACCGGAGACGCACTTGGTCGTTTCCTTTGTACCAACGCGTCTTCTTCGAGCCCTTCTTCAGTCGTATGTTGCCCGTTGAACTCGCAACCGGGATCATCAATGTCTGCCTGACAGCAGTCCCATTTTATTGACCCGCCCGGTGGCCTGTACCTCTTCCCAGAATGAGAAACGCAGGGCGCATTCACGTCCACTATCTGTTCGTGACACACTGTGCAGGTCTTTATCAAAGGCGCAGGCTGTTTGTTGATGCTCGCTGACCGTGGCGTGTCTCTGGCCAACAGCCTTGGAGTCTGGTTGACAGAGGATGATTGGCCTGAGGGTTTCCGGACTGGCGTGCGTAACGTGGTTGAGCGTGGATAGGCTCCAGGAAGGTGCATGTCGCCGTCTGAACTTGACTGTGAGCGCTCACGTGGCTCCCGCTTCACTCGTGATGCGAACTCAGAACCATGAGGCCGTGATGTAGCTCGACTTCCGCTGATCTCGCGGGATTGTGCAGGCAAGCTGTTGTGACTTGGGGTCGGAACTGTAGGCTTCACGAGGTTTCTTTTCGCCGCCTCATAGAGTTCGTCGCTATCATCCTCATCTTGAATCTTGACCTTGGGCTGATGCGACTGCATCCGTTGCTGGCTGATCAGGCTCTGGGCGGATGCAGAGTGAGGCGCAAGTCCACGGACGAGGGCGCCGGAAAAGGCCGGTGACATTTGGCAAAGGTCGAGCAACACCTTTTGCACAGCGCGCGGGTCGGCTGTCTCGATGATCTGTTTGATATGCTCAGGGTGGATAGGGCGCGCCTGCTGTGGCCCTACAGGGTTTCGCGCGGAAGCCATCGGATGCCTAGCTTCCATCCCGACATTTGCCATACCGTAGGGGCGTGGCTCGGGCTTGAGGTACATTTGAACTAGTCTTTGGGGCGGCCTTGGCTGTGGCCGCTGTTGTGGTCGTTGCTGGGGCATGTCTTCCGGCTCTGGTGAGGAACCTGTGAGGTCGATTGTTTGGCAGCTATTGCCAGTTGTGTGTGATGGAGCCATTGCGAGGGAAAGAATGACCAGATACTGATAACCAAGAGCACCCAAAGTGAATAACTGATGTCAAAGCGCGGTCTGCGGAAGATTGGTCTCAGCGTCGCACAATGAATGAATTGCTGGGCTTGGAACGTGTGGATCCCGGGCCTCTTAGCGCGACACCAGCTCACGTGATCAACGCACGGCCCTGCGCAGGATCCTTCCCCACAAACCTCGACCTGCAAGAAGGAGGCGCGTCCGTCGTGCCCAACAACGCGTCAGCTTCAACACCATCAGTAATGCGATGCGCACGCGGCATCACTTCGGACCTCAATACTGCCTCCGTCAGCCCTCTGTAACACGCTACAATCAACCCAAATCAACGCACGGACGGCAACAAGATTCCCACCAACCGGCGCAATGCACATGCGCAGTCGTTGCGCGATGAGAGATTCACCGTCTGGGGTGCATACATCAATTTTCCGATGGCTTGCTTCGCCCGTTTCGACAGCTTTCATAGCGGGGAAACGACCCCGTAGCTCACTAAGCGGCTGTTCGGAGGTCTAGGTCAGACCCGGGGAGTCCGCCAATATAGTTTGCTTAGCCGGCATGCTGAAGTTATTATATGTATATGCATACTGCGCGCCTTCAGGCTAAGTTCTACATTCACTCACTCTTATACTTTCATTTTCAACTGTCCTACTTTGTCCACAATGCTCCCATCAATCGCTTTCGTGCTCACGCTCGCGGCATCCGCTGTCGCAGCTCCAACGACGCTGGCGCCTCGGGCTGGACGTACAAGTCCTCCTTCTGGATGTCTGGCTGTGGGTGGTAGCGGAAAGTACAAAACTGTTCAGTCCGCCGTTGATGCTTTGAGCGCTTCCAGTACGGCTGCACAATGCATTTTCATCGCGAAGGGTTAGTTCTAGCTGTACCAACTCCATGTGAGACATGTACTGACTTGGTGCTCCCGGTTCTGCAGGCACATACAAGGAGCAAGTCTACATCAAGCCGCTCAAGTCGGCTCTGACGGTTTACGGCGAAACGACAGACACTAGCAGTTACACCGGCAACACCGTGACCATCACCCAGGGCAAAAGTCAAGATGACGCCCCCAACAACGACGAAACTGCTACTCTCCGCGCCTGGACACCAAACCTAAAGGTCTACAACATCAACCTGGTCAACACACGCGGACAGGGCTCGCAAGCTCTCGCCCTTAGTGCTTATGCTGATAAGCAAGGCTACTACGGATGCCAGTTCAAGGGTTACCAAGACACCATCCTCGCCCAGCAGGGTAGCCAGGTCTATGCCAAATCCTACATCGAAGGAGCGACTGATTTCATCTTCGGCCAGAAGGCCATAGCATGGTTTGATGGTTGCTCTCTGGGCGTTCTCACAGCGTCGGTGGGTTACATTACTGCCAACGGTCGCGATTCAGATTCCAATCCCTCATACTATGTCATCAACAACTCGAAGATCGCCGCTGCTCCTGGTAACACGGTGAGCGCGGGTGCTTACTACCTCGGCCGTCCTTGGAGGAATTTCTCTCGAGTTGTGTTCCAGAAGACTAGCATGACTAATGTCATCAATGCCGCGGGATGGAAAGTTTGGAATACCGATGACCCCAGGACTGACAAGGTCACATATGCCGAGTACGCAAACACCGGTGATGGATCCAAGGGTACCAGGGCGTCCTTCTCAAAGAAGCTCTCGGCTGCCGTTAGCCCTTCCACTGTTCTGGGCAGCGACTACAAGAGCTGGGTTGATGCAGCTTACTTTTCCTAGGCCAAAATCTTGTAGAAAGATGCGGGCTAGGTTCGGTAGTACGTGAGAGTTGGTTTTCTTGTACATATATTGGGAACAATAAGTGTCTTCATTTCTATTCATACATTTACTTGCAACTGCACTTGCTTCTCAAAATCTTAAAAACGTGTCGGCAATATTGTGATCGGTATTACATTCGCAGTCTTGTGGCATGCGTGAGAAGATTCTAGCTGAAGTAAGCAAGGCTAGACACGGGCTACCGCCGAATGAGAGACCCACTAGTGGGTCACCGGACCATGGGTTTTTGCTCCGCATTGCTACGGCTTCTGCCCTTCCACTTCAACTTTGCAATCGCGAACATTTCGACAAAAGGTTCGAGATGTCTTATGGCACCATAGCCGACCCACCGCCGTCCGCAGGGCGCTCAAGGGTAAACTTCTTGCCACGCCTGCCATCTGCAGCTTCAGGCTCTGCGCAAGATACGGACGAGGAAGCCAATCCGCCAGGAATATGGAGCAAAGTATCGCAGAGTCTGAAGTCATTCTACAGGCGGAATTTCGGTTTATTCTTAGTTTTCTTGGCACAGACATGCGGTTCTGTCGTAAGTTTTATTTCTTGTGTGCAATGACTGCATGCCGCAGACCATGCCACTTACAAATGAGCACTAGATGAACACAGCAGCCAAACTGCTCGCGAATGACCCATCCATCGAGTTTCACGCTTTACAAATCATCTTCATCCGCATGCTGTGCACGACGATCATCTGCTCGATTTACTCTTGGTACCACGCGGTGCCTGACTTTCCTTTCGGCCAGAAAGGCATCAAAGGACTGCTCATACTGAGAGGTACCGCAGGATTTGTCGGTTTATTTGGACTGTATTGTAAGTTCAACTCCCTCTGCGACTCTCCTCGGTTCACCCCATATAAGATTGCGACCTGCAAGGGTGGGTCATGACAGTGAACAGGACTATAGCTAACAGTACCGCCTAGACTCTTTATCATGGCTTGAATTCTCCGACGCGACAGTAATAACTTTCCTAATCCCAACTATGACGGCCATTGTATGCTTCATCTGGTTACGCGAGCCTTTTACCTGGAAAGAAGCGCTTTGCAGCTTCGTCGCATTCTGCGGCGTTCTCTTCGTCGCGAGACCACCATGGCTATTTCCCGCTTCGCACTCAAGGCCAATAGCCGATGACTCGGACGGGCGTGCACCGTTACCATCAACTACCACCGAACAACGCGCTCTGACAATCCTCATCGCGATTCTAGGCACGCTTGGTGCTTCGACAGCCTACGCAACTATCCGAGTGATCGGCAAGCGCGCCCACTCGCTCATCTCGGTGAATTACTTTTCTCTCATCGCAACGATCGCCTCGTTTGTGCTCATCCTGGTTCACCCTTCGTTACATTTCGTCATGCCCAAAACGCTCGGTCAGTGGGGATTGATCGCCATTATTGGGCTCTTCGGGTTTCTGTTGCAATTTCTCTTGACGGAAGGCCTGCAGAGGGAGAAAGGTGGAAGAGCAACAAACTTGACGTATCTGCAACTTGTCTTCGCGCTTGTTGTCGAGAAGGTGATCTGGGGAACTACGCCGCCTGCTGAGAGCTTGGTGGGAGCCGTGCTTATCATCGGAGCGGCGATTGCGGTCAGTCTGCAGAGGTCGAGTGGGAAGGATGATAAGAGAGCTGAAGTTGTCGAAGAAGAGAGGAGGCTGTTGGAGGATGAGAATTGAGCTAGAGCATATTGGGTACACGGGAGTGTATTATTATCATGTACATGCATTTGCATGACATGACCTAGATTCTGCCTCCATGCTTCACAACACTAGAACTGGCCTGCTATTGGGTTTTCACCACCCGACTGTATTGGGCTTCATTGCCGACCGACGCTGGAAAGTAGTCTTGCGGCTAATGCAGCACCTGTTCTCACACCGATGATGATGATCAGGGCAGAACCACTCGCATGGCGCGTTATGTTGCAGTAGATATGATCTGATGATAGACCACTCTACTGGCAACACTGGTGCCACGACAGAGACAGATCCGCAGCAGCCTGATCAGCGTCGCCGCTGTACCTATACCATGCGTCAGCTTCTACTGACAGGCTCATGACTCATTGCGCTAGATCATGCTTTGCGCGCAATGCCGAGTTTAAACCGCATCACCCTCATCTCTCGAATTGACATCACTGCTCGCTCTTTCTTCGTCTGTTCCTTGTCTCACAATGTGCTCTTCGCTTCCATTCATGCTCATGTCTATGTTGTCGATCTCATGCACAGTCCTCCTTTTGCCCTTCCTCTCAACATGCGACAAACGAAGGCTGTCTGGCAAATTCTGGCCCGAATTGTCGTTTGATGGCTTGATCGATGATATAGCTTTCCTGGCTTTACTGAGAAAGGGCTTGAGGATAGGTGCGTTGACAGCTAAGATTCCGACAAACTATGGCAAACATTAGCAAGGTCCTAGTGGCCTTAAAATTTGAGAGGCTCACTGTTTCGCGGATTGACCAAATGGTGCCAACGTTGATCTGGGAAACGTCTTGAAGACACAGGATGCAGCGGAGTAATGTTGCTGTCATCATAAAAACACCGGTGCATAACCAGACTCCGTACAAAAGCTTCCTTCTTAAAGGTAGTCGGACGTTCCAGAGTAGAGGTAGCGGGATATACAAGATCATGAGATCGGTGCTGGGTGATTATAAGTATGGTACAGAAGTGGACAGGCTCATTTCTAGGGCTACCCACGTTACATTTGTAACGACCAACGCCACATATTTGGATATGTTGAGCGCGCAGTCATCACCTGGATATGGATATATTTGCCAGAGTCGATAGATAGGGTGACAGTGTGTGAGGAACACGATGATAGTAGCGATGTAAGCTGCAAGGCAGACTGCCCCAGTAATCTTGACGAGATTATGTTGCTGGAGATTGAGCCTATTGCTATCAGCGGGGATCAATCTAAATTTGTATAGTATACATACGTGAGCCTCCTGTAAAAGAACAGCATACAAGCTTTTACTGTGGTAACAGCCTATTAGTATGACCACATGGCCTCGAGTGCTCCGTTACCAAAGCATTTACGTACAGCACCATATCAGGGTCGTATATAGTATCCACCCTGCGAGAAGGTATTTACTACCCACAGTAACACGTAGGCTTTCCTCAGGTGTAAGTTGCAACGCGAGTTCGTTACTCATTCCAGTGATGGAGCCATTCTGGCCGATGAGCTCCAGCATGACAAGTTCAGCGGTGAAGAAGAAGGCGCAGAGTACGGCGAAGTAATCATCTCCATCCCAACGTAGTTGGATCTGCCAGCAGCGCGCTGTAATTCGAAGTATTATAACGACAATACCAATTGCGTATTCGGTCCATGCTTCAGTCGTGAAGGGATTAGACATGCTGACGAGACAAGCATCGACAATTGAGGGCCCTCTCGCGCGAGATCAGGGTACGCCGAGCAGCAAGGCCCTTAACATTGAGTATCATTGTAAAAAGGAATACCCGAAAAACGAAAGCTATACGATACACGACGAGAGTGGAGGCTTTCAATCGGGCGCAGGTGACCCATGACGGTGCAAAGCGATTGGTGTGGGTGCCTTTTCGGATGAGAAACCCGCCGGGCGCAATAAGTTGCCGCAGTTCCTCGAATGATCATCCTTGTGGTAGTTTGGTGATCTCGGGGTGCTGGCTGCCAAGATCGCTGTGAAGATCTAACGGCCCGATTCCTATCGCAACGTCGCGCAATTGGTTGTTGAATTGCTTTTTGACATTTTACGATCTTGTCCGAAGGTAATAAGATATAGTTGGACACGAGACTGGAAAAGAGCCTGGCTGACATACAGCCTTCAGCCGTACCTGGCGGTCCATGCCTTAACGGCGCGCGGCACACGCAGATAGGGTTGTGTCAAATGTGGATCTTGAACTCTTACCCAGCTTCGCAGATTCCCAGATGAGAGTGCTGCAGAAGCGCATATGCGCGAATACTACGTCACTGTCAGTACAGTGGCTTCTCTAGGCACAAAAGAAAATTGATGCCGGGAGCACATCCAGACTCCAGGTCTAAGGCCTAGCGCGAGATCCGACCCTTGTCCAGTGCCCCACCTAGACACATGTGAACCGAGGCCCTTGCTGCACAGCGTCCCGTGCCGTTGTACGGGACTGCGAGGAGCGGGCAGCAAGACTTGCCCTTAGCTGAGACTCGATAGACGGTGCCCTGTGGCTTCTCCTCTCACAACACAGCGCCCAGGCACGAGGAGTGCGACGGATCTTTTCCCCACAGATCCGATATAACTTCTCGAATAAGTCTTGAAGATGCCAGAGGACGCAATTCCAGAGCACCATCGCAGGGAGAGAACATGCCCAGTTAGCACGCCGTCCAACTACATTCCGCCGTTCCCTGGATATTGCTCCAGATTCCAGGCTACAATGAATGGTATCGTCATGGCCATGATGGGAGCGCAGTACGACTCTGTTACCGGGAACGACGGCATAGCCGTTACCAAACTTCAGGAGTTCGTGAGTAGAGGGCCACAGTCAAAGCGCCCGTCGTTTTGGGAAATAACCTCCGTAATCGACAAGAGAGGTGCCTATAGCATCTCTGTGATTGCATATTGGCGCAGCGCAGACTTGCACAGCAGCTGGCAGCAGGAATCTGGGTTCGATACTTGGTGGCAGAGTTCAGACAGGGAAAAAGATGGGCATGGGTGGTTCCAGGAGATTCTGTGTCCAACGATGGATCGTTTTGAAACAGTATTTTCAAACCCTGAGAATCCAGAAGGAGCGGCCAACATGCAAGAGAGGATCTCAGGCGAATTGGAACAACACGCGTATTGGGGTAGCATGCGGGATCGCTTAGCAGCTGCTCAAGACAACAAACTCGAGGGCGATAGATGGTGCTCTAAGGATGGCACCGCGAATGGCTCGAGTGATGATGCAGATTCTTCAAAACGTGTCCGTATATCCGGCAGGCCCAATCTGTGCGTGATTCGATCAGGCCAGGATTGGTCCGACACGCTACCAGGAGAGCGCAAACTCTACCTCGATACAATGCATCCGGTGCTCGTCGAGGGGGTAAAGTTTCTACGTGATGAAGGGCGCGAGGTCGGATGTTATGCGATGAACTTGTGGGATGTTGTGGATTCAAACTCGTTCGAGGCGAACAGTGAAAGAACGTTCGGTTTGGGCTATTTCGATGACCTGGCGTCGCTTGAATACTGGAGTAAAAGCCACCAGACGCATATCAACATCTTCGGAGGCTTCCTGATGTATGCGAAAAAGTTGAACAATGTATTGTCTCTCCGGCTATTTCATGAGGTTTACGTGCTGGAGCCGGACCAGCAATTCTTCGAGTACATTGGGTGCCACGCCGAGACAGGGATGATGAATGCGCGCCGATCTTGAAACCTGTAGATAGATTGTTCTGAACGATACATTCATTGACAACCTGTGGTCAGCGTTGCAATTGAAAATCGTGAGTATTGAATGAAAGTTGCCATCACGATTTTGGTACTGAGAGTGAAAGGTTCCCCAGAGATGAAATCCGATAGGGTGTAGCGCTGTTGCCTTATCGCCTTATCGGCGTCGTGACGCGACTTGGTACGCGTCAAGCCTCACTGATATCCATCAACCGAAGGCTACGCACAACGACCCTATCAGCAATATCATCTACAGCAAAAAGGAAAAGCGTCTCATGTGGCGTGGGCAGTTCTGGACGACCGAGACCAGTGAAATGGTGACGCGAACAAGCGATCACGCGGGAAGGTACCCCGCGAAACATGATAAGCGGCACGGAGCTTACGCGGGGATATGGCGACACCATCACTCCCTGGAGGCTGCCTGGCCTTCCATCGCCCTCTAGCTGTTCTTGATTTTCTATTTACACGCTCTTGAAAGCACTGCTCTCGTCCCTTGAGTGCGCCACTACTCCCAGCGCCATTTGTCCGGCTATTGATGTAACCACTATCCGTTCACCTAGGCTCAGCTCCGAGGAGCTGTCGGTGCCTTGGACAGCAGACCTGCGATAGGTATCACGGTATTTTGTACTTGCAATCATGTAATCCTCCATCTCTAACAAGCCACAGAGCTAAAACTCTCGGTCTACCTCCTGTATCCCTTCTCCCTCCGATTCCCCTGACGGCTTCCATCATGACTTGGTGGCGCCGGGACCCGACACTCGCTCCTTTCCAACGCTATGCGCAACGCATCCTCCGCTCCGACGACGCGGCCCTTCGCACGCGGTGCTTCTCGCGCACGCCCTCCAAGTCAGCACAACACGAAGACAACAATGGCAACAAACGTCCATCCGGCATGTCCAACCTGGAATGGTTGCAGCTAGAGCAGTACCAGCAATGGCGAAGGAAACTCATGAATGATCCATACGAGGCCATCTTCGGGGCCAGCAACGAGAGGTTGAGTGGCAAGGGCAACAAAGACTGGGAATGGCTTGCCAATAGCATTCCTAAGTGGATGTTGAGAGAGATGGAGAGCCACGACGACAACGCTTCGCCGCCGAAGCAAGGCAAGAGTGGCAGTATCGATCCGAACTACCCGAGACGGGTCAAGATCGATAGTGAAGAGCGCGATATCCGTAGGGAAAGAGAATCACACTTCCCCCAACCGTCATCCAGGGCAAGACTGCTCCCTGACGACCCGACTGGCATTGAGTCACCCTCTGATCTCAGGAGGCCGCGAGAGCAATTTCATGTCAAGATTGTTGGCCGCCATTCAGGATTATCGACCGAATCTACAACAAGCGCACCTCGTGCCACAGCGCAGGACTACGAACACGAGCAGCCGACGCGACCGAAGAGCACGGAGTCGTTTGAAGAATACATTGCGAAAACGAAAACGGATGCGGCTAAGAAGATCGAACAATCCAGCACGGTCGCACCCAGTAGAGAACCTTCCTTTATGGACCGCTTCCTGACAGAGAAGCCCGAACACGAAGACGCGCAACGACACGGCACGGCGGAGACAGGCAGCTGGAGAGAGACCACACTGCAAAGGAGGATACCAAAGGACGTCGTAGCAAAGCCTGATGCCGACTCTGCGCCCATGGCAAAGGCTGGTGACGAGTCGTCAATGTCAGCATCCTCAACTGACGGGACCCACGAGCTCTCCTCAGAACCACATATGCAGGAAACCCTCCCGTCGCTTCCTCCAAGCTCAGGTCCTCTACGCACGAAGCAACCTTCCACGCAAGAACACATCCCACCACAGGAGACACCCAGTACACAAGGCAGCGTCACATCTGTGAGGTCAACGTCAAAAATCTTGAGCCAGTTGCCCAAAGACGACTTGGACTTCTTGAGTGCGGACGAGATTCGTGCGAACATGGCCGCAAGAAGGAGCAAGGTCCTGGACGAAGAACGTAGAAAAGCGGATCGGGCTAGATTGGAGAGCACTTTCGAGAGCACCCCCAAGGCAAAGACCGGTATGGATCCGATGCTTGAGTCCAAGATCATCAATGACCAATACGTTCGTCGAATCGAACGGCAAATGCAGCGGCCAGAGATCTCGTTTGATTCACAAGAATCCAGTGAGCCCAGGACAACTACAAAGATGGACGAAATCCCATACAAAGCAGACGAAAGCCAGTTGGAGTCGAGCGTCGAACGGATGAAGTCTTGGCTTGAAGAAAGCGGTGCAAGATTCTCTAGTCTTTTCTGGCAAGACCCGACCGAAGAAGCGGATGCGAAGAAAACCCGCTTGTTCTTCGACAAGATCCTGGCACGTATTCGCAAGGGTCGCACGACGATGAAGCAAGTGGTCGAAGACCTAGAGGCAGACATTCCAGCATCTAAACCTCTCTTGAGGCGTATGAAAGCGGATGAGGACCTCCTGGACTCTGCTATCAACACTCTGCGACAACGCTCAGAAATCGGAAAGCTTCGTTCATTGACGCCGAAGAAAGTAAGGGCAATTCAAGAATTGCGTCTCCGGTACCAGAGCACAGACAACGACCTTAATAAGGCATACGCCTTGCTCCAAGATCTCGGTGACTCGGACGCAACAAAGAACGTCTCACCAGCGTTCAAAAGGCGCCTGAGCATTGCGTCGAAAATTACCCAGAAGAACGCTCACCTTACGCGTTATCTCATCTGGAGTCTACAGGCCCGACTCGAGGACCCGGAAATTGCTCAGAGCATGCTCGCAAACTACAAAGCTGTTGCGAACAGTTTGCTAACTCTTAGAGATACACAGATGGCCCTAGCTCGATTGCTGGAACGTGCCATGCTCGTTTACGGCGTGGCTCCACATCTCTGGGAGGACATCAAAATCTTCCCCGATTCCTCAGCTCTGGAAATTCCGCAGGACCATGAGCAGTCATCTCAGACTAAGACGCCTTCCGCTATGAGTGATGCCGACAAAGCCCAGCTCCGTGCCAAGGTAGCTGCTGAAGAGCGTCTCGCGCATGAGGTCGATGCACAGAAGTCCGCTATGCGTGGACTCTCAGATGATGGATACGCGCGTGTGCCGAAGGCAACACCGAACAAATCATTTGAAGAGCGAGGACCTCTTGCACACAGCCTGTTTAGACCGTTCGGACCCGTTTTGGAGAGCTTAGAGAGTGAGACGCCATCTAAGATAGGCGCAACAGAGGCCGACGTGAAGGTGACCCACAAACGTGACGACTACCAACTGGCAGATAACATGCAAAACTCGAATGGGGATACATCTGGTCCTGTCGCCTCTGATCAGGAGCAGCCGGCCCGTCCGGTTGAGGAAAGCAAATTGACTGAAGATCATGACGTGAAGAAGTTTGACATGTTGAAGGATGATCCTACATTGGGCGACACGTCATATCATGCCAGTGACCCAACTGCCGCAGATACCGTGCGCGGAGAAGAAGTCACAGCAATTGATGCTGCCCCAGAAACTGCGCAAGAAACCTTCACCGCTACTCACACTACTTCATCGACCGACCATGCCACTCTAGACCCGGAACCGAGCACTGACGACACTGTTGGTGGAACAACTCAGTCAGGCGCATCGTCGCTTTCGCCTGAAACGGGCTCACCGACGATCTACACAATCCTTTTGCACGATCCGCACAGCGGCAAGCTTTCGCTGACCACCTCTACAACAACGGAACCCCACAAGGCCCCTCCTATGATACCACTACACGAAGCGCTATCAACTCTCGAAGAGCCCGCCAAGTTCATTCCGTACATTGAAAATGGTCTTGAGATCGTCAAAGCGAACAAGTATTTGCTCGTCTTGCGCGGCGGTCTCAATTCCACAGCGTCTACCAGACCCTTCCAAACGGCCGACCCATCAACCGCAATGGAGCACAAAAAGGACGTTGGTACCACAGGAGAAAGAACTTACATTAACCCGATAGATGGAACGGCACGCCTTTCGCCTACCGGCTACGTTGGTCCAGAAGAGAGCGAAGAGCAACTTGAGAAGGATTTCACTGAGCGCAGGCAGGCTGCCGAGCGAGCAGTCAGTAATCAAGAGAGCAGCACAGAACAAGACCGGAGCGGACGAACGACCAGAGATAAGAAGAAGGGCGGCAAAGCAGCGGGTATAGTCAAAACGGCCATCTGGGCCTCGGCACTATGCTACGTGGCCGGTGTGATTGGGGAACTTGCTAGTTAAGACGATTTTCGCGGCATAACATTCATATCACGAGTCGCTCACCTAACGGCGTCTATTCTTTGTTGCTAACATCACTTTTCGTATCAGCGTTGGGTTGGCGTTGGCGTTGGCAGGTCACCGCTCCGGTCCAGACCATACATATATGTATATCACCTTTTTCAACACTCTATTCCTCAATCTTACATACTCTAAAGGGCCAAATACTCGCTGAAAATGCCTTGATACATCAGAGAAACCGTCCGCAGACCGGCAAACCACTAGTACCGCTCTAGAGGGTCATACCCTTGAAAGCCCTCACGATAAATGTCACGGCGCCTTCAATGTATTCGGGACGGATGTAGGTCAAGTGGTTGAACTGACAAGACCCAGAGTCACAAACCTAAATTCCATGATCAGCTTCGTTTGTTTCCCACCCTTGAATAGCAGGGTTGGTAGACTTACAGGATCGCCCTTTGCACAAATCTGCAGCACTTTTGCCTTCAGGCCATTGGGGAACTTATCTCCAACTACGCCCAGCCTCAAATTTGGGTCTCCAAACATGACAACCGACTTGATCTTGGGGAACAGAGAAGTAGGCAGTCTATCTGCAGCTCGGTGCATGATGCTAGCGCCTTGCGAGTAGCCAACCAGAGAAAAGGTCTGATTTGGGCAGGCGGAAGACTGCGCGGTCAAGCGCTGAACAATGTCATCGACGCCTTGCCGTCCACCAGAAATGATTTGCGAGCTGGCTGGGTACTGAAAGGAATTCAGTTGGTGATGCTATGTTCGAAGCAATACTTGGATATCGTACCTGGACCGGATACCCCTGTACTCCAGACAGTTCCGCTGAAACGTTGCTCACAACAGGGTCACCAACGATGACGCCGTATTTTGGGAAGCTAGGCTCGCTGGTCCCGCGAGCTAAAAACATGGTCAATGTTGCGGTAGATATTTGCGGTCATTGAACTGCAGCTTACCAACGAGTATCTCGTAGTCGGAACATCCTCTGGGGACATCGCCAGGAACGATTGGAACCGGCTCCCCGATTTCCACACCGCTACTAGGCAGCTCGGGACATTCCTCTTGGGCAGAAGAGGTGGCAAAGAAGGCAAAGGCCAAAAGAGGAGCAATAGAAGTGTAGCGCATCTTCGTGGGCAGTGAACTTGATCTGCTTGTGTAGAACTTGCTGTTACGCATATGTTGGCAGGAGACAACAGTGCCTTATAAGTTCGCCCATCTCGAACACAACTTCCATCCCTATCAAACGTCACAGGAAGATACGACAAGGTTGAGTGGCATTGTGTCGTTGAAAGATTGGATGACTGTGGTGGCTGAAATGGGACCTCGGCAACTGTGACATGTTTGACAAGGGTGTCGATGGTGTTGCGATCATCTGCACAAAACATCTTCTTGGCTTTGTGAACCTTTAATCTATTCGATTTTTGTACCGAGGCATGATTGCAGCCAGTTGAAGACCAGGAATGAAGTAGTATGGGGAGTTGTGTACGTTTGACAGTAATGTGTGGTAGTATCCTGCGCGTTACACCAATTACGTTCTTTTGAGTTGTTCACGGCTACAGATCATCAATCTTGAACACAGTCGTCTTTTGTCTGGGTCGGAAGCAATGACCGTCAGTACGAGGTGAGTGCATGCCTGAGGTATCGATATGGCTGTGGTTGCAACCGCGAAGATTACAGTAAGCAACAGTTCATCGCCGTGGCGGGACGCCTAATCCCGTGGTCCCACGTCTTTCTGCATGGACGGGTGCAAACGACGACAATCCCAACCTAGCTTTCAATCACGGCAAGCCAAGCCCGATCAGACGCAAGGGCCTGCGACACAATCCGATGAATCCAACCTTGAAAAGATCTCGTTCGCGTCGAATTGCCGATGCACCCCAGACGATCTAAGAGTCATGCAATCATACACAATAAGTTGCCGAGGTGCGTTGAATGCTCTACGAGCAGCTATTGGTGTTTCCAAAGTCTTCCAATGTCAGTCCAGAACTACCAGGAGTGAGGTTTAGGACAGGCCCTGTATCTTATCTGCTATCTCACACACCAACTTCTAATCTTAGGCTTTACTTTTCCTCCCCGTGTCTTGGTATAATACTATGTTCTTGGCCACTTGAAGAGAACCTCCTCAGGCTCTAGCTAATTGGGTGGTGGAGAGGAGTAAGAGCTGCCTCGGCTCAGGCATCAACGTCGGCGAACTGCTCTTGGGATACACCAAGATCTTGATGGTGAGACGGGATCATTCACGTAGAGAGGAGAGCGTGGGATGAGAAGGAGGGTTGAGCAAATCGTGTGTATAAGTATGAGGCATCTTCACCTCACAACCATCCGGCAAGCTTCAACAACGAGCTCCTTCTGCCTTTCACTCACTCTCGCTCTCTCTGTTCGCCTTCGCCTTCGCTTTTTGACGCCGTCGTCTCTTTACCAAACACATCTTTCGCTCTTACTTCCATCATGATGAATACCATCATCTCTATCCTGGCTTTGGCCATCGTCTCTTCTGCCACGCCTATCGCGCTCCCCAACTCGGGGTCTGCCGTGGTTGCGACACGCCAAATCTTCTTTGACCGCACCAGCTTGACCGAGAATGAGTTCTCCAGCCGGCTCGGTGACGGCTGTAGGGACGTCATCTTTGTTTGGGCTCGAGGATCCACTGAAGCGGGCAACATGGTAATTTATCCAAGAGTTGGTTAGTTGTATTTTGGTTTAACTTGAGAGAATAGGGCTCTATCATCGGTCAGCCACTTGGCGATGAGCTGCGCCGCGAATACGGTGACGACCTGGCTATTGAGGGCGTCGACTATGCAGCGCTACTTTCCACCAACTACTTGCCCGGTGGCACTGATCTCGTCTCTGAGCGCGAGATGCGCGGAATTCTCGAAGATATCAACAGTCAATGCCCTTCGGCTATCATCGTCTGCGGTGGCTACTCGTATGTTTCGCCCTTTTCCCCGACTCATTCAGAGACTAATCATGACCACAGTCAAGGTGCGGCAGTCAACCACCGTGCTATCGAGGATCTTTCCGCCAGTGTCAAGAACCAGATCGCGGGTGTCGTCACCTTTGGCGACACCCAGAACCGCCGTGACAACCAGCAAATCCCCAACTTCCCCCGCGACAAGCTCCGAATCTTTTGCGGTGGGCTCGTTCGCGACACGGTTTGTGACGGTAACCTCGCAGGGGCTGTTCTACTTCCTCATCTCAGCTATGGCGATGACGCGGAGGAGGCTGGCGAGTTCTTGATTGGAAAGATCAATGCGGTTCGTGCCGCTAAAGCTTAGTTTACTTTATGTGAACATGAAAGGCTTTTCTCGTGCTTTTAATTTCTAGAGGAACGCCTAAGGCTTAGGGGGGTAGAAGGGTAGAGAAGGCGAAGTAAATGCAAAATCATACAAACAACCCCTTAACCAGTCCCTCAACAGCATCATAAACCTGACCTTCCTTCTGCCCACCAGTCGCTCTCTCAGTGATCACCGGAATCTGATCCTTGCCCACCTTGTAATTTCTCAAATCGCTATCCAGCTCCAGATCCTTCACCAACTTCAGCACCCTATCACCTACCTTCTCCGCATCAGCCTTGGCATCACCAGACGCCGATTCGCCGATAAAAGGAAGCAAACGAGCAACTTGCTCCGCTGCAGCAGGGTCTTGAGCTTTGAGCTTGACCACATGTCCGAGAGTGAGACAGGAAGTAATGCCATGCGGGATACTATAAGGAGAACCTAGTGCGTACCCCAGAGCGTGTGAGAGGCCTAGACCGCCCTTGATGTTGTAACCCAAAAAGCCCAGGGAAGCGAAAGCAGCGAGTTGAAGCTTCGTGATCACATCTTCGTCTTTGGGGTTTTGCTTGTACTTTGGCAGGGCTTCGAAGAGGGTGGCCGCGGACTGTAGCGTTAACCATCTGGCAGGCATCTCGGTGGCGGTGGGATGGTACAATAGCTCGATAGCATGATCCATGGCACGGAGACCTGTTGACATCCACAGGCGCTCGGGGGTATGCAGGGCGAATTTGGCATCGTAGATTACGCAATGAGGAACGAGTTCTTTGGCTCGCACGCCTGTCTTGACACCATCGGATTGCGTGTAGCCAGCCATCAGGGTGCATTCACTTGCGCTGAGCGTGGTGGGGATCGCGATGTGGTATAGGTACTTTCCAGTCTTCTCGTTCAGACGATAGCTGATGGCTTTGGAGCTGTCGATCGGGCTTCCGCCGCCAATGGAGATGACAGTATCGATGCTTTCGTCTTTCTTGACTAGGTCGGTGGCTTCGTCGAGTTGGGCGACAGGTGCGTGTTCGCCGATCTTGGAGAAGGTGCCTGCGTGCTTGTTTCCCAATAGCTCTTCGACTTGCTTTACCAAGGGCGTTTTGCTAGCAAGTGAGTTTCCGGTGATGATGAAGGCTTTGCTTGACTCTTTTGGGAGGCATGAGAGGAGATGCTGTTTAACTGAGTCGGCGCCGTAGTGTAGTTTCTGGAGTTGCGTCGGTTGCCAGAGACCGGAGAGGGGGTGGTTCGTTGCGTCTGTCATCTTGGGCTTGGTTTTAGTCGAGCTGAGTCGAATGCTCAAAGGGCGTCGGTATTGAGTACCAGATGGGCCGATCCCGGTGGGTGTACAAAGCGGAGAGTACTTCAATGAACAGTGTATGGACTTGGTGACGATTGATCTAGTGATGATGGTCCCACGCGCGATGAGGAAACCTTGTTTGACTGCAATGTGAGATGGAGTCATAGGAAGAGGCTGTTCAATCTGGGGTTAACTTTGCGCATAGTCAAAGGCCGGAAGCCAACGGTTGTGAGGTCGGCTATGACGTAAGACTTTAGCGGGTCGACATTATGAGGTTATCCCGAGGTTCGGATAGCGGGGCACAGAAGATCATGTAAACCTATAGTGTGGTTCATTGATCACGATATTAGCGCAAATGTGAGGACAGTAGCATGAACATTTCAAATCGTAGATTGTAGAGCGGAGAAGTAAGCGGAGTGCTACCATCTCGCATCTCTAGACTATGGTACATTCATGACTCCACCATTATATCGTCCCTTCCACATCGTGTCCTGACCACCAGAGGATATCACTGTTTCGTTAATTCCGACGTGTACCAAGGATCCGTAAGGGTAATAAAACAAACGCTAATGTGAGAAGAGAAACCGTCGGAAAGTATGATACAGAGATGCTCAAACATGTGCAGGGACATGTACACGTCTAGACGTGACCTAAACCAGACCAATCATGACAGGATGCAAGACGCCTACTTTTGGACGTAACGAAGCGATCAACAAGAAAGACAAAAACCAGTGCTGAACGATCAAAGCATTTACTGCTTCTTCTCGCCCTCACCCTCTGGCTGCTGAGGCTGCTCGCTCTGGTTTTGGCTCTCGGAGCGGGCCTTGTGCATCTGGTCGAACAGGCTCAGGGAGGCGTTCTGGAGTTCGTCGGTCTTCTCCTTGATCTCAGCGGCGGTGGCAGAGCCCTCGCCAGACTGGCTCTGGGAGATGAACTCGCGCATGGAAGCGATCTTCTCTTTGATCTTCTCGGCCTCAGCCTTGTCGAGGCGGTCCTCGAACTCCTTGAGAGCCTTCTCAGTGTCGTTTACAACACTGTCAGCGCGGTTGGCAGCCTCGATGGAGTTCTTGCGCTCCTTGTCTTGCTCAGCGTACTGCTCAGAGTCCTTGACCATGTTCTCGATCTCAGCGTCTGAGAGACCAGATCCGGAAGCGATGGTGATGGACTGGTCCTTGTTGGTGGACTTGTCCTTGGCGTGAACGTGGACAATGGAGTCAGCGTCGATATCGAAGGTGACCTCAATTTGGGGTACACCACGGTGGGCCGGGGGAATGCCAACGAGCTGGAAGTTGCCGAGGAGCTTGTTGTCGCGGACAAGCTCACGCTCACCCTGGTAGACCTTGATCTCGACAGCGCTCTGGAAGTCAGCAGCGGTGGAGAAGACCTGGGACTTCTTGGTGGGGATAGTGGTGTTACGGTTGATCAAACGGGTAAAGACACCACCGAGGGTCTCGATACCGAGGGAGAGAGGAGTAACATCGAGCAGGAGGAGGTCAGTGACCTCACCAGCAAGAACAGCACCCTGGATAGCAGCACCAATGGCAACAGCCTCGTCGGGGTTGACCGACTTAGCGGGGTCACGGCCGAAGATGCTCTTGACAGACTCGGTAACCTTGGGCATACGGGTCATACCACCAACGAGGATAACCTCGGAGATGTCGGTAGCCTTCAAGTTGGCGTCCTTGAGGGCCTTGCGGACGGGCTCGACGGTGCGGGTGATGAGAGGGTCCATCATCTTCTCAAGCTGGGAGCGGGTGAGCTTGGTGTTGATGTGCTTGGGACCGGAAGCGTCGGCAGTGATGAAGGGCAGGTTGATGTCGGTCTGCGAGGAGGAAGACAGCTCGATCTTGGCCTTCTCAGCGGCCTCACGGATACGCTGGATGGCCATGCGGTCGCTGTTCAGGTCGATACCCTGCTCCCTCTTGAACTGGTCAACGAGGTGGCGGACGAGAGTGATGTCGAAGTCTTCACCTCCCAGGTGAGTGTCACCGTTGGTGGACTTGACCTCGAAGACACCAGCCTGGATCTCAAGAATGGAGATATCGAATGTTCCACCACCCAAGTCGTAGACAGCTACGACGTTGTCGGTGGCCTTGTCAAGACCGTAGGCGAGGGCGGCAGCGGTGGGTTCGTTGACGACACGGAGGACGTTGAGACCAGCGATTTGACCGGCGTCCTTGGTGGCTTGACGCTGGGAATCGTTGAAGTAGGCGGGGACGGTGACGACGGCGTTCTTGACGTTCTTGCCCATGTAGGACTCGGCGGTCTCCTTCATCTTTCCAAGGACGAAACCTCCAACCTGGGAAGGCGAGTACTTCTGTCCTTGGGCCTCGAGCCAGGCATCACCGTTGGTGTGCTGGACGATCTTGTATGGGACCTGCTGGATATCGCGCTGGACCTCAGCATCGGTGAACTTTCGGCCGATGAGACGCTTTGTAGCGAAAAGAGTGTTCTCGGGGTTGACGACAGCCTGGCGCTTGGCGGCGATACCGACGAGACGCTCGCCCTCCTTTGTGAAACCGACGACGGATGGGGTTGTGCGGCCACCTGTGGATTGGGTCAGCGGGATGGCCAATTTGGGTGAAAAACCAGATGAACGTACCCTCGGAGTTCTCAATGATGCGAGGAACCTTGCCCTCCATGACAGCGACGGCGGAGTTGGTGGTACCCAAGTCAATACCAATGACTGAGCCCTTGACCTTCTCCTCGCCGCCCTCAGCGTACCCGCGCGTGAACACGGCGGGGGCCCTGAAGGCGGGTGTGCGTCGCGCCGCCGAGGCCGCACGCGGCAAAAACTATGATGAGGTCAGAGAATGTCAAGTATGTTTGGATGCATGCAATTGCTTACGGTCCGTGATAATCTTGAGGACAGCATTGTGGATGTGAGAGACGCTGCGGGAGGGGATGCAAGCGACAGAAGATTGGGTGTAGAGATGGATGGTGGGAGGGCGATGGTATATATGATGTAGTGATGGAAGCTTTGACGATGGACAAAATTCTCGGAGAAGATTCTAGCTCGTTTTGGTGTTAAATCGCCGCCCGAGGTTCCGCTGTAAGTGTCTGTGCTTCCGAGTTGCTACGAACAATTGCGCATGCGACCTAACTCCGGAAGACGAGGCGAAATGCACTTTTTGCCAGTGGGCGACGCTGGTGGATGACGCGATGACGGCCTCTGCGTTCTGTGTCATGGCCCTCGCCGTGCGTCGCGGTGCTCAGGGCTTGGCGCATCTCGCTCGCGTGTGGGGAAGATGCTTGACCATGGTGACGCCTGGAGCACCGCGAGACACGGCGACTTTGCCAGCCCGCCCTACGACATATCCAACGCACGTCCACATACACCTAGAACCTAAGCACCCGCTGCATCTCGCCCTCGAACCTGTCTGCAGCCCCTCCTGTCAAACCCTCTAGCCTTCTGCGCTTAGACAACTGTGACGTAGAGTGCCTGCTGCCGCTGAGCCTCACCGGCTCCACCCAGCATCGCAGAGACATGCGGCCTTCTCCTGCCTGACCGCAAACTATGGCCGTCGATGACTTCCTGAGCAGAGACACCGAGACCTTTGTCTTGGCTCACAAGGCGTACTACCCGACCAAGATCCCCATCGCGTGAGCGCCAGCCAGACACTGCAATACCATGGGTCGACGCTGACGGGTGCAGACACTATCAATTGCGCCACTTCATCTCGTGCCCCGAACCAGATCTCGTCTACTATGCGAGTGGCGCCGCCGTCTACTGCCTCAATGCGGCTACACGAACACAGGCCCACGTTACTACACTGCCCTGGGAAGCGCGCTGCACGGCTTCGGGCTACGGCTACGTCTGCGTGGGGGGAGAAGAACACGGCAACTTCGCCGCCATCAAGGTGACCGGCTTCCCCCCAACGGATCCCTCCGACGTCGACGCCTCGTTGCCCTTGGACTTCCAGCACCGCCTGCCTCGCCCGCCCATACTAGGTGCAGCTTCGCGCGTACGCCTCGAGAAGATTGGAACCGATATCGTCAACTCCATATCCATACACAAGCTGCCAGCGGAAGGCAACGGTCAGGATGATGTCGTCGCAGTCCTCACCAACAACGACAAGACGGTGCGCATATACTCTCTTACACAGAATCTGGAGCTGGCAGTCATCGACCTGGAGTTCGCAATGAACCATGCTTCCATTTCCCCCGATGGCCAAATGCTCGTGGCTGTCGGTGACGCCCCCATTGGTTTCTTCTTCGAACGTACAGACTCGCGGAAGCCTAGCAATAAGATACGCGAGGGGCTGATGCAGTCAACGCCTCCCGTGTGGACGGAGCTACACAGAGTAAACCTCTATAGGCCCGCTCATTCCCATGCAGACGGCTACTTTACTACAGCTTGGTCCCCCTCAGGACGTCTCTGTGCAGTGGGATCAGAATGCGGCTACATCACAGTCTTTGATATCGAACTGTTAAAACTCGTCGAATACGGTGAAGACGCGATCCTACAGTTGATAAGTTCTACTAGGCCGGACAGTCGAACTGGGCCTGGCGCAGTGCGGACGATGCATTTCTCGCCAGCACCATGGGACTTCCTCATCTGGAGCGAAGACCAAGGCAGGGTGTGCATTGCCGACTTGCGAGCTGGCCTCAAGCTTAAGCAAACCCTCACGTTGGATCCGAAAGAGGAAGGTCTCGAGACAGTTGAGATAGCTGATTTTGACCTCAACCTCAGTCCTGAAATGCACGAGCTTCGCAGAGAAGCGGATCTGATCAGGAGATATCGACGCGCGTTAGACGGGGAAGGCAACACGACGACCGCCAACGTCGCGAATGAATACCTCGAAACTGACACTGAGCGACAGAGGCTACATCGACGGCTGGGTGTAGTAGAGTCGGACAACGATCCACTTGGCTTAACCGTGCGCGAAAGGCAAGTGCTTAGTGCTCTGCGGACAAGGCATAGGCAGCCTGAAGAGGCTCGGGATGAGCAGGAAGTAACGCCCCGAAGTATCAACTACACAACTTCTGAGCGACTCAACACTGTACCGTATGTGACCCATAAACTACTGCGGCAGTGTGAGACTGATGAGATGCAGGGAGCCTACAGCTCGAGAGGTAGCCGACGCGATGGCTCGCTTCATGGCAGAAAGGACTGGGCAGACTCACTCACGCAACTGGCTCCAAGAGCGCACAACACCTCACCGTCGGGCTTCCGTCATCGTCTCCATAAACGAAGGCACAGTCAATGCCCCAGCTGCCCTCACCAATATCACTGACTCTGTCCTAACCCGCTCGCCAAACGCGGTGCCGGCACACGCGCGTCGCGTGACCAACGAGCTAGTTGCTTCGACAGATGAAGCGTGGCGCACTGTTCAAGATGCACTGGCTGCTGAACAGGACCGCGCTACAACCCGCGCTACTAACGCACATGCGCCTGGAGCCGACAGCCATGCTACTGCGCCTGAACTTCGCAGCGAGCTTCGTCGAATCCGTCAACTAACGCAGGCACGTGAACGTCTTCGCATCACCCGCGCTGGCCAGCCTATCCTTGAATCCTACGAGTTCAGCCTAGGTCTCCGAGGTTCAAGCCGAACGACACATGATGCGAGACTAGGCGTACGGACGGCGGGACTCGCCATGAGCCAGGATGGGCGGACTCTGTATTGTGGCACAGAGGAAGGTATCTTCGAGTTCAAGATGAACCTTCACGTGAGGAAGGCGTTCCCTGCAATTACTCCCCGATGATCGAGTTTTTTTCCGCACTTATGGCTGCTTTGGACTGGATTTCTTTGTGTCGTCAACTGGTTGGATTCAACGCTGTCGCGGTTTTTGAGCTCTTGTGGGACGGTCAGGCATTTGGTACGGCGAACAGGTTTTGGCGCACAGCGAGCTTGGTGGGGAGGATGGTAATTGTGTAGTAAAGCCAGCTTTGTCACATTAGGTATACCCGTATAATCAGATAGTCAAGAGCATCCAGGTAATTTCGACAGGCGTACTGTTGTGGGTTCTTTGTCTGAATCCGGGGTAAGGGCCCACGACGCCCGTAGTTCGGAGGCGAAATAGTGCGGGCGATGTTCGGAGCGACGGAAAACTGCCGATTTGTTGTCGATGGCGCAATTCCAGCGGTGACTCCCCACACGGCGGGCTAACGCAGCCGTGCACATGTCTTTGATGCCGTGTTGTGACACTCTTGACCTCTACACTTGTACACTCGTAACCTGAAGCACTCTGACATTTCGACTGCTTCGCTTCTGGTCTTGCTTTGCCCTACATCGAACGGTTTCGTCATCGCCTCAACGCGACACCTGGAACTCGTGCAGCCCCGCCACTCGGCTTTAATCAAGCCGGTAACGCGGACGCAGAACAACCGCAATGGCTGGAGAGAGCTCCAAAAAGGCCAATGCCGCTGGCAAGGCAGCCGTCCCGCTCGACCTCGACGGCCACAACCTCCCGCCATCGCCCGCGCCCAGCTCGCCCCGTAATGGCCGCAAGTATGCCCTCATGACGGAGCTGGTCTACACGGAGAGCAGCGACCAGTACAATGCCAGCTCTGTGCCCATCTACCAGGTATGCGACACTCGAATCTCGCTCGGGTAGCAGGTGGCGGCCAAATGGCTAACATGCGCAGTCCGCGACATTCAAGCAGGAGTCCGCGACCGGAGGCGGCGGCGAGTACGACTACACACGCTCCGGCAACCCTACGCGAACACATCTCGAGCGTCACCTTGCCAAGATCATGAACGCCAACCGCGCGCTTGTCGTCTCGTCCGGCATGGGCGCACTCGACGTCATCACCCGCCTCCTACGACCGGGCGACGAAGTCGTGACCGGCGACGATCTGTACGGCGGAACAAACAGACTGCTCAAGTACCTCTCGACACATGGCGGCATCATCGTGCACCACGTCGACACCACAAACCCAGAGAAAGTACGCCAAGTAGTGAGCAACAAGACGGCCATGGTGCTCCTCGAGACGCCCACGAACCCTCTGATAAAGATTTGCGATATTCCCGCCATTGCTAGCATCGCCCACGCCGCGAACCCTACCGCCGTGGTCGCTGTCGACAATACGATGATGTCGCCCATGTTGCTCAACCCGCTCGATCTCGGTTCCGATATCGTCTACGAGTCTGGCACAAAGTACTTGTCCGGTCACCACGATCTCATGGCAGGCGTCATTGCCATCAACGACTCCGCGCTCGGAGATCGCCTCTTTTTCACAATCAATGCCTCAGGATGTGGTCTCTCGCCGTTCGATTCCTGGCTGCTGCTGCGTGGGATCAAGACCCTTGGTGTCCGCATGGAGAAGCAACAAGCAAATGCCATGCGTGTTGCCACATTCCTTGAGTCCCACGGCTTCAAGGTCCGCTATCCTGGTCTCAAGTCGCACCCACAGTACGATTTGCACTGGAGCATGGCACGCGGCGCTGGCGCTGTGTTGTCCTTCGAAACTGGCGATGTCAACATTAGTGAGCGCATTGTAGAGAGCGCAAGGCTCTGGGGCATCAGTGTCAGCTTTGGCTGCGTCAACTCCCTCATCAGCATGCCTTGCCGCATGAGTCACGCCAGCATTGACGAAAAGACCAGAAAGGAAAGGAACATGCCTGAAGACATCATCCGATTGTGCGTTGGCATTGAGGATCCTGAGGATCTTCTTGATGATTTGAGCCGCGCTGTAAGTCCTGTCCTTCTAAAGAATGGCTTCCGTTTAGTTGCTAACATGTCTACAGCTTGTACAAGCTGGTGCTGTAAACATCACAACCGATGGCTTCCGCGCTCTGGCAACAGAGGCTCCTGCCACGGCCCAGCCTACAGACTCTGTCCCTGCTCCAGCAGAGTCGTAAATACCCGTCTCTTTTAGTCACCGCTGTCCTGCATGCCATAGCAGGATAACGTGATACCTTTGATCCCCATGTTGAAAGACACATGTCGGTTTTACTTCACAACTTTCTCTGACCCAGTCACCTCTGTCATTGCCTCAATACAAGGCAGTGTTAACGTGATATTCGTCCAATTACATTAGATCAGCATAGCACATGCGTTGCTAGCGGGAGTTCTTGCGGAATAAAAAGATCTCTTTGTCGTTCAATGAACATGTACATCGATTGGTGCGCCTGTGATCTCTGTGACTTGGTGCGGCTCCGAATTAACCCGGCGTGTGCTTACTCGACTGACTCAAGTCGACAAGTCGATGTGTCGGCATGTTGCTGACATCGAACTCTACTGTACGGTCCGACGGTAATCCGACGATTTGTGCCAAGCATGACGCCACGTATCTATGGAAGATCCGGAGCCCCGTGCCTTCATAGCTCAGCGCACGCCAGCCATCCTATCACTTGGTACTTGAGCATCACAACCATTAGTCTATCCAATCATTCAAGTCCCATCAATTTCTTGCATTACAGCTGCCGATCCTACGACTTCCTTGCGCTCATCCAAAACGCGCCTCAGACATAGTCTCTCGTGCTATCGCAAGGTGTACCTGCACTTCTGAAACAGCCTCAGGCACGCCATCAGACTCGCCGTCCCAGAAGAAAGGAAACGATCACACAACCCTGGTATTACCCCAGACTTCGGATTCGGTTCAATTTTTGGCCTGGGGTGACAAAGCGAGGCTTCATCTCATTGGAGATAATGTCGCATCACCTTCTCTACATCTCCAGCAGCTTCATAATCTTTGAGACTTTGTGGTAGTAACTGCAAGCCTTGGTTCATGATGGTACAGCTCTTAGACTTGCCCCGCGAATTGCGCGATGCTATATACACAGAGCTGCTTCTATCATGCCGACCGCGTCCATCGTTAGAGGATACCAGATCAGACACCGGATGGTGCCGCATACAGGAGCCTGAATCGCCTTTCTCACTTGGCTGTCTAATCGCATCACAGAGGAGACCGCCTACATGTGCTAGCTTCCTGGCGTGCAACCGCCAAGTGAATGAGGAGATGATGCAAATTATCCAGAGAACGAAGCGGAAAGGGCTGCTCGCTGCATGCATGGATTGTTTTGAAGTTTCCGGCACATATCATTTTACATGGCTTTCTGCGCCGCTCGTCACAACAAAAAGAAACGATCTTCGGAGGGAGCAAGACGACGGGAACGCGTCATTTACTAATGTCTTGTCGAGCTGGGCATCATTCCTTCTTGCTCCCATCACAAGTCACCTTACAGGCCTGGGTAGCAGAGTACCCGTATCCAAGGCATACACGACGACCATCGAGCGGCTGTGGGTGGACATCAGAATATCTGAGCCGAATGTAACAGCTGAGCTTGCTCCTTACAACCGCACAGCTTGGGAAGTGTGTGCAGCGCTCAGGCACATATTCGAGCACGGCCCGGATCCCATCTCTAGAAATCGAAAGATCGCTTCTATTGACGAGGTCGTCCTCAACGTGCTACCTCAAGGGACTCCACATGGTACACCTCTCATGTACAGATCAAGATCACTGTCGACGACATTGATACAAGAATTCCCTAAGAATTGGACAGACGTAATACGCGACCAGTTGGTCAATATCTGGGCCAAACTCTGGGCTGCAAATGACTTCAACACGGTGGATTACCAGGCACGATACTATCGCATACTGCTAGAGAAGATCAACAAAGTGCACATCTGCGTTGATGGAAAGACGTTCAAGACAAGAGAATTGGCCATCGAGTTGGAAAGAGGGAGAGCGGAAATGAGGCGGATTGCGAGGAGGTAGCCAGCCATCGAATTAGTCAAGGGCTTTCCTTCCTTTCCTGGTCAAAGTGACTCGAAGCGGTGAGAACGAGCGGCCGGAGATGAAGCGACTGGGTGAAGGCTCTGTGCGCTTTCGATGTGTCTAGAAGTACAATCCATGAAGCAAAACCCGTTCTGTGGATTTGTGTAAATGCACATACATCGTACCTGACATACCTGACACATGCTTTGGGCGGGTTCATCAGCGCATGGGTCTCTAAGAGGCAAAAAGCAAGCTATGCTCGCGGTTCCGCGTCGCTACGGGTGCGGCGTAATGGCTAGCTTGCCATGGCCTCGTCGCATGCCAATGTGCCAAATTGCACGCCCGAGCAGTGTTCCCGATGCTCTAGAAATTGCTGACGAGGCTTTTTCACGTTGAATCGTTCGCGAGCACGCCCATTGGTGCGATGCTGTCAGGGGTAATCTTAGCCTCGGTTCGGCACGCCCTAGTCTAGACCTGCCAGCCGGGCTTCGACGTGAACATTTCCTGACACAAAGGTCTTGTCGATCGAACACGAAGAGCCCGCACCAGCATGCCCTCTTTATGCGAGAACCTTTGCGCCAGCAATAGCCTATGGAGATCGCTATCGATAGCGCCCCGCACACGCGCGACTACAGTCGGACGATAGGTACCCAAGTAAGGCATACCATCGCTGACTACACCTCGTTCAATACGCCCAGTGGCGTGCTTGGCACGGCGAGATACGTTTCGTGAAACAGGGCTCCGCGTGTCGCCCCTTGCTGCTTCAAGCTGCGCCCCTGCCGTCATTCGTCGCCATTGTCAACTTTACGAAGAGACTCCACTGCACCCCACACTCAGATTGGCCAGACCGTCGTCCTTCTGGCTCAGGGGCACAATGTGCCAGACGGCCCCTGCATGCCAACGTGTGTCGCGGATCGCATGTTAGACCATGATGGCGCTGCCAAAGGTGCGGGAGCGAATCCCCGTGGGCGCCATGGGTTTGCGAGGATTTTTTTGTGCGAAGGTGCAGATACGCGTGTTTTATATTTAAACATTGGGTGGGAGATCTTTACTCCTGACGGGAGTGGTTTGTCTTCGCTTGCCTTCATTACTCATATTACCTCACCTACCTCTTGCTTTTGTCACACTCTTTCCTCATCTTCTTTAGCATTCCTTGCTTTCAGTCTTTACAAAAGCTACACCAGCTCTCCATATACATCACTCGCTCACTCGCATTGACCATATCCTGTCCTTTGAATAGCATTACTGCTTAACACTACTTCAACTGCTGGACGGTTGCCACACTGAATCCGATACTTACGGACAAGATGGCGGCGTCTAATGCTTCGACTACGAAGACGCTTCGCCCAGATAATATTGAGATACCACCACCTTCATCGAGTGGTACGAACAAGCCAGCAGAGGAGTTTGAGGGTCCCATATCACCGCGGTCATGGCGACACCGTACTGTTACGTACCAGGTTCCCTCGAGAAGGGTAACCAACGGCAGCTTAGATGCTGAAGATTACTTTGTAGGTTTCTCTTCAATATGATAGCCTTGCATCTTACTAACAATCAACAGATCGGTCCTCGTGACATGTCCAAGCACAGCAAATGGCCATACTTCATGCGAATGCACGGCTCGGTCTTTCCCAAGATGATTTTACCACTCACAGTAGTAACTCTCTGGTCGACTCTCATCACATGCGTCTCTGAATTCATATTTGAGCTCAAAGTCAGCACTCTTCTTCTGACCGTTCTTGGTTTCGTCGTTGGTCTTGCCATTTCTTTCCGAACAAGCACCGCATACGAGCGTTACACCGAGGGCCGAAAGTACTGGAGTCAGTTGATCTTTGTTAGCCAAAACTTGGCAAGGACCATTTGGTACCACACTTCCGAACGCGAAGGCGACCTCGGAAAGGAGGATCTTCTCAACAAGCTCTCTGCGCTCAACCTTCTCAACGCGTTTGCCTGCTCTGTCAAGCACAGACTCCGGTTTGAGCCTGGTATCGACTACCCCGATCTTCGCGACCGCATTGAGTACCTAGATACTTTCGCCCGCGCTGCTGAGCTCGACATCCCCAAGCCAGGAGACAAGAAGAAGATCAAGGCTGTTGGTGAATACCTCGGTGTCACATTCGCCGAGTCGAACCCCCGCAAGAGGATCAAGCGCTCCAAGAAGCCTCTCGGCAACCTGTCTCTCGAAATCCTGAACCATCTTTCCTGCTACGTCCACAGCATCATCGACAATGAAACGCTCAAGGTCGGTCTCTACCAGAACCAAGCCATTACCGGTGTTGTTCAGCTCAACGAGGCCCTCACTGGTATGGATCGTGTTCTCCAGACTCCTTTGCCTATCGCCTACTCCATCGCTATCTCGCAAATCACTTGGGTCTACGTCATGATGTTGCCTTTCCAACTGTGGGATGACCTCCGCTGGATCACCATCCCCGGTTGCATCTTCGCCGCCTACATTATGTAAGTTTCACTCAATCCACTTCCTATAATTAACGCTGACAACCTCTAGCATCGGTCTCTCAGCCATCGGTCGCGAAATCGAGAACCCCTTCGGTCACGACGTCAACGATCTTCCCCTTGAAGCCTACTGCGAAGAACTCGAAATGGACATCGACACCATCACTGCGCAACCACCTCCCGCCGCCGCCGAATTCATGCGCCGCCCAGGCAACATGCCCATCTGGCCGCTCAGCCAGAAGAACTTCGAGTCCTGGGCCGGAAGGAGCAAGCAGGATATCCGCGATGCGCTGATGACAAAGACAAAGGCGGATATGGCGGTCCGCAAGAGCTTTGCTGTTGCGAGGGAGAGTGAGAGCGAGGAGAAGGAACATCATGGGTTGCAGCAGCAACATGATGCGTAGACGGAAAAGCAGTGGAGTTGTGCATTCGCATTTTAGAAGCGTTGGGCGCTGGTCAGGTGTTTATGGGTGTGTTCTTTCATCTTCCACCCAGGTTGTGCTTTCGATTCCACAAAAAGGGTTTCCACATCCCGCATAGCGTGGATTTTATACGTGGCAATACTAGCCTATATTACACTGCGTTACTGTTTTCTCAAGTCTAGTGCCTATTTGGATGGTGATCTTTGCTTTCGAGGTGCGGACTACCGAGCCATGAACCCGTATATTTTCATTGCTCCGAATTTGTACTATCGTCGTCGGATAACCCCGGTTGGTCAGCTATTGGTGACCTAGATATGGTGTTGAATGAGCGCTGTTGACTGTGGACAGACTGATGGACTATTGCAAGGTGCATGAAGACCATTTCTCCATCGATGTGGACATTTGAGATGGTTGCAACAAAGCGATCATACAGTTGGCATCAGATGAGTATGCGCCTGCAACCTATGTGTGCTTTTTGTGGTGTTCGTCGTATAAGCGACGACGACGGAACTCACAAAGCATCGTGCCTGCCCTAGGCTAGCGCGTGATGGCGCTTGGGCGTATGACGTCGCACCTACCCTACGCTTCACATCTGACGCTTGGGACGACTGCTCACATGCGGCCCAGGCCATCATTCATCCAAACGGCCCGTCTGCGTCAGGCGTGAACTAATGCACCCCTCTTACTTTGCGGGTCTGATATGCCTAGACCTGCTAGCATCTGGCATTTCTTTCACACTTTACAGCTGAGCTGAACTTGGCCAAACCTCACCCAGGCAACATCTTCAATGTCTGCAAACACAATGCCGGACCCACCGGCTACTTCGTCATCCGTACAGACAACCGCGACGGAGATTCCAACCATCATCGAACCAGAAGCAGACGCAGAAGAGCGTGGCCGGCTCAAGCGACGTAGGCAGTCGTCACAGCATTCTCCACGCCGTGCATCCTCACCATCTCGCGGCCACGATCGCAACAGCGGTTCCCGATATCGAGAGCATCACCGCAAACATCACCGTCCCTCCTCTCCGACGTCTTCCGTCTCTCCGCCCACATCCGACCAGAAGAAGACCAGGCGGCGTAGTGATGCCGAGCCTGATCATACATTCAGAGGACGAGCACGCAACAGGAGTGGCAGCAGGGGAAGGACTAGGAGCCCCATCTTGGAAGCCGACGATGCATGTGCCGAAAGCGAAGATGATGTAAAGAGATTCAGGAAGAGAAGTGCGCCGCCCAGTCGGCACAGGATTGACGACTCGGACGAGGGGGGTGAGGTTCGGCGGCAGAGAAGCTACCCCAATCTATACAAAGAGGACAGGAGAGATTCGAAGGGCGAGGCTGGAGGGAAGACACAAGAAGTGGGTTTCGTGAACTCGACAGGAGAAACTGAAGCGGTGCCCCACTAGGTGGACTAGCGTTCTGATTTGTTCTGGCCTGTGTACTCAGGACATATTCCTACAGAAGAGGTTCACTATGATACTCTGATGCATGTTGATTATGTACGAATAGCACTCTGTGGTTGCGTTTGCCTGGCTCCAGCTGTCTTGTTACTGACCACAGCACGCGACAACTGTTCCAGGGTCTCGATTGCATGATCGCAGCGTGGCTGTGCACGCGACTCAAACGTGGCGCCTACAACGCGCCTGCATCGTGCTACCGTGTTCGATGCTTGCTGCCCCTACGATGACTGCCGAGATCTTTTCTGCAGGTACAGCATAGATCGCATCCGAAGACTCCGGACTGCTCACCTCAGCATCGTATCCATCGTCTCGAAGGTTCCATCGCGAGGCGCAACAAAAAGCGCCCCACCCCCGCGGCCCTACCAATCATTGAAGCTTAACTCCGCCCTCACTCCCGTCGATTAACCTTCAGCCTTACCCCCTCCGTCGCTCGCTCACTTACCCCGTTATGCCTCCGCCAGGCAACGAATATGCCGCCGAGCAGCTGAAGAACTCGGGCAACAAGTGCTTCAAGAATGGCGACTACGAAGGAGCTGAGGGGCTGTACTCGCAGGCGATTCAGAAGAACTCCGCCAACCCTCTGTTGTTCACGAACCGCGCAAATGCGAGGCTAAAGTTGGAGAAATGGGAAGGAGTTATAGATGACTGTATACGGAGTATTGAGCTCTTGAAGGACAACATGAAGGCATTCTTTTACTTGGGTATGCTCTCATTCCCTACAGAGGGGCGTCAATCGTGACAGTCGCCTTACCACCATTGCGCGAGCTCTGCATGTCAAATCCCAGGCTGATGATAGTATAGCGCAAGCTCAACTCGCGATTAATCATCCCAACGAAGCCCTATCTTCGGCCCTCATGGCCTACGAACTATGCACCACCTCCGCGCAACAAACCTCCAACGCAGCCACAATATCCGCTCTCGTTTTGAAATGCAAGAAAGCCAAATGGGACATCCGCGAGCGAGAAAGGATACGGCGGCGTGGCGATCTGCTCTCCGACCTTGAAATGATGCTGGAAACAGAGTTCAAGAAGGACATGGATGAGATAGAAGCACGTATGGAGGCTGGGGAAACCAGTCGCTCAGACGGGCAGGAAGAGAAAGCAGAGCGAAAGACAGAGTTCGAGAAGAAGCGCGACGACCTCAGAACCGCATTCGCGATTTCTGACCCGGAGCATCAGCAGAAACGTGAGGTCCCGGATTACCTCGTCGATGGCATAACGTTTGAGATTATGCACGACCCGGTCGTAACTAAGAATGGAAGATCGTACGAGCGCGCTACGCTGATTGAGCACCTCAAACGCAGTCCAACGGACCCGCTGACGAGAGAGACTCTTACCATCAACGAGCTGAGACCAAACATTGCCCTCAAGGAGGCATGTGAAGAGTTCATGACTGCAAATTCTGGGTGGGTCTATGATTGGTAGGTTTGCGAGACTTCATTGGTCCGCTTTATATCATGGCAGGTACGTAGGGGGGAGGAACAAAGATAGTCTAGGAGCGTGGAGGATGTGCGCTGACAGTATTGTAGTGAGGAGGGTGAGGTAGATTCGGATGCGCGCTGGGCGCGCTTATCTTCAGCTTGAGGTCGACCCCACAGTCAATGTGCGCGGACGATTATCATATTTGCATCGACTGGCGTTTGTTGTTGGGAATGTCGTCTTTTGTGCCTGTACACTCATCATCAGCGAGTATTGAGCGCTGTTGAAGCGGTCGTAGTTCGATACCCACAGCTACATGTATTCCTCCATTCTCTCTTCTGGCATCTTGACGACACGTTCCTGAAACGACATTTTTGGAACCACATTCTTGAAACCACATTCCTGAGACCACATTCCTGATGGGACACTTGCTGTGGAAAAGGGATAGTACGTGTTCTACCAAGACCCTCGGCACACCGCTTCCACGAAAGCGCTGACGCCCAGAATTCCAGGGCGCTCCTTTTCAGTACTGATGTTCAGTTGGACTTGCAGCGCTCAAGCGTCCAGCTCGGATGGTCGATCTTGAAGACGGCCTCGCTTACGTGGGCCTAACGTTGGCCTGCTAAGCTCCACACTATTTTGTAGCAACCTCGGCAGCTTGCAGCCTGTGATCGCTGGCTGCCTTGACTACATTAATCTGGCTTCTAACCCAAACTGTAAAGCCGTGGTTGCATCAAATACGCTAGGAAAGCTTCCATGGGGTGTAAAGTACATGTGGCAACCGGTCAGGATCTCGTATTTCGACTAGTCTCGGGCGCACGATGATGGGATACACCGATGTAAGATAAAAGGCGGGCTAAGAAGGGGAGTTGGGATACTCCGCAGCTTTTAATCTAACAACTGAACAGCTCGATCACAAGCACCTACAAGCACCTATTCTCTCGCCTTGCTAGTACCTATCACGACACATGATGGATACAACACGCCCCGCTCCCTGGCCACAGGCCACTAATGAACTTCTTCCAAACACACTGTTCAAACTCGCGGCTCAATATCCTTCCGCGACGTACGCAGAGTTTCCGGTGAACCTGCACAAGATCGAGGATGGATATCGTAAGATCACGTTTGCTGAAGTAGCAAATGCTGTTTCTGCTTTCGCACGGTGGATAGAAGAGAACATCGGGAAGCTGCAAGAAGAGGAAAAAGATGGAACAAGAACTTTGGTGTACATGGGACCGAACGACATACGATATGCGGTATCATGTTTGGGAAGTGTGATTGCGGGATACAAGGTAAGTCGTCCTCCGACATGAGCGTCTTGATGGTGGTTTAAATGGCTAAGGACGAGGATAGATGCTCTTTCCATCGCCAAGATACGGAGCTGAGGCACTGGTCAAATTGATTGAGAGTGTGGACGCAAAGGCCATGCTAAAGTCTGAGATTCCGATACCAGTTGTCAAAGACGTTCTGTCAATGAAGGATATGAAGACCCTCCAGATACCGAGTGTAGAGCAACTGCTCACCTCAAAAGCGGAGCCGTATCCGTACAACAAGACCTATCAGCAAAATTCCCGCGAACCTTTCGTTTGTCTCCGTACGTACTCTCGCTCTCGCCTATCTCTACTACCTCTAACCGACCGCAGATACATCCGGCACGACGGGCTTTCCCAAGCCCATTCTCTGGACACACGAGTGGACGAACAGTGTAGCCCAAACCATGTATCTCACCGCACCACCAGGTTACGAACTAGAGCAAGAGCTTCTCTACGGATCAGGGAACGGCCGAGGTATGCGAGCAATGTTTCTCTTCCCACCTTTCCACGCCAGCGGTATGATCGGTATGATCCTCTTTCCACTGCAGCTTGGTGTAACACCAATTTACCCGCCGACATGGATGACACCAGCTGCGGGTGTGGACAGCGCACTAGCTGCTTTGGACATCATCGCCGCAAGGGATGGAGGCGTCGGTGTCGATTGCCTGACACTCGTGCCACCCTGTGTCGAGTATCTAAGCAAGAGCCCAGAAGTCCTACAGAGACTCAGCCAGAGAACGCAACAAATCGGCTGGGGTGGCGGCAGTGTGAGTAGTCATGCGAGTGAGTTCGTCGCAGCGCAGGTGTCTGTGTTGAATGTTATGGCATCGACCGAACTCGGCGTCTGGCCCAGTATTCGTCGCAAAGATGCAAACTCAGTGCAATCTGCGTACTGGGAGTACACGACACTTCACCCCGCTCTCAATATCCGCTTCGACCCTGTTTCTGCTTCCACGGACGGTGTCACTCTATATGAAGCTGTCATGCACCGCAACGACGGGAACGAGCACGGCGGCTATGTACAACCCATCTTCTCCATCTTCCCAGACGCAAAGGAAAGGCGACTGGGCGATCTATTTACAAAGCATCACGAAGATTCAGAGCGATGGAAACACTACGGCCGGGCTGATGATCTTCTCGTTTTTCTGACGAACGAGAAGTTCTTCCCTACGGCGGCAGAACAGAGGGTTGCAAGTCATGCTTCAGTTGCGGAGGTAGCGATGGTAGGGACGAGAAGGCCTAAAGCCTCGTTGATTGTTAGGATGGAAGATGGGAAGGATGTGCATGAGATTTGGGATACGGTGGAGGAAGTGAACAAGAGCTCGCCGGTTTATGCGCGGGTGGGAATGGATATGATACTGGCTGTGAAAGAGCCGTTCCCAAAGACGGCGAAGGGAACAGTGCAGAAAAAGGCTTTGCTGGATTTGTATGAGCAGAAACTGGACGCTTTGTACGGAGGTGTTAGTGCCTAGGCGCATGCGACCTGCACATAGAACTAACACCCAAAGTTTAAGCATTGCCGCTTAGCTGCTGTTTCCATCCTGCCGGGCAGGTACCAGTGCATGCTAATCCACTGTCGCTGTTCATATTGGAACAAAGTATCTTCGCCGTACCACCATTTTTCGGCCTGATATCGATATTTTTGAACTTCAAGCCCAAGCAAGGTGCGCCACGACTGCAGTAGATACCCGCGGCCACGTTGTATCTCGAGGTACCAGTGATGTTTTCCCAGGTAATGTCGCTAATCTTCAAGCGGCTTGAATCGCAATTCTGGTAGCTGTAGATGCACGGGGAGACGTATATAGGCTGATTGACGTCCTGAAACTTGATGTTGCGGAAGGTGACGTTCTTCACATGGCCTTGGCCAGGGTATGTCTTGATCCAGGCCGCGTTGGAACTATGAATGGCAGTAATGTCTTCGAAGAGTACGTTGTCTACAGTCTCGGGAACGTTCGTGGGATTGCCCATTGAGCCAATCACCATGGCGCCAGACTCGTAGCAGGTGGCATTCTTAACATGGATGTTCTTGCTGTTGCCTTTAACCGATATGCAGTCCTTCGAATAGATTAGGTATAGCACAGACACGAGATCGATGAGGACTTACATCGCCACACGTCACCACCCAGTTTTTGAGAACAATATCTTGGGAGTTCCAGCTATCGAAGCCATCAGTATTGACGGTACCCCACTGGGAGGATGAAGTGGCGTTCATGTCAAGGTTTGTCATCGTGATGTTCTGCGAGTAGGCGACGAATGTATGCCTGTTGTGCGGTTAGCAATGGGCTCACAACCGGTAAGTATGGTTCCTCATGTCGTTGGAGAGACATACCAGAACTGGGACTGCCTCCAAGTAATTCCATCAATCCATACGTTCTTCGCATGCCAGAGTGTCAGACTGATGGGCCTACCGGCCATGTTGCTCCCATCACGGTTCACGTCGTACCACTTCTGCCCATTGCCAAAGAAGAGTGCTTCACCGTGACCTTGCAGAGTGAAGTTCTCACCGCCAAGACGGAATGCTGTACTTCGTTGAGAATATGTCACACTGACGCTGTTGCGTACCCAGTACTGGATGTCGTCGCTCCAAG
Source organism: Alternaria infectoria (assembly GCF_024043175.1). Taxonomy (NCBI): domain Eukaryota; kingdom Fungi; phylum Ascomycota; class Dothideomycetes; order Pleosporales; family Pleosporaceae; genus Alternaria; species Alternaria infectoria. Next base: position 902,811 of record NW_026250697.1, read on the forward strand.
TCAGTTTGCCGCGGATGGAGATGTCACAGTTCTTAAGGTCCAGGACGTCCATAACTTTGGCGATGGTGTAGTCACCTGTCGTTATCTCAATCTGACCGTTCTGGCCACATTGCTTGAAGGCGTCCATGATGGAAGGGCTGTCATCCTTGGTGCCGGACGGAGTGACGGTGCAGAGTGTGCCGGTCTTGGTCATACCAGCAAGTGCTGGTACGAGCAGAAGCCATAGATGAAGTAAAGCGAGCTGAGTCATTTTGTCGACTTCGAACAGAGTCCTGTGAAGTAAGGAACAGTGGAGAAAAGCTAAGATACTCAAGCTTTATGAAAGCTTGTACGGTGGGACCGTTGCGCCCCGCAAGCAGGTGTCATCCTACAGACTATACGCATGGAGTAATCTGAATAACCCTAGTAGCGAGCATGGCTGATACCATTGGTGCAAGTATTCTCTGAGATGGTAGTTCCTCCGTGCAAGTGCCCGTACCACCGGATGTTGTTCGGCTCTTGAGCTCTGAGCAATCTAATAGATGAACAGGCCGGGATATCGCTGTGGGGAGCGAAGAAATGTGTCGGAAAGCTCTACGCTAAGAGCAGATCAAGCTGGGGATGGACTTCTCGATGGCTCATGATTGAGCATCCCAATAAGATCTGGTGTCCGGCCAATGATGAAGACTGGAGTATCAGTAGCCCTTGTGAGATCAAATCCAGAGAACGTCTGACGGAGTAATATAATCCGCAGTTACAGCCTACTGAACGAGGCCTCTAAAGGTGACCCGTGAGAAGACCAGATCGATAAAGTTTGAGTCGTTGTTGAAATCGACTGTTGAGATTGGTACGATGATCATGCTTGGGAAACGAGTATGCGCCACATGAGTATGGGCGAGACGTCAGATCAAATGAGAGCGGGAGATGCGAGAAGAACCGACTTCATTGCAGATGTGTCGTATACAGCCACAAAATCAGGTTGTGTAGAGAAGGAGAGGATGTAGGAAACGCGGCACCGGTACCTAGTGCCAAGCCCGCGTCATTGGCTGGTTCCGAGCTTCCTCACGGCTCAAAGTCGGCAGCGCCATCTCGACCAGGCGATTGTGCAGCCATTGAGTGTCGCATGGGCTCCCTATCACACCCATGATGATGAACCCCGCCGCGAATATGCGTGCTCTGCGCGTACGGCCATCGGTACCGCGCTGCCGCCCCTCACATCGCCCGTTCCAGCACCCCAGAAGACAGGCCACGACGGCCACGGAAACCGCGACCAACGTTGGATCGGCTGGTACCCGTACCAAGAACCTCGTATACGGCACCCTCCTGACGCTCGGTGGTACCTTTGGCTACCTCTACGTCACCGACACGCGCGCGAGCATTCACGAATGGCTTGTTGTGCCTGCGCTGCGACAAATATACCCAGATGGCGAAGAGGCGCACCATGCTGGAACACACATGCTCAAGGTGCTGCATAGCTTTGGCCTGAACCCTCGGGAACGCGGCGTGGCTGACTCCCAGGGTGATCTGGCTGTCGAAGTCTTTGGACACACACTGAACAACCCGATTGGAACATCTGCTGGCATTGACAAGGGCGCCGAAATACCGACACCGCTGTTCGAGCTCGGAGCAGGAGTGGTCGAAGTGGGAGCTGTCACGCTGCTGCCACAGGAGGGCAACCCCAAGCCCCGTGTCTTCAGGATACCCAGCCAAAACGCTCTCATCAACCGCTACGGCTTCAACTCGGAAGGCGCCGAGCTGGTCGCCTCACGGTTACGACAACGCGTCAGGGAATTCGCATACCACGCTGGCCTTGGACTGGGTGAAGATGCCGAACGCCAGGTCCTCGACGGTGAAGCTGGCGTTCCACCAGGCTCGCTGCTCAAGGGGCGTCTAATGGCCGTGCAGGTTGCGAAGAACAAGACGACCTCCGAGAACGACATCGATGCTGTAGTACGCGACTATGCCACCGCCGTGGGCCATGTTGGCAAGTACGCCGACATTCTAGTAGTCAACGTCTCCTCGCCCAACACACCTGGCCTTCGCACTCTCCAAAACGTCGAGCCCTTGACGCGATTGCTCTCCGGAGTAGTAGGCGCCGTCAAAAAGATCGACCGCAAGACAAAGCCTGTTGTTATGGTCAAAGTCAGCCCCGATGAGGACTCGGAAGAGCAGGTGTCAGGCATCTGTGAGGCAGTCTGGGACTCCGGTGTGGATGGTGTCATCGTTGGCAATACCACGAAGAAGCGACCAGACCCACTGCCGAAGGGCTACCTACTTCCCCAATCAGAAGCAAAGTTGCTTCTCGAACAGGGAGGTTACTCAGGTCCCCAAACTTTCGAGCGCACACTTTCGCTTGTCAGCAGGTACAGGAAAGCGCTTGACGAAGGCCCAAAGCACATTGCACCACCGTCAGAAGCACGCACCGACGAGCCAACCGCTGGCCAGAGCACAGACGATAAGCCTTCTACCGAGTCTTCGAAGACCAAGCCAACGCTCGATCTCGACCAACCGTCCCCAACACAACTCTCTTCCAACGTCGACGATCTTTCCGAATCAGCACCTACAATGACCCTTCACTCTACACCCAGAACTGCGCCAGCACCAAACGCACCACGCAAAGTTATATTCGCGACGGGCGGCATCACAAATGGTCGGCAGGCGAGAGAGATTCTCGATGCGGGAGCAAGTGTGGCACAGGTATACACTGCTATGATCTATGGCGGTGCAGGAATAATTAGCAAGATCAAGCAGGAGATGAGAGATGATGCAAAGGAGCAGAAGACCATCACCAAGCGGTAGCCAGAAGAAGCGTGGGTAGGCATTGTATGTATACACTGTCTTTTCTAAATGCATTACTCAATTCATGAGATCATCCTTCACTCTACGAGCCGAGTATGCAGTGGCTCATTCGTGACGCAAACATATCCTTCAGTTTAAGACGCCGCTGGCTGACTCTCACTAGCCAGCCAGTCTACTACCTCTACCGCCAGTTTCATGAAATCCAGCGGCTCAGGAGGAACTATGATCTTCCCATTAAGCACTAGCCTCAGTAGAAGCTTGATGCTGCCGCACGACTTGAGTTCTGCCCGTAAGCCCTGTCGCTTCGCTTCGCTCGCAATCAAGATGGTTACCATGGCACCATCAGTAAGACAGAAGTGGCTCTGCTTCATCTTGTGTCTTGCACGTAGTGCAAAAGATGCCTTACTTTCACACTGCTTAAGAACTTGCGCGTCTATCGAAACACCCGCATCAACCAGGTGGCGGGTCATAAGGAAGTGAGTCGTTGCCCTGTCTGCAAAAGTTGTCATACCTTCGACGAGATGTTGTGATCCGATATGGGCGCCGTAGCTTCTGAGGACATCGACCAACTTTCGATGTCCGTAACGAGCTGCTTCCAGTGATGTTTGTTGAATGAGGTGATCCCGATTAAAAAGCACGAAATCGCCACCAAGTATGCGGCATACGAGTTCGGAATGTCCAGCTTCGCAAGCTTCTTTTAACGCGTACTGCAAATCGCTGTGGTGATCCCCTGGATTGCGTTTCGGGATATCGTCCTTCAAAATCGTCACGAGGGTTTCGGTTTTGCCGTTTTGTGCTCCATCGGTAATCAACTTTTTCCAAATCTCCGGGATTCGGGCTTCACGGCGAGTGACGAAAAATTCTAGTAACATTCGCACTGATTCTGTGTCTCCAGCTTTCATGGCATGACACACCGCAGTCTCGAATGTGACGAGAATCCAGTCACGTTCCCGCGCTCCAAGAGTCGGGAAATCATGTCTTGCAAGCTCTACAAGCTTAAGAACCATTGGAGTGTGGCCACACACTGCAGCTGCTTTGATCGGGCCAGTGAGTATGCCAGAAGTGTACCCCAGAGGGTCTGCCCCTTGTGCTATGAAATGATCGACAGCTTCGATATTTCCCACAGCGGCCGCCGCGGTCAAAAGATCTACCGAGGTTATCGGCGTTGCAGAGTGCTTCAAATCTTTCCTTCGATCGTTATCCATTGTATCTGGGGGTAAGAAGTCCGGCTTGCTGGAATATTTGTCGGAACCATCTCGCAGTATTTCCATGCCTGGTCTTAGGACGCTATAGGTGAGACATATATCACTAAGATAGGCTTTGCGCACAGTAGTGTCAATGACATCGTTTGTGGGGTTCGCAAATTGCATCATCTCGTCAGTAAGTTTGTCTGTTGTCGATATTCCGTTAGCAATTTGGACTCGACTTTTCGCCAAAAACATTTTCTCACTTACTGAGGCACTTGGTCAAGTCCCGGTTCATACCACGATTGCGCATACAATGATTCATGTGCAAAGTATGCGAATTCTTTCGGAGGAAAGTTGGTGGTCCGTTATCATGACGGTCATCAACTTCCGGCTCGATGTTGCGGAGATATGTCTCGTAGGCGATTGCCGGAGTTTGCGCCAACAGTACGTGGTCGATCGCATTTCGAAACGTCCCTAAAGACGCATCAGTCGCGAACAAACAATGCCGATGCAAAGTGAAGAATTAATATGAACCTGCTCGGATCTCTATCAAAGCAATCGAGTATGTACTTACGAGACACGATGCGAGCACGAAAGCTCTCGTGGAGCGGGACGGTATCGACGTACACTTTCAGGATTGGGTCGAAGAGCTCCGCAGGTAGGGTTTGGATTAACGTCATGGCGAAGGTAGCACGATTTACTTTGACTGTGTCTTGTTTGATAGCTACATGTGTCGTGCTACGACATAGGAAGCGGGGAAGGGGCTTGTTGGATTCTTATCGATGAAACTTGCAGGGTTCGGAACACCTCGCACGTCCCTAGGTAAACAAAGGGTTCCTTGGTGAGGTAAGCGAGACGCGACCATGGGCGAGATCTGTTTGTGTGCGCGCTCGTCTCGTAATAATCCAATTGCAATACCTTTAAGGGGTACTTTAGGTAGTTAGGTATGTAATAACTTTAACTTGCCGACGAATGCTGCGCTGGTACGTCTCCATGTAGATCCGAGCTCGTGACGGTCACTCGATTTGCAATGCAACGGCTTAACTTTCATCAAATTTCAGATAGAATTTGGCGCTCTTCCATCCCGCTAGATCTCTTGATGTCAATTATGATGGGAGATAATGCATGCCGAGGTGAGCCGTCACCTCTTCACGATGACGTCAGACATCATCACATCGGCTACCTCTGTGCACGTCCCCTAAGAAGCTGGCGATAGATGGGCGGCCCAATTCGATCGCGATGCAAAATCAACACCTTCATTCCGGACTGATGTCAGCGCTCTTGATACTACCATGGATACACATGCGCGACCTGTGGCGCCAGAGCGTACAACGCGTCCAGACACAACGGATGCCGCATTGCCGCAGCGTTATGTGCCTTCTATATACCGCTCCGGAACTGTTCAGCAAACTGGTAAATTACATCCTAGTCAAGTTAGAGAAATCCTGGAATCTCTCGATACCTACAATCAGCGCATTCAACACCACCCATATGATCCTCAAGCCTGGTTCGAGCGTGGCCGTCGCATGTGGATGCTCAACTTCCCTGAGCTCGCAGTCGGCGACATTTACAAAGCCAAACTACTGCAAGCAGGCAATCCGGATGCCAATAATGATCTAAGAGAATCGGTGTATGAGCTGCTCGCAGTTGCTCTACAGGCTTGTCATTGTCAATGGGACGCAGTCGAGATACTGGCAGAGTCGACGATACTGTCTCGGCCATTGTGGCGTGAGAAGGCCACAGAGAGAGCTGAAGCACTGCACGAGCTCCTTAGACGAAAAGAAGAGGCTGCAAGGACGTTGGGAGGCACACCTCATGAGCTGAAAGATAGAATAAAAGACGGTGGAGTGCTTACAGTCGAGTATCCGTGGACCATCGAGCGCCATCTGACGCGTTCATCAAAGCTCATTGAGTTGGTGAACGAGGAACTTGGTGTGGTTGAGAACGAAGCACCATGTTTTCTTGGTAAAAGTACCTTGACAAAAGACCCAGGCGAAGACATGCTGGGTATGTTTGCGGCTCGCGACATAAGGGTTGGCGAATGTATACTTACAGACCGAACCGCAACCGGTTTATGCAGCACCCCGCCACCAGACTTCTGTTCCAATTGCTATGCGCGTTTACCGGATGCTGCCAAAGGGGCGACGTGCTGTTCCGAGAGCTACTGCTCCGACGAATGTCTCCGCCTCGCGATGAGCACCTATCATAGAGTTTTATGCGGTAAAGACTTTGAATGGCTCCAGGCACCCGCTAGAGGCTTGACGCACAACGCCTCACCTCTCCGACCTCTCCTCATGTTACGATTGCTGGCAACATGCGTTCAAGCTGGTGTTGAAAAGTCACCGTTAGATCACCCGCTGATTGCGCGTCTCAAGCCTCTCGCCAACAAAGATCATCTTGATGTCTTCACTCTCAATGAATCCATCATCATCCCATTCAAGATATTAGAGCAACTCGGTGTGGACGTCTTCGCAAACCGCAACTTCGATACTGAGGTTCTTCATTCCATCTGGACGCGTCTAGCCAATAACAAAGCTGGTTCTATAGACCCCCGGCTTGGCTTCGTTGACGAAATCACACCTCATCTACCGCTGTTCAATCACAGTTGCGCACCGAACGTGGAGTGGAGAAGAGAAACCGGAAGTACGACTGTACGCTTTTTCGCGATCAAGCCAGTGATGATGGGAGACGAACTGTTTTGCAGCTATGTAAACGTCCATGGTATACCGGTGGAGCAGAGACAGGACTTGCTGTCGCCATGGTTTGAAGGGCCATGTCTGTGTTCCAGATGCACAGAGGAGATGGCCTAGCTGTGTCCTCAGATGATTACGACGTCACATGCAGATGTAGATGGGCAGTGCATATTAATGATTGTAAGACGGACGACTAGTCTAACTCTCCAAATGACGTCTATCAATGAGACGGCTGTAATTTCCCTTCATGGGGTCTCGAAGCCACGAGCCGTGACCGTGAGGTTTGCGTAGAGTTTTCTTCGTCCAACATATCTTTGAAGACTTCGAGATCACTTCTTCACGTTCTTGTCAGGCCACATGAAGTTGCTGGCATCGCCACGCTTCAACGCATCCACGCCTGGCGGAACGCTGGGCTGCCGTGTAGGATGCACTTTATCATCCATATCACCTCCCTTCTTTGCGGTGGCTTGTGCCAGCCCTCTTAATACGCTTTTACCGAACCTTGTGCCCTCGCTCTTCCGCTTGTAGACGTCGGGCTTGGAGTTCACGTCCTGAGGCTTGGGTAGCTCCAATTTGGGCGGCTTAGGCTTCTCTACACCCTTTTCTGCAACCTTGTCAAGTGTCTCTCTCAGCTTCTGCCCGTTGCCTGTCTTGTCTTGATATTCCCGGGCGAGTGAAAAGTCGTCTTCTTTGAACAGCAACACCGCGTTGTTGGGTTCGAGGGCGAAGATGCCCCTCGTCGTGAGCGCTGCGAGGGCCCTATCTCCCATGTAGGCGTCTTGGAAGATATCGGCAGTGATGGCTAGCTTAATGATGTTTGACCAGGACTGTTCGATAGCCAGCGAGTCGACGGATGTGAACTGCGATTTGAGATATAGTTTCACCATGAAGAGGTCGGGGAGGGAGAGATGCAAGTATCGTTGTGATGGTTCGAGAGTGCAGACATGATTAAGGAGTTTAGAAGACCTGGGCATGTCGGCGATGAAGATGTGGTGACGAGTCTCTCGATGGGGACCAAGTAGGATCGTGATACGGTCGTCGTAGACGACTCCGGCTTCGTGCGCTGTTACAAAATCCCAGTCCTCGTCGGCTCCATCGGGCGTGCCATTGTCATCTGCGCGTGGCAAGGTGCCTGTGTCGACAGGCGTCGCATTCTTCAGGCTACCGAACAAGTTGGTGATGAAAGACATTGCGCTATGTCGTCGCCAAAGGTTGCGCCGGCTGGCGAGGGTCGGTTATGGACAGATACAGCGAACGGTTGGGAGGGTTAGTAGAGTTGAAATATAGAAGGGCTGTAGGCGCTGGGCGCAGTTGACGACAAGGCGCACTGCCTGGTCCAGGTGGCGCGTTTCGACGCGCGGGAGAGTGCACGATACAATGGGTGGGGTGTCACTTTCACGGGTCCAGTGGAACCCAAGGAATCGCAACGTATTGTGAACCACACTTTTGGAAGCCTATCACAGGGTGTCCCCTCGTCAGCACCTGCAAAACCACCCTATCTCGGTATGTATACGCGCAACGACCCTCTCGGAACGATATTTCACCGTTTGAAGCCTTGGGATTTACGTCGCGTCACAGTTTCAAACACAACGAAAGATAACATTTGGAGACAGCGTTTCCTTAGCCTGCCAACGATTTGTGGATTTATATGTACAATTCCAGCGCGGTATGCAAGTCTATTTCGTCTCGTGTTCGGGCGTGATTGCAAAGGTAGGGCGAACGAATCTGCCAACGTGAATTAGCCAAAGTTGTCTACAAAGCCAAGTCTTCAAACCATACCTGTCGCTGTTGTAGACCCTGGTCTCTGTTCCGAGTAGCTCCTTCTCTCTCGCCTTATCTGCGAGGTGCCTTCGTACTTGATCGCGGTCTTCTTCGGCTTGCAGCGCGGGGATGAGGTGTATCCGCGCCCACATCTTCTCGCGCGCGAGTTCGCTGCGACTTGTCAGCACTTTCGCTCATATATCTCAAGACTCGCGAGTCTCCTCTCGAGGGCAGGCGCGTACTTGTGCTCTCGGATACCCTGTCCAACTCTCCAGAATCCGTAGGTCATGAGTGCCGCGGTTCCGAAGAGGTATGCGGCGGGGCGGAAGCCTCGTACGGGCAGGTTGCGCTTGTATTGTACGGGGCTGTAGCCGCCCGATGGCGGCATATCCTGCGGCATGTTGGGCGATTATTCGTGGCTCAATGGGTATTCGAAGTTGTCGTCGATGCGGAGACGTGCAGTGAGGTTCGAGCTCGGGAACCCGCGATGACAGGGATCTGGCTTGGCGCGCTAGCAAGTGAGTGAGCATAATTTTGTCGACGCTGAGTGGGTGGAAGGCAGCACTCTTGATTTTCACAAACCGAGGAAACTTTATTCGAAGATGGATTCCGAAGAGCGTCCTGCGAAGTTGCGCAAGCTAGAGCATGCGGATAGCATTGAGGATGTGGCAGAAGCACCTACGATTCCGACACCAAACGAACAACTACCTGTCGCAGCGGAAAACAGCAATCAAGCCGACGCCGTAGAATCTGTCGGAACACCGGCTGGGGGTGAGAATGCGGAGCCAAAGTTGTCAAAAAACCAGCTCAAAAAGCAAAGGAGGCTCGAACGCTGGGAAGCCGGTCGCGAAGATCGCAAACTCAAGCGGAAAGAGAAAGTCAAAGAGAAGAAAGAGCGAAGGCGAGAAGAGTGGGCGCAGATGCCTACCGACGAGAATGGCAAGAGACCAAGGCCGCCAGCTTCGCGACCTCCTCGGCAGGCAACTGGAAAACAAGTACCAATCACAGTAATCTTCGACTGCGATTTCGAAGAGCTGATGTTTGACAACGAGCTCAAGAGCTTGGGACTTCAGATTACGAGGTGTTACAGCGATAACCGAAAGGCGAACTTCAGGACCCATCTAGCTTTGAGCAGCTTCGGTGGAAAGATGAAGGAGCGTTTCGATGGCATTCTAGCAAAGCAGTACACAAGTTGGAAGGGGTTCCAGTTCTTCGAAGAAGATTTCGTTGAGGTTTCCGAAAAAGCGAAGGCGTGGATGTCAGGGCCAAACGGGGGAGAAGTTCTCGGCGCTTTGAAGACATCAGCAGAAGCCACTGCATTGGGCGATCAAGAACAACCTGATGCTGCAGTAGAGGAAGGCGAAGTCGTCTATCTTTCATCTGAGTCTGACAACGTTCTAACTCACTTGAAGCCCAACAGTACATACATTATCGGTGGACTGGTTGACAAGAACCGACACAAAGGCATATGTCACAAGCGCGCCGTGAACCGTGGGATCAAGACTGCAAAGCTACCTATTGGCGAATACCTTGAGATGAAAAGCCGGCAAGTATTGGTCACGAACCATGTGCTAGAGATTATGCTCAAGTGGATGGAGTTTGGGGATTGGGGCAAGGCGTTCATGGCGGTCATGCCCGAAAGAAAGGGTGCTAAGCTTAAGAGCGACGGAGACGACGGGGAAGAAGACGCAGATGCTGCGGGAGATGAGCATTTGGATCGAGACCTCGCAGAAGCGACAAAGGAGGCAGACGCCGAGACTACATAGACCGTCTGGGGCTTCATTTTGAGAGTGTAGAGATACCGACACTAGTAGCATTCAATCAAGAATGGAACTCTCGGTACCTTCTCGAGCCGATGCATGCTATGAGAAATGCCACTGTGGGTCGCGGGGATGACACATGTTAACTATCACGGCGCTGAGATACCGCCGCCACGATCGAGCATTACTATCTCAACCACAATCATCCTCGAGTTTTCGACCGACAATGGGGATCCTGGCTTGACTGCACGATGAATACGCGAGGTCAGCCCTACCGGGTAGCGGAGATCAAGCTTTCGCGCGACACGCTAGCAAGCTAAAGCGGTCAGGGCTCCGCAAGCTACACGTCGCGGTGCCAGAGGGTGAAGCAATCACAGAGCATACATCGCCGACATGTCCTGTATTAGTATGCGCTCATCAGAGCCTTTGGCCATGCATTCACCGCAACCACAGGCCTGCTTATGTAACAGCCACGTCCCATCCTGGTGGTGTTGTGAGGCTCCAAGCAGCTGTCAGCCCACTAATTTTGCGCAACGTCACAGCTACTCTGCCCTGCGACAGCCCCAGCACACCACCTCCAACACGCGACCCACATTAATTCAGGAACATTACTCCCATCGCAATTAGTTGCCGCTCATGTCGTACCCACCAGATACCCCGTCCTCTTCCCCGTTCCGCTCGCCCTCGTCGCAAACCTCACCGCCATCGCAGCGCTCTACACCCAACCGCTCGTCCTCATATTTCACCTATCCCGTCTCTTATGCAGTCTCGGGCATCCTGCGACGCTTGAACACGGACGCCATTCCCAAATCAGACGCGCAATCGAGATCGGAGAACAACAGCAACCGTAACAGCGCAAGCAACATACAAGCCCAGTTGCAGTCCACCGCATCTTCACTTTCACACACATTTGCGAACCTCGTCTCCTCCACCACCTCAGATATGAACTCGGTCTACCAGCCGCCACATCGGATAGCGAGCCCTTTCCAACCGCCTCCCTTGACACCGCTAAGTCTGAGAGGATGGGGAGGCAACATGCGAGAGAAGGGCAAGCTTCTGAGCACGGCGCTTGCTGAAGAGATCCGGCTCCTGCTTCCACCAAGGTTACAACTAGTGGATGAGTGGAGTCTGGCATATAGTCTGGAACAGAACGGTGTCAGCTTAGGCACACTATACAAGCAATCTGAAGACTATCTGGGCAAGAGAGGTGGCTTTGTACTGGTGGTCAAAGACGGCAGCGGAGGTGTAAGTTTGCGAACGTCAGGACAACCCCAGGGCGAATGCTTACGTAGCGCTATAGATCTTCGGCGCATATCTCTCCGACGCACCGCGGCCCTCCACATCATTTTACGGCAACGGCGAATGCTTCCTCTGGCGCGCGCACATACTCTCAGGTTTCTCAGACCTGCAGATGAACCTCCCACCACCCCCATCCGAAGATACGACGGACGCTGTGCGAATGACAACCATATCTTCACCGAAGAGGAAGGGCGATTCGCTAGCACCCCCACAGAACGGTCGGGCCAGTAAGAGTGGTGCGAGCACGCCAGAACGAATAAGATTCAAGGCATTCCCCTACAGCGGGGTGAATGACTATATGATCTTTTGCGAGCATAGCTACCTGAGTGTTGGCGGCGGGTAAGTAGCAGCGTGTTGTTATCATTAAGGACTCAGTGGACTGACGGTGTCGCAGTGACGGTCACTATGGCCTATGGCTAGACGACAACCTCGAAAAGGGCGTCTCCGATACGTGCCCGACGTTTGGCAACGAGCCCCTTAGTGACGATGGCAAGAAATTCGAGGTCATGGGCGTTGAGCTGTGGTACATTGGCGTATAGGACCAGATCGTCTACGGCCTTTCGCTGAGCAGAAAACGCGTAATATTCGGCACTGGCGGCATTTCGACGGCGTTGGAAGACGGCGTGGAATTTGGCTATGACAAAGCTACATAGCTTATGATGTATACCGTGTCTGGAGTCACCAGCAGAGGACGGTGATGAGCAGAATACCCATTTGAAGAGTTTGTTTTACGCTTTTCATCCTTTCGATCGGCGCCACGGAGTATCATGTCTCACATCAATTGATGTCTTTGTCATCCGGCTGGGCTTTCTCGACCACGTCGGCTGATCCATTCACACACAAGAGATATACGATTCTTCGCGGGCACGCCAGCCTAGGACAAATATACACAATCAGAGCCTGCGTAAAAGTTAGGTCACCTGCTTTGCAAGTTCTTGTATTGATGTAGTCTGCAGACCTGTTCAGTTTTTTTCTTGTATAAGGTGCAGGTACGACTATAACGTTCGCTCTATTCGGAAAACTTATTGGCTGCCTTCAAAACGACTGTCATGCTCGCCTTGCTCGGATACTGGAATGCTTCTTGGCGGTTCTCTCACCTTGAGGTACCGTCACCGCTCCATGACGAGGTGCGCACGGCCCGGCTCTCACCCTCTTGTGTCTGCAGTACTTCTATCTAGGTCGTGTCTTCCGTGCCCTCCAGCTTATAGCATTCTCATTCTACAAGATCACCATTTGTGCAGATGACCATCACTAAATCTCGAGGAGCGACCAAGAAGTTGGGGCCCATTATGTACGTCACTCCGTCCCTCTTATACCACATGTAACTTGCTGATATTGCGCAGTGTGGGCAACAGAATCATAAGCTTCAAGGCCCCCAATATTGATCGCCGCTTCACTGTACATGAAGGTAACAACACATAAAGCCATTTCAGGAGTCCAACATACTAACACCATTCGTTTACCGTAGACCTCATCTGCAACACCTCTCGATTCTTCAAAGACCGCCTCCAGAGAAACCGAAAGCCCATCTTCAGCATTGATGAATGTTGCGTCTGCGCTGAGACTCTCAACGCTATGATAGGAGACATCTCCTTCTGCTCCAAGTGCGGGCAAAATGTCCACGAAGTCTGCATGGAAGCCTGGAAGCGCTCATCGACTACCATTCTCAAGAAGTAGTCAATCCCGACCTGTCCGATGTGTCGTGCGAGCTGGAAGAACGAGTCACTACCCAAGGAGCTAGACCTAGAGTCTGAGCTAGACGCTGAGGCTACGCAAATCTACCTGGACTGGCTGTATACCTCCACTTTACACATATCCGCAAAGGTCTCTCGCATTAACGATGCCTTCAATCTTGTCATCCTCAAACTCTGGACTGTTGCCAACGCCGTCGAAGATCCAGTGTTCAAGTCGCAAGTCATTGCCACTTACTTCGCAGAAGCTCGCGCGCGTTTCTGGAAAGAGAGCGTGAAGTGGGCTTTCGTGGAGCGTAAGTGCGATGACGAAATTCGAGCTTTCGTCATCGACATATCGCTTGCCTATATCGAGCCCGGTTGGTTCAAGAGCGAGGGCAAGAACTGGCCAGAGGCCTTCGTGAGTGAGCTAGCAGATGCAGCCATGGTCCGGTGGGGAGACAGGAAAGATGGCAGAGCGACAAGGAAGATGTGGATGGAGAAGCTGAGCGTAGAAGTGGATCTGACGAGCGATGACGAAGATACTGCGCCTGTAGGCGGCAGCACGAGTTTAGCGTCGGCAGCACCGCGAAGTCTGCGAGGCAGGAATCCAGCTATTGGTCTGAATAGTCCCAAAGCTGAAGCTACAGAAGTACCAGCAACCAGGAAGCGTCCATGTCAAAAGGTCGAAGTGAAGAAGCATACACATAGTGCGAAGCGTCGGCTGAAGCAAGATGTCCGCTCCATGCCTCTTTCCGATGACTCGGACGACGGCGGACTGGTTGTATACAGGTCGAAAGGGTGAGCGTTCGTGACGGCACTGGGAGTCTTCTGTCTTCTTGTTTCTCATTCTGATGACTTGCACCTGGCATTCGGGACTTACACTACCCAAACACGATATACGAGGTTTGATGCTTGTTTACGCCCAATCGAACTGCATTAGCTCGAAACGAAGACAATCGAACGACTGTGTACATCACATCTTTACCCCGACCCATCATTCGATGTTGTGCCTTACGTCGACCTTTACTAACGTGAATCACAACAGTATTCACTTCGAGAACACTGCGGGCCTCAGCTCATCAAGTTTCCGGGGCCCGAGACACTCCTACTGGTTGCGCGTTGCGCACTGGTCTGCAACTACCGAAGCAACATAGTGCAACTGAACGATAGAATATCACTCACCCGTAGGTACTGCCTAATCGGCTTGTCATCCAATGCTCATACCCCGACTAGAGAACCGCTCAAAAACGATCTTATTCAGCCACCGCGCCATTCAAGTAGCGGAAGATATCAAGACCAGGAAAGATGCCCAAGCAGGAGAAGCGCATCAGCGTTAGGAAGAAGCGAGCTATTCGGTACGTTTTCTGTGAGGATTGTAACACCAACCGCTAACCCGCTCCTAGGTTCGGCCACAAAATCGTCCGCGTCCAAGTTTCACGCGGCGAGGAGTTCACTGTCCCCGAAGACATCATATGCAGCAGATCCACATTCTTCACGAAAAAGCTACAACCGAAGCGCAAGCCTCTCAAGAAAGACAGTGAATGCGCGATCTGCACGGAACCGCTCGAGCACGGTATACAAGAGCTTACTTACTGCGCTACACATTGTGGTAACAACTTTCATCATAAATGCATTGAGAAGTGGAAGGCGGAGAAGCAGACAGCTCGTCAACCAGTCAACTGTCCTTTCTGTCGTCACAGCTGGTTGAATGACACCGACGTCATCACAGTACATAAGTTTTCCGCCATCGACGCTGATGCCTTCGCAATCTTTGTTGAGTGGCTTTACTATGATCATATCGCGGTTGAAGACCGGGCGGATGAAGATGGCAAATTCTCTCTTGACACACATGAACTTGTTAAGGCATACGTTTTAGGACTCAAACTAAAGAGCAAAAAGTTCTGTCGAGACGTTATACAGGGATTGGTCGAAGTTAGTAAAGACATTGATGAATATCCGGGTCCGGACAGTATCCGCCTCGCTTACGATAAGACAGCCAAGGGATCATCACTAAGGTTGGTCTTGGTACAACTATGGGCAGACACAGCGGATGCTGCTTGGATTGAGGACGATGAGACAGACGAGTATCCCGCAGAATTCTTGAAGGATTTGACAATCGCTCTGTTGAGGAAGTATCGTGGTAAACAGAAGTGGGATCTAGAAATGATAATAAAAGGTCAAACGGTGGAGGATTCTATCTTAGTTGACGACTCAGATGAGGACAAGTCGCGTGAAGACGAGGATCAAGAAATGGAGGACGGAGAATAGGAGGATGACGAAAAGCGACATCAGTGAGTACAGGGCACTTACAGCACTTCACACTACTCGATATTTGGTGTTGTGGCTGGTAGATAATATCAGTGGAAGCAATGCACTAATAAGTACGACTTTCGACTGCTAGGTATACGACTTTCATGGTGGCTTCAGATATGGAACAACGGTGTAGTGAACCACTTCTTCTTGTCATGCAAGTCGCTGTACGCCGACTTCAAGACCCCTGAACTACTTGAGCATCCTCAGCAACCGTAGCGTGTACTCCATCAACGTTAGTCCCACTTGCAGCCACTTCCGCTTCCTCCTCTTCGCCCACTTCGACAAGAGAGTCATCCTATGTCTTCCTGTCGATATCTACCGCCTCGGTATGAGTTGGCGACTCCTCCTTAGCAAGTACACCACCATCTGTGTGCTGCATTTGACGCTCAGGATCATTTGCATGCGCATTCTCGATACCAATTTCGGCTGTGGAGAACTTGTCTGCGACATTACGGTAGGCTGGCACAAAGTTGACACAGAAAGCATAGCTCCACGCCGCAATGAAGAACGCCATCGGAACGGTCATGGCGATGGCGGTGGGCGCATATCCATCCAGAGGTCTAGCCTTCCCTAGCGTGTCACTCGCTCCAAACAGTAGTGGAGGGACGACAGCACCACCAGATACACCGGCCACGATGAAGCCCGAGCCTCTCTTTGAGTACTTGCCCAGTCCGCGCATACCAAGCGCAACAATCGTCGGGAAGATAATACTCTCAAAGAAGAGTACAATGTAAAGCATGCTCATGCCGGTATTGCCTCGCTCGGTAATGGAAGGGATGACGAAGACGATACATAACGTCATGAACGCGAGGAACACCCATCGTGGTTTGACGAACTTCATGAAGGCACTGCCAATGAAGCGACCCATAGTGAAACAGCCCTGTGCACCAGCAAGGAACCGAGCTGCTGTCGAATTGTCGGTTTCGCGTCCATTTATGACCCTTGTCTCGACGACATAGTTGATGAAGGCTCCAGCTATCGCCACCTGTGCGCCAGTGTAGCAGAATTGAGCAAATGTCGCATGGAAGAGACGGTATTGTTTGCGGAAAGGCTTTACGTCGGTGCCAGCGTGAGTGCTTTCAGCCTGAAAAGCCATATCGGCATCTCGTGGATGTTAGCACCTGGTCATTTCCCATTAAGGAGCAAGCTTACCAGTGATCTCAGGTATCTCCGTGAAGTAATAAACGATCGCAAGGAGAAAAACGAAGCATGCGATACCGAGGTAAGTCCATTGCACGTTCTCAAGGGATGCTTGATCGGTGCCAACGTTGTTGAAGAAGACATATGACCCTAAAACTGGCGCTACCACAGTGCCGATGCCGTTGAAAGCCTGCGCGATGTTGATCCTGATCTCTGAATACTTGGGTGGTCCGCAAACTACTTTCGTTAGTACTGCATCCATCATTCAATCGACTCATACATACCAGCCAGGTAAGGGTTGGCTGCTGTCTCAAGCGAGCCTAGTCCATTACCGATGACGAAGATGGCTACACAAAAGCCTCCGAACGAACGATATACAAGACATGGCCAGGCAAGAAGAGAGCCCACGCCGTAAAGTGTCAGACCCCAGATGAAGGTTGCTTTGTAGCCCCAGTGGCGCAGAAGCCAGTTGGCATGACCGAGGGAAGCAAGTGGGTACGCGCCGAAGTATGCTGCCTGTAAGCCTGAAGAGCGAGCGCGCGTTATGCCAAGGACGTCTTGAAAATGCTTGTTGAGGGTATCGATAAGACCGTACGAGAATCCCTATGATCATCAGCCACATACACTGGGTTTAAGGCATCGTCGTGGCTCACCCAGAGAAAGAATAGAATGGTGACGAGGCAGAGCGGGTAGATGGACTCGCGCAGCGTCAGTTCAGCAGCACGCGTCCTCTGGTCGTCGCGACTGCGCAGTGTGGGTCTCTTAAGGAACCCCATGTTCGCTTTGTGATACGATAGAGATGCCGATTAGCGATTGGTCTGTGGATAATGCCGATCAGGTCGTGGACTGGACGAAAGATTCGAGCATTGAGGTTGAGTTGAGTGGAGTCAACAGTAGGCAGTCGCGATGAGGTAAATCGGCAGGGTCTTCAGGCCCTCAAGTACCTGCTGTCACCCACGTGAGCTGGCGGCAGAAATGTCGGTCCATGTGCACGGCAACCAGGTTTCGCAAGAACAGACTCGATCTCAGAGGGTGATTCTACGAACCCGCCGTTGCAGCCAAGATGAGGCTTGACCTCATCAAGCAGTGGGGAGGGGAGAAGCTGGGGTAAAACCTGGGGATTTTAACGCTGAGGAGTCTAGCGTGATGTGACGTTGGGAGGATGTTCTGACAGATGATGCATCCTCGGCAGAGTTAGACCGAATGTCTGCATCGATGGTGGTTAAATCGGGTAGTGATCAGCACACGTCGCGTCATGTCTGAACCGCGTTGAAGAGCCGCGGTACATTGCGTGTGCATCGGGCTTTCTGTGGAAAGTAAGTCGAGCAGAAGTTGCGATAGCCATGCTTGTAATAATGGCAGTCGCAATTAGCGTAGTGAGTACCTCTCCGGCGAATATCACGTCACACGGCGTCCAGGGGCACCCTAACATGGTGAGAACCAAAGATTATTCCAGAACTGCAATAGAAGATTCACCCATCTAATCCTTGTTCTTGAAATCCAAGCCGCTCTCTTTCCTCACAACTCCGTAAACACTCGGAATATCTCCTCTGTCTCCGATTTCACTCTTCACACTATCCAGTCTACCCTGTGCTAAGCCTAGCATCTTCATACTTTCCTTCGCGCCACTGCTCTCCGCCAATGACATGGCATGCCTTGCATCTTTTCGTGCCAAGTCGATATGGAAGAGAGGTTCCTCGCGCTGATAGTAGTCGCCGGCTAGCATGCGCTGCGAGTACGCGGTGTAGGGACCGGGAAACATGGTAGAGATGAACGTGTGGAGGTTGTCGACCCCTAGACCAGACTTTTCGGCAAGGACGTGGCCTTCGGACAGCTGCGAGACCATGTTCAAAATGAAGGTGTTGCCGATGACTTTCATGAGGGTAGCGTTTCCTGCTGGCTGGCCTGAGTAATCGATGTTCGTGCGACCCATCACGCCTGTCGTATACGGGACTACTTTATCGCAGGACGCTTTTGAGCCTGCTGTCACACAAACAAGCTGGCCGTTATCTGCCATGGCTGGGGCACCGAATACTGGGATGTTGTTAGGCCCGTCCTGGGGGAGCACTTCTATCTTCACATGCGTAACTTACCTGGCATGCCCACGAACTCACCCCCCTTCTCGGTTATCTTCTTCTCCAAAGCATTCGTCGTTTCCGGGTGTACCGTGGAGCAATCTACAATAAGTTTGCCCTTGACATCTTCTTCGAGCATCTTGTCAACAGCAGCTTTAACGGCTGCATCGTCGCCCAGGCACATGAAGACAATGTCGGAAGGTTTGACAGCATCGTTGATGGTATCGGCAACCTTGGTCTTGGAGCTGCCGAGTTTGGATGCGAGGTCTTCGGAGCGGGATTTGGTGCGGTTGAACAGGATTAGGGGCTTATCGAGGTTGCCTTTTTCCACCAAGTTCTGTGGAGTCAGTACGAAAACCAAGTAAGAATCTTAGATGCTTCATACTTTGCACATGCCCTGTGATAGTTAGTGACATGGTCGAGCTGATGACCTTCCTCACTGACCCTGCCCATGTTGCCGAGGCCAATCCAAGCGAGCTGTGGCGCCATGATTTCTTCTGGGATCGGACTGTATCCTTTCTCTTCCAGCGCAAAGGCAATGCCAAGTGCGACAACTTATACAAATCTCTGCTTGTACCTTGCGCACCGTTTGTCAGCGCTTCGTCATGGTGTTCATCATCGTCATCTGCCAGTAGCCCGGGGATAAGGCCACACCGGGCCGATGTCGGTTACCAGCAAATGACGTTCGCACGCCATTATCGATGTTGAGTCCTCGAAAATGCGGATGCGGGCACATTTCCCCACACATTTGCAGAGTCATACCTCTGCTCCGAGCTCCAGTCACACGATTTTGACCTTTCGCATGTTCGGCAGCTGAGCGGTAGCATGAAGCATGTTCATCTGGAGCAAAGCCCCCGCGAGGGGCTTGGGGAAGGCTACGAAGAAGGTGGGCGCGGCGTCTTCAAGCGCAGTTATAGCAGTGCTGACGATTAACAGCTCCCCAGGCGCGATGACAACAGAAACATCTTCACCAAGCTCCAATTCGCGCCTCTCTCCACGTCCACCATATACGTCCGAAAATCGTCGAGCTCAGCGAAAGAGCGCCAGCGCGCCGAACGTCAGCAGTTGACGCGTCTACTGAAGGAATCGCCCGGTAAACGCGACGCGCGCAACTTCCTTAAGCAGTTCGATGCGCCTAAGAAGGGCAAGGCGGCTATCGCAGCCAAAGCCAGGGAGGGGGTGAGCGAGAATATACACAATGACTCGGGTTCGCTGCGAACCGGTGTGAACCTGGGCGATCTCTACAAGCCCACCGTCTTCACCCGCGAACCGCTTCCCGAGGAGGAGTACCAGGCCGAAGAGAAGGATGAGCCGGTGCATATGGCGCTTGTCAAGCTTCGGCAGCCTCAGACCCTCGACGACCGCACCTTGGGCGACATCGCTTTGACTCTAAGTCAGATGGCGCAGCTGGGGCTTAGCACTGCTGTAGTGCTCGATTGCGATCACGATGCCGATGCGCACACCACGGACTTGACGTTGGAATACGGAAACATGGTCAGGGAGCAAGCATTGCGCTTAGTTGCAGCGTTGGAAGACTACAACGAGCCAGGAGCTCTGTTGGTCGAAGATGCTTTGGGCTACTCCCCACTGGCCAACGACATACCCAGTACCGTCCAGGTACGGGGAGGTGTAGAGGTACAGCACAATTACCTGCTACTTCCGCCCATCGACGACGGCGTTATCCCAGTCATAACACCCTTCGCCTACGACACAAATCTGAAGAAGGTCAGGGTCCAGGCAGACGACGTGCTTCTGGCGCTTGTTCGCGAGTTTGCCGGTCTCGCCGGCCAGACAGGCAGCAATGGCTCAGTTGGTGGCGCATTGTACAAAACAAAGGATGTCGTCGAAAGACCTATTCTGGACCGCATCATTATACTTGACCCTCTTGGTGGCATACCATCCGAGAAGCGAGCAGATGGCGCTCATGTTTTCGTCAATCTAGAAGCCGAGTACCGTGACATCAAGAAAGAGCTGCAGCAGCTATCGTCAGCCACCCCGGATGATAAGACTCAGCGTCCAACTTCATTGAGTTCGAGCAACCCGTTCTCGAAATTCGTCGAGGAAGAAATAGCATCGTTACCAGGTGCACCGGTACGACAGATTGGCAACTCAGCCCCGATACGCCATCTGAAGAACCTCGAAGTGGTCGAGCGCGGCTTGAAGCTGTTACCCCCATCGTCGTCTGGCCTCGTCCTGACACCCTTAGAAGCAGCAAGGAAAGCTATACCTGACGATGCGCGCACTTCGCCTGCGAAGAATCCTCTACTACATAACGTGTTAACAGACAAGCCGATGACATCGTCGTCGCTGCCGACAACGCCGACTTCTCGTTTCCTTGGCTCCACCGCACCCAACCCTGCTACTTTCTTCAAGAAAGGCATACCGCTCACCATGATTCCGGATCCGCGGATTCACGGACCATGGCAGCCACCCTCTGCAACGAACCCGAGCATAGAGCTAGCAGACGACCTGCGCATCAACTTCCCAAAACTCGTCGATCTCATCGATGACTCTTTCCGACGTAAACTGCATCCTCAGAACTACCTCGACCGTATTCGTGGCCGTGTGGCCGGCATCATTATAGCGGGTGATTACGAAGGTGGCGCCATCTGCACATGGGAAACGCCCGCATCCCTCCATGGGCTCAGTCCTCCTAGCAGGCCTTCTCCAGACTCGCCATACTACATTCCTTACCTCGATAAATTCGCGGTTCTCACGTCGTCGCAAGGTTCCGGTGGCGTCTCCGACATTGTCTGGGCTGCTTTGACTCGAACATGCTTTCCAGATGGCGTAGTCTGGAGGAGTCGGACGAGCAACCCGGTCAACAAATGGTACCAAGAGAGGAGCAAGGGCATGTGGAACTTGCCTGGTGATCAATGGACCATGTTTTGGACTACGCAGGGTGTCGAGAAAAGATGGAGTGCTGAGGAGTGGGGTGGGACACAAAAGGAGAAGGATTTGAGAAGGTGGGATGCCTATGTAGATGTCTGTAGTGGCATTGAACCGAGCTGGGCAGATGGCATACAAAGAGCGGATTAGATTCAGTCTAAGCAAACTACGAACTCTCAAGTCTTTCTATCAGACAGAGAAGTCATACCGTGTTGCTATTCTTTCAATCCAGAAAAACAGTCTCATGATGAGCGTGTGCCCCTATGAACCGACATGCCAGTATCTACAGCTTTCCAACTGCGACCACCCACAATTTCTATCTCGAAATGATTCTCAATGCCTACCGCATGCGACGCATCCATGAAGTTGATTCCCGATCTTGTCCAAAGTGGTAAGAGCGATCTTCCATCATGGCAACGGCAGCCCGTGGCGGACAACATCGCGAAGGCGAAAACCCCACCAGCGCGGTACCAGAACACTCACCGACTTGACGGTAGCAATGCAGAAAACACCCAAAGCACACCGACATGAAAGCTTCAAACTTTGTTAGCTTGCGCGGAGGCTTCCAGGGCTGTCGTGGTGTAATCGGGATCGCCAAACCGGCGCGCTTGGAGGGACGCGACTGCCGTGGGGAACCGAACTACGGCTGCCAGGAACACCGCTATCGCACCACAATGCAGGGCGGAGTGACCCAACACGGGATTTTGGGGTGTCGGAACGGGGGTGCGTGGCTGCTAGCTTGCGAAATGTGTCTTGGTCTTTGTTGATGGAAAATGTTTATTGGAGGTGGTCGTCGCTGATGTGGACGCGTTCATTCATCACTCCTTCTATACTCCAAAGCCATTAACCTCAATTCCACACCGATACCAAAACACAATCTCAGGATGTCGGACAACACTATCGTAAAGGGCGTCGCAGGAACCTGCATCACATTCTCTTTCATTCTTGCCGGTAAGACCGGGCTCCCGTAGTTCCCAATTTCACTTCTGACGATCCCAGGAAATGCCATCACACAGTCGTACATGACGGTGCCTGCCCTCCTCGTCAACTTCCCCCGCCCAGGCAGCCCCGACCACAAGGAACGCGCGCAACTTCTAGGCCGCCAGTGGCCTCTGTGCTGGACAGTCGGCAACCAATTCTTCCGCCCCATCTCCACCCTGGGCTTCCTGGGTTATGCCTACGCTGGCTACTCCGTCTACCGCGAGGGCATGCTCGCTCGCAGTGATTGGAAGTTGTTTGGTGTTGCGGCCGTTATGCACTTGACGACTATCCTGCACTCGGCTCTCAACATGCAGCCGTTGAACGACAAGCTTGAGGCGTTAGCGGAGAGGAGCAACGAGAAGGAGTTGGGCGAGGCGGAGAACATTGCTATGAAGTGGGCGAGCTGGAACAGGCTGAGGTTGGTTACACCGGTTATTGCTGGTGGGCTGGCGTTGTGGAACCTGGTCTCCTTGTAAAGGGTTCCATAGCCCTTGTTTTCCGTGATAGTAGTAGTCTGGCTACTGCG
The DNA here is from genome assembly GCF_024043175.1 of Alternaria infectoria. Classification (NCBI taxonomy): domain Eukaryota; kingdom Fungi; phylum Ascomycota; class Dothideomycetes; order Pleosporales; family Pleosporaceae; genus Alternaria; species Alternaria infectoria. The sequence goes on from NW_026250697.1 coordinate 925,886, forward strand.
CAACTTACCATCTTGCCTCTCTTGGTTGGAGGCCCTTGGAGTGTAGCATTTTAGCAATGAAGCGTAAAACTAAAGACTCTCTTTAACCTCGCGATTTGTGATGTCGATGCAATCCGAATATATCAGCTAGAGACCCAACACTGCCTATGCGGTGCTGAATTGCATATCGACCTATCAGGCCATGATGACTGTGCTGGCAGCGCCATATACAAAGTAGTCTGTGCTTAAGCCACCGCTGATATGACCAGCAAGGCTGGTAATGAAGTCAAACACTCATGCAAGCACATGCATCAAGATAACAGTATAGCGGTATTATGGATAATCATGTATTCGTAGAAAACTCCCCAGAATCCCTTACAGGGGTCAAAGTCCCAAAAAGTCCAAAAGTCCGACGCTAGATGCTTAACCCCGCCAGCAGATGAAAGCATCATCTATCGCTTGATGGCCTGACCTTTCCACCCACTCCTCTCCGCCAGCCAAGTCTCGAAATCGCACAGCTTGGGCTCTTCCTTCTTCAACTTGCTGATATCAGCGCCATAGCCCTCAGCTGCGAACCAACTGATCATGACGTTCACTTCCGTGACGGCCCACATAAGCGCGGAGCCAAACATACCGTAAGTTGCCGGCACCGCGCTACCGATGACACGCTCAAAGCATCCACTCATCTCGTCCATAGTGAGCTCACTACCGGCGAGACCCTCGGCGCGGCCGTTCCATTCTTCGTTGTTGACGAACGCTCGTGCGCCGAATAGACCAATATCTTCGACAGACACCCACTGAATGGACTTGCCCTGCAGTGTATCGCGGAGTGCTGCGAGGAACACCTTGGTAGGGAAGCCAGGTGCGAGGTTGTCCATGAAGGCAACCGGTCGGAGGATGGTCCAGCCCATGTTTTCACCGTTCTTGCCAGCCTTCTCGAGAAGGTGTTGTTCGATCTCATACTTGCTCTGGAAATGCGGGATGGGCGTCTTGTTCTCGAAACTGCGCTGGTTGCCGCCGCGGTCGACGCTGGAATACACAAAGTGTGTGACGCCTTCCTTGATCGACTCGTCAATCAGGGCGTTACCCTGTATGACCTCGCTCTCGTGGGTGACATTCTTGCCTAGAGAGACTTGAACAGAGTAAACACCCCAGATCTTCTCCTCTTTGCCAGCCTCTTTGAGTGTGGCCTTGGCTGATGCAAAGAGCGCCGAGGGCTCGTCCAAATTGCCTTGCACCAACTTTACGTCCGGATGACGCTCAACAATCTTCTTCGCAGAACCGGAGTTGGCATCACGGGTGACAGCCAAGAGCGTGTAATCGGCGTGCGAAGGATGCGATGCGAGTTGTTCAAGTACAGCACCGCCTTGCTTACCAGTAGCGCCGGTAACAAGAATGGCTTTTGTGGCGGCCATGGCGGGGTTGCTTGTAAGGGTCGAAGGATTGCTTGGCTTCGTAAAGACGTGGGTTACCGCAGCAGGTCAAGCTTGTTTTCAGCCTCAGATTTGAGAATAAGCAGAAAGAACGATCACTACAGAAGAGCAGAGGAAGCAGCGATGATATGCATTCACGTCGACGCGTCGCCCAAAGACTGGCACGACCGGCCCCGCAAGCATCCCAGACCCACCGTTGCTTCTTTTTAGAACGCGGTTCCACTCTTCTACGCTGATCCCAGAGAAGGGTAGCGGAGATTGTAGACCGTACAGCGAATGGCCGGCTCGTCACGATGTTCCACAGCGCTACGGGTCGGTGGAGGGCCACACCGACATTGCGGTGATTATGCAGGAGCGTCACAGAGATGGCGTTCAACACAGCTGAATGCAAGCCATGAGGGGCTCGAAGTTTGATCACCGGAGATGTAACTGGAATCCGCAATATTAGACGGATCCGTAGATCATGGTCGGATTATTTACGGCTGGACGATCGACCGGGTAGATGCTGTAGTGCGCGTCAGATCGATCTTACTCGCTACCAGAATCTAGCAGGAAACGGCATACCAACAAGACCGGCGAACGACAATTCGGAAGCTCAGCGACTGCAGATACCCTCGACACGCATATGCAATAAGCATCGCACATTCATCCTGGTATCAACACAAAATGTCAGACTTGGGCTTCACACCCGCGGAGATACGCTTTGCCACTGCAACTCTCGCAGCAATCGCTGCTCTCGCGCCCATCGCATACCTTCTCTATCCATCGCAGTCACAAGAATCAAGCGCGCACATCCAGACTTTCAACAAGTTCATAGAGAGCTACTCGACTCTTCGCCCTCAAGCCCTGACAACGTACGCCACCCGCGACTTTAGCCATACCTCCCTTCCTGCAGACCTGCACCTACCCACTCGTTCGATTCAGCCGTTCCGCGAACATGCCGAGACGGTTTTCGAGATCTTTAGCGACTTTCAGGTAGTTCCTGAAGACGATGGTCAGGGAGGCAGAGCGGTGCACTTTTCAAAAGACACAAATACGGTAGTCGCGCACTGCAAGATGGGAGGCAAGGTTAATGGTGACGGTGAATTGGGAACGCAATTGTCGGAAAGTGGGATCACAGAGTGGTGGACTGAGGGTGTCCTATTTGTGAAGTTGAGCAAGGATGGGAAGCGGGTTGAAGGTGTGAGAGAGTTTATGCATAGCAAAAAGGCGGAGGAGTTGCAGATTCGTTTGGACGGAATCTTGAGCGAGTGATACCAGTGGTCTGGGTATCTCAACTGTAGGATAGTTTTCACCAACCACACGGGATGCAAACATGCGATTTGCTATCTGAGCGATACCAGATGTTCGTTGGATGCATAGCGCGACGATCAATGGGAGCACTTAGGTCACGTGTTCGCGCGTTCATAACCTGTTGATATCACCCGCACTCGTACACCTGAAGGTCAGCTCGATATTGGTTTCAAAATGATCTAAAGCCGAGATGACGCGAGTTGGGAACACAAAAAGGTATCCCATCCTTCTGCCAAAGTTTAGACTTTGCAAAACGACCGCGTCCGGTCGCGTCTCATGTCCGACTTTCCACACCACGACAAACCCCTCCCCAAGGTTCATGCCCCTCTGTCGACCAGATCCGCAAAGGTCTCTCGATAAGCCACCTCTACCCCTCTCATCTCCCAGTTCCGTCCGCGGTGCAACAGCGACGCTCGAAAGTCCCCGCAACATGCACTAGCGCGTCTAGGCAGCGTCATAGACTTCCCTGCGCACTCTAGACCAAATAACGAAATACCATCTGCGGATCACAACAGCCCTCGAAACTCCGGTGGAGAGCCGTGATGATGATTACAGGAAGAAGGAATTAGACAGTCTTCGGGGGGCGTGTGGTGGGCCTGAGATAATGCATTCGCAGTCCGCGATATCGACTTGCGGCTAAGTAGTTTTGATGAATGAAACCTGGTACATGTGGCAGAAAATTATCTAGGGTGAAGTATGTCGGAGAATCGGGGTGTTGGAAACTGCGAACCAGCGGAAAGGTTCGTGGAAGTGTGAAGGGGTAATGTTTTGTTCTTGCCCTGCCTCTGTTTGATAGTCAGAATTCATCGTTCGCACCTGCAGTCTGCAGGACGACGGGCGGCAAGCGGGCGTATCCAGCGAGCTCAGTCTGGTACGAGAAGAAATCTTTGGTTCATGGGTACACGTCCCGGACTCGAATCGCTAGTTTGCACCAGGAACGGAAAGTACCAGTTTCCTTTATCGGCGCATCTCGTCTGCGAAACCCTCGCTTGTGCTGTGACCTGCACATGCTTCGTGCAACGTCGCTTGCAGTGATCTTCTCTCGACGCTCAGACACAGTGGTAGCGGTTTCAATGAGAGGGGAAGCGAGTGGAATGCCACAGAGATAGCGATGAGCAACATGGAAGCGGCCGCTGTCATGGATCGCTGAGGACCAAACAGTGGCGGGCGCTCCCGCCGAAAGAACGCTTGTACCAGAGAGGCAAGGCGTGTCAAAGTGCTCAGCCTTGCCCAGCACATGTGCCCTAGAGAGACAGACGACTTCCATGTGTGTCAATCTTCAAGCATTTGGCAAAGAAAATGTCATGCTATGGTTGATAATATCGTATTTCATTCATTGTTCAGTGTTCATGACACATTTCCGAAACGCCGTGCACGCAATACAGTCTGCGGCTATGCCTTTTCATACCCGCGTCTATTCCCAGTCACCAGCTCCGAGATCAATCGGCACGCCCGCCCTCATGTCATCCATGATCTTCTCAATGCTCCAAGGCTCGTACTTGTAGCCCTTGGGGTAGTTGGGCTCAAACTTGTCTTCATCCTTCATGTCGATGCCTTGCTTCAGCGACTGCACACTCTTCTCGTAGTTCTCGTATACGTAAGCCTCAGGGTCGTGAGACCAAACCCACTTGGGTAGTTTGGGAGCAGCGCGGCGGGGATCAAGCTTGACCTTGTCCCAGTCGGTGTCTTGGAGAAGTTCAGCGTTGGAGAAGCCGAGCTTCTGGGCACAGGAGTTGCGGATGAAGCTATCGGGCTACGTTAGCATATGTATGTAGAGAGATTGATTGGGGATAGCAACTCACCGGAAGCGGATGTGTACGCGAACGGACTGAGGAATGTTCTCCTTGCCGCCGACCTGCAGGCAGGAAGCTATCGATATGGCATCCTCAATGGCCTGGGTCGCTCCGTTGCCGGAAGCTGGTAGGTAGGAGTGTGCCGCATCACCGATCTGAATGACGCGAGCGCCGGGAGAGGTCCAGCTTGGCTGAGGGTTGCGCCAGAGGAGCTCGAAGTTGACGATCGTCTTGGGCGGGGTTGTCTCGACAAGTTGCTTGAAGATTGGGGCCCACTTGACCGTCTCCATCCCAGGCATAGTGTCCATGCCGTCCAGAACTTCTTCCTTCTCGATCGTGTTGTTCCACGACTCCTTCTCAGTACCGGTGACGTCGTGGTTCATGATCCAGACCATGACATCCTCGCGAGACAGGGTGAGCGCGTACGTGGATGGACTATGAGGGTTAGCCGAAGTGTGATGATCTGGTTGGAAGGACTTACCCCAGCCATGTCCTCACAATTGGCTCATTGCCTGGCATCATCTTGAAGAATTCTTTCACCTCCGGATCTTTGTCGAGAGCTTCCCTGGGGAAAGCAGCACGCCACATGGCCCTTCCGGAGGGCCTCGCGCGCACTTGTCCACCGACCAACTTCTGACTCTTTGATCCAACACCATCAGCCGCAATCACTACATCCGCCTCGTAGCGCTTGCCGTCGTCGGTGGTGCAGCCACCCTTGCCAGTTTGCTCGTCCTCAAAGTAGTCCACAACCCTGCGGTTGAACTCAACGGAAACACCGAGGTTTTCTACAGCGCTAACGAACATCTTGTACACAAGCGGGCGCATCTGGAACTCGCCAGGAGGGGTATCAGGGTCCAGCCCTTGTGCACGAAGGCGATCTGCAACCTTTTTAGGTCCGATGACAACTTCGCCCGAGTGCTTGAAGGTCTCGATCCAGGCATTGTGGAGCGAAATCTTCTTGTACTCCTTGAGCAATTCAGGCCAGTGCTTCAAGAAGCGGGTTGCGCTGAGGCCCATGAAGTACATGTCACCTAGCACACGTTATGAGTTGCTCGTCAAGACCATGATTTGAGAATGCCGCTCACCAGCTGTGTTAATGTCTGCATTCCTCTCAAGCACGCGAACGTTGTGGCCCTTGCGTGTGCACTCAAGAGCAGCGACCAGACCAGCCAGACCGGTACCCACGATGAGGACATCGATGCCAGTGTTAGGGTACGACCCTATTGGCTTCGACTCCATCGTGGAGTCGCGAGAAGTAAGAGCGTGAGGCATGACTGCGGTTCAGTGTGTATGATCGTATTGAGGTGGTTGTATCGTCGAAACCGACCTTCATACAAGCCGTGCCTGCCTTTCATACATGCTGAAGGTTGCCTCCACCTGCATTCCCCGTTGGGGTACCAGTGAGGCTTGCCGAAGACCCTCGGACGTCCGACTGGCCGGGCTGTTTCGCAGTTGTACTTTCGCGGCCATACTATGGCATGCAGGTGTTGGACAATGCAATGACCATTGCACTTGGCGGCAGATTGTCAGGAACATGGCTGCTTTGGTCGAGGACCGATCTCGATGACGATGGGCAAGCCCCCGCGCTAGCCCAAACTCCCGGCTGGCGTGCGTCCGTGCGGGCGCGCTATGGTTCCCCACAAACTCCGGAGGCCAAGCACGGCCAACAGCATCCTAAGTCATCTTTGTACACGATCGAGTTCAACGTTTATGCTGGACATACACGCTGATGCCAGGTCCGCGGCGTTCCTAGCCTATCAGCTCGATCACGGCTGTATCTCGCTGCTCCACGTGGGCACATGATGACTGCAGCCCTTGAGATTCGATTGATGTGTAACGTCGCTAAATATATTCCAGCACTTCTAATGACGCTTAGACTTCTTTGCTCGAGGTAGTGAAGAAGATCGCTTCTAGACTGGCTGTGTTTGACACCTTTCTTCGGGGGACTTGGCCGCCCACCAAAGGAAGGCTTCCCGTGCAACGACAACTGAGGGTGCTCGGTTTCAGAAATGCAGTGTGGCGTCTGTACCCCATCACTGAGGCGTTCGACCAGTAACGTCCAGTACGAACGAGGAGCAAATGTGACACCCATACTGCCAGCGATGCATACCCATGCTGCAAGCTATGCAGCACAAGTTGATTAGTAGAGGGGTCTTACGGCCCGGTAATGTGCCGGCTGCCGACTTTGACCTTGCTATCTGTCGGTGATGTTTGGCCTGGTAATGTGGAAATAACAATTACTTGCCTAGAGAAAGCGGCAGACGCGGGCGCAGCCACTAGGGAGTTGCTCCTTCAGCTGTGTCCAGTTCTCAAGACCAGGGAGTAAATGTTTCGATACGCCCGAGTTCATGCAAGTGAACTTGGTTCATGTCGATCTCTGTGCTCTCCCGGCGCACCGATACATGTTAGTCCAGCCCCAAGCTCTTCAATATGTCGTAAGTCGGCGCCCGCTAGCACCGACTTCTGTTCTTCCGCCGTGGCGGATACAGATACTGAGATCAACAAGGGTGTTAGTGAGATCGCCATCCTGGCACACTATGGAAATCGGTAGTTTCCAACCTTGGCCATTGGATGAATCTGCCGTCTGTCACCCAAGCGATGTTTAGTTCCATGTCGGCTATGCTCACCTAGACGCCGATGAATCTGGTGCCCTAAACGGTCCCGTCTCGCCAGTGGGCCCTGTATGGCTGTACATAAGTCAAGCTCTGGGGAGCCGGACGAGTGGTAGTGCAACGAAAACCTGTGGTGTGATATTTACCAGGCTTCCCACGCTGTGGTCTTGTGATTGTTACCGTTCTCTCCGACAACATCCCCGTCAAGACCCTTGGCAAGTCAGTTGACAGTCAACCCCTCCGGTCCCGACTTTTCTACAGACGCCTTCGACCGTCACCTGCGTACTCGAAATGCATCCCTTCACAGCCTACGCCCTAGGCGTCGCAGTCGTCGGCCTTGTTGTATACGCAGTCGTCGACGCCGTCACCAAGTACGACAAGCGATACAATGTCCAGAACATGCCTGGCCCCTGGCAGGTACCGTGGGTTGGACGCATTCACGACCTACCCATTGAGTTCATGTGGCTGAAGTTCAAGGAGTGGGCCGACATTTACGGTCCCATATACCGCACCAAGATGTTGGGCGCGAACTTCATCATCATCACCGATGAGAAGATTGCCGAGGATATGCTTGTGAAGAAGGCGAAGTTGTATTCCGATCGACCCGAGATCAAGTCGCTGTTCGATGCGAAGAGCACATACGGCTCGATGGAGTACCTGCCTCTCATGGGAAAGAACCGTAAGTCTCGCAGTGATGGGGGCGGCGAATTCTGCTAATCAAAACAGAATACTGGGCTCGTCAGCGAAAGTTCACTCATTCTTACCTCACTGGAGCTACCAACGTCCGCTATAATGGTATCATGGAATTCGAGGCCAAGCGATGGATGGCCAGGCTCGTGGAAAACCCCGACGACTTCAGCTTTTCCCTCGAAGACATGTGCTCTAAGGTCATGTGCCAATTGACATGGGACGATCCTTCGCTCAGTGTTCCTCTTACCCCCAGCGCATGGGGTCTGCTCACCCAGATGTCACCCGCCGGGCCAATCACAAACGTCTTGACTCCTCTCTGGGACTGGGTGCCCGAGCCGATCAACCCCTGGAAGCTCCGGGAGCGCAAGCGCCACGACGACCAACAAGCTTTCTTCATGGAGTGCCTTCAAAAAACCAAGAAGAGTATGGAAGTCGGTCAGCAAAGGTCTTGCTTCACCAAGAACTATCTTGAGACCGCGGAAAAGTCAAACATCTCGGGCGAATACGAAGCTTCTTGCGTGATCGGTATGATGGCGCTTGTCGGTATCTTCACAGTCACTGGACCGATTTACTACTTCCTCATCAGCATGCTACACCACCCCGAGTGGCAGGTCAAGTGCCAAGAGGAGATTGATCGCGTCTGCGGTAACCAGCCTCCTGCCGTCGCCGACTTGCCCAATTTGCCAGTTCTTCGTGCGTGTATCAAGGAGACAATGCGCTGGAAACCTACCGTACCTACTGGTAAGCACACAAGGAGCCATCTTCCGTATTGATTCTAACTTTTTCCCAGGTGTTGCTCATGAAGCTGAGGCCGACGACTGGTTCCAGGGATACTTCATTCCCAAGGGCACGCGCATTCTTCCTCTCGACTGGGCCTTCCTCCGAAACCCCGCCAAGTACCCCGAGCCTGAGGAGTTCCGCCCCGAGCGATGGTTGGAGGCTGGATGGCCGACATTCCAGGAGCCCTTGACCAAGTACCCTGACATCGTTGGCATGACCTCGTTCGGTTGGGGCCAACGCCAATGTCTCGGCATGTCCATCACCCGCGATGAGACCGTGACAGGCTGTGGAGCTCTGATGTGGGCCTTCAACCTCAGGGCAAAGGTCGACCCCGTTACCGGCAAGGACATCGAAGTGCCAGTCAACAAGTCCAACTCTTTACTCATCATCAAGCCAGATCCATGGGAGATGGCGTTCCACCCCAGGAGTGAAACGCGCAAGCAGGAAGTCATTCAGCTGTGGAAGGAGGCTGAGGCGAAGGATATCCAGGAGCGTGCCGAGTTTGCGAAGTCGGCTGAGATGAACGTGTTGGTGCATCCATAGGCGGCGATACGAGAAGCTTTTTCTTTGTTGGGTATATCCGAGAGCATAGCCGGGAGGCACGGCGTTCGTGAGCGCTGTCTGTTCTTCACCTTCTCTATCTTCTCTTCAGTAGTTACAAGGCCGTCGCCACACCGGCCAGCCATAATTTGATTCCATTTGTCACATCTGTGTTTCGCTTGATACGGGTTCGTGCGCCTTGATGACTCCAGGAAGTGACGTTGGGAAAGAAACCCTGGGCAGTCACAATCACGGGTGAGGGCAGCCAGTGACTCTTATGCTGACCGTATCAGACGTTACACAGGATACTTTAGGGTCGTATTCGCTATGAGGAGCCGGTCGAATGGCGCTACGGTGGTCCGTTCAGCAGCAATGTGCTGCGATGCCTTGTCAGAGCGACGCCACGGAATCCCGTGGCTGAAGGCATCCGGCCCAAGGACCAAGGCAATCTTTGCTGCAATTGCAATGCCAGAAATTTCGGGCGATGGTACTCGGGCGACGATCCCTTACGTCTGCCCTGAGTGACATGCGGGGAGGGCATGGCGCAATTACCCCTCCAAGCCTGGCCCGAGCGGCCCTTGCACGTCCAGCCTCGACGGTGAGAGGCCCAATCACGCCTCGGGCCCCACCCTTGTGCTGTGCTCTACGGAAAGAGCTATGCCCCTCCATGGCCTCTCTCATCTTTTAAAGCTGCCCCTCATCCTTCCCATCGACAACACTCCACCACCACACCCTTTTCACTACACACTCAAACCACATCCATCACCATGTCCAACCCCAAGGTTTTCTTCGACACCACCATTGGCGGCCAGCCTGCCGGCAGGATCGTCATGGAGCTCTTCGCCGACCAGGTCCCCAAGGTGAGTACCCCGCTAGCAGAGTCTTCGTCAGACCTCTTTCCCCCATGAGGCTCCGATAAGATGAGGCAGTCGCTGACTATAACCAACAGACCGCTGAGAACTTCCGCGCTCTCTGCACCGGCGAGAAGGGCACTGGAAAGAGCGGCAAGCCCCTCCACTACAAGGGATCCAGCTTCCACCGCGTCATCCCCCAGTTCATGCTCCAGGGTGGTGACTTCACCCGCGGCAACGTACGTCATACCCACGACCCATCTTCTGGCGAGCACACATGGCTGACATAACACAGGGCACCGGAGGTGAGAGGTAAGCTTTGGCCGTACGAAATGCATGTGAGACATACACTGACATCGTATCTCCACTGTAGCATCTACGGCGAGAAGTTCGAGGACGAGAACTTCAACCTGAGGCACACTGGCCCCGGTATCCTCTCCATGGCTAACGCCGGACCTGGTACGCTCAGAACACTGCCCCGCGTCTTGAGATTCGAGAACTGACTAAACGCTCAGGAACCAACGGCTCCCAGTTCTTCATCTGCACCGTCAAGACCTCCTGGTTGGACGGCAAGCACGTCGTCTTCGGCCAGGTTGTCGAGGGTCTTGAGGTCGTCCAGGCCATCGAGAAGGTCGGCTCCCAAAACGGCTCTACTAAGCAGACCGTCACCATTGCGGACTGCGGCCAGTTGTAGATCGACTGGAGGCGGAGAGAAAATTAGAGGAGATGCGCAGACGGGCGTGGGCAGAGGCGGCATGAGACTGGCCACCGTTCAAGCCCACCATGCATTGATGGGCTCACGACGCCATGATTCACGACCCACATCAAAGCTTGATAGAGGGAGTGCAGTGAGCATCTTTGGTCTGTCCTAGTGCTATCTACCACTATGAAATGACAATGATCAATGTGCACTTTCCAGCAGTTTTAATTTACCATGTGATCTTTTGCCGTCGTACTTTGCGATATACTCACGCTTGTTGATCGCCAAGTTCTAACTCAATACCGAATACATTGCACTGCAACTAGTATCAAAGTCACGATGTGTGAATCGTAGATCACGGCATTGCACCCGTGGTTCATAACTAATCTAGACGCAGTGATGGGGGTAGATGCTCGAACTGAGGAAAAGTGATTGGAGTGATACCTGGAAAGTGTTGATAGGGGCGATATTGTAACGGCAGCATTGTTTAGAATTGCTGCGACAGGATACAAGATGAGCTTGCTCTCGAGGTCCGAGACGCCTGTCAGCATTAGTTAGGGGTGCATAGATGGAGTACATGTGTCATGCCATGCTATCTTTAGCGTCGATTAGTAGTATTGCTGATTCAGTTACCACGCGCGAGATTACGAGCTCGTCTTCTACATGTAGAGTCGAGTAGAGAAAATGGGTGTATGACAGGAAGAAAGATGGAGATTTTTACTCGCGTTTGGTGAGCGCTTGTTCATGCTGCCGAGTTCTTCAACATCATCAGGCGTGCTCATCATGAAGGTCAACCAGGAGTAACTTCTCGGCGTGATAGCAGGGCTAGCCCCATGGATGCAGCATGGTGGTTTGGCTGATCAGTGCATCTCGTTGAAAGCCTTAGCGGGGCATAGAGTCACGACGCACTGAACGCTCGTGCATATAGGCAAACATGAGGGGCAGGCTTTAACGCAAGTAAGGCTACTTTTGAGGGCTGTAGTATGTTGCCTTATCTGCAGACATCCATTAACTACTCGACGAACCTGGGGGCAGCACCACAGAGAGCCTGTTGAGGCTGAGCTGAAGCTACGCTTTCGCAGCTGACAGCCTCGCCCAGAGTCCTCCAAGCTGCTCATAGGAATGGTAGGTGCCTCGAGCATTCGCTTGGTAGGCGTCCAAGAGAACTCGGTTCAACAGGCCGTGGAAGTGGTGAGGGCATCGCCTCACTGACGTACAAATGCCCTGTGAGGCAAAGTGTGGGGAAGGTTATGAGTCCATTGTATCGAGTAACAAGGAAGCCTGCTTAGTGGTCGAGCCAAAGGGTATTTGCGGGCTAATCGTCGCCAACTGTTTGGTCAGTATGCAGCAATCACTGCCCTCCTTGATGGCACCATCGGACGGATCCTCGGTCAGCATCTGCATGGAGTGGACCTGACGACGTCTAGAAGCCTTGGATGCAACTGATAGACAGCCGTAGCCGACTTCCCAGCGAAAATGGAGACATGAGTGGATGGACGAAGTGGGGAAAGAATATGCAGAACCATTGGCGTGGAAGGAACGCATGGGAAAACAGCACTGGCTTTTCGATGGGCTCAGCTCTTTCATCTCAACTACTATCGGATGACGGGTTTTCAGATTGATCGGTTGTGACGATTGAAAGGCTCTGCGCTGTTGTTGTCGTGGCTGGTTCGCGAGCTCAACACGTAGCCCGTTCTGATTGGCTGCACAATATTCGCAGTGAAGCATTTCTTTTCTCCACGAGCAGGAGATGTAGCATGACGCAAGAAAGCCTTCCTTCGTTACTACGTCGAGGGCAAACATACTTATCGGTAGGCAGCAATATATGCAGCGATGACACGTTTCGGTGGTATTGCCCAGGTTGAGGAGCTTAGCGTGCAGGACTATTAGCTCCTTCCTCTTTGCTTCTGTCACAACCAACAACCGTCTTTCGCGCAGGGTGATCTTTTCGGTGATCGTGCTCATCAGCCGTGGGCATTCTGGTCCCTGGGAAAACGGTGGAGAGGGCTAGCTCCCGGGCTGCGTAGAGGCTGGTCCTTGCCAGCGCAGCCTTGTAGTAAGCCCGCAACGGAGGGGTGAATCAGCCATTGCAGCACAGGACCCGACGATACATGGGCATCTGTCGCATGCGCATGGACGTGCAGTTCCGATGCGCAGCGTGCGACCTAGGTACTAGCTGGCGCACATGACGTCGCCGGGGTCGGGTAGGTAGCAAAATCTTCCCACTATCATCTGACGAAGACCGGGAGAGCCCGTCGAGGAGGCCGTCTAGAAGTCCGTCGGCCTCGCGATACACGTGGGATGATCACCAGGGAGGGAGCAGGGAGCGTCCCGTAGGCGCCCGGTGCCGACGAGGAACCAAAGGTCAGCATCGGGTGAGCCTGTCCAACATGGGATGCCTGGCAGGTCGGCCGATCAAGCGGTGTCGAGCGAGGCTAAATTTGCGTCCTCTCCGCGCGCGCGCTGAGTGAGCACTGGATTACTACGCTGCATGGCACGGAGTGCAGCAGGTGGAAGGCTCTGTTTGGTGACGCCGTAGAGGCTGCCGTGAGCGTTTGGCGAGGCAACGGTGTGTGCTGGGGGAGGGTCAGCAGCTGGCCGTGATTCGCCCAGCCAGGTCTGCATCGCTCGATGCGGGCAAGTCAGGTGGCCAGCGGTGCCGGCGATTTGCTGGATGAAGCCAAGGGCGTTTTGTGGGTTGCAGCCATGTCCGTGGGCCGTGATCGAGGACTCTGCGCGGGATCAACCAGCGTCGAGAACCCCGCGAGACGACTGCAGCGTCCAGGCAGCCTATTTCGTCTCTCCCACGCCATGCGCTGCGCCTCGATTCGCGCTGCACTGCTGCTCCAAATCCGCTGCGTGTATTAATCCCCGTCGGTCCTTGTCTCCGCCCTGCGCCGGGTCACCCTTTCGTGAGCTGTCTCAGATCGCTGCGCCGCCTGCTTCACTCGTGCGCTTGACCCTCACGCTCTACTTATACGCTTGTTTGCTTTGCATGGCATTGTCGTGCCATCCCCACCCACATCTCGGCTTCTGCATGTTCAGCCAATACCCCATCCATCCCATATCATTAATAACCCATTGTCCATCACTGTAAGATATCACGTTACATCATGGCGCCCAACCCACACTGGCGGCAGCACCAGTCGAGTAACAGCACCGCGTCTGGCCGCAGCGACAACAGCACCGTGTCGGCTCGCAGCGACGCCAGCGACCGTTCGTACGACACCGCGCCGACAGAATACAGCGACCGCAGACCGTCGCTCATGCACAGCGAGACCAGCCACGCCCGCCTACAGGGACGCGCCCGGGAACGAGACTACTTTGTGCCTCAACACAAGGTCGACCGCTATCCACAACTGCCGCCCCGCTCCTCCGTCGACACATATGCCTCGACATCAGAAGAAGACCTCGCCGATGAGCTCGATGATGACATGCCCGACTACGATGTGCCCACATACCGACACGAGCCACTAGCTTGCGATGCCATCCCTACCACACCCCGCGACTTTGGGGAGCTCTTCCCTACGTCCAAGCGCCTATCCATACGCCACGACGACTCGACCATAGACGGCAACATGAACCTGAGAGTGGACACACAGGTCGAGGAGCGAGGACACCGGAAACAAAGCTACACTCTCTTCCATCTCCGCATGCAGGACCTTCGCACACGCCAGTTCTCGCTGCGCCGATACTGCAGAGAGTCTGGCCGTGAGGTCTGCCACTCGACGCGCAAGTACCAGAAGCCAGCCACAGAGATGCGGCCAGTCCTGCAACGCGCAAGCACAGCCCTCGCTAGTCTGGTCAAGTCCGACTCTCGCCCCTCAACATCAGCAGGTCTGAAGCGGGCCGACTCCGGCTATGACTCCGTGCAGGGCAGTCTTCATGACGACGACGACGATATTACGCGCTCCGAGTCACGTCCGAAGGCAGTGGGATACTCAAAGGGCCGCGCCTTAATACCAACCAATACCATCAAGCTCGAGTTCTCGAATTACGCACACCTCGACGTCAAGCGCCGCGGTGCCAAGTCATACAAGAAGTACGCCTTTGAATACTGGGGCCACGACTACTCCTGGAAACGCATCGTCAAGAAGGAAGGACGGGACCAGCAGGAATCTGTCTCCTACTACCTCGTCCGCGATGACAACGACAAGGAGCCGCTTGCGCATATCTGTCCTGTACGCTTGACGCACGAAGAGGCGCATGAGGAGGCTGCCCGTGGTGGCTGGATACCACCTTGTTATATGCGTGTCACTGACGACAAGATCCTACGCTCAGACTCAGACATTTCCGAGTAAGTCCATTCGATGGCGCAAGCCGTGCAAAGTAACAGTCAGTTAACCCAACGAACAGTGTTGTTATGGCGACGGGTCTCATGGCTCTTGTGGACGACTGCATCAAGCGACGCTTCCACTCCAAACAGAGCACGCAGATGCACATCCCGCTTCTCAGAAATCCGTCATTCAAAATGGCCAACTTGGAATACATTGGCCCCAAACGCCTCATCGATGAGATGTTCAGCCGGAAACACCAGGATGGCAACATACCCAAGAAACATCCTTCAGCGGCACGTCGGTTGCCGACGTCCGTTTAGTGTCTGCTTTATTTAGCTCAAGTTTGCGTTAGTACACGTTCAATCTGTCTCGGGAAGCTGCAGCCTGTTCTCGCATCTTGTATCACCAACCTGTCAGAAACGTTCTGTTGGGATGGCTACCTGCGGGCAGGCGCAGTCTTAGCATTGCTGGTGGTCATGTTCTCTTTTTACTCCTTGGTGTTTGGCATCTGCGCCGTCTTTTGGTCCGCAGCATGCATAGCGTTGTTTGTTTGCTGCATTTGTTGAGCCTTTTCTCATTGCACAGGATACCAGCCGGCATGGTGTTCAGCACATGCACATAGCACCACCCGTTTTGGTTTACGAATCGCCACGTTATCATTCTTGGATCGATACATACTGGGATCGAAGTTACGATACCACATTTTGGAACGAATAATGACCTGAGCTAATTTTGCTCTATACAATTGGTTCGCAATCTGCCATACGTGAGAGTAACATATTTCCATCAACGACGTGGGTACGACACGGCACGCTTCGGTATTCAAATTAAGCCGTGCAAGTCTTGTGCCCGCACAGCGCTCATTGGACTGCATGTTTCGTTTGAGAGAGGTGTTTGCTTACGTGCTAGGATAATCTAGAAGACCAGTTCGTTCTTGAGGCGTACAATCCCGACAGCTTAGGATTGACAGCTGACAGGTGATACGACGTCGAGCACACGCGTGGCACATGGCTAAGCTCGTCTTGCGTCGACTGCTGGGAGCACATCGCCACATCGCACTCTCCATGACGCTGAACCTCAAACCCGCATCTCTCTGCAGCATTCAAGCATGTTCGATCACGGCATCAGCCCAACGCTCTCCGTACGACCCTCCGCCTCGGCCCCATGAAGTCTCAAGAGAGAATGCGGTGATTTTTTACTACGCAGCTGATACGTAATCGCGGCGAGCGAAGTGTATCAAGGATATTCTTATCGTTGAAGCTACTGTATCGTAGCAAGAACATTGTCACGGCACTCGACGATGATTACTCGAACTAACCAATCAGGACATCTTTTCCACCAAAACTGTCGCAATCACATATTCCCAGCCATGCATTTGCGTCAACGGAATTGCATGGGTTGACTTTCGCTTCACGACAGTCGGTCTGCTCATCAATCTCGGGCTGCGGCTTCATATCCCATGAGGAAGGTCAAACAATAAGCAGGAACCCGATGCCTCATCATTTGGTGTCCTGATTATTTCGCCGCTTTGTGGTACCTTGGGTCAAGTGTGGGTGTACAAGCTCAACGACCATCCGCTCTTGCCGTCAACAGCGCTGCTAAATTGCATCATCCGCCTCATAATTGACGGACATTGTTTAATATCGTTTGATGTATTCGAAGCATTCTTTACCGAACCGCCTCTCTCGGGATGATATCATTGCCGCCACAGCGAAAATTAGGCAGGGTCCTGTTGAGCACTACTGCAGAGTGTCTGCATAATGACCTGGCACTCCACACTAGCCTCATGTTTTGCAGCCATGTGGGTACGCGAACGTGCTCTTGGGCTGAAGTTGTAAAGCACCCTCACGCTGCAGCCTCAGGTTCCAATTGCATATTGTTCATGCAGCTTTCCCCAGTGCGGGTGTTGACAAGCATCTCATCCGTACCGCCTCCCAGCAGCTGCCGACAGACTGTCCCCAACTCTCCGCAGATAATAGTAGGCTGCGCATGGCCTAGACCATGCTTGGGATTCTCGCATGCCCCATCGGCCCGCTCTGGAGCGCGTTCGTCCAGCCCAATGGCTCGGGTGTGGGAAACTCGTTATTGGCCACATAAACTGAGTGCTCCGACGGCTTCTAACAGCATATGCGCATGTCACTTGCGAGAAGAGCATGACCGACGAGACGGATACTTGCATACCCTCGTCACTCACTACCATATCTGTCTGCTTCTTCCGTCTATAATGAGGCTCTGTGTCGCTCTTATATGTTATAAGTAGCTGCGCCCTTAGAATCGCTGCTAGGCTTGTCGTATCGAGCCAGTCCCAACCCTTTCTTAGCTATCTACCTCTATCCCTTGCAACTTATTCCTTGTCTGCTACCCTCACTCGTTCTGCGTCTATCCAAAATATACTTATCATGGCCAATCGAGATCCGTGGACGCAGCGCCTTCGAGGTATGCCTATTCGTTTCAGTCCTTGATTTAACGCACACTGATACGCTTTCCAGATCATTGCCTGGCAAGAGGGCTACAGGAACCAACATACACGGATCTTTCTGATCGCCGTGGTGAGTCAAATCTAGCATATTGCTCCGTCATCACAAATTCGCATATCACTAGCTAATATCCATGTTAGGCGGCCGGACAGCCTGGTCAACCATGGTCACTATCCACGGTTCCAACTTCCAGGCGAGATACTGGTACGATGTAAATTATCTTCCCAATGCAAAAGAAGACGCTGCCGAGATCGCGCTGCGCACTCTGACTGGGACTACGAACCAAAGTCAGTCACCGCCGCCGGCAAGCCACTATCGAACCATTGGAAGTCGACAGGACTCAGCCGTGAATGCTGGGTAGCCAGCATCGCCGATTCTATTGAGTAGCCTTCGCTGCATACTCGATCTCTCTTCGTGGACCTGTCAAGTCTCAAACACTCTTTTAATCACGGTGGAAAGCGGTCAGAAAGGAGCGTTGTGGCATGGATATGGAAGAAACTTGGAGGGCGGCGGCTTTTTTGTTTACATCATATCTGTTGCTAATTAGAAAAATCTTTACATGTTATTGAAACATTCACACATGAAGTTGTACAGTCGTCGCTTCCGCCACTGCTCGTTGGTGGTACACTAAACCCTAGCGCGCTTGTTGAACTGACGTCGCTTCATCGTGAAGCTTCCTAGACAGTACGAGTTTTTTCGCGTTGTCCTTTCCCCATCGACCCATGCACTCAAGACATACCGACGGCATCGACGGCAAGCGGGGTGGTGTCGGCTGAAACTTCTGGATCTCGTCTTGCCAACCCTTACCTAGGTAGTGGAGAGTCACGTCTCCACTGCTACACCGCGAACACCTGACCGCAGATCAGATAAGGTAGGGAATGCAATTGATCAGTACTACCCAAGACGATGTGCAGGCGCCCGGCACCTGCTCCCCGCAGGCGAGTTCGTTCATCCCGACTAGCTGCCAGTGCAGCCCCACCCCTCTCGACTCGAATGCACGCATCAGAACGTAAGTGCATTTGACAGCCTAATGCCCAGGCTACTTAGATTCCGGCGAGCGGCAGAGATGCTGTGCAGATACGATCTAAGACTATCCGATGCATTATACGTGGCCGCATCTTCGTGGTATGGCCTGGGAAGCGGCCCAAGGGAGAAGGTCTGCCAGCGTTGTAGCCTCATTAGCATCCCAAAACCCATGAGGCCATAACAGCGTGAACACGTGCGGCCCAACGCTCCATGTTGAGGTCTCGATCCGATGCATGATGCCCGCCGAACCTGCGGGCCACGCCTGACGCTTGCATCCAGAGGATTCCGCAGCTGAAGGATCAGTTCATCCAACAAGCCACGTCGCATATGCATCTCATATACGCGCGATACTTGTGACACCTTAGATGTGGGTTCACAGGAGCCAGGGATCGGGGAGATCGCCACGCTTCTGAATCACATTCGCCGAGTTTCGCTACGAGGAGGGACTGACATGCGCCTAAACATTCAAAACTTCATCAGCGCATGGTGAAGGCGTTCCATACGGTGTAGGAATTCTTCCTGTAGTGGAAACAGTCCGCGAGCACGGCTAGGGCAGGTGCGTAGAGTGTAGATCTCTTGGCTACACTCGAGGCAGGAAGTGTGTGGTTAGGGGACATGCGCCAGTCGCCTCTCACAGTGTTTTATCGCCAGGGTGTGCAAGGCCTCCGCGGACCGTGGCGAAGAGAACGCCAGTTGGTGCTGATGTTTGAACAGGCTGGTCAGCATATTGACAAATCGTTGGCTATGCACCGTTTTGATGGAAGCGCCAAACTTCTCACTTGCGGACCCCACGCCAACTTGTAGGAGAGCAAGAAAGCCGCACTCATTCTTTGATGTCTAAGATTACGTGGTGAGTCGGAAGCCGCCTGGGTCTTTCGCCCATGATATACATGCTATTAAGATAGAGGCTGATACTGCAACGGTACAGGTTTAGGGACTCTTCCAGCATCCTCTGGTTCGGGAGGTTCGCCGGTCCGCGTTTGTGTGTAGTATTACCGCAGAACTCATGCTAATAGATAGTGAGACATTTTTCCATGTTTCCATCATCAGCGATATTGCGAGCAGCGTGAGATGCTGCTTCCGGAGTCATCAGCTAAAGGTTTAAGTATTTGAAGTGCTGCAGTAGGTGATGGTTGCAACGAGTGACCTGCCAAATACGTTCACTCCCTGCGAGAGCAGTGGTGCAGATCCCGGAAGTGCCGTGTTCCGCCGATGCAACAATCTGCCGGAAGGCCACTGGATCTCGTCTTCATCAGTCTCATTGAATTGCATCGAACAATGACACCAACTGGCTGAGCTATTTGTTGTATACTCTTCAAATGACAATTCTTTTACAACGTCTTCTCGAGTCTTCGATCCTTCTCAGACAGCCGGCATAACTCCTCGAACACAACACATAGCTCGTCTTCGCCCACTCCTTAAGGATCGGACTGCTGCATACACGCTTTCCCAACGCATCGTGTGATGACGCATATCCCACCCCCTTCCCGCCTTCGAACCCTTCCTTCACACCGTTGCAGACGCGCGAAGCCTGTACGTACAAACTCCGCTGCGGCGGCCACAACCAAGCAACACATTGGCGCAAAGGAACTAACATGACGCGGAGACTTGTCTTAAGACAAGACTTAGGTCTTTACCCAGTGTTCTCACGCCTCTACGATCGAATCGAGTTTCCTACTGACGACGGACACCCCGATTAGGCGGATACCCCCCTCGACGACTTCGATTGCGGCACGAAACTCCCCTTGGTTTAACGCCCCGCACGAGAGAAGGCATTTTGTGTATCGAACCGCCTCTCAAACAGCTAGCATCGACAGATCAGCTTCCACTATCCTCCCTGTCGCGATACGATGAGGACAACGCCTTTGCTTGGGGGGGTTTGTCAACCACAGAATCTGGTCGAGTCAGTGCAATAAATACGGGCATGATGGATTCGACTTGTGCAGAATCGAATGGAACGAATCGATGCTACCGTTGTGCTCGAGTACTCTCTAGCACGAACTGCCGCGTTCTACTCAGCTTGGCAGCGCGAACGAGTGGCTTCTGCTCGCACTTCCACCAACCCGACTATTGGATCCAACAATTAGCGCTAATGTGTGTGCAAGCAGCAGCACCATTGTGGCACAGCTACGCAGTGTGTACCGCTTTTGATCTGTACCACTGAACTGTGCTACTATTCCCCACGCGCCTCTGCGAACGCTTCGCAAAACCGCAAAACCGACGAGATTTGGAACACCAATGTACGCGAACCCGATACATGCTCGTAGCAGATTTCGAACGCCGAATTAGACAACAGCCGCACGAAGCGCCGCGCTGGCGATATGTCCTGGTCATGACTAGCGACACACACTACCGAGGCAAGAGCACACTGCAGGTGGTCGCAGGCAGAATTCTACACCATACACGTCTGAGAGAACCTGGAAGGCTTGGATCTCACATGCACCACATCGAGGCGCGCTTTCTGCGGCAGTTGGGAAGGACTGCAGTGATGCTCTTTCCGCTCGGAAGTTTTCCTGCTGAGCGTCGCAACAATGCGAAGTTCGGAGATGAACGGCGAATAAGAAGCTCATGCAAAGATACCGAACCCTTGGGCTCGTAGATTTTCCCGAGTCGCAGACGATACGCAGGCTTGCAGCCGAAGTGGGAATGATGGGCGTGCGGTAAGTAGCGGCGATCAGGCCTTGCAGCTGCACATGTGCACGCAGATGACCATGAACCCAGAGTGAGCTTCGCGACCCTGCACGACGGTGCAGAGAAGCAATTTTCTCCCATGGTTAGATGCGTAAAGGGTGCGCCAAACACAGGCTGTCTGGAACTTAAACACCGGACCGAACCGAGGGCGTCCGGGGCGTGCCTTCCGCGTACTAAGACACTGGCTCCCGCTGGCTGCCCAAGTGGACACGCCCTCCTCAGTCTACAAGTCCCAACGACATGTCGAAAACACCCCTTCTGGCGTGACAACCCTCAGCCATGTGTACGACGCCTTCTTCAACAAGCTTTACCGACCGGCGATCCTTTCTCAGTGACGTTACGCATACGTCGAATGCACCTGACCACTCTCGCAACGCACGGGCATCGTCCTTCAGATCGAGGCTTCCGACAGTTCCGCCATGCGTCAATCCTCCTTTTACAGCAATGTGGAAAGATTGCAACAGTCCACTGATTGCGTTTCCCTGCACCACGTCGCAGCGGCTGTATCGTGCAATAAGCTAACAGCCTAGGACCGACTACTTATTCGAAGCGCGCATGAATACCGACCGTCCCTCCACAATTGCTACACTCGCTGGCATCGATAGCCCTAATTTCGGTTGAACCTACTTCACCCTCATCGCGTTCGATTCGAGACCACGTACACAATCAGTTCAGATACTTCAGAGTTCCTCTACACCCCAATACTGCTTCGATGGATGATTCTTCGACCGCAATCGCCAATCCTTCTCCTCTTCCATCTCGAAAGAACTGCCGGCTATATACCTGTAGTACTGAGGACTGCCTTTGTCTTCATCCTTCAGACACGAGCACATTTCGACTTCAGTATGCATATCGAATGGCTCTATGTGCAACGGACAGCCGATCAGGGCAGAAGTGACAAGAAATGTCGGCCGAATAGTCTCTAGGCTGCGAATACAACGAGCGTGTTCGTACTTATGCCGCCTTACACCCGGGATAACAAGTGTTCCGATTGAGCTAGGCTCTTGTGTCAGGCCATTGCTACTACAGAGCCGTAGTCAGTGGGTCTGTCGTTATCAGAAGGTAGCCGGAGCGATGGAATCCCAGTGTGAAGCGGAACCTCATCGAACGCGATCCAGTGGGTTTTTAGAGCCAGATCACACGAACTCCAAGCATGCAACGATGATATTACAAGTCTTGGGCGGCTTTGAGAAGCAACAGGTGACATGGCCCTCTGCCCCGATAGACAGACATTGGCTATGGCGTTTGACGTTGTAAGTAAGTCAGCCGCTCAGTTCTTCCCACTCACCAGCTCTTTGGCCTATCGCATTTCACCTTAGATCCATCCATCTCATGTCTTCTTGGCACTTTCGGTTTTTGATAGCGAACACGGCCAACACGCAAACATTCTCAACAGAAAGTAATTCGTGCGTCTGATCGCTCAGCGACACGACCTTCCCACTACCGCACCACTTCTACATTCAATTCGATAGTTCCACAGTTGCGCGATACTTTACCAGCGAGGTCGTGAACATTCGTTGTCTCCAACCGTTACTTCGACGTCACGGTCGTCGTTCAGCTGATTGGACGGACATAGTGGAGCAACGGGAGCACCCGCAATAGTACCTTGCTCTCTTCACGACCAACTTTCTTGAAGACAAAACAAGCGTGCCCCATGTCCTCAGCATATGCGCCAACCTCAAACAGTAGTATAAACTTCCAGTTTGCGCCGTCCCCGTTTTTCGGGACAATTGAACCCTATTCCGTGGCGTACCGTGGGGATCCGCATGTACTAGGTAACACTGGTAATTCTCCGCATTTAATGAAGCAAACCACAGTCGTATCTTTCTTCCATTTCAAGAGTTCTAATTGCACATCTTCATCTCTTGAAAACAAACTAGCAACATCACCATGAGCAACCACACCGCAGAAGATCCGGCGACATCTGCCTTGCCCACCTATACAATCCTCCGAGACACAGCGCTCAATTTCATCAGAGCCCAAACACTCGACGCGGATTTCCCGGAACGCATGGACTTCGATCTCATGCGTACCTACTGCGCCCCTTCTTTCGAACACTCGTGGGGCCATAATTACTCCGTCTCTCTCTCCCCGCCCATCCAAGGCACGCATTCCCTCGACGACTTTTTCACCCATCTACGATCCATGCTTCCCAGACTTGAGTCTTGGAAATCCAATGTGACAGACGTCATTGTCGATCCAGTCAAGATGAAGGTCGTCCTGCGGATCAGCTTCATGATGCAGGCGAAAGGGGCGACGGAGGGGCAGATAGTGGAGAATGATTTGCTGTGGATGATGGAGATGGAGGAAATGGGTAGCGGGAAAGTGGGCATCAAGAAGAGTATGGAGTTTTTGGATGGTGCGGCGGCGGGCAAGCTGAGGGAGATTATGATGGGGATAGCGTAGGCTTCATGCTGAACGAGAAGAGTTTGACTTTGCAGCCTTTCATAGCTGTTGTTTATAGACGTTGAGGTCTCGCACTTCTATCCTGACGTACCAGACGAATGCCATCTAAGTTGAGTTGTACCATGCCTATAACTCCGTTGCTACCGGTCCAATATGAATATCGCCAACTTTTCTTTCGCTAAAGGTTTGATATGCGTGCCTCGTGTTTAACCGTTTCCTCATATACATCTTGTTTCCATCGTCTCTACTCCATCTAGTTGGAGTATCCATTAGTGTTTCCCTGTCTTACCATCCATGATAGCAAGTCCACCTTTGTGACAACAGCAACGGCCTTTGGCTCGCCATCGACGCGCTCGGTGACAACAGCTGCGCTGTTCCACTCGAAGAACTTGTTCAGATCGCTCAAGCTGGTCTCCTTGGTGATCTCAACAAACTCCCTTCGTCCCTTCTTGCCGCCCTTCTGTGTGTTCTTCGCGTTGTCGCCGTCAAGCGAAAGACGGCCGAGGTCCTTGACGACCTCGTTCAGTTTGCGAAAATCGAACATGACCTCTTCGACGGGTGACTTTGGGGTTGCACGACCGGCAGCGATGTAGGATAGCAAGTTGCCGAGGGTCACTAGACCGACAAGACGCACCTTGCCGCCGGAAGAGTATGTGCTAACGGGAAGTTGGTCGAAACCTTTCTCACGCATTGTTTCGATGGCTTCGCTGCAGGGCGAGTTCGAGGGAACGGTGGTAACGGGTTTGAGTCGTAGGGAAGCGATGGTGGCGCCGTGGAAAGCGTCGGCCTGCTTGGTGGTAGAGAGACGGCGAGTGTTTGCGCCGTTCGTGTTAGGTGTCAGAGGGGGCGTAGGGGGGAGAAGGTCGTTTGCGGCAAGCCAGTCGTCGTCGACGAACTATGATACGTTAGTATGACACAACAGTAGCATAGGAAAAGAGATGACATACCTTGCTGAGATAGCTTCTAATGCTGTCGGGGAGGATGACGACGACAACATCATCTTCGGTGAGATCCATGTCTTTCGCGGCTTCGACCATGGCAGCCATCGCACTACCAGACGAACCACCGCAAAGAATGCCCTCTTCGGAGATCAACCGGCGCGCGTACAAGAACGATGTCCGGTCGTCTGTCTTGTACCACTTGTCCACAATCTTCTGCTCCAGGACGTCAGGGATGAAGTCGTATCCGATCCCCTCAACCTTGTAGCCCTCGTTCACGCGTTCGTCGTTCAGGGTCGCAGGAAGTGCGAGTATACTGCCGTGTGGATCGGCAGCTACAATCTTGACATCTTGCTTATGCTTCCTCAGACCGCGCGCTAGACCTGTGATAGTGCCTCCAGTTCCTGCACCAGCAACAAGACAGGTGATCTTGCCGTCGGTCTGTGTCCACACCTCCTCGGCCGTGCCGCACTCGTGCGCGAGCGGGTTGTCGGGGTTCGAGTACTGGTCGAGAATGTGCGCGTTCGGAATCTCCTTGACTAATCTCCTCGCAACGCCGATGTGGCTCTCGGGGCTATCCCATGCCGCACTCGTTGGGGTACGAATGATCTCGGCTCCGAGCGCCTTAAGAACCGCCACCTTCTCGGGACTCATCTTCTCGGGAAGTGTGATGATGGTTCTGTATCCCTTCACCGCACCCACCAAAGCCAGCCCAATACCCGTGTTACCAGACGTAGGCTCGATGAGTGTGTCACCGGGCTTTATGCGACCAGACTTCTCAGCGGCTTCGATCATGCGAAGCGCGATGCGGTCCTTGACACTGCCGCCGGCGTTGAAGGCTTCGACCTTTACGTATACGGTGGCACGGATGCCCAGGGATTGCGGAATCTTGTTCAGGCGTACGAGGGGCGTGTTGCCTATCTGCTGCGTTATGCTGTCCATAACCACAGGTGGGATGGCGGGGCGCGTCTTGGTAGACATGGTGGCGGTATTCGTGTGCTGAGGCGTGTATGTGATGCTGAAGTATGTATAGTGAGAGTTTCTGGAAGTATAAGTAAAGAGAGTACCCGCAACGTCAAAGGCAAAGAAGATGTCGTAATACGGCTGCAAAGTTGTCGCGCAGAACAAACTCGATGGCCTGACCCGCAAATAGCCGCCGCCGCGCTCAAGCCACCGCTAGTAGATCCTCACAACGCTAGCCGGATACGCTCAATCGCCACTTTCACGCTGCCGCCGCCACTGTCAGCTGCCTAGGCACGTGGTGGGTATGCATAACATCTATGAATCAGCATCTCGGTAGCCTACTAACAGCCAACATGGTGGCATCTGAATTTTAAGTACTCAACACTTCTATGCCTGTTCAGTTTGGTGATATTCTGACATTGACTTAATTCGATCCATGGCTGCAAGATGGAACCACGAACAGCTCTCTGCCATTCTCAGCTCCACTCGATCAGGTCTGAATCGAGCTTCCGTTGACCCTTCATTTCCAAATCTATCCCGCGCGGATGAGGAGGCCATCCGCGACGTGGACCCATCATCCACAGAAGCACGCATACTATGTGCCTTTCAAGATCTTCTCACTCATCGAATCAATCCCGAAACAGCTGCAAATATCCTTGGTTCACTGACTTCGGCGCATTGCTCGTCGTCTATATCCTGTGATGCGAGCATACTCTGGGGCGCCATTTGCCATCGTGGCGAGATATGGCCGGAAGCAGAATTGAGGATATTAGCCGACTTGGTGGTAGAGCTCGCGAGGTTGTCATACCCTTTACCAGAGTATCCGTACGATACAGATGAGCCGGTTCAGGGCACCAGTAGCTTTGTGGACTTACCTGGCTTCGGTCATGAGCTCGGGGGTTATTTGCAAGGTATGGACATGAACAACCGCCGTGCTGAAAAGTCTCTGAAGCTGACAGTTTTCGGTCCAGGTCCAAAGTGCTATAGCTTGCAGTTCATGACCCCCGAAGCTCGCAAAGACGCGACGTTGAGGACGGCTGAATCAATGACGGAACGCATTGTCAGTGGTGATGTCGTCCTAGCTGTCAGAGATCTTTACAAGAACATCAACACGTTCGCCGCGCTTCTTAGCTGGTACCACATTCGAGGTGCGCTTCCACAAGATGATGTGGACTTTCGTGGCATGGCATGCTATCCAATCGTTGGTGCCCTAGAACACGAACTCAGCCTCAATGAAGTGAAGCAGCACTCCGATGGCTCTGCTACCATACCTGATCAAAACTGGGCGGCTTTCAGGTCATCGCAGCCTAGCATAGACCTTCCAGCGGCTACACAATGGCTTTCAATCCTAGGTCACGATCTTTACGACCGTCTGATGGACTTTGTAGCGCCAGTCGGTCCTTTGTGGAAGGCCCAGGGTGGCGAAGAGAAGATTACGGTGGAAAGATGGCGGTTCTGGCAGAATAGACTACGGTACTTTGCCTCAAATGATACCATTCTGGGCGATGGGATCAAAACGGCATGCAGACAAGCAGCAGATCACATGGACAAGGCCGCCTGATTGAGACGTGACGGTGCTTAGGACTGAGGTATGTGATATGACAACACTGTTTCTGAACAAGAAATGGGTAAACTTACCATCCATATGCCTCCAGACTGCGATCTCTTCGTTCCTGGTGCAACCATGAAACTGAGTTCGACCTCGCAGACATAGAATGCACCAACTTGTTTTCCCTGCAGAAGCCTCTCATCCCTCAACCAGACTTGGTGACAATTCTCAAGGGCGACATAGAAGCGGTGTTTTGCAAATGAGTGTATTGAGTTGGACTATCTAGAAAAGCAGCGCGGAACGCAAGACCAAATACAGGAGACAAGGATTGGACGCAGCACAAGCGCATGCGCAGTGAGCTTTCCATATGTCACAAAGTGAAAACATCGACTCAGAGGCAGACGCGGGTACGGGCGGAAACTAAGTAAGCAAAGGTGGTTGGGAAAGGGGATAAGGGAAATCCAAAGAAGAGCTAATACCAAGATGCGACAGCCAGATTTGGCGGCACAGCTTGCAGAAGCGAAGAGAAGGAAAGTGCTGGAAAGCGACGGATGAAATGCATGCCACTGTAGAACTGGAATGCGGTAAAAGCATTTTCGTTTCGCATCAAGATTGGAAGCATCTGTCGTCTGATCGGAGTGGGTGAATTAGAGTGCAAGGTCCAAGGGGTCAATCATTTCGATCGAAGGCGCCCCGACTTGCTTGAGCAGTTCGAACGGTTCGGTATCGATTCCGCCCTGTCGACGTGTAAGCAAAGGTCTCGGAGCGGGGAAAATGTACTTGCCTCAGCATATCTTCGCCGCTCAGTCAACAGTGTCCATACGTTATCGCCGGTTAGTTTCACGAGCTCTGAGCCTTCGGACTTGAGGAGACCGAGCTCATGAATCTTTGCCCGAAGCGGTTGGGCTAGAACGCTAGCAGTCTTTGGAAAAACCTGGGTCTTCTTGGGAAATTTGACGTGGGTCAAGGGGAAATAAGCGCCGCGACCGTCACCTACGAGTGGAAGATACTGGTGCTCCATAGCGTTGCCGTCGTTGTAGTCTGTGTTTGCGTCAGTTACTGTGCACCGTCGTCAATACCACCAAGCGCAACTCACTCTCCTTGAAGTATTCGTAACTAGTCTGAACCTCTTTCTCATCTTCATCATTCCTCTTGCTCTTTGTCTTGGCCCTGACTTCGGTATCCTGGTTGGATACGACCTCGCGAATCAAGAACGGCTCATCCCATGTTTTGATGACGTCTGCTGTAGTCTCTGATCTGGTAGAGGGGTAGTTGCGCTGAACTTTGACTCCAACCAGCAAGTCGCTGATAGCGGGTTGCAGGCGGCTGATGTTTTCTTTGTTCATGCCATCCCCGAAAACATCCAACAACATTTCATAGACACTGTTGTAGGCTTCCGGCGTGGTAGACGTCAAATCGAACACCAAATGTATCATTTTGTCTTTGAGATCAGTCGATAAGGCGGCGCGTACGCGAAGTGAGTAGGGAGAAGGCGTCTGGGTACCGTTGATTGTATGAGCCTTGTAGCCTTTCACTAACGGCGTGATTGACACATCTCCTTTCGGCATGTTTGACTTTTCCTCCTTCAGCTGGATTGATTTCTCCCCTTGAAAGAGATTGATGCCCTCGGGAATCTTTCGGAACTGTTCCTTGGTAGCCCAAAGATTATCGGGGAATCCGTCCACTGAGGCATAGCGCCGTTGGATTAGAATGTTGAGACTCCTCTGATAGAGTCTACGATGTTTTGGATCTGTACTTGTTAATACATCCGTACTCGTAATCCTGCATGCCATTTTTCGCTCAGGTAGGCCGGTTTTGACGTGTCCGGGAAGTTTGGTTTTGAGAGCGAATTGACCCAGTAAGGTGGACATCGCGAACTCATCCTTATTTGAATTATTTGGCATGATGAGATGCCATTCGTGAGACTTTCTATCTGGGTTTTTGTCGACAGCAGTGATGTCTTTGAAATGGGGCCAATATGTCTCGCGAAGTTCAGCCCACGCGGGCTCCCGGAACTTGCGGTTGTACACAGTATCGTCGTATTCACCGGAAGCGTTCATGGACTTGAATGCTACACGAAGGATCAGAATGTCGGGAAGATCTTCGAGACGATAGGTCAGGCGACCAAGTACGGTCTTGGAGGATGCCTTCCATGCTTCGGCTTCCGACTCGACCTTTCGTGCTCTCTTCGCGGCCTTTGACTTGTTCGCCATTGTTCGTATTGCTGTCTTGAGTCCGGATTGGTGAAGTATCGATGAAAGGATGAGACGCCGGTGCGATGGTGAGTACTATGGGGTTAAACCACTCACCTTCTTATACAACATCCTGTTTTCGATTTCCGCGCTTGCCTCCAGTCATTTGGCCACGATGAGCAAGCTCACGCGCTGCTTGCTCAACCTTGGGAGGTCATGGCGACTGGTCATGATACCAGTTACTCGGTTTACTCGTGAGCTTGCCTCGGAACAATCGCGTAACGACATACGGACACATCGAATAACAAGTGAAACAACAAATACTGGGTGGTGTTTGCTCTGCACGAGACGTAGAAGAGCAACTGTTCTAAAACGTGCATTGTCAGGTGTTAAGGGTATCATCCTCGTACTTCGATGCGCTTGGCGGCTGTAACAGACGTAAGATCACCTCGGTCTCGAAGGAAGAGGCAGTCAGGCCGCAAAAGCCTCACGATTTCAAAAGTGCAACAGCAAACTTGATAATCTACACGCGTTAGTCATGACCTAGATCAAGGTAGAATGGACCTACTAGTTCCATTATTCAACGAAGGGGGTATCGATGTATCGGTACACACTCGAGCCTCGATCCATCCTACCCTCTGTGGCCACCTGTAGCTTCTTCAAAGCTGCTCAGCAACCCACTGCCACCATTGCTCCACATCAGCGCCCTCCTTACCCGCCTGAACATTACCCCCAATCACAGTCACACTCGTCCCGCTCTCTCTCATTTGCTCAAATGTGAACATGCCCTCGCCGCCCTCACCCAGCCACTCCTTCTCCTCGTCTACCTCATCTTCGCCACCATTCAACGCCGCACCTGCATCGCGAAGCGCCTTCGCCCTGTTACTCCTGACCTCGGTGATTGTCTTCTCGAGCGAGTTCTTGACAAGGTTTGCGGGCAACGCCGTGAAAAGATCCATCTTGTTCGCCGCAACAAGGACAGGGATCTCCTTTGGCCCTTTGCTTGTGGTAGCGTTGGTGTAGCGTTTCTGTAGCGAGAGGAGGATGTCGTGAAGGTACTCTCCGGCCTCGTTCAGTCCTGCTTCGTCGCCTAGTTGAGCGGCGTCGACGACGAATATTATACCGCGGATGTTCTTGGGGTCGGCAAGCTGGGAGGTCGCATAGTGACGGAGCTTGCCATGACCAGGCGTGTCGAGGAGGAGGAAATTGCGAGAGCGCTCGAAGGCTGGATCGCCTGGTGAGCGGTAGTGCGATGACGCGGGGACGTGTGGGCTGGGGAGGAGAGCGGAGACGGTGAGAGGTGTGGTGGACGTGTGCGTTTGGGTTGTAGCGTTGCGCTCGGCCTGGCAATTGTTAGACGGTACGGGAGCATGGGTTTGGGGGATACGCTACCAATGTCGTAAAGGCCGTCTTTCCACTGCCGCTTGGGCCGGCTAGCAGGAAGGTGGGAAGTTGCGCGGCTGCGGCTGCCTTCTTGTAGAGGACGGTATGCAGTAGTATGGGCAGGCAGAGCGCGACGAGGAAGGTGATGAGGATAGTCGACAGGTTTGGGGAGAAGGCTGCCGTGAGCCAGCTGTCCTGATCGTACCACGCCATGGGGACCGGTGTGTGCTGTCGACAGAGCGCCGGATGCGCAATGCTGTCGGATGCTGGATGGAGCGTGTATGCGAGCCGCGTCGGGGTCAGGACGCTTCAGGGTGTCGCGTGGGTGAAGCGATGACGTGACATCGTTCAGCATCAACCAAAGTTTTGGCCGCCGGACCCTGAGTCAAGAAGGGACGCCTGAGCCGCGGGGAACACGGGAGCACGTCCGACGGCAAGAGCTTACAAGAACCTCACGTCTGATCTTCTTTACTCTTCTTTGCATGTGCGAGCACCTTCTCAGATATTCTGCGATGCTGGTCGCTCGTCTTGGCCCGGGCAACGCCCACGTAACCAACATGTACGCCAAAAGTCGCGTCGAGCCATGGCGTCGAGACCCGCCAAACATCACTTTCGGAAATGCTACGAACCATGATAAACGAAAAAGGGCCGCCTGCATTCGACAACTATCACACGCTTTTAAGGCACTACATAATCATACAATAGACAAGGGGCCGCCGTCATTAGCTTGCTCGTGCGCCGTACATCTCCCGTCCCTTCGTAACCGTGCCTTACAGTGGCTACGCAACCCTATAGGATCCTACGTCCTAGCAGATGTTGCATTTTCCTTGTGTGCGTCCTCGATCCTGCGGATCCAAAGCCTCCAAGGCTTTCCATGGCCGTGACCCATTACTCATACAACCATGATTTGCCGTTGCTGCCAAGCTCGCAAGGACAGATGCTGGGGCGCATAAGTCAGAGAGCGCCATACAGAGGCAGCACGAAAGAGATGGATGCGACCGTCGACCTTTTTTTACCTCCATGCGCCATGCACCATGCAAGAAGCATTCGTACTCATAACTCGTAGAATGTGCCCTCACCCTGCACCATCTGCACGTCTCGTAATGCGTAAAGAACACCATCATAAAACAGAAGTGAAACAGAGAAAGACATAACAGCATGGGAACGACGTGTAAAGAAGCTGGTCCCTCCAGGTCATACAGGCAATGACACCGGAGGTACCGCCAGAAGGGGGCAGAATTAAATATGCTTTGTGATGACACACCAAGACATGTACCAAGGTCAACCTGACCAGCAGTTGAGGCATCATATGCCAGCAGAAACAAGGGAGGTCATGTGCTTTCGGCTCAAATCCCAAGGAACGGGCATTGTACACATGTTCTCTGGAATCGGGCCAACACTGAACGTTGTACCGTCGCCAACATGCTCGAAGCCTGCGATGTAGCCTTTCTTGCGCCATGTATGATACACCTCTTCGTGTGCCGTTCTGACCTTGTCTGAGCTGCGGTGTTTTGGGCGTCGTTCGTTTGGGGAGTGGTGCTGGTGTAAGGGCTCGTCGGTGTTCGTGTTGGCAAAGGATCAAGTACAGTAACAATAACAAGGCCGCCGCAAAACCGAGATGTCATCGCGAAGCACCCAAAAATAGCCGTCGTTGGTAAGAGCTTCCCAACTGCCTGTACGAAGTGCAGTGAGGCGGAATTTCGTTCGAGAAGGGAGCGAGCCTCAGTCCATGTTGAGCCGGCCAACATGGTTCATGCAAGCTATGACAGCAGTCTAGTGGATGCTTGTCAATAAGTATGTGCTTGTACGTCGGGATAGTATCCGCGACTGCTCTCCATGCCTTGGAATCTTCCACAGCCTCCGATGTGCCAGCCAGCAGTTGGATACTCATCCTTGATCCTGCGATCGGGTGGCGGTAGAGTACTTTCAAGCTTAGTAGGGATAGTCTCGTAGATGGACGCAGGATAATAAGAATAGTCCTGAGGGGCATCCATCATCTTCGCATCGTCGTCTTCGACCATGTGCTGTTCGCCGCTAACGCCTTCGACCGGACCTCCACTCAGAGAACTTGCTGAGCTGACCGAATGACTGCCGACGGGACTTGGGTCTAGCGAGTACGTGTTACCACGATACATGCTGCCGCCCATTCCAGTCGCACCACCGCCCGACATACCGTTCCTCCAGGCCGGATAGGAAGGTTGGCCACTTGATCCCAGCCCATGATGACCGCCTCCACCGAGGCCAGACCCAGGCGCGCCTCTTGGGGTACCAGCATTGTGTGGACCCTCGTTCTGGTAATGGCTAGGTGACCTGCCACGGACAACGACGGGAGACGACAGCCGGGCTGCGATCTTGACCCAACGGGGCTCGGATTCTCGTGGAGTTTGCACGTTCGCCCACAACTCGACAATCAGATGGTAGTACTGTTGTTGAGCGCGACGCTTGCCATTATTCGCCGTTGCCGACTTGAACTGGATGCGTTCGAATGAATGCTGGTAGTTGCTACTGGCATGGCTCGCTGGGGAATATTGTTGCGACGAGTCGCTTTCGCTCTGCAATGGTAGCTGAGGACCCGGCACGGTTGAGGTTTGGTGAAAGTTACTCAGCCCATATCCACCATGCTCATGGCTCTTTCCCGGTGGTGTTGGGGCCAGTAGTTCCTTCTTCATCGCGAGCTGCGGGCCTTTGTCACGCTTAGGTGTGTGCTGGATCAGCTCGATAGTCTTGCCTGTGGAGCCGTCCACAGCCGCTGCAAGAGATACTGCCATGGACTGTATTTGCTCCGGTGGTTTGCCTGTCTGCTCGAGGTACATACGGGCGTTTGCGATCCAGGGCGTAAGCTGGAACGACACGTTGACAGCGAAATAGTTCCTGCGGTAGCATGTCCATACTCGATCACCGGAGTAGAAGAAGCCCTTCTCGATCTTGGCGTCGATATTGGGTGTCACTGTCGAGCCTTCGCAAGTGATGTTGCCCCATGTCTCCTGTGCGTTGAAAGGCGGCGTCTCGGGTGAGCCTGAGGGCGTCGCATAGGTGCTCGCGTGGTAAGCACCGTTGTAGGTCAACGGCATGGTGGTGGCAAGCACACTCCTAGGAGTGTCAGGTTGGGAATTGTACCGGGAAAGGTCAGCTCGAGGGGACAAGGCGTTGGGATATCTATGCACGCCAGGCGTCCCTGTCGTATAATTGTCCCTTGCCGACGAACCCATGGATGGTGACACAGAATGGCCTAGTCCTGGTGATCTCGCCGGAGGTAACATTGCCGACGAAGAGGGATCGTTTCTATCGCGTAGCTGTCAGCTGTCATGCATCGCTTCGGGTTCTACACGCACGAGTGCGCCACAAAGAAAACCTACAATCGTCGACTCGAAGACATGCTGCCGTAACCACACGTAGTGCTAAAGTAATTGTTTGGTACGGAATAGTGACTTGGGTAAGTGTTTGAAACCGTCGGAGAGAACGTAGTGTACGATGAGTATGCCAGTGCTGATGAGGCGTTGGAGCTTGGCGAGGTCGATATGGAACCAGACCCTGAGTCTGAAAGAGCCACGCTCGACTGGTAGCTATAGAATCAAGTCAGTCAAACTCGCAAAACAGAGCTATCCGGCCAAAGTGATGCCAACGACAACGATGTGTAACCAAGAGTAGGGTGGCACGGTATAAGTCGTCAACCAGACCAGGGGCGGTACGGCATTACCGCTAGGCTTGTCGTGTGATCAATGTGACAGACCAGCCTGTTGGGAAGACCAAGTGCGCCATGCATCCGGAGCGTGTGCGACGACAAGTATGATGGAGGACATTGACTACGTGTTTGTTTTGGGGTAGGAGAAGCCTGAGCCTGGGCTGCACCACGCCATAGAGGCGTCGAGGGATGCAGGCTGGGGGCCACAAGGCTAGGCAGCACCACGGAGCCTGCCATGCCAGCCCGGGAAGGAAACGACCAATGAGAGCATCTACTTACGCACTGTCGGGACGATGTGTACCGTAACGGCCTGTAATCGAGCCCTGGTGGATACCGGTCGCAGTATGTGCTAGGACCCCGTCGCGTCTTAGCTGATCGGGTACGGCTGCGTAGGAGTTATGATGTGCATGCGCACCAATATGCTCGATGCATTCCTGGTCCGAAGAGAAAGGGTTCTCCGATGCCAATGGCAGCGGTGATTGCAGCACTGCTTATCCTGCACGTCAGCCAATCAATCCAGGGCAGCCGGTGTGCTGTTGAACAAGACGTGTGACAATAACGGACAACGTGCACGGATGCGCAATGGAGAGGAGAGAAAGATGCGCGTGGGACGTGGTAGCACAAGCGGCACCGCGATCGGGTGGCAGGACAAGCGTGCGGAACGCACTACAGGAACAGGAACAAATGCAGGCCCACAGTGTGGTGCAGTGAACAGAGGGGAGAAGGCCGATGCACCAACTGTGTTGTGGTGCAATATAAGAGCGCACGCGGGAGGAATGTTGGCCTGGGAAGAATGCGGAGAAGGGCGCCAGCTTATGGCTGGATGTGCAGCGCTTGGGGCGAGCGACTTGGGGGTTTGGGGGGTTGTGTATTGCGCAGGACATGGGTTGCAAATACTTGGGGATTTGGCTTACCTTGATTCATCATTGCAACAGCCAGTGATGTATCGCCGTTCTGCTGAGATCTATCGCAGCGCCTTGTAGAGACACAACAACCCTTGCGAGAGACTGGATCTTACGCCTGACTCTACCACTCTACGCAGCAGTTCCGACAGTCTGGGTCGACTTCGATGGCGCCGGCAGTGGCGAAAGGATTTGCTGCTGACAGAGTTCCGCTGCGGCCGAACTGCTTCGCGCCGTCGCTCGAGACGCGGATTCGATCAGGCGAGGCAGCGAGTCAGCGTTTCGCGTGGCGGTTGCGATGCTAGGCTTCGGGGTGCCGGGCCAAGCGTCAAAGGATGCTGAAAGGGGATGGTGGTGAAGACCGACGACTCGTCTAATTACGCTGTTGGTTCGCTTGAGAGGCAATCTGGGGGGGTTTAGCCGGCACAAGGGCGGGATCCTCGATTAGCTGCCGCTGCGCTGCGCTTCGCTGGGGGCTAGGCTCCGTTAATGCTGATGTTCGAGGGGAGATGCGGCTATTGCGAGCAGACGGTGCAATGCGTATATTGTCCAGCACTGTGGCTCGGTGGTGCGCGCGCTGCACTCTGGTCAATCGGTTCTTCAGCGCTCAGATCTACCGCAAAGCTTAGTCAATGGGCCTGTCATGGCAGGGACAGAAGGTTGGTGGGTGGACTGACAGTTTTGGGGTCGAAGAAGGTGCGATGCAGTGTGCGTTGATGTCACCCACGGCGGCTGCGCATTACCTTAAACCCTGGAGTTATAACGGCTCGTCTACGCAGAGCGAGGAGGCCCGCAGCTGCGCTTTGCTTCTTCCCGCGCACTCTACGCAGATCTGGAAGCTGGAATCCCGAGCACAGACAGGTACGGATAGCGGCCTTGTCGCTAGGTGCCTGGATATCTAGCTGCGACGTAGGCGGTGTGGGCGCGTCTCTGACGTCGCTTTCCTGCGATCTGTCAGTCTCGCAATATCAACCGAGGAAGTGGTCGCAACGGGGGTGGAGCTTACAGGGTTCTGCTGCAGTCTTCCAAATCAAATGATGTGGCGTCGACTGATGTTCAATCGTGGCGGCTTCGACGAGGATGCTGACCCGTTGTCGGACACTGGGCGATTTGCACGCACGCCAGGTTGGAGGAATTGCTCAACAGGAACAGATTTACTGCATGCACTGCAATGAGATGTTGTGACAGAGACCAGAATCGACAGTGATAGTGCCGTTGACGTATTGTGACAGATGTGAGCCAGGTTCGGTATACCAAGGGTCCGTATGGTGAAGGGGCCGAAGCATATATGCACCGTGCCCTCTATTAAAATTTGAACTCTTGCTCTCAGACCGTTGCACAAGGTTGCCAGGGTTCAAAACCCCCGTGATCTTCGAGGCTGGTAGGGTACCGGCTTATGGTCTCAGAACAATGACCTGGAGTAGACTGTTGGGAATAGTGGGTCCAGGGAAGGGACTAACGGCAAGCAATGGAAGAAGTGGGAGGGCCCAAGGATACGAGCGGCTGTCGAATGGGAGTGAGCTTGCAGAAAGTGGATGGTTGAAGTACAGTTGACAGGCAAGAAGCGCTACAGCTCGATACAGAGTAGAGACGGACTAGGGTGGTGACGGACTTGTTGGCTCAAAGGAGAATGCCTACCAAGTGAGAATAGCTTCGAAGCATGCTTAGCATGCTGGATCAAGATTCAGCCCCAATGCATATGATCCGTATTGCTCAGACCTGGCCATTTTCTAGCACCACGGTAGCATTGGCAAGCTGCAGCGGCGAGCCTTTCCCAAATGGGGAGCCTGTATATCTCCGATGTCAGGGAGAAGTGATTTGCCTTGGTGCCCAGGATTACGTCTTTCGAATAGTCGCTGAGCTTCGCATTCCTTGCACGGAAGAATGGGCTTTTGCTACCTCGCGGGGCCAGGGCCCACCCCCATGCCACACATCGATTGGCGCGCCCGGCAAAGACATCACAGTCCCGTGCAGCAACGCAGGAACATGGACCACAACACCACTCTCGAAATGGGGGCCGACTCGACACGGCAGCTAAGTGACCGGACTGGCGGGTCGTCGATGTTTCATCTCGATCAGCCGCCCGGAATAACCCTTGAAGCGAACAGATGATCATGGTTTGCTCTTGCTACGGCTGTGCTAGATTAGACTATCAGTCACGGGCGGCGTCCA
The DNA here is from genome assembly GCF_024043175.1 of Alternaria infectoria. NCBI lineage: Eukaryota > Fungi > Ascomycota > Dothideomycetes > Pleosporales > Pleosporaceae > Alternaria > Alternaria infectoria. The sequence goes on from NW_026250697.1 coordinate 963,215, forward strand.
GTCAGCGGCAGATGGCGAACGGGCCAAGACCAGGCGTAGCTAGCAGCGCCACGGGCCGACAACCGTTGGCAGACGACAGGTCGTCCCGCAGATGGACAGTGAAAGAGGGAACTAGAGGACAAGAGGGTTGGGCTCGAAGCCGTTACCTGTCACAGAGACGAAAGCGACGGCACTACTTGGCCCCGCGGGGGAACGGTTTGACGTGACTGAGGTGGACGAGGGAAAGCATCCACATACAGGCGCCACTGCCAGCGAGTGATGCGCAGATGTTGCATCGCCTCGAGGTTTGGGTTAGAGCACTATCAGCGCCATGATCCGGGCTTTCATCTGCCCCAAGCATACTGTGACCCGACACAACGGTAGATGCGCAACGCTCCGAAAGAGGGCACAGCCAGTCATGGACGGCGTGGGCCGCAGGAGGTCGCCTTTGCTCGGCGGCTGCTGTCAAGCGACGATATGGGCGCGGCGAGCGGCATTTCGAGTCCAGGGTCTCAGGTTAGGCGACGAACGGTGAGGAAAGCGAGAAGCGGCGGGCCCGCGGTGCCTCCCTTGTACAGATGGAAGATGAGGCGATACGTGATAGATGGCCCACGGAGGAAGGAGGGATGGGCGTGGCAGGGGGTTGGGAAGGAGCGCCCGGTGACGTGCAGCTTCTCCCGGGTATTCCTCCTCCGCTTGTATCCTCACCTTTCCGCTTTGGGCTCTAGCGTGTCTTGGCCGCTCCCTCCGTGAAGCTGGCACGCCCCCAAACCTCCCAAGTCCCTGCCATCGCGATATCGCGCACCCAGCACTGCGCCAATATCGTCGTCTTCGTGGTTTTTCTGCTGGCTTCAGCGATCGTTCACACGACCATGGTGACATGCCAGTCCCAAACCTCGCTGTCTCCATGTGTCGCGCACGTTGCGGTCGACCACGGAGCGCCTAGGGCTGACGCATCACGAGCACTCGTCTCTTCGCAATACAGTACTTACCTCTCAATGGATACTTCACTGCCACGCTGATCCAATCACTGCCACGCCATCAGCCTCTACTAGCGAACGAGGCAGGCCATCAGGCTTGCTGCAGGGCTAAGATGAGACTCCGGGCGCACTCCCTCGACTTCTTCGCCGGGACTATCATCTGACGCGTCTCTAATGCAAATTGCCAGACCAGGATTTCCGCTTACATTCTACTCGTCCTACCACATTTTGCGCGCGTAGCCCCTGGTGCTTTCGGCACCGGCCATGACATCTCACTGCACCCATGCACAACAGCCGTTGAAGTGTAGATGTAGATGGTGGCTGAGCAAACCCAGGGGATCGCCGCTTGATACAGCGGTGCATCCAATCTTGAGGTCACGAAGCACTCGACTATCCTGCAGGGCGTCTGCTGTTGAGGCACAATGGGCTGCAGCCTCCCGCACCCCCCGTGACGGCGATGGTCGGCTGTCAAGCAGTCCTCGTAATCGATAAAACCATGGCGACCCGCAGCCGCCTCAAATGTACTATCGGGAAGATCAGGAATCGTTGCAGACCTTTCTGTGCTGTCTCAGTCGACTCGAAGTGGACTGAGGCTGCATGATCGTCAGGCTGTTGCAGCAGCTGTCTGCCGACTATTGCGTATGATATGTTACACGAGGACTGCTTATCTCGGGTGTTCTGATCAACTGATCGTCGAAGAAGCATTGATGTGACCCAGCGCTTGACAACAGAATCGACTGCCATTTGCGGTACGGGCCGTCAACGTTGAAGAGGGTTCCTATCCTCACACTTCTTTACCGATTGTCCAAGGTACTTGCAGACCATTTCCATTGGACTAGTCACCCTATTCCAGCTTTCCGGCTATCGGGCAAAGCCTACGCCCCACTGGAATCGTGCCGACCGCGCTGAGAGTGGTTCTAAATTCAACAAGGACGTGTACAATGCAAGCTACCGACAAAGATCAAGCACTGGCCGTCTTTCTCTGGATTATACCGATGGAGCTACTGCAAGCTTGCGTACACTTCACTGCGATTCTTGCGCATGCAGGATCATCTATTTCACGCTCAAAGGATGTCAGAATAGGCTGGCACAGTTTCAGCAGGCTCTCGGTAGCCCTCATACACATACAGCTTGTCCCCGAACATATGAGGCTATAACGGGCGTTCACGTAATGAACGGCAATTAGCGCATGTGTGCGAGCGGTGGTCTGCCCTCAAAGGACTCGCACAACGAATCCAGTGGAACTACTGAAGCTGCACGAATTTGCGCCAAGCTCCGATTCACACAGGGACGCTCCAGCGATGCTCCTGACTCAGCTAACGCGTCAATACAAGCTGGCTAAGGAACCGATGAGTAGTAAACCCATGTCTTCTCAAGCAATGTCTTCAATGGCGGTTGCCCGACAGTGATCATTAATTGCAGCGAACACGACACTTGGTAATCTCCCTGATTTCATCAGTTGACCGATGCTAATGGAATCTTTTTAATCAGTGGTTGAAATCCTTTCGACATTCGACTTGCCTCTTCGAGCACTTGCACGGCCTGGTAGCGAGCTGTTGGCGTTGTACGGCGCGGCCGATGGCATCCGCGCGAACTACTACCACAACAACGAAATGGCGGCCTACCAATCGGCGCATGCGCAATATGTGGTTAGCCTGGCTATTTATGCTCAAGTTCTTTGACAGAGACATGGTCGTCGAGTGGTTGTGGTTCCCTTGGACGGCGTTGGACTCAGCCCTTTGGGCCAGTGCGGACGCACGACAAGCGCGAGTTATTCTCCGACCCTGACGTGCAGCCGCCCAGATCTCACGTTTGAAGATTTCATCAACGAAACTCAGCGCCATTATCGACCGTCTAGCGCAAAATAGCCACACTCGTCCCATATGCATGCGCACGGTATGCACACAGCCTTCGAGCGACAGTTTCGGGCAGTTTCCGAGATCAACTCGTACGACGAAGCTGCCGAATTTCAATGAGACCACGGACAGTCCACGAACGATTGGTCTGTGCGGATGCTGTGGAAGCAAACGGTACGGCTGTGGACGGGTACGGCTTCTATCTTACCGTATTAGGATGCCACCGGTCAAAGCCGTTTGTTGTGCGGAAGGGCTAGCCATAGACGACTTTGTGATTCCATGTCTAAGCCCAAGGCGTCTCTTCGGCGGGACACAACACGAGCATCGTCACAAGATACGCCGTCTGTCCACCGAAATGTCAAAATTCTGTAATCCATAATCCGGGGACGGGTAGTCAACAACGCCACAGTCGCGCGACATTTGAATGCCGTATTGATTCCACGGCGCCAACCCCGCTTCGAACGAGCTCCTGATTCTGTCTCTAACAATGTGCCAGTCTTCAAATATCTCCGATGCGGCTAATATGGCTCTTGGCCAGTGCTCAAATCACGAAGACGTCGTTAGATAACTATGGCGTCCAGTGATTGTTGCTCACAACGATCGAGCCTGACCTGGATGGGTTTCTGCCCCTGGATGCTGCATGTTTTCTGTGACTTGTGTCAGCTGGTCACGACAGCTGGCATCGGGCATGCCCATGAAGCAAGTCGTCGTAATCTTTTTCCCCGTTCAGTTGGTTCGCCTTCGACATTGCATCGTCGGGAAAAAAAAGCAATAGGACAGCAACTGGAGATGTGGCTCGGAGGCATTTTCTAGTATCCTGGGCTGACGTCGATGAGCTGCATGATCTGATGACCAGCGCGCTGCGAGCTAGTTCTTCGTCAACGCGACAATGAACTATCTATTGACATGCTGAGGGTAATGAGAAGGATTGGTGTATATGGGCATTTGGTCTTAGACCTCTGTTCATGAACCCTCAACTTCTTCGAGGTGGCAGCTTCTTCAAGTCAGTCCTGAGAAGATCAGCCCCATCGTGCAACCAGCTCCGTCGTTCGGCTCCGCAGTTGCTGTCATATTATCCACCAAGAGCATACGCAGGATCTCGTCATACACATATTCGTGTCCGATCTACTGGCGGCTTCCACGACAATCATGCCCAGCGGGACTAGTACTCGGGTACTCAACCCTCAGGATTACTGGATCGGTCAGGATTTCCATCGTTAAAATTATGGGTGGACACATGTTCTCGGCACATCTTCAGGCACGCAGTCACGGGTGAAGTATCCTATAGCATGACCGCAATAATCCTGTTTCTCGTACCATGGAAGCTTCGAGGTGTGCTGATCGGATGATTCTTGCTGCTTTTCCTATCGTCCCAGGGGAAAGGATGGGTGAGGAGGCGGCCAGCTCCTGAGACTAGTGTTGAGTCCAAAACCAACTAGTGGCTGTCGTGAGATGCACCACTGGCGCTGCTTTCACGACATGCATGCAGGGTCGGAAGGGAGAATATACAAAGATAGTCATATCAAGCGCCCCAGCCACTCCGCTCGATGCAAGCCCCGAAAAGAACACATCATACCGATGAATGCTGCTGCTGCAAGTATAGTGTCGTTGAGTTACCGATCGACCAACGGCTGCCGCAGTCGTGCGCTGGTCCAGGGAAGGGTACATGGAGCCTCAGATTCGGGGTCTCCGTGTTGCCCCTGCGATTTTGATGGAAACGGGCAAAGGGTTGCGTTGCTCCTCGATCTGCTTTGGGACAAGGTCACGAGATCGCGCTGAAGCGTGAGAAGGGGTTGAGCTCGCTCTCTTCTTCACGAGAGTCTCTGCATCTTCGCATCCGAGATGAGGCATTGTTTCAACGGTCGAGTACTCTCGGCAATCTAGCAGTATCGTGGAGCTGTTACTGTACCATGTTGAACATACGCTATGGAACCGGTCTCACGCTGCTCTTCCGGAGCAGAACGCTTGTCGCTGCCTAGCAACCAACGCCTACACAATATCCAGATCTCCAAAAGTGTCTCCCATTCAAGTAGAGAATCTTCCTCCACGCCATCTCTTGATTTTACAACCGTCTCAATCCTGACCTGCCCGCTTTAGAGACCTTTAGATGATGTATAGTAAGTTTATGATGCACCCACGTAAACGCTATTGACCCAATACGAGTCGCTCTCATCTTTTACTTCTCATGTGGCATCCCTTCACAACGCTCTTTCCCTGGCCGAATCGTTATATGATATACCAGCCTCTACCCTCGCAAGGTCCTGTCAGATTGATCCACAATTGGTCCACCTTCTCAGCCATGTTCGAATGTGACTCAGTTAGGTCTAGACGAGATGGATTACCTATTATGTTTCGACTTTATTCATATGTCTCTATCAGACCACCCTGTTGGCCCATCAAGATAAAGGAAATGTAGCAGGCTTAGATGCGATGGTCAGCCTTTAGTAGTGACGTGCTTGTATCAAGGCATATCTAATAGCGCGAAAGCTTTACTCGGAAGACGAGGGAGTCTCTTTTGCCGAAGAAACATACAGCAGGAAGAACAAAAGACACATTAGGTGACTTATGTGAACAGTGATCTGATATGTTGATCGTGACAAGAGCGACATGATACCTATACATGTGCGCTCTTTCACTACTATCCAATCTCGTGGAGTGAGGCTTAATGCTGGCCATCTCCAAGTTAACACTCACCTACGCAATCTACTTTACCTTCGATTGGATATGCATGCGTCGCGTATCAAGACATGTCTAAACTACATTCACACATACCAATAGTGCGCAGTAGAAAATGTCGTATTTATATGGCATCTTACATTTATCTAGAAACTCTCGAGAAATCTGATGCACTAGCATACCAGAATATGTCAATGCTTATGTAACTGTGCAGAGCGTTGCTAAGATATAACAAACATTTGCAGGCCTCAATCCCGGAGGGAATTAAATATGCCAAGCACTGCGTTCAGCGCGTCGGACTGGAAACTGAGACTACGAGCAGAGTACTTTTCCAGTAAACCTATCCCCTTGCTCAACGCAGAAGCGCTTTTTTGGTTAGATGTGGGAAAGGTGAACTTGAGGTTGTTGACGGACGCCTCGCGGCCACTTGAGATGAATTCGTTTTCCGTAGACTCATTACAAACGAACAAAATTTCGTAATCTGTGAAATACAGTCTTCTTCGAGAAAGGTATCCTTCTTGAAGAGTCCTGACGTCACGTTAGCCTTTGTGAAATATCTTTGGGCTCTATGAAGCACTGGAGTCACCATGCGCGAGTAGACCATGTGGAATATTCAATTCGTGAGGCGACTGAAGAGGCTTCCAATTCGAATCCCAAAGTCACGGGGACGAGGTCAATGGATATATCAGGGAAGATACGTTTCCGCCCTACACCAGGTAATCCATACGTGCAATCTTCGCCAGCCGCTCCGATGAGGGTGATTTGAGCAGAAGAATATATGAGGTCCAGTTGTTGGATTTGTATGTGTTTGTCCCTGGAGTCATGTTGTTGCACACGCTGAAATGATGATCAGTCAAGAAATTGTGAAGAAGGGTATGTAGTCCGTACGTATTTGTCCACCCAAAGGTATTGGTAGCCAAGAACCAGGGTTGTAGTGATACTGTCCTCGATTGTAGCGGGTAGTTTTGCCTTCAGATCGTAGGCCTCTTGCAGCGGCATGTTGCCGGCTTTGCCCCAAACATAGGACAATGCAACATAGTCACATTTCCCAGGCGCCAGAACAACAATTCTCTGGATACAGTCGATCACCCTTAGACCCTGCAATGTTTCTTGCTGCCTAAAGGTGCAACGATTGTGGAAAGCTGAGCAGTCTTCTGTCCAGTCTCTGACCCGTTCTAGATCAGACAGTGGGGGGTAGCTCTCAACAAAAGACGACGTCAGAATGGTCAAACTAGTGCCAAACTTTCGGGTGCTGCAATCAAAAACGAAGGAGCCCAAAGATCGAGACCATTCGAATATGGGTGACTCCATTTCCCGTGTCCATTCTCCAATCTTCCCAGAGATTGCTATTTCAATTGCTCGGCAGATTCCGCAGGCAGAAGCTTTCATTTCTTCAGAGCTACTGTCAAGCTTGAAAGAGTCGTATTCTTGATACTCTGGCCACTCGAAGCGAAGGCACGAGTCTTTCCATGCAAGCCGAGCCGCCTCTTTCTCCTCCTCATTAGCAAGGCATTTTTCCATCTTCGAGCACATTTCCACACATCGATCGCAGAACGTGCTACAGTTGCTGGGAGTCTTTTCTCCGTTGTCAAAAGAACTGCGACGCTCGTCTACTGTGGGAGATAAGTCCATGGCCGAGGGAATTTCGCGACAAGCAGCCGAAAAGGGCGCGTGAAGCAAAACAAAACTGGATGCGTCGCTCGACTCGCGCCCTTGCGCCGATATGTTTGGAAGGATTCCTGGACTGTTTTCAGCTCAAGAAGAACCGCGAAGAAGGAGGCTGTCGAAAGTATGTCGCAGGAGGAAAGCAAGGCTGCCTCTATTACAGCTCATCCTCCCGATAGGCGCAAATCCACGTGACTCTTATCATGCGAATCCAATTGGATAGCTGACTTCTCCCGGCAATAAACACCTGCAGATGTACGACGAATACATTGCGTCAGTCTGCTACAGATACATGAGATAGTGTAACTTCGTCTGTAGTCCAATGTAGGCTAATCGACATGTAAGCGCCGGATGTACCAGTAGACCAAGGCTGGCCTCCAGTACGAAGAAGCTGAATCCTCCAGCTGCTTCTCGACATCGCGAATAGAGATTCTCAGTCTACCAGCATCGTGTGGCAAACAACCTTAGGACGGTCGACTGCCAACAGGTAACCCTTTATTGGCTTCTGGGTCAGTCCAAATGTCCCAGTAAACATACTACCTTGACTTCTGATCATGCGACATCAATGCTGCACGCCGCCGACGAAGTGCAAGAAGAGGAAGTTGGCCTGCATCCGCTGCTTCATTGCGCATGCGCCATGAGCTGATCGTGGTTGAGTAATCCAGCTTTTTGATTGCCGCACGCGACAAAGTCATAAGGCTCCTCTCGTTGCGCACGTTGCTGAAGTCGCACGCCGGGGTAAGATGAGAAGAGTTGATGGGCGGCACGTGAACGTTTCGAAAGGGTCTCCCCAGGTCCCATCGTACTAAGTTCTAACCGGATGATATCAGTATAGCGTATGCATTCCCTGGCTTGCAGCGGAGCACATTCCGAGGCACGCGTGCAGGAAGGGCCGACCCACGCCACGCTGACAGACAGGCAGCAGGAGCGAGGGTAGTTCGGTGGATACCTAACTAGGTCAGCATGTCAGTTTGAGACCAACCCACTTTTCCTTCACACCAAATGCACGTGTACGGCACGACCCAATGTGGAGCAAACGTATTTCATTGACGACTTTTCTGCATACAGGCAGCTTTGGGTACACATACACACCCTGTTTTCTAAATCTATGCTTCTCCGGAGAATGATAACACCTTGAAATGCAGTGAATGACGCAGTGAACCGAGTGTGGTCCAAAAAGCAAGTAAACATATACACTGAAGCCAAACATAACCCGCACAGTCTAATCTGCGTTGCACTTCCCGGAGGAAGTTCAGCCGATAATCCCATGAAATTCTGCCTTGTACTGCCGCCGTGCGTAATTGATGAATGGTCCGTTGCCCCTGGCAGATGCAATTGGTGAGGTGATGTGTCTAATGCTTTTTTTGATGATGGGAAAAGAAATCGTGAATACCGCCGTGTGTGATTCGTGACGCCTTGCATGCCGGTTGGCCGCAAGGCTGGCTCCGGGAACTCCGATGAGAATGCATCGCCCAGCTGAGTTCGACTCGTGCTGGGCGAGTTTGCTGAAATTTTAATGAGTCTAATGGTTTCGATGGTAGAGTGATGTAGATCTCGATGATAAAGTGATGATACTTTGTTGTGGAGCTGTACTGTCGCATGTACATGGAGTTTGGATTGATCCTGATGATGCTTGAGGACCGTTTCTGGCAATGGAGTAGGAATGAGCAAAAGTGGTGGCGCTCAGATTTCGTCGAGAGGCGTGAAAAGACGTTTCATGTTTAGCGTCAAGTCGGCGATGGCGTAGTCGTCAGCGATAGCAACCATGGAGCCGATCTCGATGCCTTTCTGGGCGGAGTCTGATGCAACGTAATGTCTGATCTGTTTCAGGAGATTGAACACATGCCGGCACCGAACATCCGCAGGAGCGGCCCAGTCGTCTGGTCGAGACTGCCGCAAGAACGCTTGAGCTAGGAAGTAAAAGTGGATGCCGTCTCGGCAGAATCCACGTCGACGCTGGTTCTGTGTGAACTGGATAGCAAGGTCCTTGTCCCAGCAAGCCTTCCATAGCGAAAGCGCGCCGACCGTCGAACGGAGCTTATTTTGGATTTGCTCATTGACGCCATTTGGTGGTGTGGCAGGACTATCGCCTTGCGATCGGGGTGTGCTTGTACCGCTTGAAGACACTCGCTGAAGCAGCTGATGCTGGATGTTGTAGATTTGCGCATGAATCGCGTGAATGAGAACTGGAGACGACGTTAGAGGGCTGTAGTTGACCCCAGACAGAGAAAACTTACTGAATTTTCCAAAGACATTAGTAGCCCGCTCAGGAAATTTTCCTGGACAGGCTCCGTTGAGTACACACAACGCCTCGCACAAGGCTAGTTGTTTTGCGCGTCTGCTTCCCGATTCGTTGCTCATCTGCGCTGACGATCCTCTCAGACCCAGAGCACTGGCGCATTCTTCAGAAGTCTTCGCTTCCCAGGCTGCATCATCGGCCGGCAGAGGGACTGTGATGCTCTTGGCGTCGAACCTGGGCTGTGTGTTGAAGAATATGGTGGAAGAAGCATCGATAAGATAAATGTATGCCGCCAATCGAGTTCGCTTTTCATTCTCAATCCAAGAGTTCCAGTTCCACAAGTCCACCTCTGCACCTGTTATTGGTCCAGATTGGTGCAACGCGCTCGCATTCGGATTGTCCTGAGGAAGAGGTTGGAATAGTGCCGCACAACGTGTAATGTTGACCACTGTCCGCACCTCATCTCGCACTTGTTGACGTTGTTGCTGGGACCCGTGCCATAGGAACTGAGAGTGAAGGAGGACTAGTGCTTGTATCTCCTCGGTAGTCGCAGTCAGCTGATGGTTCAAATCAGCCATCTGGTGCGCCTGCGCCAGTTCGTGAACATGACTAGATTTCAGCATGCTCTCTCGCACACGATCCATCAGCCATCGGACATCCGAAGGGCGCATTCGATCAGAATACACGGCGCCAACACAGCACATCGCCAGAACAAGCCCAGGGTTGGCGGAAAACGGATCAAATGTTGCAACGTGTATCAAAGGCCAGTGTGATTGATAGTGTCTGTATTGGTGTAGGAAATCCTTTACGTTGTCTCCAGTCAAGATAGTCTTCAGCCTTTCGTGAGCGTACGCCTCGTCTGATTGTTGATTTGAAAGTAAAGACGCATTCGGAAAGCAAAAGTTGAAAAGCGATTGTGCCAGGTTGTGCAGAGGATCAGACGTGGATTGGCCAATAAACCAGTTGTCAAGCATCGGGGAAGAGTCGGCCAAACTGGGAACATGCGAGTATAGTCCAAACAAAGTATCATGTGGTGTATCATCTGAGGTCTAAAAGTTCCGGTCAGAACTGGGCCGATTTTTGAAAGGTTGGGCCACCTGCCGTACTGGAATTATTCATATCGCCGTTGAACGATCCGTTTCGCCAAAGTGAGCCATCCTGGCCGTTGGTCATGCCGTCCACGTTGGGCAGGGTCGATGCTCCTCCGTACGAAGCTGGGTCCGCGGCCTCACTCTTAACGGTCATGCCATTCTGTGCCATCGAACCGTTGGTGGAGGCGTGGTCATAGTTGTTGTAATGGGAGTTGGGGTCGGATCCGTTGGCTGCAGGCTGAGTCTGCTGTTGCTGCTGCTGTTGCGCGTAGCCATTGGCGAGACCGTCGGGCCGGTAGTCGTTGAAGTTCATCCTGTTGTTCGCGAAGTCCATGGCCGACATGCTCCTACGATGCGCGCTGTCCTCTACTCCACTGCTGGGGCGCATCAAGCTGTTAGAGCGAGATGTGCGCGCCGACATGGACTGGTGATGGTTGGCAAGCGAAGGTAGGCTGTCGTTGAAGCCATTGCCGCCCATCGCCGGCATCTGAGGCAAGCCCATGGTGTAGCCACCAGCATCTGCGTAAGACATGGAATTCGCGCCAATGTGGTTGAGGTACGAGTTCTGGTCCGCGCCGCTGGGCTGCCTGTTCTTCTGCAGATGTTGTTGCGCGTGCTGGAGGTGGTTCGCGCCGGTTGGGTTACCCCTTCGTATTGAGCACTTTTGGAAGTGACGCTTCAGGATGTCGCTTCTGCTAAAAGTGTCCTTGCAGAGATGGCATTGGTAGGGCCGCTCGCCGGTGTCTGTGTAATGTTAGAAGCGGAGCGCGGTTATGTGGAGGCTAAACTTACGGCGCAACAGATGACGCTTGAGATGCTTCAGGTGCAGGTACGTCTTGTTGCAGTGAGGACACTCGTATTTGCCCTCGGCATTCTTGGTGGCAGTTGTGGGAGTCTTGCCTGCAGCGGGTGCGGGCCTACCGGGGTGCGTGGGCAAGACTCCGCGACGACCTTGCTGACCGACGACGTGAACGGGTTCGGGCTCCTGGTTGGGGAGTACGGGAGGGTGGGCGTACATGGACGTGTGTCCCAGTCCCATGCCAGGAGGGCCGCCGAGCTGGTGGCCGTTGGTATGCGCAGATGCTGTGGACAGCATAGGCGCCTGCGAATAAGCCGACGACATGGGCATGTACGAACTCGGCGTGGGCTGGAGGGGTCGCAGCGGCGGGTGCTGCAGCGGAGGCATGGTAGAACTGCCATTGGCGGCCGAGGTCACAGGCGTGTGCGGCGGCTGGGGCGTGTGAGGGTTGCTATTGTGGCTGTACATGGGCGCGTACTGGCTGGCGCTCTGTAGAGGCGGCAGGGTGGGCAGCTGGTTGTTGTTGCCATTGTACTGCTGCTGGCCTATTGATGGGTAGCTATTGAGGCCAGGCTGACGGAAGCGGTCTGTGGAATCCATAGTGAAGTTATTGGTGGGTCGAGGGTGAGTGAAGTGATGGGAAAGGCGCGACCAATTGTTAGTCGTGAAGGGACCATTCGACGGAGCTTAGGGCGGAGTAACGTGTGCAAGGCTGGCTAAGCACACCACGAGGGCCGTTAGACGGACGTCGGGATGGAGGAACGATGGGCCACGAAGAAGCTTTACAGGTGGAGCCGTGTGGGGGACTGAGATGGCCAGTCGATACGCGTCGGCGGGTACTCCACGGGTGAGGTGGAATTGGGGAGCCCGCAGTGGGTGAGACGACGAGGTGATGGGTAAGAGGGGCGGCGATGTGGAATGGAAGAGTTTACCGGCGACGATGGGTTTCTCGTAGCTGGACTAGCAAGAAAGTTGCGTCGGTGGTTTGCCTGGCTCGCGCGGCAATTCACGCGAAGGGACAAGGGACCTGCTGCAGATCGGCGGCCCACACACCCTTCAGCCTCAGCCGATTGATTGCGGATAGACCAAGTGGAGAGCTGTAAGCACGAGACAGGTACGGTAGACCCACGACAGGAGTGAGGGCTGTTGGGGAGCTTTGGGGGAGGGGAGAAGGTGGCTCGGGGTAGAGATAGCGGTCGGCGAAAAAAATATGCGAGTTCTGCTGCGAGAAGTGCCCGTCTTCCGCACCGCGTAATTCCTGTTTCCGCGCTGCTGAATGCCGGAGCTTGCCGGACGTTGATAGCGAGCAGATATGGCTTGTCAAGAATAATGTGGGTGGCAGATACTGTGAGGAGGCAGGGGAGGCGTCGGACGCGCAAGAGATTTCTGAACAAGGTCTGTCGCGGCAAGCGCGTCGGGGTGCCTGTGCAGCGACGTTACAGACTTAGGGCGGGAATAGTAGGTGAGGACAGTGGGAGAGATGCAGGACCATCTCGAGACCCCGACTACGCCTAGGGACTAGGGACTCGGACGCGGCACGTGATGACCGAGACTGATGACTTTTCGCATACGTGAGATGTTCGTATTGTGTGCACTGCATTGGAGCGCGTATGCGCCGCCCGTTGGAAAAAACTATTACCAATGACGACAGCCGTTCGTGGGCTAACGGGCCAGGACCCAATTGCATGCACATGCACAGATGCCTTAGATTCCTAGTCTACGCGCTGGCCGGGGCCCTTGAGTCGTGCCCACCTCCGAAGCTGGGTGCGTGTATCGATGCGTATCATAGCCCTCCCGTATGTCCCCCGACCTCGTCCATTACCATGGCCCAGGAGTTTCAACCACGCCACGGCGCGGCAATCGATAAGGGCAAGAGCCTCATTCCACCATCGCCCGCACCGTCTTGGGCGGTTTCACTTTCCAGAACCCCCATTCCCATGGTACCTCCCAGTTGCTCGTACGTACTGTCGGCGCGCCTTAGTCTGCGTGACTTGTCAGAGCCACCGGATCGGTAAGGCCAGCGAGCGCGAGCAAGCAACTCATCCGAGCATCGACCCGACAAAGGCCGAGCTTCACGTCGCGTTGGCGGCTGTGGCTTGCTGGGGTGTTATATCCGTCCATGAAACCAAGCGCACCCGACGAGCTCCAAGCCCCAGAAATGTTTCCGCGCAGCTCTGCCAGCGCGTCCCGTGGTCGCAACCCTCTGCTCCATGTCTCTCAGCTCTCTCCGAGCCGTCGCTGGCGGGAGCGCTGGGCCAGTGGCCGTTGGCAGGCGCCGAGCGTGAGGTGAAAAGTTTCGTGAGCGTGACGTATGGCTACCCGCAAGCAGCTAGCGCGCAGCTGGGATCCCTTGACGGCAGATTGCAACGGCGTCCGCCAAATCTTCGGCTCGCCAGATCCTTCGGCTGTGCGACCCTCGAATGAAACCTCACGTCTTGAAACAGCTCTGCGGAATGGATGCGCTGGAAGGTCGAGGCGCCGGGCATTCAAATCGAAACAACACACGCTGCAGCTCCAGAGACGACAGCAATGCGCGACGTCTTGTTGGCCGCGATCGCCCAAGGCGAATATTGTTGAATGCCTCTCGTCCACTCAGCTTACGTATCGCGACTTGGAACGCCGCTAGCGTCTTCTATCACGATGCCGCTCGGCCTCGAAGCTGACGGTGAAGGACGCTCAATGCGGCATACCGCGTGCTGCTGCTGACTCGATTACAGCACCAAAAGTGACACGCATCCAATGCCTGCCAGCTCAACTCCTTCATAACTGCGCACCCTCTGCCCTAGTCCGCTCTTGTGCTGCCGTGCATATCCTGCATCTATCTGCCTCTTTTCGAACGCGCAATATGTTGTCAAGAGATTGTGTGCACAAAGTCTTGCCGTGACCGTCGCTTGAGAGCATCCGATCTTGACGTTGCATGCTTGGCAAAGTACAACGCAACCTTTTGCGGAAGAATTTGCCGAGGCTTTAGAGTGCAAGGTGATGGAAGAGAAATTTTCCTCGGCAAGCGGCATGCTGTCACAGAGACCGATGGCGCGATGCTTTGTAGTTGAGCTTAGACGGGCGTCGTGGCTTGCCAGAGTGCCGTTAGATGCAGATGAGCCAACCCCCCCACGTGTTGTGCGCTATCCCACATCGCTCTTGTGTATCAAACTCCCGGCATGCCAGCAATTCTTGCAGCTTGCGCCATGCCATCCGATGCGACACCGTGCGCTCAATCGCTCTCAGGGTTTCGACGGCACCCCTAGGCGTGCTAGGTGGCCGCATCTGCGCTCCCTGAACGCGCAATGCTCCTGGAATGCGCACACTGCCCACACGCTCTGCATCGTGGAAGTTGGAATAAGCTCCAGTCCCACTTGCGGTTGCGCTCCCGAATCTGGGTGTGGATGATACCCGAAGGTGGGCATCAAAGTGGGCTGTCCGCTTGACGCGCTGCAGTGATTCCCAAGACGGCAAGACCAGCGACATACAGGCGGGATGTCTATGTCGTGCAGCAGGCTCTGACCCGCCGTGGCTTGACCGTCATGCACTCGATGAGTTTCAACCTCCTGTCTTGTGAGGTCACGCCGCCGAGAGAAAGACCGGTGAGGCGCTGGGACAGGCTTCCGACGTCAAGATAGCGTATCATACAAGTCATGGAACCAGGGTCCTTGACCGGATGAACTTGGGACTGTCCGCCGACTTTGCGTAGGCGGAAGTGCAGTTCCGAAGCGTAGCTGCGCTTGGCTTCGACGCGCATATGACTCGATGCGAAGCCAGGAGCAAGGCGCAGGCTGGTTCGCAACAAGGCGAGGATGCCCACTGAAACACAGCGTTGTAATCATCGTGGTATGTCTGCTGGCGCTACGGCAATGCTGTAATTGCAGACATTGTGAGTTTGGTAGGCGCGACTCCAGTGGCGGTATCTAGGTACTGATCCCATCTCTTTCTCTCATCATTACCGTGCATGAGCGATTTGAGAAACATGGCTCTCAGAGCCATAATTTGATGTGCTTCGGAGTTTGGGCGTGGTAGGAGAAATTCCTGAATCCTGATGGTCACGTTGCAGGCCCTTGTGTACCAGAGGCATTGCCTGCCTTGCTGTGGAGCGCCACGGTACCCAGGTACCACCTTTGGTGCACTCGATGCTCAACATTTCATCGAACAAAAGAATGTAAGGTTGGGATATAGGGATACATATGTATTTAGGTACAGCTGATATCGAAAAAACTGGATCGATTGCGGAGACGTACATGCTTGGTGGCGCTTGCTCTAGTAGGCAGGCATGGTAGGATGCGACAACCTAGGTAGGCTTGAGCATACATATACGCAGTGGTGGCCTGCATCTTGCTCGTTTGTATCGCTCGAAAATTCTGGACAATGTGTGCCATCGATCCGATTGTGTCCAATCTAATGTCACAGGTTTTGTGCGCCTTGATGAAGTTGGCCGGCTGGCTCACCTTGTGTAGCCGTCTGTAGCAAGATGCCGACAATTGTCTTTGCTGCAGTGTGCGACTTGAAGTTCGTCGCATTGCTTCCTGTAGCTGTAGTAGTGAGCCGGCTACTACGAGCCATAAATGTTGTGGTGAGCCGCACCGCAAAAGTGCGTTGCAGAGGTCTTCCTGCCCGGGCATGCGAAATACGTGAAAATCCAGACAACGGGAAACTGGCACTTCGGAGGTTGCGATCATGTTTGTATGGGTGTGTTATGATACTCGATAACTTACACTATATTCTCATGGTGTTTTCATGTGATTTCCAGTGATGTGTGCAATACGTGATTATTTTTCAATGTTTAGAGGTTTCTAGAATTGACGAATGTAGCTTCTCCAATCATCGCAACACCCAACGGCTGTACTAATAAACGCACTCTCGACTTTGTCTCCCGAAGATCAAAACACTCCATGAGAACAACAAGAGCTCTAGCACAAGCTTTACGTGCCCACACAACTGCGTTCCGCCGTCCACAAAACTACTGCATCCACGTTCCCCACCTACAAGTACGCGCGATGTCAGACTCCACCAACTCAGCAAATCCCCCTACTCCACAGGATCCTCAGGATCAGACGTCGCAAGAATCCAACAAAACCCCACTACCTCTTCCGGCACCTACGGCTGACGAGGGTACCACGCAGATCAACGTCGGTGGGCAAGCGGTCAAGCTGGATCATCTGGGCCCTCTGGTAGTGAACAAGGATGGCACATTGTCGCGCATCGCAAATTGGGAGCAGATGGCGGACATCGAAAAGCAGAACACTTTGAGGATTTTGGTGAAACGAAACCAATTGAGGACAGAGGCTTTGAAGGAGAAAGCGGATGGAGAGGGAGACGGGGCTTGATTGAAAGCATGGGTCACGGGCGGAAACACATGTACATGTCTCGTGTAGAAGGTGGTTGTAACTTCATCTACAAAATGTGATGTTTCTTCTTCTACTATCTATGTCCTTGGTCGAAACACGCGGCTCTATGGCTTCTGGGTCTTTGTGTGTGTCATACGCTCGAAGTAAGACCATTGGCCTTCTGGCGCCGGCTCCTCGAGTGGCTCCCAACTGTGGCGGGTTAGCTGTGGTATGAGTAGTCAGGAAGAAGTCTACTTACACCTTGGCCTCGACCATGACGTCCACAAGCTTATGTTCGCCCTCAGCAACCTGGATGACTTCTTCAATCAATCCTGCGCCAATTCTGCTCTCAAGTTCCGAGATGCTGTACATGTTAGCCACGGATACATTATTGACTACGGCTCATGCATGACATACGCTTCGGCAGTGTATTGCGGCTCAGGGTCGAACTTGACATCGGCGACTGCCCGCTCGGGCGTGTAGTTGACATCGCCCTTCATCTTCTTGGCATGGGGCAAGCGCTCTTTCGAGGACCGAATGCCCTCGGGGAAGGTCTCGACGGCCTCACCGTCCCACTCAGCAGCCTTTGACCGCTCATCGACCTCGTGCTGGGTTGGGAGTATAATGGTCTGTCCGCCTGTTGTGTCGATGGCCTGATATCTTGTCGGGTCCTGGCTGACTTGCTGCGCGACCTTTTGCTGCCACTCATCCCATCCTGCTGGCGTAGCCTGCTCGATGACGGCTAGGCGGTGCTTAGTGAGGGCCTCGGTCGATTGGCGGTATATGGAGGATTCGGGAATCTTCTTCAGCTTGTCGAGGGTGGAGTGGTAGTGGTAGAGGAGGGTGGAGCGCGGCGACGGGTGGGTGAGCAGGCCTGTGAGACCCGTGGGTGTGCCGGCCTCGAGGAACTGGCCGGGCTTGACGCTGGCGAGGAGACGTGCAGCTGCCCTCATGTTGGCGGGAGTGTGCGAGGTGGGGCGGGGGCGCAATTGGTGCTTCGCAGTGGTGATGCCGTCAGGACGAAGATGCGCCCGCCAAGCGATATGCAGCCGGAGCGGCGGGCCCTGGCTAGTAAGCGTCCCATGGCTCAGGGACAATGCGCCCTGGAGACACGATTACCCTCATTCACGCGCGACGTCCCCTCCGCCACGCCTGCGTGATACACAGGCTCGCTGTAATTCCTACAATCTCTACCAATCGCGCCCCCGATACGCAACAACTTCCTTGTCCCCTCGCGTGCGGACCGCTGCCTCACACGAGCAGCCCGCCCCTCAGCCATCGCCGCGATGCGCTCTATATTATATTCCCTCCTGTCGCTGGCGACGTTTGCTTCCACACTTGCGGCCGACACGTCGAGTGCCCAGGCGACCGCCAAGAAGGATGACTGGGACGACAAGACGCCAGACACAATATTCAACGGCGAGACGGTGCCGCCCATGATAGAACTTGGGCCTGCCACCATAGACACCGAGATCAGCGAAGGCAACTGGTATGGAGACAGCTGTAGATCAATCACGGTATACTGACATTCCGCAGGATAGTAGAGTTTTTCTCGCCCTACTGCAGCCATTGCATGCACTTCAAGCCCACCTACCAGACCATCTACGAATTCTACTACACCTCGAAACCCTTTCTCTCAAAAGACGAGCCCGAAGGCGATTCCCTGAATTCCTTCACCCGATACTATGACTTCAAGTTTGCCAAGGTCGACTGCGTCGCATACGCCGATATCTGCAAGAAGCACAACATCCAGAGCTATCCGTCCATGATCTACTTTCAGGACGGCAAAGAGATGGAAAGAGAGACAGGCTCCAAGGACATGAAGGGCATGAGTTCCTGGGTAGAGCGACTTCTGGAGACTCTCCGACCGGGTACACGCAAGGAGGGAGGTCCCAAGCTCCCCAAAGTTGGCGCAACATCTGTAGAAACTGGCCCGGAAACGGAGGAGGCTGTCAAGGAAGAGAAGAAGTCGGAAGCCCAAGACAAGAAGGCAGCGAGCCCAGCCACCAACCTAGCCGCCGGCGCCACACCTTCAGCTTCGCAAACGACCAAGGCTGCGCCTGCAAAGATTGAGCCCACCTCGAATGCGAACCCGTCCGGCATCGTCGAGCACCTTACCGCCGAGACGTTCGAGAAGCTCGTTACAAATACACGCGATCCCTGGTTTGTCAAGTTCTACGCGCCATGGTGCCACCACTGCCAGGCTCTTGCGCCGACATGGGCGAACCTTGCGCGACAGATGAAGGGCAAGCTCAACATTGGTGAGGTTGACTGCGATGTGGAGAGGAAGTTGTGCAAGGAGGCCCGTGTTCGAGGCTACCCGACTATGCTCTTCTTTCAAGGTGGCGAGCGCATTGAGTATGGAGGTCTCCGTGGACTTGGTGATCTGCTTGACTACGCGGAGAAGGCCTCGGCGATCGGTTCTGGCGTGCCTGATGTGAACGCTGAAGAGTTCAAGAAGATGGAGGAGACGGAAGAAGTCATCTTCACCTATTTCTACGACCACGCAACCACCTCGGAAGACTTTCAGGCACTCGAGCGGCTTCCTCTCAGCCTTGTAGGCCGCGCAAAGTTGGTCAAGACAAATGACAAGGAGCTCTTTGACCGCTTCAAGATTTCCACTTGGCCAAGATTAATGGTCTCAAGAGACGGAAAGCCTACGTACTACCCACCCAGGACACCATTCGAAATGCGCGACGTCAAGAAGGTCCTCACCTGGATGAAATCTGTTTGGTTGCCCATCGTCCCAGAGATGACATCTACCAATGCCCGCGAGATCATGGATGGCAAGTTTGTTGTTCTTGGTATACTGAACCGCGACCGTTCCGACGAGTTCATCCTCTCTAAGCGTGAGTTGAAGAGCGCGGCTCTTGAGTGGATTGACAAGCAGGACACTGCCTACCAGCTTGAGCGACAGGAGCTTCGCGACGCGAAGCAACTGCGCATTGAAGAAGCCGAGGACAAGGATAACCAGCGAGCACTCAGAGATGCGAAATCCATCCGAATCAACATGGATGATATCCAGCGCACTCAAGTCGCATTCGCATGGGTTGACGGTATCTTCTGGGAACGCTGGATCCGGACCACATACGGTGTCGATGTCAAGGACGGCGAGAGCGTCATCATCAATGATGAAGATGTAAGTCACTCGGGTTCGCTCACACGTATCTTGCTAACACGTATAGAACCGTCGCTACTGGGATAGCACCGTATCCGGCGAACCTATCCGCCTCTCTCGCGCCGCAATCCTGGAAACTATCAAGATGGTTACCTCGAACCCGCCCAAGATTGCCGCCAAATCTACCACTGGTCGCATTACTGGCATGTACCTCTCCACTCGTCACTTTATCAACAACCATCCCTTCATCTCGCTCGGCATGTTCGTCGGTTTCTTCACTGCCGCGACACTATTCGGCAACAGCAGGCGGAAGAGAAGGTTTGGAAATACCGGCGCGTACTTCCAGCTGGGAGAGAAAGATGGCTTACTGGGCGGCATGGGTAACGGCAACTTTGGAGGCGCGAAGCACGATTAAGCTCTGAGATAAGACCACAGGATGACTGTTGGGTGGTTCGGCGTTTTCTTTGGCATGTAGCATAGTCACGATTGGTTCTGATAGCGATAGCGGTTATTCATCTCGCGTCTTGTATTAATACAAACTGTTGTTATCTGCACTGCAATGGTCAAAGTGTGCGCCTGTACATGCCCGGACGATATCACGACATTTCCAAGCTTTTGACGTGCTACGGCAAAACCACATGGAGGTCTAGAGCGTATGCCATCATAACCAAGCATGTCACTTGCAGCTGGCCATTGGGTGGAGCACACACGTGTCTACGCGACGTAGCTCCCCACGCGTACCCCACCACCCCTCCAACTCACTTTCACGCATTCTACGCTCTGCAACTCGGGTACACGTCCCGCCCTTGACAATCGTCCGCTCCTTTACAACTTCCACGCTGCATTCTCTCAAGTTTCTCCGCGCAGCGAGATCGTGCCATCAGCATCCTGCTGCGATCCAAGCACGAACATTTCTCCTCCGCCGATTACCTCACACATCCGCCCGCACAATGTCGACGATATCCCTTTCGGATCTCGAATTCGTGACTCGCGAGTCTCTCGCCAGCGACTTCAAATCCTCCGGCAAATCGCTGCCTGAAAACACTGCAGTCATCGACGTGAGAAAACACTCCTACACGAACCTTTCCCTGATATATACAAGACTGACCATGCGCCCTCGATCTAGGTACGAGACAGCGACCACGTCGGCGGTCACATCAAAGGCTCAACCTGGGTCCCTTCGTCGCAACTCGATTACAAAACTCCCGAGCTGATCCGCACACTACAAGACAAGGAAGTCGTCATCTTCCACTGCGCGTTATCGCAGCAACGGGGTCCCAGTGCGGCATTGAGATATCTGAGAGAGAAGGAGAGATTGGATCCGGCCTCGAAGGTGGAATCAAAGGGCGAGGTTGAGGAACAGAGTGGAGCGGTTGATAAGGAAGAAGGGGGGAAAGGACCTAGCGGGACACAGGTCAAGAAGCAAAAGGTCTATGTGCTTCAGGGAGGCTTCACGATGTGGCAGGAGAAGTATGGGCAGGATAAGGATTTGACGGAGGGGTATGAGAAGGATATTTGGGAGTTTGGTACGCCGGATCATTAGACGGCGGATGTGTGCTATCGCGTGAGAGGACTCGCCATGTATAAGAAGATTATAACATCGAGCGTGACATCAACAATGATATTCTACAACAAAAATGAACTATCCATGAATACCCTAACAGCCCTTCGCGTCGGCTTGATCCTTGACCAACCCCGCGTAGTTCTGCTTCTCATAGTCCATGATGGCCTGTACCTTCTTCGCACTCGCACTGCCCTTGTCAAACCGATATCCGACCCACTCCTTCACTAACCGCCTGGCGAGTTCAATGCCAATAACTCGCTCACCCATGCAAAGCACCTGCGCATCATTCGACAAAATGGCGCGCTCCACAGAGAAGGAGTCATGTGCCGTTACAGCCCTAATGCCAGGCACCTTGTTCGCAGAGATAGCGACACCGAGACCGGTACCGCAGATGAGAACTGCGCGGTCTGCCTTGCCTTCTGCGACGAGCTTGGCGGCATCGACGGCGATGTGCGGGTATGCGGTTTTGTCGCTGTTTTCAGGTACGCCAACGTCGGTCACGGAGGCGATGCGCGAGTCGGCTTCGAGGTCTTTGATGATGGCTTTCTTGTACGAAACGCCCGCGTCGTCGCAGCCGATGGCTATGCGGAGGGGTTGCTGGTCCGATGACATGGTGGGTGCTGATATAGTACGCGTTGCGTGGGTGTAGGGAAGTTCTTAAAGTTCAGAAGTATCGTACTTCTTCTCGATGTTCCTTCTTTTCGTTTTGCTAACAACGTTCAAGCGGCTTCGATCGCGTTCTTCTTCTTCGTCTTGGTTTCTTGTTCCACCACTTCGTCGTTCCGTTCTGTTTGTCGAATACGATACGTGACCCTCTGCGGAGTGTACTTTGCGTCCACTTCCTTCAATGACCTCGTTGACCGCGCGATTGACAGTCTTCTCAAACGGTTTCGTCACGTAGCTCAGATCAGTATGTCCGTGTGTTGGTCCTTTGCTTTCAATGACTTTGACTCTATCTGTCCCGTCCTTGCTGTGGTCTTCAACTTTCTGGTACACGTGGTCGGCGTCGGTATCGAGGTTTAGAGAGAACAAAGCGCGCTTGGGAGGGGCCATCTTGGGCGGCCGGGAGGAGGCAACGTGTTATATACGATTCGCGACAGTGGTTGGCAAAGGCAGGGGGCGTTGTGTCGGCGGTTCGGTTGAATGAGGGGTTAAACAGACGCCGTGACGCCGCAGAGGATGTGAGCTAGAATCTGGATTGCGGGATGCGGGGATCGGAAGTGCCGGATGCGGTATGCCGGTGGGGTAAGAATGACAGGTTGCCTCGACGCGAGATGGTGACGGGATGAGGTAGGCCGGTCTCGGTGATGCAAGGCCGAAGTTCTGGTGTTCTGTTTCGGTGTTTGCTCCGACGGCTGGAAGTGATGGAAGTGCGATAGTCACAAGCTGTCGGTGTGCCGATGTCGATAGACTTCTTGGCATGAGATACATAGCGACACCACAAGTCAATAACAAATTTACTTTCATTTGCACTTGTTCCATTTTCATATGTAGCCTTTACTTATGTTTACATCACTGTAGCTATTTTTTACTTCTTGATGATTCCACCCGTCTCTACTTCTTCTCCTCTCCAAAAAGATCCTTCTCTACCATCTGCCTACAGATCGGATGGTAAAAGTCCTTGTTTTTCTCAAACGTGCTAACCGCCAAATCGCGATCCGCCTCGTTCAGTAGCCTAAACATGGGCCGGACGAACTTCATACGCCCAATCTTGCCCAACAATGTTGCTGCAGGCTCGTAAGTCTCCTGTGCCTTGGCCATGAGCCCGATATTGAGGTAGCGCGATAGCACCTCAATGTTTTGAGTGTCGTTGTAGCCATAAGTCGCACCAAGCAGGTGTACCTTGTCGGCTGAGAACTTCGAAGCGAAAGATTGAAGCTTCTCGAGGAAGACCACGGACTGGTTTGACACCCAGCCTTCGATGTCAGAGGCTTGGGGCTTGAAGTCGTTGGATTCGGAGGAGATCAAAGCCTGCCATTTGTCTGCGAGTTCGTAGCAGCTCTTTACCATAGTCTGGTCAAAGTCTGGCTTGACAGGGAATCCCGGTGCATAGAACAGTTTGTCCCAGTCGAAGTTGTCCAGCTTCTGCTTGCTCTCTGCGTCTTTCTCGAAGAACTCTAGGAGGCAACTCTTAAAGTCGTATGAGTCAACGGACTTGAACTTGAAAGTGTCGAAGTAATGGGGGATGAAAGAATCCCACTTCTTCTTTCCGAGAAGCAGCTCAAATTGGTACAGGGCGTGGAAACCTTTCTCGTACGGAATGGAAGAGAAGGCGTCATCAGGATCTTGGCCCTTGAGATCGAGAACAAGTTTAGTGTAGGGGTGGTCTTCGCCGTAGTTCTCGATGCTTTGCTCCAGAGCTTTCCAACCAATGATGGCAGAGAAGTGGCGATGTGCCTCTCCATGAAGAGCAGCAGCGATCCTGCGTTCCAGATACGTTGTCCAGCCTTCGTTCAACCAAAAGTGCTCCCAGCTTGCTGCGCTAACCAGGTTGCCGGACCATGAATGTGACAGCTCATGTGCGATGACGTCGACGTTTTGCTTGTCGCCAGAGATAATAGAGGGAGTGGCGTAAGTCCAAACCGGATTCTCCATACCGCCGTACGGGAATGAAGGAGGCAGGATGAGCACATTGTACTGTCCCCACTGGTAGGCGGGCGAGACGATGGATTCGAGTGCTTTCATGAAAGGCTCGATTTCGCCGTCAAGCTCGTCTTTGCATGCAAGGAGCTCTTCAGGACCAGACCATACCGTACTGCGGGGCCCGATGCTTGCGCACGCTAGATCTCCACTCGCGACAGCAAAGAGGTAGACAGTCATGGGAACCTTTTGCTCAAATGTGTACTTCATGGTACCGCTCTCACCATCCTTCTTCGGGGGCAGGTAGTCACTTGCCCCGGTAGGCAGACCTGAAGCAAGCACCGGCAGGGGCGAGCGGAGAGCAAAGCTGAATGTCGATTTGACATCTGGAGTGTCTTGACAAGGGAAGACTGAACGTGCGTGGATGGCCTGGCATTGCGAGAACATGTAGGGGTGCTTCTTGTTGGAGGTCTGAGCAGGAGTCATCCACTGAAGCGCGGTACATTTATCAGTGGTTGCGACCTTGATCTCTACATCAACAGTCTTGCCTTTGGGAACCTTGGAAGGAAGAGAGATGGTGAGAGGGCTGCCATAGGGTTCCACGCGATCTCCTACGTTGAACTTGACGCTTTTGCCCTCGACTTCTACAACGGAGATGTCAAGAAAGCTAGGTTTGTTTAGTAAAGCATTTCAAGCATTCAGTCTTGCAGAGAATGTGTACATACCTGCTGTCCAACACAACATCTTTCACATCCTCATCCGTCAAGCACTCCAACGTCAGCACCACACTTCCAAATAACCTCTTCTTCTGGAAGTCGATATCGAAGTCTACACTGGTATGCCGTGTCACAAAGTTGTGATAGTTGGACAAGGTGTTGGGATCCCTGGGAGTGCGGATCTCGATGTTTGGGTCCGCCATCGGTTTCGTTAACATGGCGGCGGGGGAGCGATGCATCGTGGCGAATGCGGCTGTTCTCGTAGCTGAAGGTGTGAGAGATCGGCCTATCCTTGAATGTTGCTTGATATAATGTTTTCCAGTCAAGGTTGATGTTGGTGAAAGACGGTCGTCCTGGGAGAGAAACGTTGCAGGTGATCGCGTGGTTTGGAGGTATCGTCGGAGTGGAGCAGCTTCATATGCCGATCTATGCCGCAGCAGAGCAGATGACCACCTGCCTAATGCGCTTCTGGCGGACATCTAGATATATCGCTCTCGCAATTCGAGTAGATAATGGGAATCGGCCCTCACAGCGACAGTGGCGCGATAAGTCACCGCCTGTCTAGTCCGGATCCAATGTGGAGGTGCACGGCCTTCGGTGACCCGACGAAGAGCTTTGTTGTAGTTCTTCCGAACTGTCTTCGCAACCAACATCATCAGCAACAAAACGGGCATAAGGAGCAAGCCACCAGAATTTGGGAACATGGACGTGGGGTTGTGAATGATATATTGCAAATGCCCTGAAATGCCAAACGCTTCGATACCCAAAGCAAGCCAACATGCTATGCACGTGTTGCTACCAAGACCTTTACACCTTATTCACACAATGCTGTCTAATCCTTCTTGCTGCCTTCCCCTTTTCGCGTCCTATCTCTCAGGACGAGATTGATGTCTGGTCGTGCTGACTGATACTGCTGTGCTGGTCTCGATACTGAGCGCTCATTGGTCGACGCAAGCGTCTCCTCTGCCCTCGATCTGCCCCTGTCCCTTTCGTCATCTCCAATCTCAAAGGCATCATCTTGGAGTTCTATGAGGTCGCCCAGATCACCGCCGACAGCTCCCAGGACAGGTACGGCACTGCGTTTCCCCTGTCCAGGTGTGCCCGGCTCATTCAAAAGCTTCTGTGCTTGTGTACCGACCTTCCTTACCCATCCTTCTATAGCACCCCCAAGCTCTTGGAAATCCAGGCCGCTGCCACTGAGCGGAGTGACAGCACCGGATCCGCCATACTGACTTGATGTTCCTGCACCTGCGTCCAGCAAACCCGGCGCCCACGGTGTGAAGTATTCCTGTCCGGGTGGAGGAGCCATATTGGGCAAGTACTGAGCGAATTTCTTGTTCAGGCCATCCTGCGCAGGCCCAGGGCTTCGCACATTCCTGCCCATTGTACCGACACCCCCTGGGCCTTGCAGACCCCATGCTTTGCCTGATGTACTTCTTTGACGACTGTGGGCTGAGGCGGATGACAGGTTGCTTGACGCGCGCGGTCGAACGGATTGCGAGGGAGAGCTAGTGAGCGGATTTGTGGAGGTGGACGAGCGTGGAAGGTCGACGGAAGCCCGGGGGGTCGATGCGTCGGAGTACGCGAGAGACTTTCGTCGAGCGGGTGGGAAGAAGCCAAGCGCTCTTCGTGGCATGCGGCCAATCTGTGTGGGCTGTTTGTCATTAGGCAGAAGAACCCATGAATCATGTGTCCATGGTGTCTCTGGGTCAGATGAGGGGACGGAGTCGTTCTCTTGGTCTTTCTTCTTTGGCGTGGTCCAGCCGTTAGGGAGACCTTGAGTATCTGAAAGTGGAGCCTTGCTATTCGAATCTTCGCCGTACTCTCCCAGTAATAGATCTTCGGCAGGGAGAGCATCCGGGCCTTGGACTCGTTTCCCTTTTACGCCACACGCATCTACTGGCAGGACGACTTGCTTCTTGATCTGTACACTATCGTTCGGCCACATACGATTGGCCTTCCGTAGCACAGCTTGCTCGCAGTTGTATTTGATGCTCAGTCCCGCCAGCGTGTCCTGCGGGCGAACGTGATGTATGTATACAAGTGCATCTCGGTCGTCGTTCTCGCTGGAAGGTGCGGAAGCGCTGATCCGTTCATCCGAATTCCTGCGCTTTATGCGGCCGACAGAGTCCGGTACCAGATGCTCACCGGCGGTCAGTAGATCTTTGCGCTTCATCGCTCTGACCATGGCCTCTCTCTCTTCGTGTGTTCCAGCTCCGACATGCGAGCCTGCGCCTGCAGGACCCCAGTGTTTCGGCGGCGGGGCGCTCGTCGACGTCCGACGCCCATGGCCCGGTTTACGTCTGCGAGTATTTCCAGATTCGTCCGAGGTACCGTCACTGGCCAGGACGGTAGCGGCAATGCCCTGAATAGCCGCCAGCGAGTTTCCCCATAGGCCGGAAAGTGTTTGGGAGGGCGATTTCGGGGTCGAGGTGCCCGAGGACCTTTGGAAGGAGGACGAAGGGGCAGAAGTGACGTTTAGACGGGACGAGGAAGCGCCGCCCGTGCGTGCATTCGGGGTGGGAGATGTATTCCGCGAGTTCAATCTCGACGTGGCCCTACTGGGTCCGCTCTCACTTCCACTCGTCGCATAGATGTCATCTTCCACCGAGATCAGTCTTCGGGTGCGGGGGCGCAGTGTCGAGTTGCTCTTGGACGTGGACAGCGAGGAGCCATTGGAGGGGTTCATGGCATGCGGACGCCAGGCGGAGTGGGTAACGGTGGTGCTGCATAGGCCAAGTGATTGGAGTGGTCGGGAAGCCGCATGACATGGGGTTACGGGAACATGGCGTGGACGTCAGGAGCAAGGACGGAAGCGCAGTGTCTAGGTTGCTCGGGTATCGTGAGGGTCAACAGCTGGGGAAGGAAGCTACGTAACCCCCGAGTACCACACCCCTTCATTCAAACACGCCCGTGCACTGTGCCGCCGAACCGTCAGAACGACCCATGCCAAGTCACCTAGGCACCATGCAGAAGGCTCACGATTGATTAAGATGAATTGGATACGTAAGTAGTGGGTACTCTTCGACTTTCACCGCCCCTCCGTGACTTCTCAAACTGCCTGGGCGCCGTGTGACGATAAGGCCAGATAACGACTAGCTTCAGGCCAGAGCTGACTCGGTCACCCCATGCATTCACGACATTACTTCATGGTTTGGATACAGATCGTGCATTGTCATGTACTATAACACTACTGCGTAGCGACACGCAAACAAACGCCATGTGCGTGTATTAAACCCACGGATATCATCATCAGTCGTCATGGTCGACAGAACGAGAAACAGTAAAGACACACTATCGAACAGAACGAATCTCACCCACCCACTGGCCTGTCCGTCACCGGAACGGGCTCGAGCTGGTCGTCGCATCCACATCTTCAAACTCCAGCTCAAACGCGTCCACTTCCTCAAACTTTTTTCTGATAGCAGCCAACTTCTCAGACTGCTCAATGGCTGAGACTTCGGTGGTCTCTGCTTCGTTCTGGTCTGCTGTCTCATTTTCCTTGTCCGACGAAATCCTGCGACCGTACGTTCGGCTCGACTTCCCTGCTGGTTTTGCTGGTGCAGTCTTCTTGGCGCGACCTGTTTTCTTTGTTGCCTTTGGCGATGCCGGCTTTCCAGCCCCCTGTCTCTGACGAACGCGACGTGTTGGCATTTGTAGTTCATCTTGATCCGAGTCCACTTGCTCAATATCATCCGACGATTCGATCTCAAACTCATCGCGATCCCGCAAGCGATTGCGCCGACGTGGTAGCAATTCTTTGAGTTGCGCGGTGGATATGCTCTGTTGTGCCTTCTTCTTAGCCCTCTGCTTAGCCCTTGCAGGTGTCTCTGTTTCCTCGCCATCAGAGTCTTCGTCCACCACGGGTGTCTTGGCCTGCCGTCCTCTCCTGCGTGGTCGCGTTTGCGCTGGGGTTGGAGGCGGCTTTGATACTTCGCGTTCCGGGCTACTTGACATGGGAGGTGCAAGCGTCTCGCTCAAGGGTTCATCGTCTTCCTGTGTCTGCGCGATGACTTCCTCACGTGTCGGCAGTACTTCTGGTAGGCTCGGGGAGTGTGACCGCTCCGACTCCACATCTCCGCCAGACTGTGGACTGACTGGTGGTGAAGAGCGTGGCACTTGGACTACAGGCGACAGCTTGCGCTTTGTACCACGGGAACCGGAGCTTGAGATTTGAGTGCCGCTATCATTCCGTGTCTCCTCCTCCGGTACCTGCTTCCGCACGTTGAGAGGTGTTGATTCGGCGTGGGGGAGGAAGTCGTCAAAGTCGAAATTGTCCGTGTTGTCCAAGTCGTCTTGATCATTGTCCTCCACGTCCGTAGTCTGCTGCACCATGCGCAACAAGCTTGGCTGCCGTGCTCTGCGCTTGAAGTTGGTCAAAGCAAGGATCGATCTCTCGTGTGCGGGTGTTGCGCCGACTTTGATGGCAGATGGCGGGCGGGTGCCGTGAGCTGGTGAATTCGAGCCAAGGGAAGAGAATGTCAAGTCGCCATAACCGCTATCCTCTTCTATCTGCGATTCTTCGTGTGTTGGTTCGATGGCAGTTGGCGATGTGTGTGCTGCGGACTTCCTGGCACTGCTCCTTGTGGCCCGCGTCCGCTTTGATGCATTCGATGCAGGAGTCCGGTTCTTAATCGATGACACAGGGATGTCTTCTTCAGCCGGCAGCGCGCCAGTCATGGTGAGCTCTGCCTCGTCCTGAGCCTCCGGTGTCTTCTCCCCCAGTAGAGTCCTGCGCGAACGCGTTGTTCTCGATTTGGTAACGAGGCCATCGCTGTCTTCGCTGAAACTATTGGCTGCCTCACTGAGCTTTTTGGTTTGCGCTGGGATGGGTTTCGCCGCCTGTTTGCGCGCGGGGGCAGCTTTCGGTTTGGTGGGTTTCGCGACGCGCGACGCGACTTTCGATCGTGGTGGGCGGGGCATTGTAGCAAGGCGCCAGCGCGAGTGTGTTAAGGTATTAGGAAATATGCGCAGGGAGTGAGTGTGTTCGCGATCGGATTGATGCGGGCGGCGACCGTGCGACGGGGATGGGGATGAGGCGCGTCGATGTTGTGACGCACTGGATTGAATTCACCACCTAGCGCCGATCTAGACGCGCGAACACTTGGCTCACGTGTCAGCGCATCATCCACATGGGCTTGTAAGCATGCCCATAGACGACGCGATGACTGTATTTTCTGCTTATGTAGTACCTCGCTGAGGTCTAGCGGTAGCCTGAACCTGCACGACATATTGAGGATGTTCTCAAGGCAACAACGGTTGGAGCGTACATAGCTGCCTTCACAGGCCCCAGATCTAACATTCCTTGCCTGTCTTCACTCACACTACTCCAGTGGCATCATGAAACCTCTCCACTATCCAGATTCGTTGCAGGAATACGCAGTATCTGAAAAGGACTATCTCCAGCAGCACCCCGAATACAATTGTCTCGTCACAGGCGCAATTGTGTTCAACAAAGAAGGCAAGCTGCTGATCGTGCAGCGTGCAGCGGAGGAAAGAGCGTTCCCCGATCTCTGGGTGAGTCAATGAGGAAGCTACGAGTCTCACGGTGCTAACACGAAAAAGGAGGTCCCAGGAGGCAAGGTCGATGATACGGACCAGACCATTCTGCATGCTGCTGCTCGAGAGCTCAAAGAAGAAGCTGGTCTTGAAACGACCCGCATACTGAGGAAAGTCACGCATTTTACCTTCTTGGACAGGACCACGACATGGCTCAAGTTGGTGTTCGAGATGGAAGTGCAGAACGCCGACATAGTCGTCTTAGACCCAGTCGAGCACCAGAAGTACCTGTATGCATCCGAGGATGAGGTTGTCAAGGACAAGGTGGGGGATGTGGAGCTCAGGTACATCAGTCCTGCGAATAAGGAGGTCAAGTTGGAAGCGTTCAGACAGAAGCGCGAAGGGTGTTCCGCGTAGCAGTCATGGACGTTGGAAGAGTTGAAACGCTTGATGTATCTGGGAAAGCTGATTACTTCACGGGACGACTTCCGAGGCCATGCTTAAGGTATTGGCTGGACTTGACAGTACACTTGCTGTCGTGTGAGCAAAGCCAGCCCCTTTAGAGCATAGTCTGCATGTGAATGCAAATCACAAAGTCGAGTTTCCTCAAAGAGCCGGCGATCAGTTGCTTCCCATGCTGTATCGCTGGTCCGCATATGAAACTGGTGATTGTCGCCAATAGGAGGTGAGCCATATGGTCGGAGACGTGATCTGGGGTAAGCTGGCAGCCGTCCAACCGAGCAACAAAGAAGCCAAAGTCGACGCCAACGTGACACGGCCCAGAAGCAGCCTAGGTAGCAGTGCAATTTCTGGCGTCTGAGCGAATATCCTGTTGGACAGGAAAAAGCACGTTTCGTGTCGCAATGGTAATAACTGCCTTGCCGTACCCTCCCGTACCACCCCGGCGCCCGCGCTAGTACACACTGTGCGTGCCCCCAAAGAACACGACCATTTGCGGACGAATCATAACCTCAACCTTCGACGACCGCGTCAAAGAGCACAGCGACAGCAGCATGTCTGGCGAACACTCCTTCATGGCCAGCGCCGTGCCCGCAGCAGCAGCGCCGCCGCCGCTCGCTGCGCAACCCAGCATTGGGACCCCGTAGGTTGCAGTCGCGCGCAGCACTCCAGCACATGCTCATACCAGCCAGGCCGTCGGCGTCGTCGCAGTCAGTTCCCCCTGGACACCCGTCTTTCCGGCGGCAACGCGCCAGCCGGGCGTGCGAAAGTGAGTGCGACCCATGTCTTGCCTGTATCTGCGCCCCTGATGGTACGAGGGAGGAGCCATTGCGGTCGGTGGGATATATGGTTCAGCTCGCGAGCCTCGGCACCTCGGTCGGCCTGGATAACGAATGCTAACCACCACGCATCGCAGCCTGTCACGCGAGGAAAGTGAGTAATCAGCCGCGGAACCGCCGTGCTGCCAGAACGCGACATAACCAGCAATAGGTACGATGCGACGCCGCCTCATTGGGGATCCCATGCACCAACTGCACCGCCTTCGGCATCGAGTGCCGCATCCCCCAGCCCAAGCGCAAGAAGACGCAGACGGCCCGGGCCAAGGATGCAGAGAGGTACGCACGCGACCGACCGCCAGGGTGCTATGGAACTGACGCGACAGCAGTGACCGCGGCGACAGCGACGACCGCTCGCCCGCCAGCACCTCCGCTGAGCCCCGCGAGAAGTCGACCGCATACAACACCCAGGATGGGACCCCCTCCACCACCGTCTCGCCCGAATACGCCGCCCAACAGGCTACCCACAATGGCACCTACGTGCAGTTCATGAAGCCCAAGTTTGCGCGCGCCCCCATCAAAGAAGCCGGCCGCGTCGCCTACCTCGGGGAGTCCTCCAACCTGTCGCTGCTTGTGCACGACCGCTATGGCACCACCGATGTCGTCCACTACCCGCTGCCCGAGAACGTGCGGGGCGCGAAGGCGCGGGTCAATGAGATGGACAACATGGAGATTGAGATACTGCATCAGCGAGGCGCCTTTCTGCTCCCACCACGGGCATTGTGCGACGAGCTTGTCGAAGCCTTCTTCAGATGGGTGGCCCCGGTCGTGCCAGTCATCAATCGCAGCCGCTTCATGCGCCAGTATCGAGACCCCAAGAACCCGCCCTCGCTCCTGCTACTGCAGGCCATACTCCTGGCAGGCTCACGCGTGTGTACCAATGCGCAGTTGATGGACTCCAGTGGCTCAACCACCCCCGCCGCCATGACGTTCTATAAGCGCGCAAAGGCGCTATACGATGCCAACTTCGAAGACGATCGCGTGACCATTGTGCAAGCCCTCATCTTGATGGGCTGGTACTGGGAGGGACCCGAGGACGTGACCAAGAACGTTTTCTACTGGACCCGAGTCGCTATCGTAGTAGCTCAGGGTTCGGGCATGCACCGCAGCGTTGAAGGATCGCAGCTTACACGCTCCGACAAGCGCCTGTGGAAGCGTATCTGGTGGACACTGTACAGCCGGGACCGTTCCGTGGCAGTCGCACTCGGCCGGCCGGTTGCCATCGACCCTGAAGATTCCGACGTCGAGATGGTGTCTGAAGATGACTTCATCGACGACGAGACAGAGCACGCCGCAGAATACCCACCAGATCCGATCCATGTTCAGTTCTTCATCAACTATGTCAAGCTTAGCGAGATTATGGGCTTGGTCCTATCACAACAATACTCGGTAGCGTCGAAACACCGCAGGGCGAATGCCATAGACCTGACACACAGCGACATGGCCCTTGCCGACTGGCTGCAACATTGTCCACCGGAAGTGCAGTGGGAGCGAAATCGCCATCATTTCTGGGCTGCCTTGTTACATTCAAATTACTAGTACGTCTATGCATCTTCTGACTCTGACGTAGACTAACGCTCGCAGCACCACTCTATGTCTTCTGCATCGCGCACACATGCCACCAGCAGGCTCACCAAAAGCCACTCATCTTGACGGTTTTGGTGAAGCCAACGCCTACCCATCACGGAATATCGCGTACCAAGCAGCCGCCATGATCACATCCATTATTGAAAACCTCAGAGCTCATGATGAAATTCGGTATACTCCGGCTTTCATCGTCTACAGCTTGTTCTCCGCTCTCATCATGCACGTGTATCAGATGAAGTCGTCTAACAAGTCTGTCGTCTCAGCGACTGAGCAGCGACTGCAGATCTGCTTGGACGCTCTTAAAGAGGTCTCCAAGGTGTGGCTTGTCGCAAAGATGGTGCATACTCTCTTCGAATCAATTCTTGGAAACAAGCACCTTGAAGAACGTCTGCAGAAAGCTGCCGGCCGCAACCACAAGAAAAACAAGGTCCCTTCGGTCCCACCACCACCGCCACCTAAGCCTGCCCAGGAATCATCGAAACGAAAATTCGATGACATGGATCTAGGCTTCCCTGTTCCAAGTGGGCCGCCATCTGCCCAGGTCTCCTATGAGCGATCCAGACCGCAGACTCCTGCCGTCACACCATCGCGCGAGCTGCAACCCCAACAGCAGATGCCCCAGATGACTACTGGATCTCCGCAGATGAATCGGCAAAATCATGACGCATTCATGGGCCCTTCACGGTCAGGAACGCGTCCTACGACCCCGTTCAATCCTTCATACTCGTATCCAGGAACGCCACCGGATCTTTTCCTGGTGACCCGTGATACCCCTAACATTAGCCAAGAAGTGTGGCAGAACTTCCAGCCCGATCAGCTGTTCCCTGCCGACACACAAGTCAACTTTCCCCAGATGTCACCCATGCAAAACCACAGTCTTGTAGATCCTGCCTTGAGCCAACCTCAAAACATTGCCATGCCCTCTCAACAGACTGCTGGGGGCCAGTCACAGATGCAGAACCCACCGTCAAATCCGGGTATCTCCAGCGGTTACGAACATAATAATACTCAGGCCTGGCAGCAACAGATGGAGATGATGTCGCAGAATCAGCAACAGCATAGCGCACAGGATGATGCTTGGAGTCAAAGTTCCGGAGGTCGGCCCAACCCCATCGTGCCTATGAGCTTGAATGTCGATGACTGGTAAGTCGAAGTTCCGATTCTGTCCGAAAGTAGTCACTAACTCTCTGTCCCAGGTTCAACTTCTTCGGCATCAACGGTGAAGCCGACATGTCACATCTATTCCAGCAAGGCCCTGCTTAGACTCAGAAGCGTTTGCTTCTGTGATTGTTCGATAGCTTTGTTGTTAAAGTTTTACTCCGCGTGTAAGCGTATCAGTAGCGTGGATTCAGTTGTTGCATGAATGCATGTCTCTTCAAAAGGTTCGAGGTAGCAGCGTGTGGGTTCTGTACGTCCCGCGTACAAAGGAAGATGATTTGGCATATTACAGGACAACACTTTTCGGCATACTACTTCTCTGTGTCGTCTTCACTATAAGCTACCATCAATGCATAACACTCGCGTGCTTGGACAAATTTCACGATACAGATTTGTGACTGAAGGCAATTATGGACACATATTGACGACCTTAGGATGTTCACGTCAAGATGTTCCAATCCAATGCCTTGTGAGGCCTTCGCTAGAATTCATCAATGTGCCTACTGTTGGGATACGTTGCTGATTGTTGCCATAGAAGACATCTAATCCGGGTTCATGCTCTCATTCTTTCTTACGTGCTTATCGCATCTGTATCGAAATTACGAGTCTGCGCAGTCTTCAATGCTAAGCAGTCCGAAGCTCTCCATTTCAACGGAAGATCCACCCGTGGGCCGGTTGGCTCCCCGCGTCATAAGCCTGTGCAGGCCCGATTAGGTTAGCACCACTTCGGTTTCGGGAACCTCGCAACTTCACGTACCTAAGTACGCGAGACTGATACAACAACACCGTGAGCTCGACGTACACTAGCCGCCCAAGGCCAGATCACGACTCTATTACCAGGTTCGTAAATGCTCTCTCTCCAAGCCCTCGAAGTGCACCCATTCCTTCTGTTGCCCGCATAAACCCCAAGGTCGAATCGGAATCGCACCACGCCGCACATCGCAACGGAGCCACCCACGACTACGACATCGAACGCGCCCGAATAACAGCCCTACAACGATCACGATCCCTTTACGCAGCCGTATTCACTACGCGCCTTCCTCGACTGCTTCGCCGCAGCCTTGCCATTCGCTCGCCCAAGTACCTACTCCCAAATCAAACAATACTAACTACCCTTCTCGTGTAGGCTAGGGCGCATCATTCCTACAAAACATACGCCCCAAAATGTTTCAAGCGCAACAAAATCCGGGCCGCGGTGCCCCACTCGGTGCGAATAGGTTGCAGAATGGCAAGATGGGTGAGGACAACCCCAGAGCGAGTTTGGGCTATATCGCTGATTGCTGTCTCTGTAGGTGCTGCGTCTCAATGGGGGTTTGGAGCTCCAATGGGTGCGCCAGGCCTATCGAATGCGCAAACACGAACAAACGGCGGGGCCATGTCAAGCTTCGCGCAAGCAATGGGCGGCTCGCAGCCACATACGCCGCTGAATCTTGAGTAAGTCAACACACGAAATGCCTCCGAAACGAAAGAAAGGAGAGTACCGAAAAAAGACTCCACAGCTCGATTCTGGGAATCTGAAGGACGTTGAGAGACACAAGCTAAATGTTGATGACCATAGGGAATTCCCTTCGCTGTCGGGCGCGCCGCAAGCGCAACAGAACACTACCGCGCAGCAGATGTGGTCGAACCCCACCCTACGAACCACCCAGCAAGCCCAGCAAAACACGATCGGACGTCCGCAAGGCCAAGGTCAACAGCAGGGCCAAGGGCAGGCAACACAGGCTACGAATCAACAACAGCAGAACCAGGGACAGGATGATTCATCCCAAAGCCAGTTCTCTGGTGCTGGGGATGATTATCGTTTTGGAGGACAAGGGGGTGTCGGACAGTTGGGGGGTGTTCAGCCGCAGACAGGCAACATCGAGGAGTTCCCTCCATTAGGGGGCGCTGGCGGAGATATTCCACAAGATCGAAGAGCTGGCCTGATACAGAACGCAGCGGCATTCGGTGCGAATGGAAACAGCGCCTTTCCTGGGCTCGGACAAACACGGAACGGCCTCTCAAGCCCGACAGATAGCCAGCAAGACCGGAGCATCAACCCCACTGTGGGTGGCAGGGCACCGCCAGGTACATGTAAGCAAGAGGTCTCAGCCATCATATCAGCCACTGACGATGATAGCATCACGGACACCATTCGAGAACATGCGGACAGGCAACCAAGCAGATGTACGTACCACATGCAACTCTGCTGTACCATAGTTCACACCATGTAGGGAAACCAACGGATAGGGCAGCAAGGGAACATGTTCTCCCTAGGTCCTCAGACAAGCATGCGGGGTGGTGCTGATCTCGCCCCGGGCGGTCAACGGCAGCAGCAGAATCAGTTCGAGCAAACATTTGGGTCTGACGTTCTCGGCTCCCCGAACGCGCAAAATATGCTACACAAGAAGCTCTCGGACATGACGGACTCGGAAAGATACGGTTTACCTGGACTTCTGTCCATGATTCCTATGGACAGCCCCGACTATTCCTCGCTGGCTATGGGCCAAGATCTGACAGTTCTGGGCCTCGATCTGAGCCGGCCAGAGTACGCGTTCCCTTGCCCTCTCAACACATTTGCTAATGGGTTTCTTAGTAATTCTCCATTACATCCTACGTTTGGTTCACCTTTCGTGGAATCCAACGTCAAGCCAGTAATTCCACCAGATTTCACTCTACCGGCGGCGTACACTGTAACAAATGTTCCACCACTGCATTCGAAAATGGCCAGCTTCTCCGCCGAGACACTATTAGCTATCTTCTATCAATTCCCGAGAGATATCTTGCAAGAAATTGCTGCACAAGAGCTATACAACCGCGATTGGCGGTGGCACATGAAGCTCCAGCAGTGGATGATGAAGGATCCAGATCTCGCGGCGCCTATCAGGATTTCGCCAAAAGAGGAACACGGATGGTATCTATTCTTCGATGTTAAGAACTGGAGGAGAGAAAGGGTATGTGTTCCGCTCTGTCAATGCACGTCCTATGAACGACGTACTAGACACTAACGCGAGTATAGAAAGAGTTCGACCTCAACTACGATCACCTTGATCAACGCCACGGTAGCCCTGCTATGGCGGGACAGATGTAGTAGGCTTCCTCTTCACACTGAGTGAATCGTCTTATCGCACATGCACCGCTTGGTGGTGACCTCGGCTGGTATTATACCAATAAAGTACCCTGAGGGTCTTACGCCTGGGGTTTGAGCAACT
The DNA here is from genome assembly GCF_024043175.1 of Alternaria infectoria. Taxonomy (NCBI): domain Eukaryota; kingdom Fungi; phylum Ascomycota; class Dothideomycetes; order Pleosporales; family Pleosporaceae; genus Alternaria; species Alternaria infectoria. The sequence continues at coordinate 1,000,526 of NW_026250697.1, forward strand.
GTTCTATTCTACGCTTCATGCACATGCTCATGAGGCGACATGATTCACTATGGTCTCTTGATCCGTGAGAAAACAATCTGCAGGTGTGTGACTGCTGCCTTGGCCGGCACGTGCCTTCTCTCACTGTTAGCGGTGAGATCGTGACTACCCCAGTGTCTTGCATCGAACCTTCTTCGTCCACCGTCTACTCATACAACCGCACTTTTCCCCCTCTATCACCGGCCTCAACTTCAGCGATCCTCGCAAGCACTGACCTGCAGATTACTCTTACAAGATTTTCCTGTCTCCAAACAACGCAACACTAACACACAGCACCCAATCACTATGTCATCTCCAACGTCGAATGATGCCGACTATGTTCGCGAAACGCTCACGAAGCTCTCAGTAGCCGTTCGCGAGCTGACTCCAGCCGGCACAAAGCAAGTTCCACAAAACCCCGACCGCTTCAATCTATTGGCGCGTCCTACATACGGTGGCTGTCGTGTCTGTGGTCTTCCCGGCCACCAGTCCATCGATGTCCACCATTCGGCAGCGTGTCGCGTTGCGCTTCTCTCGCTCATCGGCTTCTGGGAGGATATCGCGGATCACGTGGCCTTCCTCTACCAGCACTCCGAGCGATTTCAAAAGGCCATCCAAGAGAACGAGCCAACGTATGTAATGCGTCTTGACAACCGACCGCTGAAGGGTGGTGACATGGAGGTTGTCCTTGTAGACCGCCTAACAGGGAACTTCCTCAAGTTCATGGCGCATGTTCGGGGTATCAGAGCCAAGGTCAATGTGATTCTTAATGAAGATGACTTGGCTAGATATGAGCGAGTGGCGAAGAATCTGGAGGGGTTCTTCTTGGACGGACAGACTCGTAAGTTCTTTCCGAAACCGCGTGGAATGGCATGAACTAATCTGCTGGTAGTGTCTGATCTCTACGAGCGCAGTATTGCGATGGAGCAGTAAGGCTATGGCTGCATCTGTGTGTGCTTTCTTCCTTGATGGCGGGAATCTTCATGAGCGTATTCTCAGACATTCCCAAATTCTGTTTCTGCATTGAAGGTCACACGTGACGAGCACGTGTTGGCTAGCGCAATACCTAGCTAGGTACTAATATTCCTCCCTCTGCACTTTTGAACGTTGAAGCTTGACTTTCGTAACCACACTTCAGTAACACGGACAGATCGCGATGATTGCCCCGCACTCATAGCTGTACAAGAACTCAGTCGTTGCCCCGCATTCTCCGTTATCGCCCATGCGTAAAGTAGATAGTGTTGGTACAGAATGGTGGGTGCCACGGTACGCTCTTTTCCACACCCCCAATCCGACACGATGTCTATCCATAACCCCGCTGCACCTTCCACATCTGCGTTCACTTTTGATCATCCCATATTTCATGACTTCCACTAGCACTCCGATAGGCACAACCGAGCTCATATGGGGGTTTCCTTCTCATCTTTGATTGCTTACCAACACATCTTGAACTGCACCACAGCAACAAGATTGCACCGATTGATTGTATCTCTGTAGACGAAGGTTTACACACAAAAAATCAATGGTGCAGAGTTTATCACAGTGCGGAATCCGAGGACGGCAGCGCAAAAGGCGACGAGGCGATGCAGGGTCTTCCGCAATCAGTACCAGACTCGCATCGCAGTCGAACCCCGCTCCGCGGTAACCATGGGATATTCGATCCGAAAACGACTGTCATAGACCCTGATCGCTTCCCCTCAAGCCCATAAGCGATCTGAGTTTGCACATCAGCTACGAGTAATTGACCGACGATACCGCGGGCACGGGTGGATCCGGTTGTCGCCAATCGTGGGACTGCCAGTACACGATGCTCATTGACGTACGAGCTTTTCCTGGGGTCCGTTGCGAGAATGTAAATCTTGCTCTCCTCCAACAAACAACCATCATCATGGAGGCCGGCGATGCCGCGAACATTGCACATGCCTCGGACCATGACAACGGCGCGGGTGTCTTGCTGAAAGCCGTGCAAATGTCGAGACAGGCCAAGTCTGAGTGCGCAACCCAAGATGCAACGTCGAGCCCCACTAACATATGTACAGGCAAAGGAACGGTACACGTACTGCCACGACAGAAGCGAGAGACTTACCATCTCCAGAAGATACGCAAATCATCGAGGACAGATACATCTCTAGAGATTCGAAACGTTCCAAAACGCCGTCTGATCAGCTTCCCGCGTGCGCCGAAAGTTCATACAACACGACTGATTCTTCCTCGACGCCGTCTGTGGCAAACCAGCAAAAAGTTATACGAATGCACGACGACTCAACTACCTCAGGAGTGCCCACATACCCGGCTGTTCCGAAACTTCAATTCTTGAATGTGACAGATGCCGTACACCAGAGCCATGCCCTCACCATGCCTCGCCGCAAGCCTCTGCCGAAGTCGTCACAGAACGAGCTGACTCCGATTATCGAACCTAAACCACCGTTTTATCGCCCAGTATCTGCACCTCCTCTGAGAACCACCACGTTGATCAACGACACCGAGGAGGATACTATTCATCCATGCTCGCCTCTAAGTAGGCCTTCCTCGCGCGCATCGACAATGAATTCCCTAGTCTCTGCGAAGTCACACACAGAGCCTGGACCTATACACATTCATCCATCCTCCCAGCTCCAAAGCATGCAGTCTATCGGCGAGCTAGATGCAAGACTCCATGAAGTCGCCAGTCTGCGTAACTCATTGAGAATGACGTGGCCCAGCCGTACAAGTAGTGACGCAACTCCGACCGGTACTCCAGAGTCTATATCCAATGTGCCATTGAGCGGTGGAGTTTATGAAGCTCATTCAAGGTTGAACAGTAACATCCGTTCGAAGTCCACCGAAAGAGTGTATTTACATGACTGGGCGAGATCGAGCGAATGGGTTCAGCCTTCTGCCACCGATGAAAGCTCAAAAGAGTGGATCGAGGACTTCCTTGCTCGCCAGGAACAAGCAACTCGCGACGTGCATGGTGAAGGACGACGTCTAGGAAAGCAAGACAGCAAGTATGGCAGTATCCGCAGCCGAGTGGGTAGTATCGACAAGTTCAGGCGCAAGCTAAGCATGAGGCGTGTTACAGATGAACGGGGAAGCTTCGAGGCAAGGCAAGAGAGGAGGCAAGGACGGGTCTTTGACTTGGACATTGAATCGTCTCCTTACGGAAGGGCAATCGTGCCAATACCTGGAGAAGATTTGGAGAGACCGGCGATATCAAGAGCGTTCTCACGCAATTCCATCACGAATCAGCACCTCAGGCCTGAAACCGCTATGTCGAACCGATCGTCCTGGGCCCCTACATCTTCTTCGGCTCTGCATCCAACGCATGCGCCGGAACCGCACCACATGTCACTACCATCGCGATGGCCATCTTCATATCCTACCTGCAGCACCTTCACACCAAACCCCTATCATTCGACGCCCAAGCAACGACCTAAAGTCAAAAAGCATCGATATCAAACGCATGGTTACGGCTACCAAGCGCGTGGCCATCAATCGCATGGCAGAACCGGCAGCTGGGAGAAGTTGAAGGTCAAAGCGGTGACTTCTATAGGCTCGGATCTCAAGAGAAGTATTTCTACTGGTGTCGCGCCCGTCATCACGGAGGGAAAGGACAGTGTGAAGAATCTGGTGGGTAAGGTGGAGAGAGCCGGTGGGAGTATGACTAGGAAATTCAGCGCGAGCTTGAAGGACAAGTTGAAAGCTTTCGGCAAGAAAAAGGAGGGCATGAGTGTTGAAGGGACTTATGCAGTTCAAGGTGAGCGTTGAATCCAATCGCGAGTTAGTTCCAATGTCTTTGGACGCATGTTGCACGATACTACATTGATATTCGCTTAGCGGTTTGAAAGCGCAGTTTTTTTTGGAATCACAATGACCTCCTACAACGCTCGCTATTCCTTTCTCAAGAAATTTCGTTCGATACAGCAAACAGAGTCAACCCGGTATCTAGCGATATCGCATGACGACCAGAGGTGATGATTGAGTCTAGCCTTCCGCGGAGTTGCTCTCCAAATCGTCACCACCGCCCCTGAACCACAAAACTCTTATCCATCAACCGATGTTTTGACGAATGTCAACATCATGCAAGGACCTGTGTCAGAGTCCGACGCACTGTATCACGGCACATAGAACGGTACCCCTCGGGACCAGCACACTGGTCCCACTCAATGGAAATGCTGTCTCTTTACCGCACGATCAACCAAACAACTCGTCAAGCCTGGAGTTTACACAGCTCATAGGCCGCTTTCTGAGACGACACGGTCATTACGAGCCGAAGTTGACGCCAGAATATTCTCCTCCGATTTGTTCGCAACACTCGGCATCTCTCAAACATGTCATGATCATGCCCGAAGCTACCGTTCGACTTCATACCCATCTTTTCAGTGCCTTTGTACTGACGATTCTTCCCAAGCGCATATCAAGATCCCCACTGTCGAGCCGTCAAAATGCCACGCTACTTCCCCACAATACCTCTCCAACCCTCACAGCCATTGCCTCTTCACCGAGGCTGCAAAGCATACTTTCTGAACAATCACCCGGCACTATACACCAAGCTACGCACCTTCAGCACACACCATGTGCATCCTTCACTCTCTTCCCATCCAGTTTCAGCGATATATCCCTGGCCGTACGCACCCCACCAATGTGTGTCGAGCATATACTGACTAGTCTCCAGCCTCGACGCGATCCTCCTCCCCAAGCGCAAGCCTAACGAAACCCCCTTAGACAAAATATACGTAATGTACCATTATCTAATCCGCGGCGACTACGAAGTTCTTCGCAACGAAGTGCAAGACTTCTTCGATCACACAAATTGGCACGTCCACTCCATCCCCGACCCGCGCGACCACGACCCAGAACGCTATGCCATACTCGCGGCTATAACACAATACCTTGCGCATGGCATCAACCGTCGCATTAAGATCAGCAACGGGTATCGGAAGGAGCCCTTGGGGCCATGGAAGACGGCAGCGTACGACGCTTGTTATAATGGTAGAGGTGGTCTACCAATCTTTGAAAAGCTGGAGAGGGAACCGAAATGGGCGGGGAGGGTTAAGAGGATAAATACCGGGTTAGAGATTTGTCAAAGTTGGAACAGTGCGGTGTGGGGAGAGAGAAGTAGTATGAGGTTTGCGGCTAAGGGAATTGTGAGTGTGGAGATTGTGGAATGCTTCATCTGACGGGGTCAAAGCATAGACGTGGTGTGTTTAGCTGGAGTTTGGTATACTGTAGTTTCTGCGACGTTCATCGCGCGAGTGTTTCTAGGGAGAGGATTACTCTCTCGCGACTCTACGACGCTTCGTCTTCGATTTCCAAGTTTCCCACTTTGAACTTCTTGCCTTTCTTGTCCGCATAGTCCCCATGGTCATGATAATCCTTCACTCTTTCCCTAACATACTCCAGACCCCTCACTGGCTCCCTTTCTTCGTCATCTTCGCCGACAAGCCCCAACCTTCTCAACAAAGGTGATGCCACAGGCTTGATATCGACCTCATTTCCCGGTCTGACAAAGTAGAACAGCCCCAGCCGATGAATATGCGCTTGATCCTCTGGTGGTCTGATTACTCTGTGGATAGTCGACTTGAAGTAGCCTGCAGACCAGAAGGACAAAGTATCACCAACATTACATATGATGCCGTTGGGAACAGGTGGAACGTACTTCCACTCTCCAGCCGGAGTTTTGAGTTGGAGACCTGCAACATCTTGACTCCAGAGTAGTGTCAAGCTTCCGAAATCAGTGTGCGCGCGAGACCAAGTATTCTGAACTTTGGCATCGTCGGCAGCGGGGCGTGGGTGGTAGATCATGTAGCGTAGATGATCTTCTGATGCGTCGTCATAGCGATGTTCATCTGAGAAGTAGGTCTCGGGTAGTTCCAGGATCAAAGAGAAGAGCGTGAAGATCTTGGATGCTATGTCCAGAGAGCGGCGCGAGAAGGACTCGATCTCTGGGCGAAAGGGGTGGAGGAAGTGTGGAAATGGCTCGTGGGAGTTTGAAGGGATGAATTTGGGTATGTTGAGGGATTCAACGTTATCGAGGACCGCGGTGCCCATGATTTTCTTCTCGTTGGCCTTGGCTTTGCGTTAGACAAGCGTAATTTGCTTTCTAATGGCATGGATATGAGGGGCGTACAGCGCGGTATCCAAAGTAGTTGCCCTTTGCGAAATCACATCGGTACTTTGGGTCGCCCTTCTCTTCTAACGGCAAGTCGAAATAAGCTTGACCGATATCATATTGACGCTCGACCTCTTCCCGCGTTAGACCAGTGCCAGTAACGCTGAAGAAGCCCGTGTGGTGCACCTTCGGCGTTGTCAGAAGGGACGTTTGTCGCACAGTTTAGCTGCCAACTCACTGCGTCTCTCAGCTCTTCAGCCAGTTTTTGTTTTCCATTAGGCTCGTCATACGTAGATAGATCAATGACCTTGATCTCTGCCCAGTCTAGCTTCTTCGTTGTTTGCTTGGGCCGTCCCCACTTTGGAATGGAAGGTGGCTGTTGCAGCGTCGCTGATGGCATGTTGCTGGCAGTAGTTTCAACTTACGAGACTTGGGCGACTTGGAGTCCTGTTTGACTTTTATACATTCTGCGACGTTATTCCCGGTTATTTCTAGTCCATCGCAACGGGTTGTGTCTCGCTGCATAGATGCGGAGGTGGCGAGCACGCAATACCCCGCTTGATGATGTGCTCGCATGACAGCATCGCATAACCCATGCTCTTCTTGCAATTACCACATCGGTTTGTTCTTCTCAAACAAATGGGTGGTAAAGCATCGTTGCCAAGCCGTGCCGGCCCTGTCATCCGTTCTTGAACTGGCTATGGTCGGGCAATTTGACCGCCCCTTTTGCCGTCTTCTCCAACAATTTCGACAAAGTCTTGCCCATCCATCATCGCACCGCGCAGCCCATCCAAATCGGAAAATGGGATTTCAGCGTAGCTGTCCCAGATGATCTTTCCAAACTCATCGAACCACCATATTTTCACCCTGCTCTTCTCGATAGCTTCTTCGTCTGCCACATACACATAGTTCTGAACTCGGTTGGCCACTTCTCTGATATCGAACAGCTTTTGATCTGTGATGTTGCCATCTACATGACTCCCGTCCTCTTCCCTCTCGATTTGGTAGATGGCACTTCCATAAACAAGTTCACTACCATCTCCATACTCGTCCATTATACCCAAACCATCGGTCAGTCCGGGAATGCGAAGAAAAAGCTGATCCAGGACTTCCTGATCCAGTCCATGGAAGTCATAAAGCGCACAATCATCTAAAACATGGTTCAAACTTTCAACGCAGCCGTCCTCGATGTTAGCCCCAGAAAGTCGTGCGAGCTCAGCGTAGCTTTGGGCCATTGAGGGCTTGTAACATGTCCTTAACCAGACTGTGTTCCACCCTGAGTACCATCTGCTGATATTGTGTTCTTGGATGGTTTGATGCGGCGCAAATATCTCGTCGATTTGTTTTGTGGTGGGCGAAGGAAGAGATACTGCACCAGGAATTTCGTTCAGTGCGTCCTGGACCCGCTTGTACAGAGGCTGGGTAGCGTCAATTTTAAGGCCAATGCAATCACGCTGTGGCATCGGATAAGGCGTGCCGCACCCATCTCTGCAGGAGGCTTGTACTACGGTACCTCCTGGCTATTTCATTCCATCGCTGATGATGGTCGGCTGGCAGCGCAGGGCTGGTGCTTTCCCAATGTTCCTAAAGGCATGTTAATCACTTGTATCCCCATTCTGTTGTATCGAGTCGGCTTACTAGAGCGAACAGATCGAAAGGGGAGCGAACATGTCGTGTTTCGGCTTCCGCCGACGCCATTATCTCTCAACCTAGGTAGAGGACACCGAGTCAAGCGAATCAGTCGCGCTTTTCGCGAGAGTCCATCAACAGCTTGCCCATAGGAAACATCAGTGTGACCAAGGTAGGTTGCATTGATCTGACACGCTTCAAGCATACCCAACGCGTAAACACCGCGTGTATTAGTCAGCAAGCTAGCGTGCTATCCTGATTGCGCTGACACCTGTTCAAAGGAGCCTGTCACTGTCACCCAACTCTGAGAGCTCGTAAGGCGAGCATATCTTCGCCAGCGGCGTGGACAGTAATCGATCGTAGGGTAAAATGTCAGATGCACGGTGCTTTTCATAAGAAGGCTTCCTGCCATGATTGTGTGGAGGCCTTATCGCCAAGATACCATCGGCACTTTCGCAACCTCCGATTCTGCGTTGAGTAAGAAGTACGAGACGTTGCGCATTCCTTACGGCGCCGGAAGGCACCTGGCAGCCGATGACTTTCCAAGCTTTCCATCATGCACAACTGCACGCCTCGAACGCAACAACTACAAACTCAGCTCCATCCAATTGTCGAACGACCGAGAGATGGTACTAGCGGCGCCAAAGCCACCGATTGTCTTGGGGATCTGGTGATGTCATTAGTCGCGGCAGAATTTCGCCGTAGCGCGCAGGAACCCGATCTGCAAGTAGTAAGGACGGAGTTCCGACTCATGATTGTGTCTGTGTTCTAGTAGGCTGCACCCTGGGTGAATGCAGTGTTGAAGAGTCGGGATGCATGCAAAGGACCGAAAGAGAAAAGGAATGTGATGTATATAGAGTAGTCGGACGGACGTCCGATGCGCATATAATCACACTGCAGCTCTCCCCGTCTTGTATACATTTACCCGCAGCACCTTCCACACGTTCGTCTAGGCAGAATCTCAGTACCTCAGTTCCCACAACCCAAACCTACGGCTTTGTCGAACGTTGGGACTGCCTTCATGATGCCGTCCGCTACACAACCTCTCAATATCCTGATATCAGGATCCGGCATCGCCGGTCCTGTGACTGCGTACTGGCTGCATCGCTTCATGCCCACCTGCCAAATCACCATCGTAGAACGATCGCCGGAACCAAGATTAGGCGGGCAAGCCGTCGATCTTCGCTCATCAGCTCTGCCCATCGTAAAGACGATGGGGATCCTGGAAAAAGTGAAAGAGAGGACTACTACAGAAGTTGGCATGCAATTCGTGTACAGGGATGGGGAAAGGCGCGCAACGTTTGAGGCTACTGGAGAGGAGGAGAGACAAAGTGGTAAGACACCTAGCTTCCATGCACAGTAATCGATGAGAGGAAAAAGACGGCATTGTCAAAGCAACACAAGCACCTAAACTGACCTGATCATAGCAACAAGCGAGTACGAAATCCTAAGAGGAGATATGGCACGCATTGTCTACGAGCTCACACTATCCAACCCAAACATCAAATACGTCTTCGGCGAAATGGCCACAGAGGTCCAACAAGACGAATCCGAAGGCAGCAAAGCACTTGTCACTTTCGCAAACGGCAAGCTCCCACCTACTGAATTTGACGTCGTCATCGGCGCCGATGGCCAAATGTCGCGAACCCGGCGCATCGTGTTCGGCCACGGACCCAAGAACGACGACTATTTGCACCGTCTCGGTCAGTACTCTGCTCTCTTCACCATGCCTCGCGAACCCGTCGATACCCAGTATGCACAGTGGTACAACGCCTCGCGCGGCCGACTGTTCCTTCTACGACCTGACCAGTACGGCACCACGCGAGCGTACCTCGCCATCACCGATGGTGATCTTAGCCGCTTCGAAGAGATTGACAAGCTGTTGAAGAAAGGCACTAGGGAGGAACAGCAAGCGTGGTTCGAGAAGGAGTTCGAGGGTGCCGGATGGCAGACTGAGCGTTGTATACGCGAGATGAAGAGGGCGGATGACTTCTATATGCAGCAGATTGCACAGGTCAGGATGGATACTTGGCACAAAGGGTGTGTGGCCCTGGTGGGTGATGCGGCGTACTGCCCCAGTCCGATTTCTGGTGTCGTAAGTTCTCCTCAACCTTCGTTCTCATCATCGAACCTTCAGACTGATGTCAATACTAGGGTACTGGTGCAGCAATCGTAGGCGCATACGTTCTCGCAGGCGAGATCTCGCGCTCTCAAGATGACATCCCCACCGCGCTCACCAACTATGAACGCATTACACGCGAATATGTCGACAAGGCGCAGAAACTCATCCCCGGAGCCCCGCAAATCGCAAACCCACAGACGGAATGGGGAATCAAGGTCTTCAACACCGTGACCGGGACTTTGTCACATCCGTTCATCCAGAAGTTCAGTGGTGTGATTGGAAAGATCATCCCAGCATTTGGGTCATCAAAGATTTGGAGCCCGCCGGAGTATGGGTTGTGAGGAGTGTGGACGGATGATGTGTTGGAATTTCAGGATGGATTGATCTCGCGCGATATAATTCTGTGAAGAGCTTTTAATGCATTCATCAACTGTTAGCCTGGCGAAGGTCCATCAAGCGAATATTCATGGCAGAATGAGTTATTTAGATCGAGGCCAGCACTGACGTTCTCGACTCGTCTACTCGGCAAGCAGGTCTACACCAACGCTTTTCAGCGCGTCGACCGCCCATACAGGATACTTATCCTTTTCCCTGTTGTACAGATCACCAAAGAAGTCCTTGACAAATTGTGGGTAGCGATCCTGCACGATGGCCTCCCTCGCTTCCCTCATCAAATTTAATTGGTAGTAGACGTTGTGCATGGTGAGAAGGTGGGCACCAGCAGTCTCTTTCGCGGTGACGTGGTATATGTAGGCTCGAGTGATACCCAGTCCGCCATCGGATGTCGGACGGCAGCAGGTGCATCGGCAACCTTGTTCGATTGCGCTAAAGTCTTCGGAGTACATGGCATTGCGTAGGTTGAGGGAGCCGCGGGATGTGATGGCGTTGCCGAATCGCTAAATATTGTTAGCATGGGTCTGTGATGAATAGGGAGAAGACCTTACGGCGGTTCGTGTTGGCCAGACACAGTCGAACATGTCGGCGCCGAGTGCGACGGAGACGACCAGATCTTCCGGATATCCCTAAGTTGGTTAGTAAGCTGTAATAATGCTGAGGGCATCCAAAACTTACGACGCCCATGACATATCGCGGCTTCTTCTCAGGAAGCAGGTCGGTACATGTCTTCACGACTTCGCAATAGGCTGCCTTCTCCTCACCGCCAGAGAGACCTCCTATCGCGATGCCTGGTGTATCTCGCGCAACCATCTCGGCGGTACATTCTTTCCGCATGTCCAGGTCCAGGCCACCTTGTATGATACAGAAAAGGTTCTGTCGGTCTGGGTACTTATGCGCTTGCATGCAGCGGTCAAGCCAGCGTACCGAGCGTTCCATGGCTTCCTTCATACGCGCGTGGTCGGGCGAGGTGGTTGCGATAACGTCGTCGAGTTGCATGATTATGTCGGAGCCGATTGAGTTCTGGAGGGAGATGGAGTGCTCGGGTGTGAGCAGCATGGGCGACCCATCGTGGGGGCTGAGGAAACGGACACCTTCTTCGGTGACTTTGGCGAGTTTGAGGAGCGATACCATCTGGAAACTGGTGTTGGCGTCAGTTATGGTGCGTTCGTTCATCACGTTGGAGGCATGACCCACCCACCACTATCTGCAGGAGTCAGCACTTCCGTCTTTCCATCCCTATACGCTGTGGCATGGTGCACCTGTGAGGATATTGTGTGGCCAGGACTGGAGCTTATGCGCGCCGCCTATGGCATCGAGTGTCGCTTGTCCTGGCTTAAGGCCTCTCCCACATGTCAGCAGTGGCTGGCATGGAGGCAGAACGTCGGCCGTACAGGTGATATGTGTTGTTTAGACATAGTCGGCAGCCCTGGTCTTCGAGTTGGTCGGGCGTGAGGCCTTTGAGCGAGGCCTGCGTCGCAACGGGCATGAAGATGGGGAGGGGTACAGGGCCATGAGGCAGATGCAGCGTTGCCGCGCGTGCTTTGGTGACCTGGGCTTGTCAGGGGATGACCAAGACACGAAACTGACACGATACATACCGAGCACTTTCCCAGCAGCTCAAAGGTGAGGGCCGAAGGCATTGAGACGGGCGCCATGATGCAATTGGAGACGCGACCTGCAGCCGATGAGTCGCTTCAGCTGCAGCCCGTAGTGTTGCGGCCCGTTCGCTTAGCGCGACTTCCCCGTGTTAATCGTCATGCAATCCCAGATCCAGTCTCGGGACCAGCCGAGCGCACCGGAACATAGTGAAGCAGTTGGTAGTGTTCAATCGGCGAGAAATCACGCTTGGACTTTTTCAGAGAACTCACGCGGTTGACATCAGCAGTGACTGTACGTTCATTCCTCCATAAATCTGTTAAGGCAGGCTAGACTACCCAGCTTTACATTGGAACAAGGGAAGGCCAGACTACAAATAACCAACTCTAGATGAACAACTTCGAGCCTTGATACTTCGTCTTCTCCCTGTACACAGTAGACTTGAGCGAAGCCTCAAGCTCTCGCTTCGGGAAACCTTTGAGAGATCGTGCGTACGTTGCGACAGAGTGCGAGATGAGCTTGGTGTTGACAACCCACGCAGTAACGTTGAGGTTTGAAATATCGTCGCAAAGCTGATGGTAGCAAGGATCATACCAGTCCCCAGCCTTGCCCCCAAACATCTCTACTTCCTTCTCCGTCTTGATACCCTCGGCTCCTGTAGCAATGCCACCACCGGGGATTCCGTTGCGAATGAAGCCGTCGTAATCGCTGCGGCCATCAAAGGGAATGAAAGTGTAGTTCAGACCTTGATCCTCGTACCACTTGATGTACAGATCCCGCAACTCTTCGGAGCCGTTCGGGTTCACCGCGTTTGTAGCATTGTAGATTTGGTAGGCGAAGTTGGGGCTGGTACAAGTTAGTCACATTACATGCGCCACGCGTACGGTGATTTCGCTTACCTAGCCATCATATCGTAATCCATGAAGAGGCGGATCTTCTGGTTCTCCTTCTCGGGCAGAGAGGCGACATAGTAGTTGGATCCGAGTAGGCCTTCCTCCTCACCCGCCCACCATGCAAACCTCACACAGTTGGTAACGTTGAACTTGGTAAGTTGAGTAGCAATTTCGAGCAGCGACATTGTGCCTGTTCCATCATCGTTGATACCAGGCCCTTCGGTGACACTGTCGGAATGGCCGCCGAGCATGACGCAGTTGTCCGGATCGCCAGCCGTTGTCTGCGCAATGATGTTGACCGTCAGAATGGTGTTCACTTCAGCGTCAATGTAGGCGATCGCATCCACGCGCTTTCCCTTTTCGAGCTTCTTCAAAATTGGTTCAGCTTCTTCACCGGACAACCCGAATGTAGCTACATGATCGGGAGACGGCGTTCCGAGGGTGCCCGAAACGCTGTCTTTCTCATAGTTGTAGACAATGGCAGCAGAAGCGCCTTTGCGACCTGCATGCTCGGATTTAGTACCAAAGGGGCAGACTCCACGTTTGATGAATGCGATGTTTCCGGCTACTGAGTCTGGGTAATCCGACGCCTGACAACCGTCATTCTCAACAAAAACGAGGTCGGCGTGTACAGGCTCTTTGTCCTTTGTGGGAGGCGTTAAGCCCATGGGATGGGCAGACTTCGGCACGACATCGCCAATGACAAGACGCGACTCAAAGACATTGCCGGACACAGCTGGGAAGGTTTGATTGGTGATTGTGTAGTAGTCGCCAAGTTGAAGGATAGTTTCATAGATGTAAGACAGCGTTCCGAGGTGGCCTGCGACTTCATCAGCATCAGCGTACAACAAATCACGTGCGCAAACGTACCAGCACTCCCGATGACTCTGGTGGGATGGTTGTATTCCTCTTCACCGAGCTTCGCAATCTCGTACATCTTCTTGGCGCGTGCCATCAATCTGTCCCCACTGATGAGGTCTTGGAGCTCGGTCGAGTTGACCAACGGTTTGGTCCCATGTGGATGTCCGAGTGGCGCTTGATTGCCGGACGACATAAGCGGGATCTGGAGCGCCGTCGCGCTTGTGATGGCTGCGCACAGCGCAAAACCAGAGGAGAAGACCATGTTGTGAGTTACGGAGATGGATGGGTTTGGAGACGAGATGGGATGGAAGAGGGTTGTTTGTGTGTTTATGGATGAGTCGCTGTTGCCATGCCGCTAACACGCGCCTCGCGATAAGGCCTGTCCCGTGCACAGTACCAGGTGACTGCTTTTGCTTGAGCATATGTCAAATACATGATGGCTTTTTGTATGTATTGAAGCCTTGTCAAGCTTTGCGATGTGCAGAGGGAAGATCAAGTCGTGAGGGCATAGTTGCGCATCCAGCCGGCGTTACCATGCTGTTGCTAGTCTCTCATCATATGCAAGGTACAATAGATGCGGACCGCCAGGAACCAATCAAGTCTAGATGAACAACAACTCCCCCATCGCATCATGGAATGTCTGCAGACTGATGTGTGTAAGTACATAGTTTCAACAGCAGTAGACGTTCGGTCCTCTCTAAATCGTCATCAGCAACTTGTCGGCCCTTCTCAACATTGCGATCGATGACGGTTCATGCGGTTGTCAGTAGCCAACGCGTTGGAACCAGCGCTTGTATTCCATGTAGCGCCATCGATGCGAATGACCTCTGGTAGCTCGAAGTGTGTCGGTGGCCATCAAATAGCTCGCATGTGCATTGCGGAGATCGAGACCCTTCCCCTTATTGCTGCTAAACCTGAGATGTGGAGTCTCGGCCCACGTCAATGTGCATGGAGCTGAAACCTTGTTCTGGACTCCGCATCGTAGTGCAGCCAAGGCGTGTCAAGCATTGCCAGGGACGTTGCGCGGTGCTTGGTGACGTGTTCTACTGAAGATAAGCTTAGCTAGACACTGAATTACCATGAATCGGTGCCAAAAAGAACCAATGAAGACCAATTGCCTGCGAACGGCGCGCGCTGCTGCAGAGTTACGGTGTAAACGCGCTGCGACATTTTCGTTGTTTGGCGATCATAGCGTCGAGGCTGTGTGTTGTGGACGCGCCCGCCCCGTTGCGAACTGCACCTCGTAAACAAGGAAGCAGGTAGTATACTACTCGTCCCGAAATGACGCCCGGCCCTTTTACAATGTCTAGTCCCACCGGCCCTCTTGTCTTTCTTTTTCACTTACTCTCTATCAACTCCTCTCCAATTACGGCATTACAAACTGCAACCGCTGCAGGGCAACTCGTTCGCCCGCCCTGAAACCCAAGCCAGTGCATTCAACTCTTGCACTTGGCGCACCCTAAAAACCACCCCTTGGGCAATCTTCGTATACCAAAGCCATGGCGCACCGCTCGAGAAGCTCGCGAGACTACCCCGACGGCTCAAGGCACCGCTCGTCGCGCGACCGAGGATATACCAGCGAGAAGCCACGCTCCGTCCCTCCCTCCGATCGCCGTGACAGGCGCGGCTCGTCTCTGCCACAGTACAACCACAATGGACACAAGGTGACCCCCGGCCTTCACCCCGAGGGCGAGAGTGGCCGCAGGGGTTTCAACCCGATCAAGTTCCTTGTCATCAGCGGCAGGAGTAGCAGCACGATGTCTATGCTAGTGAACTGCCTATGGCCCATTGTACCTGTAGCAATTGCACTGGTAAGCGGCACACAAGAGGATATGTTTCTTGTACTAACCGACTATAACAGCACTTTGCGAGGCCCGAATGGCATCTAGCGATCTTCATTACCAACTACATTGCCATGCTTCCTGCAGCCAACTTACTCGGTTTCGCTGGCCAGGAGTTCTCGCGCAAGATGCCAAACAAGGCCTTTGCTGTCGTTCTCGAGACAACATTCGGTTCCGTTGTCGAAGTTATTCTGTTCATGGTCTTGCTCAAAACCTCCAACGGCGACTCAAACGTGCAGGTTATCAAGGCTGCTATATTGGGGTCTATCTTGGCCAACCTGCTCCTCTGCCTTGGTACCTGGTAAGTGTCTGTTCGATGCTCGATCAAGCACTCACTAATTTGCTCCAGTTTCATTGCCGGTGGTGTCAAGCATGACGTCCAAGAGTTCCATAGTGCTGTCTCTGAGAACGGTAGTGGCTTGATGCTCGTAGCTGCCAGTATGTCGATCCTCCTCTTGGCTCGTCAAAGTACCAATGCTAATCTTTATAGCCGCGCTCGTACTTCCCGCTGTCTTCTACGCATACCTCTTCCAAAACCCCGATTACGAACAGACTGTTGATATCGCCTATAACACTCGACTGATATCCCGCGGTGTCGCCATCATCTCCATCGTTGGCTACCTAGTCTACTTGTATTACCAGACCGTATCCCACGATGGGTTGCTCCATGAGATCTACGAGGCAGACGATCACAAGGACAAGGACCGCCACGAGGAATTGGCTAAGCCCAAGCTTACCCTGACCGAAGTCATCGTTGCTCTTCTCGTCTCACTGGCCTGCGTTGCACTCGTCGCTATCTTCCTCGTCCTCGAAATCCCGCATATAGTAGAGCGAGGAGTTAGTGACTCCTTCGTCGGACTTATCCTTATCCCGCTGGTTGAGAAGATCGCCGAGCACCTCCTCGCCATTGACGAAGCCTATGACAATCAGATCAACATGGCCCTTGCCCATGTTCTCGGTGCCTCTATCCAGACCGCCCTGTTCAACGCACCCCTTGTGGTACTGGTTGGCTGGGGTATTGGTGTCGGCATGGACTACAACTTCGCCATCTTCGACGCTGTTGCCCTGGTTCTGGCGGTCCTGGCGGTTGGCTCGTTCCTCCGCGACAGAAGCTCGAACTACCTGGAGGGTGTGCTCTGCGTGATGACGTACGTCATCATCGCAGTATGTGCGTTCTACTTCCCCAACCCTGCACATCACGGTGCTTCCGGAGGCAGCGCTGAGGGTGGCGCTGAGGGTGGCCACTGAAAGAACCGCTCAGATGGCTGTATCTGTAAAGCCACAGGGCTTACTTAAATTGATATTCACACAGCGGTGGTGTTGTGGAGTTTCGTTGCAAATGGGCTGCGAGGAGGATGGTCGGGTTTTCCTATATGTAGCAAGCATCTGTGATGCATTTCTTTGAACAGTCTTTTTTCCAACAGTTTTAAATAGCGAGCGAGAGATACCAATATGATACACGAGATTGACACTGTTTATCTGCTGAGCAATGTTGGTGATGGCTCCCATGTGCTGCGTTGGCGCCAAACCCTTTGTGACTAGAATCCTGCGCACGGTCCTCCACACAGATTAGGCGAATAATCGCGCCTGCCCTCCCGACATTTCTACTCTCCAGCGACAATCCAACTAACCCGACAGCCACCGCCCCTTCCCACGACAACCTCTTCTCCCAGCTCACACAACAAGTCGCCAAAATGGGTCGCGTCCGAACTAAGACCGTCAAGAAGTCCGCCAAGGTCATCATTGAGCGTTACTACCCCAAGTTGTCGCTCGACTTCGAGACCAACAAGAGGATCTGTGATGAGATTGCCATCATTGCCTCCAAGAGGCTCCGAAACAAGATTGCCGGATACACCACTCACTTGTACGTGCCGACACTGGGGCTGCGACAATGGCAATGAGGGGCTGGTTCTGGAAGCTTGAGTGGCCTGCGCAGAGCAGCGTTGTGCAATGCCTATGCGCAGGCTCTTGGGCACTTCAGAAGATAGCTCTTCATCCGCCCGCACCGCAGCCACGCTATGAGCAGCGTGCTCTCTCGCACCAAACATCAAGCTAACAACTCGCAGGATGAAGCGTATCCAGCGTGGTCCCGTCCGTGGTATTTCCTTCAAGCTCCAAGAAGAGGAGCGTGAGCGAAAGGACCAGTACGTCCCCGAGATCTCCGCTCTCGACTTCACCCAGAACAGCGAGTCTGGCTCGCTCGACGTCGACCAGGAGACCAAGGACCTGCTCAAGAGCATGGGCGTACGTTACTCTATAACCATACCACCCAAAGCATCTCACTAACACTTCCGATAGTTCGACAGCATCCCCACCAACGTCATCGCCGTCTCCCAACAACAGATTGTCGAGCGCGGTCCCCGCCGCTTCAACGACCGCCCCGCCCGCTCGTAAATACGAATGCGCACGCGCGACACGATGGTCTCCCTTCTTCCTCCTTTCTCGGCTTACTGAAAATATGGTGTCTGGGAAAGGGTCTCTTCTGCCACGACTATGGCATGGTTTTACGGCTATATACGGCGGCATGATGATCAGGAGTCAATGAAACAAAAGGTTCTCCCCCACTAGGTGTCGCTGAGTCCGAGTGTTGCAAGACACGAGGATGATGCTTGATTGCCATTTCCCCTGCCCATGCGCCCTGTGTGATGCGATGGTGTTGTGATGACCAACGAAGAATATATAGTTCAGGTTCAGGTAAGTGAATTTCATTACCGGTCTAAACAGCATTACCAAAAGGGAACGGTCCTTCATACGTCTCGTGATGTCAATAGCTTCCCGCTCAGATGAAACAAATCCACGCACTATCTCAACCCATCGCTCAATGCACGTCCTCATGTGTAGTATGTTGTGTTTATCAAGGCTCGATGAATCTAGTCTATACCATGTGGAGCCCAATTTGCTCGATGAAACCATCATTGAACACATCCCTAGAACGTTGCCGACATCACCACACCGTTCAAGGCCAAGCTCCAGTGTACGTTTTCTGTCTGCCAATGCTACTGCCAGCAACGTGGTCGTCATCCAAATCCTTTGCTCTAGCAGTCTCCACGGCTTCCTTTGTGGCATCACTGTTGTTCTTCCGACCGCGACTTGTACCCGCACCCAAGACCGCCTGGTGCAGACTACTCCGCTTGTCCGACTCCGAAGTAACAGGACGCATGGCACTCGCGGAGGACGTCTTTGGCGTAGCTGGTACTGCTCTAATCGTGTTGAAACGATACGTTTCGGGCTCGGGTGTCGCGACCCAAGTTGGACCGGGTCCGTACTCTAGGCTTGGACGTGAATGCTCTTGCTGAGGATGTGAATATTGATTGGAGGTGCGCCTCTGATTGTCCATAAGATGTTGTGGAGGAGGTATCGGGGAACCAGAGCCAGTAGGAGATGACGGCGTTGTTGCTTTGGCTGTGCCATTTTGCTTGCGAAGACGATCAATCGAGTAATAAAGGGCGAACATGATGAGGGATAGTGCGAAGAAGACCCCTATAGCGATGCCAGCTATCTGTGTACTGAAGAGAGTCATGGTAGTCTTCGGTCTGCTGGTTTGTAGAGATAGTTGGGTGGTCTTGGAGAGTCGGAGGTAGGGGTGTGGTAGGTCTTCTGTATGTTGGGGACTATGAACGGGGTTTTATCAGCGGAATGAGGAACAATCTGGGAGTGGGTCACACAAACGCATGTTCATTCTGTTTGTGGATGCTCAATGTGGTAGCCGTCGGGTAGGTGCATGTTACACGTAGACCTTTCGAATGCATCTGGTGAGAGCTGTGGTTTTGGCATGACGCGCACTGTAACATCAAGACTCCTAAGTCCATGGCATTTATGCATTCATGTCATGATCATGATGATATTGGAGCTACCTGCAAGACTTAGCACTTGCGAACCTGGAGAGTACGTACATAGCCCCGCCTTCAACTAGGTCTGCCTGAACAAGCTTTTCACAGCCCTCTTCAACCGGCTCTCTCGCTTCTCTTTCAACTTCAGCCATACATATAGCCCTTGTTTTCCCTTCAGAGACCAGCTCAACTTACCCTTATCATCCCTCCAGTGAACCATCCATCGCTCCTTTTCCAACGAGGGGTTTTCGAGCATCAGCTCCCACCTATAGCTCGACCCGCGAAACGGATACACCAGATGAGGGTAGTGAGCGGGAAGTCGACCACACCCACATACCTTCTCATCATGGAGCCTTTTCAAGCGGAAAGCAATCTTCCGAACGTTACACGTCGTCGTCGGAAATGGTGGGTTAAGGACTGAAGCGCGAAGGCACCAGTGGTTTGCCTGGGCATGCTTTCCATTACACATTCCTGGAGCTATGAGGCAATTCATTGCTGTGACGAGTCCAATGATATTGCTGTATGTTGTTCGGATGCGATAATGGTCGGATGCCACAGAATCGCTTGGAGGATAGAGGGGTGCGGGCATGTCCTGTACTTGGCTCATGTAACGCGCGATTTGTGCCGGATTCAGTGTCTCAACCATCTGCAAGACATCGTCTTCACCCTCTAGGTCTTCCAATCCGATGGTCAATCTGGCCAGGTGAAGCTCTAGTACTGGTGCCATGGCTTGCAGAATGCCCATTATCGTAGGCCGATCGAGCATTGCCCAGCGTGGTATTCCGATCGTGAGGTGCATCAGCGAGGCGAAGGTCGTCGGCCGGAGCGGTTGTAGCTTCATTGGCGTTGCGTTGACGGAGAACTGGATCGTGCGTAGGATGGAAGGGGCCAGGCGGACGGCTTCGGAGGTCATCTCGTTGTAGATTTGGGGGCAGGAGAGCATGAGCCCGATGTATGTCTGGTAGGGCGCGTTTGGTAGGAAGCCATCGGGGGCTATGTGGCTGTATATGAGCAAGCGTATCTCCGCTGGTAGTGCAAGCAAGTGGCATGGCGTCGCAGCTGTGGCTTGGGGACGCCTGTCTCGACGTTTGATCAGCTTCATGTTGTATTGGGTCGATGGTGGCGTGCCGTTAACGTATAAAGTGGAACGAAGTTGCTTGCGAGGCAGGGACTTTTCGCGTGGTAACAAAAGCTAGTTGTGGAAATATCTCTTCGTTGCTACTGTCTCCTTCACTGTCAAACGCCCATCAAAGTAGCGTCTCCCGTGCCTTGAAAGACTTTTGAATGCCATTAATTCGGCGCAAACCAGATCTCAGCGTCACCATGGATACAAACTCTTGAACAATGTAACGGCACGCTTGATAAAAGGAGGCCCAGTGCTTTCAGCTCCAATTTTGTCATCTAGGTTCTCGCGTATACCCTGAGTGTCCTTCCGGAAAGGATACCATTCCGATCCAACGGAACCATGATTCTTTCAGGCTATCAGAATAACCGAGATCGCTCCAGAGAAGATGTGTTTTCTAGACGGCATATGCTGCTGCTGTTCCCAGGAATGTGGCACGTAAGGCAACCAAAGCTGGAAGCGACAACTTCCATAGATGGCGAAGAGGACCAGCGTACTGTAATCCACACATATTCAAATCAATATTTTCGCAATGATGACATGTAAATCTGGATCGAGGCGAGTGTACTGAGCGCAGATGAGATGAGGATGACAATGCAGGAACGCGACAGGAAGGGGTTCATCACTCAAGCGCACCCCGGGCGCACACCAACGCGTAGCGATGCGGTGCAGGAACGTATAACGCGTCGCAGCCATTGCTGACAGGAGAGAAGCTGACAAGATGAAGCACTCAATGGATGTCCTGATGGAAGGTTGTGAGCGGAAGCGCTAACTATGACGTTCACCCGAGGTTCCAAGATTGTTGGGGCCGAGTCATGTGGGTCACGTGTCTTTCCAATGCTCACCCCGAATTTACTTGGCACGCTAGCGACGCGAGCGTGAATGTTTTTGCCTACCGCCCTCACGCTCCGACAACCCAACCACCCCGCAACCTTTTGACCCGGCCACGAACCTCACCTTACAACCCCATCGAAATCCATCGAGATCTGTTTCCTTTCTCATCCATACTGATCCACAAGTAGACAACTTACTTCTTTCGGTATATCAGGTCATATATCGCGCTTGGATCACTATGTCACCTGCCGCGATCAGCCAGACCGCTGTTACCTCACCTTCGCCGCCACAACAACCCCACACACCGACTTGTACGTGTAAACTGTGGAAATATCTCTTGACCATGAACTAACGTGCCGTACAGCGAATGCTATACCTGCATCAAAACATTTCGATGACATCTTCCACGCCAAGTTCATGCACATCATCCAAGAATGGAAGAATGATCCATCTCGCGGCCAGCTAACTCAGAAGGATCGAAAGACCTTTATCGAGAATGCCTTCTTTGAGACCGATGAACTGTATTTCGGCCGGCGTATGATGACTGATCTTGAGATCAAGCTTCGCGCCCTTACCAAGGTCTTCTACAAAGTCCTCGCAGAAGAACCCTGGTCCGAGGATTGGATACGCGCCCCTGATGTTGAGCGTAAGCTTTCCAAGTTTGAGATGCACGAAGATTCCGTAGCTCTCGCCAAGGAGTATGGCTTTACCACACCTCGTGAGGCTGTCAAGGCGGCTCGCGAGGCTGGTATCAAGAACGCCGAGACTTACAAAGAGGCTCAAAAGGAAGGCAAGACACTCAAGGACATCAAACTCGATCGGGGCCCGTTCGACGATATCGAGATTGTCTACATCGCCGGCACGGTCTCGTCATCTGCTACAAGCAAGATTGACCGTAGTAGCATCTATCCAGTTTCCGTATCTTCAGTCGCCAATGTCCTTCAGAACCATATCTGTAGGGACATGGTTAGACCGTTCTCAATGGCTGAGCGCTTCGTCAACTGCACCGACACCAAGGAACTTGAAGACATGCGCCGCTTCGCATGCAATGTCTGCGATTTCTGTCCTCATCTTCTCGACAACGACAACGTCAGCCTTCTCGTTGTTCTGCTTATCCTGTCGCGTTCTGACTGCTGTCGTCGCTTTGAGGCCAATGGCATTCGCATTGAAGGTTCCACGATTAGTCACCGCAAGGCTGAGTGCATGAAGAACAAGATGGGCTGGAAGACATCCGAGGACAAGAAGCCCTACGACAACTTCGCTCAAGAGTTCCAGACCCGTGTCAAGAATGCTTGCTTCCCAGCTCCCCGAGCTCAGCGCATCGGTGGTCGAAAGCCGCCGCGCAACTCTTCTGGCCCAGCGACTCCTCCAATCTACGCCCAGCCTCATATGGGTTACGTCGCGCCTCCACAGGTTCGCACCGACCACGCAAATACTGGTATCAACGTTCCTGCTCCGCCTGCACAAAACAGTTTCGCGCAACCTGCTGTCCCAACAATCAAGGACCAGCGTGGTCGCGAATCAACTGGTGCCGGTAACAGTGCCGCCGAACCCATGGATCTTTCCTGAATTGTTTAGCGTGTCATCGACGGGCTTCGCAAGCTCATTTTCAAGAATCATTACTGCATGGCTAAGGCGTTCTTTAGGTACCTTGGGGTCTGCATATGGGTTCAAAAACGGCGTTCCATGCATCATGTCCGATTTACCTACGTGGTTGCCATATTCTGCATGCTTCAGTGTACTCATCGTCACTTTCCTGTAAATAGTCATACTGTCAGTATATAGCCATCTAATCCATACATATCTGAATGCAGAATTCAGGTCATACAACCGGGGCATCTTCCAGTAGATGTTCGTGTTTTGAAACAAGCTACACTGTGGAGTTTGCAAAGGATGTTAATGTGTCATCGCATTGTTATTTTTATTCGACAACAAGTTGAAGCTATATTACATCATCGCGACATCTCGCCAGCATGAAGTGTTGCTTTATTCCAGCTGACTCCACTCGTGGAATCAGCTAGACTGCCAAGCCAAGTGTGTATCAAACTGACTGCGATGCGGCTCGGACGTCTTTCCGTTCAACAACTCACTCACTCAAGAGATCATCACAATGGAGCTCAATAACTTCGAATTCCTAGCCTTCTTCCTTTGCTCAAGCATTTTCGGTCTGCTCTCCGCAGTCTGGTCTACAGTACGTCAATTTGAAGCACTACACTAGCGTCTCATACTAACAGCTCCAGACTGAACTCATCAGCGATCGTGAGATCGTTCTCTTGATCGGAGTCTTTGTCGCAGTCGCGATCGCGCTTCTCGCGCGTCTATCCACCAGCAAGGCGCTCACCAAATTCCTCACGATCGACGTTGGCGGGGTACACGAGAAACAGCTTCGCGATCTCAGTGAAGCGCATCGTCGTCACGTCGCGAGCGTAAAGCACGAGAGCAATCGCGAGAACCTTCGCCTTCGTAACGACATCAACTACGCTGCTATGAAATTCGACCGCCTATACAACGAGCACGACTACATGTCTAGCATGTACCAGCAGCAGATGCACCACACTCAAGAACAAGACGACCGCATCGAGTACCTCGAGAAGAAGCTTCAAGAGTTCGGACAGTCTACCCCCGTTACTCGCGCTCCTTTCTCCGCGCCGCACTCTCAGATCAGCTTCTCGCTTCCGCCACGTCGCCAGCGATCTGAGGAGGCCTTCAACTATGTTCCTCTCAAGGGCTCACTGTCTCAGGTTGTTGAGAGCAAGGATGAATAAGATTTGACTCGTGTTCGTCGCTCGTGCGGATTAGCACGGCCAGGCCGCCTGATACATAGCTAGATGATTGGGAACGCGCTGGTGAGACGAGTGCAGGGCGGTCATCGATTTGGATATCCGTACTAGACTAGATCTCATAGGATACCAATGAAATGGGTTTATCTCAAAGCCACAGCTCACTTTCGTGTGAAGCGCAATGTTTTCGACGTGGCAATGCTGTGCCCACAATGCAAGTGACCAAGTCGGGTGTCTCATCTGCGCCATGGAAACACTAGTGTTTGCACAAACCATTCGCAACGCTCGTCCACGTTCAGAACTTATAAGCATGTAATATTTCTTACGACAGCAACTTCTTTAACACAACTAATTCAGTCATGACGGAAGAAGAGAGACGTACGCTCATGAGCGCCGATATTCCCACGATCCAAAAGATACACACTGCCATCGCCGCTATCCAACCAAGCACGGAAATGACGCTCTTTCAACAGCGTAGGCTTCTCTATCTCTGTTTGCGTCTGAAAAGCGAGATAGACATACCTATCGGATGGTGGTTGATTGAAGACGTAGAAAGCCCAATTTCTGATTCCCAAGTCTGGCGCGACGTTGATACCGAGCTTGGTATACCAGAGTCAGAAGATTATTCCTACTCGGTAGCGTATCAGAGCGCAGGGGTAGAACAGGATGGAAATTCTCCACCTCGTAGTAGCAGCAGAAGTCTATCGAGAGGGAGAAGAAGGACGAGATGAGGCTGTCTAGTGATGTTGCGAAACTACAGAGAAAATGAAAGTAAGCGGTGGCGCGAGATCCATGGGTTGAGTGTGGTTAATGGCTTGAGTATGAATTACGAGTGCCATATGATCATCGAATGAACGGTCAATGAAGAGCCCTGTCGTCGGCAATCTAGTCACTTACACGCGTTCCATTTTATTGAAGCCATGTCTTATTCCCAAAGCCATGTCCGATCCACCTATCCAAAGAAGGAGACAGGGATTTGAGCTTGAAGACTGACACATGAGTTGCGGTGATCAATCACATAAGCTTGTCATCTATGATAGACTTTGGTATACTGATTGTTTTACGTGCCACATCGTGAAGGAACTTGCCCGCAGCAAACAAGTTCAGTATATCAGCGCAAGATGAGAAGCATCAGAGCACCATCAAGATCATTCAGCTCGTCACACCGCTCCATAACATGGCATCAGAGAACCTCAGCTACCCCTCAGAGAAGGCCGCCGTCATCAACAAGCTTTCTCAAGCCATCAAAGCGCTCGACACCAGCGTTCCCGCCTCTTTCCAACAGCATCGCCGCTACTTATACCTGCTTGAGCGCCTCAGAAACGAGATAACCGACCAAGTCAATGAGTGGAAAGGACAAAACCCTGATGCTCCACCCTACAAGACTTTCAGACTCGGGGTTGACGCCGAGTTAGACATACCAGTCGATCCTTACCAGGAGACACCACCTCCGAAGGCGGAACTCTGGACACCGAACCAATCTTGCCCAGAATGTGGGAAGCCTAGATAGTGCAGGGACAATACGTAGGTGGCAGTCAAGTCTTCTGAACACGTAGCTACAGGCAGCACTTGCTAAGAATGATGAGTGTTTCGTAGAGATGTTTTCGTGATATGCCATAAACTTGTCATTTCCAATAAATACGATACATGCGCAGGGAAACAAGGGTATATGTCTAATCAGGGTACAGGACGGGTGGCGTATATAACAGTGCTGGTGGAAGGGTATCACAACAAGAACAGACGCATACTGAACTCCAACAGCAGGAAGCAAAAGCAATAAACAGTTGCAGACGCATGACCCGAGAAATACAAAGTGACATGAAGCTCAGTGCTTCCTCTTTGATCCTTTACGACTCAAACCGGTGCGCGATGCGTATACAGGCGGGTGATCATCCGGGCTTTCAGAGTCTGTTGCAAAGGCATCGACATAGCGAGATTGCATGGATGGACGACGACCATCGCCTAGAGGTCGGGCAGATGGAAGTGAACCCTCGACGGTGCGCAGATCCCATGGGTCTTGCGATGCTGACTGCGGCGACATCATTGTGGCTGCTGCGAACGGGTTGTCTTGACTGATGGATGGACGCCTAGCAGATGGCGGCCGGGCGTAATCTTGGTTGAAGTTCGCCGGGAAAGATAACGGCGGAGGCGCGCGTTTCCTCGAGCTGGAAGGCCTGTAAGACTCTGTGGGCACCTGAGTATCGAGTACTGGAGGGCTTGGCTGCGAGACACTTGGGCGGCGCTTGCTGGGAGTGCGAGTCAATCCAGCGGGACGCGTGTTAGAGGTAAGACTGTCGTGGCGAGCCATCGACTCGCGGCGTGTGGAGAGGGAACGATCGCCGCCACGCGGGTCCCAGTATGCAGCCGGTTTCTCTTGTTGGCTTTTGCGGGCTGCCAGCTCCTCCTCTCGCTCCCTGGCCTCTGCGATCTGCCTTTCGCTCCGCATTTGTTGTTCCTCGGCTTTGATCAAGCGCCGTTGATCTGCTAGCTCAGCTGAAGTCATAGAGGAGGATTGTCTGCGTGATGCGTTCGGCCGCTTCTTCGTATAGTCGATCGTTGGAGGACTTGACTTCTCCTTCTTACGATCTTGGGCTTTCTTGGCTTCTAAGTCCTTCCTCTCTTGTCTGAGGCGTTCTTCCTCTTTAACACGACGAAGTTCTTCCCTGGCCAACGCTCGATCTTTCTCCTTCTCAGCGAAGAGCTTTTCTGCCCTCTCATTCGCGCGGCCGTCTGCACGGGCGGGTTCGAAATGTACGCGTCTGGCAGTATCTTCTCTGTCACGCTCATCAGCCACCCGTCGGTCAGACTCTTCTTGATGCCGACCTGACTTGGACTGCCTTTGTCGCTCGTCGCCAGTCTTGGTGCGACGAGCGCCTTCAGGTGGGCCCGAGCTAGTGTAAGACGAGCTCGAGTGATCAGCAAAGGCGTCGTAGTCGAGTGGATGTGGGCGGTCTGATGTGTACGTCTCTCGTGGAGCAACCCTGGCCGTCCGGTATGGATCAGATGACATACCACCCTGACGCTGAGGCGGCGAGGACGGAACAGCAGTAGGTGGGTTGTGAATCACCGTGGAAGAGCGTTTTGTACTTCGCTGCCTAGCCGGTGGGTCGTACTCTGCGTCCGACGCGACGTAAAGCGAGGGTGTCTGACTGGAAGACGCTGACGGAACATGGCGAGAGCTTTGACCGTATGGTGCAGTAGGAGTCGTAAGGTAGCTGCTGTGATGATCGAAGGACGCTGGTGGAGGCAAGGGGGCTTCCGGGAAACCAGTTCGGTAGGTGTAGGAGGCATCAGAGCCTACTGAATCAACAGCGATATCACGAGATCCAACAGAGCCGAGTGAAGACCGATCGTAGGGTTTGGTAGAGACCGAAAGTAACGGGTATTTCTTGCCTTTGTTATCTTTCTTTGAGCCAACCTGTATGAAGATCTCGCTGCTGATCGGTCGTTGGCCATCCCGAGTTGAGGGACGGCTACCACTGCCAGACGGACGACGTGTTTGAACCAAGTATGTTGAAGTGGTGGGAGTTGGCGGATTCGTCGGAGACGGTGTGCCCATGGAGCCATTTCTAGGAATGTATCGAATGGGTACGACGATTGCGTCTCGGCATGGTCTATCACCACGTGCTTTCGCACAAAGGCAGGCTCGCGTAGATGTCAGGGGTCGCCCATCAGGGGTGAACTCCTCGCGCTCCTCGATCCGACACATGATGGCGATGTGGAATGGGGTAAGTCGGAGTTGATAGATATCCTAGAGGCGAGGATGATTAAAGAACTCCTTGCCTCAAGCTTTTGTCCTGGGCTGGATGTTCTCAGTGAAGTATGATGTCAAACCAGCTTATCCGGGGTAATGAACCCGTCGGGGGATAGGCAGATATGGAAGTACCGGACGGTAAGGATGTCTTGATGACGTGTGTATCCAGATCACACAAAGTGTAAACTGATCAGGATACCGGTCGATTTGCGTGGTTTCGATGTTTTGGCGATATTGGGGAGACTGAGGGTATTTGAGGAACAGGTGACGGCCCGACTGAGACAAGCGGCAAGTAGGATGAGTGTACTCGTAGATTCAAGGACACATGGGCCGAAAAGCGAAAGAGTCAGAGCGGCGAAGGGGTAATAATAGAGAGGATCATGTGCAGGGAGCTATGCAGCTTCGAGGAAAGTAAAGTGCAGCCCTACTGGGCGAGGGTTCCTTTTAAGTGCAAGGCGGCGCAGGTTGTAGCCTGGAAAAGTGCACAATGAGTGGACAAGGAGCAGATTTACCACAGATGACCGAAACGGGCGGGCAGAAAAAAAGTGCCAGTGCCAGGCGGCCGCAGCGGCAGGCAGGACGGAATGCATGAACATGATCCGGGCGTCTTTGGGGCCATTCCTTAGGGCTGCGCAGCGGTGAATTGCACAGCCTGCGAGCGACCGAAGACACCGCCCAGCCGCGAGTGGGCCGTGGTTCTGACCGGTGCCCTGTGCCTGAGGGTGATGAAGAGGGAGACTGACCCGACGCAATTGGGGAATTGGAAAAATTGTCGCAATTGGTAGCCGGTTTGCGCATCCGCGCGGCCGCACAACCTGTCTCAGACTCGATGGGCAGCAATAAACTGCCGGTGCTCGAGCGCACCCCGTCCTCCCCGTCACCGTCCCCCAAGCTCGGTTTTAGTGACTTTCCCTGGTGACATCCTCCTTTGATGAAGACATGGAGGTCGTGCTAGTGCTGTTAGCGATGAAAGAAATCCGGATCGCCAGCTCCCAGCTGAAAGACTGGCGAATGATGGTCGGGGCTATGCAGTCATTCCCGTGTCGTGAGGCAGGCGGGCCTCCATGCCAGGCACCAGAAGCCGGGCATTTTGCTGATCGGCGCCCAATGCCCGACCATATTGCTTTGCCTCGAGTAGTGATATGGATAGAGGGATGGGTGCTTGGCCGCTCAACTGGCTGTGGGGCATCACGTTGCGGCGGGCGCTAAAGGGAGACGGGATGCACCCACGCTGCACGCGAGCAGCGGACGCATCGTTCGCATACAGGCCTCATGCGTCGCGTTCTCAAACTTCGACACCGCGATTATATTGCGCGTCGCTAGTTTTCTTGCATTTCTTGCAGAATCGCGCAAGAGGTGCTCACGAATGGCCGTGATGCGCACCATTGATGAGGGCGGGGAGGCGAATTGCTGAGCATGTGAGCTCGTGGCCACCTTGCTGCCTTGACCCAGCCGAAGTCGGGAAAGAGCACTCGACAGTGTGCGTCGCACCTGCCCGCGGGAGGTGAGTCTTCGTCAGCGCCTTCTTCCAACCCTCAATTAGCGCCAACTCGTAGGTAGCACCGAGAGGCTGCAATCGACCGACCGCGACAACAGATTGACCTCCTTACAAATTTCCACCGCCGTCAGCGTGAATGCGACAGTCCCACAAACATCTTTGTTTGCCGGATGTGGCGGTCATCCGATGCATGCTGCTTGCGAGCCGTTTGGTGGCACCCCCCTGGCCCCTGGCCTTTCCATCGCTTCACAGCCTCAGCCACCAGCCGTAAGAGTTGCGCTTTCCGTCACCTTTCTGATACTTTGGGGGTTGAATCCTTCGACTGGCGAGTAACTACCAAGTGGCTAGGAGACGAGCCGCTCCCTCAATCTGCGACACCGCTATTTGCGTCAACGGATCCCAAAAGGGAACTGGCCTGATGAAGGTGCGCATGGCCACACATCGAGCAGCCACACTTCGGCGTTGGCCTCGCGCGCTCTTTCATCCGCGGACGAAGCGATGGATGACGGAGTAAGATTGGGTTGTAATTGGCAGAATTGAAGCGTGTACTATGCACATGCCAGTCTTCACAAGGCGTTACCATGAGCTTGAAAGACTCGGTGCTGTTCGGATATCGCACCTGTCACGTTGCTTGCCAGATGCTCTTCCGGCTAACAGGTCCCACTGTCACGAGGATTTCATTCCACCGTCTTTTCACGAACGACGTACCGGCTAATCTCCATGGTGCACTCAACGTCCACCGATATTACTACCTCAGCCACGACGCCTCAACAGACTAGGCCGACAATGGCCTCAGGCGTGCTGTGCCACACCATATCGCCAATCCGCTATCAGTGTCACATAGCTGCTCAGCCTCCATGACGGCTTCCACACGCGAAAATTTACTTTCTGCGATTTTTGTTGACGCTATCGGTGGCTGGAGAACCGCTGCGAACTTGAAGCTATCACAGCTCACCGCCTGCTCGTACACTGTGTACGTATGTGTAAGACTTGAGTGATACAGCCAATGCCATCGCTCCAGTGCTGAAGACTCCACCCTACTGAGAAGGGACCTCGCACTCGAGGATGATCGCACTGCTGCTGCAACGTATGGCTTGGCAGCGCTACATTTACCAACATGTGGGAAGCGAAGGGTACGGGGCGGAAGCGTCTCACTGTCTCTTTACTGTTCGGATGCTTATTAAGGTAATCGAGTTCGGACAAACAGCCCATTGCAGTATTAACTCCATCTTGCTGATGTCTCATGAGCAAGTCTATCCGACACTTCCATCAAAACTAAGCCACGTTTCTTCTCACGTCTCACAGGAACCATCTACGCGCCGTCCCGGGTTGCCTGGTCTGCCTGTAAGCAGAACGTATGCCACTACCAGGTTTCGGCCCCATCGCCACTGAGAACCAACCACAGCCTTGCACAGGAGCAACAAGCTTTGTTACATGGGTACGATAGCAGCTGAATGACTGGCTTAGGCCAAAAGTTAGGTATGAATAGATCAGGTTCCATCGCTGGGCTGGAACCGAGCTTGGAGAAAACATCTGTTGAACGGTTGTTGCAGATAGTTGCCAAGCATGGCGAGATTCCACCGAAGTAAAAGTCGAAATCATGGACGGTAGGATCAGACTCAAGTGCAATGCTTGCGAACGGCATGGACACGATCACATGCTCCTTCCAGTAAGGTCCACGTCGAAGCAAACTGAATAGGCCCCAGCCTACCATCTGTCTCACATTGAAACAAAGACTCAGGATTTTCTCGCTATCATGCCCACTCTAGGAGCTACAGCAAGCGGCACGGCAGTACAACTCTACATCCTCGGCACCTCCGACCTCCTTCGATATCATGTTCTGCCAAGCCGAAATCGGAGCCTGCCAGATGTCTCAGAATGTAGGCAACTATCCTCGCCACTAGCGCGGACCCATGATCTTTCAATGGAGGTACTCACACTGGGTTATTGCCTGCCCCGTCGCGTTGGTATCCGGAAGCTTCTTCGCTCTAATTAAACTTGATCATGTCGTGTTGCGTGAGACTGGAGTCGGGTTGGGTCCCGTACAACACTTGGCATCTCGATGTCTAGTAAGGCTCAAATAGACACGTTTTTCTGAGTATAGCTGGCGAGACTTGTGACTGAAAAGCCAACGACGAGAGGTATGTAGATATCTCATGTTCATTTCATACAATACAATGTGTGCAGTATAATACAAAACTGTTGTACTATCTAGTCCCCTCGCAACGCCTCAGCCATCCCAGGGAAACCCCTCGGCGGCTGCGCATGACCTTGAGGCTTCGTGCTCTCCAGGAACTCATTGAACTGCTGGCCCTGCTCACTCTGCTCATCTAACTCCTTGATCCCACTCTTCTTTGCACCACCGACCAAATTCCTGAAAGAAACCTTTTCAGCATACGGTCTTGCTGGCGGCTTTTCATCGAATTCGCCTCGGCCGACAGCAACCTCTTGGCCAACGGATCGCTTCAGTTTGATCTGGATGCGCCCGTCGTTGGTGACGCTACCAAACTGCGGTTGCACCATAATTTTCCTGCCACCGGGCGTGTCCACATCAATTGTCTCGACGTCCTTGGCAGCCGCATAGTTCCTGGGAACAGTGTATGAAGTTGTGCCGCTGTGGTCATCGTTTGCCACGAAGCCGCCTACTCCTAGACGGGCGTAGAGCTCGTTCTTTGTGCCTGTGCGTCTGGCTTGCATGACACGAGCAGGTATCGGGGCAGGGTTTTCTTGGGGACCGAGGATGGGGTGATTGGCGAGGTATGACTTGTGACGAAGATAGCCGAGTCCGGCTGAAGGGTGGGTGGAGAGGGGAGCGGTTTCTTGGTCGAATTGGTACTGATCGACTTCGTTCTTGGCAGCGTCCGGATTGTATGCGGTGTGCTTGAATCTGATGGCTGGGAGCTTCAGGAAGGGAAGTATCAACTTGCTGACGAGCTTGCTGCTTAGTGGGTCCTTCGCAGTCTCTTGCCTTAGCGCCTTGATGCCAGCATCAATCTCAGGTTTTGTGATGTGACGCCAGGCCTTTTCTCGTTGCTCTTGCCAGACTTCAGCTTCTTGGGCGTCTATTGGTGCCAATTCGCCGGATCTGGAAGCGGCAAGTCGGCGAGTGTCGTATATCTTGTTCTTGACATACTCGACTAGGTAGTCATTGAACTCCTTCTTGCGGCCTGCAAGCTTTTTGGTAAGAAAAGAGATGAAGTCCTCGGCGCCCATACCAGGAAGCCAAGGTCCCTCGTGCTTCCATCGCCTGGTATTATGAACGACGGGATCCACGGGTGGCGGGGTAAAGGGTGTAAACTGCAATGATCCTGGAGTCTGCGGGGCTTCTAGTCGCTGCTTCAGAGCCTTCTTTGCATTCCTCTGCTCTTTTTGAAGGGCTACAAATTCCTCTAACCAAGGCTCATTGTTTGATGATTTTCTGCTCGCTTCTTTTTGGAAAGACTTGAGGTCGGAAAGGTGAAGGCCCCATCCACGAGCCCTGAAACTCGCGAGCTTTTCTTCCCACCTCTTTCTCCAGGTGGCGTTGAAGTCGTCCCATTGAGCCTTGACTCGCTCCGAAGGCATACTCTTCTTGAGAGCCTTGAGGTAAAGTCCAGCCTCATCCAGTCCGAGATCCGTGTCGTAACTCGTAGTATCATCCCGAACCTCAAACGCACCCGGTAGTAAGTCGTCGCTCACGCCGCGATTCCTCATCAACGACAGGCCCTTGATCATTGGCACACCCATTTCTTCCCACTTTTGTCTTGTCCGCACATGATCTGCTGCCGATTCGAAGTCCGTAACATGCTCGATAGTATCCAGCTGAGTAACCCTCAGTACTGGGTCGCTCACTTGTACCAGGTGACTCCTTGACGGAATCGGCCGCTTCAGACCCCAATCGCCACGTGCTAATGAGGACTTTGTCGTTGCAATCGCTTGGTGGGTCGGGTATGGCAGGGTCGCTGTGTCAGAGGACTTGGAGATGCCCGCGCCGTAGGTGTCGCTCACGGGCGGTCGAGCAAGTGGGTTGGGCAGCGAGAAGAGGCGAGAATTCCGGAGGAGGTTGGAAGTAGGCGAGAGGGACTGGCGACTTAGAGCCATGTTGGCGATGCGACAGCCGCGTGTGGGCGTTCAATGGCGGCTG
This sequence comes from Alternaria infectoria, assembly GCF_024043175.1. Lineage (NCBI taxonomy): Eukaryota > Fungi > Ascomycota > Dothideomycetes > Pleosporales > Pleosporaceae > Alternaria > Alternaria infectoria. The sequence continues at coordinate 1,033,915 of NW_026250697.1, forward strand.
AAGTGATGATCCCGATGTGCATATCGAAATGTCGAGTGGAGTTTGCGGCGGAGTGGCCCGTGCGAGACCTCCGCGGCTTCTGATGGGTTGCAGGCTGGGTCACATCACCACGTCAAGATGCACGAGACGGTGTTAAATGCACTTTCATGTTGATGGACTATTACGCTGATAGATATCTACAGGAGTATTCAAGATCTCATTCCCTCCATGGATGCGTGATTCGTCCTCCGCCTCAGCGCACATGTCGCGAGCATTTCTGACATGCATACTCTTCTCGCGTGCGCAATATGCTGTCCGCCATCTTTCAGGTCAGGACTCACCTCTTCAACCAAAGGTTTCATCCGTGTGGTTTTTGAAACGCATACCGCGCGGCGAGAGGTCTATACATATCATTGCAATCTTCTATGTGTGCATGCCGGTGTATGAATGTCGTAATGCAATGACTGGTGTCATCCCCACTCATCCAGGCAAGTGTTTGTCCCAGTCCTGATCATCGTCTTCGTCGTCGTCCTTGTCTTTCCTGTTTATACGTGGAACGTGACCTTCAATAGCCATGGTGTGGTCAGATGTTTGCGCAGGAAGCGACGGTGGTTGAGGCGGCGCGATGCTGGAAGAGCGCTCGAGAATCTGGTCCTGGACGAGGTCGTTGTTTGCCTTGGTAAGGTTGCCCGGCTTCTCGCCTCGTTCGAGCGCGAGATCAGTCATGGCGTCTGCGCGGGCGGCCCAGGCTGCGTCGAGGTCTGCTTCGTCATCTGCGTCAGCCGTGGTCGCACTCTCCTGTTTGAGACGTAACGGTAGAGCCTTTTCATGTTCGTCGGCATTGTCGACCATGAGCTCGATCTTGTCGCCGTACCCGCCGTGTCGCATCCACGCCGGCTCCTCGTTCAGCTGCACCTTAACGTAGAGTGCGCGTCTTGCGCAGTCGTCTGAACACCACACCTCAAGCACCTTCCTGTCTACTATTTCGACACCGTGATCAGTGTCAACGAACTGCTTCCTCGCGGTGGATCGCGCCTTCTTCTTAGGGCGCGGGCACAGAGCGTATCCACACTTGTCGGCAATGTTGCGCTCCTCGATGAGGGCGTCGTAGTCGGCGGGCTGAAAGGGAATTACTGCTTTCTGGAAGAAGTGAGCGTCGGAGGGAGAAGGTCGCCTAGCATCGGCGTCTGGCGAGGTGGGAAAGTCCATGAGGGTCATGACGGCCTCCAGCACTTCTGCCTCGACGCGCTTGCGGTCTTCAAGTACCGTCGCATGGTGGCGGGCAACTGCGAGGTGACGCGCATTCACGGGTTTCCTGCCCGGAGGCGCGTTGGTAGAGACAGTCGCGTTCTTCAGGATGGACTTGGGCGGCATGACGGGTCTGTGTTGGTGTTGGGATCGTCGTGGCTAGAGTGTGAAGTGGAACCTCGTTGGGCGTGCTTGGCGGAGCGTCGGGGACTTGGGCGGGGCTGTTTGAGCTTCGTCACCACACTTGTTCGCACGAGGCACCTGCAGCAGCCCTCATATCTCCCACTGCCCCTCGCCCAGAGCTGGATGGGTGCAAGCATTGAATGGTAGGCTGCCCCGTTGACCCGCGCGTCCCGCATTGCTGCCCAGGCTGACATGGGCGTCATCGCAGCTACACGTCCGAGACCCGCCGTGCACCTAGAGAGCTCCCACACATTCTTGCTGTAGCGCTGTCAGGCAGGGACCGCAGCTGTCACCCCCATTGCGTCTTCCGCCGCCAGACCACCTCTGCAGCCATCGACACCGCCCGCCGCCATGTACAAAGTCAGGGCAGTCTTCGACTATGTGTCTAACCACGAAGACGACTTGGGCTTCAAGGTCGGCCAGATCATCTCCGTCACCGAGGAGGAGGGCGACGACTGGTACGTGGGCGAATACACCGACGACAGCGGCACCAAGCACGATGGCCTCTTCCCCAGGAACTTCGTCGAGCGCTACGAGCCAGCGCCGCCACCACGACCCAACCGAGCTTCGCGGCACAAGCCCTTAGAGCAGCCGCCTGCACAGGAAGCCCCTCCCACGCCCCAAATACCGCAGCAGGAGCCTGAGCCGGTGCTGCCTCAAGAACCAGAGCCGCCAAAGCCCCAGGCCCCTCCCATTGAGGTGCCCAGCGCCGCCAAAACAACACCGCTGCCCATGTCACCCATGTCGCCTCGCTCTGCGTCGAGCGCAAAGGCTCCGGAAGCCCTGCCGCCGCAGTCGGAGTCGTCCAAGCCCGCTCCTCCCGCGAAGAAGGCTCCTCCGCCTGTCGCTCCCAAGAACAATGCCTTCCGGGACCGCATTGCTGCTTTCAACAAGCCCACTGATCCTCCGCCCAAACCCTTCAAGCCCTCTGGCGGCGCCCCTAGTTTCATCAAGAAGCCCTTCGTGGCACCCCCGCCGATCCGCAATGCCTACGTTCCTCCCACTCGAGAGGCCCCACCCGTCAAGACCTACCGTCGCGAAGAGGACCCTGAGATTGCAGAGCGTCAGGCGCAGACCCAGAACGATGCGGAGCGCGCGGGATTGGTCGCGCATGACAAGGCAAATGCGAACGAGGGCGAAGAAGAGCCACAGCCCAAGATTAGCCTGAAGGAACGCATCGCTCTGCTACAGAAACAGCAGCAGGAGCAGGCAGAAAGGGCCGCAGCTATGCATAAGGAAAAGTCAAAGAGACCGCCTGTGGCCAAGAGGACTGAGTCCCAAGACGCACCCGCTGAAGACAGCGAGGACACTGGCCTCGAGCGCGTGACAAGTGGAGCTTCCAAAGGTCGTGCATCCATGGACCAGAATCGCCCTCCGCGAACATCGCACGATATCCGCTCTCCAGACGCGCTCAACCGTGACCGCGATCTCCTCAGCGAAAACGACGCGGATCAATCAGCAGCTGGAGATACTGAAGATGCTGGAGGAGAATCTACAAGTGTCGAAGAGGACCAGGACCGACCCAAGAGCAGGCACCCGCCGCCGCCACCTCCCAGAGCACCCACTGCCCCAACAGAAGAACCCAACGTTGGTGATGAGCAAGACGTGCCTGAAGAAGAGGAGGAGGAGGAAGAGGAAGACGAGGAGACTGCCGAGTTGAGGCGGAAGGAGGAGTTACGCGAGCGCATGAGGAGGTTGGGCGGTGGTATTCCCGGCATGCCCGGTATGCCTGGTATGTTCGGAGGTGGTATGCCCATGGGCGGTGGTCTTCCGCCGAAGAAGAAGAAATCGACCACCGAGAAAAGGCCCGAAGAGACTGAGGAGTACAGCATGCCTCAGCAACGAGTTCCTATGTTTGGTATGCCTGGGATGATGCCCGTCCGAAGCCCAGAACCTGAAGATCGCACGCTTTCCGTCGAGAAGGAGGATGAAACTCCGCACCCCGTCACAGGCACTCACTCAGCGAACGAAGTGCCAGACGTAGAGGAGGTTGCATCTCAGCCGGCCCGGCCAACTACTGGCGATGGTCCTCCACCTGTTCCAACAGACCGTAAGTTTATCATTCCTCGCAAACCAATCCGCGCTTTTGTCCGCCATGCCCAAGGCCGCCTGCAGTCGCCATCTTCCGAGACCTTGTCGAAGACATATGTCACTTATGACGGTCTGTCGGAATATGTGATGACTGTATGCGTGTCTAGTATGTGTGTGCACTTGGCTCTATCAATAATCCTTACGTCCATTCCACTGGTTCTAACATTCTCCAGGACGTCCTGCTCCCCCTCCTGTCCCATCGGCCTGTAAGTCATATCGGCTATCAATACGTGAACAACACTGACAGTACCTAGCTCGACCGGTACCGCCACCTCCTCCGCAGGTCCTCTCTCCTGGGCCTGGATCTGAGTCTGGTGATGAGATGACCGACACTGCCCCTACTCCGTCTGCCCCTTCCCAGCCATCTAACAGGCGGGCTTCGTATTTCGCTTCTGGCGAGCCAGCCCAGGATCTGGCAGAAAGACGCGTGCCTCCCATTCCGTCAGCGGGTCCTACATCGCCTACAATGAGCCGTCCGCCTCCGCCACCTCCACCAACGCAGGCACCTCCATCGCGCCATGAAGATCTTCCGATTCGCAAACTGGACCGTAACGAGGGCGAGACTGACTACGAAGGTGACTATGACACCGACATGGCGCCCGAGGCAACTCACAAGGACGCCTTGAAGTCACATGCTCGCGATTCCAGCGTAGAAGACAATACCTTGACGGACGAGCCAACTTCAGCACGCTCGCCCACTATTCCTCAGGGAATGCCGCCTCTGCCTCCTACTGCACCTCGTGCAGTTCCGCCTCCACCACCCCAACAGGCGCCCAGCCGGCCATCAACAGATGCTCCCCGTGGTGCACCGCCTCTCCCACCGGTACCACCACCGACTCGCAGCGCCCCTATGGACGATGACGATGAAGAATATGACCCATTCAAGTACACTGGCCCACCCCTTCCGCAAGCCGCGGCGCCTCCAGCTCCTCGAGCAGTGCCACCGCCCCCACAAAGCCAGCCTCCTCCCCCGCAGAATCGCCCACCACCACCCATGCCACCATCGATGCCTCCTGTACCACATCGACAAGCGGGTGAATCAGATGAAGAGGATGATTTGTACTCTTCCCCGCCAGCTCGGAAGTCTCACGATAGGCCACCGCCTCCACCACCTCAGGCTCCTCCACACCAGCATGCACCTCCGCCTCTTCCACCTCTACAAGCTCCGCCTCCTCCAGCTCAAGAAAGAATGGTCCCGCCGCCACCGCAGGAACGCCCAGTTTCTATGTTCTCGCCAGTCGCAACGGAGGCACCGCCTCGGATGCTGAACACTCGGAAGTCGCTTGATGCAGCCCAAATGCTGACAACTCGATCTTCCATGGATCAGCCTCGCCCGGCAACGAATCAAGGTTTCATTGCAAACGATATCGATTTGGGGATGTCGTCGCATTGGTGGACCCAGCCCAAGCTACTTCCCCCATCACTCCAAGCCCGCAAAGACGTCCTGGTAGACATGAAGGAGTCGCAATCAGGCAACACTGTGGAGAAACTCATCAAAGTTCTTTACCTTGACTACTCACAAACGATCATTTCCGCCCGCTTCGAGTCCACCAACGTCTCCGACGTGGATCTTGAACAGCGCAATGAGCCGCCGCCTCCCAGCCAGCGTCCTGATCAGCTGGAGAACGCGTACGAGCAGTTTGGTCGTTCGATAGCCAAGACTATTGAGTCGAAGCAGAATACCGTCGTAGGCAATGGTACGCCGCAGGGACTGATTGAGGAGCTGTTTAAGCCCTTCAATGACGCACTGCCCCCAATTTCAACTCGCTCCTACGGCGCGCTTGTGTACGCCAACCTAGCGAACGCGTCAACCCAAGTATATGATGAGATCCGCCCTGGTGACATCATCAGCTTCCGCAATGCAAAGTTCCAGGGTAAGACTGGGCCAATGCATGCTAAGTACGCGATGGATGTTGGGAAGCCGGATCACGTCGGTGTTGTTGTCGAGTGGGATGGCAGTAAAAAGAAGGTAAGGGCTTGGGAGCAGGGACGTGAGCACAAGAAGGTCAAGCCAGAGAGCTTTAAGATGGGAGATTTGAGATCAGGTGAAGTGAGGGTGTGGCGTGTAATGAGTAAGAGTTGGGTGGGCTGGAACTGATTGGTCGAGCTGCCCGTTTGTAGGTGAAGAGCGAGGAATTGTAATTAAACCTTTAGTCTTGCGCGTCTGTGTATCCTAGCTGGCACCCTCCAAAACTTTCCAACGTACTCACCATACCACACCCTGATACCTACATCACATCAAACACTTGCCAACATGCCCTTCACCTTCGACCCCGAGGTCGACTATGCACCCGCGCCCTCGCCGCCAACGTCCGCAGCCCACATGGGGCCATCTTGGAACGCCGTATGGCGTATCGCCATCTCCAACCCCGACAAGGTGGCCGCCTTGGCCGAGGCCAAGGGCATGATCAAGGAGAAGCTCCGGTGGGAGAGAGCGGTTGCGGCGGAGAAGAGGGAGAGGATGAGGGTGGGGGTTTCGGCCTGGAAGCTCGCCCGGGAGCTGGATGAGTGGAAGTAAGTCTTAATTGATCACCCATTGACGAGCTAAGCTGACATATCTTGACAGGCCGGTCTTCGGACAGTAGATCTGGGCGGGGTGGAGAGGAATTGGGGCCTTCGGGCAAAACATCTTGAGTTCCTGGCGGTGGCAGAGGTGGTGAGGTGGTGCGGTTTGGGGGGATGGCGCCGCTGTGCGCCTTATAAATATGCACGAATAGAACTCTTTTCCATCAATTATGTGAGATTTTGCAATATGCTGTGATGATGACATTGTAGATGTGCTTTGTATGGTGCTGCAAGTGTTGTTTTGATTGTTCTGGGTCCCTCTGTAGCTGCCACTCCCCTACATCATCTCACACACTCAATCGGCACGCAACCTCCTGGAGCAATACAGTACGCTCGCGTGTTTCCCTGGTCAGGCGGATGATCACTGACTACCTCCAGGACACTCCATTGTCGACGCGTCGACACTGCGATGATCTAATGTATTCTGCAAAGCTCTCCGCCCTTCACTAGCAAACAACAATTTCTCATACATTATGCAGAACACAACCACCTTTGCCAGGTCCTCAACAACTCAAGCGAGCGATACCGAACGATGCCACCTAAAGCTTCCAAGAAGTCCTCAAGCGCTCCTGCGAACCTGCCACGAACGACGAATACGCACGATATCCGAAGAGTCTTAGCCGAGCGGGAGAACGAGGATGGAAAACGCGAATACCTCATCGACTGGACCCCAACTTGGGAGCCCATGGTGAGCCCCAAGGGCATTGCTGCCACAGTTCTGAAAGAGTGGAGGGACACTAAGAAGGCGAAACGTACATTTGGGTTCAAAAACAATACGGTCATCAAATGTGCGAACGCTAGCGCAGACGACTCCGCCGAACATATACTCCGCATGAGAAAGACGGTCTTTGATAACTTCAGAGAGACGATACTTCTGGACCCAGACGGCGTTTCCCCATCCGAGCTCTTCAAGGATGAGGAATGGGTCTTTAGGTCGAAGGAACACAGGCAGCGAGCGGAGCAGATCGCGAAAAATCTCAAGGAAAACACACCAGACGCTGCAGAGGTCATAAGACGCACCTATCGTGTCATGCGGGAGGAAGCCGGGTCAAGCCGCTACATTGTCAAGGCCGAGGACACAGACCTACCTTATAGAGCAATCAGGGTCAAATACATCGGCAGGATCGACGCAGAGATCGCTACCGACCCAGGAAAGCGCCGCTCATACCCCGTCGTCCATTTCCTCACCCCGCTCTTCGACACCAGTCTCCGTGAGCTGAGAAATCCTACTTGGACGTTTAAAAACGCACACGCTATCGCATCTTCGCTAAGCCAAACCGTCGCACTGTTCCCAACGCATGCGCCGTATCTCCTCACACACCCTCTGCTACTCATGTTCACACGCCTCTTCTTCATGGGCGATGAGATCGCAAGGAAATTGGACACAGTTGGTATCGAAGTGGGAGATGACTGGCACGAGCGTACGCGGGACGAGTTTCTATGGACATACTGCGGAGATTGGGAGAAGCGGCCGATTGACTGCGTTGAGCGCACGTACATGGCGACTCGTGATGAGGTTCGCTGGTACGTGGAGAATGATGTTGATGAGGATGGGAGTGCTATCGTGGCAGCGTCGGTGGATGGGAATGATGACGAAGCTAGCGATGGACATGATGGCGCGAATGAGAAGGCTGAGGACGACGAGGATGTAGAACTGGAGGAATGATAGGTATCAGTGTAGATTAATGCACATGTTGATTGGAGATGTTAAGCCTGAACAGGAGGCAGAGGCAAAGTCGTGTTTCAATAACAACCTGGACGTTTTTCTGGACGTTACAGCGTCGCGGCTACTGGAATAGCGCCAGCCGACAACAAGTCCGCGGGATATAGATCCGCTAATGCAGCACCCTGGACGCACAGTGGAGTCGTCTGGGGCTTTCTGTCTATTTGCTAGATTGCTCATGACGTGACATAATGCAAGGGATGAGAATGCGGTCATGACATGATAACGAGGTTTGGCCACGCACAAAGAGCCTGGCAGATGTAGCAAACTGAGCAAAGCATAAGATCTTCGGCTTCAGTCAATCGGTTTCTTCACTTGCTCACATCAACACCCTCGCCCACGTACACAGTCTTCATCAACGGTTAATCCTTAGATCCGACACGTGTGCAACAACATGGACGAAAGCGAAGCTGGACGTGAAGAGATTACCACGGGGCCGAAGATGCCAACCAACACAACAGTACCACCAAAGTCTGGCTTGAAAACACTCGTATTTGGTGAGGACCCATCGGGCAACGGCGATGGCGACACTGAAATGGACGAAGCGGTGGCAAAGCCAAGAAGCATCGCAAGCGAACCGACAGCAGAGCATCGTTCAAAGCCGCGAAAGAAGAGAGCGGGGGTTCCAAATCTGAGTGAAGATGATGACGAACATGAGAATGGGAATGTCGACGGTAAGGTGGATTCGAGTAAGAGAAGGAAAAAGGCCAAAGCTGCTAAACCCGCAACTTCCATCGATACTGACGGAGAAGAGCAACAACATCCCCAAACTCTCGAAGTTCCCCCCGAATTCGAGATAGCGTGGGCGGCGCTGGCCGGCAAAGAGGAGAAGAACCCGAAGAGACCCGACAAGACCATCATCATCGCGCGAAGGAAGAGATGGGAAAAAGGTAACTTGGAGGTATTGATATGGAACGATGGGGAGCTTGAGTGGATGAGAAAGACCCATGCTACGAAGTTGTACAAGAAGACCGTCGAGAGGTTTGAGGAAGTCGAACAGAATCATTGGATAGATGTGAACGTACCTGGCTGGTATCAAGTAAGAGTTCTCAACAAAGTCACGCTGACAGATGGGCCGGAGAAATTCATCACACGATTCAGCAACGATGACTACGACCGTGTGCACCAGATGCTCATATTCATATTGAGTGAGGTCCTTCAGCCCAGATCGTGGCTGGTAGAACCAGAGGAAGGAAGCTATCACTATGCGACGCACGAGGACGAGGCGAAAGCCATGGCATCCATCTCCAAAAGTGCTCAAGAGCTCGTCGAGATAATCTGGAAGCCTTACATCGATGACAGCAACCCCGATGACAGCGAGACCGATGAAAACCAGGTCAATGAGAACCAGCTCAACGAAGAGACTTATCAAAACTTGAGTGATGTAAATGTCATATGGACTTCTGCATCGAATAAGGTCGGAACGTCCAATGATGACAACGAAACAGCAACAACAACGGGACAAACATCCAAGATCAAGTTGACGAACATCTGGACTGTCTTCATCGAGGACTTCCATGTTTGGCAGAGAAAGCGTACTACTGGACCAGTCTTGTTAGTCAAGATTGTGCCGCCAACCATAGCGAAACGGAAAGACCTCGGTCGTCGTATGATCACCCACAGTCCCCATGTCGCCAGGCCAGGCTCCTGGCCATATCTGCTCGCCCTGGCCTTACTCTCAGACGATGAAGCGGAGCAAGCGGAAGAGGAGGTGGGGCTGATGGCGCACGCCGCTCGTTCTAGAGATACTATCCATACCTGCATGGAAGAGTATCAGGAGCATAAGAAGCTGAGCTATGCCGAAGCAGTACACACCTTCTGGTTGCTTCAGCAGTCCCTGCAGGACGAGCAGTTCGCCAGCGAGAGTAACGCAGAAAAGCCAGATGATGACGCTGCTCCGAGGCCTGAATCCGACCGCGGACAACGTAGCGATTCTGAACACGACAACAGTACAGACAACTCTGGAGATGAAGACGACGCTCCAGCCAACGAGAAGAGCGCCCGGCCATTGAAGAGTAGGAGACGGGTTAAGCTGGCGAACGAACACGACGAGCATGTTGAAGTAGAAGATGCTGAAGACCAGTCAGGGAATGACGAGATTGAAGGAGATGGCACTGAAGCTGACCAAGATCTACCAGCCCCGACTCATGCCCCTCAGCATCAGGGTGCCTCAGAGGAGAGAGAAGCGACTGCGAAGTCAGGCCCTGGTTCAAGAAAACCTGGCATGCCAGCGGTGACTGATAACGGAGAGGGGGTAGTGGATGGAACATCTAGAATTGGAAAACCGGGCAAGAGGGTATCCACTGCTGCGATCGGTGAGCAACCGCCAGCAAAGAAGTTGAAGACTAAGAAGACTGTCGCGTTGGCCGATGACGAGAACTAGGTAGACAGGGTCAGCCGTGTGAAAATGTCTATAGCTTCAGCTGCCACACTCCATAGCTGTCAATTCATTTCTTAAGTTTGATATAGCCACTTGTAACATGTAGCAAGCTTGCAACAATCCACACTGGTGATGGTGACATGATTGCTGGTATAACAGGCGTTGGTATAAGAGGGCAAGTGTTCTATGCCTGTTATCAACGTCTCGTTACCTGCTTTGATTGCGCAATCATCATCCCAAACACAGCATGTCAAAAGATCGATCAAAGCCAACAACTGCTGCCGTGCAGAACGACGGACCGCAGCCTCAGGCTGAGCCATCCACGATAGCAACCAGCGAAAGCACTGCTTACCCCACCTCTGACACGATCGAAATCCCCGACGACATGGCCGAGCTCTGGCTGAAAGCGTCAACCCCGAATACAAAAGATCCGGTCGTGGATGGAGAGATTATTGCAGTAAGGCGTTTGGCTGGCGGCGATGGTCACGTAAACTTCAACTACCTGTTGGGAACCGAGCCACCGACCTGGTATTGGCCAAAGCGTGTCAGCGTGCAGGCAAGAGAGGACTGGAGAGCGCTCCACACCGTAGGGTCAGTGAAACTCCTAAACCTTGTGATCAAGAGCCGCTTGGATATATTCGACGCGTTTCTGGTTGTGGTCGGTAATCTACAGGTGGATCCGCTTCATGCTGTTGGTCGGACGTGGCCAAAGGAACAGGTAGGGAAGGCTCGAAGCTTCACATCTCTTCGCCGAAGAGACAAGACAACGACGTCCGAAGAAGCTGAAGGTGCTGTCGGAAGTGAGACCGTCAAAACGACAAAAGGCAAAGCTGCAAGCACCAGCGCGGTCCCAAAAGCGAAACCAAACTCTTCCATCGGCCCGCACAGGGAGTCTGGCACGATATCTGCGAAACAGATGCTTGAAGCTATCTTGGTCCGAGCAGCCAAGCGCCCCAGCTGGTGGTCGGCCAAGAATCTGAGAGATTACAGCTTCTATGAGGAAGAGCACTACGACAAAGCTCAAGCCGTGGGCCTAGAAACACCTTTCAAAGTGCACAATCATGTCGGATTTCCCACGGAATGGGAGATGGAATACATCGGTATCTTACTGCGCTTTGTGGGAGAGATTGATCCATCATCTCCGGTTTCGATACCAAGGACCAATCATGAGCCCTGGCATAGGGAGTTCCTGCCATCGAAAGCACATGAGCAACGACCTCCAGTAAACCCGACAAAAACGTTCAAGGTTCTGTGGAAACAACTTGAGAGAATGAGCGTCGAAGATCTGCTCGATACTCCTCAGGAAGACCGGGAAGATATCGTTTCACTGATAGTGTACGAGGCACCACATACACTGCACGACAGGAGTTGGGTCTTGCTTCTTGTGCTCACTCTTGTGACAAAAGAGCACATCGAACGCTGTCTCCAAGAATCCAGTATTGCAGTGGGACGGGAATGGTATGACCGCTCTTGCCGGAAGCTCCTCTTTCAGCTTGAGGAATCTTGGGTAAAGGACATACCGCACCTGGAAAGTCTCGATGTGCACGCGATGTGGCAAGCTTTGAAGCAGGACATCCAAGAAGACGACGTGGATCCCGATGATTTGTACGAGGAAGACAACTCTGGCGCAGAGATGGAGCAGATTTAACAGGACCGATTGTAATCGTAGAGACTCTCGGGCTTAGAGCAGGAAGCGAGAATGTACTCCTTAACCAAGATAAGGTGGACGGCATAGATCATGCAGCGCTGATGCGTCTTTATCCCGACGACATGGCTGCTTCTCCTCTTGTCCGCGTTGTTTTAGGCTGTCGGCCAGCGTGCTCCCCTAGCATTGTCTTTGCCCCTGATAGTCCTCTATGTTCTGCCAGCCTTTGTGGAGCTAGAGTGGTATGCGGAAGAACGGAGGACGACCAAGATAATGAGTGTTCTTGGGGCGAGGAAGGCGTGTTCGGAATGTCGCAACAGTACGGTGATATCGCGGTAAAGCGTGCGTGTCGTCGTATCATCCTGGGTGAACATTGTCATGAGTGCGTCGCGCCCGTCGCGTGGTAGTAGGAGAAGACCTGGAGAAATTTGAGTAGAAGAAGGTCAATGTGCAGAGAGTAAACGGGTGCTGGATGTGAGCATCTAGTATCAAACGCGAAACGTCATCTTCCAGCTTCAGCGCGGACACCATTCTACCAGAGCCCCTGATGTGCGAGGCGTCGTTGTGACCTACGGGCTCGCGTCGAATTGCTGCCGAGACCGCGAGCGCGATATGCGCTATGTGCGAAAAAACAAAGAAATAAGGGCGTGGCAACAGGTCGCGTTGTACAGAACGGCTGACTGAGATGAGGTCGGATGAGAGTTGGTGGGTCGCCCGGAAAAGTAGCCGCATCCATGGCTCGCGCTTGTCGGCTTCAGGGAAGGTGGCCCCATCGTCCCCAACAAATCGATGACGCAGCATCTACCCTTTCTCCTCGCCATCCTTCCTCTGCGTGAAGGCGCGTTCAAACAATCCAGCTGCGGAGCCTCACCATGGCGCGACATGACCAGACCGTCAGTAAAACGCCAAGTCGCCCTTCGCGTAGATGGCCCGGCGCTGAAGGTGGGTCAAGGGGCGGCTGCAGAAGGTCGTTGCTTCCTTATCGTTAAATCCGCCCAAACCCCGGAAATAATGACATATCCACAAGCCCGACATGTAGAATCCTACAAATACTCCATTCCCCGTCGCCGTAGCTAAGCCTGTGTATCACCGACCTCAAAGCCTCTTCCAGTATGACGACAGCCCACAGCATAGACCCCCGGTCTACACCACCATCAGCACAGCCTCGGACGTCCCCAGAGCAGACACTGGATGTAACAGAGGACAGTTCCAGAAAGAGCGAAGAAGACGTCTTGGATGGCCTGGAGAAAGGCTTAGACAACACTATGCCACCAGAACAAACAGATCGCTTTTTCGTGGAGTTCGATGGACCCAAAGATCCCGGCAACCCGAAGAACTGGACGCCCAAACGAAGATGGGGTATCACAGTTTCCATGGGCCTCATGGTTTTCACGGTCACATTCGCCAGTTCTATCTTCAGTGTCAACATCGGGATTGTCCAGGAGAAGTTCGATGTCGAAAAGGTCACAGCTACTCTTGGCGTAGCGTTGTTTGTCCTGGTACGTGGAGCCCCCACCCGACGGCCATGGGCGCAGTATCTAATACAAAAGTTCATAGGGATTCGTATTTGGACCGATTGCCTTCGGGCCAATGTCAGAGGTTCTAGGTCGCAAGATTCCCCTCATGTTCGGCTTCGCACTCTTCGCTATCTTCCAGATCCCAGTCGCTCTTGCCCAAAATATAACGACGATATGCGTAGGCCGCTTTCTTGGCGGCCTCTTCGCCTCTGCACCCCTCGCAGTCGTGGGTGGAGCTCTTGCAGACTTGTGGGATCCTATCCCCAGGTCGTATGCTATCTGTGTTTTTGCCGCTGGTGGATTCGCTGGTCCAGTAGCAGGACCCATTGCTGGTGGCTTCATCGCCGAGTCGCATCTTGGCTGGCGCTGGACATCCTGGATCACTCTCATCATGGCCGGCCTGTTCGGCGTTATTGGCTTCCTCGTCATACCAGAGACTTCTGCAGCCAGGATTCTGCAGTTGCGAGCTGCAAAGTTACGAAAGGACACGGGCAACAACGAATATCACGCTGCGGCAGACGAGAACAAGTTGACTCTCGACAAAGTGCTGAACGTTTACCTCTTACGGCCATTCATCATGTTCTTCCAGGAACCCATCTTGGCGTTGGTGACAGCTTACATGAGCTTCTTGTACGGCATTGTCTATCTGCTTTTCGAAGCTGTGAGTCTACGTCCATGCCTTTCTTGCTACGAGGGTCTGACAATCGATAGTTTCCCGTGTCATTCTATGAGGAACGTGGCTGGTCTCTAGGGGTCTCTCAGCTCCCGTTCGGCGCCTTTATAGTTGGCATTCTGATGGGCGCTGGCTGTATTGCTTACAGTTCAGCGACTGGATTTACGCGCGCATTTCATAAACACGGCAAGGTCATCCCGGAGGAACGCCTGCCGCCCATGATACTCGGAGCCATCGCACTTCCTGTCGGCCTATTCTGGTTCGCCTGGACTAGCAATCCAAACATCTCGTGGGTACCGCAGGTGCTTTCCGTTGCCCTTCTCGGGTTTGGTTGCATGGTGCCTTTCTGGCAGGGAATGAGCTACCTCATCGACTGCTATGGCTTTTATTCCAACAGCGCCATCGCAGTCAACACCTTCATTCGCTCGTTCGCGGGCGCCTTCTTTCCACTGTTCACACATGCAATGTACACTAAACTCGGTGTACCATGGGCGACCAGCCTTCTGGCGTTCATCTGTGTGTTATTTCTCCCTGTACCCATTCTGTTCTACATCTTCGGGGCAAGGATCAGAACGAAGAGCAAGTGGGCACCGACGGCGTAACGAGGTAGGGGCTGTGTCTTCTTGGCTTGTATAGTTCAGGTATTGTGCATATGCATATTCTTTCAGTGATTTCTCATCGTTTTCGAAGTTGAATGTCTATCTATTCCTCTCGGTCCTCATCTCAGTCCTTGCTTTGATCAGACATCGAATGCCTTTACAAGAAGGTCTGCAAACTTTGCTCGGGCCAGCTCGTCGACGTAAACGATACGCTCATCCTTCTCTCGTCTCCTCAACTCCATCCAGTCCAGCTCTTGGAACAAATCCCTCAGCCTCCAGAAGATAGTAGCCCAGTAACCCTCTGCTAAATCCACAGAGTACTCACATACCTCCTGCTTCGCTTCGCTCGAAACGAAATGCCAGCCATTGTCCCCCTTGGTGGTGTCTAGGCGTTTGGCGCACCACTGTGTCCATGTTTGGAGCCAAGTCGAATGCGCCCAACGAAATTGCCCCAGGGTACCGTCCATGACCACCCTCTGGCCGTCTTCTGTCGTAACTCGCAGGACCGAGTGCATTAGCACCGCGACGGGCTTATGCCTCAGACTGCGCCAAGACGTCATGAAGTTGACCCTCGGCCAACATCTCAACCATTCTGCGCGCCCACGGAACAATTCCCCGACCTTCTTATCCACCTCCTCCTCGAGGACCATGCAGAACCAATCACACATGTTTTGCCGCGCGAGTGCTTCGTTGAGCCCCGGCGGCAGGAAGGAGAAGCGTTCAAGCTGTTTGGGCGGGTCGGTCTTTAGATCTTCGGTCGACCAGACTTGCCAGACTTTGAATGGCACGGAGTTGGTTTTATACGCCCGTGCGTATGCGGCTGAGACTCGTGGGGCGGCGTCAGCGGCTGCGTCGAAACAACGTAGGTAAACGTGCAGGACCTCTTCCAGGGACAGAGGTGGTGCGGTGGTGGTGGGATTGACCGGTGTCATGATGGAGATGTGAGCAGGAGGACGGCTTCTGCTCGAGTGTTTTGGTGTCCTGGAGGCTGTGAGGGTACGGAGGGGCAGCCACAATTTGTCCTTGGATTTTAGCGCTAAAGGTACGTCGGTGCATCCCTGTCAGTTCTGGAGCACATTCACTGACGATTTACGATTACCAAGATGCACGAGAACTTTACTGTAATATGTACTGTAACCAGGTTGTCGGCGGATCGAGGACAGTGTAAGGAAGGCTCATCTAATCCAACTGCGCTTCCTCGAATACCGCCTCAAACTTGGCCATGCTCAGGGAACGGATACGTTCCTCCACATCGTCGTCCGACAGCCCACGGAGAGATGCCCAGTTCAGCTCCTGGAATATCTGCTCCATACGCCTGCGCGCGACTACCCAGTATCCGACCGCCCAGTATCCGTGGTTGCAATCCTTTCCCTCAAGCCTCTCGCACTTGGCGACCTCCCCCTGTTCGTCCGTCGTCCAAATGTCCCTCGGGTCCGAGTACTTGGGATCCAGAAAGTTTGCAACAAGCTCCTCCCGTGCCATGAACCAATGTGTCTTCCAGTCTCGTCCATATTGATCGGCAGTGCCATCGAAGACATAGTTCCCATCGTTACCATCGGATATCAATAGACAAGAGTGGGATATCAATTCATGCATCTCTGCCCAATCTGTGAGTATGCGGAAATGCGGTTTGGCTATGAAATTGATCCAAGTAACCGTGTGGCCGATGCCGAGAAGCTCTGCTCGCTGTCAGTTACTGTTCAAGCGCGCATACTGTCCAACGGGCCTTGTTCCTTACCACAGAGGTGCCGGGTTACGAAAGGCTTCATCATGACGCAGAATGTCTCGCAATAGTGCTTGAAGATCACTGCGCGATATTCACTCCCTGGGCTCAGTCGTGATGTATCCGGGCGCCCAAATTCCGATCGATCGTAGTCGAAGAGCGCTTCCGGAACACCAGGTCGTGACGTTCGGTTTAGCCATGATATCCTGATTCCGAAGACATGGCAGCCAAATAGCGCCTCTTGGAATATGATAAGATGCACAAGAAGGATCTGGCGAAGAGAATGGGCTGGAAGGGTAGCTGCGACGCGCACGCCGGCTTGAGGAGACTCAGTGGCCATGATTGTGGGGGGAAAGTATCGGATTGGTAGCAGAAGATGGAGAGGGTAGTGAGAATTGCCTTCACATCTGCTCCCGGTGTGGGCGTCCGAGTGCCACAACTAGCGCACAAACGGGGACGCGCATAATCCCAGAGTAGCCTGTCGACTTACAACTTTGACCAGACTTTCGGACTGACCCGCCATCTTTCGAAAGTTCAATCAAATCCTCTCTCCACAAACAACATGGCGGCCATCGTCACTCAGAAGCAGGTCTTGGAGACAATACTGACTGGCTGCGCCAACCACTACGGCGGAGACCCAATGGCGAAGCTCAAGTAAGTTCAACAGAAGCTCAAATCATCAATGAACCAGCTAACACACAAATCCAGGTCTCTGCCAGAGAACTACTACACGAAGACGAAGACATTGGCGGCGGATAAAGAATGGCCCACCGCTCTTGCAGCCATCGAGGAGGCATGTCGGATCAAGCCAAAGGGCGAGCATCCACTCTGTCGCATTCGCATCAGAGCAGCTCCCCACACGAAGAAGGGCAGCGGAACCTATGTCTCGAGCGTGGCCGCCTGCATGCACGACTATCCCTTCAACGAAGCCAACAAGGCTGATGCGAGCGCCGACGCGGACATGCTCTTGACCGGGCCCGCCACGGAGATCTCATTCAGGTACTTCTACTTGCACCGCTGGACGCTCATCAACGCGCCACATCTGTTCGAAGACGACAGCCCCCTTCTCCTCCTTGCCCTGGTCTTCCAGAAGGCAGGCACTGTGGAGACGCTCCTGGCCGTTGCTGGCGCCGAGGTCACCGAGAAGGAAATGGACGATACGATAGCGCGCAGCATAAGACTGTACCAGCAGGGGTCTGGAATACTTGGATGGGCTCAGGCGTTCGAAGATCTTCGTGAGGCCATGAGGGGCAGGTGGCACTCCAACAGCGTGGCAGACTATAAGGGCTATGGCAAGCCTGGCTCATACATGCATGCCGCCCGCCAGAAGAAGACTCCGGTATGAAGGCCCAGGGAGGCTATGTTTGTACGCGAGTTGTCTGGATCTGGAAAACAACGAACTGACAAAACGCAGGCGCCTCATCCCTTTTGACTGAAGGTTCACCGCGCGGACAACATGACTGCTATACCTCTTACTCGGCCATCGTCTTCATCTATCTCTCATGGCTCGTCTTCGTCGTCGCTCAGTCTTTTGTTCTCTACTCACGCCTCGGCCTCGTGTGGAGAAACACGAAGAAAGATCGCTACATTCTCTACATGATCACTACTAACTCGGTCATCTTTGGCCGAGAGCCACGCCTACCTTCCGATCGCGACTTCCCATAACACCCTCATCGATGCGAAGGATATGGAACAATAGCCAGAGCGACACTTCGAAGGAAGCCAAGTAGGAAGGAGGCCGGCGTGTAGGGCAAGGGGCAGTTAGACCAGCGCAAGGAGATCAGCCTGCGCGCTGTCTCCGGTAGTAGAAGTAGCAGCATACAATCGCTCAGCAGATCAATCCAGCACAGTACATATCATGATGTCTCCTCCAAGCTCGTGATGATGATTGACGACGTGAATGTTACACAACGTCACCAGCATCAAGCTGCGCGACAGGCTGGCAGACTGAGCATTTCTCTAGATGCCGTGAGACCACTGGGTCAGATCTGCCGGAAAATTGGCACGGGTATAAATCGTGTTTGTGATTTCAACATGCCGCAAGGACAGAGATTGCAGCTGAAACCCGGCCTCATGGAGTGACGTGATGTGAACATCAAGGCTGGCGCATAAACTCGTGGAGCTGACTAGACCATATTACGGCACCTGGAGCATATACTGTAGACGCGGAGATCGCTCAGAGCATGCTTAAGCGCGGGAAAGGCTCATTGATGAAGTCAAAGCCATCGTCAGGTCAAAAAGCGCTGACAAGCTGGAAGCCATCCTCAGTGACGCGTCAAACACCAGTAGCCGGTGTCACGACCATCGCAGCCTCATCAAAACAAGTCACGGGGCTTACCAAGCGCGTGGGGGACTCAGAAGGGGCACGAGCTCAATGTTTGTGCCCGCTCCGGCCAGTCCTTCACCCCCACGAGACTGGCCATGAAATCTTCCTGCCCCACTATACCCGCAGATACCACTTGACCATATAATACATCTAATGGATCTACATTTCACCATCCGGGGCAAGGATGTGTACTTTGTACCGTAGTTAGGCCCACCATCACTAGGATGGTGCAGGTAGATAGTTGCTGTTTACTCTTGAGAACCCCGCTAACATATCCAGGTCTTCCACACGACAGTGTCCAGGCACTATAAAGTTATGAATACAGGTTTTTTTGCTAATTCGATTCTCTTGAGTAGCAAACTGGTGAAGACAAACTGTTCTTTTTGGTTCTGTGTTTTCCTGGACCAAGTGCGGCGGGGGTGCGGAGATTGGCTAGGTGACAGTGCGGAGAATGACGCGTTCCCCATCACAACATTGGCTAGATCTACTTGTATACCACCCAAGAGAGCACCTGCAAGTTCTATCGGGACTTTCAGGCAGTCTCATGGTGTTTGTCTAAGTCCTATACCAACGTTTTTGCTCGCTGACACCATCTCCCGAGGTTGTACTTCACTGCCTTTGCTGCGCATCACTCCGCGTCTGCTCAATCAGAGCGCTTACGAGATGCCCTCTACTCTATTCTTACAACGGTATCTGTGACCTGCAGCATCTCCCCTACATTCATCCGTCCTGCTGCTGTAAAGCGCCGACAAAGAGCTCCCAGCTGTTCGCTGGCGATAGTAATCGGCATTAACCAGATGTGATCGCGACGAGCGCGTTGTGTCTTTTCAGCGTCGACCTTTGCTTCATTTACATTCCTAGAATGCAGACTATCTGCTACAGCAGTGCTAGCTTTGTGACGCGACATAGCCCAGCGGACATCTTGCAGCTCCTGCCCTGAACTGCCTTCCCTTTTGGGCTCGCATAATGATTCCCTTCGCAACGAGACTTGTTTGAGCAGTATGAGAGCATCGTATCAGTACTGCGAGCCGAGGAGAGTGTTGGCTGTCAGCACTGTCTCCTTCTGCGCATGCACGAAGGCAGGCACGGAGCAACGTAAAGATATAAATGTAGGCAGCGCTGTATCTGCGCTCCTGGACTGCACCATCATGTAACTATTGAGCTGGCGATGCTCTTTGATAGCGCTTTTGACCTCCTCAAAGCCTGCACGTTCGACTATTCAGATGAACGCTTACGGCGCCCCTGAAGTGACTCCTGAAGTGAAGTCTCCATTCATGTGCTATCAATATTGGACCAGGATGCAGTAATGCGAGCGCAGAGATAGTCGTTGGTGCGTTTGTCAGTCCGGCGGAGGAGCGTCGGGGGGCTAGCGCGAGACCAAAACACCAGGCTCGATATCTCTGCTTCACCACTGACGAGCGCCGCCCACCCCGCCCTCACCCTGTCTTCAAAACTCCTCTCCTTCTCGAGCTCCTCATCTCCAAAAGCCTCCTCATCAATACCTTCCCCGTCGTACCCGCACGCGACAAGCAAATCCAAGCCAACATGAACATCCAGCAAGCGCGGCAGCCAGACCCGAGCTTCGCTCGTACAACAGCGCTCATGGTCAACATATTCTCCATGACCACAGAAGCGGTCGATCAGCGCAAGCTTCTGAGCGCGAGGGAAGTGGGCGGTCAGCTACATCTGCGCTTCCGCCTCAAATGGGATATCAGTCCCGGAATTCTCGCTCGAGAGCGAAGGTCCGTGACAGACGAGAGCTTCAAAGCATTCAAGTCGCACAACTACTGCGTCTTTGCGTGCAAGCTCCTAGCGGGTCTTTTGGCTTGGCTAGTCGAGGGTGAGTAGTTTTTCGATTGTTTACAAGAGATTCTCACCGCTAACAAACTATGACGTAGAACTACGCCTTCCAATCGATTTCGAAGAGGTGGAGATACACGGGGTCTACGAGATCAAACCCGTCGTCTGCATCGAGAGCTCGACCGGCAGGAGAAGGCGGATCGCCCAAAAACACACGGTGTTCAAAATCACCTCCCCCAACGACGACGGAGAGGGCGCCTACATCGACCCCTCAGCGCCCCAGTACCTACGACCCGCGGGCGTATACCCCGTCAGAGGATACCCTGCATACCCGGACGAGGAAGTGAAAGTACCGATAGAGTTCTTCTCCTTGGGATACAATTACTCCCAACACCTCATCAGGGGCGGCAATGATGACAAGTGGGGTGCTCTGGAGCATGACATCCTGAGCTCCGTCAAGGCGGATCTCGACGTCCTGGTGAACTACCTCGACAACAAGTACATCCCAGGCAATCTCAACAGGAACACACACTGGAAAGCCCTGGCTAAATCATGTATGGGCACCGGTCATGCGAAGGTCATGGAGTCTTTGGAGCGAGCGTCGGGACTCGAGGTGACGAGGCATCAACTTTCTTAGGTAGCTTCTTTGCGCGCGGGCAAAGACCAATTAAATCATTACACCGCAACTCATTAACCCGTGCTTCCAATCATCATCGATGGACTCTACAAGCTCATCTGAGTCCAAGTATCCTCCAAAAACTTTTGCGTGATTCCAGCTACGCGATGTTGGGATGTCTCCCTGGTTGACTTTCAGCCTTGGCGTACCCGACGATTGAACATACGCACGCCCAGAACAGCGGTTCTCGTATACTATTCACGCAGTAAACTGATATCATCTAGATGCCACAGCTTCTGAGGCTGACGATGAGCTTCCGCAGCATGAAACCCGGCATGTATTGTCCTCTGCAGAGTACAAATTGCCTACGTACAAGCCGGCAAGCAACTGATAGGACAGCTAGCCAAGGACTATGTGTCTTCTCTATCCCCAACAAGCTTTAGCAGCATCCCGGGCCCTTTGCGTCGCTTCCCCACGTACGTAGTCTTCTCGATCGCCAGTCGCCATGCCCTCCAACTTAGCCCAGTTGAGGCTCTGCAGCATCTCGCGCAAGCTGATCCCAATTTTGTGCCAATATCCCTGGCAAAACTCTTTGTGGTCTTCCAGACTCATATCTCTGTGGTACAAGTCGAGTTTGTATTGCCCATCACGGGTGTAATGAGGCCAAAATTTGTCGCCGCTTATAATCGCGATCGTCGCTGGCCACCCGAATTGCTCTGCTGTGCCATCAAAGATGATCTCGGATTCGTCTTGCTTGCGGATGACAAGGATAGAATGGCGCATCGAGGTCTCTTCGTTGCGGATGTGGAGGACTTGGGTCGGCCTTGGATTCTCGAGTACGGCATAATCGACGTTGACGTCGTATGCTGTAGGAATGAGGTTAATTACTAGGGCCCGGCGTCGAAGCTACGATCAGGAAGTTTACAGTGTAGTCGCATCTCGACCTCGTCGTAGAAGATCGTGCAGAAGGTGTCGCACAGATTCAGCTTCTTGTAAGAGATCTCGAGCGCTTCTGAGGTCCCTACGGGCACTTGACCGTGGCTCTGGCGATCGAGTGTCACCCGTATATGGTTGTTGCCAAGGTCGCTGACGCCGAAAGAAGTGACAGAGATTGGGCGAAATGCGGCCACGGCGGCGTTGAATGCGATGAGGAAGACTTTAAGAACCTCCTCGATCGTGAGTCTGGCTGTTGAAGGTGCGCTGGGGGAGGACATTGTCGGCGTTGTTCAGGGATCGGTTCTGTGCGGACAAGTCGTCGGCGGTGACAGTGACTGGAGTGAGAAAGTGAGACAGTTGGACCCTTCTTTTCGCTCCGCTCGTGCACCGTCTCCTCTGAACGACATTTTGGACACAAACCCCGCTATCCCCTTCCCAAATCGCGCGATATCTCTCACCTCCGCGACACCCATAACACCTTCCGGCCGCCGTCAAACTATGCGCTCTCGCACACTCGAAACGGACCCCGAACCGCAGGACGCAATGGCAGACCATCCAGGGGTTCCTGTATTCTTCGAAGATGGCAGATACCGCAGCGTCCGCACTCACGTTCAGGAGAGGGCGGACAGGGATCTGTATCGCGTCGACCGCATCGTCAACCGCCTGTTTCTCGAATTCAGCGACGCGACGAACCGCTTGTCGGTCATGTATGAGGTTGCCGACGAGAGCGGAAGTTCACTTTGCATAGGAGTGCGCAATATCGAAGGCCATCCAGGCGAGGTATCAGTACTGGAGAACCAATCCTTTTCCCTCAAGGCAAGACATGCCTACCTGTCACACAACAAGTGTGTCCTTGTTCTGGAGGCATTTGCCCCGACAGTGGCTTTCTTCACCGAAGGTTTGTGTCCGCCATTACATCCAGCGCGATCCAAACTAAGGCTAACCTCTTCAGGTCTTACCCCCTCGATGGAAGTACACGAAGCCCATATCGATCACGTCGAGCCCGACCAAGAGGTAGAGGTCGCCTACTGGCAGGAGGAAGGCTCGGGACCGGCTATGCTCAGACTACCCGTCGCCGCTTGGCACTCTATGTTCAGGATCACACCGACCGACGAACACAACCTCTGTCGCCCCGAGAATCCCGCCCGATTGAACGGTACCGGAACGTACCTTGACCCCACAGCGGCTCAGTACGGTCGTGACCAGGGGCTCAGGGACGCAGGTGTCTATCATACCCTTAGCCCGGAATCCAAGACACTATCCTTCACGAGCCTCGGCTACCATTACTACGAATGCCAATCGGAGGAGGAGAAGGATGTTGGACGTACACCCATTCGCGCTCTAGAAATGGAGGCATACATTCGAACAATGGACAACGCTATACACAAGGTCGTCGAGGATGTCGGTGGCCGCGCAGAGCTCTTCGACATGTCGCCTACAAACTTTGAAGCCATATTGGAGTCAATGGCCGCTCAAGCTCGGTCAGACCTTCTCGATGTTGCTGAAGAGTTATATTTCCTTGACTATATCCCGCCTGTAGGCACAGAAGAGGGAGGCTCTGGAGATACCAACAGGTATCAGGCGGTGGCTGATCGATGCATGGGCGCAGGCCACAGAGAGTTCCTGCGAGCCTTGAGAGATCGAGTTCCTCGTTCGTGGAAGTGTGAGGACGACTTCTCAGTTTGTGTTGACGTGGTCGAAGGCAAGGACAGCGAAGGATGACGGCCTGCAGCCGCAGCCGGTGAAATGGCTCAGTCGAAATATGTGAGGGCATAACAATGATCCCAATTTCCTGAAACCTGCATCTTTTCATGCAATAGTCTCAATCGTGATGTCTTTTAATCGCAATCGTCGAGCCTCTCTCCGCTGTGTTGAGGTTTGGTGAAGTCGCCTTAGCGTGGTACTAACGCCACATCGGTCAATTTCGCCCCACCAAGATGTCGTGAGATCGCAACTTCCAGACATCATGTATGAATTGCACAGTCCTGTATCGGCAGGGCTTGTCGCGCAATGCAGGCCGATGCATCTAGAAAATGACACTCTCGTGGAGTATCGCAGCTGCAAGGGGACATTAAGCCCTCGCCCGACCCCAGCGGTTCGAAGTCAGCAAGTCCTTCGAACGGCCTGCCTTCTCGTGATGTACACAGCATGCTCCTCTTCATCTATCGCCAGCTGCCGATATTACTATAGTTTCCAGGGGCGTCATCGAATATAGCTGCTCGACTGCCTCACGTTTTGTCTATAGCATGCGGCACGTCTTCTGTGCCCCTGGTGGTGCCAACAACCTTAAGAGTCTTCTCGCTGCCGTTCTGCAAGACTCTTCGTGCCGCATGCTTACTATGTCTCTGTCGAGAATCTCTGATACTAGATCTAGAATACCCCAAATCGCTCATGTGCTATTAAGCTATGGTATTAGGCGGCACGGCACGTGCATAGTAATGCAGCCAGTCGCGCTCAATTAGCCCCCGCGAGCAAAAAAACAAGAAACCCGACTTGATGTCGAGCATGCGCGGATTCGAACGCGGGAGCAAAGAGTTCGGTACCCCCAATTGGGGGCACCTACATCTCTCCTAGATTCACGAGTTAGTGGAATAACGACGAATATTTGCAAATATATAGCCAGCGAGGCCGGGAGAGGCATGTTCAACATAATTCGCTGACACGAATTCGTGGAGTCCCGTTTACGGGCGCTTCCAGGAACAAAAATGAGGTGAACCGCAATGCCCGCAAAGCCAGTGCCACGCGGTGAAAACATTCTTCTGCGCCCAACAGAAACCGCGGAGCCGAGGTGAAGGTGCGGGCAAAAAGCGAGCCCTTTGACTTATTGTTTGCCTCTGGGAAGAGTCGAACGCGGGAGCAAAAAAAAACAAGATATGGATACGAAAACAGCAAAAGGTTCGGTGCCCGCGGCACCTACATCCTTTCCTATGACCACTAGTTAGTGAAATAACGACGATTTACTTTCTTTATATATCCAACGGACCTTGGTTGGTTTGTGTGCCTTGGAAATTTTGGATTTGCGGCTTCACTGGGCGATTGGGCGGGCGCAGGACATCGCGCTCCTTCACCCAGCAACGTCTAATGCGAGTCGATTGTTCGACTTTCGTTCTCCATCAACCGACGAGAAGGTCGTGTTACTGGTGTTGGCTAGTCATCTTCCAACCCCTGACTGAGCGTAGGATAACACATTCAAGGGCATTTGCGAGGCTTGTACATAGCCCCATTCGTTTGTGCAATATGTACGAACAAGAGACTGATCAGTACTTATGATCGTGTGCTTTTCGTGGGTTCCTTTGACTTCATGCAGATGGCATGTGATCGGCTGCAATCTCTGGACTTTGCAGTGCCATCCACGAGCTTCTGCACCATCAACGGCACGACTATGCGAATAGTACTCAATGACACCGCCGAGCGACATGCGTCATAGTGCAGCTTGTATAGCATGGCCGCAGACATGCGTCCATCCTCAATGAATGAACCCAGACTCTGGGGTAAACAGCAGCCAACGAGACTGGTGCTGCCAGATAATGACATCAGAACTCTGTGCTGGAAAGGAAGCAGATTGAACAGGAGATCATGATCACACGTGCATATCTCAAGCGTGACGTGCTCTAGTGACCGCAGCCTTCTCGACTAAGCGGCACATGCGGTCGGTGCAATCTTTGCTTGCGGGCTGAGTGCAGCCTTGTCAACGTGTTACGGATGTCGACTTGGCCAGCCACGATTATTGATGCGTTGCGGTCATCATCCAGTCTCAGACAAGGGATAGCCTTTAGCAAGCGCACTGAGACGTCCCCCGATGTAGACTTTGTTATGATTCCAGCTGTGCTGCAGTACCAAGCGTCCCTGTGACTAGCGAGATCAGGAGGCATAGGCGCTGTGCGCAGTCGGCCGATTTGATGTTCGCAACTTGAGGCGAGGGTGTTGGGGCCTCAGCTCTATGTCCGCAACTTCATTGACGACTCCGCCACCACCCCCGCGACCAACACCACGACGCAAACCACATCACCCCGAAACGACGAAATGAGCATCCGAATAACTTGCGGCGACGTCGTGATAAGTCTTGCAAAATCCAGGATAGCGGAAATTGCACCTGAGGGCGCTCTGCCGACGAAGGGCATGCGGTGCGAAGCAACTTTCCCGTCTGCGCTCCAGCGCTCACGCGAGGGAAGCACCGATACATGAACCGCCTTTCATCGCAGCACTGTAAGTTCATCTCCTCCTGGGTGTATTACTTGTTGCCTCCTGCGGAGGTGGCGGATCGAGAGAGAACCGTTCAGTCGCGGCTTTGACGCCTCCGAGTCGGCGGCGGGGTAGATCTCAACAGACCCATCGTGCTGCTTGACAACTGACATCTTCCTTCTTTAGAGGCAGCGACAGAGATGGGCCGCATGAACTCAGTCTGCCACTCCAGGCCATCGCCGGCCTGCCGCTGCGGCTGGTTCACGTCTGCATCATCTCCGCGGCACCGCACCCCCAACACCGAACACACTCGCGCCAACACCACGAACACGAGGAACGACTCGACGCACATCGCTCTCCGATAGGCGGTCTTGACGGCTGTCGCTCTGTCGGCAAGCGGCTATGCATACGCACACAACGGCAGGCGACGGTAGCGGCGGCCATGGGGAATGCTGCGACCGCCGCGACTGGCACATTCAAACAGTTCACAAACTCTTTATCCTTGCGAAGTAGTGTGGTACCCCAGGAGGTCTCGATCTTGGTTGTTGTCGCAGTGCGCAGCGTAAAGCCGCTGGCTCCCAAGACGGACAAAGGAGGCAACAGACTACAGTTTCTGCGACATAGCGACTGGAGCGACAGCAGGCAAAGAGAACCCTCTTCCCTTAGAACCAACAGGTCGCCGAGGACTGAGACTGTTTCGCATTGGAAGCCGTCACGCCGTGACCGCCGGCTTGCGTCCGCGGCTGAGCTCTCCGCAGAGAAGGACAGAACCGTAAGTACCCTTGCGACAGCTGAGGTGGCGATCGGTCCGGATATGCCGAGATGTGGAACACCATGCTCAAGGCGACTGCATGTTTGCTCAAGCTGGCCTCAACATGGTACGGAGTTCTGTGCCCGCCTCACCCAGCGGCGTTATCTTGAGTACACACTGACAGGTAGCCAGGTACCTCCTCCGCTGACGACCGCATCACAACGTTGTCTCCTTCGCAGGCATACAACTTTGAACGCGCCGCCATTCGCATACGAACGAACGTCGATCGCTTGCCTCAGCCGCCTCTCACGCATACAAGGAGCATTCCAGACACGTCTCTGGCGTACGAATATGCAAGGTTACAACAAAACATGACAGACTCGGCAGCAGTCAAGAGCGTCGTGCGGAACCCACGTTGCGAATGGGAAAGCTTTTGGTGCGATTTGGCGGGTGGACGCATAACAGATGATCATCCGTAAGGTTCAGCTGGCCGGTCTTCAATGGCAATGGCAGGTGGACACGATAGGTAGTCTTGGAGGGAAGCACTGAAGAGGCCTCATCTCATTGCCGTGTCAGACGGGGGCAAGACCATAAGACGGCGATCAGACGGGATACGATGCACACCTGGCCAAACTTGGATGCGGTACCGTCATGGCGGCCATGGGATTAGCCCTGCTGTAGGCTCCTTGCAGCAGCGCAACCGGCTGCGAAGACGGGCCTGAGGCGGCACAGTGTCGGCGACTGGTCGAATGTGTCGCAGTCTTCATCCGGGATGGAATTTTCTCGGAACGCTCCTCACGCCCTGCGACCAAACCGCTCTCAACTCCAAGCTCTTCCTCAAACGCAGTCTGGGTCTTTTATGCCGGATAAAGAGACAGCGGTTGCTCGCCTGATAGCCTGCGAGACGCGAAACGTGATGATGATGATGAATGCATCATCTGGCAAACGATCTGACAAGCAAGCCTGAGTCGCTGCAAAGAGTCTGAGGCATACCGAAGACTAGACAGGAACAGAAAAAAGAGATGGAAAGATGTGACTGATGGGCGTGGACGTTGAAGAAAATGAGGGTCGTCGAGAAAGAGGTGGAACGCTGTGACTGATGGCCATGGACGTTGAGGAAAGCGAGGATCCTTGAGAAAGAGATGGAAGGAGGTTTGACGCGCATGTGGCAATGTCGGAAGCTGCCCCGGTGGGGCCTGCCGTCTTCATCCGCCGCGGCGAGCGCTGCGGACGAACACGAAAAGGAACCAAGGAGCAATACTTACAGCTCCCAGCTCGATGCAATGACCAGATGCCCTGGCATCGTCGGGCAGTATGCAGAGATGTCTTTGTTATCTCAAGACAGAGTATGACGTCGCTGACGTGCGACTTCTCAAAGCCTCCTCAGGTACAGGCTGCGGCGCCATGGCCATCTTGGTTGTCTGGCACCAGTCATCGCTATCGTGCGTTGAAACACCATCCTATGGTATTTGGCACATATTGTTCGACTACAAGTCAACGCGCCAGTAGCACGACCAACTCGTCACAAGAGTAGTTCGGTATATTCGCTGTCGTATCACTCGAGACTTGCAGGAATCTCGTTCACAGCCAGGCCACATTACCATGTCTGCTACCTCGTTGGCGACGGCGAGACGCTCTACACTCTGTGCACTGCACGCAATACTCACGAGCCCCAAATGCCTCTGCGGCGGGAACTCCGTACATGGCGATGCGAGTGGCCTCCAAGATGCCAACCGGGGATATTAGGGCGACACCATCAAACCTGGGGCATCTACACCTGACTCGCTGTCGATCGTTATTCGCAAGGGTGCGTGAACCCAGTCTCAGAGCCAGTACGCGTATGTGCTACGCCTTCTCTGATAGCACGATGGAGCTCGATTGACTTGGACCATAGTCGTCGACCGAGTCACCGGAAGCGCCAATTGTTAGTCCAAGCCGCTGAAGTCGACGACCGCCTGGGGTACAGCTCGTATTTCGTTGAGGTTTCTCGTCGTGGACTGCGTCTTTGTCCGCATTCCTAGAGCGCGATGGCGACGATGTCTCTCAAACGCCTGGGCTGAGGAGTAAAATCGGGTGCGGAGAGCGAGCCATGATGGATCAAGGAAACCGTTGTCGTCGAGCTCACTTCAAACACATCGACCTACTATCGGCAGGACCCTCTCCTCCCTTGAACTTCTCGATGTCACTCACACCACTCAACACTTCCAAAGAGATGCATAGGCCCGTATCTCCTAGACTGAAGCGCGCAGAAGCTTGACTTTTGCATTGTGCGACGATGCTTGACAGTTCTAGAACGGCTACGTGTCGCCTGCAGTGGAAATGGGGGGTGTGGGCAACGAAGAGACGGACGAGGTAGGAGAGGCACGAAATCGAACGATCTATCACCCATCTCCCGGCTTTCAATTCGACCGCAAGCGGTAGATATTGAAGAGGCACAGAGAGGGAGACGTCGGCCTCGAAGCCGTGAGCCTGTAGCAAGAAGATGGTGTCTGAGGATTGCATGTCAGCAATGACGTTGCATAGGACACCGTCGTCTGTTCCAAGCAGATTTCGGAGCAAGACATGCCGCTGGTCGGACTGCCGAACACATGTTTTGCGGGAGTTTGAACCTGCCT
Source organism: Alternaria infectoria (assembly GCF_024043175.1). NCBI lineage: Eukaryota > Fungi > Ascomycota > Dothideomycetes > Pleosporales > Pleosporaceae > Alternaria > Alternaria infectoria. The sequence goes on from NW_026250697.1 coordinate 1,063,467, forward strand.
CCGTACTCCCTTGTCAAGCATCTCTTCGGAGATGGACCGGAGAGCAGTACGCACCACCATGTGCGTCGGCCAGCTGCCGCCGTCTGTCAACTCAACCACACAGGCCGGGACGCACGCCACTAACCTCTTTCCATCCTGGTTCACATACGCGTATGTATTCCGTGTCCATATTGTATGAGGAGAAGCTGACGCAACTTAGGTAGCCGAACTGGGTGGGAAACGAAGAGAGATTGTAAGATATAAGATGGACGTTGGAGCGGTGGCGATACGAGATGGGGAGGAAGGTAAGAGACCGTTGAGAGACATGATTGACTCAGTGCTGACCCGGAGGTAGGTGGACGTTGCGGTATCGTTGCGGAGACAAGGTGATGGGTGTGCGAGCCTGGCGGCTCACAATGCTTCGTGGGAAGTCCGGCTGCGCGGTGGATGTAGCGAGCGGCAATCGATTGTTTGCCGAATTCTCCCAGTCCGATGCACTGTGCCCAAAGTTTCCAGCGCCCGGTATGCGTTCTAACTTCAGACAGGTATGCTAATCGTCGTGTAGGAGGCCGCGAGTGAGGCGGGGTAGGAGCCGCAGGATGCTCGCCGGCGGAGGATCAAGGAGCCGCGCCATCGTCGCCGGACAACGCACGTCGACAGCGCAAGGCCATCCGAGGGAAGCTCGACGAGCTCGAGGGCCTCTTCGGTATCTTGTTGGTCTCTCTCGCGATGGTGGACGGGGCGGTTCATGGCGTGGATTCGGCGGCTTCGGTCAAGCTCTCGGTCGTGTCCTATGCTACGGCGGCACGTTAGGGGCGAGCGGAGCTGCTCTGCCGTAAGAGGAGGAATGTGTCATCACCAGAAGCCAGTCCGAGACTATAGCCTCGATGTGGTGGGGTGATTGGGTTGGGGTAGTCTGCGGGCTTGAGGAAGGGGCAGAGAATTGAAGCAACCAACTTCATTTGGTCCGTGCGCTGGAGATGCCTTCCCCGAGCAGCCCAGCAGCACCACCACCGCCCTCACAGAGCTGCATGAGGCACCCCCAAAGCTGCGTCTTATCCATACGACCTTCCTCAGCTTCATCAGATGCGCGTCATCAGGGTAGAGACGATCTGTTCGCCAGTCGCAGATTGGGAAACCTCCGCAGGGCAAAAGAAAACCCGGGGCCGACGACATCCCTAGCAGCGGTGACAGGACTTCGCGAGCGCCTACGACAGGCATGCATAGTCAACAGCATCTCGCCAGACACGTCTGACATCTCCCAATACAGCGTGGCGCCTTCTCCGTCTATGCGCATCGCCGTGGCACAGAGGCTAGGAGCGGCTGCTACAGCTGACGGCAACCCTGGATCTCGCGACCGGAGCGGAACGAATCACAACAATAGCCCCTGAGCCTCCGGATCTGTGTGGTACTCGAAGATCCTCGGCAAGGTGACATCGGCGGCATCTTGTAAGCGGATCGAGTACTCGCGGCGAACAACGGAGGTGCCCGTGAACGACGGCCGTCCAAGGAACAAATGCCTTCGTGTTGCACACCCACGATACCGGTCGTACACGAGACGATCGTGCAAATTATACTTCTCAGACTCATAGGTACTCGACATTCGACATCACCGATGACGAGAACGCCATTAATCCACAAGGCATGGTTCTGGGGCCGAGGGAGAGCTCGAGCCGATGAGCCGCACAGTCTCGCAGAAGCTCGGTAAGAGCCGAAATCACGCTCTATCGAACGTCGCGTAGCCCGCCGGCTCAGAACTAGTATATGAATACTCGGCAGGAAAGGTTCCGGCGAGTATGTGCGTCGTAATGTCTTACGATAAACATCCTGTATCGGGGAATGACGCCGAGTCTGAAGATCTGCCCCTGTTGTTCCTTTACATACCGGTAGGCAGCTAATCGAATGCATCCAGCTGTTGCAGAGCTGGCGTTCATAGAGCAGGTATAAAGAAGTTGGTAACGGGTGTTGGTCTATTCCAACGCTACAACCTATGGAGATCAGATCAACTCCGGTGAGTCTCACTCGCCATCCTTTGGAGAAGTCTTCCACGTGTTTACCTAGGTATGTACTCCATTCCCATGCCCACATCCCAAACCTCTTCCAGAGGCAACCCTTTGTTCTCCGCCACATCTTGTTCCGTGATCTTCCCATCGTTTAGTGCTTCTCGTAACTCCTTGAGTGCCGCGTCATCTGTCAAGTTCTGCTTTAGCTCCTCGAAGGTTTTTCCACGTTCCTTCCAAAGGTCTTCTAGTGTGTCCGTCTCTTTGATCTCGCCTACTGCTCGATCATAAATCAATTTGCACTGATCGTTGGCTTGCTTCCAATATTCTTCTTTGGACTGTTCTGGTCGCCAGTGTTCAACAATCTCGGTGTTTCTCTTCCACATCTTCCTGGCTAGGTGAAGGGTATGCTCAAGCTCCTTGGACCGGTTGTAAGGCATAATCCCCCCAAAGTCGATGAGTGTTACGGTCGGGAATGCGTCGTCATCTTTGTTGCTTAGCATGACGTTGCCGCCTCCTTTCAAGTCAATATGGCAGTACCCGTGCTTTTTGAGGTGCCTTTGGACGCGGACGAGTTCGGCAAAGACGTGAAAGATGACACAAGGTGGCAGCCCGTGTACTTTGTATGTCGCGTGTTTTCTTAGCAGATGATGAATACTGCGCCCAGGAATGTGTTCAAGAGCATGCCAGATGGGAGTATCCATGCCAGGGTAGCCACGTACAGCGGCGATTAGATGATCTCTATCGCCTTCCATTCCTTTAAGCTCATCGAGTAAGCTTTTCTTGACCGATGTAACCTTCTCGCCTGAATTGAATTTGAGAGCTACGCATGACGCCAGGGTTTTCGGGCTAGAATGATGTACAGCGAGAACGGCATAACCTTCGTTACCTGATCCCAGATGCCTGAGAGCAATGAATTCCTTTTTTGCGCTCTTTGGAAATCTAAACTCGCGAACGCGATCTGCGTCTGACGCCATTGATAAGGTATTCTACATTACTACAATGGACGCGCATGGGGAATATATAGATCAGCATGGAGCAAACTAGCATGCTTTACTAGTCATCTGGGTATCCAGCAATCACATTGTAGGCTACACAATCACGCAAATGGGCAGCAGTAACGACCTTGCGGCACATCAGCCCACACGATTGATAGTGTCCTAACGTTCATGGCAAGCTTGAGGTATACCGCGCTCGGGTTTCAGACTTCCATTACTATCTATACATGCCGATGTCTTCTGCAGCCGCCACTAATATACAGACTTCCGTCGACAATGACGTCTATGTCGCCGTCCTCCACCGCCTCCCCCTACTCCTCATCCCCAACCACTGCATCCCAAAGCGCCTCTCTGACGTCCGCCGACCTCCCCTTGTCGTACAGCTCCTTCGCCGAGCAGTCCGCCAGATTCCTCCACCTCCTCTTGAGGTCTTTCCACGACAGTTGTCCCTGTGGGTCGTAACCCGCGACGAACGAGTACAATCTGTCTCCATCCCTCAAACTCCTTGCCTTGCTATCCATGAGCTTATCGCCCTTCTTGGTGGTGCGGAACTCGTCTAGGATGCGTGATTCGCCATTTGTGAGATATTGAAGCAGATTCATGATCTGCTTGACAACGGCTTGCTCGTCCCAGACAGCGACATCCTCGAGGTGCACAATCTGTACTTGAGGCAACTCCTGCTCCATTGTAGGTGATAGGAGGATGTTGGTTGCGCTGAGATCTGCGTGGCAGATGTTGTTCGGTTCGAGGTCCATGTTGTGTGTGTTGATGAGGTCCGCGAAGATCTTGCAGACGAGGAAGGGTGGGAGGCCGTCGGGAAAGAGAGCGTCCTTGAGGCATTGGAGGCATGTCATTATATGAGCTTGATGTGGGTATCGGTTTCGACAATGGAGACGATTTGGGTAATGGTATCGAGGAAAGAGATGATGTTGACTCGATAGTAAGGTACGGAAAGGTCAAAAGTCTGTTTGCAAGAAACGCGATGGCCTGTGAGTGTGTGTGTGTGCCGGCTAGTCTTTGATAGGCGAGCTTTACGCGGTGACTGCGCGGCTCATTTAAACTCACGGAAAGTTTCATCAGTGAACGTGGAAAATTTGACGAATCAGGGACTCAGGATACATAGAAGAGACAGACATGAAAGAAGTAAGGGCATGCATTTACTACACTACATCGATTATAGAAGTCACTATTGACGGAGTTGAACACTCAAGTATACTCAAGCCTTCTTGTCCTTTGACGAGATCACGCCAGTCAGCTGGATAGCGTCGTCCACCAAGTTGTTGAGCTGATCAAATTCGCCCGCGAGCCACCTATCTAGCAAAACCTGGTCTTCACTAACAAATGTAGGGCGCTCTGCCGGCAGAACCTTAGTGCATTCTTTGAGATCGTTGATATTGTTGACGCCAAGAAGAGACAAGCGTGTGTAGGCTTTAGCGTAGTCCTGTATCAATATGTTAGCTAGGTCCTTTTCTCGGGTATTTGGCGAGTCATACCGCATTCCATTGAGGCTGAGCAGTACCTCGAACGCTAAACTGCGCCCAAGAAGCGCTCGTCCTCGAGTCCTTGCTCAAGTTGATGTCACTTTGGAACTTGATGATACGAACAGGTGTGTTAGGGTTTGTCGTCTGTGGGTAGAAGGCCATGTCCCAGACACCGGGAGTAGAGTCTTGTGGGTCGCCATCGCGGCTAGTGTCGACGAAGTGTTGCTGCGATGTAGTGTGCGCTCCGACCAACGCGACTAGATCGTGTGCGTCGATGGTCTTGTCTTGGAAAAGCTTGATGAGCTTATCCGCGGAGTCCTTTTCTCCAGGGAGAAGACCAGTAGGCCCAGCTTTGCTATTGTCCTTACGCCCAATGAACGTTCTGACCCTGGGTCCAAGTGGACATACAACAGTGGCGACGTTGGCACCAAACTGGATGATGTCCGCCATGCTCATTCCGTATTGGTTGTATTTGGTGTACCACTTCTTCGTTTGGTCGGCAATCGCAGAAAGACCGTTGTTATCTGTGCGTGACATCTCGTCGCTGAGGAGGATACTGCCGTCTGCACCGCCATAACTGCTGCTCTTAGACCATACGCCTGCGTCATGGAAGCCCAGACGAACAGCTTGTCGAGCAAACTTGCTGCAACGACCGGAAGTACCGTTGAACTTGGCCGTCATCTCGTACGCGAGCCACTTCCAATGACAGCACATGTCGGCTTTGCAGGCGGCACTGCCGATGTTGCCAGCAGGAATGGAGTTATCAATGGTAGCAGACTCCGCAGACTTCTGGTCGAGGATGATCGCTTTGATGTCTTTGCCGATGGCAGTGAGCTTGGAGTCTGCGAGTGTCTTCAGGTCGCCGATGAGCTCTTTTGATGCTTGTCGCTTTTCACGGGCAGCGAGATAGCGCATCTCTGCCATGGTATCGCCCATCCCTGGGTGAGCTTCCGTGAGGGGCATGCATGCCAGGAGAGCATAGCTGAAGTAAGAGAGGGCTTTCATCTTGCTTGATGATGATGATGCAACAATTATGGAGTGACAAAGTGGATAACTTGATGTGAGTGAAATGATCGTGCGTGGATTCGGACTCTTATAGACTTCCTCTGAGTAACCCTCAGAAGTACATTTCGCTTCAGTGATACTTTAGATTGAGACATGATTGCCTACGACCGACCAGAATGCCGGTATTAGGGTGCAGATGGATACGGCCGCTGTTTACCCTGCATGTACAGTCATACCATATGGCATTCACCTCGCTGATCACAAGCTCCTGACCCCGTCTTCATCGTATTATATCCGGGTGTAAAGTCGAAAGACCATCTGGAAGGCCGAGATTCCAGAAAGGAAAGAGCTGACAGCCAAGAGGTAAGATCGGAGGCTAGATGATTGGTTAAGACCGAGCACGGTGGTGAGAAAGATGTGCCTGGCTACCGGGTACGCGAACACGGGAGGCGAAGATTGGTTTGGAATGCTGCCGTAATACGTGAAGTATATTGCACGTGCAGCTGAACGCAGAGCTGGAATCATCTCGTGTAGTATTCAGGCTACGCAGGGGCTGAGACTAATACTTATTCTCGCGGATACTTCTGTGAAACACGTATCAATTACACAGTATCAAAGGGCGTCAGCTTCGGGAAACTGCTGTCTTGTGTAGATCGCAGTACGCTCTTACTACTCAACAGCTTTCATGCTTTTGTCAATAACGGTGAACACACGGGATATTACACGGCGGCCGAAAGGACCGGCAAGTCCAGACGCAGGCAATATACCGAGGTCGTATAGGGAACAGTCGAATGGTCTCCAGGTAATACGACTATTCTTAGAAGCTGCCAGTGTGTCGGTCCCAGGTTGCAGGCTGTAGATCCTGCGACCGCAATATCAACCCGTCGATGGTGGAACCGAGATACATTAGTGCTTCAGCCTCACAATCAAAGTAGATCTGGGCATATGCTCCCAGGACCACAGGCGACCGTATTCGACGCACCGCGAACGGCACTACAGAGTAGAACGAGAAGAGGCGTCGAGCGAGAACGGATTTTAGAGCGACCAGGTAGTGATGCGTGTGGCAGACAACTGCAGTGAACCGGTAAGCTGCAGGCCAGGGCGCCGCCGCCAGGCGAGTAACATTTAGCCGGATAACACACAGTACCCAACAGCCTCTTCTTCGTACCGAGCCATGGTTCGATGCCAATGCAAGAGGCTGCCTTTGCATGTGCGTCTTGTTTAGCATACCAAACACGTGGTTTGCTGTGCCTCCTGCCAGAGATGTAATGTCGATCGTTCATCATGCGTGATGAAAGCCGAGATCACGAACTTCTTCCTACGCATATATCGCATGCGGTTGTACAGAATGACTAGCCGAGGGTATAGGATGCTGATCAGCCGGTACTTGTGACGGTACTGGGCTACTTCAAGCAATGGATAACACTCGACGTGATCGACCGCGAGGCTGGATGGGCGAGGTTGGATGGAGCCGGCGTGCGCTGGCGCATACGTTGGGGAACGATGCCGTAAAAGGTCACACTGTCTAAATAGAGGACCTCAGCTTGTGCGTTCCTCCATTTTGCAGCTGTGGTCGTCGCGGTGTGGACTGCTCATGGCACGAAGGAAAGCCCGTCATCCGCCAGTGGACCTCGGAGGTTGAGGCTGAGAAGGCAGATCCGCGCGCTGTGGGCTGCCGAAGAAGTCCGGGTGAACACAAATGATGCGCGCACACCAGCAGGACGACTGTAACGCATTGAGGGTTGTAGAGGCCGCCGTCGTCGCCGTCGCGAAAGCTGGCGCTGCTGGGTCAGAAGGGGATGAAGGAGATGATGTGGGGCCGGGCCGAAATCGCGCCATCCGGACTCGGCCTAGACGGGATCTAATTCAATCCCTACTAGAGAGCCATCTCTCTTCACAGCCACCAACTTCCAACACCACAACGCCGCACAGTCGCATTGCGCCCAATAGCAAATCTCCGCGACGATCCAAAGGATTGAAAGGATGGGCACAGTCGCAATTTCCTTCGTCTTCGATTCCGACGGTGTTGGAAAGTAACACAGGCGCCGCAATGCTGCGGACCGCGATCGGTTCTCATGGCGCAGCTGCGCTCAGCCCTTAGAACAAGACGAGCTCTTTCTCCCGTATCTCAGGCTCTCCGTCGCTTCATTCATGCGTGTTGTTGATCTCATTAGCTTTTCGCCAGACCAGACAGCGCCCTCGGTCTCCTTAGCAGCGCTTTAGTCGTCGAGTGCATCCCGACGCTCATTCTCACCTTTTCTAATTCTAGTTTGTTATACAACCGCCCCCGCGACGATGCTACCGAGCAAACTGCGACGCCTGTCTAGCCTGTTCTCGAACACGAAGACCTCCTTCCAGGTCCTATCGGATCTCCATTTAGACTACGAATCGCAATACCTCACGTTCCACGTACCCGTCGCGGCGCCCTTCCTGATACTTGCTGGAAACATTGGCAGACTTATAGACTACGAGCTGTATCTGTGGTTTCTGATGCGACGGTGTGGTCTTCATGAGAAGGTATTTCTGGTTCTCGGTCCTCTGGAGTTCCACGGCATTAGCTGGATGGACGGCTTACAATTGGCGCACAAGATGGAGAGAGAGCCTTCGCTAAAGGGGAAACTGGAGATACTATACGAGACGGGAAGCGACGTGCCGGGTACGAATATTACGCTGCTTGGTTGCACGCTATGGAGTAACATACCGGAATCGGATGCACCTGCTGTGCTGCGGAAGATGCCCGAGTTCAACAGGGATACCGGCATAGAGATGTGGGACGTCGCCAAGCACAACTGGGAGCATAAAAGGGACTTGAGGTGGCTCTTGGATGCAGTCAACAGCCCCAATCCATCACCGAGTGGCGCATTAGCACTAAAATGTTCCGGAACGTCAAAGAGTGAGCGACAGATCGTCGTTGTCACGTCCTTCGCGCCAGATCTACCTGGTTGTTTGGACTCCTGGCACGTAGATGCGCCTTGGGCATCAGCATACGGGACCAATCTGCTACATGGCCCTCATTTTCACAATGTGAAGATGTGGATCTCGGGTACGACAGGCCGGACATGTGAGCTCAAGCGAGGCGACACAAGGATCGTGAGCAACCAGCGGGGCCGAGAGGGCGAACATGCAACTGGTCTTCTGAAAGCAGGCATGTCCGATACGCAGAAGACCGGCCTATTCGACGTCATGCGGGTGGTCAAGATTTAAAAATCCTTCAAGTTATACAGCCGACGGCAGGATTCGCCTCAATATTAACCAAGCCGCTAACAGCAACTCGTTGTGCACCCAAGCCTGAATGCGAGGTACGACGCGAAAATGCGAGCCCCACATATGTACGCTGACCAATCCGGCGACACGCCCTTCGACATTGCGCCGACATGTGGTCACACTTTTGCATCGTCATGCTTGCGGCGTAGCACATGCAACGTAGCAAGTAAGGAGACCCATCCTGATAGTAACTTATAGATGCCCTATAACTAGCAGGATCATCGCCAGAGTGTCCTGCAACGATTGCAGAATCGTTTTCGATTTCGAGACCCACGATGTCTTCTTCCACCGAGACCGTAACTCTAACGGCATCATGTCTCTGTGGCGCTCACAACTACAGTACTACCTTTCCTACATCCGCTCTTCCCTTACCAGGGCATGTGTGCCACTGCACGACCTGTCGGCACCTGTGCGGCTCGCTCCACACCTCGCTCACATCATGGCCTGAGCCTCGCGCCAACGTCGACATTTCCAGCCTCAAGACGTTCAGCTGCTGGGAGCGCTTCGACCTCTTGTTCTGCCCTACCTGCTCAAGCCCGGTTTTCTGTGCCTTCAAAGATCCGGCCAGGAATCTGGGAGTGGTCACTGGTGCGCTCGGTAACGTAGATATTGGAGGTCGCCAGTTGATCAAGTTCGGTGGGCAGGGTTTCGTGGCCGACACGGAGGATGGAGGTGCAAGTCCCTGGCTCTGTGCTCTCAATGGCGAAGGAGAGGATCTGAAGCGTTATGAAAGTGTGGTAGCCGGTCGTGGCCCTGGAGCGAAGGAGTTACCTGCAGACTGGCCACAATTCTCCACTCTTCCCGAACTCAAAGCGAAAGAGGAAGAAAGTGTACCGATACGCTGCAAATGTGGCGGGGTAGATCTGGTCCTCCAGCGTGGCGATTACAAGCACATGGCCGAGGATGAGCTTCCCTCCAATGTCGAACCCGTGAGCCGAAAGCTCAAAGCCGGCTTCTGTGGATGCGACAGCTGCAGATTACAGAGTGGGGTTGACATCTTTAACTGGACGTACGCAGAGACGAAGTACATCACATTCGGAAAGGATAGCAGCAAAGATTTCCCCAAAGACATGTACGCCCTCAACGAACTCATCGACGCGAAAGACCCCGCTGTGGGGACGCTGAAGTACTACAACTCTTCACCCGATGTCTATCGCCACTTCTGCGGCACCTGTTCCGCAGTGGTCTTCTACACTACTGGCAAACGGCCGCAGATCTTCGACATCGCTATCGGTCTACTGGAGTCCAAGGATGGAGCTCGAGTTGAGAACATGCTGTATTGGCCTTTTGGAATTACGTTCAGTTTCCAGGAAGATGGTGATAGTGGATGGCGAGAGAGCGCATATGAGAGGCTGAGAAGTAAGGCGGAGGAGTGGCGCATTGCGAGGGGATGCCCGAAGAATTGGAAGAGCAGTGCTGAGTACCAAGACATCAAATGATATGGAGTGTCACAGCTTCCGAATTCATGGTCAAAGACAGTCAAGCTTCGTCCCAAACTTAGCTCATCGTATTCACCAGAAAAATTTCTTTCACTACATATGCTATGTGCACCTATCCATGCTCGTCGGAAAGCACTGACGGTATTCTTTATTATCATCGTTTGTCCAGCGAAAGAGTCGGTCAGACAATTCCCTGGCAGTACACAATGAGCGGCACATTAACGCGAGATTTTGGATGTAGACATTCGCAGACGACATGCCCTTCTTGGCTGTCAATAGTGCACGCAGTATCTCACTGAGGTCTATCTTGATACGCTGTTTCCCACCTGATATGACGTTGTTAGCGCGTTGAGCACCTTCACACGCGTAGTGCCAGTGATGACTTCCCTCCGGGGCTGTCGTATGCTGGACTGGTGCACACCCATGCGCACAGTCACCGTGATTTCCCATTTGGGCATTCCTCTCACTCAACTCCGCAACCAGCTCTGCGACCGACTTTGCAACCATCTCTTCTACCACATCTCTATCTTCATTTCGCAAACATGGACTCCTCCGCTCCGTCGTTCGACCAGGTATCCGCTGTAAAACGTCTCCCTGGCGCCGTCCCCAGGCCCCCATCTGATTCCTTCCGCGTGGTCAAGACCCTCTCAGCGCCGAAATCTTCCGCAGGAGTGTACCTCTGCCTACCACGCGAGCTTCCCCCTCCATTCGAGCCGTCAAATAAGATTGACCCGGATATTTCCGATGACACTATCGAGAACCACGACGCTTGGAAGACCTTGTCTGGATTTGCGCGCCTCCAACAGCAACTGCCGTTGCTCACATACAAGAACCTGGCCGACTGTTTGTACAAGAGCATGAAGGAAAACTGCACATCTGCGCTGTCGGAACAACATCTGAGAATGCTGCCTCAGCTGGTGGTAGTCAAGACAAGGAAAGACACGGACGTGCTTCGCAACGAGGCAATCCAGTTCGAGGAGCACCGTAAGAGGGACAAAGCTTCGCTATTCATCGGCTCATATGTCCTACGCGCTGAGTACGCCGACTCGTCACCCACCTCGTACACCTGTCTCCGACCCATTTTCGGTCCCACGCTGGCGCAGTTCGGCGAAGCGAATATTAAGAATGATCATGGCGGCATTCCCAGCTGGTTCGTTGCGCATATCATTTTGGGCCTGATCGATGCTGTATGGTTCCTACACGAGGAGGGTTTGGTACACGGGAAGATTGAGGCATCGAACATCATGCTCAACCTGTACCCTACGGTGCATCACCATCGGTACCGCGGCTATCCAGACATCCTGCTCATAGACTTCTCAGCCACCGGTCCAAGTAATGAAGACGCCATAAAAAAGGATGAGAGTGATATGCTCAAGGTCATAGAGCAAACCATCACCAAATGGAGCGATGTCGCCCCCTTCCTGGACAACGATGACGTCGGAGACCCTCTCATCGCTCTATTAGCTGCCGTGGAGATGACCCTCAGTGGACATTACGATGGGTACCACAGTATCTCCGACCTCCATGACGGAGCTGAGGACTTGCGACACGAAGGTCCACATCTCATACCAAAAGCCTTGATGAAATTGCTGCATGCGGACCTTGCGACGGCTGCTGAACTCGACCGCGCCGTACAAGAGCCAGCTGTGATTGAGGTAGCAGCCGACAATCAAGCGTTTGGAGAACTTTCGGAGGACGATTCTGTGACCGTGGGTGGAAGCGACTATGGGGGTGTGAATCCTGAAACCACGGGCGACAAGACGAGGATCATTGAAGACGGAGACGTGAAGTTTGGCGAGGACGAAGAATGGGCGCGTAGTGGCTGAGGCAATCTGAACACCACTCGCTGGTGGAGAACGAGCAAGAGAAGGACTTGAAGAAATAACATGAGACGGATACTGAGAAAAGGATCAGAGATGACGAGAATGGAACGGAGGAAATCAGAGCGATGGCCTTGTATAAAGCCTTGGCGACTATTCCGTCACAGTAATCATAATATACGTATCTCCAATCAGGACTGCGTTTACAACCACTCCTTCGGTACTGCCCTTTCAGACCATATCCTCTCGCTTTCCCATGCCAGCCAATCTGATTTTGTTGTCGGTAAGAGTCCCATGCCATTCACCTTCCATATACCCAACGCCAACATCAGCATGTTGCATGCAATGTAGACAAGCTTCACACCGAGTAGTCGTCCAGAAGTGCCGGGAGTCTCAAAGGGAGCGAAGGTGCGTTGAAGACCTAGTACAGCGAGAACGGGAGTTTTGAAGAGCGTGAAGACCATGAAGACGGAGAAGATTTGCAGAGTGTTGCCTGTCATGTACATTCCTGATATTGTTAGTCGTCTGCTCGTAGAGTCTCCTGTCAGATGACATACCAAAAGCGTTCATGGGCAACTGCTTTGCGGGCGCGATGGCGACCTCCCACGCCTTCTTCATCTTGAGCGTATCCATCTCTTCCGGGGTCGGGGGCTGCCTCTGCGTCTTCGATGCCTGAGAACGCTCCTTCTTGGTGAGAGATGCCGTGTAGCCCGGTGGGTCTGAGAGCGAGGCGTTCTTCGGCTTGGATGCGGGCGTCGAGTTGAGGTCGAGCACCCACTGCGGGGGCGGTGGAGGCGATTTCGACATGATGGAGCGTCTTTGCGATGGCGAAGTATCGGTTAGCAGAGGCTGAGATGTTGTTGCAGTGGCCAGGGTCCAGGGTCTCACGATGTTGCAACTTCGCTCGTGGTGTTGCGGAGCGGGCCTCTGGAGAGCTCCACATATGGCGGCCTTGGCGGATGCACGTCCCCTCCTCCGTGTTGACCGCTGGCAGGCTTCCTAAAAGTTACGGTTCCCAAACATCACAATTCATTTCTGTCGTTACGCCTCTCCAGCCCTCTTCCACGTTCCTCCGATATGCGCGACACGATACGAAGCCGATAGACCAGCGAATCAGCCATCGAACCCCGCACGCTTCCTCGAGACGGCAAGGGAGGGGCGCTAAGTCGCGAGGGAGGTTATCTTGATTGTGCTACGGCAGGCACATGCATTGGGAGGACAGCCCAGCTGGCATACGCGACATCATTAGCCCAACATGAGCCAGGGCGGCCAAGATGCGAAGCTCTTTGCGAGGGTACGTCTGTCTCGTCATTCGTGCCACCCACGTCTCCGACCTGTGCAATTGCATGTTCTCCTATTCAGCCTGTCTGTCTGCTATGAGCATGCACTGCCATGATGATGTTTCTACCCTACACCTTTGACAACGCGCGCTTACAAAACCTCCGCACTCCCCAGGGCAAAGTTGCGGAACTCCGTGTCGAACTCAACAATGGCAACAAGAAGGACAAGAACTTCTCCCAGAAGAAGACGGCCCTCAAGAAGATTGTCGCCAACATGACCATGAGCAACAACGACATGGTCGCGCTTTTCATGGACATCGTGGGCTGCATGCACATACCGAGTTTGGAGATCAAGAAGATGTGCGTAGTGAGGATCACCTGAAGAAGGGCTATGCTGACGCGGGCAGGTGTTTCCTGTATCTCGTCAACTATGCCAGGATAAAACCTGACATTGCGCTCAAAGCGCTGCCCATCATTCAGGAAGACATGCACGACAACAACCCCTTAGTTCGAGCGCTCGCCCTACGGACCATGTCCTACGTTCACGTCCGAGAATTCGTCGAGGCAACCGTGCCGCACCTGAAGAACCTCCTCAAAGACTCCGATCCATACGTTCGAAAGACGGCAGCTTTCTGCGTAGCGAAGCTTTATGACCATGACCGACACTTGGTGGAACAATCAGATCTGATCGACAGGCTGAATGGCATGCTACGAGATGAGAACCCCACAGTAGTGTCGAGCGCTTTGGCAGGACTCATGGACATCTGGGAGCGAAGTGAGAACATCAAGCTCACGATCGACTATGCGAGCGCATCCAAGATTGTACAAATCTTGCCAGACTGCTCAGAATGGGGTCAGACGTACATCCTAGAGGCTATGATGAACTACGTCCCTCAGGACACGAGCGAAGCTGCGCTCCTCGCTGAGCGCATATCGCCACGCCTTTCCCACTCGAATTCTGCCGTCGTTCTTACCTGCATTCGCGTTATCCTCTACCTAATGAACTACATCAGCGATCAGAAAGTCGTCACTTCGTTGTGCAACAAGCTGTCACCGCCGCTCGTCACACTCCTCTCCAAAGGGCCCGAGATCCAGTACCTAGCACTACGCAATGCGCTCTTGATCCTGCAGCGCAGACCGGAAGTATTGCGGAACGATATCCGTGTCTTCTTCTGCAAATACAACGACCCTATCTACGTCAAGGTTACGAAACTTGAGCTAATCTTCATGCTGGCGACGGAGAGAAACATCAAGGAAGTGTTGACAGAGCTTTCTGAGTAAGTTTTCACAAGCCAGTCTACATACGGATAACTAACTCTACGACAGATACGCTACTGAGATCGACGTCGACTTTGTGCGCAAGTCCGTGCGCGCCATTGGCAAACTTGCCATAAAAATCGCGCCAGCTGCACAGCTGTGCATCAGCACCCTCCTCTCGCTCGTCAGCACGAAGGTCTCATACATCGTACAAGAGGCGACCGTCGTCATCCGCAACATCTTCCGAAAATACCCCAACCAATACGAATCGATTATCTCAACATTATGTGAGAACCTCGACTCACTCGACGAACCAGAAGCGAAGGCCGCTATGATCTGGGTTATTGGGCAATACGCAGACCGAATTGAAGACTCGGACGTCTTGTTAGAAGACTTCTTGGACACCTTCCAAGAAGAGACCCATGAGGTGCAATTGGCGCTGCTTACCGCCACCGTCAAGTTGTTCATCCAAAGACCTACTCGTGGTTCTAATCTAGTACCCAAGGTACTGAAGTGGGCAACCGAAGAAACAGACAACCCAGATCTCCGCGATCGAGGGTACATGTACTGGCGTCTACTCTCTTCCGCACCCGAAGAAGCGAAAAAGGTCGTCATGGGCGAGAAGCCTCCCATCACCGCCGAAGAATCCGAGAAGCTCGACCCTGGTACCCTGGAAGAAATGTGTCTGAACGTCGGCACATTGGCTACGGTGTACCTCAAGCCAGTTAACCAAGTCTTCCGCAGCGCTCGCCCACGTAAACTGCAAGACTCGCCTGCCCTACAAAAGCATGAACTCCCGACTGTGAAAGCAGCGCAGCAGGCTCGAGACCGCTCCGCCGCCGAACGCTCGCGACTCGACACCACTACTAACGGTAATGGATCACTTTCGCCGACGAATGGCAATGGCATGGCGAATGCTGTCAGCGATGCAGACATGTATTTTGCTAGTGTAGGAAGGCAGAGTACGTTCGGTGGTAGTCCCATTGCGGATCAAGTTGGTGGCGGTGCTGGAGGTGGATGGGTGGTTAATCAGAACGAACCACAACACATGGTTTTGAGTCCTGGAGCGAACGACGGGAATCAGGATCTTTTACTTTAACGGGGGCAGTCAGTATTAGTAGATGCTTGTAGATAGTGTAATGATCACGGGGAGATGTACATCACACAAAGCTTGACGGAGGTGAGACTTTCATGCTACTTCAATGGTAGCAGACGCTTTTAACTATATGAGCCAACGGTATCCTAGGCCCTTGTTGCCTATACGTCTCGAAGGTTAAACCAATATGGTGTGTGCCATGTGTACATATCCTCAAACTTGAACCTCGAAAATCATATCCTAATAGTCGCCCAATCAGATCATCATCTCCTTATCTGCAAGCAGTACAGCCTGCAAATAGATCCATGAGGACGTTTCGACAACCGTCTAGTCATCAGCCAACAGAGGTGCCCTCTCTCGGTCCTCGCTAACGATCTGACCACGGGGGAAGGGATCGCGTCCGAGCAGACCAGGCATGCCAACAGCAAGCGAGAGGAGGAAGAGTAGACCGCCGATTGAGAAAGCGAAGATCCACTGGAGTTGGAGGAGATGAGGGCGAGTCAGGAACTGTCCGACACCAGTTGCTAGAAGCCAAGTTAGCCAAATCGCTTTCGCATGGTAGAGAGAGGAGGTCAAACTTACAGAAAGCCAGCACACTCAACGCAAAGCCCATGGTGTAATCCTTGTACGCAACCAAGAAGAACATGCCATACCCAAGCCACCCCCAAATAAACACATTCGCCACGATCCTGGCGGCAAAGTGATTCGAATGAACCGCAATAGCACCAACCCAGTACAACGCAACAAAGTTCCACGCAAGCGGTCCACTCACAGTACCCACATGGATGGTCCTCGGGGCAGCAGAGTGGCGGAAATAGGCCAAGCTGAGATTACCAAAGTTGAGGACCAGCAAGAAGAGGGCAAGCCAGAAGTGCGAGCGGGTGAAGAGGTGAACAAAGCCAAAGAGAAGAAGGTTGTTGGCGATGAAGTGCGAACCGAGGTTTGCAGCTGCAGTCACGTATGTCTCGTCGCTCATGTACAGGGCGTATGCGTAGCCGCCCTGCAGGATGAAGATGATGAGCACGTAGATGGAGGTGAAGATGCTGGACTGCGCGAACGGGGTTTGCGGGTTGTTGTGCCAGAACTTGTGCGAGTGGGGCCCTGAAGGCGCGGCGAAGGTGGTGTAGATGGCGGAGATGACGAGGAGCAGCCACGAGATCGTGGTCGTGATCTTGTAGAGGAGGATGCTCTGGTCAGAGTGCGAGGTGCGTTTTGCGAAGGGGTTGAGCGTGCTGCTGCTGCCGCCGTTGGAGTCGTTGGCGGGGGCGGCGTCGGCCATGGTTGTGAGGTTTATTTGGGGTGTGGATGGGGGAACTTTTGGTGTAGATGTCGGTGGTGTTGTCGGTGGGAGGGGGGCAAAAGGGTAGAAGAGGAAGAAGAGAAACAAGTAGCACAAGCTGAACAAACGAAGAGTAGAGTGGAAGGTTCGATGGTCAATCGGGTACTTGCACCTTAGCCCACGCCTTCGCCCTAATCAAGTACCGGGACCCAGCAAACAAACCACGTCCAAGCGTCCTGTCAAAAGGGTGCACAGGCAGGAGCGAAGAAGAAGCGTATCAA
This sequence comes from Alternaria infectoria, assembly GCF_024043175.1. NCBI lineage: Eukaryota > Fungi > Ascomycota > Dothideomycetes > Pleosporales > Pleosporaceae > Alternaria > Alternaria infectoria. The sequence continues at coordinate 1,080,646 of NW_026250697.1, forward strand.
CCTTTCCATCGGATCAGCCACCATAAGTACAGTACTCGCCCCCCATCTTCCAGCTGCCCCCATCCCCGTGTACGTTTCATCCTCCTACACACACTCCTCCCAGGCAACCAACTAGCCATCGCAATCAAGGTCGCGACCCAGAAGTACGTCACGCCCCGTAAGCTAAGACCCTTGGACGTGCATGATGCGCATGTCGCGCTTTGGCTGCCCCGCACCGAAACCTTGTCCCATGATACGGAATGCACGCTAATCATTGGTTCCCGCGCCTGCCCACACCGATGTTGACATGCTACACCATGTACTTGGGCGGCCGCCTGCGGGGGCTGCAGTTACACCAGCGCTGAGTACGGGATTCGGACGGGCGCTTAGGCAGGGTTTCTTACCCTGGGGGTTGTGGCAATCTTGGGAGGGGTGTATTGGTACTTTGGGTGGTGTTGGAACTATGATCCCGCGGGGTTGGTTCAGCTCTGATACATCGAAAGCTGTTTAGACGATGCAGGGAGCCATTGAACACAATTGAAAGACAAGTGTAGTATGAGAAACTTCGCATTAAATCCTTCGCATACTCGCCTCCGGGGGTATCTATCTTCTACATGCGCATATTCTAGGTAGAGCTACAATCGACGATCTGCCCCACAGAAATTCTACAAAGACAACTCCAAATAGTCACGGCTCACGCGCCGATTCGCTAAAGTGAAATCAACTCCACCAATGAACACCAAGCTGGGAAACGTCAGGTATAGTCTGCCTTGCGTAAGCCGGCAATAACCACTGATTAACGCAACCGCGATATCGCATCGCGGTACGCGTGATCAAAGAAAGAAAGCAGAACAAAATCGAGTGGAGGGCCTGTAGTGCTGAAGTACTCTAACGAGCTGGCGTGTCGGGTATGTCCCAGATATCCCTTCCATTTTCATCTTTCTTCAATTCGGCACCGGCACCCTCCGCCCTCGAGTGCGCGTTCATGGCTCCGTTCGAGTTTGATGCGAATGGTATCGCACCGTTTGATGTGAAAACAGGCAGATCAGCCCTCTTGCTTGGCGGTGACATGAGTGGAACTCCAGGCATGCTTGTATCCTCAGCATGTGTATTGGCAACCCACTGCAAAGTTGCCGAGGCCTGAGGATCCGATGCGTCATGCGGAGTTACGAACTCTGAGTTTCCGCCAAAATTCTGCGCAGTGTAGTTGACAAACTCTGATAGATTCGACGGGGGTGGAGGAGGAGGCGTATCGGCGCGGGAAGGTGGTGAAACATCCTTGAGCGGCTCTGTTACAGTGACGAAAGATGGCTGCGAAGTTAGCATATGTCTTACATGCATTTCGTAGTTGGAACTTACCATGGGAAGCTGTTCACGGATTTGCTCGGGTGTTATAGCCATGTCATGCAACTCAGTGGGTGGTTGCACAATTCCGCCAGAGATTCGACGATCGATTGGAGGTTGTTCCATGGAAGCTTGCATTTCCTGCTGTGGCAAGACAGTAGACGAATCCATCTGTACCGGCTGAGGCTGCTCGAGCGGCGCAGCAGCAGCTACCTGCATCTGCGGGGCCTCGGGAACTGGGGACGCAGGTTTGGAAGTCTTTGCTGGACGACCTGGACCCCTTTTTGCGGTTGTCGCGGGTTTGGTCGCAGGCTTTGTCGGAGGAGCGCGAGCAGCTGGTGGCTTTCGGGTAGTGGTTCTTTTCGGTGCTTCGGCAGCCTTCAACTTCTCAGCCTTCTCCCTCTCCCGTGCATCATATTCCTCTTTTGAGGGCATCTTCAACGTAACCCGCTTTAGGCCTGAAGTAAGTGCGTCCATGCCATCATTCTCCTTGTCTTTTGGGGCACTGGGCTTGACAGATTGGGTCGAAGGCATTCTCGCAACGGCTGGACGTGGAGGCGCACGAGCTGCTGCAGCTGCCGTCGTTGTTGAGCCTCGTGCCTTCTTTATCGCAACTCCGTTAGCTGGAGCTGCAGAAGGCGCAACACTTCTCCGGCTTGCTGCTACACTTGGCGCACGACTAACACCCCTGTTGTCGCCCATGGAAGAGACGCTCGAAGCAATACTCATGCGACGAGAAGCAGAGCTTGCTGGAGCTGGAGCTTCTGAGCTGGCTGGTGCAAAGTCGGCTATGGTCTGCCGCCTACTCGCCCGTGATTCTACACGAGATGTCTTTTCGTCGTCCGAACCAGGCTCAGCGTAGGAGGGAGCGGCTTTACGACCACGCAGTTGTCGCCCTGATGTATCTGTGCGGGCTGGGGCCGCAGCAGACGCAGCAGGCTTCTCCTTTTTGGCTTTGACCTCGGCCAAATCCTCTGGTCGGTGGCTACGAGTTTGGCGATCCGATGGTACCAGCAAAGTACGCAGAGCATGGGCGGCAGTAGCCCAGTCAACCTCCGGTGGTGGCGGGGTGGGCGCTCTCAATGGATTTGAGGCGTACTTGGCGGAAAGGCTACGATTGATCTTGGTTGGATCCACGACTTTGGCCACGTAGGACTGGGTGGGCGAAGAAAAATGGGCCAGACGGTCAGTGCGTGTCGTCTTCGAGACATGTACGGGCGGGGGCGGAACGAGGCCATCCAATTCAGATAAACGATCTGTATGCCACCATTGAGGATCGTAGCTGAGGGGCGTGAGCTGCGCTTCGACAGACTGCATGGGAACGTCTTCATCCTGTATGCTGATTCCACTAAGTCTGTTGCGCATAGAGTGTGAGAGGCCCGTTGATGGTTCTGAGGCCTTCAAGACTTGGCCATCCACGAGGCCGCTCAAATGACTGAATACACCACTAGTGAGCGCTCGATCGCTGTACCCGCCCTCCAAGACTGAGATGACACGCCCTTCCACAGATGTGCCCTCTTCTTCAGCCAACCGGACTACGTCACGAGTGAAACGAGCGTAGAATTCAGTAGGTACGTTGACGCTATGGCGTTGCATTCCAGCAGTCTCCCACTCACTTGCATCAAATCCAGCGGACAGGAAGATGGCTGCCTTTGGGGCAGGCTGGTTTGGCGTGGACCGTAAGCGGTTGGTGTGGTGTTTGAGATATTGACGCGTCTTCTCAAGTAATACCAAATACTTTTCCTCGTAAATTTCCCAGAATTGCTCAGGTGTTTTCCATGATTGCAGATGGACGTTCCAGATGGACTGACCATGAGCGTTGTCGATACAGAGACTAGCCGCCTGGACTTTGTCATCGTCGCCGTCCTCACATGGGTATGAGTTGATGTCGTGTAAGCTGAAGTAGCCGATCGAGGTCTTCTTCCAGTTGGGAGTGTTCTTAGGCATGTTCTGGACCTTCTTGTTACGCGCCCATGTTATAGCCTGCGAGCCGTCTCCGTGGTGCAGATCAAAGTCAATGATGGCCGCATGAGTTAGTCCGTATGTCATGATAGCGTGTTCAATGCCAACGTGAACGTTATTCAGCCAGCAGAAACCCGAGGGAAAGTCGTCAGAGCAGTGGTGACCGGGCGGACGGATGCAGACGAAAGCTCTAGAAGGACCACCGCCTAGACTTGTTCCCTGGAAGACAGCGTCCACAGCGTCCAAGACACCTCCCAGAGCACCCTGGAAAGCGTTGAGCGATTCGGGACAGAGATAAAGGTCACCGGCGTGCAGTTGCTGTTTGGGCGCTTGTCCTTGGACTGCAGGAGTGTCCCTGGCCAGCTCCTTCCCAGTCGATGCAAGCTTCCGTTCAGCATTGTCGCAGAGTGTCTTGAGTTCGCCCATCCACTTTGTTCCGTGTACGTTTGTGACGACCTGCGAAGTGATGTCGACGGCCCGCGAAGTCTTGCGAATTTTGAAAGGTACACGTTCGGGTGGGTTGTGGTGTGGATGTGGCGGGTTGTCTCCCTCAGCATGGCGCTCGCCGAGCCGTACGTAAGCCGCAGATATTCCCAAGACACTCGCCAGTATTCTCTCGGGTCGCTCCATGATCAAGCTGAGGTGGCTCTTGGATGTCTTGGGCCGTGAGAAGCGATGGCCATAGCATTGGTCGTGTACGATAACGACGGTTCCTGCATTGACTGCGCCTGCCATGCCCTCGTGTCGGGCCAGCTCCTTCTTGAAGTACTCCTCGGCGACATCACATGCGCGCAGAGGTGGCTTCTCTTCTACATGTGTGGGGCCCAGCGGGCTCTTGGGCATGGGTGCCTGCATATTGGGATTGAACGACGACCGGCGGGAAGCGGAACTTCGGGGAGTGCCCGGTCGAGGAGGATCGCCGCGGAGTGAAGAGGTCGAGGTCTTCCTGCCCAGGGTGGGCGTAGAGGAGCGGAAACTGGCTACACTGGGACTGCGCTGGATGGCATTGGCTTTGAAATTGGGCGTCGAGGGCGTCCGGCGCAGGTCAGCGGAACTTCGGGGCGAGTTCAAGGCGGGGGACTGCGGTAGCGGGGTGTTGGAGGCCGAGTGCAGGGACAGGCGTTTGAGCGGGTGTGAAAGGAGGTTCGCGTCGCTGTTTGTTTGTCGCGCCCCGCGTGGAGTGCCAGGCCTCGCGGCGGCGGGGCTTGACCGCGGATGGTTCGACATCTTGGCGCTCTCTGCCTGCGGTGCAGGACGTCGCCCGTCGTATGTGCGGGCGTACGGTGTCCCGTATCGTGTGTCTTGGGGTGAAAGAAGAAAGGCGCGCTATGACGGAGCCATAACGCGTGCAGGCCACCTGCGTCCAAGCAGGGTCCCGCCCCTAAGCGAGCCCCTAGGGCAGCAACGGTCAGTAGGGCTGTCTCTTCACATGTGCTATCATTACGTGAGATCTAGCCATTAGACGCGAACCTCATCGATTAACTGTCTAGCATCTACCATTTTCTAGCATACATCCTTCGTCGTGTATCAACCCGAGCTCTGCTGCATGATCCAACTCACACCTTCCTTCAGATCCACCAATGCCTTCTTCGCAGCGCTGTGCATGGGAAAGAAGTCGGGTGCGCCATGTGGCAACCCAGTGTAAACCTTCATCTTGGTCGGTGTGCCGGCGTCTTGGAGGAGACTTTCGTACACGAGTGCCTCATCACGAAGTGGATCAGTCCTACGTCCGTCAGCACTGTTCAGCATCTACGACATATCGCACCCACCCCATGACCTGCAGATACGTAGCGGGTTGGCCTTTATGGGTCTTCCAGATCAACGGACTCATCAACGGTGACATAGGATCTGGTTTGTAGTTGCCATAGAACCATTCAATGGCTTGTCGGCTCAGTACCAGGCCGTCTTTGTGGTCCTCCCAGCTGGATATGTGTGGCTTGTACTCTTCTGGCATGGCTTCGCGATGACACAACGGGGCAGACAGGAGGACAACACCAGTCACCTTCGAAGACAAGTTGTCGTCCACAGCTTGATGAGCTGCTACAGCTGCCAGGTTACCTCCAGCTGACGTTCCTCCCACGATGAAGCCTTTGGATAGGTCGGCGCCCAACGAAGCTGCGTTTTCGGCACACTGAAGATGTATAAATCAGTCTCTTGGAACTAGAAGAAATGGCCGTGCATGCACTTACCCATTTGACTGCATCGATAGCATCATGCGCCGCAGTAGGGAAGACATGTTCAGGTCCATACCTGTAACCAACGCTTACCACCGTGCAGCCCAACTCTTTTAACAATACTTCCGCCATGCCCTCGCCATACTCCGGCATCCCAAAACTCCATCCTCCGCCGTGGAAGTACACATACAATGGCCCCGCCTCTTTGCCCTCTGGATGGTACACCAGCGAACGCATCGATGCGCCATCGCGCGTGGGGATCTGAATTTCGGATTTGTGGTACACGGTCCAGTCTGGGAAAGTCACAATACCAGCTGCGATCAGCTGAGCGATTTGCTCATTGAAAGACTGACGCAATTCGACAGCCGATGAGTAGTCTTCGAAAGACTTGCTCGGTGGTAGATTGGGTAGCAGCTTACTCTGTTAGCAAAGTGCATAGATGGGCTTGCTGATGGTTCGCACGGCTTCCAACTCGGCGTCCATCTTGCTGTACTCCTTCCATGTTGACGAGTCGATCGGCATTTTTAAATTGGGTTCGGAGACAATTTGCACTCGAAGGTAAGATCAGAGACTTGTTTTGAGAAGTTGAAGAAGAGCTGTGGACGGGCGCGGGGTTTGTACAATACACAGCTTACGCCTTGCATTAGGTAGGCACGCCTAATGCGAGAGCCAAGCAGGCAGCCTCGTACACTCTTTTGACAACTGCACCTACGCAGTCCAATCAACGCGAGTAAGCAAGCCTAGCCGTCATTCTATGAGTATACAAACGCCAAGAGTTACTTCCCGTTGGTCCCCAATCTGCATTGCTTCGGCCGTAAGCTGCGGGGCGTCCCTTCCTCTGCCTTCCCTCGTACAAGCTGACTCTCTGACATGACCTGGACCCGCTCCCGCATGTATGCAAGCCCCTCTCTACTCAAACCAGGTCATGTTGTAGTCAAATCCCCCATGAACCTCGTGCAAGGGAAAGCCGAACAGATGCGCTGCAGTCTACACTGATGCTGAACCCTAAGCTGACAAAGTCCTTGAGGTATTGCAGACTTCCAGGAGGTAGTCGTCCAATTGCTTCCTCATATGGAGTAAATACGTAGTCGCTGAGTGACCACGGCCATACCATTGTGTCATCGGATGTATAGTTATCCATGACAAAGTGTCTAGAAGCTCTGCGCGGGAGGTTGCCGACCGATTTGAGGGCTTGTTGAACGCTTTCGTTTCAGCGGTGCATCATCATTATGCTTGTCGGTGCCTTCATCTTGTTCAACACTAGCGGAGGGATGAATTGCTGGGATATCATTCGCTTCGTCGGCATCGCTCTCAGGCTCGGTATCGCCGCCGGTATGCTCGTCCGTGGCGATTCCAGTTTCTGCCATAGAGAATGAAAGTCCAGTATGTGCCTGGCCGGTCTCTTCCACTGGCATTTGAGGAGGATCTGAGACGGTGCCTTTGGCATTTTCATCAACTTGTGGAGATCCATCTTCAGATTGTTGGTTTGCCGCTGCACTCTGGATCTCCTCTTCGAAAGTATTCACCACTTTAGCATACTCTCTGGCCAATATTTTGCGCAGCTGTGGAAAGATCCCGCGTAGCTTTATGCACTCGTCCGTTGTCGCAATACGGGTTGAGGCAATATATCGAAGTGTACAGTCAGTAGTGAGCTGTCTAGGGTGTATCTCCTCCTCATTCGCTATCTTCTGACGAAGCTCTACCAGTCGATCGTACAACGCTTTCGAATCAGTATCAAGTTCCGTCGCCACCTCATCATCTTCCTCCATCGAAAAGAACCAACTAGCTTGTCGACTTGAGCCATGCGGGTGGATGGACTGCAAGTAAATTGGCTTGGGCTCAGGAAAAGCACCCGAAGTGTATTCTTTGTAAGCCCTAGTTTCTTCTACCCGTGCTGGTAGGGGCGGACAAGGCTGCATGTTCAGTCGTAACGCATTCAGCCGATGGTAGATCATAAGACCTGCATATGCATCTGCAACGGCGTACTGTATAAGCTCTTGGTTTGTTTCAAGCGGCGCCAGCCAATCTTTGTGCATGTGCTCAGTTTTCTTCAACGTGTATCCCGGGAAGTACTTCTCGACCAGACCTCTGAGACCTCCCGGATAATAGGAAGAATTAAAGTTTGGCCTGCCCGGATTGACCAACACTTGGAAATAGCTCAGCTCGATCGCGCCCTTCGGTTGTAGTTGGAAGTACTTGTTGAGTCGGTAGAAATCTCCCATGATAGATTGGCCGGTCTTCAGTACAGTGGGGCTCTCGATGAGCGTGCGCAACGACGGCGCAATGAGCTGATCGGCTGCATCTCCGTCATGGCGTCCGATGTGAAACAAGGCTATTTTGCTCTCGCTCGCAACCTGGATGAGCGCAACTCTTCCCTTGAGAACTTCTGTCTCTGGCCAAACCCATTCCATGTCAAAGCCCACAACAGCCTCATCGAGAAAGTCGCGCGCCAATTGTTCGGATTTGGTCAAGTTGTCGCTGTAAAGAACCTCAGGGGGTAGATCTTGCGGACCCTGGAAACAATCGTGGCTGAACAGTACCCGCGAGCCATTGGGCTTTGGCTTCAGACGGAAGGAGCGAGGCCATGGGGGGTCCACGGCGCCGGCCATTGCCGCCATGACTTAGTCGATTATGGTAACAAGAGCTTCGCAAAAAGCATAGGTAGCGAGACGGTAAACTTCAAAAGGCGATAAGAAAGCGAAGGCGAGCAGTGGGGCTGCCGTTGCTAGTTCAAGCTTAGTGTTGACCCACGCCTCACTCCGCTTTCCTGGTCCGGCCTTCGGAGCCGCTCCCCTCATCAGCCCAGGAACAACGACCTCTTCGCCCTCATCCTCAAGACGCAATGTGAACCCGCGAATCTCTCGTAAGCGAGGATACTGTTACAGCTATTGAAATATATGCAACCCACTTATTGCATGAAGCTCACCGATCGGACATTTCTGCGCATGCAACGACGGCTACGTTTTTCCGCTGCGTCGAGACGCCATGAGAACTAACAACAGCTGAACAAATGTCTACTGACGCGAATTATTGTGTAGATGCAGCAAGTGTTTAAGCTTCCACGAGACGTTATAGGCGATCTGAGTTGCAGTTCACAATCGTGGCGGGCGCACGCGTACTTGGGGAGACGGCTAAGGCCCAATTGAGGATAGCCCCAGATCCCCATCGTGCTGGTCTTGGAAACTACTCATGTAGTGGCCGCCACAACCTAGGTACCATCGTACATTACTCGACTGGCATCTCGACTAAATCTTGACCAGCTACGAACTTTCTATCTAGACAAGCCATGGTGTTGCTAGGAAGGTCCCCACCCTGCCTCACAGCTCGCCACTGCCCGGGATCACGCCCGGCAGCACCAGACTGGCGGGCTCATGCGCTCTTTAGTCGTGGCAAAGGAATCCAGGATGTTATAAGAAAGTGCCCCCGAGTCGTGCTGTGGGGTTGTTGTTTGTCGCACCCGTTTCTTAGGCACTTAACATCCAGCCATGATGCGATTTAGTCAATTTGTTCTCTTGGGCTTCTTCCCAAGCGTACTACTTGCGCAACAGACATTCGAGTCACCCGACTTTGATATTACTGCTGCATTATTGGACAATGGTGTAAACGTCTCCGATATTCCTAACCCAGCCGACCTATCCAAGCGAACCAGCTCAGGCTCATGTGCGGTTGCTGTAAGTCTCACCTGCCTTCACGCGTTATCTCTTTCCAGGTATGGTACTAACCACGACTTTAGTGTAGCTCTCTTAAACGCATCTTTGGTGATGCGAAGGTCGAGACTCAACAAGAGACAGGCTACGGCGTAGCTGTGAACTACTTCTGGTCACAGCAACAGCGCGAAGCACAACCGTATTGCGTCTTTAAACCCGAGGAAGCACGCGATGTGTCTACTCTCGTTCTGCTGTCGCGTCTGACTCAATGCCCTTTTGCAGTACGAAGTGGAGGACATGCAGCATTCACTGGAGCATCGAGCAATGATGGTGGCATCACTGTCATCTTCGAGCGCATGAAGGATATCACCCTGTCGAAAGACAAGAAGGTTGCTGCGATTGGACCCGGTAGCCTCTGGTACGACATCTATTCGACTCTTGCTGAGGACAACCTTGCGGTGATAGGTGGCCGCGTCTCCGCCATCGGTGTCGGAGGTCTCACAACAGGAGGCGGCATCTCGTTCTTTTCTAACGAATACGGCTGGGCATGTGACAACGTTGCGTCTTTCGAGGTCGTTACCGCGTCGGGTCGCATCGTACAAGCAAGCCAGAAGTCGTACCCAGACCTGTACTGGGCATTGAGAGGTGGCGGCAACAATGTCGGCATCGTCACAACCTTCAATCTCGAAACTTTCGCTCACGGCCCGTTAATGCTTGGTGGACAGAGAAGGTTCTTTGAGGAAAGCTTCCCTGCTGCCATCGATGCCTTCGTGAACTTGGGGTCGAACAAAAAGGCTGATCCAAAAGCTGCTCAGTTCTTGGCCATCTTCCTAGATGCCGCTTCGAACACAAAGATCGCCGTCGCCGAGCTGGAGTATTCTGATCCGGTTCTTGACGCTCCAGTCTTCGATGAGTACCGCGCAGTCCCTGCCTTCCAGGACACCTTACAATTGAATACACTGGCCAACTTCACGCAAATGCTGAACGACAGTAACCCCAAAGGCTATCGAGACTCATTCTGGACTGCTTCATCCAAACTAGACTACGGGATGGTAGAGTTCATGTTCGACGCCACCTTCGAAGAGTTTGAGAAGATCCGAGATGTGGCCGGTATCCTACCCGCAAACACCTTCCAGGCCATCACCGTCGCACAACTCACGCAGATGCAGAAGAAGGGCGGGAACGCACTAGGCCTTGTGCCTTCCGACGGCCCGATACTCCTCATAAACTTGAGTAGCCGCTGGGACAAACAGGAGGACGATGAGCGCGTGTTGAAGGCGAACGCCAACATCGTCAGGAAAATGGAGGCCGAGGCGAAGCGCAGGGATATGGTCAACGACTACATCTACATGAACTACGCTAGCCAGTTCCAGAATGTCGTTGAGAGCTATGGGGAAAGTGCGGATAAGCTGAGGAAAATCGCGCGCAAGTATGACCCTACTGAAGTTTTCCAGAAGCTGCAGCCGGGTTACTTCAAGCTCCAGGGGCCGCCGAATAAGAATTGGCCATGATGGTCACGTTCATAAGACGACATATCTTTCCACGACTACATGAATCAAGCGTATCATCATGTTGGTGCAACATTGACGAGCACTCTTAGCCTCTCCATGCGCTGGGCGGGACGTGATTGATTGCGCCCCAATTTCCAGATCTACTACGGCCCCATACCAAAGGAATGGATTGCACATTTACCCAGATCTGATAACCTAGATGTCTACGTTGCGTTGAGACTTTGCCAAATATCGTAATGTATAATAATGTAGTCTGCAGCGCCTCTGTCCATTTTATTCCTTTGTATCAGGTGACATCATCAAGGCTGGCTCTAGCCTAATTCGTCGGCCTCCTAATCCACGGGCGCGTCCCTACTACTTCAAGCCCGCCGTAATGCTTCACTCAACTGGCGCATGTACATGCGCCTTACACCCTCTTATGATTACGACAGTGGACAGGATTGGGCATCCTCGGGCTAATACATGAGTGGCTTACTGCGCACCGCGTCATGCCCTCAGGTGGGCAAGGCAGCCACATTCAGCCCCCATCCTTCGTGCTGTCAGCCGTGGCGGGCTACTTGAGCGTCGCGCTTTCATCAACCATCCTCCTAGTAGCTTACAAACATCGCGCAACGGCGAATACCGACTCCTAAATGGCACTTGACGGTCTGGAAGCGAAGTTTGAAGAGTGCGTATTGGGAGAACTCGACGAACCCTGCGATAGCGCAAATATCACATCACCTTATGGCGAGCGACTTCTTCAGCCTGATGAGATCCGACTACTCACCATCGTTCGCGAGACGAATACTTTGCGGCTGACCGTTACCCCGCACAAGTTTCAAGATGATCTCGAATACGACGCAGTCTCATATGTCTGGGGAGCAGCAGAAGCTTCTATCAACGTCCCTTGCAACGGAGGAAAACTTACAGTTACTCCTACTGTTTACGAGATGCTTCAGCACCTATATCCTTATCGCTCGTATTGGCTGGACTCTATATGCATCAATCAGCAAGACTCTGAAGAAAAGGAGGTACAGATACCATTGATGCATCGAATCTACTCGCTCGCTTCGATCGTTGTCATATGGATGGGCCTTCCCACGGCGCAGAGTGAGCAGTTCATGCTCGGGTTTTCCATAGCATTGCAAATGGGAAGGGGGTGGAATTCGATGCTCGATCAGGGTCTTCAACCCTTGGTTCTGAGACCAGATTTGTTCCGCCCAGATGAGCCATTCTGGCTTGGTATGACACAAGTTTGCAAGCACGAGTGGTTCAAACGTCTGTGGACCTTTCAAGAGGCAGTTCTTGCAAGACAGCCGATCATACTGCTAGGACCTCTTTGGTTAAAATTCGAAGAGTTTCTTGATTTCATCTGTGAAGGGTGGTTTAGAAACGAGGCATATATGCACTACTGGTCGCGGCTTCTCGAGATGTTTAGGGGCTTAGGGAGATCTGCGAACCGGTTCCTAACCTTGAGAAGATACCGCAAGGATGTTTTATCGAACGGAGCGGTATCGGTCAAACAAATACCCTACCTTCTCTATGCGCTACGCGACCGACATGTAAGGGAGCCAGTGGATCGAGCCTGGGCAGTCACTGGAATGTTGAGCTATCATCTCAGATCGAGGTTGGAGCCAGAAGTTGATTACAGCGATAACGCTCGTGTTGACTTCTGGGGAACGCACATACGGTTTGCGAGAACGATCATAGTCGCAGAGCAATCGCTGTGTCTACTGACAATACCGCCCACAATTGAGGGAAGGCCGCAATCATCTCCGTCTTGGTGCCCAGCTCTGGAGGGTGTTCCAGCGTGTGCGCTCTTGATAAGAAGTGTTTGGGCCGGTCCTGTAAGCGAACAAGACTATCAACAACTTCTACAGGAGGTTGTAGAAGAAGAGGTTCAAGAGCAGCAATCTAGTGGCCCGAGACAGCTGGAGATCTCATCTGTATCCCGCAATTTTATCTCGTTTGGGAAGGAGACTGATTCCCTGCACACTTGCGGTCATATTTTGGACACAATATCAGAGGTCGTGGATAACCAAGAGCTGCGGGGGTGTTACGAATATTCACTGGGCGTAGATATGCCAGCGCGCAGGATGAGCAATCCTGTCCATGCGGCACATGTGGATGTCTGTACCCGTAGCCTCCAACTGGCTTGTCGAACGGCCCATGGCGCAGAAGACGTTACCGACAGAGTACCGTCGGAGTATCTGATGGCTCTACTGATGGATACGAGGGTCTCCAGAGAAGCAGCGATTGCTTACAAGGACGGATGGAATACATTCAGAGACGGAGATCTCGTTTATTTGGGAGAAGTTCCAGCTGAGCGGCAATTGCGGGCGAGTCTCTGGGCTGCTAGATTGCATGGTATAGCTGGTCATTCTTTCTTCAGTACTCCCCGGGGCCGCTTCGGTATCGCCACGCCAGGATGCAAGCCCGGTGACAAGGTCTGCATGTTCTACGGCGAAAAACCCCTTCATATACTACGGTGGTCAGAGACCGAGCACGAAACCGGAGCACTCCATGGAGAAGGTCCTGCTGAGTTCTGCGGCGTCGCATTTGTTCCTCATCTTATGGAGATACATGAGCAAGAAGCAGCCCGACTTGGACCGGACGAGATCTTTGTCATTGGGTAGCAGATCTCGTAAGCGGCTGGAGGCGCGATTGTCAATAACATTACAATGCAGTCTAATATAACGATGTATATAGGACACCCTACAATCCGAAGTTTATCCCTATAGACTACAACCATGTGTCGCGAGCGATTTCCTACTCACATCTACACCCTAGAGCTATGCACTACACTCTGTCTCGTCCTGGGTTAATTTGAAATTTGTCTATGTAGAATACATATTGAATCCCCCATGATGCACCATACTTACATACTACGCCTTGGAGATATACACGCAACTTTGTCTCGTCCTGCCTCAACGTAGAGAATAGCGAATACCTCCTAGATACTACATAACTAGGTGTACGCTAGATAAAAAGACGATGTTGGCATCAACAGAACCTCAAATCCATAACTTTTCTAGTTAACTATGCTTGAAGCTGAACAGAAGTTGCGGGCCAAGCTCTAAGGCAACACAGAATTCTAGTAGTGTGTAGCCGTGTGTGGAAGCTTTGTGTGTGGATTACAATCACGTTCCGAGACAGTCTTTCACTATGTTCTTAGATAAGCTGTTGCCTTATCCCAAACTGTATCAATCCACCTCCTTCTTTCTTAAAGGGTGCCTCGGTTAACCATGAGCAAACATTCAGACCATTCAGATACATCAGACTACGAAAAAATAAAAGTCCAACGGGCCTCCCAAGCCTTCCAAAAGTACCCCCTATCTCGTTTGTTCGGATAATGGCCCTGGTACCCCCCTATACAGCCTACCAAGGCGTCGGCGTGCCCATAACCTTCGTTGTCGGCCCCACGACCAACTCAACACGCTTTGACGTACACCACTCGCTCCTCTCAAAAGTCTCGCCTTTATTCACTATGCCCAACGGCCTGCCCCGCATCATACTAAGCGACATCTTGCTCCCAAACGCCGAACCTGATACCTTCCGAATCCTCTTCAAATGGCTTTACGAGCGCCAACCCCCTAACTACACAACGGACACGAAATTGTTAGACTTGATGAAACTGTGGGTAAGATATGTTCATGTACGAACGGTGTGTGAGATCTTCACTGACTTGTTACACCCATGTCTTAGCTATTGGCCGGCGAACTCGGAATCTGGAGGACTCAAAACACGGTGCTGAGATTGGGTATGGCGTTGATGCAACCGAAGTACTTCATTTGCCGTCTAGACACGGTCAGATGGGTGTATGAAAACACACCTGCTGGTTCACCGTTACGAAACTACATCACCGCGATTTTCTGCCAGCGCGGTCCGCCCATCACGCCCTCTATGTTCTCGCCCGAGAACGAGCAGCTTGGTATCTTTCGCGACGCGGTAGGATTCTTGCGGACACTAAATTTAGTTCGCGCAGGCAATCCGACGGGAACGGGCGGTTACAATCTCCATGCGCTATTTCCTATACATCATACGTGGTCGCCGGGCGAAGGCGAGCTCGCGCCAGTGCGGGTTCGTGGATGTTTGGTAACGGGAGGAGAGGAAGTAGAGTGGATCAAGATCGAATATCCGCTCCCTTCTTTCCTAGTATGGGGCGCGAAGTGGGAAGTGTTGCCGGACATGCACTTTGTGAGCCAAGACGGTGTTCGAGCGGCGGCACAAGATTTGTTGAAGCAGATTGAGTTTCCGGATAGATCGGGCGGACAAAATATTTAGTGGCTCAGTGCTGCAGAGAAGTATCTAAACCCGCAAACTCTGGACAATATCTCATGGATGTACGCCTGGTCTTTGGTCAGTAGACCATGTATTGTAGAGTTTTGGGGATAGAGTAGCACATCATCATCAGCACATCATCATCAGCACATCATCATCAGCACATCATCATCAGCACATCATCATCTTCTTGAACTTCAGAAACTTCAACCTCTCAAACAAATGACGGGGACACAAGATATCAAGCAAACATGCCAAGCGACTAGGATATGACGCACATGTCTATTGTAGTGTCGACGTCGTAGTGTACCAGCTTCCTTTCCCACTGCGAGAAAGAGACTGATCAAGTAACAGATACTATCAAGATATCCGTATGTACCACCATTTTTGTGTTAAACAGAGAAAGAAACACGTAACGTTTGAGTGATGATGAAGTAAAGCGCGTGGCCACAGGAGTCATGAGCAGCGCTTGCTATGAAATCAGGGGAAGGGTATTGCCAACAGCCAAGGAAATATGTATACAAACGCCAGTACCCCTTTAAACCCAGTTTTGTGGTGATACAACAGACATGGAATAACAATGAATGACCATGAAGACTCATGTAGCGATGCAATACCTAACGTGCAGGGTGCTGCCTTCGTTGGTGTCGCAGGAGGTTGTCCCTGCGAGAAAAGCCGTCGAGGTTACCACAGCCGGGATGTGGGCAGAGGTATTTGTCCGTTGCGAAAGAAGGGTCATTATGTTGTGGTAGATGTCTCCGCAAATCTTTCGGATAGTCGAAGCTCATGGGACATTTCGAGCACACGTGAGGCTTATCGGTCAAATGTTTCTTCTGATGGCGACTACAACGGTAAGCCGACAATCCAGTACGCTTGATCCAGTGGTAGGACTTACTTCAAATCACATTGACGGTTGAAAGTCTTACTGCAGCCGTCCTTGTCGCAATGGAAACCACCCGGGCGAGGTGGTTGTCGCTTCCGATTGCGTGGTGTCGCTAAGCGATCACCAGGGTTATAGGTATCTTCAACATGCGCTTGCACAGTGGCTGGCTGCACCATGGTCTCGTTCGCATCCATGACTTGGACGTGCTCTCTGAGCAAGGGCTGCCCCTCGTTGACAAAGTCGTATATCGGTGCTAGGTCTGGTTGCGTACGATCGAAGCCGAGCGGCGGCATGTGCAAGACACTGGGGTCTACGTAGAAAGGGCTCGCTGCGCCATATGGGTTCTGAATGAAACTGTTAGCATGCGCCATAGAGAAGGGACTCAGGATCCTACCATGTGCCCGTGAAAGCATTGGTACAAGGGCAGGCAGCAAAGCTGGCACAGCACGCCGTCGATGTCGGAGTAGGTTCCGTCCATGGGAGTGTCAGACACGATGAGGTCTGCAAACGGGTTTGACGCTTCCACCGGACCGGAGAGGACAGTAATAATTACTGTGAAGAGCAGCAGCGGGTACATGCTCCGGTGTGTATCTGGATGCCTAAGGACAGGAAGATGTGGGACCGAGAACGACGGAACTAGAGTGTGAGAACGTCAACAGTATGCAAGATCAGACTGTAACAAGGTTGGTACACTATGGTGAAGAGTAGCAACGCAGGTGAGAAAAAAGTAGAGAAGAGGGCGTAAGGTCAATCGCAGCAGATGCATGCTAAGGGCAGAGGACTGGGGAGGGAGGCCGGCTGCCTGAGGAGCCACAGGTCACGGGCAGGTGTGGCTATGTTGATGATGTAGGTGTCGAGCAGCATTCTGGCGGTTTCGCTGCGTCTTTCGCGGCGATTTGGTCAGGTTGTGGGGTTAGCAGCGATGAAATTGCACTCTTGATGCGATGCGACGTGCAAATGTGGTTGTGACGAAGGGACGAGCGACGGCGCCGTGCAGCGATCAATCCGACGGGGTACCTGCGCCATACCATTTTGAGACTTGATGAGGGGTTGTGCCCGGCTCAACTCCCTACACTCGTGACTTTGGTACTGTGCAAATTATCGAAACGTTGTCGACCGCAAGATGTGTGACCATCTGTCGGTTTATCCAGAATTTAGCGTTGTGAATCAATAGCAACAGACACCTCGAGCTGAGGTTTACCGCAGGACCTTCCGTCTGGTTCCGTCACGTGCACGTGCGTCATCGCGCGGGAACGCGCGAAACTCACAGCTCTTGCCCAATGTTTGTTCACCCGCATCTTCCACCTCCTTTCACGCATCGTTTCGTTTCTCCTAGCTTGGCAAGTGCTGGTGTCTTCTTGTTGGTCTTGTCGTTTAGTGGCTCTCATAGAGGCAGGCGGCAAGTGCGCCCTCGTAAATATGAAAGACGTTGAACATCATCACAAAATGGGATAACATCTCAAGAAGGTTCAGATGGATACCCTGAGGCTGAGGATGCGCACTCGATATATAACGGCGCGACACCTCCAGGTCAGCCCTCAGCACAACACGCCACACGTCGTCAACGCAACAAGGCAACCACTGCAGCCGGTGTTGGTACTATTCATATCGCAGGTTGATGAGTCTCATGAGGCGTTTATCCCTTTTGGAAACTGGTAGCGGGTACTGCATGCTTCGCGCACATCTCATGTCCAATCGTTCGTTGAGGCGTTCCACGATTGTTCAAGGCGGGCGGCCTCCCAGGCAGCAGTCGAGACAATATCCGTAAGCAAGGCTCGTCCAAAGAGCATCCTATTGTAACTCGGTGCTACCATACCCGCCTGCTGCGCCTTCTATATGACTCACAGTCTATCATGCACTTGACCACTTTGGTAGGTACCTTGTTGAGTAGCTCACAAGTAAAGCTGGCATGCATGCGACAGCTGCCCCGCATTGCGAATCAGAGCTTCAGATGCGCCATTGCTTCATGAACCGACGCCTCTTGCAATCAGGTGCCTAGAAACCTGAGACTCACCCTTACAAGAATATGCTTTCTATACGTGGCCGCAATTATGCGGCTTTAGATCTGGCTGCAAGCTACACGAAAGATCGTGGCCTCCCCTACGACAAAACCAAGCATCCAGCAGGTTTAGTGTCCTTTAGAAATGCAGAAAACGTAAGCAAGAGTCGAACATCATGGTTGTCATACTTTGAGTATCAGAGCTAAAGTACCGAATAGTTTCTCATGCGCGGAAAAGTGCTCGACTACGTGAAGACCAAGGTTGGTCTTTGCACTTGAACAAGAGAGACTCAGTTAACATATTGTGTAGTGCGTCCTTTCATTTGAACTCGACACCTTGACCTATCATGATGGCCCATTCGGCTCTAAACGCTTACGGCAAGCAATGGCTACTTTCATCAATAAGCGCTTCTTGCCCGCATCAGCTGTGGCGATGGATGAAGTATCCTTTGTCAGCGGTGTGACGGCATTGAATGACATCTTGTCACTGTGTCTGACGGATGGAGAGAATGAAGGTTTGCTCCTTGGCATGCCGATATATGGCTCTTTCAACCCAGATATGCGAAGCATGTCGAAGTGAGTCTCGGCGTGTCAATAACTGCGTTCAGCAGCCACTGAATTTGGAACAGCTGCAAGTTGGTTTACACCCCATTCCATGGCGTGGATCAGTTCATTACCGGAGCGGTCGAATGTTACGAGCGCGCCCTTGAAGAAGCGGGCCGAAACGGAATTGACGTGAAGGCACTTGTCATTTCCAACCCGCACAATCCTCTTGGCGCGTACCATGCACCCTCGTAAAGGTTGTCGAACTGACTCATCTTTCCAGGGCAGTGCTATACTCACAAAGCTCTCGAGGCCATACTACGATTCTGTTCAAAGCATAAGATACATCTCATCAGCGATGAAATCTATGCTCAGTCAGTGTATCAAACGGATGAGTCTCATCCAGGCTTTACATCAGTACTCTCTGTAGACATGAGTGGCATCGTTGATGATAAGCTTGTCCATGTGATGTACGGGATGTCAAAGGTCAGGCCACTTCAGTTCGAGAAACAACTGTTGCAACTGATGCCTTGGTAGGATTTCGCCGCTGCCGGTCTGAGACTAGGATGTCTAGTCACCCGAAACGAAGAATTGGGTCAAGCTGTGCAGTCTCTAGCGTACGTCTGCTTGAATACCCAGGTACAGCTACGAATGCTAATTTGTCTGCTCGGCGCAGACGTTTCCATGGCGCATCGCCAGTCACGGACGCTATAGCCACCACTATACTTGAGGACGACGAATGGCACAACCAATTTCTAGCCGAGAGTGCAAGGGTGCTGGGTGAACACCAAGAGCTTGTCACCAAGGGACTTGACAAAGCTGGAATTCGCTATAACAAGCAAGCGTAAGTACACCCCAGCGTTTTCGAGCTGTTGCATGGCAGGAGTCACTGACAGGACCATGTGACCTAGTAACGCTGGGTTTTTCCTCTGGATCGATCTCTCGGCGTGTTTACGGAGCGCGACGTGGCAGGGTGAAGATGAACTGAGACAGGCGCTGTATGATCACGGCGTAGAGATGTCGGCCGGCCACGCATATCATGATGAAAAGCCAGGCAATTTCCGCTTTCTTTTCTCAACGGATAGAGATACTTTGGAAGAAGGTCTGAGAAGAGTTATTGGCTTCCACGAGACTCGTAGGCTAGACCGGTCTTGATTGGGGCTAGCAAATAAGCAATTATGATGCACGGGATGAATTGGCTCGGGGCTGGAGTAGTAGAATGTCAATGCAGGGACTTTTGAACAATGTGCCTGATGTGACGTGAGACGCTCGTGACCGCGCGAAAAGGCGCCACGCGACTGTGGGTCCTTGCACGAGATCGTCCCGCCAGATCGGAATTCCAACAGGGGAAAGTGCGTCATCATTCCAGCCATCTAGCCTCAACCCTTACAAACAAGTCGCACCACGTCTGTCCCTATGTCACGATCGCCTTAACGACAACTAGGCATCAGAATGCCGCCCATCCTCTCCCGAAAGCGCTCGCGATCCGCCTCACCGCAAACAGAACCGCCACCGAAGCGTGCGCGCGCTCGCAAAGCTACTGCACCCACGCGCAAAGGCAAAGAATCTGTCTTCGAAACCCTCGACGCACCGCCAAAGGCCAAGCTCACGCTGGCCCAGACCAAAGCCCTGTTGGAACAAGAAGATGATGACAGCGAGTTGTCAGAACCGGAGAGCAGCGAAGATGATTTCGAAGATGTTCCGCTGAACGGCGCAAGCCAGGGCAAAGGCAAGGGAAGGGCGACAGCTGGTGGTGATAGCGACGAGAGCGAAGCCGACGATTGGGAAGACGCGCTTGGTGCGCAGAACAACAATAAACCAGACCATGGTCCTGCACCCGTCATCACTGGCGACATCGCCCTCACCCTGTCCGCCGCGCCAAAGACCGCCTTCGAGTCGAAATCGGAAGGACAAAAGGGCGCATCCAAGATACAGCGGCAAATACGAAATGTCACACATTGTATGCACGTACAGTGCCTGATGTACCACAATCTCATAAGAAACGCTTGGATACAAGACAAGGAAGTGCAGAAGATACTAGTGGAAGGCATGTCGGCCGGCTGCTGGCGCGAACTGGAGAGGTACTGGGATAACGCCGGAATCACAGACGGCCCTAGTCTTGTAGTTGTGCAGAGGGCGCCGAGTCCTCCACCCAAGCAGGTAGCGAAAGACAAGAAGGGTACGTGGAAGAGCAGCGGAAAGAACGGCGTCAAAGTGTATGAAAGCCCGCAGAAGCGATCGTCTGCTCGCGAAGACAAGAAGAAGGCTCCCGTAGGCAAGGGCAAGGGCAAGGGCGATGCCAAAGGCGCTAAGAAGGGTCGCGACTGGAACGCGACATCTGAACCACTCGAGCCGAAAGCCCCAAACATGTCAGCTGGGGATCCTCTGCTTCGCCTCCTCAAATACCTCTCTGCTTATTGGAAGTCCAAGTTCCAAGTCACAACTCCGAGCCTACGCAAACGCGGCTTCCTCTCGCCATCAACGCTAGAAGCCGAGATCAATACCTGGAGAGAGGACCCCGACCATCCCGATACTTTTGGCGAGCGAGTGGAGAACTTAGAAGCATTTCGCGACAGAGCTCGTAAATGTGAGGGGAGCAGAGACTTGGGAGAGCAATTGTTCACCGCTTTAGTACGAGGGCTCGGTATCGAGGCCCGCATGGTAGTCAGTCTACAGCCAATTGGTTATGGCTGGAATCAGAGCGAAGAAGGAACGCCTAGGAATCTGGAAAAACTGAAGGATGCGAAACCTGCCGACAATAACACGCCCTCGAAATCAACAACCACAAATGGCAAAGCAAAACCTCCCGCCGCTACGAATAAGGGTGGCAAAACGGCCGAAGTTGACCCGGATGATAGCAGCGATCTGAGCAGTGTCATATCTATCTCTTCGGGATCCGAAGATGAGCGGCCTGTTAAGAAAAAGCCAAAGTCACGCAACGTCCGCGATGAACTGCCATTTCCGACCTACTGGACAGAGGCCATTTCTCATCTCACCCATACACCTATAGCAGTTTCGCCGCTTCCCAAGGCAATAATCGCGAGTGCGGCTTCTTTAGACAAGTTCTCTGAGTTCTACGCTCGCGGTGGAACGGCCGACAGGGCGAGGCAGGTATCGGCCTACTTCATCGCCTTCTCGTCTGACGGCACAGCAAAGGATGTCACTGTAAGATATGTACCCAAGTGGCCTGGTCGGACAAGGGGTGTCCGCATGCCTATTGAGAAGATACCCATACACAACAAACGCGGCAAGGTCAAACGGTGGGAAGAGTGGGACTGGGTGAAGTCGCAAATGCGCCCCTATGCACGACCTCACGACAAGCGTCAGCCATGGGATGAAGTCGAAGATGAAGGTGATCTTATCCTGGTAGAACCAGAAAAGAAGAAGGAAATGCACGAAGGCGGAAAGGAGACACTACAGGGCTATAAGAACTCCACTGAATACGTGCTCGAACGACACCTCCGTCGCGAGGAAGCACTCATACCCGGCGCCAAGATCGTTCGACATTTTACCTTTGGCACAAGCGGCAACGAGAAAACGGAGCCGGTATATCTGCGAAAGGACGTTGTCAACTGCAAGACCCAAGAATCCTGGCACAAAGAAGGTCGAGAGGTACGGGAGGGTGAACAACCCCTCAAGCTCGTACCCAGGCGGGCTGTTACGGTAACACGCAAACGCGAAATGGAAGAGCAGGAACGTCTTGAAGGTGAGAAAGTGAAACAAGGTCTCTTCTCTAAAGCGCAGACGGACTGGATCATTCCTGATCCTATTGTTGACGGCAAAATCCCGCGTAACTCATACGGAAACATTGACGTTTATGTGCCCACGATGGTGCCGAAAGGCGCTGTTCACGTTCCACTCAGGGGTACGGCGCGCATATGTCGCAAACTTAACATAGACCACGCGGAAGCGTGTACCGGGTTCGAGTTTGGAAAGCAACGCGCTGTGCCTGTAATAACCGGTGTTGTGATTGCACAGGAGCACGAGGATATGCTCATTGATGCTTGGGAAGTTGAAGAGGCAGAAAAACAGCGGAAAGAGAGAGAAAAGAGGGAGAAGTTCCTATTGGGACTTTGGAGAAAGTTTGCGAGTGGACTGAGAATCGTGGAAAGAATGCGAGAAGAGTACGGTGAGGATGTCGAATTGCCAGCGAAGGAAAAGGTGGTTTCACCCGAAGAAGATGGTGGGGAAAAGAAGTCGCAATGGGAAGTGTTTCAGAACCATACCGATTTCGAGGGCGGTTTCATGCGCGGCGATGGCGCTGATTCTGGCGGTGGCTTCGTACCTGAACGGACGCACCAGAGTACACAACACGACGGTGACATGGCTGGTGGTTTTCTACCAGCAAGTCAAGACGACCCTGAGCATGGGGATCTAACCATTGAACACGGCGAAAAGAAAGACATGTCACGCGCGCCCATGGCGGAAAGTACGTATCGCACACCGATCTCCCTCACGCAGGCGCTTCAGCAGCCGCCCAGCGAATCTAGCGAGCGTCCTGACGAAGATGCGGACGAGGATATGGACGCACCTGAACCTCCAGAAGACGAATACAGCGACGAAGAAGACGAAGAGGATGTGCCTCAACCAAAGTCCACTCGTCGCAAGTCGACCACCACATCTTCAGCTCGTGGTCGTGGACGTCCACGTGGTCGCGGAGCCAAAGCCCTGACAGCGTCCACGCGAAAACGTAAGTCTACGTTCATAGAATCAGGGTCTGACAACGACACACCCTCTGGCGCTCCTTCCGACCCACCAACACCACCGCCATCTACGCGTTCAGCGCCGAGGCGTAAGGCAGCCAGGAAAAGTGACGCACAAGTCAAGAGCCACTTCTTTGCCGAAGGAAGCGATGGTGAGACGGATATGACGGATATGACTGAGCGGAACTCGCCAAGGAAGAAGACGGCTGCGACACGAGGACGCGGGAGTGGCAAAGGCAGAGGGAGTGGATGGGGAAGAGGTAGAGCGGGGAAAGCCAAGTAGCAATACGACAGTAGGGTATTGACACTGAGGCAGACGTGCAAAATCACTCGAGCTAATCTTGAAGATACGGTCAGAGGGCATGAATTCTGTCAGCCTACACTACCTAGGTAGGGCTAGGCCAGTGAGACAGATCTCACGATCCGCCTGTGCCAGTGCGCTTACCTCATCCGATAGCGTGGCGGAGCCCCGATCCAACTACCACATTACATCATCTCTTCCCCAGATTCCTCCCACATGCGCAAAATTCCCGAAACTCAAAAGCGCAAAGATGCGAAAAACTTCAGCGTCAAAAATCAATAGCAACTAAGTATTGCCGCATCCAGAAGGCACTCGCGAGTCGACGCCATGCATGCAGCTCTGTTTTTAGAACAGCCCAGCGTCGCTAGGTGCGCCTGGGCAAGTCTTGGTTCCGCCGCTGCATCCTCCCGACTCTTGGCAAACTTCTGTACCCGACTTTCCCCCCTAACTCCCTCGCCTGAACAGTCAGCTTGTTGAAGCCAAGGTGCGCCGTCGCACAGCTGGGAATTGCTTCTTTATCGCCGTTCTTATCGCGCTGGGAGCCCTCCTACACCCGGTCCCTACATGAATGACAGCATGACAGCGGCGGCAATTCGATGGTCCGGCAGTGCTAACGGTGGTAGCGATGCGTTGTTGGGGTACGCCTGCAGCACTGTTATCCCAATCGTACGCCAAAGTACGGTAGGCATGCTCTGGGCGCGGCCCATGTGGGAATCTCCCCCAACATCCCGAGTGCCACGCCCGCCGTCTCCTTCGTATTCGTTCTGAGGTGTGCCGGCGCGAGCGCCTCTTGGCTATAATGCGCGATGTTTGATCTGCGATACCTAGCTCGCACGCTCATTAGTTGCCAGAAACGTCATGCTCTCCGGTCTTTTTCTATCGATGCGTCGAGATGTGTGCATGGGGTTGGCGTTTATAAGTATATTGCTGCTGCTGTTGTTTTATTTTATTGCGCCCCGTCCCTACACCGGCCTTTATCAGTCTCTCACTTTGCCAATCTTTTCCTTTGGCAGCTGTCACTCGCTTTGAAGACTTTGACTTTGGTCTTATTGTTAATTATCTAATTTTTGGGAAAGATGCGCTTCTCCGAGTTCCTTACCGTCGGTGTTGTGGCGCCTCTTGTGGCTGCTCATGGTGGAGTCCCAGGGGCACCCAAGATGTTTGGCCTACCGAGAGACTTGCAAGCCGACTTTAAACCTCCTGTCGCTGCTCGCGTGCTTCGACACCCCGCTCAGCCAAGGGATGGCATGTTGGAAACCCGCCAAGGTGGTCAGAACGGCCGTTGCGGACCCAGCTTCGCCAACGCCAAGTGCGCTGCGGGCTACTGCTGCTCAGGTGCCGTATGTTGATCTTAGATCTTGAACTGTTACAATAGCTGACTCGCTCTAGGGATACTGCGGAACGACCAAAGATCACTGCCAAGCTCCTGACTGCTTGATTGACTTTGGCCCGGCTTGCGACGCCAACAAGACACCTGGTGGAGCCAGCACACGCAACGACCCCCGTCCTCAGAGGGGCAGCGTCGCATACGGAGGTGGTGGTGTCTATGCCTGCAAGAAGGCTGGCACTGTCGCCATTACCTACGATGACGGGTAGGCTCATTCACAACCCCACGTATTGATAGCACGACTAATCAGCATCCAGCCCATACATCTACACCGACCGCGTCCTCGACCAGTTCGCCACATATGGCTTCAAGGCCACATTCTTCGTCACGGGAATCAACCTCGGAAAAGGCGCAATCGACAGCACAGCGCAGTGGTCCAACGTGATCAAGCGTATGGTTGCCGAAGGTCACCAAGTCGCATCCCACACATGGTCTCACCAGGATCTTAGCCAAATCACCGATGCGCAGCGCTACGACCAGATGGTCAAGAACGAAATGGCCATTCGCAACATTATCGGAAAGTACCCCACATACATGCGTCCTCCTTACTCGTCTTGCAACGACGCTTGCCAGGCAGTGATGAAGAACTTGGGATACGTAGTCAGCTACTTCGACTTGGACACGGATGACTACAACCAGCTATCCAACATCCAGGTTGCTAAGAACAACTTCAAGAACAAGATTGACACAACCGTTGGTGGTCCCGCCTCAGGTCACCGCCTCGCTATCGCCCACGACATCCATGAGCAGACTGCTCTCAATCTTACTGGTTACATGCTCGAGTACCTCAAGTCAAAGGGCTACCGCGGTGTCACCATGGGCGAGTGCATGGGTGAGCCCGAGGCGAACTGGTACCGTACTGCTACTTCCGGCGGCTCTACTACCCCTCCTACTTCCGGCGGCGGCGGCGGCGGCAGTGGTACTGCTGTTTCCACTGACGGATCTTGCGGCTCAGGCAAGGGAACGTGTGCTGGATCCACCTTTGGCAACTGCTGCTCTCAATACGGCTGGTGCGGATCATCCACTGATCACTGCAGCGCCGGCTGCAACTCTGCCTTCGGAACCTGCACTGGCACTGGTGGCAGCGGTGGCGGTTCAACCACCCCTGCTCCGACCAAGAAGGTCTCTACTGATGGCACTTGCGGAACTCAGGGCGGTGCGACTTGCGCTGGTTCAACATTCGGTACCTGCTGCTCGCAGTATGGATGGTGCGGATCTACTTCAGGCCACTGTGGTTCTGGATGCCAGAGCGGATCCGGCACTTGCAACTAGAAGTTCGTTCATGGGAGGAGCATTTAGACCTTACTCGTGTAGAGGCGATGCTCCTAGCGCAGCTCTGTATGCGTGTTGATATATCAAAATAATACAAACAAATACACATACTTTTACAACACCTGACCTCTCCGCAACTGTGTGATCACCTCAGGGAATGATAACATATAGTCAATTAGGAGCAGTGGCCGGGACGTGGTCGAGATATGTGAAGATGACGAAATGTACTTCGCAGCGCACACTTGAAGTGTTCGCACATTTCACCGACTACATGATCGTGGCTGTTGCAGCAATGGAATTCCAGAGACAGATCACAGGTAGTTTATGAAGAGCAATGTCTACATCTTTTCCGCAACAGATTTGTAAAGACCTCTTCGTACACACTCTAGCAAAAGTGCAGCGAAGAATTACAACCCATTTGATACCATCAAGCCCTTACTTCGACTATCTAAGCCACCTGAGTACTTCTCTCGAAGACCATGGCATTAGCGGTACTTCCAGCAATCATCGTCAGTTTCGTGATCGTTGTGGCATCGCTCGGTACATTCTACATTTACAGGGCATACAGGCGCGTGCGCTATGCAGTCCACGATGTGGAGCGCAGCCGCCATATCGAAATCGCCGGTCTCTCGCAACAGCGGCCCATTGAACTTCATGACCTCGAAGGTCCACGCAAACAATATCATAGCGGTCAGTGGTACGGCTCGGGGGGTGTAGTTCCCACACACGTCGCGCCGGCCACGAAGCCACTGCCGCATACTCCGGAGATTGAGTACTCAGGAGGTGAGGGGCTTGTCAGACCTCCTGGTCGAGTCTTTCTATCCACTGGGGTACAGCAACCTGAGCTACTCTCTCCAAAGCCCGTGCGAACGGTGACTACAAGGCCGAAGGCAGAGCCTGCGAGTACCGCATATGACCCAGATCAAACGGCAGCATCGGAAATATGGAACAAGATTGAAAAGGGCGAGCTGGACCCCTCACGGCGTAAGGCGCAGAAGAAATCTCCAAAGAAACCGAATGCACCAGTACCCGAAGTTCTCCGAGATCCTTCAGAGTTTGAACGCGACACCATGATAGACGTCGACCTTGATAATAGTACCAGAGAATGGGCAAAACCCAATCGCCCCGCGCTGCCCTTCACACCACGCTTAAACAAACGCGAGTCGTCTGACAGCATGGCTACGGTTGTCGACGCTAACAACGCGAACATTGAACGTCCCCAGTCATACGTCAAGCGCAAACAAAGCATTGGTACAGGAGCGATCAAGCCGACTGAACCGCTAGATCGAGCTGCAGAGGCGCGCCGCCAGATGACGGAAAGGAAGAAGCAAATGGTAGAAAGGCAGAAGCAAGAGGAAGCTGATCGTCTAGCAGGGGAACAAAGGCTGGTAGACGAACAAAAGCAGCGCGCAGCTGAACAACAGAGACTGGCTGAAGAGAAGCAGCGACAGGAAGATGAGGCAACGGCTCGCTCATTAGCCCAAATTTCCGATGACGAAGACATTGATCTAGACGACAAGAGGCCCTCTGAGTCTCAAAGACCGCGCACTCGCCGGAGATCCGACTCGTTCTCTAAGTCGAAGCGTGAGCGCAAGAGTCGTGAAACGTTGCTCACAAGAACTCCCAAGCGAGCGTATACCTTCGCGAACGACGCTTCCGATGGTATCGACAACCCCAACACGGACGAAAAGACCAGTAGCAACAGTAAAGGAAGCTCTAGGAGCATGAGTATGAATGATCAGGCAAGGCCAGACTTCAACGCGACCATGCCGTCAATTGCCGAGGGAGCCCATGTCGACCCTTTCTCTGACAACGCAGCAAGACGGTCGTACGGCTCCATCAAGAAATCTGTTTCGTCAATGTACTCTCCCGATCACATTTCATTAAACGATGGCGAAGGAAACTACACCTCGAGGCCTGCCGACTACAAACGTAGGGCCGCGCCTGAAGACACACTGGAGAACCCGTTTGCCTCTGACAACGACCCCCAAGACCCCTTTGCGACAGCGCAGAGATCATCGGCTGCGTCAAGCAACGACAGTCGAGTGTCATTCTCGCAAGTACAGCGAAGATCGAACGCCTCCAGCAATGAGAGCAGAAACAGCTCAGGTACAAATTATCCCAAACGCAGCGACAGTAAAGCTAGCGCAAAGAATCGTGCTTCTGTGGATAGCCAAAGCAGTCAGCAGTCGGCCCGCGGCCGTGAAAAACCTGAACGAAAGCCATCTGTCGCATCCCGTGCATTCAGCAAGATCAGTCGTAAGTCTTCATCTTCGGACAAGAAAAAGGAAAGGGACTCCGCGAGCTCGACACAATCTCGGGAAAATGAAGGACCAGGATTGCGGGGTGGAGGAAAGATGTACGTGGAGGAGCCGGAAGAGCTGTCATCGTCAGAGGATGAGCATGAAGACAGAACCAAGCAAGAGCATAAGGTGAAGAACGGGGTGGAGATGCGCGGCGGTTCAGGAGAAAAGGACGAGAGCGAGAGTGAGGTTGAGGTTGAGACGGAGCACGAAGACGAAAGCGACGCTGCCGAGCTCGGAAGTTCGGAGGACGAACATTCGGATGTGAGCTCGAGCGATGAGGACGAGATCGCGAGCGAGAAACACGACTCCTCCGAAGATGATGATGACGCGTCGGAGGATGGGGGTTCGGAGTCTGAAATCTCCGATGCTGGCACTTCTGACGCCATTACTTCGGATGACGAATCTGAGGAGGAGGTCTCGGATGATGAGCAGGGCCCGGTACTGAAGAAGCCGATTGAGGTCGTGGGTGTCCCAGCTAGGAAGGCGGGCAGGGTCAAGGCGTGATGCATCGATAGCTCTATTGTCTTTTCCGCTAATAGGATTCCGCAGGCGCGAATATCTCTTGCGCTCTTGGTATATATATGTGTCTTGCTTGTAGTCCTGATACGGATTAATGTATGTTCTCGTTATCCACGCGACAACAGTGTCCAACATGTTGCCGCCTACTCGTGACAAGGTAGAAATCTATAATCATAATAACAAATTACTCCAATATCTCAAGACAAATCCATGAAGTCTGATTACTGATTGTCGCCTATCTCAGACGGTCGTTGCACGTCAACCACGTCAAACGCGACAATTCCTAAACCGGCCTGCAGCCTACATCAACATGAAAACCTATAAGATAGGTGACCTGGCGTTGATGTAGGCTCTAGACCTGTTCAGGCTTTCCTCCTCTATGAGGTGGTTGTATTGTCTAGACACGATCGTCTGCTCCGCCAGGTGGCCCGCCTGCAGCCTACATCAACTTAAAAACCTACAAAATAGGTGACCCGGCGTTGATGTAGGCTCTACACGTGTTCGGCTTTTTCTTGTGTGAGGTGGTTGTATTGTTTAGATACGATCGTCTACTCCGCCAGGTGGCCCACCTGCGACGCCGGCTGGCCCAAATGTACCTCGATGACTCGCACCATCCTTGCCACCATCTACTGCTTCATCGTCATCTCCATCGTCGAATGTGGCTTCTGACATGAAAGGACTGTAGAGGTAGAGGTACGAAGTCAGTATATGTCTCACATGCACTTCGTACAGTCAGAACTTACCTCTTTGCGCGGATCTGACGACCTTTCAGGAGTAGCACCACAGGCACAAGACTCAACGCTAGTCCGACGAAGCCCAGTAGACTGCCAGCCCAGCCAAATCCTAGGTTCTGGAAAAGCGAGTATGAGGCGAAAGGTAGAAAGGCTCCGAACGTGTTACGACCAAGCGATGCGGCTGAAAGTGCAGAAGCAGCGTATTTTTCGTAAGCATCCGTGAGGTAGTTGACTACACCCATGTAAATGGAGTAGATGCCCACACCAACGATGCAAATGCCTATCGCAGGTACAATCCAATGAATCTCAGGTCGACACGTCCATCCATACATGAACAATCCCACAGTAAAGAGCAAGGAACCAGGGATGCTGGTATATAAGCGACCTTCCGGTATGGGTTTGCCTGGCCGTTCCTGGTTCTTGGATGCAGTGCGAAGATACATCCAGTCCTGCAAGGGATTGATTAGTGTACCAATGAGCGCTCCAACGGTGATTGCCAGCTGAATAAGACCCGTCTGAAAGGTTCCGAAACCATAACTAGCGCTGAAGGTTTGGACGACAGAGGAGAAGAACAGGAAGAGGATTCCCCAGGCGAAACTGATCCAAAGAGTGAAAAAGGTGACGACAGGCTCGGTGAATAGCATCTTGGTAGGTCGCATGAATGAAACCTTGAGCAGGCTGGCTATTGAGGGCTTCTCGAGCTCTGATTCTGCGTAGATTTCGCGACCGGTTTCTTTGCGAAGCTTCTGGGCGCGCTTTTTGAGTATGACGTCGCCACGAGTTTCCTTGAGGATGATGTAGAACACTGGGATTAGGGCCGCGTTGTATATGATTTGGATGTAGTAGATCCTGTATGTTCGTTAGTTGGGTTGGGTCAATCAGGGGATACAAATGCTTACCATCGCCAAGGAGATTGTAGTCCATCAGAAGGATAGCCAAGCTGGACGATTGCACTACCCATGAAGGGTCCAAGAGCAATACCAGCTACGGACGTGAAGCCGAAAATGGACATTGGCAGACTCCGAGCTTTGTCACCTTTCCATACATCGCTAATGCTGCCGCCCACGATGTTGATGGAAACGGAAGATGCGCCGCCGCCGAAGAAACGGGTGACGACCAAGGTTGCGAAGTTATCGGCAAAAGCTGAGCCGAACAGGAACAATTCGAACACGATGTAGGCGACCTGAGTAGGGGTTAGCGATTTGATGAGTTATGCGGCCACCCAATAAACGTACAAAATATCCAGGCATTCTACCCGTGTTTTCGGTCAAAGGTACGAACAGTAGCGGGAAAAGAGCGGCACCCATATTCCACGAACACGTAGCCCAATAGAGATTCGGAAATGGCTCGTTTTGGACACTGAACCGCGTTGCCATCCACTCGTTCCCAGCGCCGTAAGATCCAGCAGGAAGACCTGTTAAGATGGAGATGAAGCAAACAGTGATTGTCAAGAACCACTATCAATTTGTTAGCACGAACAGTAAGATGTTTAAGAGACATAAGAGAGATACATCTTAGCACAGCCTTAATAACTGCGCAGCTAAAGCGTAGCAAGAGAGATAAATCTTAGCATAGCCTTAAGTGCTGCGTAGCTAAAGCGTAGTAAGAGAGATACATACTAGTAAGAAGTTAGTAAGATATCTACAAAGCTGTTCGTGGCAGCTACTTTACCCTTGTACTTGGTTGACCAGTTGAACCTGGCTTCCATCAGCAATTGAGTTCAGGTAGAGTCCCGAGGGACGTACGGGTTGTCAGGATCTTTTGGACCGTCCCAAGTGTGGAGTTCGACCTCTTTGCCATCTTTCATGCGGGTTTGTACTTCCTTCTTGCGTCGAGGTAGAGATGCACCTTCTATCATGGATTAGTGAACATGCAATTGGGGTGGTGGACTTCGAAGGCGTACCCGTGTCGTTGTTAAGCGACGAATGATGTGACATGGTGGATGTCGCTGTCAAAACACTAGCCGATCGTGAGTTGAGTGAAGGTTAGAACCGCTGTGGAAGTTGAGCAAACGGAAGGCTGTCGCATTGGTAAATTATAGCGGTATGATGAAATCCGGAGTGATCTCATAGTACTTGAGCCGCCGTTTGCTGGCCTTGTGACAAGCGTTCGGCGCTGGGCGGACATCATGCCGTTGGAATGTGTGGAACGCGATGACGTTAGCGTGACCATATCGTGGAACCTACCATTGGCGTGGGAAGATCGCCCGCTAATTGACGTGACTTGAGCAGAGGCCAAGAGGGAACTGGTGGATCTTCTCCATCATCGTCACTCCGTCGTGGCTTCCCATCGTGGATGGGACAGCACCGGGATCAGCTGGATTGGTGCCCCGTCAGACGCCTACAAGGAAGCTATGTTTTGCAAACAATGTTATATACCCTTAGTTGAAGTATATGTATACCATTCTTCTTACAATTAGTGAGCTACAACGCTTTGTATGCCACAATATGCGACACGGCTTGCTCTCGAACACGGCCTCACGTGAGCGCGCGATGAGATTCGCGATGGCTGGGGTCTCTACGTGGCCCGGTAACATGACCCACGCGTGTAGCCACGTCCATAGCGCCCTTGGGGAAGCATCGCCCACGCGCATTGAGGCTTGTTGTGCGCACCATTCCATGCAATTTCGCATTCGGAGTATATATTCGGGGCATATCTAGGAACGCTGTAAGAAGCACGATGTGCATTCGCACCCTAGAACGAGATTGCGCCCTACAACGGAGTTAAGAGTCGATATGACCAGATACGCGTCTTTTCCTCATTGCGGCAAGAACGCGCATCGAGATTACTAGGCGCATGTGATGTATAAGCAAGATCGAGCGGTCGGTCTTCGCTGCTTTCGATCGGATTCGATGATGTTCTACAAGTTTGGAAACGTAAACGGCGAGCATGAACCTTGGAAGAGAAGCCGAGGTCGGAGCCTGACGATAGATGGCAAAGTGACTGCGAGCAAGCGACGTGAAGTAGATTGGAAGGAGAAAGGGTTGAAATGGATTGAGGTGCCAGAATCGAGCAGTAATCGAAAGAAAGGCGGTGGTTGGAGGCGGATTGGTAGTGTCGCGTGTTGCCGAGGTTTTGCCATCGGGGCTATCGGAGGAGCTTGGGCGGTGATGATGTCGAGATTCGGAAGGATGCTGAGCAATTCACACGCCGCCACTACAACCTGTCAACCTTCATTGCACCCCACCCAACCCTCTTCTTAGATTTCCCGGTCATACTACGAGTGCCACGTATCCCCACGTGCACTCTTTTCATTCTTTGTATAGTATTACCACCACCCACGCCGACATAACGCCATTTCACCATGTTCCACGGACAGAACTTGCCGTGGCGGGCGGCCCTTCGTCAGGCTTCACGATCGAATGCGAGGACTATCACTACTAGAGCCTCGTCGCGCCATCTCCCCGCACAATGCACGGCATCGCTGGTTGCCCGGCAACATCACCGATGTTCCTCGCCGCCCGCCGCGCTCTTCGCATACCGCAGCTTCTCCACAACGTTGGGTAGACGGAAGGAAGACGATACAAAGGCGCCA
Organism: Alternaria infectoria; assembly: GCF_024043175.1. Lineage (NCBI taxonomy): Eukaryota > Fungi > Ascomycota > Dothideomycetes > Pleosporales > Pleosporaceae > Alternaria > Alternaria infectoria. The sequence continues at coordinate 1,113,705 of NW_026250697.1, forward strand.
CCAGAGCCGCTGGAGGAGGCCAAGGAGGAAGAAACAGAAGAGTCCAAGAAGCTGAAGGAGCAGAAAAGAGCAGAAGAGCTCGAGGGCAAGAGCGATGCGCCTGAGCCAATACCGCCAAAGGCGAGTTCTGGGCGAGGCAGCGCAGCAGGAGGAAGCGGTTCAGGCGGCGACGGCGGTGGCAAGAAGCGAAAGGGCGCCGAAAGAGCCCTCGTCAAGCCCTCCATACCTGACGTCTACCCCCAAGTCATGGCGATACCGCTCGTCAAGCGTCCGCTGTTCCCGGGATTCTACAAGGCCATCACAATTAGAGATAGAGAGGTCGGACAGGCAATTGCGGACATGGTCAAGCGAGGACAGCCCTACATCGGTGCATTCATGTTCAAGGATGATGGTGCCGACAAGGACGTCATCCACGATCCCAGCGAGGTGTACGACGTGGGCACATTCTGTCAGGTCACGAGCGCATTCCCCGTGGGTGCTGATGACAACTTCGCCATGACCTGCGTCCTCTACCCACACCGCCGTATAAAGATGACTGGTCTCAAGTCGCCACCGCAAGCGAAGGAGGAGTCATCTGTGGCTGAAAGCACACTGAGCGAGAGTGCGGATACCCCAGAGCCGGAGGCAGGCGCAACACAATCCAAGGGCGATGTCGTCGCTAGCTTCGAGGAGGCAACAGAAGAGGCCAAGGCGGCCCAGGGAGCGCTCGTACCCACCATCCTCAAGGGTCGCAATGTCAGCATTGCCGATGTTGAGAATATGGTTGAAGAGCCATTCGATCTGAAGAGCAACAAGACAATCCAGGTGCTGGTCAACGAGATTGTCAACACCTTCAAGGGAGTAGCACTGCTCAATCCGCTGTTCCGCGACCATGTCTCGACCTTCTCTGTCCATACCACCATGAACGTTGGGGAAGACCCTGTCAAACTCGCTGATTTCGCCGCCGCCGTAGCACAAGCCGAGTCGCATGAACTGCAGGATGCGCTTGAAGAGATGGACATTGAGAAGCGTCTCAGCAAGGCCTTGGAAGTGCTCAAGAAGGAGCTCATTAGCGCGGAATTGCAAAAGAAGGTTGCCGACGATGTTAATGCCAGAGTCACCAAGAAGCACCGCGAGTACATGTTGATGGAGCAGATGAAGGGTATCAAGCGCGAGCTCGGCATCGAATCGGACGGAAAGGACAAGCTTATCGAAAAGTTCAACGAGAAGGCTAACAAGCTGGCTATGCCTGAAGCCGTGCGCAAGGTCTTCGAAGAGGAGATGAGCAAGCTACAGGGTCTTGAGCCCAACGGTTCCGAGTTCAACGTCACTCGTAACTACCTTGACTGGCTCACACAGCTACCCTGGGGTCTGCGCAGCGCCGAAAACTTTGGTATTCAGCATGCGCGAGAAGTCTTGGACGAGGATCATCACGGACTGAAAGATGTCAAGGATCGCATTTTGGAGTTCATCGCTGTCGGAAAGTTGCGCGGCACAGTCGAAGGAAAGATTCTGTGTTTGGTCGGTCCACCCGGTGTGGGTAAGACGTCGATTGGAAAGTCGATCGCTCGCGCTCTGAACCGTCAGTACTACCGCTTCAGTGTCGGCGGTATGTACGACGTAGCAGAGATCAAGGGTCATCGAAGGACATACGTTGGTGCGCTACCAGGACGCATCATCCAAGCGCTTAAGAAATGTCAAACAGAGAACCCCCTTGTTCTCATTGACGAAGTCGACAAGATCGGACGCAACAGCAACCACGGCGACCCAGCATCAGCACTTCTCGAGCTGCTAGACCCAGAGCAGAACAACAGCTTCTTGGACCACTATCTGGATGTACCTGTCGATCTTTCAAAGGTTCTGTTCGTGTGCACAGCAAACATGGATGAGACGATCCCACAACCATTGCTCGACCGTATGGAAGTGATTCGGCTGTCAGGCTACGTTTCAGACGAGAAGATCGCCATTGCTGAGAAGTACCTGTCTCCCGCAGCTAAGGAGATGAGTGGGCTGAAGGACGCCGATGTCGTTCTCGAGAGCGATGCGATTGTTGAGCTCATCAACAAGTACTGTCGCGAGTCTGGTGTTAGAAATTTGAAGAAGCACATCGAGAAGGTGTACCGCAAGTCAGCGCTGAAGATCGTTACCGATGTAGGCGAAGATGCGCTCCCCGAGGCTGCAGCGCTCACTGAAGAGGGCAAGGCTGCGCAAAAGGAGTCAGACAAGGACAAGAGCGATCTCAAGGAGACACCGGAAAACATTGAGGAGCAGACCACCGAAAAGCCTCGCGTCGCGCTCAAGATCCCAGACTCCGTGCACGTTTCCATCACCAAGGACAACCTGAAGGACTACGTCGGACCCGCCATCTTCACATCAGATCGTCTGTACGACTTTACGCCACCCGGTGTGGCCATGGGCCTGGCATGGACATCGATGGGCGGTTCAGCGCTCTACATAGAATCGATAGTGCAGAACGCGCTCTCAGCATCCTCGTCACCCGGTCTCGAGCGCAGTGGATCGCTTCGGGACGTCATGAAGGAGTCGACCAGTGTAGCCTACTCGTTCGCCAAGAGTATCATGGCCCGCGAGTTCCCCAAGAACAAGTTCTTTGAACACGCCAGGATACACCTTCACTGCCCCGAGGGTGGCACACCAAAGGACGGACCGAGCGCTGGTATCACCATGGCGACCAGCATGCTCAGTCTGGCACTTGACAGGAAGATCAGGGATGATGTTGCCATGACTGGTGAGCTGACTCTTACCGGCAAGGTGCTGAGGATTGGTGGACTACGTGAGAAGACTGTTGCTGCACGGAGAGCGGGCGCAAAGACGGTCATATTCCCACACGACAACATGAGCGATTGGCTTGAGTTGCCTGAGGTATGTTTCCCCACTCTCAATGCAAGCGAGAATGCCTGCTAACACATGACAGAACATCAAAGAGGGCATAGAAGGCCGCCCCGTCCAATGGTACAAAGAAGTCTTCGACATTGTCTTCCCAGATCTCGACAAGGACGTGGCGAACAAGATGTGGGAGAAGGAGCTCAAGGGAAAGAAGGGCGACCGCAAGAAGCGCGAGCAAAAGAAGAAGGAAGAGGAGGAGGAGGAGTCTGGTGAGGACGACGACTGAGCGAGTCTCACTTAGGACGAAACACTTGTACGATAAAGCGAATAGCGTGCTCAGCAGCGCAGCGCATTTTGGGCGTTTTTGCATATGCATTGGCCATAGAGCCATAACGATTCGACTGCATTGGTAATGAATGATAGCAATTCTCTCTTCTCATAGTGCGGTTTAATGCGTAGCATGCGCGCGAGTGAAAGAGGTTCCGATGATGCAAATGGATGATCTCACGTCAACCACAATATGCGGGTTGATAAGAAGGAAGCATATCCAGCATGATCCCTTCTGCCCTCTTCCGCTTTCACAGGCTGCCGATAGCGGGGCGGTCCGTACCTAGCTACCACTCCCGTCTTCGTCCACAGCTCTGCTATACCTAGGCATGTCTTCAGCCCACCAAAGATGGAACCTTGTGGAAGCAGCATCATTTACGCTCATCAATGAGAGTTTCAGCCGTTTTCTGACAGCATGGTAGCTACGTACCCAAGCTGCAGCTTCCCAACCCCTCCCTTAGCCCTCGTGGTTTTTCGTTACCCCTCATGCACGAACCCCACCACGCGTCACAGGGGGGATCGTGGGATGCCGCAGCAAGCCATGCGCATATTTGGGCCGGGCATTTTAGTGACGGCTACACTATGCAATCGATTAGCAATAGTGCGTCGTCAGCTTCAACGGCCGAATTTTGCAAGTGCCGCGTTACGCCTGGTTCACTCTGCGCCTGCATGGCATGGCGATGGAAGGAACTGTGTAGTCTGTGACGCAACTGCCACATGTCTGAAGCCACCTGGAAAACCAGCAGGCTAAAACACGACTAACAGAAGAGGAGAAAATGCCAACGCTGTTCGTGGCGTTTGTGGCTAGCAAGAAAGAATGCATGTGGTGCTGTTTCAGCGCCTTACGCGCAGCCCGTGTGCGTTAGCCCTCGACTCCTTCGTCTGGTGCATGAACCACATTGACGTGTCAACGGGCGTTGCCTGGTATATATTGTCAGGAGCGTGAACAACGCACACTGCGAACTGGAGGGAACGAATCATAGTCAGGGGTTGGGAAAAGTTGAGGTTGTTGTCAGACTTTGCTGTTTCGGTGGTGAGGAAGCTTCACTTTTTGTTTTGGTGGTTTTGCTTGTCCTTGGGCGTGTCCTGGAGGCTGTGATGTGCGGCGGCATGGCGCGGTCCGGTGAAGTGGGTGAGGGACTACAGATCAGGGCTTGGGAATGATGAGATGCGCAAGGGATAGGTCCTTTGTTCATACTTGATGCTCATGATGGACAGCTTCAAGTTGTTGGGAAGACAGCCGGAAGTACAACCCAGGTCAGGGATCGAGATACATTAGCGAGCATGATGGCCCCGAGGTGCAGCAGCAGCTTTACTCGAAGCTTGCCGGAGCGGTGCCTTGTGCGAGCAGGTGGGTGGGGCAGTTCGTGTACTGTTGCGACGACGGAGTACCTTCCCGCAAGTACCATGAGGTGCAGTAGCTGCCCTCGTCTACGCGTCGACTAATGTACGCAGGCCCAAATGAGGGGTTTTGGCTATATGGTGATGTGAAAATTGATGAGGGGCGGCGGCTGAGGCAGGGAAGAGCAAAGGGAGCAAGAGCAGGAATTTAATATGGCGGTTCCCAAGGGTCGGAGAGGCAGCGGGTGGTGGTTGAGCATGCCAGCTGCGACGGTGAGATGTGTGACTCTCACCGCAGGTCTGCTAGAGTGGCTGCCACAGGCTGTTGCGGCCAATGGGTAGGGGATCGGTGCTATGTCACGGCGGGACCCAGGGCGGCGTCGCGCCTGATTTGACAGGCAGAGGACCAGATTCGGGATTTTGGTGCTGCGGCCGCTGCAGGCAGAGGGCCTTTTCTGTCCAATGTGGTGTTGGCGCTTGACCGCCAGCTGTACAGCAGATACATGGCTACCATAGGGGGGCGCTGCAAAAATTTACTTCTCCTTTGCATTATTTGATTCTTCCCCGTCTGCTGTCTTCCACCTGGGACCGAAGGCTTAGGCGTGTGTGAGGTGCCGACAGTCGCCTCTGGAATTGTGATTTGGCGCCTTTGCCTGGGATACGCTAAGGCGGTGTTCAACCGTTCGCCCGCCTGCGCGCTGTCATTGGCTCCGCGCCCCCAGCCTCAGTCGCCTTCATCCCATGTTGCTTGGGACGACTCATCATCGCACATTGCATCGCGTCGCCTCTAGCACACCACCGCCCGCCTCCTCGTCGCCGCCCTGCTCCTGACCAGACCCCCGCCGAGCCTCACCAGCGACATCCGCGTGCATTGCCCTGCGGCCCGTTTGCTCATTTGGGCGCATGTCGCTTGGGCGTCAACAATAGACGACCGCGGTATTTTCGTCATTAGCACGGAGATTGTCGTGCAGAATCTGCAGCCCTCGAATCCGCAGCTTGAGGTGGCGTGGCACGGAGCATCACGTAGATCCATGGACGCAGACAGCCACAGTTACACAGGACCGCGACACAGCATGCAGTCGGCGCCAAATCGATAGCACCAATCCAGTCGACCCGTATCGAACCACCCCGACCAGGAACCTCCCCGCAGCGCGCCCGCCCGCCAACGTCACGCCCGAAGGCTGGCAGAGGGGGATAAGAGATGCCGCTGCTATCGGCCGACAATGGCGACTCGAGCAGGAGTCGCAGCCGCCAGCGCGCGCGCACCGAAGTGGGCGAGCACAGGAGCATGTGGGACCGCCTCAACTTCCAGAAGATCGGCTCCTGGCTGAAGAAGGACGAGCACACGCCGCCGCCCTCGCCCACCAAGCCCAGGATGTCCGAGAGCGTGACCAAGGAGAGCAAAGAGAACAAGGACAGCAAGGAGATCACGAGGCCCCATTCGAGCGGCGGGCTGCTGGGGCGAAGAGGCAGTAGGAAAGTCATCCCAGGTCTACCGAGGCCCCTGACCTTCAAGCGAATGCAGAGCGAGAAGAGAGACAAGCTGCTCGAGGTGCCCGAGACGGAACATCGAAGAGCTGTCTCGGAAGACCGCAAGAGCTCCGTGCCCTCGAAGCGAAACCCCTCGCCCCCTCCCATGTCTGTGCCGTCCATGTCCGCTCCAGACGTGCTGAGTCCGCACGAGAGTCATAGCGAGAAGGAGAAGGAGTCATCGCCAGAAATGGAGTCATTCCCCAGTATAGAGCGCACCATTGGCGGCGGTCCCGACTCCAACATACCAGCAGGCGCGCGCCAGGTCGACTATGGCATTGAAGAACCTGAAGATTACATGTCGGCCGGCGAAATGTCTATGATCGAGGGGCCCCCACAACTCCCGCCAGTGGAAGTCGCAGACGCCTTTTCGGACCGCGGTTCCCATCACTCAGGCTCAGACATCGACGATGTACGGTTGCAGGAGGAGCTCGAAGCAAAGTGGATCCTCAACCTCAGCATGCATTTCCGCGACCTGTCGGACCGCGAGAAGTTCTTCGTCACCTTTGCCGAGGAGCCCACCAAATGGAGGCGAGTTACAGTATCGTGCGACTACCGCCATCTCGAGGCCGACTCACTCGAGGCGGATCTCAAGACGATGCACTACCAACGCGACAAGAGCAAGCGCATTTACGAAGCCATCCGCGACTCCCTACCCGATATCCAGTTCTACGACACTGTTACAAACCTCAAGCTTGAAACTGCCGACGGTCGTCTCCATGTACACGTCACCGAGGATATCAACGAGGCTATCCCGTATCCGCCCACGTCAGCCATCGAACACCTCGACTGCAAGCGCTTCCGAGAGAGCGCCATCTCTTTTGACTCTCATATCTCAGGCTTCGTATACAAGGTCTCCGTCAACAACAATACGTACATTAAGAAAGAGATACCAGGTCCAGACGCGGTCGAGGAGTTTCTATACGAGATCAACGCTCTCGTCAGCCTGCAAGAATCCAAGTCAGTCATCAGATTCGAAGGCGTCATAGTCGATGAGCAGAACGAGCTCATCAAAGGGCTACTCATTAGCTATGCTGAGCTGGGCGCACTGGTGGACGTCATCTACGACTTCAAGCCCACAAGCCAATACAAGCCCATGGGACAACTCACCTGGGAACGCCGCGAGCGGTGGGCACGACAAATCGTCGAGGGTCTGTCCGAGATTCATGAAGCTGGATTTGTGCAAGGCGACTTCACCCTCTCAAACATCGTTATAGACAACGACGACAACGCCAAGATCATCGATATCAACCGTCGCGGTTGCCCTGTCGGCTGGGAGTCACCTGAGCTGGCCAGGCTGGTCGAAAGCGGACAGCGTGTAACAATATACATCGGCGTCAAGTCAGATCTCTTTCAACTGGGCATGGTGTTGTGGGCGCTGGCCGAACTGCAAGACGAACCGGAACGGCAACAGCGACCACTAACTCGCACCCTTGATCGACCAAACACAGATGTACCGGTCTACTTCCGCGATATTATCAGAGCCCTGCTCAGTGACTCACCCCAAGGGAGACCGTCAGCAGCAAGCCTGCTCAAGAAATTCCCTGACGATATATTAGACCGGGACTTCAAGCCTAAGGCTGCCATAAGAAGCAGTGTTTCTACACATCGAAGCGACAAGGAGTACATCGACCCCAGGACGGCAGTCGACCTCGAGGATATATCCAAACACCGCCGCCACTCCAGACAGCAGTCGTCATTCGAGGAAATCAACATACCGCGCACAGAATACCCCGCATCTTCTGGCTCATACATCATTCCCGACAACCGCTCCGAGCGTGGACGATCTCCTGGCCCCTTGAGCATCAGCGAGAGAAACAGACGAAGCGAATACTCGCCTTATCCCGGCCATCGGTCCGTCATGTCGCTCGATGACTCAGAGCTCGAGAACGAGCTTGCAAGCCTACCAGCTAGTAGAGAAACGAGGTGGGAGCAAATTTACGTTGACGGCGATACCAAGCTCGTTCAGCGAGGATGCGCCGACCTTGACGTCCATGACTTTGTCACGCAAGAGCCGAAAGACATATGTATCACAAGTCCGCCAAACGAGATGGAGAATTCATTTCTTGGGGGCAGGCCAGCCGACGACGCTCCGCTGAGCGTGTCATTTGTTGGACTCCAGCCACACTCTATGCGAAGTAGCGCACAAGGATCGTCTGATCAGGATCATCGAGAGTTTGGGAACAAGGCCTCCTTTAGCACTCGCGTACACGAACTGGCACAGACACAGCCAGACCAAGGATACTTAGATTCAGATGCCTCGCCGGGCTACGAAGAAGGTCGGAAATTCCAGATTCCTGCCTCTGGAGTGCTCACCAACCTCGAATACGACGTTGCCATGGACTCTTCTGCCTCCAATACTTCCCCCCCGTCGCGCGTCAGCACCGGCTCCTTTGTTTTCGATCGTCCAGAACCTTCACGCAGAGTTGGCACGGGCTTCTCAATAGCGCAAGGGTACCGTATGCCAATGCATCAAGATTCAGGCTTCGGAGATTCCGAGCGGGTATCGTCTGAAAGCGAGCGAATACGCCACAGTCTTGACGAAAGCATCAAGGATCTCAACTTTACTAGCGAAGATGAGGCAAGGATCGACGAGAGACTCTGGGATGAGAAAGGAGCCCCCAAGTTTGGTGAGGGCGTGCGTGCAGCCGAGCTGCAGATCAAGCCGGAGCCCATTCCCATATTCACCATCCCGGCATCCCCACGCAAACAAGATAAGCAGAAGCAGGCGCGCGCATCGATGCCACCTCCGCCAATACCGAGCGTTGGACCGGCAAACGTGCTGAGCGTTGAAGACGTCCAAGACAAAGCTCTAGAAGAGAAGAACTCAAACACCACCATTCGAGCGCCTAGTAGACGCAGTCCGTACGCAGGGCCAAAAGCTGTCGACTCTATGGATGTTGTTTCGACCGACGCCAAACATACCTCCAAGAAACCACACAATATCAGTTCGTCATCCAAGGATAAGCTATCGAATAAGAGAGCGAAAGACCCCTCGTACGACGATTACCTATCACCAGCCGAAGACGACGATGACGATGACGACAAACAAGCATCAAACGATCTCTCCGACTACCTCACTCACTCCATTTTCTTTGACCAAACTATTGATTACACACGCGAGCATCAGAAGCAGAATCAGAAGCAGAAGAAGACCACAGGTCACGGTTCGCAAGGACCAAAAGTTTGATATTGAGACCCTTCATTAACCTTTTCCTTCTTCTTTCTTTCCACCAATACGCATTCGCTTTACGCCTTGTCTTTATACCAAAGTCTTTAGTATTATTTTTAATCCTCATGTGTGTATTCGTTCCTTCTCAACTCCTTCCTTCCTTCTTTCCTTCCTCCCTTGTTTTGTTAGCGATTTTCAGGGTCATTGGTACATGAGCGTTTTCTTTTACGGTTGGCGGGCGGGCGTTGTATGTCATGATCTAGGTACTACCTCATGATGTACGATTGATTTTTCTTGGGATAGGCTGTGATGTCTCCATTTCAGGCGTTTGCTTTTGGGTGGATTGGGCAAGATTGGGGATACCAGGTCGATCTAGCATTTGGTAGCATAGATATGGGCATTCTGGGAATATATTGCATTGTCCTCTTGATTGAGTCGTCTTGAATGTGACAGTTTACTTTCGTTTGATCTCTGATGAGGGGGGCGAAGTGATTGGACGTTCGTAAGTGGAGGACTGTTCGCTTATGTTCATAGGGAAGGTGCAAGTCAAAAACCTCCGGAGCTCTCACTTTCTACTGGAGCTCCTTCCGCCTGCGATCTTTCTCCACCATCTGCCATCTGCATTCGAGCTACCTAGGTATCGCTTCGCAGACCTCAATCGAGAGAATTGGGGGCTACATCGTACTATCATGTGACGTAAAGTGGAACGCGGAGACCATGAAGTCACTAGCAGGGTGAAAGTCGCGAGAAAGGGCCCTTTCAAAGCGCGCTGTCGTAGGCAACACAAGCGCTAGCCCTAGAGCGGAGCTACACCGTGCGTATAGGTCTACGGCAGCTGCATTCATGGGAATCTTCCTGTTCTCCCACCACCACTTGTACGTTCCACGGTACCTCGTCTGCGTCGATTCGACTATTAGACGCGCTGTTGTAGCTTCCTCACATCACTACTGTTGACGACCAAAGCAATTGTTACTGGACTGCTTCACGAAGCCCCAAACTATTACACACCTACGACATGGAGCATCCACCCCAAGGACTACTAAGCCTCCCGAATGAGCTACTCCGCGAAGTCGTGGCGCCGCTCAGTCCAGCCGACCTCCGCCACCTGCGTGAAGTCAACCACCGAGCCCTCGACTTTATCCTCGACTATTCTCGACCATGTTTCACTGGACTCGCCGAGCTACCAAATGTGCTTATTCTGGAGGTTGTCGCGCATTTGAATGACACGGATCGAAGCCGACTTGCACGGACGAACTTTCGATTCTACTCTCTGATTATGGACGTTATCCTGGACAAAGAGGTGCGGACACAGGGGGTCAAGCTACTCGAGTTAGCATTGAGGACAGGAAGCAAGGGCTTGATGAGACGACTCCTACTCAAGGGTACGGATGTGGATAGACAGTTTTGCCATGGCTGGGGTTACTATCTCAGTGACAGCTGTTACTTGGCAAGTTCACATGCCACAACACCTCTGACATCCGCTGCGTACCACAGCGACGTAAAGATGGTCGAACTACTCCTACAGTTCGGTGCAAACGTGCACGCACTTTCCAACTACTGGATCCATGAGGGATACAGAATGGGTATACGGTCGGCCACACCACTATCATTTGCAGCATATCTTGGAAACAGACGCATAGCTGAACTGCTCATAGAAGCGGGAGCGAGTCCGATAATCGAGGGCAGGTCTGAGATGCTCTCTATAGCTATGAATAGACGACACGAGCCCATCGTTTCATTGCTTTTACAAGCCCTAGACTCTGCAAAACAGCTTAGCGCGTCAGTCATAAGAGAGCTCATCCAAATGGCTTCCGGACAACACTTTCGATCCCTTTCCACAAACGTAATCACACAACATGAGCACGTCATCCTACGGCATTTACCCCCTGCATCAGTCGACAAAAGTCAAGTTCCGGAATATATCCTTGCAGAATTCATAAAGTACGCTGCAACTGGAAAGCTCACTATGGTTGTCAGTCATCTTCTACGAATTAGAGGACGACTACAACTCCAGAAAACAAGCTACCTCGACGCAGCACTACAAAGCGTCATCTCGCTCCACACCCGTAAAGAAAGCGTCCTCAAGAGGGAGGTGCATCAAGATGTCTTTCAGATTGTTCAAGCATTGCTAGCGCATGGTGCAGACCCCGATTCTGTCGCTCAAGGAAAGTCTGCCCGAGACATGGCGACAGCTCATCCGGACCCTAGGGTGAGGAACCGACTAGCGAGAACAGTACAATCAAGCCGGCCTGCAAAAGAGCTACCTTCGCTGATCGGACGGTCACTAACCAATCCGTCGCAAGCTTTGTCAACATATCGTCGGCCACAAGAGGATCGACACTCAGCAAGCTTATGGGACTTTGTGGGGTCCCGCAATCAGCACGATCCACGTGGAGGCCATAAGAGCGATGAGGATAGCGTCCCCGAGAGTAATGACGTTGTTACAAGTGGTGATCAAACCCAGGGTACGGCGATGTCAGCTCCAACGACCAGCGCTATCATGTCTGAAGAGCAAGCAAACTTGCAAACAAACGCAGCTTCGCCTCCACATTTACATTCACAGCATGCTAGCTCGGAATTGGACTCAATTGTCCCAACACAAAGCGCATGGGTCAACACTTCCTCGAACATTCGTTCCGCCCCTACCGCTGAGGAAAAGGACTCGATGGAAAAGCCCATCATTCGTCCCAAGCCAACAAGAAGGATGCCTAGTCCTCATAGGTACAGGGTTGAGATACCCTTCGGATATCAGAGAAGCAAAGATACACCAGCAAAGAAATAGGAACAGAGAGTCGAAAAGATAGGTCCTCATTTGATCTCTAGTCAGTCGGGCAATGTCTGGGTTCATTCGAGACTGGACAGTAGATGAAGCAAGACAGAAAGGAAAGCAATAGTAGACACGAGAACAAAGACAATGGAGCTGATGCTATGAGCGATTCTTGTATCTATTCTAAACACTACATATTCAAACATGTTCTAATACCCGTGCATGTCCAGATGCACACCCCTCGGTACAACCCGGGGGAGATCGTTCAGTCAACTCAGAACGCAACAGCCTTCATACCGCGCTTGACGGGCATGTTGGCGATCTCATCGCGGCGACGAGATGAAGTGAGGAAACCAGCAGGATACTCGACAACGGCGTCGCCAGACTCTGCCGCTGGGGCTGGTGCTGCGGCGTCGTCGTTCTGCTCTTCAGCAGGGACGGGCTCAGCGTCGGCGGCCTCATCCTGCTTGTCTCCCTCGTCCTTCTTGTCGTCCTCTTGGGCGGCGTCTTCCTTGTCGTCGGCCTCAGCTCCGTCTTGCTGCTCGGCTTGACCCTCCTGTGCCTTCTTGTCCTCTTCCTCTTGCTTCTTCTTGTCCTCTTCGGCGGCTTTGGCGTCTTCGTTGGCTTGCTTCTTCTCTTCCTCAGCTGCCTTCTTGTCAGCTTCTTCCTGCTTCTTCTTCTCTTCCTCAGCAGCTTTAGCGTCAGCCTTCTCCTTAGCCTTAGCGTCTTCAGCCGCCTTCTTCTCTTCCTCGACAGCCTTCTTCTCCTCTTCCTTGGCAGCCTTGTCGGCCTCTTCCTTAGCCTTCTTGTCTGCCTCCTCTTGCGCCTTCTTCTCTTCCTCAGCGGCCTTCTTGTCGGCCTCCTCTTGTTGCTTTGCCATCTCCTCGGCGGCCTTCTTCTCTTCCTCAGCCTTCTTCTGCTCCTCTTCCATCTTCTTCTTCTCCTCCTCAGCTGCGCCCGGTGCCTCGGTGGCCGCAGGCTCAGCAACAGTCTCGGTGGCGGAAACGGTCATGTTGGCAGACGCAGTGGCGTTTGCAGCCTCACCCATTACCAAAGAGAAACTCTCAGTGACCATGGGTGCGGGTGGTGCAGCGTGGGTCATGGACATGTTACCGGCGGCAGGGGCTTCGGGGACGACGGTGACGGCAGCGGGAGGAGGCATAGTGTGCTCTGGTGCGGCCTGAGTCTCCTGAGGCGGCATCTCAGCTGGTGGAGGCATCTCGGCAGCAGGTGGTGGTGGCATCATGGTATGCTCGGGTGCTGCTTGGGTCTCGTGTGCAGGCATCTCGGCTGGTGGAGGCATCTCAGCGGGCATCTCAGCAGGTGGCGGTGGCATCTCAGCAGGAGGCATCTCAGCCGGTGGTGCAGGCATCTCCGCAGGTGGCGGTGGTGGCATCTCAGCCGCAGGAGGTGCCATGGGGTGTTCAGTGACCATAGGAGCTGGGGGCTGCTCGACCATAGCCGTGGTCATCGGTGCAACAGTCTCGTGAGTGATGGCCTCGGCTGTAGTTGTTGCTGCAACCTCCTCAGTGGTAGTGGCTGCGGCTGAGATACTGGCCATTTCCTGAGATACGTGCATGGCCTCCATAGCATCCGCAGAAGACTTGTGAGCGGCATCCTTGGCCTTCTCAGACGCGGCGTGCATGGACTCCATAGCATCTGCAGAGGCCTTGTGAGCGGCGTCCTTGGCCATCTCGGAGGCCACGTGCATGGCTTCCATAGCAGCGGCAGATTCTTGGTGAGCCTTCTCCTCTGCCTCCGCTTTCGCTTGGTGTTCAGCCTCCATCTTCGCCGCAGCCTCCTGATGAGCCTTCTCCTCTGCTTCAGCCTTGGCTTGATGTTCGGCCTCCATCTTCGCAGCAGCTTCCTGGTGCGCCTTGTCCTTGGCCTCCGCCTCTGCTACGTGCATGGATTCCATAGCGTCGGCGGCTGCCTTAGCAGGGTCAACTGCTGGAGCGGGCGCAGCCTCGCCCATGTGTTCGGTACGCGCCACAACCCTCGACGGGATGTCGACATTCCGGGGAAGAGGGCCAGCAGCGACAGCGGCCGCTGAAAGGAGGGTGAGAAGGGGGTATATCGTCTTCATTATGGGCGATTTGAGTGAATCTAAAAGGACAGGAATGAAACTTGAGTCTTCGTTATTACGACGGGAAAAGAGAGAATGAAGAGCTCAGCTCAATAAAATTAAACACTAGTGCACGGCACTTTGAAGAAAAGAAGGTAGGTGTTTGAAGACGACTTGATGTGAGAGTGGGCAGAACTTATGAGGCTCGGGGTTTCGCGATATATGTACCTTGCCCGGTTCCTTCGGCATGGAGGAGACTCAGGACCTACCCCTAGAAGCAAACAGATCATCTGGAGCAGTTCCACACTTGGTAGTGTTTGATGGATTCCCGGCATCGTTTTCGCCATGTCGAGGATGCCTTGAGGCGGTTAGGCGCCTAGGCAGGGTGACGACGACGCTGTTCCCCCACCCGTCTCGAACACTTACAGCTGCCTCTCCACTATGTAGACAGCATTGACAGTGCTTGGCATGGACGTTACCGGGCCAGATCCATGTTTGCGATGAGGCGCACGCCGCGATCGACCAATCAGATGCGTACCTGACGAGGAAGAGGCAGAGAAGCCTGTATCCGCTCGCCAAAGTCTTGGCCTGACAGGAACCGTCGGAGAGTATGTAGCAAGTCAGGCTGCAGGAGTATTGCAGTGTTGAGGCTCGCTTCATCGGCGGGGACGCATATATGCGTGTTGGGGTTGTGATGCGGATAAGGTTTCAGCAGCCCAAGACGGGCAAGTGTCCGGGTGTCATGGCAGCCACGAGCCTCAGGCGCAAGCCACAACGACGTTCGGAGACCGACATGATGTCAAAATCTTCAGGGAGCCGTTTGGATGTTGCACGTCCGAGCGTGCGTTTGCAGAATTTGCAGTCGGGGGTCTCTTGGTTTCATGACACTCTAGGTCTCGGGTGCGACGTCGTCCGAGGTCGAGAATGTTCACCAAGCAGTGATGGACGTTCTTTTTTTCCAGTAAAGGATGGACTCGTATGATGGGGCTATAGCGACCAAGAGAATCGAAACGATGATGCAAGTATTGAGCAGTCTTGAGCATCTTCCGGCATGAGAAAAAACAAACATGTTGGCTGCTACAATAGCATATACTATGACTGAGTTGATCTCAAAGCCTACGTTAATGTTAGATGATTGTACTCTGCTGAACTCATCCCGGTGCTGGCTGCAAAGATCTGTTTGACTCCTGCTGGAAAAAGGCGGCCAAAACGTCTGGTTCCTAGCTGCCTGGCATCAGAGGAAAGATTCTGCGAGATGCAGATGGGTCAGCGGCGGTGAACAAACGTCGACGTGTGTGTTTCTCGTATAACTTGGGTGGTCTCGTACGAAAACGCCAGGGCTGAGACGTAGTTAGGGGCTTCGGGTAGGGAGGATTTCACCGGTACTTTTAGACGATGCTTATTATGGGCACGCCTTACCGCCTTTGCTCGCCAAGCAAATCCGCTTCCATTGCGGCCCCGTCTTATAAGATCAAGCAATAGCTTGAAAGCCGCCCATCGTTGTCCGAATGTTCGCTCAAGTTTCCTCGCGCTCAGGGGCGGAGTACGGAGCAGCCGCACTGTGGATGGTCTTCCGAACGGAAGAGTATTCGGCCGCATCCGATACTACCACAATAGCAACGGCCCTATCCTCATCAATCCGCTGCGCTGCCAAGCAGAAAGAGGCAGTGTTGAGGGCACCGAGTTCAGTAGCGACGACGGCATTGTAGGAATCGCAATGTCATAAGATGCGGTTACGGCCAACCAGACCGGGTGGCATTTAGGCGAGCAGTTACTTGGATGCTTCCTTCCCTCTACGGGCCAACTGCGCCCCGACGAAATGAGCAATTGACGTCACAATGCTTTGTGCTTACTCCCGGGGCTTGGCCTACTTCGTTGATGCTGCCGCGGTGTTGCTGTGCAGTGGCGCCAGCACTACTTTGTGGTGGTCGCGTGCTCAACGAGGATGGGCACGCGACACAGTTGCCAGATGGGAACGGTGAATACGAGTCGAATAACGATGAGATGGGAGGAAGCCTGTGCCTTTAGCGGGTTGCGCGCCGCTGCGCATGTCCCAAGCCACTAAAGTTGAAAAAGTGGGACTTTGATACGCTGTACGCACGCTTTGATCAAGACGTCTGACCTCCTTTGCCGGCAACCCGGGGGCTTCGCGAACTTGTAGCAAGCACCATCATAGGCCCGCTAAGCATCGAGTGAAGCAGGCGGACTCCTCTCCTCTCCACCTAAGCTGAACCCTTCCCCTCTTTTGTTTCCCGTCACTCCTTTACCTGCCCAAGTGCAAGTGTGTTGTCAACATACTTTGTGTCCGACGACAACCCTCCGCGCGTACCCGGGGATAAAATAGAGCCGACGATTGCAAGCACTGCCGGGCCACCTTGAGCAGCATTATCTACGAGCATCCCGAGCCGGCGCACGCGACACATCATGGCGAACACGACGTTAGCAGACAATGGCCAATGGAACAGCAAACCAGCGTGGAAGCTGCCGGGATGGTGCGAACCTGTTGTACGTAGCCAAAACCACTCCACAGTATTCGTATACACACAGCAGCATGCTGACAGCGTCACGCGCAGATGGTTGCCAGCATCCTTTTCTTCGCCATGTTCATAACACGAAAGCGCGACTTTAAAATCTTCGGCCGGTCATCACAGCGCACCGGCTTCCTCGACAACACCCCGAACGAGTCTACCGACCGCCTCCTCCAGTCCGACAGCGACAGCGAATTCGACGAGATTAGCGCGGTTAAGAACCCCAACGCACCCAAAGTCCGAAGCATCTTCTGCTGGAGGGTTACAACACCCAACACATCGCGTTTCCGCCACCATGTCCACAGTCGCATACTGCAGCGCTTCCCTTTCTTGATTGAGATGTTCTATTGGGTTATCAACTATGCCTTCTACCGCATGACTGGCGTTGTATCGGCCAAGCTCTTCGCTGGGCGCGGAATATGGGACGTATCTCAGGAACACGGAATTGCAGTACTGGAAGCGGAGGAGTTCGGCCTCCTGAGGTTCTTGTTCCCGGTCCGAGAGAGGGACGTACAACAGTGGTTCATGCATGGACATCAAGATGCGCTTACGGTGCTGAACAAGTGCTATGCGCTGATTCACATCCCTGGAACTGTGGGGTAAGTTTGCTGTGGCCTGAGTTCTTGCATCACCACTGACATTTTCAAGCTTCATCTGCTGGTACTACTACGTAGCCCCGTCGTTTGACACCTTCGCCATCGCCCGCCGAACCCTCACCCTCACCAACTTCTGCGCTTTCATGACCTTCGTTGTATACCCATGCATGCCGCCGCGACTTCTACCCAAGGAGTACGGCTTCCTCGACACCGTCCGCCATGACGACGCACAAAGTGTATGGATGAGTGGCAAGTTTGTCAACCAACTCGCAGCGATGCCCTCGATGCATTTTGGCTACGCATTCTGCATTGGCATGACCATGATCTACCACTCGGGTCTCTTCCGCCGCACCTTGGAACAGGGCGAAGTGCGCAAGAACGCCTTCTGGAAGATCTTCTACCTGATTGTTGGAATAGGATACCCCTCTTTCATCCTGACGGTCATTGTTGCCACGGCCAACCATTACTTCATGGACGCCTTGGTGGCTACCTGCTTCGTCTTCTTCTCGTTCCTTTGCAACAAGGTCTTCTACGTCTTCATCCCGCTCGAAGATCTCCTGCTTTACGTTATCCGGGCAGATAAGCCCGTTCCTACAACCGGTGACCGCTTCCACGAGAAGGGTGGCCGGTTATAGTTTTGGCAGCTTGATCTCGGCCTTTGGTTTTGGTTAACTACCACGGTCGCTTACACTTCGTCGCATTTACAGGACATAGCATTACAGGCGGCGTTGGTCAAAGTACACGCATCGCACTTGGTTATTAGACACGCGGCGGTTTACATGTACATGTTCTGAATTCATACTCAAACATTACCCTTCGATTCGTTCTTCGGTTGTTACTATAACTGGATGCTGACCAGTCGTACCTGTGGACGCAAGCTAGAACGCGCCAAGGCCTGTTCCTGCGTTAGCGCAAGTGAAAGCTCCCCAGCATTCGCGACGCGTCCGAGCTCCCGGCGTGTGCCAGCCATCGTCTCCAACCTCCCCCTCAGCACTCCGTAAGTCAGTCCACCCATCACCAAACGCGATTCGTGCAGGACGCTATAGCGCTTCACTCTATCTACTTTTCGCAAACCATACTGCTTGTCGTGCGCTGACATTCCATTCCGGGACAGCTACTCTTGAGCTTCAGATAGCTTCATTCGCTTTCGCACACCGTCCCTCGTTCTCGCAAACACAGAAACGCAGTCGCCATGGCGGATCTCGAGCAGCAAACCCCGATTGAGGGCACACCGATCGACGACATTGAGATGGAGGGTGCGGGTGATGCTGGAGCTGGCGCAGGCGAGGAGACAACTCTCCTGCCGGAGATTGAGCCCGAAGCACCCAAGCTGGTTCTCTTCGCTGAGTAAGTGATGGCCACGTACATTTTCCGGTTCGCTGGATTGGACAGCTAGCTCGCTTGAGACGGGGTGCTACTATCGGGCGCATGAAGTTTGCCAGCTCTGAAGGGCTGAAGGCAACGCGCGCAACACCACTCTCAGCTCTATGGGCTATTAGCATATACTTCCTGGCTCTGGAATACTAGCGATACGCATCATGAACGCGCGGCTAACATGCGACCAGTCTTATGAAGAGTCCGATCGTTGAAGTCGTCGTTGGCTCAGGAGACAACCGCACCACATACTCAGCACACGAGGCAGTTCTCGTCAAGTCACCAGAGTTCGCCAAACAGGTCGAGAAGTTTGCGCCAGGAGGGGTACGCTATCACGCCATCAGCGAGTAAATATGCGCTCACTAACAGTCTCCAGCCTCGTCAAATCGTCTACACTGATTGCGATGTCGATGCGATGGGCTCAGTCGTCGAATACCTCTACACAGGCGAATACTTCCCCAAGAAGACGTCAGCCGCACGCGATGCGCCCCTCGAGAAAGACCCGCGACAGCCTGTAACCGATAATGACGGCTTGGGTCTCCTCGTCCACGCACGCATCTATACGCTTGCCGACCGTCTCCAACTTCCTGAGCTGAAGTCGCTCGCACACTCCAAGATCCACCGCACAGCGTCGACTGCAAAGGGCGAGCTTGCATACGCACGCTACGTATACAAGGAGTCCAACCCGGAAGATGCCACAATCCGCAAGCCCGTCGCTGCTTTCTGGGCTACACGAAGCTACAGCCTGCGCCACGACGCGGAGCCAGAGTTCAAGGCCATGTGCCTGGAATTCCCGCAATTCTCGTATGACGTGCTGCAGCTCGTCTTGGACCAGCAGGAGAAGAAGCGTGGTGGCGATGATGGACCAAGCCGAAGTGGACCAACTGTGGTTCCTGGAAGCACGAGGAAGAGGGCTAGGGTGAGTCAGGTGTAGATGCGATATTCAATGTTGCTTCGTGCTTGATTCACCTCGCCGTCCTAGACCACGGCTCCATCGACCTCTATCAAGACTACCCACAACCAACTAGAAGCGCTACTCGCATCTGCCTTCTCGCGTATCTACCCGAGAGTCCTTCCGAGTCTCTTTGCAAATCACCTCGAACGGCAGCTGCGTGTCCCGCGTAGCTTCGGCGATATCCTGTTGTTAAATCTGCAGGCTGTTTTCCCTGCCTACTCCGATTTCTTTTGTCACATACACGTCCATGATCTTAGTCAGTTTACCGTCGAGGACCAGCAGCGAACTGATATTCGATAATTTCAAAAATCTTGTTTATTATAAGGTTGGAGGTAGCGCTGGCTGGGACGGAAAGTTTTCGAATGTAGTACCATGTACAGTAGCCGAGATAGGTATTTCTGGAATCGAAGCCTATATAAAGCAGACGACAAGCTAGTCGATTTGGGATATCTGATTAGCAATTGGTGCAACGCCTCGACGGCGCCATGTGAGAAACAGTATGTTGTTGAGACCAGCCAGTAAGACGTGGAGGTCGTTCCGTCACGGCATAGTGGTGCGTCCCCCAGACTTCGTATGCCAGACATCGAGATCTGAGTAAGCCCTCTAGTTTCGTTGCTAGGAGCGGAGTGTACTTCGCCCAACACAGATCGGATACAACAGATAACGGCAAAGTATAAATTCAGTGGGCAAAACTACCGTGAACTTGCGGATCCTGTAAAATACATGGTTATACGCACCTCACACAAGGAAAACGTTAAAGAGGTCTACAGCCTACATTAAGATAGAACATGTAAGATATGATCTGCAAGTAACCCTGGGGGAGCTTCAGAGATGTACGTGCACCTTACTTGAGGAAAAGACTGACTACCTCAGAGCCTACGTTGACGCTAAGTCGCCTCATTGCATATTTTGATCTCGATGTAGGCTGCAGCCTGTCTAGTATTTGCCTTGTCTGAGTGAGGTGCAGCCATCTCTGAATTTACCCCAGGGTCACTCACAGATCAAATCTTACATCTTCTGAGACGCGACGAACGATCTGCGGGAGACTTGCATGTAGCTGCTGTCATGAGATGCAATTACTTGCATCCACCCTTGCTGGAGAAAAAGCCGAGAGATGCATGGTGACGTTGACGGGTAACTTGCTGCAGGGACGGGGGTCGCCTGGCGCGAACATAATACAGCGCTATAACAGAGGTACAAGTTTTGTTGGGACGACGGTCTTGTACTGTATGCATAGTGACCTTTGCAGGAACGTAGAGGCGTTGCTACCTGGGTACATAGGGTGCCAAGGACGGTCGAAAGAGGGGTTATATGCCGCTTCGTGATGTGGAGGTATAGCACTTGAGTGATTAGTAGGGTAAGGACAGTTGCGAACCAGGAACGACCGTGATCGTAGAAACAAGCAGTCTTTGATACTGTTGGGTAGGTAGTAAGAAGGCAGATGGAACTAGCAACGCCGTCGTTCAAGTGTGTCGACTGTCGAGCGGACCAAAGGGCTAAGGTGATATCCACGCTAACGCTCACGGAAAGCTGAATCGGGGCCTTCCAGAGCTCGACGCTCCCATAGCCCGGTAATTTATAGCATGTCGTCGATCCGTGAACCATTGGCGATGACTGCGGACAATAGCCCTCTGACATCTGTCACCCATCGGGTCGCGAAATTGCGGACCGGCTGTCGACGAGTCGAAGACGCCACCCGAGGGTACGAGGGCCGGTCTGGTCTGCGCGAACACGTGGAGGTGCATCGCCGTGAGTGAGTCTACGATATGCGGTGGATCGATTGGCTGCAATGTGCGATCGTAGAGTTTGTGACACAGCGACCCGGGCCCGCGATGCATGCGTAGTGCTGCTTGATGTACAATCGGTCAGGAGGGTGTGCAGCTGCGTGCTACCATTGCCCGCGACTCTCATGCAGCGGGCACGCGCTAGACGCGCATTGGGAGCGGATATTCTGTAGCCCCAGAAGTGTGAGACATGGTCACGATGGCAGAAGTGAAGTCCCAAAGTGGTGGAGGCAAAGCACAACAGGGAGGTGGATATATACCAGCAGCCGCGGCCCAGCTGGCATGAGTGTGGACCCGAGTCTGGCCAGACACTTCTAGGATTCTAAGATTGATTTCTCCGAGCGTCCAGTTCATCTCGGCAAAGGCTCTCACATGACAGTCGAATAGGTGTCTCGAGGGCTTCTGCGCTGCGTCCCAGGCTGGACAGACCCTGCAGCGCCTCGCATCTGCCCCGCAGTCGCCTGGCCAATATCTCCCAGCTGCAGCACCTCATACGGAACCCTCTCCGGAACTGCTCCAGCCCATGCATGCGCTCATCCCGCTGCTTCTTACTTAACAGCCAATTAACCGCCAATCACGCCTGCCTGGCTCCACCGTCTCTCCTGCTCCCTCTCGTCGCGTGTAGAGAGACAGGCTGCTTGGTGATAGCTGCGCGTCTTCTGCCTGTACAGCACGGCCCGGTGGGCCAGCAGTCTAGCCTTTTTCTGCTCTCACGAGACCCGCTCCCGGGCCTCGCATCGTGAGTCGCACACTCTTCAGCGCTCCACGTACCTTTACATCGTGACCCGCCAGCGCATTCGGCGGGCCTCACCGCGCGCATTTCCAGCCACTTTACGCTACTGCCCATGGCCACCGTTTGTACAAGACGGCAGCGAGCTTCGGAACGGCGCTTGCATACCAGTTCCAGCCAGCTTGACCAAGTCAGGACGCAATCCTTCTAGCGTCACTTGACCCTACAAACCAACGCCACGCCCCGAGGCTATCGATTATCGTGTCTTCAATAATTCCGTCTACCAGCACTACCCGTCTTCATCATCTCCTGGACGCCCGCCTGCCGTACTCCTGCTACACAAGCACCCTCACATCCATCGCCAACCGCCAATACCAATACGAACCCCATCCTGGTCGACACGCTAGCCGCGCTGATCGTCACCTCCAAGTGTAAGCTAACATCCTATACTACACTGGAGTTTTGTTGATCCATGGCAGACAAAGCACATACTTCATCGCACATCACTCTCTCCGACTATTCCTCGACACGCTCTCCGTCTGCACAGTATATCGGTAGACATCGGCAACATATCCACACGTCCAAATGATCCAAGTCTGTCACTCGGCCCCTCCATACAAGACCGTGCATCCGAGGCGACTCGTGCTTGCACCGGTCATACAAAACCAAACCACAATGAATCCCCCCTCAGCACCCAACCCGGCAGGCGACGCAGGCGTACTACCAGACTTCAACAACCTCAGCCTCCAGGACGCACCATCACCGCCTGCCAACGACGACGATCTCGACGTTTTGACCATGTCACGGGAAACCGCCATGAAGTTGATCGCACGCTCAATAATTGCCATTGCCAATGCAGCTGGCGATGTGCCCGCCACACCACCACTTTCGCGGCCCGGGACGCCTGGCGGACGGGAAAACCACCTCATACGCTCCCACCGACGGACAGCGTCCAGACCAGCGACGCCTATCCCCGCCGAAAAAGAGAATCACCAACCGACCGAGCTAGCTCCACCGGAAGCGGGTCACGATGAGCCCGTCACCATACACGACATTGGCGCCGGAGCGCAGCCCGAGTCCGTGCAACGAGCCAACATGGCTCGCAAGTTTTTCTCCAAGACGGTGCCCAAAGTCGGCGTTGAGGAGTACATGAACCGCATCCAGAGGTTCTGTCCGCTGTCCACGGGTGTCTGGCTAGCTGCTGGGTCGTACATGTTGCGATTATGCGTTATCGATAGGAGCGTTCCCCTCACATACCGGACGATGCATCGGCTCATCCTGGCTTGCGCCCTCGTAGCGATGAAGGCATTAGAAGATCACAGGTGGCCGCAGAAGCGCTTTGCTGCCGTAGGAGGTGTCGACGAGGCGGCACTCAGCCGACTTGAGCTATGTGTAGAGTTCTTGTTGTCGTTTGACGTACAAATCTTCACACCAGAGAAGCTCAAGGAGCTGACACTTCAACTGCAAAAGGCGGGACAGGCTGCAACCATGACCTGTAGATTACCGACATCCTTCAGCCTGAAGATGAACAACCCAAAAGTACGGAATGCGCAGGCTGTTTGAATTGGAACGACACTAGGGCAAGCATCTCGTTTTGTTTGGAATTTTAGGATATCCCCATCTAGCATGGCAATGGCGTTTGAGTAGCAAAACACGGGCATGACGGCCAGAGAAGCGTCTGTACTATAGACACCAAGAGGTGTACTGGAGAGAATCTCAAAAATTTCGACGTGCAAACACAGGCTGCATTGAAACCCACTTTTGGCGGTAGAATGTGGAGACCCGATAATGTAGATTCAGGTACCGGCTCCAAGTGGAGGAGATGCGAGCCGAGCAAGTCATGTGCAGGCCGAGATAGCTGCTGATAGTGTTGTTGAGTATCCATGGAAACAATGGCAATCACTGCAATTGGCAGATTGTTGACTTGGATCATGTACGTCCTTTTTCCATGGTGTTGAGGCGTCGCAATGAGACGACCATCCTTGCCAATCACAGTTTAGCGTGCGCGGCAACGACGATCGTGCCCCTGGCGCGCCGCATGTTGCTTGATTGATTCCAGACTGCATCCTTCACCCGACACTAACAGCCACCGCCCAACAGCCGCCTTTACCTGCCTACACTCAACGTCTGCCTATATCGCATTCAAGATCCGCATACATTGCGTGCATCGTGCCCCTCGCTCTACCATCGGACAGCGCTCGACGCTCGCTTTCACGCCACACCGCTGCCCGCCCGTCACTCGTTGCCCTCACAAATACTCACCATGACGCGGATATTACTTCCCTTTGCCGCAGTCGTCGCTGCTCTTTCTCCACTCGTCAGTGCCGGGATCAAGTTCACATCACCGAAAGCGGGCGACAAGATTGCGGCTGGAGGAGCCGTCACAGTAAAATGGGAAGAAGGTGGCACAGGACCGAAGCTCGCAGACCTGACAACGTATGAGTTGCAGGTGATCGTGGGAGGCAACGATGGCACTGAGCAGGTAGGTTGCGAAGAGTGGCATCAGCACAGGCGCAACGAAAAGATGCTAATGAGGGGAAACAGTTCCCAGTGGGCGTCATCACAACAAGCGGCGCGTTCACAGCGGGCAACACAGCCTCGGGCAGAATCGAAACATCTCAGTCTGAAGACCTGAAAGATGTCAATGCCTAGTAAGTTCCAACCTGAAACCCAGCTCAACGACCGGCAGATCTGACCGCCATAGCTTCATCAAGATGATCGCAGTTGGCAAGACTGGCGGTCAGCTCCTCACCTACTCCGATCGCTTCCAGTTCAGTGGCATGACGGGCAAGAACATTCTGAGCCCCGCGGTCAAAGCCGCCGTCAAGGACATCGATACCACAACCGGGCCGCCGACCGTAGACACGACGACCGATGGGACGAATCCTGCTGACCCCGATCCGGTTGATGACGACGTATACAAGGTGGACTACGCGATGCAGACGGGCTTGACGCGTTATGCGCCCATGCAGCCTGTACCGCCTACCAAGATCACCGCCAAGAACACAAAGCCTTTGTACCCTACAAGCAGCGTCAAGATTGCGAAGTCGAGGCTGCCGATCCCGAGCCAATTGACTACGCTTACGCAGAGTCAAACCTTCTCTGTTAAGAGCATGGAAAACACGGTACGTTCTTTGGGGTGTATAGATACGCTAGAAGCTTTACTGACATCTTTTAGGTTGCCGCAGCTCCTCACGCCACCGACGACATGGCCAAATTCCTGAGGCGCTGGCAGGACTAGATTTCCCTCTACCACATGCATTACCGATTCGAGAACGAACGCATCGGACGAAACAAAGCGACTGTGCTCCACCGTACGACAAAGCATAAACACCCAACTCTCGTGCGAAAGACTTTGGGGTCAGTATTCGGAGCCATATCGCATTGGTCAGCTTGGCTGCAGCATGGACACGTGCGATTTTGGAGGTATCATTGATCTATCGCATGGATTGACAACGGCATAATGGACCGGCGTTTGGGGTTCGAGCGTGTTTTGCGGCGTCAGACGACTTGTTGTGGGTTGGGAATTTAGACATGATTATGTAGTACTACGAAAATTAGCGAAGCGACATGCATATCTGTACATCCAACAAAGGTTCGCGACGTGCAATTGATGATCACGTTCAGAATAGTTGCACCTTCCTGTTATGATCGAGACTGGTAGACCGCGGCTACCCGTCAAATGCAAGCTCACCCCACCACCCCACATTCGCGGCCTGTAGCTATCAGCGCGCCTAACAAACAGCAAAGCTCCTTCAAGCTCCCCATGCGTGCCCTGCTACCTCAAATCAGTCGTTCACTTCGACACACTTTACGACCACGTCTGCCATCACCAACAACACACTCAGCGACTGCAACACCTTGTTTTTACACCTTATCTGCAGAGAGCGGAAGCTGGACCAACGTGCACAAGATGGCGATTGCCGAAAACTATGAAGAGGTGCTAAAGGGCAAATACCCGGCCAAGGCACATGCAAAGAAGGTCGCGGAGTGGATCATCGAGAAGGGTGGAGACAAGAACGGAACTATCTACCTGGAAGCGCAGAAGCAGAAGTTGAACGAAGTATGCATTCATGATGATGTTAGTCACAACACAGACTAATGTACTTGCCAGGACAACGACGGCGAGGCACCATTCCGGTAGGCATCATTTGGGTCGAGGTGAGCATGCGCTGACCCTTTCATATAGTCAGCGACGGTACTTCTTCTATCTCAGCGGCTGCGAGCTGCCAGATTCGTATCTTGTATACGAGATTGCCACCGAGAAGCTCACACTCTTCATCCCTCCTGTAGAGCCGGATGAGGTTATCTGGTCTGGTCTGCCCATGAGCCCGGAAGAGGCCAAGGCCAAGTACGACATTGACGAATGTCTGACTACCAAAGACGTCAACTCTCACCTGGCAAGCCAATCCGAATCCGCGCAATCAACTGTTTACGCTATTCCGGAGCAGGTATCCGATCACATCACTTTTATTTCCTATAAAGAGAAGGAGCTCAAGCAGCTCAAGACCGCCATCGAGTACTGCCGCGTCACAAAGACAGACTATGAGATCGCCCTCATCCGCAAAGCAAATGTCATCTCAACAGCAGCCCACGAGGCCGTCATGAAGGCTGCGTCGAAAGCGCAGAACGAATGCGAACTTGAGGCTGTCTTCCTTAAGGCGTGTGTAGAGCGCAACGCGAAGAACCAAGCCTACCATTCTATCGTGGCTGCCGGCGAACACGCCGCGACGCTGCACTATGTCAACAATGCCGCTCCCATCTCGGATCAGAACCTTTTATTGTTAGACGCAGGATGCGAGGTCGACTGCTACGCTTCCGACATTACACGCACGTTCCCCGTGAAAGGCAAATTCACAACTGAATCCCTTGCTATCTATAAGATCGTTCTCGACATGCAACATCAGTGCACAAACGCGCTCAAAGCTGGTGTCGTATGGGACCACGTACACGAGCTCGCCCATAAGATCGCTATCAAGGGACTCCTGGAACTCGGTATCTTGAAGGGCGATGCGGAGGAGCTCTTCAACAAGAGGATCAGCGTAGCTTTCTTCCCTCACGGTCTAGGACACTACTTGGGAATGGACACCCACGATTCTGGCGGCGACCCCAACTACGCGGACAAGGACGTCATGTTCAGGTACCTAAGAAAGAGGGGAACTCTACCCGAACGCAGCGTCATTACCGTTGAGCCTGGTATTTACTTCTGCAAGTTCATCATTGAGCCGTACCTCAAGGACGAAGAAAAGAAGAAGTACATTGATGAGAGTGTGCTGGACAAGTACTGGAGTGTGGGTGGTGTGAGGATCGAAGGTATGCTGACACAATGAAGGGTGTTGAAAGTATGCTAACGTATTGCAGATAACGTGCTCGTTACCAAAGATGGTTTTGAGAACCTGACGCCGACGGTCAAGGAGATTGATGATATTACTCAGTTGATTGTATCTGGACAGTAGGGTGACTCCGTCGCCGTCGCGCAACTTGAATACATAGTCATGTAGCGTAACCAACGCAATCGCAACCGCACTGGCCATGGTTGGGCTTCATTAGGATTGTATGCACTATCCAACCCTTGAAAAGCCTGTGCACGATACAAATACGCAAGCCGAATATGAAATGTTGAACTGCTCAACACACTGAGCAATGTAAAGACGGCACTCAGGAGCGCGACAGCTCTAAGAGTAGCTACTATTCCTGTCGCAACATACCAACAAAAAACCGAGGTAGAAGTATACATCACATCAGGAAGTACAAACTTATCAAGTTTTAGCGGCGTGTATGCAGCAAAGTGCGACCTGGTTTTGAGCACCCGCGGGGATAGTGGTCTTGTAGAGCATAAAGTATTTCGTCTTTCTAGATGCTCACTAGTCTAATTATACAGAAACGAAGGCAAAAAACGCGTATAAAAGTGATTGTATAGAAAAGAAGAGAGCAGCACCTGGTACAAGGGAAAATTTGAACAGGCCTGCAGCATACAACAGAGTAAACATATCCAGACTAGAAGACTTGGCTCCATTGTAGGCTCCAGAGTATCCTGAGTTTCCCTCGATTAAGGTGGCAGCGTTTGGGAAGCGCAGAGTTGAATTGGAATCTCTTCCATGAGTCTCCACGCTCTAGTTGGGCTGCAATAACGCTAAGGTAGCGATGCAGTAACCGTACCCGGCCCAAAGGTTAGAGCAATCTTCGCTCAACTGTGAGTTGAGTTGACGCAACGTGGCCAAAGGGACTGGTGCGGCCTCGCAGGTACTGCCGTCCGAAGGAGTATAGTATTTGATGCAGTCGTCCACAGCGCCAGTGATGCTATTGTCCAGTACACCAGCGTCAGCAGTCTGGGTATCGGCATTCTGCTTGGGCGCTGGCTGTTCATCGACGGTCTGATGTTGTTCAAGATCAAGTTCCTGATCGTTGTCGTCGTTGTCGTTGTTGACAGTCTCGCGGCCCGCGGTCTGGGTCAGGCTAGCGACAGCACCGTTGTCGCAGCTACTGTCCCCGAAAGGAGCGATGAGACGATTCGCAATGTCTGAAGCGTAGCACGCGGTAGCGCCTTGACCCAAGTTTGGATCTGTGACCTGATCGCCGGAGTTGTAGAGACGCGCTGCTTTGTAGTACTTGCTGTCGTCCGGGGTGGCACCGAAGGCGTCCAGCGCCTTCTTCAGACTTAACCTTAGACCTTCTCCGGTGGTACCTTCGTGGATCATGTCGTGGATCACGTTGGTGGGGCAGGGCGAGATGGTATGGCAGGAGGCAGTACCTGCGCCCTGCATAAGTCCCGCTGGTGTACAAAGTCAGTGTATGTATCTCACGTAGTTCGGGATGAGACACTTACGGTTGGGCGCGTCGGACGCAGTAGTGGGAGCACGAACACAGCCCTTGGACTCTTGCATCATTATGGCGAGAATGAGCTCTTTGGGAACGCCAGAAGCTGCTGACTCTGACTCAATACTGTCCTTGATGGCCTGAGTTTCAGCGTCGCTGTTGTTGTCGCCCCAGCCGTGACTTTCGCAAGAGCCCTTGATAACGTCTTGGTTGGATGCCCTACTAATGTGTAAGTAAATAACATACTCTTGTCTTGATGGAAACATACCAGGCGTCCTCGAAAGACTTCCATTCGCTCTGCCTCGGCCATCCCGCAGCGGTTGACCCGTCACCACCAAAAGTGATGTAAGCAGCTCGCGGAGCTAGAGTAGTAGATGTTGCGACACGAGAGTAAAGCGGGAACGCGGTTCCAAAAGCGATGAAGCTGCTAGCAGCGAAGATAGAGGTTGGTAACATTGTTGTTGTAGTCGAAAAGCTGTTGCTCTAATGCAAATCTTGGGAGAAGAAGACAATACACTTGAGTGTTCGTATGCTGGAAAATGCACTAGGCTGGTCGGTCTGATACTCGTATTAGCATTGTAATCTTCAACCCATGTTTTGGGGTTGCTCTTCGACATGGAAAACGTATACGTACGCGGTAAATGACTAGTTGGACTCAGGCGTTGATTAAAGAAGAGAGACTTGTGAACTGAGAACCAGGAACAATAGAGGGAAAAGAATGTAAAGAGTTGCTTTGGCGATGAGGTCCTCTAAGTAGTCGCGCAGTAAAGGCGATACATTCGAAACACGCATCGCGAAAGTGCCCACAATTGTAAGCGACAAGAACAATCACTTCGCCCGGAAGGCCTTGCAATTTCTCAAGATTCGTAAGAAATCTTTGCCTTGCGAGGTGGATGTCGCAAACGCCGCCCCTGGACATCCCTGTCAGTCATACCCGCGCCCGTTCCTGGACGTTTCCGAAGGGGGCGAAATTACGCAACGATACTACATATATTTCTCGGTTGTTCGCGTGTAACCCGAGACGCAAAAATCCTAGATAAAGCAGTTCTTTCCATGTGCGATACTGTTGCTGAGCGCATGTTGACTTGCTGCGAGATACAGTGACCGGCCCAATATAGTCAGTTGAGGGTGTGAATCTCTCCAGACCCGAGGCGAAAGCTGACCCCACGAAGGAGGAGACACTAAAGATGCTCCTGTTTTTCAGTGAAAGGAGGGAGGCCGATTGTTGCAGAGTGGAACAGACAGAGCTTCCCAAGGCTGATTTTCAATAAAGTCAGCACTATCTCGCCCATGTAGCCCCGAGACATGTAGAATACGACGTTGGGGCACAAAGGTATGGAGATCTTACAGCCCCTTCAAAGGCAACAAGAAAACTTCGACGAGGCTGATGTGGGGGTTGGAAGAGCAAAGACGCATGGAACTGGAAGCTGCCTGGAGAAGAAAAGTAACTGAAAGGGTATATTCATGATTCATGTCTCGTTGTCATTATATAGGACATTGATTCCGGTCGATGTCACAAAAGTTTCGCCACATGAAGCCGTCGCTCAGGGCGCTTTCCATCCTCCTCGCTGTAAATAAACCACGGTAGGCTCTAAGTGCGTGAACACTCCACTTCCGTCAAGCCGCAGCGACTACTACTCAGAGTCTACCAACCGCGATTCAGCTACTCTCCTGAACCTTCTTGACGATGGCGACAAGGCGGTCGAAGAGGGGCTGTCCCTTCTCGATGCCATTGACCTTGGTGACGACATCCTCAGCGGAGTTCTCCTTGAGGATCTTGGCAAGCTCAGCGGACTCTTCGTCGCCCTCGACGTTCTGGAAGCGGTAGGCCTGCTCGACGGCGCCGAGGAGAGCATCGACCTTCTCACCCTTCTCAGCCAGCTGAGCGGCGGGGCCGATGAATCGCTCCTTGCGAGAGAGCTTTCGGAGAGGAGCGCGGCCGACACGCTCGACGTTGTCCTTGAGGACAGGGTTGGAGATACGCTTGATGATCTCCTCGACGTACTCGTCTTGTTCTGATGTCTTGACGCCGTGCTTGGTGACGATCAGGTGGGCAGTCTCCTTGACAGCGTCACGAACAGTGTCGTGAAGCTTCTTGTCCTGAAGCACCTCGTGGATGTATTGGACCTTGTTCTGGTGTCCGTAGTAGGCGGCAGTGGCGTGGGAGGTGTTGACAGTGAAGAGCTTACGCTCAATGTAGGGCTCGAGGTCGTCGACGTAGTGGATGCCCTTAACATCCGGCTTCTTGCCGCCGTTCTCGAAAGGCTTCTGCTCGACACACCACTCGTGGAACTTCTCAATGACGACGTCGAGGCCAGCGTTGGGAGGCTGCTGGGGGACGATACGGTCAATGGCCGAGTTGGCGAAGCGAGCCTTGCTGTCGATGTTCTTCTTGGTCTCCTCGCTCAACTTGCCCTCAATGAAACCCCTCCATGTAGTTGTAGCGTTAATGGCGTTCTCGCAGGCGATGACGGCGATGGGGTAGTCGAGCTTGCGGGCCTCGATGGCCTTGGCGACGGGCTCAGCAACGAACTTGAGGATGTTGGGGCCGACAGCACAGGTGACGACGTCGGCGGTGGCAATCTCCTCGACGACCTTGTCCATCTCGTGCTTGGAGTTGATAGCGCGGTAGTGGTCAATGGTGAACTTGCGCTCGCCGTCATCACCAATCTCGGTGACGGTGTAGGTGGAGGTCTTTTGGAGGGACTCGATGATGCTGTCCATGACATCGACGAACACGACCTCGTAGCCAGAGTTGTGGAGGAACTCGGCGACGAAGCCACGGCCGATGTTACCACCACCGAAGTGGACTGCCTTCTTCTCGTAGGGCATGATGTGTGGAGTGGGGGTGGTGTGTATTGAACTACGGGAGTGTTATTTGTTGAAGTCGGGTTGGAAGTGAGGTGTAGGGAGTTGAGGGGTGGTAGGGAAGAGAAGTGTTTATTGTGTTGGTGGTGGAGCAGGAAGGCGCGTTGGTGGGGTATAAGTAGTAGGGAACCGGCGGGATTTACAGGTTACGTATGTAATTGGGAGGGACTTACCTGGCCAGAAGGTTCTCTAGCGGGCGGTGTGCAGGTGAGTGTGGAGGTGCAGTAGGCTGTGGTGAGAGAGGGGGAACAGGTGGTGTTTATGTTGGGGGCGCCCAGCGCGATGAGTGAGGTGGCTTAGGATAGACCCCGCAGGGCGGTGACGTTTATTATTGACACCCGATTGGCCGCTAGGAGCGAATGGAGGTAGGCACGAACTGCGAGACAGTGCAAAAGCAATACCGCAGACGCGGGTGTTTGACGTGTCGCTTGCAATATGGCAGGCAACCCACCAACATGAAGTTGAACAGAATATATTAATATCTCACTCGTGGGTGATGCCCAACGTCTTACTGTGTGATGTCCTCATGGGGCGGAACTTTCCCGGCCGTGGAGGCCGCTCCATAGCTTGCAACGCCCAACATTGTGCTTCGCCTGGATCGCGCATTCCACGATGTGGATGGGGCTGTAGACGTCATAAGTCGTAGCGCCGACAGTGGCCTTGTGGAGACGCCGGTTCGGTCTCCCGTTTTTAGTTTGCGCCAAGCCCATCCATCTCCGTTGCTGTCAGGGCGCCCCGCCATGGGCAGAAAATTGTGTCGCAATACCATCGCGATCGATTTGAAGTGGGTATCTCGTGATTATAAAGATTTTATGGGATTTCTAAATAGTCCGACGAAGTGTTTAGAAGGTCCGCAGCCCCAATTTATGCATGAATCGCCTGTTGCACGTGCGGGTAGACGGCTATCATGCGGTGGTAGAGGTCTGGGTGCTCGCGCATAAGAACCTCGGGGTCCCAGGCCATTGCGACAAAGATGGTATCGATACCACTGCTCAACGGCGTGGTGAAGATGTTGCCTGAGAGGGATTAGTATGAGCTTTGCCAATATTGCTGACAACTTACAAATCTGGAGACCAATCAGGAAAGAGAAGGCTACCACAACCGGAGTGTAGGCGCCGTCTGAGTTGTATTCGGGCGATGTGAAGATAAGGTAAAGGTAGGCTAGGAGCGCGCAGGCATATGCGATGAAGGTAGCTCCCATGGAAAGCACAGGTCCGATCAAGCACTCGTTGACAAGCGCATCGACACCGCGATCCTTGATCATCCTATCATAGTTAGTCTCGATGTTACTGGGTGTTGAGCGACAGAAGAACTTACTTCCAGGTATCCTTCGCTGCAGCCACGTAGCTCTTTCCGTAAAGCGCGATGTAGCTGAATGCGTATCTGTTCAAGAACTCGACAGCCCAGTTGAGGATGCCAATGAGACAGCCCAGGACGCAGAACAGAACCGCCCCCACCATGTTGCCATCACCGGCAGCATTGCGCTGAGCGGCCGAGCAGAGCTGACGCAGAGTCTGGATGATAGCTACGAGCAAACTTCCAAGACTGATACTGCCGAAGCTGTAGGTCACGGACCGCTTGAAAGCGCCGCGGGTCGCGCCCTTTGGCATGGAGTTCGGGTTAAAATACCAGGAGCCGTATACGCCGGAGATGGTGGTGTGAATTGTGTTCTTCAGCCATTCGGAGATCCAGTACATGGCGAAGGTAACGAAAACGAGCAAGCCAATTACTTTGCCGCTTCCGCAGTCG
This sequence comes from Alternaria infectoria, assembly GCF_024043175.1. Classification (NCBI taxonomy): domain Eukaryota; kingdom Fungi; phylum Ascomycota; class Dothideomycetes; order Pleosporales; family Pleosporaceae; genus Alternaria; species Alternaria infectoria. The sequence continues at coordinate 1,147,130 of NW_026250697.1, forward strand.
CCGACACCGTTTCTGCAGTTCGAATTGGCACCATTGGGTGTATACTGAACGTAGATGGAGACCAGTGTGACGGAGTACCATGCGCCCAGTGCAGCTGCGAGCAGTCCTCCGACCAGCGATACGATGTAGGTGTGTCCGTACTTCTTCGACACGTCGATGGCAGTCTGCAGCATGAGCACGCTGAAGGGGATCCTGGGAATCCAGCTGATGAAGCAGAAAACGTAGAAGACGCTAAACAGCAGGAAGACGATGCCTCCAGACCAGTACCTCCTAGACAACATATAGATTGCCGTAACAAAACCGAAGATGATGTTGAGTATACCGGTGATCCAGATGAACTGCTTGGTGAACTTGCGCGCAGCCCACATGTATGCATAGCTGAAGACGGTAGCTAAACCGAGGACGAATGCGAAGAGGATGATGGTGTTCGAGTTGAGAGCGAAGTTATTGGTGTCGCCGCCGTAGATGCCTCCGCTATTGGTACGCGCTGCGTCGCGCGTTAGTCTTCATTCCAAGCGCATTCCGTGCTGAGCGAATTGAGTACTTACAATATCCCCGAATTGAAATCACACTGACTGCGACATAGCCTAGGAAGACAGCGATGAAGAGTAGTCCCGCCCACCAATCGTTGTACTTGGGCTTGTCAAGTTTAAACGCCTGTTCGAAGCTCTGTTTGTTGTCTTGCTGGTAGCCGTTCTGCTGCTGCATTGGCGGTGGTCCCTGAGGCGGCGGCGCATAGTCCTGGCCATACTGGGGAGGTTGCTGTCCGTATGGCTGACCCTGGTAGTATGCGCCCTGCGGTTGCTGGGGTGGTGCGGCGCCCGTGTAGTAATCGGCAGCTTCACCGTGTTGCGCCATTGTGTCGATTGATGGCAGCTCTGTCGGCGAACGAAGAATGCGACGGTGAGGGGGAAGGAGAGGACGACGCAGTAAACAGAAGTTCGGGCAGCTAGAGCGGATTATGCTTCGCGGCGTTACTAGGGAACTCGCTTTTGCGACAGAGCGAACGAGACCAATCGTGTGGCTGAAGATCGGCAATGCGGCTAGTGCGAACCAGATAATGAGCGTCATGGCTGTGGGCACAGACACTCGAGCGCTCAGTGTAGTGGCTGGGCTCCATCCAAAGACGCCATGTGCGGCCTAGATCGCGCGGCTGGGAAGCTTGTCCAATCCTACCAGCATGCCTGTCGATGATCTTGATTTCAGCAATAGATTGCTGCATCGCCCGCGCACTGGTCTACCGACTTCCAATTGTCGCTGCGCTCAAGGAAAAGAACCCAGCAGCTCGCGTCATCCTACTTTCAGTTGTCTTGACATCCGTGGTCGTCGCCGCATAACTTCCGTAACGACTGTACGCGTGGCTGCAAATTCTTGTGAGCCGATCGGCCGTCTTGGGTTTCGCGCACTGTCACAGCATCAGTCCACAGCCTGATCAGAATGCCGAATTTCCGGCTTGTTATGCGCCTGGCATCAGCTGATGCAACAGGAAAGTATCCATAGACGCGGACAACAATACTGGAGAGGTATGCACGAATATTGGACGAGCGGGGACAACCATGTGGCACGGCACATTTGGACAGGGTTGACACACAGATTCCCGTACAGGTACAAGTGTTGCATCTTCGCAATTACCTCTCTTATCGACAGGATCCGTCGTTCAGCATCAAGCATTCTTCCTTCTTGTGTTCTCCCTCTCTTTCCGATGCGCCCAAACGTAGAAGAACGGATACACTGTCTCTGGCAGCAGCGTGACGATCATGCCACCGATACTCCACCAGTTGCCGACGTATGACCAGTTCTCCGGTACGTTGACATATCTCCATATGAACACCAGAAACGCCGTAATGCACCCAAGATATCTCGTAATCCTAGACTTGTCAGCGCTCGGGTCCTGCGTCTACGACGACCATGATGCAAACGCGAAAGAGACCAACGTACCAAATCTCCAGACTCTGCCCTTTGGTGTCCTGTCGCTGAACCAGATACAAGATCTCCCCCCAGCCAATGGGCAACTCCAGATATAGTCCCGTGAAAAACGCCGTCTTCTGCTCCCTCTCATCCGGCCACACCGTCCCAACCCACCACAAAAAGGCCATCCAAGCCGGCACCTGCCACAACAGCTTCACGATCGTTCTCTTTCTCTCCTCAGGCTTATACGCATACTTGAGCGCGACAGTGACGAACGTAATATCGAACAGAAACCACACAAAGAAACAAGCTCTCTGGAAAGTCGTGCTGGTGCAGATATACGCGTAGTAAATCTCGTACGCCATGGTCGCGGAAAGAAACTGTACAGTACCAGCTAGGTAACGGTCCGAGTAGGTTCGGATGGTGTAGAAGATGTAGCAGAGCGTATAGAGTATACCGCAGGCTATGATCAGGAAGTCGGTTACGAAGAAGTAGGATTCGGGCGGATTCAGGGCGACATCGACTGATTGGGGTATCAGATGATACGACGAACACTCTCGGGCTATTTCGAATGGCATGCTGATGGGAATGTGTGCTGTGCGATATCGCCGGTGGCAAGATTGGGTGTGTTGTGATGCTGGAGAAGTCGTCGAAACGAGCGATTAATTGTAGCAATTACCAGCAGAGAGAAAGAAAAAGCGACAGGAGAACAGACGCCTTGTGGAGATAGAACATACTATGTCACTAAATCCCGATTGTACATTTGTCAACACATCCTGACGATGAAGTCAACGTTGACGTGCCAAGCTTCCGTCATGTTCCGAATAGGGTGAACTTTGCAGATGGTGGGTCTGGAGGCCTGATTTACACCTTCCGCGAGTGCCGACTCCGCCTTCAAAGCGCATTAGCCCTTTCCCATTGACTTGACTCATTCGCGACGTCCTCGTGTGCTGAGCACGATGCACACGAAGGTAGAGACAGCAGCCCTGCAGCACTGGCTTTGAGGCGAGACATCGACTAGACTACTTTAGGCGCTAGCGCACAGAGTAGCCACCATGTATCGGGAAGAGTCATGCCTGCAGCCTCCGCCAGCATAGCAAGTCACAAGTTCAGCGACTGAACTTCCACCCTGCCTACGAAACAGAGAAAACCATCGACTTTTTCCAATATGACAGAAGCTCAACGCCCCAAGATCGGCGTCGGCGTTGTCATCCATGACAATGCGGGCAACATCGTCATGGGCGAGCGCGCAGGCTCGCACGGCGCGGGAACCCTTCAATGTCCCGGAGGCCATCTCGAGTATGGCGAGTCGTTTGCTGAAACGGCTGCAAGAGAGGTTCTGGAGGAGACTGGGCTTGAGGTGGGCAACATCAAGTTTCTGACTGCTACCAACGATGTTTTCGGAGAGGGAAAGCACTATGTGACCATTTTTGTTACTTGCACCATTATCGGGGAAAATAAGACACCCATGGTAAGTACCTCTTGATGCTGCAGTTGACGGGGAAAGGAAATGCAGTACTGATGGGTTTGACAGCCGATGGAACCGCATAAATGTGCTGCGTGGAGTTGGGTGCCCTGGAGCAAGATGTGGCAATGGGCTGGAGAACAAGCGAAAGCCGAGCAAGAAGGAAAAGAAGTGCAGAAGAACCTGTTCTTGCCGCTTTTCAATCTGTGGAGAGAGTACCCTGAAATGAAGGATGCGCTTGTTGGGAGATGACAACATTTTTATCGATAGTGCATTTCGCCTGGAAAACTGTTCTTCGTTGTCGTGGAAATCCTCTCTACTCTACTCCGCTACAGTCGCGATTTCTCATGCTTTGTGATGAGAGTGAATCAGATTCGAAGAGCACGACCTCGTTCGAAAGAAAAACTGAACACACATCTATGTAGGCTGATAGACATAAACCACCAAGGAGTCTGCATTGCCTGAAGATTTTGTGAATTTCCGTTTTGACATCAATGTAGACTGCAACTCATCTGTTTAGTTCCTCCTCTGAGCGGGACAGCGCTGCGAGTTGCTTGGCTTTTGATAGACAAACCGTACACAAGATGAGGTTAGGAAAGGATAGTTGAGAGTGGTAGTACATAATTAAGCTCTAGCGCATCGGGATGATGTTACAGTAAGAGAAAATGCACCCCGTGAGAGAAGGTATGGCGCACGCTTACGTTTTGAAATAGTAGGTAAATTGATATATGGGTATAATATACGCGTGGCAACATCGAGCAGTGTCATTGCGCCGGACATAGTGATCCTGCCATGGCAGCCATCATTGCGCTGCGCCGTGTAAACACCAGATGGTACGAAACAAGAGAGCAGAGCTCAGAAGCTTCGCTCCTATCCTTTCCTGGATCTTGGGCTCCTAGGCACTAGACCCTCACCCTGCGACTTCATCTTCTCCATCGCCTGCTGAACTTGATGCTGCCGCTTTGAAACGTGCTCGTGTCGCTTCTCAACTTCTGCCTCAAACTCCTGCGCTAGCTTGCGTTTCTTTTGCCTTGCCTCCTTTGTGCGCCGAATGATGTCTTGGAATCGATCGAGGAACCAGTCGCCAGCATCCTCCCATTCGGTTGTGGGCAGTGATTGGAAGAACTCGGATTGCTGAACGGCATCTGGGTTCTGCTGTACTAGCTCTAGACGCTCGACCAGAGGCTTCTGAAGATCCTCCTTTGAGAGCACAGACGGCCGGGCACGGGGATCAGTATCGAAGCTTTCGTTCCTAAGCTGCTCGTAACTCATCCCGAACAGCGTCGTGTGGTCGTAGTCTTCATGGGAGACAACCTCAGGCTCCTCGATCGGCGCTTGTTCGACCGATTGCTGCTGCGCGACGGGTTCATGTATAGCCGGTACTAGAGGCTGGCGCTTTTGAGGCGCATGAGGCTCACTGGGCATGGCATTGTTCCTGGGTGGGGGCTGCGTCCTGGGGCCAGAAGACTGTCGAACAAGGTGTTGCTGAGATTTGCTGGGCTGCACCTGAGTACCAGGATGAGGACCCGAATATATCGGCAGATTGGCAGTGCCATTGTGCTTGTCCGGGTGATGGGCTTGGTGTTGACTGGTGGGAAGGGCGAGGGCGTGATGCTGAACGTTTTGACCTCCAGCCTGCAGGGAAGGCGCGGCAGTGCGAGACTGCTCGCGGATCTGCGCACTATGCCGAAACAAACCCGATGGCTGCTGCGTACCCTGGCTGGCAATTGACATGTTTCGCCTTTGTTGTTGTTGCGGGGCATGGGACGCCGGCATGTGTGCGGCTTGCTTGTTTATGTTCTGACGTTGAGGCGGAGGGGAACTGGGAGCGAACTCGTTGTGGAAGTCGGAGAGTGCTTCCTGTCCACCTTCCCACTCGGACGGCTCACCATTGGTGGTCGGGGGATATGAATCACCTCGGACAGTTGGGAGTCCACCTCGCCCTGCCTGATGCAAAAAGTTCACTTGCTCATCATAAGGAAGATGTGCAACTCTGCTCGCATGAAGGAAGTCTCGGTTTTCTTGCAGCAGTTCGTCGTCATCATAATCTTCAGATCCGTCTTCCCTATCCTCTGGCTCGTCTGCATACTCATCGTCTTCTCCTTCGATCTCCGAAGTGCCACCAAGGTTGACGACATGATCTTGCTGTGGGTAGTGCTGCTCTTTCTGTTGACTATCTTCGACCTGTACGATAGATGGGTTCACAGTAGTGTCAAGACTCTCTGCATCAGTGTCATAAAGATCGCGCTTTTGACTTGGACCCGGACCTGACTGTCGATTTTGGACGGGCTGCTGCAATACGGCGGAGTTGTTTTGGGTAACGTTGAGTCCGCGCGCTGGAATACCAGAAGTTGCTCGAGGTTGCTGAACGGGATGTCCGTTTCTTATTGACACCCTCGCGTTTGCTGCATTGGCTTGGCGGTCGGGCTTGCCTTGAGGCTGACCAGCGGCAGGACTGCCGGTTCTCTGACGAGCGACAAAGCCTTGCATCGTGGGTAAAGAGAGAGCCACACTCACTCTATTACCTAGATATTTGTCGACGATCAGGTGAAGTTGAGGTTTGCGAGGTGAGTTGAGAAAGTGAGTGCTGAGGCTTGAATGGGAAAGCGCGTCTCTGATGATGCTCTAACTTCATCCGGACAAGCCTCGGCCCCGCCAAAGTGAGCCTAGCACCGCGATGACGATATCTTATCTCCGAGTCGTGGTGTTGCTCCCTTCGCCCATGTGTGTAGACTCGTGCCCCACGAGGTTTGACATTCTACGTTGCAACCTGACATATATACAATGGCATCTGACATCATGGGTGAATGCTATCTCTACAGGCTTCCCAATGAGGCATGCTTTCCTGTCACATCCGTATCGCGTCCAACTTGCTAACCATTGTAGTTACTTCTCCACCTCCTTACGCCCATACCAACGCCCGAACTCCTACAATTGACCACGATATCGCATCGCATATACACGCTCATCCTACGTATCCTCCATAATCGGCTCACTGCAGCTGCCGAGCTACATTCGCACTCGGTGCTTCTCGAATGTTTCCACCCCTCTGCGAAGCTCACCGAGCCCCCGTACTTCTGTACATACCGATGCACCGATGGCTTAAAGAGTTACGATGATTACAACTCTGCTACAGATGAGGTTGGCAGACTAGCCGAATACAACAACATGTACTCGCGCTTCAAGCCCCATAGGCGCGATTTGGAAGCGGATGGCAGGAGAGTGAAGCGCCGACCTGGAGACGTACCTGGCAGTCGTACCTTTCCGGGGGCAGTACAGGAGAGATACGAAGGCGAGACCGTGAGACAGACACTTGGATTGGAGGCGCATGAATTGTTCACGCAGCTGGTTGCGCAGACGAATCTTGTCAAGATCGGTTCTCACAATCTTTTCACCAACTTTGTTGACATTGAGGAAGGTGTACTCCGAGTGTGGAGAGATTGGTTGCGAGACATTGCGGCGAAGGGCTTGACGACGGATATGGAGGTACCAAACGAGGTTGTTGAGGAGGTAGGTAAGGGTAAAGAGATCGTAAGAGAGGTAGAGGAAGAGAAAGCGGACTTGGACGACCCGCGCATCCTCTGGGTCAGTCCGAGGAAAGACAGCGGTATACGCTTCAATGTCAGGGAGCGGAAGCTTCGGAGGGACGCTCCGATTCTCATCAGCACAGATGAGGACATGCCAGTCACATACGAAATTGAGTATGACGGTAAGTCAATGCATCCTCCTTGGTGTCGCAATGCTTGCTGATGTCCGGTAGAGCTCCTCATTAGAACGTCGCATATCCTCTTAATGCTCGAAAGGTCCATGTTGCAGGAGGACAATTCATCTGGTAAAGCGGTTGTCTTCGGATCATTCGGATAATTCAAGCAGTTCAAACAAATGCACGCCAATTTCAGAAGAGTCATGGTCTACTTGGGTCCAGATCCTCGGTTCTTAGTGGAGTCACCCCTCCTTGGCGAATTCGGTCACCACAACGCACCAGGGCATCAACGCATCCCCTCCCACCCAACGGCAAAAAACATACACTGTCCCAAGCACCCAGGGGACTCAAAAACATGACCTCCATGTGATTTGAACACATAACCTTCAGGAAGCTCCAGGTAATACTGGAATCTGACGCGCTACCATTGCGCCAGGAAGCCTGATTGGATGGAAAAATTCTTCCAAAAATGTAACATATCCTCAGCACTTCTTTTGCCTACTCAGCAGCTCAATGATACTTCTCTGTTTATCGTCAAGGCATCGCATTAGTTTCAAGTCGAGTTGTGGAGTCGGATCCGCTGTCAGAAAGGCCACGTCTTCGATTCCAACGATCTGTATACGCTAATCCTACAACGTTCCTAGCATTACGCAACGGCTTTCTACCCCACTACTTCTGTCCCCTAGCCCAGATGCATCTGAAAGATCTAGACCCAGATGGTACCTCGAGTCCACCGACCATACCACAACCCTATCATACAATTCCCCTCCTCGGTCTGGATAAGTATACTCTTCCTTCTCCCTTCACGTTAACCTAATAAAAAATAAACACCCTAGAACCTACGTTGCCGCTAGGTCACCTACTTTGCAGACTTTGGTCTTAATGTAGCCCGCAGATCTGTTCAGCTTTTTTTTTCGGGTATGAGGTGCCTTAGCAATATAGTCAATACCGCTTTTTGCGTTAGGACGCACGCGAGACCTGCCGAGCGTTGTGCCGAAGCCTTCTTTTCTCCTGTATCTCCGGTGGTTGCTGGTCAGCAGTCGCTCTGGTCCTCGACACCGTTGACGCCTTTTGGTTCCGCCACGTAGTGGTCAACAGAACGTAGGTCACAATGTATCCGGCATACTTAAGCTTGACATCGGCGCGATTCCAATAGCTTAGCGCATCAGCCGGCTTTACGTTCACTGATTTCCGGATGGCCTTGATAGCCAACTGCTGTTCGACACTGAGGCCAGTAATCCTCTCCATGGTTTTATCCAAGGAGCCATTGTCGAGGGTTGGCCCGCTGAAATGGTCCTTAATCGTGTCGTTCCCTTTCTTGTGTTCGAATAGAGATTTCACTGGAAGTATGCTGCCGGTTGATAACTGAAAGACGTAGGAAGTAGTCGACAAAAAGCCGGGCAGATGAATGTGTCCGAACAGCTTAGCTTGGCAAAAATCGATGATTCTCTCCCTGAAAGCGTACCTCCGTTGTATGTCAGTAACTACCGAACCACGATTCCGGTTGAAGGCTTCTGGATGGTTGATGGCGAAACTGATGCGATGGATGACACGACCGTTGGCCGATGTCTCTAGCCATGCTAGTGGCATTTCAGAAGCGTACCGCCTTTCCCCGAACGCCCAGACAGTAGTTTGCGGGATGGCCATCGACTTGAGATACAAAGTGTACGAACGGATTGCCACGTTCCCGACAATCAGGGCAACTTTGGAGTTCGACAGACGGATAAAGACGTAGGCAGCAAAGTCCCAGAACTCGCGGACGTCGGCTGGCATTTGGCGAAGAAGGGACATGGAGCTGTCCCCCCAGGGACCAGCTTCCTATCAATGCGCCTTGGGCACACATCGACGTGAAGTAGCCCGTGGTCTCGTATGGTGGCTACATGGTAGCCGAGCTTACTGTAGAATGTCCACATAGATGCGTTGGAGAGGTCATCAACCGTTCTGTACCGAAGGTGCACGGTAGAGCGTGGATCTGCCGTGGGGTAACTTGACACAATCATCAGTGTGTCGTCCAGACTCCCAACCGGCTTGCACAGAAGGCTTGGGTCCATATCGAGCCAGTGTGGTATAATTGGGATGTCGAGCGCTACCTAGAGAGGTAGAGGTACGAAGTTAGTACATGTCTCACATGCACTTCGTACAAGCAGAACTTACTTCTGCGGCGGCTGCATCTCCCCATAACCCGTCAACAACAGGATCTGTCAAGGGCCAGGTATGTGGATTGATCTCTCGAACAGGTATGCGGAACGGCGGTGAGCTCTGGAGGTGCTGGTTAACCTGCAAAAGTACAAAGTCAGTATATGCTTCACATGCATTTCGTACAGACAGGACTTACCAAGTCCCAAAAGATTCTTATCCTTTGGTTAGATATTAAGAGTACAGGGAAGGCGGTTTCGAACATGCGCACAACATCGTCGCCAGCCAGGGTAATGTCAAACAAGGCATCGTCGGATAAGGGGACGTAAACAGATAACCATGCAAGTCGCTCAGCGCCGATAGTCTGCGGATCGGTCTCGTCTTCGAAGTCTAATTGGTGGAAGCCATTCACGTCGAGTTCGTCCTGCTCCCCCGATAATGTCTTCTAGGCAGCCGTCTAGACCTTAAGAGGCTGGTGGTTTCTAACAAGACGCTGCTTCCTAGGTCTCTTGCGGCGGTTCTTCTGCGAGTTACCCTCCTCCTGCGAGTTATGCTCCTCTTGTGAATTATCCCCCTCGCATTTTGGCTAACCTGCGTTTCTTGGTAACATGGTGCTTCTTGCGTGTTTGCCTATGCTTTTCCTGTTCTCCATTCTAGTGTCTATTTTGATTTCTGTACTGGTCCTCGTCCTGTATTAACATTACCGACGACCAAGAGGATTCTTGACTCAGATATGCGGATGAATGCCTGGGCGGCAGTGGCCCAGTATTCTCGAAGATCGGCAGGAAGCTGGCGGAGGAGACTAAGGGAGCTGTCACCCTCAGGCACGGTCTTGCGATTCAACCGCCAGGGAAAAACGTCCACATGAAACATCGAATGCTCCCTGATATCAGCGACGTGGAAACCTATCTTTGAGTACAGAAGCCACATGGACTGGTTGGACATATCGTCGTTGGTCCCATAAGCCAAGTGCACAGTTGAGTTGACGTCAGCAGTCGGATATGAGGACAACACCATGAGAGAGTCGTTGGGGCTCCCACAGGGTTTGACTAACAACCTCTCTGATATATCAAGCCATGCAAAGTCGTCTGTAGAGTCAACCTGGTGGTCAGGAGGGTGAAGAGCTTTCTCCGCATCGGTAGCTTGGCCCCAGTAGCCATCCATTGCTGTGTTTGTAGTTGGCCATGTCGTCGGATACTCCTCGCGCACTGAGATGGTGAGCGGTGGCGATGTAGACAGGTGCTCACGAGCTGACTGGTAGAAATCCGCCATGGCACTGGTTGCAAGGGCGGGATAGCCGCGTTCTACCATCCTTACGACCTCCTCGCTAGACAGCGTGGTATCCGTTAATTCTTGATCTGTAAAGGGCAGGTAAACCCATAACTCCCGTTCCGCTCTGGCAGCTTCTGGGTCTTCAGCAACAGCATCGTCGATGACCATGGGTGGCTCAGCTCCAGCATTACAGACATCCCATCCATATAGTTCTTCATTGTTTGGGCGCTGTATTTCCCTGGAGTCTTCTGCATCCGAATTAACTGTGGCCTTAGATATCCTCTTTCTTTTGGCCTGTGTGACCATAGCTCCGGTAGCTCTAGCGACGGGCAAGTACGATGCGCAGCTGATGAAGAGGCAGGCGGCTTGGACCGAGGTCGATGTAACGATAGACAGCAGCTTCAACCGGGTCAGTTGCTGCGGCAGCTGATGAAGAGGCAGGCGGTTTGGACGGAGGCCGATGTGACAATAGATAGCAGCTTCAACCGGGTCGGTTGGTGCGGTAGCTGATGAAGACGCAGGCGGCGGCGGCTTGGACTGAGGCAGATGTAAGTAAAGACAGCAGCGGCGACTTAGACTGAGACCGTCGTGAGTAAAGACAGCAGCTTCGACTGGTGCGGTACAGCATTGACAACGGCGGACGTGGGTGCACGATGTTAGTGTAAGCATAGCTGCTATTCCTGATTTTATACCAAAGATTACTGAAATGAAAAGTCCCACCATGACATGGCTGATGAATCGGTGATGGATAGCCGTGGGTATCTAAACGTGAAATGACCTGGACGCAGCGTAATAGCCATGCGTCGTATGTCGTGTGGTGTTATCCTGATGCCTAAACGCCGAAAATTCCATATGCAAAATCTCCCTCCCTCATCCCATAATTGCTCCGTTATGCAATGCGTTGTGGCTTGCTAACATATCTTTGCCGATCCGCCTACCACCAACGCCGTAGATGTCTCATCCAGAAGACCAGTCGAGCCCTAACATGTCGAATCTGACGATGCAGGAAACGTTTGACTCGCTAGTTATCTTGAGCGGTCTCAATCTGGGCATATTCTTGCCAGTGGCCATCAGCGGCCTTCTTCCAGGTACGAATGCTAGCGTCATCTCCAGTAGTGACGAGAAGATCACCTGTGATAAATGTTAGTTGTGACTGTGCATGTTCTTCCGGTGTGACTTACCCATCTGCGAGAACGCGACACGCCAAACCGCTCCGTGATGATTGGTGAGCTCATCGGTCATCTCTACCCTCTGCTTGATGCGACCAGGATACTGCTCATTCTCAATGGAAGTGTCGGGGGCCTTGGAAGCTCCAGCCAGTCCAGCTCCAATACCAGATGGGGCGTTCTGTCGATGGCCTCGCGGAGAAACTGAAAGCGGAGCGGAAGACGATGCTTCTCCAGATGCAGCGTTCCTATCCTCGGTCTGCGTTCGAAGCTCATAAATGCGAATAGCGCCATCCTTGCTAGCTGTGGCCAAGATGTCGTAACCTCGCATAGAACCATTAGCCCAGGCCAGGTCCCGAATGATCTGACGAGCACCCTCCAGCTTTGCAACTTGGAAGAAGCGCTTGGCCTTGTCAGTGCGGAAAACAAGGACGTCTTTCATGGCAGCAACGGCGAGGGACAGCGACTTGCGGTCAAGGCCAGCGGTGATGGCGGTCCAACAGGGTAGCTTCTCCTTGTGAAAAACGACCTTGAAGCCTACCTCCTCTTGGCGCTCGGGAGGGTTATTCTCGGAGACCCAGCGCTCTGCCAGGATAGTCCATTCATGGAGATTGTTCTGATCCTGGGGCTCGTACACAGTGAGATAGCCGTCGCGGGTGATGAGCGCGAGCCAGGTCTCCTGCATGATGTTCTTGAAGTCCAAAGACATGAACGGCGCGTTGGTCAATGAAGGGAGTACGTAGACCAGCTTGAAGCGGTTGCCAGACATGGCCACCTCGGTGACGTCCTCTTGCCAGATCTTGCAGCGACCATCTTCACCAATACTACCGACAACCTCGCCCATGAAGGGGCCGTTCCACTTGACCTGTACATGAAGTTAGCGACGGGTCACAAAGGTGGCAAAATGGCATGCAGGTGACCGAAAGAAGATTTGCGGCTGAAGATTAGATAACTTACATCGACAATCTCGGCATCGTGAGCTTTCCAGCTCTCGACCAGGGTCCACGAATCGTCCTTCTTGTCCCAGACCTTGACGCGATGATCTGAGCTTGCCGTGACCATGCGCGTGCCGAAGTAGTTGAAGTCGACAGCGAGTACGAGGTCCTGGTGGCCATGCGAGAAGGTCTGGAAGCTTCGCTCTGCAGCCATCTCAGCGTAGGCGCGATGCGCACACACAAAGGCCACCTCTAGTTGGTCGATGACGCGCTGCTCGACGCTGCCGGTGCTGCCGTCGGCGCAAGGCTCCTGAATCAGGGGAGCGATTAGATCCACGTGCTCGATCTCGTCTTCGAAAGCGGCGGCGATATTGAGATGCGGTCTCCGTGCAGGCGACCGTGCTTCCTCCTTGGTGGGGCCCAGCGAGGACGAATCGCTGACTGCAGCAGAGGGCAGACGCGACGCTGTCAAGTGCTGGAGGAAACTTCGCGACGCGAGATGACTGCTCACCGCATTCAGACCGTCCAGGAGCTCATCAGCCTTGGCCGAGCGGCTGGCTTGGTTGTGGTCCGCCATGTTGATGCCAATGTTCGTGGGTCTATCGTTTCGGGTTAGCAGAGCAGGAAGAAGCCGAAACAACACCTTGCCAGAATCTCTACTCACCAAACACCGCAACCACGACCTCGTGCAGATTGTGCTGCTCTGTTCGTCTCTCGCTCACTCGGCGAGCTTGTTGGTTTCGTTGCTAGAGTCGTGGATCTGTTCACAATCTTTATCTGTCAGTCTCAAGTCCACTTCGAACGATTCACGCAGAGTCACGCTCCGGGTTCAGACAAAGAGGTGGCGATTCGGCAAAACGGCAGGTCGTGACGGTGTTGCTGTGGGGAGGTTGCGCAACCGTTGTTGATATCGTCGCGACAGCAAACGGCCGCGCGGAGTCAACAGCTACAGGCGTCCACGTGCCAAGATCCGCCGTCACCTCGACATCAGACACTATCACTGTCACCATGGCGAGCGCGCTATCATCAACAGAATCACTTTCACTGCTCTCCCTATCGCTCGCATGTGTCGGTGTGCTGGCCAACACGCTTCACGGTGACGGTGAGCCGCTTGTTGCGTCGATAGCGCTCAGTGGTCTGGCCTTTGCATTCTGTTATGCTTTGATACGATGGCTTGGAGATGCCTTTGCGAAGCGTGGCTTCAAAGGGAAGGATCTATGTAAGCTGAAGCAGATTGAAATGTGAGTGTCAAGTACTGCATATGATGATAATCGACTAATGACGATAGCCCAGAGATGATGGGCGCGGTGTGTGCTATGGTGTACCTTTTCATCTTGATCTTCTTCATACCATGGCCGTTCTACAAAGACATTGTAGTCGCAACATCAGGCGGCGGTAATCGGGACACGATCAAGGAACTGGAGCTGATCGAGACCGGGAGGCTACTACACAGGTTTCCTCACAACAAGCTTGCGTCCTATCTGTCGGCCATACTTTCTCTCCAGTCGATCGTGCTGCTCGGTATTGGTGACGACCTGTTCGACATAAGATGGCGACACAAGGTGCTCATTCCAGCCTTTGCAGTTATTCCTATGCTCGTGGTCTACTTTGTCGACTTTGGTGTCACGCAGATGGTCGTCCCACTACCACTCAGGCCTTACCTTGGCGAGCTCTTTGACCTGGGTATGTACTTGCATTGAGAGCTGTTTCTGAATTGCCTATTAACGTACGTTCAGGCTGGCTTTACTACGTCTACATGGCGCTGATGTCCATCTTCTCCTCGAATAGCATCAACATCTTGGCGGGCATCAACGGCATCGAGGTGGCCCAGTCTATAGTCATTGCAGTCCTGATTGTCGGCAATGACATGCTGTATCTCTCACCATTTACGACGTACCCACATCCAGCGACGGATTCGCATCTGTTTTCGCTGTATCTGCTGCTACCGTTTATCGGTGTCTCGATGGCCTTACTGATGCACAACTGGTATCCAGCAAAGGTGTTTGTGGGCGACACTTACTGTTACTTTGCAGGCATGGTCTTCGCCGTAGTAGCCATCCTCGGTCACTTCAGCAAAACGCTCATGTTGCTACTCCTACCGCAAGCGTTCAACTTTGTCTACTCGGCACCCCAACTGTTCCACATCGTACCATGTCCCCGACATCGGCTTCCGCACTTCAACGCACGGACAGGTTTACTGGAGCCCTCGCGCGTCGAATTCACCAAACCACTACGACGACCGATAGCGGAGAGCCTCAAGGTGCTGCACCGGCTTCGGATGCTCGATGTTGAGACGGATGGGAAAGGGCAGGTGGTCTCGTCGAGCAACTTTACACTAATCAACTTGTGGTTAGTATGGTTCGGTCCCATGCGGGAGGACCGCTTAGCTATGGGTTTGCTCGCGTTCCAGTTCGCGATTGGACTTGTAGGACTATTTGTGCGGCATCGCATGGCATTGCTTATCTTTACAGCGGACAACTTGTAGATGTGTGGGTAGGCATATAGACCGGTGGGTGTACTATAGTATCGTGGAACATGTAGATTACTGGGAGGATGGCTGGAGCGCATATGCTACAAGGGACCTGCCGGGAGTTTCGGCGTATTGTATTCACCCCGCGTTGATAGAAGCGATACTGGGTGAGAACAGCGATACAGTCGAAGGATCGCGGTCGGACGAGGTAGCTCGCTTGCTTATCAACGGCTATTGTTTTCTTCTTCAAACGCAGCAAATTGCTTCTGCACTTGGGCTACTGTCATGTCCATTCCAGCCTCACGGAGCGTGGGTGAACATGTGGGCTGGCCAGGGCCTCGTCAGCTGTCGTCGCAACATGCTCGTCCAGTGTCAAATCGGAACGTTGGTAGACTTGCTGACGCTGCAGACGGCGGCCGGGAGGCGGTGCAGTGGGGCAGGCGCAGTGCGGGGCAGGAGCGACCTCTCGACACGTGAATGTCGTCATTGGCTGCGGAAACAGTACCTAGAGGAGCGCTCGCAGCGCCAGAGGCGATGCGCGACAAGGTTGCCTGCATGTTATATCGCTCAAGAGCGCTATCACCGCCTGGCACCTACCAGATGTGAAGTATCGCAGCCCGACAGCGGTGGAGGCCGAGGCGGACCGTCATCATTCGCGGCGTGATTGGCGGCTGTGCCCCTCTTACCATCGACTCCGAACATCGGCCGGCATCTTTTTGTGCCTCGTTCGCCTTCCATGGATTTGAGTTCCACACGCGCCTCATTTAAGCCGATACCTGCCCTGGCCGAGCACGTCTCACTTTCTTGATCTCCAACTCTATTTTCCTGCACCTATTTTGGACTTGTTGTGCAACTTCTACCTCACATATCCAATATGCCGTCTGCTGTGAAACCGCCGCAGACCCTGTACGACAAGGTCTTCGAGGACCACATCGTCGAAGAGAAGGAAGATGGCACAATTCTGCTATATATTGGTATGACATGCGCTGTGTAGCCATTGTTTCTTACTGACAGCTGCACAGACAGGCATCTTGTCCATGAAGTGACATCACCAGTAGGCAGACCTCCGAATCCGTCCTGCCTTTCCACAGACTCACACAACTACAGCAAGCTTTTGAAGGCCTCCGAAATGCCGGTCGCCGAGTGCGAAGACCGGACTGCACCCTCGCGACAGTCGACCACGTATGTGTTGCACCTTGCAGAATCCAGCAGCAGCTAACGGTAGCAGAACATCCCCACCGCGTCGCGAAAAAACCTCACTACGACCGAGAAATTCATCGAAGAGACCGACTCGCGGTTACAATGCATGACCCTCGAGGAGAATGTCAAGGCCTTCGACCTCACTTACTTCGGCCTCGACGACAAGAGGCAGGGTATTGTGCACATCATCGGACCCGAACAGGGCTTCACGCTCCCCGGTACCACCGTCGTATGCGGTGACAGCCACACATCCACACATGGCGCTTTCGGTGCCCTGGCCTTTGGTATCGGTACCAGCGAGGTCGAACACGTTCTGGCCACACAGACCATCATCACACAACGGAGCAAGAACATGAAAGTCCAAGTTGAGGGCGAGCTAGGACCTGGCGTTGGCAGCAAGGACATCATCCTGCACGTCATCGGCAAGATTGGCACCGCCGGAGGAACAGGTGCCGTCATCGAATTCTGCGGCTCGGCTATCCGCGGCTTGAGCATGGAGGCGCGCATGTCGATATGCAACATGTCAATCGAGGGTGGCGCAAGAGCCGGTATGATCGCGCCTGATCAAATTACCATCGACTATCTCAAGGGAAAGCCTCTAGCACCCAAGGTCGACAGCCCGGAGTGGAAGAAGGCATGCAGTTACTGGCTGGGTCTCAAGTCAGATGAGGGCGCCAAATACGACATTGAGGTTCTGATCGACGCAAAGGACATTGCCCCGACTGTCTCCTGGGGTACTTCACCTCAGGATGTCATCCCGATTACCGGTGTAGTACCTGGACCTGACGACTTCCAAGACGAGGTCAAGAAGCTGGCGTGCGAACGCGCTCTGAAGTACATGGGTCTGACTGCCGGCACCCCAATGCAGGAGATCCCACTTGACAAGATTTTCATCGGATCTTGCACAAACGCCCGCATTGAGGACCTGCGCTCAGCTGCTCAAATCGTTGAGGGCAAGAAGGTGGCTTCCAACATCAAGCGGGCCATGATTGTGCCCGGTTCTGGCCTGGTCAAGAAGCAGGCTGAGGCAGAAGGTCTTGACAAGATCTTCAGTGATGCCGGATTTGAGTGGAGAGAAGCTGGATGCTCGATGTGCTTGGGCATGAACCCCGACATTCTTTCTCCCGGTGAGCGATGTGCTTCGACCTCGAACAGAAACTTCGAGGGCCGACAAGGTGCTGGTGGCCGAACCCATCTCATGTCACCCGCGATGGCTGCTGCCGCTGCCATTGTAGGAAACCTGGCGGATGTACGGAAACTTGCGCCACAAACGTCTGGACAAGCCAAGGGCTCACCGAAGATTGAGTTGGACGCCCAAGTCGAGCCTCCTAGCAGCGACGAAGAGCTTGAAAAGATCATGGATCTTCCTAGCTCCGGACCTCAACACACTAGCTCAAATACTGGAAGTACAGGCGGTGCCTCAGCCGGCATGCCTAAGTTCGAGACCCTCCGCGGAATCGCGGCACCTATGGACGTAGCGAACATTGATACCGATGCTATCATCCCCAAGCAGTTCCTCAAGACCATCAAGCGCTCTGGTCTTGGTAGTGCTCTCTTCCACGCATGGCGCTTCGAGGCAGGTAGTAACAAGGAGGACCCATCTTTCGTACTGAACAAGGAACCTTACCGCAACTCAAAGATCCTAGTCTGCACAGGTCCCAACTTTGGCTGCGGCTCAAGTCGTGAACACGCACCCTGGGCGCTCCTCGACTTCGGCATCAAGTGCATCATCGCCCCCTCCTTTGGCGATATCTTCTTCAACAACACGTTCAAGAACGGTATGCTTCCCATCCGAATTACCGACACCGCTGTCCTACAACGCGTCGCCGACGAGGCAAACGCTGGCAAGGAGATTGAGGTCGACCTCCCTAACCAAGTCATCCGCTCTGCCGACGGAACCGAACTTGCCAAGTTTGATGTCGAGGAGTTCAGGAAACACTGCCTTGTCAACGGACTGGATGATATCGGGTTGACCATGGCCAACGTTGACAAGATTGAGAAGCATGAGCAGAAACGCACAGCTGTCTGGCCTTGGCTAGATGGAAGCGGTTTCTTGAAGAGACATGGACGCGGACCAGTCAAGGTGCAGGCGCAACCTGTGCCAAAGACCAACCGGGGAGAGGAGATCACCGAACCACTGGAGTGGTAGAAGGTAGATTACGAGGGTAAAAGTCGGACTTTAGTCAATCTCTTTGGAGTTTTGTATAATCTGGCGAGCGGCTGCTCTGCGGACTTTGGATTAGGGTGTTTATGTTGGGACCAAGATATCATGTGAAATGAAATGCCATATATGAATGATCTAGTTTTCGCACCTGACTGCACTGCGCCTGAGCAATGCTTTGGTTTCGGTAGTATGCTTTGATATGTTCTTTTGCCCGAGTGTTGCGCGAACCCAGCTTTTGAGGTATATCGCACTTTGCAGACCATGCATAACGCATCAACGCCAGAACACCCAAGACCCCAAGATAGAGTTCCATCACATATCGATACAAATCCCCCTTTGAACAAGGCGCATGAGACATTGTCTCCTACCGCCCCTGCTGCCCAGCCAGTCCCGGTCCGTCTCTCGTCCAGCCGCTCTTTCGCATGCCCTCTTCAATCCTGCCCCAGATCCTCTCCACGACCTCTCTGTCCCTCCATCTGCCCTTTTCGCTGCCTGTCCACTTGTCCACGCCCACGGGTAGCACACCCCTACCCAATTGCTTCACCGTCTCTGGCGGCTCTTCCGAACTCCAGCCGACGAATATGCCCGGGTAGTTTGCAAACAACTCCGCAGGCTGTGTGTATTTGTAGCTCTTGAACTGCCAGAGCTGGCCAGTAGTGAAGATGGCGACCACACGGCCCCAGTATGTTGGCTTAAAACTGGCGGTGGAATCGACGCAGATGAAAGTCAGGGGTTGTGAGGAGATGGACGGGAGGAGACGCTGAATTTGTATCATGTTCGCGGAGGCGGATGTGCTGGACGAGTCTGTGGTGTTTGGTGGGACGAAGACGCCGTCGCTGAGGAATGTCTTTGCGTTCGAGGTGCGCAGGAGGGAGGAGGCGGATGGGGAGAGGAGGATGATGGGTTGTAGACGGCGTTGAGGTCGTTTCTGGAGATTGGCAACAAGGGCCGGCTGGGGCGCAGGTAGCTTGTTGGCATCGGGGCGTGAGCGGAGGAATGTGCTGGCGATCTTGCGGTAAGGCGAGAAGTCCTAGAGAGTGTTAGTCTGTTGTGGCATTGAGATCAGGGAGCCGGTGGACACGTACGACGTTCTTGGATCCCCTCAAGACGCTGTTGTGGTCTCCCATCTTCCTCTCTCCGTCGTAGATCTGCAGTAACCGCGCATCCACCATCTTGCCTGCTGATCCTACTTTGGCACCCCTTCCTCCATCGACGGGGACGCCCTTGCCGCCTGCAATAGCCGCCGCATCACCGGCGGCAGCACTGAGCGCGCCCCCATCTATAGCAGCGATGCTATCACTGCTCTCCGTCTCTCCACTCAACCAAGCGATGAGCTCAATCTTCTGCGCAAAGGTGAGATTCTGCACGCTGCCTCCCGCACCGCTCGGCAGCTCCTCGTTGAGCGTCTGGACAGCGGCGAAGTAGTCGGTAACGGAGGCGTCCTTGTTCAGCCACGCGAAGTAGCAGCTGCGCAAGTCAACCGCCTTGCCGTCTGGCGCAAACCGCGTCGGAGTGCTCAGCGCAAACACTCGGTGGTCGCCCGAATCGGTATTGAAGGAGACATGTGTCGCGACGGCGAGATCTGCGACAGTATCGGCAGGTGTGGGTTCGGCGCTCGTGGTCAGGATGGGTGTTGCGCTGGCCTTGATGCTCAGGCGGAGGTTGTAGAGCGCATCTGCGACTTCGGCTTCTGCTGCGGCCATTCTGGGGTGATTGGCGCGTCGTGCGCGTGTGGGAGAGGTTGAGGACTGGGGGGTTGCGGTTCTCTGGCGTTGGAGGTGAAGCTTGATGCAGGTCGCGACTATGCGCATGTACTTTTGGGGAAGGATGCCGGGGTTTCTCCGATTGGAACGTGCCTCGGGCTTCCAACGCCTGCTTCACCCTCGCCAACAACATCTCTCACACTCGGGCCACATTATCCCATCATTCCCTCTAATACTACTGCTTACCGATTAGAAGGGGGTCGATAGCGAAACTCGTCAAGACGAAGCCTTTGCTCAATTGTGAGTTGGAGCAGACGCATGCGGTTAATGACTTGCACGCCCAACTAAAGCCCACTCTACAGACGACGTTGATGTTGGCTCAGACCCTCTGTAAGTGATGAGAACTGCTTTTACCTCCAGGGTAAGGCATGTTCTGCGTTACAATCAATACGAACTGAACGTCTCCATTACGCAACCTTGAGGGCATGCTTGAGAAGCAACACTGCATTAGGAAGGAAAGATGAAAGTAATTTGTTCTCATCATTACAGGATATTCACGTGTATGCAATAGAACCCGCTATCGCCGTCATCTATCATCCGCCGCCCATCAATTCACCACTTCCCAAACCCCTCCACCGAAGATTCCCGAGTTTCTACTGCACCAATACGCCGAAGTGACATTGACACCGACACATAATCGGGCAACCTTTCGTTAATGCACAAGGCAGCGCGAGCCGGATTCCCAGAAACTCATCGCCGTTCCCGAGCCCCCACTGCAGTAAGGTGCGCCGTGACGGTGACCGCCAGCCATCTCAGAACCCGAAGTCGCTGGAGTGACATCGTACCGACACATGTTCGGGTGACCTTCCATTAAGGCACAAGGCCATGCTGCTCGCGTCTGAGGGGCCGTTGGTCGGACGGGCGACTGCAGCTAGGGCTGATGGAACTCGGTGAGCACATGAAGAAGATGAGAACTTGATCTGCATGTTGTCAGTGAGGTATATTGGAGCAAAGGGAAGCTGACTTACGTTTTGCTACTAGCTACCGGCGAAGGCCATATTCTTGTAGGTTCGAGTGAGTGCAGGTGACGACCGTGAGTGTCGAAAGTGATGTCGACGGAGATAAGGAAGTGATGCCGACCAAAATGAGGTGGATATCCGCGGCCGATATGTGCAAGTAGGAAGCTGCTGTTATTGAGATCTTGTTGATCGAGTGGCGACTTCAGCGAAAGACGACGATGGTGAATGTAACGGTCTGTTGCTCGCTGGTTTGGAAGTTGTCGCAGTACTCGCTTGCTGTTGGTAAAAGCTGAACTCACTTCCGAACGTTAGCAACACAAAACCGGGGGAGAAGCTGATATACTTGTAGCTGCTGACGGGGCGATTGGAATCTCATCCCGGGGTGAGCAAGGGGAGTACCGCTGAAGCTTGCGCAGTAGTAGCGAAGTGAGAATTGATTGCGGTCATGGTGTTTGAGGGATCATGACAAAACAAAAGTGTTTCTGAACTCGAGGAATTGAGGACAGTGTGTGATAGAAGTGATGGGGATTGGGCGGGCAGCGTTGTTTATATAGCCAACTCAGCAGCGCTCGCCTTGCTGTCACATGTCACCCAAAATAGACCCTGATTGCCCAGGCGTCGTAAACCGCGCACGCGAAAAGTGGGGCTTACGTTAGTGCTCGCAATTCCCAGACAGGTTCTCATAGTAAATAGGTGAGTTCGGGTCTTCGTCTGGCCTGCCGACGACAGCCGCTGGGACCTCGTAAAAAGGGTTGCCTAACACTAGCGTTCGAGCTCAAATTACATTGCGTCATGGCTTCGTCTTCCTGGCATGGGGGAGGTGAAGGTGAAGGTGAGGGTCGATGAGGCAACTTGTTCTCACGTACTAGTGTGCGACTACCTATCCATACATGTGTTGGCTGTATACACTGTAACAAGAATTTTACTCTTATAGCTGTAGAGAACCGCGACAATCTACTAAACTTTGCATGACGGATGTGTCGTGAAAGACTAAAGTCCACGTTTACACCAGAGTGCACCACACTCATCGAGCAAAAGGTTGCTGGGTCAATTTTGGGGTACGAATTAATGAGATCAGTATGAGAATATATCGTGTGTTCAAAGGCAAATGTCAGATGTGAAAGTTATACATTATCATAACTATATCATTAAACTAAAAGTAGATGCTAATCTCTTCTTTGGATGTAGCTATCTACTGTCCAACAACAGTAAAGCTGTCCTGGACCTTCAGGTCTCGGCTGCTCAGTCCGACCCAGATGGTGAACTCGCCCTCGGGAATGACCCACTGCTGGCTGACAATATCCCAGTAGCTCAGATCCCTGCGCTGAAGCTCAAAGCTCACGGTCTCCTTGTCGCCCTTCTCAAGGTATACCTTCTCGAAGCCGCGGAGCTGGCGGATAGGCGTACCGGCTGGGGCGGAAGAGGGAAGGCCGACGTAGAGCTGGGGAACGGTGGCACCGGCACAGTCACCGGTGTTGGCGACAGATACAGTGACGTTGTAGAGAGACTCCCACAGAGCGGGGTTGCCACCGGGCTGGATGGGCAGCTGCTCGGGCATGGATGTGATGTTGTGCTCCAGAGGGGAAGACTCGATGTCGGAGATCTCAAATGTGGTGTATGAGAGACCGAAACCGAACTCGTAACGGACAGACATGTTCTGGAGATCGAAGTGGCGGTAGTCAATCTCGAGCTTCTCGTCGAACCAGCTCTGCCAGTCGGCAAATCCGGTGGTGTTGATGGCGGTGGTGGGAGGCGCATTCCAGTCATCACCGTTCTCGGCAATGGTGTAAGGAAGGTGACCAGAGGGGTTTACGTGTCCGTACAGGATGTCAACGAGCGAGTTTCCAGACTCTTGGCCGGGGAAATGGGCAGCCAGGATAGCGGTAACGTTGGGGTGGTCAGCCCATGGCAAAGTGTTGACACCGGCAGAGTGGGTAACAACGACAGTGTTGTTGCAGTAAGAAGCGACAGACTCGACAACATCGTCACCCTCCCAGTCAGATCCCAGGTGGGCACGGTCATCGCCTTCCTCAGCCCAAGTCTTGAGCATAACAATGCAAACTTCGGGGACAGCGCGGGGAATGACAAGGGTGCTGACATTGTTGGCGATGATGTGAGTGTTGTTGAGGAAGAACTGAGTGATACCGCCATCCGCGGCGACACGGTTCTGAATGGCACGGAGAGGGGTGACCATGTAGGTGAACTGGCCGGTACCTGAGCCACCGCCAGCGAGAATGCTACCGTATTCGTAGTTCTGCTGGTTGATGACAGAGCTGCGTGCTGGGTCGCCTGCGTCGTTACCGAAGATAGCGACGTTCTGGGGAGCCTTGAGAGGCAGAGTGCGGTCGACGTTCTTGAGGAGGACGCTGCCAGCGGCACCATGGCGGCGGATAAGCTCGCCGTGGTTGCCACGGACATCACGGCTGACTTCGCCGGTGAGATTGTACTCGCGGGTCCATGTGCTACGGGGCGAGAAGGTGTTCAGATCAGCGCCTGAGGGGTCAGCCGAGGGGAAGTCTTGGTCTTGGCCGAGTTGGAAGTAAGGAGTCATGATGCGCATGACCATGTCGTCGATGCGGGAAACATCAACGGTGCCGTTGTTGACAGCAGCAGTGACGTTGCCGCCAAAGTATGAAGGGAGGCCAAAGTTCAGACCGTAGGCACCAAGTCCACCGGGCATGTTCATGTCCAGACCGGCCTCGATGGAGGCAACACCAGAGTGAGTGGCACCCCAGTCAGACATGATGTAGCCCTGGAAGCCAAGCTCAGTCTTAAGCAGACCGTTCTGCGAGGCGGAGTTCTGGCATCCGTAAGAGCCGTTGATGCGCTGGTAAGAGCACATGAAGCTGGCAGCGCGGGCCTTGGCAGCATTGGCAAAGGGCCACATGTAAAGCTCGTGCATGGTGCGGTCGTCGATGTTGGAAGAGAGAGCCGCCGTCGTCTGCTCGGTGTTGTCGTTCTCGTCTTCGTAAAGCGGGTTTCGCATGATCTCTTGCTCATTGCCAATCCAGTGCTTTGCGCAGGCTTGCACACCGGCATCCTGGATACCGTTGATGGTCTTCTCCATTGCCACACCACTGAGGTAAGGGTCAGAGGAGAATCCCTCCCAGTTACGGCCTGCATAGGCGGAACGTCCGAGAGGACCAGCGACGGGACCCAAGAAGACCTGAGAGCCCTTGGCCTTGAACTCTGCGCCCATGGCATGACCACGCTCGTACATGATGTCCTTGTCCCATGTCGCTCCGGCAGAGACACCAGCGGAGAAGACGCTGGCGTAGTCTGCAACACGAATTCCAAGAGGACCATCCTGAAGACACAGACCGGGGAAGCCAAGACGAGGGATAGCAACAATGTTGCCAACGCAAGGTCCGGCTTGACCAGTGACCATGTCAGCCTTCTCCTCAAGTGTGAGCTGGGCTACGAAAGCTTTCGCCTTCTCAAGACCCATCTCCCAGCCACCAGCGCCGGTGATGTTTGCTGCAGAGCATTAGATTGGTCACGAGCGAGGTTGGTGATGTAGGATAACTTACGCGACGGGTAGACAGCTGGTGAGGAGCCATACTCGGTCAAGATGGTGGTGTTGAGCGGCTGTACGTACTCAAACGCATCTTCATCGCGGCCACCGCCTTCGAAGTTCTGAGCATTGACTGCTGCCAGGAGGACAGAGCCCGAAAGTACGGCCGAGACAAGGGAAGGTGCCATGATTCTGGATTGTCGAAGGTGAATCGAGTGCCTGGATGACCATCATCTTTGTGCACAGCAGTACTTATATACTGCTCTTCTCTCGGCGCATGCTCGTCCGCCCGGTGGCAGTCCTCGTCCCGATCAAAAGGCTAGAAGCCGATGTGGCAGCCACCACCATGTCCCGAAGTTTGCCCGTGCGGGTTGCGGAGTCTCCACATCTCCGTACCATACCAGTGTTGTCCTGGTATTAAGGCGCACGACGTCATCTCAAGGCTGCGTAGCGGTTGCCAAGCGGGCGGTCGGACGTGTGCATGCGCGTCGGCAGATGGTTGTGGAGTAGAAAACGAAGAGGTCGGAGCCGGGAACATTGACTCGCGATGATTTGCGGGGATCGTGAGGTTGGCTCATGACTCGCGACTGAGAGTCGCCTTGCATTGCTGCTGCAGTCGAACTGGCAGGGTTAGCTTCCTGGGGACGAATCCTGGATGATGCTGCTACTGCGTACATCCACGTGCCGTGAACCACAGCTCTGGTACTGGCAGTTTGATCGAACAACGTTCCACGAAACAATCTCCGCAGAATACCGGTACACCTTCCATCACGACTCGCGCGTATGGGGAAGTGCGCGAAATACGACAGTACACGACTAAGCTCCACGCCTCCAAGCTTGTCTGTTTATCCTAAAGCGGGGCGAGATCTTGGATTTTGTGTGTTGCCGACGAAAAGTCCCGAGAGGCATCGGTAGGCATCGTCACGAGGCTCATGGGTAACAGAAATTTTCGGTGCATGGAGCAAGCGTCGGACCCAGTGGAGGTATTCGGTAGGCGCTAAGCCAGCAGAAGGAATGCACCCTTGGGAACCCCAGCATCGTGACATGGCGATCGCTCCGGAGCTCCACAAGTCACTTCCCCGCAAACGTCCTGGGCCGAAGTTGTGCCTCAAGTCGGGCTTAGATCGTCAGGTCGAGTTGTTGACAGGATAAAAACCTCGCATCGCGGTTGCCGAGAGCCGTTCATAGGTGCGGATGCTGCATTGCAATTGCCCAGGTCTACGGGTGTGTCCATGTAGGGTGCACTACATACGTAACGGTGCAGGAGTTGATGACCCAGCGGGAGGCTCTGGGCCTAGAATACGAAGTACGAACTGGTTGAGTGTGTATGAAGCTGGGCTCCGAGTACCAGGATGAGAACGTGACTTGGATTCGTAAGTGTGCGCAGATGGATAACCGGGCATCCATACAGGGAATGTCCTTCCCTTCAGCAGTGACACGAACTGGTCAGGGCTTGCACTCATGACTTCTCGGTAATTTACGAGATTTGACATTCGATAGCTTTGTACTTGACAGTTACTGGTACCCAGGTTCTGTTTTCAAGCTGCGCTGAGTCAAGAGTGTCCCTGCTTAGCAGAAAGTAGCAATGGCTATCCTTGCACAAGACCCTAGTGTAGTTGCGACATCACGATAGAATGACAAGGGAACTCTGGGTTCCACGAATGTTTGTTCGACTTCGCCTTGCATCTGCATGTCTTTCGTCCCTGATGGCATGCTTGCCTTCCACCTGGGTACAGGGTAGACTTTGGATTTCCAAACAGATTGATCAACTACAACGATCGGAACAATACCTTCTCAATGTGTCTGAACCAAAAACAGCTATATGGGGACTGGAGTAGAGAACGGAAAAGAGTTGTCTTATGCTCAATTCGTTACACGAAAGTCGCTGCTCTCGTCGTCTCGATTGATGATGTGTAATGGCTGAGACGACTAATCTAGAAGCCAAGGTGAGGGCGATATTGCTCTTGATAATTTGTGTCTGCTCACGAATATTAACAGGCTCAATGTCGGTTTGCGGATAGTATAGGTCTGCGTCGACTGCTCCAGCCGTCCTCGGAACTGAAAGCTTGAATACATGCGCCTGAACATAGCTAGGAACAAGTGTAAACATCAAGCACTGTCGGAAATATACCGCAACACTCCCAAATACGATCAATAAGTAATGCGTGAGAGGCGTACCAAGTCTTCATCGTGCCGGCAGACTTGTGTTCTCTGGTTGAATATTTGGTGTCGCGCCAGGAACGACGATTGACCAAATCAAAAGCTGTGCCGTCGCGGTGCCTCGGCTAACTGCGGTCTATCAGCGATGAGGTCGCCAAACACGCCGCGCACAACGTCGACGCTACAGCTCCAGACTTGAATACCTCTGGGCGAAAAGACTACAGAACCATTGCAGTCGCACAAAAACATCTTAGATACGATCGAAATGCCGCTCCTCCGCCTCAACCCCCGCGTCCTACACCGCGCCGTTGGAATTCGCGGCTATGCAACTGCCCAAGCCCCGGCTATAAACGTCACAAACGTCCCAGCACCACACTGCGGAAGCATACGAATACTCTCGCTCAACCGGCCCGCGGCACGCAATGCGATATCACGGCAACTGCTCACAGAGCTGACGCAACAAGTGAACAGCCTACACAATGAAGGGGACCAGGGATCAACGCGGGCGTTGATATTGGCGAGCGATATAGAGACAAGTTTCTGCGCGGGCGCGGACCTCAAGGAGAGGGCTACGTTTACCCAGGAAGAGTATGTCTAGTATCATAACGGTCACATGAGACGAGCGACAGCTAACGGATGGCAGCACATCCAACTTCTTAACCACACTACGAGGAACATTCGCGTCGATATCGCAATTACCCATCCCCACAATCTCTGCTTTGGCAGCACCGGCTTTCGGCGGCGGCCTCGAGCTAGCCCTCACCACACACATGCGCGTCTTCGCTTCTACCACTACCGTCGCCCTCCCCGAGACGCGTCTTGCCATCCTTCCTGGCGCGGGAGGAACATATCGTCTGCCCGCTTTGATCGGCCTCTCGCGCGCACGAGACATGATCTTGACAGGCCGCCGTGTTGGAGCGCCAGAAGCCTACTTCCTGGGGCTGTGCGACCGGTTAGTAGAAATCACGGCAGAGGATGTACAACAAGAAGGGGCTGCGCGGAAGAAGGTCTTGAACGAAGCGATTAGACTAGCAAGGGAGATATGTGAAGGTGGACCGATAGCGATCAAGGCCGCGCTTCAAGCGGTTGAAGGATGCGCGTTGGGCGAGAAGGCTGAGAATGCTGCATATGAGCTTGTGGTCAGGACAAAGGATAGGGATGAGGCGCTTGTCGCGTTCAAGGAGAAGAGGAAACCCGTGTTCAAGGGAGAATAATCGAATGTTAGTGGCGCTGGTCAAGTGCTGAGATATGCGCCTCTGGCCTGAGTCAACATGCTTCATTGATGCCCTGTACGAGTGCGATACACGCTGCTTCACATCTTGCTCTTGATCTCCTCCAGCAGCTTGCTCAATTCGCTCTTGTCCGCTTCCTTAGTTGGCCACTCAATCCCGAGACCCTCCTGTTGGTTCGGCTTTGGGATTAGGTGGAAGTGTACGTGATCCACGACCTGGTGGGCAATCCTTCCATTGTTCTGTAGGATGTTGTAGTCTTGGATGTTCTGCGCGATAGCAATTCGCTTCGTGACGGAGAGGACTTCGGCGAGCTGGTCGTCGGGAATGTCGTGGAGCTTTGCGCCGTGGTGTTTGGGGATGATCAGCTAGGCGGCACGTTAGTTTTGGCTGGTTGATACTGGAGGGACTAGAAAGCATACAGAGTGGCCTTTGCTCAAAGGACCGATGTCAAGGAAAGCAAGTGTCTTCTCGCTCTCGAAGATCTTCATCGAAGGGATCTCGCCTGGTCCTTCTGTGAGCCATTGTCGATTGAGAGAATAGCCAAGCTAAGAGGTTGTTACCCTTGATGATCTTGCAGAAGATGCATGCAGCGGAGGACATTGTGGTACTCGTAGAATGGATAGTTGGTTGGTTGGTACGGGTCTGGTTGGTGAATGAAGATGACGCAGCGAGCTTATGCTTTGAGAGCGAAGTGGGGTTGACCGAGGGACATGTGGGGTAGCTGTTTAGCGGGACGGTTCCGCCGTGCTTCACATGTATATTCCAATCACGATCGTATGCTCATGAACACTACTGCACTGGTTGTAGAAGCATTCATCCTCTCAAGTATAGCTACCCTATGTTCTCGCGGGTCATGACTTTGCCCACTTCCACGATGGGCACTCAAAGTTCGCATAGCATCTAAACTCGTTGCTCAGTCCTTTGGCGTGCTTGATCTCGTAATCAGTCGTCTTGGTTCCTACTTTCCCGTATAGTTTGTCTGTAACCAGGCTTTCCATACGCTCGCCAGTGCAGACAATGAGACGCAGTGAATCTTGCGTCCATGACTTCGCTAGCCATCGCACGGTCAAAGCAGCTATGTTGTGTTAGCGACATCGAACCTACGGTTGTTGGAGACATATCATGAAAGTACCTTTAGTTTGACAATCTTGACTTAGAAATGGCGGGTCGCAAATGATGACATCGAATGAGGCCTTCATCTCAGCTGGTAGTTGGATCGCCTTCTCGAAGTCGTAGCGCACGAACTCTTTGAAGACGGCAAAGCGCTCGTCAAACTCCAGCAATTTGATCT
Source organism: Alternaria infectoria (assembly GCF_024043175.1). NCBI lineage: Eukaryota > Fungi > Ascomycota > Dothideomycetes > Pleosporales > Pleosporaceae > Alternaria > Alternaria infectoria. Next base: position 1,176,468 of record NW_026250697.1, read on the forward strand.
GCGGCCGGCACTTGACTTCACCCGAGTTCTAACGAAGTCAGCTTTTCTCCTCTTGCGCTTCCAGATCACTTACCAGTAGATTTTTCAACTGGATGAAAGCACTCGGCGCAGACACGACTGCTATCCTTGTCTCATCTGTCGCACCATCCAGAAGCTGTCGCGCAAGCACCATAGCGGTCTCGTCGCTATACCAAAATTGACTTGCATTCCAGTCTTCCGTGAAGGCGTCCATGGACAACTTCCCTTCGAAGTCATCCTCGGCTTGGCCTTTTAGTTCTTCAAACTGCTTTTGTCGTGCATCCCGCTCGCCATAAAATTCTTTCAGCGCGGCAAGAGCATCGCCGGAGAGCTGTCTTCATCTGTTAGCATCTGGGCTGCGATCAGCTAGTAAGACCTACGGCATCTCATCGTCGTCTTCGATTGGCGCCATGTTGAGTTTGGCCCAAGGCAGGTTGCCGCACAGTGTACCTGAAAAGTGATAGTTTGGTTGCGTCGTATCCCACTATCGATAACAATGTGCCTCGGCTGTGCTGGTCCAGCTGTAACCTGAGGGAGCGACCATGCGCCCGCGATTGCGATGGCCGTCAGCTACCTCTAGCACACGCGCACTCTACTCAAAGATGGCAGAATCTTTGGTATCGCTTCCAGAGGTTGAGCAGGTCAGCGATCGGGTTATCAGGGTTCTGGGCGGCAACCCCAGCAAGGTGAGCGCCGTTATCATCTAAGGGACGGCGCGATCTGACAAAGCTCAAGTTCACGCTGCAAGGTACATGCGGTTGCAATATTACGGTCAATATGTTCTAAGTAAATTAGGCACGAACACGTACATAGTTGGTCGTGGCGCATCACGACTGCTCATTGACACTGGCGAAGGCAAACCACAATGGATTGCCTCGATCAAAGCGCTCCTTTCAAAGGAGAACATCGCCATCGATAAAGTGCTATTGACGCACTGGCACCACGATCATATCCAAGGCGTCCCCGACCTACTCGCGCACTCTCCCGACACGAAGGTCTACAAGAACGATCCGCGCGACGACTGGCTCGCGATAAGTGATGGGCAGAAGTTCGAGACGGAAGGCGCAACCCTACGTGCCTTCTTCTGCCCGGGACATACCACAGACCACACAGCTTTCGTGTTGGAGGAAGAAGATGCCATGTTCACGGCGGACAACGTATTGGGTCAGGGCACAGCCGTATTCGAAGATCTGGCAGCGTACATGAAGAGCCTCGACGCCATGTCGACGCAGTTTAGAGGTCGCGCATATCCCGGTCATGGGCCTGTCATCGAAGATGGCCCATCAAAAATCACTGAGTATATAAAACACCGCAAGCAGCGTGAGAAACAGGTGTTGGATGTACTTGCGGAGAGTCAAGGCATGGGTTCTATGGATATTGTGAAGGTAATATACAAGGAGTACCCTGAGAATCTCTGGGAACCGGCGGAGAGGGGGATACGCCAGATTCTCGACAAGCTGAAGCAGGAGGGCAAGGTGGGCGGTGACAAACTGTGGGTACTTAGTGGGAAGAGTAGTCTTTAGATGTTCCAATGACACATAGTTTGACATGGCTAAATTCTGATAAGCGCCCAAGTGACTTAACTGCGCCCCACCACGCCCAAGTTCATGTACGAAGACCCAAATCATTCCGCAGTGCGAACCTAGCACAACTCATCCTAATCATAGATGCATCAAATGCAAAATTCCTTATCAAACCATCAGTCGCGGTGCCAGAGTGGTTAATGGGTTAGACTTGAATTCTTCATTCAGTCATCTAATGGCTTCGGCCTCGCAAGGTACATACACCCAAACCACACATCAGAGCCCCATCTAACAGAGTCGCTAAGTTCGAATCTTGTCCGCGACGTTGTATTTAATGCCTGTAGACAGTGGCATCTTTTTTGCGCGGTTGTGGTTGAGGTTGAGGGTGAAATGGTGGAGTTTTGGGGCCACCCAACCGCCCAACTTTTTGCACCACCACGACACTAAGACTTGTAATCTTGTAACAATTACCGCTTACTGCGCTGCACAAACACAAACTATAATAATACTTCAAGGTTCACAACAAATGTCCATCTTCTCAGAAGGTCAATACCTAGGTACCCCATGACTCCTTTTGCACTTTCCAAAAGTACCACCACCTTGTGCTGCTATTTTCCTAGCATACAAACCTTCCTGGCCTGGCTTGCTTACTATCCTACGATTTGCTTTTGCTCATTTACTTTTTGATACCTTGGTGCATCGCGTGGTAAGACGTCGCGATGAGATAGCAAGCCACCGGTATACGAAGAACGGGCTTGTAACGCACCCCTGTCGCTTACTTGGTTCTACTCTAGAGCCTCTTCATGTATGCTTGAACAAGTACTAGCTGTCCATAGAGTTGACTACATCGTTGTCCACACGCGCAACGGCACGAGAAGTGGTCATAATTCCGTGTTGCATTTCCGGGTTTTGCTACATACATACTATTATAACTCAGTGAGTATAAAATGTCTAGGACAATGTACACTTCTAGTAAGAAAATAGTCCTAACAAATCTTTTGAGGATGCGACACAAATTGTTGCCGCCCCTGGTGAGGGCTGCGCCCACTTGCCATCACGGCCTAGGTCCTCGCTTACTCAATGGCGTTCTTGCCCCAGACCCCGCGCAATTGCACACCCAAGTGCGCATCTTACCAGCGACGATACGCCAGGCTGTCACCCTCGGAACGCGACAAAAGTCATGGATCTGACTGACGATGCCGAAAGCATGGTGCAAGATCACACCGATGCTGATGACGACATCGAAATCACACAGAGCGGCGATGGTATCTCACAGCCTACGAACGCGCGCATTCAAGTGTCGAAGACTTTCCGGCAAGTTTGTCTGTAAAGGGATGTGTAGACAGAACTAACTAGAATGGCCTAGTCTGAGAGGACCCATGATCACGCTCGTGATCGGACCAGCGCACGAGGCTGTGTCGATCCAAGTCCATCAAGATATTCTTACAAGAACTTCTGAATTCTTCGCCCGAGCCCTGAAGCCTGAATGGGCGGCCATGCGGGAGAGGCCGGATCATATTGAGCTACCCGCTTACACAGTAAAAGATGTTGAAACCTACGCACACTGGTTGTACTCTGGAAAAGTACCAGCCAGGTGCTTCGATCTCTATCGAACCTTCGAAGATGGCGAGGAAAACAATCCAGTTTGGATCGACCTTGCGACCGCATACGTGTTTGGTGAGCAGATACTAGACCGACATTACCAGCAGACTGTTCTCAACACCATGGCTGGTGTACAAAATGATAGTTATGATGACGAAGATAAGCCACCGGACCAAAGAATCATCAATACGCCAGATTTTCCTTCTGAGGAGGCTATATGTGTTCTTTACCGTGGCACGCCCGAAAGTTCGCCCATCAGAGCGTTAGTGGCGGACATGTGTGCATATGCTACCCTTCAGGACGAGGATCGAAAGCCAGACTTCAATCGCTTGCCTCGCGAAGCATTGGTGGACGTCCTGGATGCAATACCAAAGATAAATCTGAGACAGAAACTTTCGCGCCCATGGGAAGAGTGGACGGAAGGTTATTGGCCTATGCTGACCGAAGTCTGAGAAATGTATGTTCTGCTACCAGTTTGTATTCGTTCGTGCGCTATCGCAAATCTAATTCACTCTAGCCGACCTCGCAGCAATCCGTGGACTCACAACTTCTCTCGCCACCGCAGATATGTTTCAACATGTTACTAGCATACAACATTGGTTTCCGCCATTCACCGATGACAACACCATCAGCGACTAAAGGGTGGCGATTTTCCTGCTGTACACTATTCAGGCAAGAGAAACTATGTAACACCAACCTCCGTCCCTCTCATAGGACAAGGTCGCGTAGAGCCTACGTCAACGTTAGATTGCCTACTTTGTATAGTGTTGCTTCAACGTATCCTGCAGCCCTGTTTAGGTTTTGCCTTCCAATGAGATCTGCATGTGCTCACAGCATATGCGCGTCTCTGGTACGAGGTGTCTTCTCTCTAGTAATAAGAGGGAGCTCATCGTGCGGCACTGGGGCCTTTCAAAGTTCGATTCGTCAATGAAGACTTTCCTCACGATACAAACTAGACTAGCAGGCTTCCTCGTTTGCATATAAGAGATTGTTGCTTTGTTGAACGCATGGTGCATGAATGCGGGCACAATGCAGTTAAGTAACACAGTATATGATTGCGATGCGGGTGTATCTCCCAAGCACCTTGTTTCACAGTATGCAGCAGTATATACTCTTCTAAATGTTCTAGATTTGAAAACAAGCCATGAAGTTCGGTGCGTCCCATTACAAAAGGTTACACCTTAGAGGTTTGACGATGCCTGGAAGATATTCAGCGCACGCTACGATGCGCGATTGTGAATGTCTTTCACTTCAGTTGCATTTCACTCATCACCGCTACCGCAACCACGCTAGACAATGTATCGCAGTGCCCGATGGCTGTCTCTAATAGGTGCGTGCACTTGCGCCGACCGACTGAGTAGCTGTCGTTCTGCCACTCCCCTAGCCTATATAAACCCTCGGTTCCTCCGCTCAACACCTCAACACCGCACTGCTTTACACTGCTCCACTCAACCAGAAGTTCCATCAAACTCCATCAAGAGTCACCTGAGCTCCTTCCCAAGCAAACATCAGCAATCATAAAGATGGGAGGCAAGAATAAGAAGAAGGGCGCCTCCGGCGCCGATGGGGTGGCCAGCTCGAGCAAGAAAAAGAAGGGACGGGGCGGCATGAGCGACAAGCAAGAAGAGAACAAGACCAGAACCTTGGAGGACCTTAACTCTTCCTCAGCTTGGGATCGTGATGATGCCGAAGACGATGTGACACGCGAACCGGATGACGTTGTCGAAACTTCCGAAGAGCCCATCGAATCCCGTCCGACTATAGAACAGGCACAGGATATCACTGAAACTGAGCCAGTAAAGAACGACGACCCGCAGGACGAGGTTCCACAGCAAGAGCCCGATGTCGCGGAGACTGAGATACCTTGGACTACGACGCCATCAACGCGAAAGAACAAGGCAAGCAACGTATCAGACGCTGGAGATGTCTCTAGTGATACCCTTCCGCATAGCCAAGCCCCTACCGAATCATGGTCGTTTGGTGAGAAAGGCGTCACAGATGTTGCGAAGTCTCAAGATGCTGGGAAGCTCCAAGATACCACGAGCTTTCAAGACGATCTAGGCGATAAGCTCCAGCATCTTTCGCTCGAAACACAGACATCACAAGAAGTCATGAAAACAACAGATGGCGAAGAGAAGCAGGATACGATCGTTGCAGCTGATAATGCTGTGCGCCGGCCAAAGGTCGAGGATGAAGCAGCACCTGGAAATTCTAGCGACGAGTCATCAGCTCCTCTCGAAGCTCATCGGGCGCTATCACCACCGCCTCTCGAATCACAGCTTGAAGAAACCCATGAGCCTACCGAGAATCTGGGAAACAAAGCACGAGCGTCGACCGAATTGCCTGCCCAAAAGCCGAAGCCCAACGATCGACTTGCACCATCTACTCAGGAAATGGTAAAGCAGCCTGCGACTGCTCTAACCCTTGCTGTTAAGCCCCAACTGCCGAGCAAGCCTCAGTCCTCTACCGAGGTCCAACAAACTCAAGCACCACCACCGGCACAGTTGCAGCAGCCTCCCAAGGCCAAGCCACCCACTCAAGTTCAACACACCCAACCACCACCGCCGGCACAGCCTCCCAAGGCCAAGGCGCCTATTCAGGCTCAGACACAATCACCGGCACAGTCACAACGGCCTAGCAAGTCTAAGACTTCTGTTCAAGTTCAAGGCACCCAAACAGAACCCTGGACACCTCCGCTGCCCCCAGTCACGCCTAGGAACCCTACCCGAGACCAGGGCACCCAGACAAAGCCATGGACGCCTCCACTGCCTCCAGTCGAGCCCAAAAAACCTACACGAGACCAGGGCACCCAGACAGAGCCATGGGTCGAGCCACAGCCGCCGGCCAAACGCGAAACCATCACCCACAACCAAGGCGCCCAGACACAAGCTTCGTCTTCGTCAGCCCCGGAGTCGAAGTCTCATGGTAGGGCGAAGCCTCCTCTTCGAGGGATCTTGAAAAAGTCTACCGCTTCGCCGTCAGCTTCCACTGGGCCGCGGAACCAAGAAATCGAGATCCCCCATGGCCCGCGAGCACCACGACCTTCCAATTCCGCCACGCCATCAGCTTCCACCGGGCCGCAGAATCAAGGAAGCGGCTTTCCCTATGGTCGGCCAGCACCGCTGTCTAACGGTCTCGCACAATCTAATCAGAACCGGCGATCGTTGGAACCAGAGCGGAACAATCATGGCACGGCTAGGTCGACTTATGGCTCAGCAAGCGGAACACCACTCGGAAGATCCAACGTGCCTGCAACGCCTCCGGCTCGATGGACTCCAGATCAACGCAGAACACCTCGACCAACCCCAATCCAAGCGGACCCTGATTTAGTTGTAGAGCTGGTTGTAAATCACCAGTATGATAGATCCGCAATGGCTTACCAACACACCCTGGCGAGGAACACGGATTACTTCAATAGACATGGAAACGTCTACTCAGCTTCTGGAAAAGTATGGGCCCACTTCGTGGGCGAACAATTCTCCAGCCGAGTGGTTAAAGAATACGTGGAGTGGCTAGGTCGTGGTAGGCTTCCTACCATGGCTTCCCTTGGTCGACTCACTCCTTCTACCGCTGACGAGGTTCTCATGTTCTTGGCTCGCGCATACATTTTTGGCGAGCAGATCGACGACAGGGCTTGGATGAACGATGTCATGGATTCGTTTACCTATGTGCATATCCATGATTGGCGCCTCGAGCTGGACGATGTCGTCTTATACACGTATAAGTTTTCGGTTTCTCGTTCACGTCTGCGTACGCTTTTGGTGGATTTGTTCGCGTACCTTCTCCCTGACCCTGAGCAATTGCTGTCTCAGGATGCCATTCCACTAGTGGAGGAATTGAGGGTCCTGCCAGCAGCATTTTTTCGCGCTGTACGACGCGAGATGACGCAGAGGACAAATTGTACGCCCTCGTGCTGGCGCGCCCGTCTCGACCACCCATCGCATTACTATGTTGATGAATGGGGAGAGGGTGGGCTTTCATGGAGACAAGCGCCTGATTGTGGGCATGGCGAGGCTACATCGATGAGGTGAAATGTCATGTTTTGGAACTTTTCAGGGTAGGACAAGGACTTTGTAGAGTGTTAGAGCAGCTGTAATGGAAGCATGAAACGGAATACCATTTGCTCGTTCCTTCGGTTCCGTTATGTGATCCCTTGGTCCCGCGAAGTATGTATCGGGACATAGAAATCTTATTGAATGCCGCCATTGAACGTGCAGTGCATACGAGACATGCATCACATCCTTTCTTGGGTGGAGGGGTTAGAAGAGTTCACTCCGCTTCCGCTCTACAGTGTCCGGGGAGACCACGGACATCAGTCGCCGTACTTTCCCCCAGATGAACGGGTGAGAGGGGATGTGGAGACCCCACGTTTCTGTCTTGTATTGGAACTGAGCTGATGAGTGATCGAAAGACGTAGTGACGTCGTGCGTGATATCGGAAGGATGACAGGTCGGCGGTTAGAATTACTGTCCCTTCAGTAGCGCGGCCCACTTGTCGGCGACTCTTCCCTTCCGATGCTGATCGGGGTTAGTCCCGCACCTAGCTTCCACTAACCTTCGCTTGAAGCAGGAATTCCCGCCGCGACCTCCACTTTCGCCGGCAGCTTTTCCCTTGAGATGGTCAGCTTTGAAAGGACGTTTACCCAACTGGACAACTGCACAGCGCGGAACGACGCGAGCCTAATTTTGGGGAATCCGGGGTAGCACTGGCACGCTCGCGCGCGTTTTCTGGGGTCTCCGAGCACCCCATACGGTCACCGCGGCCTTTGAAGATGCGGAGAAAGGCGTATGACGCCGGCAGCAGGGGTTTTGAAGGTTTGCGGAGCCAATGCCAGCCTCTCAGAAGCAAATTCGGAGACCAATGTCACGCGATCTAATTTCATGATTAGCATCAAGACGTTCATCATGCAATTGCTACTGATTCTCACGATCCGTAGCAGAGCAGCTCGGTCAGTCTCGGACGCAAGGGTCCCACAGAAACTTCGAGCGAATCTTCCGATCCAAGCGGCGTAGCCTCAACAGCACAAACCCCACATGCGCACACCGCGCTGGCATCTCAAGTCACCCACGAACGTAACAGACAGAAGGTCGCAAGAGGTAGGTGTGAAGCTGAGCTAACGTGAAGCCGCTTCAGAAAACGCCGGCCGTGGTGGTTCCTAGCATTCCATCCACACTCCTTGGCGTTCGTTCTGGGAAGTCATCGGATGTGCGCTTAACGGCAGTCAGACGCCTGACACTAGCGTTGGCAGATACTGTACATGGTGTGGACCCACCGGACAAGAGTTAACGCGGCATCAAGCGAGATATCGAAAGTGCATAAAGCGGTCGATTGCCTCCTCGCATTCACTATTCCCTCCTAGCCAGGCCATCCACTACACAGGCGATTTCAACAAGACACGACCCATATCACTGCACGTCATCATGGGTGGACAAGATTCGATCAAGAGCGCCCCTTATGAGCAGCGCGAGGCAATGTCTCCGTTCCCTAGCAAACAGGGAACGGTGACTCGGGAGCCTTATGGACCAGCAGGTATGCATATCACTTTGTGGAACCTCAATCACACGTGGGCTAATCCCAGAGCCAGGTTTCCGCGGCCTCTTCTCCAACCCTTACGTTGCCATGTGTGCAGCCTTTGCTACGATTGGAGGTCTTCTCTTTGGATACGATCAGGGTGTCATTTCCGTAACGCTCGTCATGGATCAATTCCTCGACGGGTTTCCGCGTGTCTCGAGTGAAGCTTCAGGAGCTGGTTTCTGGAAGGGCCTGATGACTGCTATGCTGGAGTTAGGCGCACTGATCGGTGCCCTTTTTGCCGGCTGGATTGCAGACAAACTCTCCAGGAAGTATTCCATCGTCGTCGCAGTCGTCATCTTCACAATCGGAAGCATTCTACAAACAGCAGCAATGGACTACGCCATGTTGACGGTCGGACGTTTGATCGGAGGATGGGGAATTGGAGCGTATGTTGAGCCATGTTTGTACACGGGATAGATGCTAACCACGCGTAGTCTTGCAACTATCGCCCCACTCTACATCTCTGAGATTGCGCCACCGGAGATCCGCGGTGCTCTTCTCGTCCTGCAGGAGTTCAGCATCGTCCTCGGCATCGTGATCGCCTTTTGGACAACCTATGGTACACGCTTCATGGCCGGCGAATGGTCATGGCGTCTCCCGTTCCTTATCCAGATGATTCCTGGTCTTATTCTGGGTGCTGGCATTGTTTTCCTGCCTTTCTCTCCAAGATGGCTCGCCAGCAAAGGCCGCGACGACGAAGCCCTAGTCGTCCTGGGCAAGCTCCGCAAGCTTCCCACTGACGACCCACGCATCTTCCAAGAATGGTGCGAAATCCGCGCAGAAGTTACCTTCAACCACGAAGTGAGCGTTGAGAGGCACCCTGAGTTACAGGCCAAAACTCGCACGAACGAGTTCAAGCTTGAGGTTCAGTCTTGGCTCGACTGCTTTAGACATGGATGTTGGAAGCGCACTGTCGTCGGAGTTGGCATCATGTTCTTCCAGCAGTTTGTTGGTATGTTCCTCCTTACCCCGACGTGAGAAAATACTAACACAACTCTAGGTATCAATGCGTTGATCTACTATTCGCCCTCTCTTTTTGAAACACTAGGCCAGGACTACGAGATGCAGCTTCTACTTTCCGGCATCATCAACTGCACGCAGCTCGTTGGTGTCGCAACAAGTCTATGGACCATGGATCGCTTCGGGCGCCGGCCACTACTCCTCACCGGTGCTGCTCTCATGTTTATCTGCCATCTCATCATCGCTGTCTTGGTTGGCAAGTTTGGTGGACGATGGCTGGACTTTGCAGTAGAAGGCTGGGTTGCCGTTGCCTTCCTATTCTTCTACATGTTCAGCTTCGGTGCTACTTGGGGACCCGTCCCGTGGGCTATGCCTTCGGAGATCTTCCCATCTTCCTTGCGAGCAAAGGGCGTTGCACTCTCAACGTGCTCCAACTGGTTCAACAACTTCATCATCGTAAGTCTTCCCTTCGTCTTTACTGTCTGTGACTAGCGACTGACCTGTATACCAGGGGTTGATCACTCCTCCTCTTGTTCAAAACACCGGCTACGGAGCCTACACCTTCTTCGCCGTCTTTTGTGGACTCGCCTTTGTTTTCACATTCTTCGTAGTCCCGGAGACATCTGGCAAGACTTTGGAGGAGATGGACCAGGTTTTCAAGGATGTCAGCAGTGAGGCAGAAGAGCAACAAAAGGCGCGCATCATGCGCGACATCATCGCAGGCAAACAAAACGAGACTGTCACCACAACCGCAGTCCCTTGAAGCAGGACAATTGCTCAGCAAGGAGGCCAGTAGATTTTGTAATTAGCGAGACAATTATTCGGTTTATTCTTATCACAGCTTCGCGCACTACGATTGGAATTTGAATGATACAATCGATCGAAGGACTGGGCTTACGATGCGCAGTCTCATAGTGCACGATGAGCGGGTCGCTCCTGCTCGCCTCCGGTGAAAGACGTTGTGACATGCGACGTACGTGCAACGCAAACTTCTTGGCTCGCTACCTCGTATCATGATGATTGTTTGGTTGAGTATCGTATTGTAACGATGACCACGCAACGTCGCGATGGATGTAATGATGCTATTCGATTGCGCCCGGTTTGCCTATTCGAGAACACGAATTTCCGCCTGACGAGATCTGGCAATGGATATCTAGACGTTGTGATGAGCGCTACATGTTAAGGGAAATGTAGTGCAGAACAAAGACATGATTTAGCATGTGCATCTCATGCTAGTTGCGTAAGACATGTTTGTCCGGAGCAATCTTGTATTTGACGCCTGAAGCCATATCTATACTGCCTAGGTACGCCAAAGCTGAGCTGCATTCAGAAGCATCGCGGAAAGAACACCTGGAATGTAAAGACGCATGTCATCAGATTGACAGGTGTACGCGTGCTTTGCTGTTCAAACACCTCGCCGAGTTGTGCGTCGAGCTCCATGCTCCCTGTGACGTAAAAAGATTGCCTTCAAAAGGAGCTCCGCGGGAGAGAGCGCATCACCGCTCTGCCCCAGAAAACACGTACGGCATTGCCATCTTCTACTTTCCACCCGTCATCGTGCTCGTGCCATCATTTCACTCCCAGATCCTCGATAGCCGATTATCTCCACGTTCTGCGCCAAATTGCGAGGCTTCCCATCGCCAAACTTTTGCAGCTGGGCCGTTAGGGTTTCCCAACTTTCGCCCCGCGCCACCCTTCCCAGTACAGCATCATGACCCGACTGACTCCAAGGCCGCGATAATTCCGTAGAACTGCGTGTTGGTTGTCCCAGCACCGATTCCAATGCAAGGTGTGCATAACACACGGCCTCGTTCGCATCGCCTGGTATGCCTATATCGTCGAATGGCTTTGTGATCACGCTCTCGGGGAGCTCCGCTTCGAGGTAGTCTATGATGTTCGCGTTGCGCGCACTCGGGCCGCTGATGAAGAGTTCGTCGACGTCCTGGCCGGCAGGAAAGCGGAGCGCGAGGAGCCTGCGATACTGCTTCAAGATATTCTCGGCCGTTATACGGGTAACGGTAGCGATTATGTCTGCTTCAGAGAGTTTCATGAAGATGCACTCATCAACGACTCGTTGGGCTTCATGTTCACCAAACATATCCCGGGCTATGCTTAAAGAAGGCAAGACGCGAGAGTAATCGTGCGTCTGGAGGAACCGTGTGACGATAGCTTGATTGGGCTTCCCCGGCGCTGCATACTCCCCGTCGTTGTCATTGTTCCGATCGTTTGAAGTGCAGTACTTCATGGCGTAGTCAATGAACACGCTTCCAGGCCCGCAGTCGCGACAATTTGTCCCTCGAGCATCTCCCTTCGACCGAGGAGGAATGAAGCTACAATTCGCAAGCTCGCCAATGTTCACACAAGCTCGAAACTTGGAAGAGTGTCTCAAGAAGAGTTGATCAATGTAGGCGACGGGGGAAACTTGAGGTCTCAAAGACCCAGCTTCAATGACAGCAAAGTCGAAGACAGTGTTGACACCAATCTCAATGTTTATATTGGCGTTCCATCCCAGCGGGTGCGTGCTCAGGTCGTTTGTTTCAGGCATGTCAGGTCGCCTCAAGCCCGATGTGTGTGTGCCGACCAGGTTTATGGATGCGAGTGGTATGCAATGCTTCTCACAGAAAGTGGTAATGCCATTGGAGAACAAGTAACCGAGCAGCGCGTTGAGGCGTGTCGCTAGTGAGGAGTTGCGCTCAACTTCGCGGATGGAAGTGAGGATGTGGTTTCGAACAGGAGGTGAGGTAGGTAGCGAACCGCACTATCGTTCGTCAGCATTTGCAGGGCGACAGTATGAACAACACTAACTTGGATGAGTTCTAGATACAGCGTAGCACTAGGGGAGGCTTGCAGATACCGGACCAGCGCGAAGTCAAGCTGGTTTAACCCACTTCCGCAACAGACCCCTAGAATGCGGAGGTCCAATGCACTCTTCATGGTCTCTCTCGTATGAACCTGTAGGCTTCCATGGTCTGTTGCTGAGTCGTTGCGACGCATACTAAGCTTGACTGTTGTTCAATCAAGAAGTACACATGAGTGCTTCACATCCGGAGGCGAAGATTATCAAATGGTAGAGGCCCGGAGGTACCTAGGCAAGGGGGGACTTGTCCAGTGGCGTCCGACTGAGGCGTCACCCAAGGCATCTCGGGTTATCGCCCCATAAGGGGCTTTGCAGAGAGGAATGCATGCTAAAGGTACGCTGTGGGGTGGATGGGTATCCGTGTCGCGCTATGCAGATCTCAACGGACCCGATGAGGACTTGATGTACCAAGACTCCCGTGACCGGGCTCTGGCACCTCGTTACGACTTACGCGAAGGGATTGGCCCGGGACAGATATCCGGCCGTGAAATGACGTAGCTGCTCAACGGTCATCCCTTCAACATATCAAGTCAGCAACCAGGCACATGCTAATCAACTTCGCACGGGAAGATGCGCTTTGTGTTCTTCATTGCCGGTCTGCTACATACCTAGCAATTGATGGAATGCAGGTATAACGCGTTGTACAAGGCCATATGCATCACAGTAATATCTAGGTGATACTCACGTAGCGCTCCCAGACGTGCAATAAGCGACCGCAGCTGCCGGATATCGGTGCTTTGTTGCGAGGCTTTCGGATGCAAAAAGAGCTTCTCGTCTTGGCTTCAGCCAGCTGCCTTACGGTCAAACTGGTGGTGGCATGTGGGACGAAATGCAAGCATCTGTTGAATATCCAAGATCGACAAGACGCGTACTATGGCAAACAGTACGATTTATGATACTACAAGGGGTGCTCTAGCAAGGTTTCAACACAGGTATCGTGATCAAGCGCGTAATCACGGTAACTCAGGCAGCAGCGTACGAAACGGGTAGTTTAGTGATCTAGATGTGCTGCGCCACACACGACTTTCAGCTTGCTTCACTAACAGATTCCACATCCTTCTGGCCACCGGCCACGGGACATGCGTACAGCTCAGGCAATCTTCGGTGAACCGAGCCGAACAATGCAGCCCTGGATGTGAGATTATCTGAAAGAATTCATTGGGGCGAATGATTGCACGTGAAAACAGAGATCAGCACACGAGAAAGTACTATTTCCAAGAGAGGCATTGTTACTGTATAGTAAGATGTAGCTGTGACATTATATGGATTCCACTCGGAGTTGTTACCCGAGCTCCCAATCCTCGGAAGGTATATCTTCCCGGATTGCACAAGTTCGGTTGACTGCTGGAAGCTCCCGGGTTGAGAGACATCCATGTTCTCGCATGATAATGGGAGTTCTGCGTCGAGTTCTAGAGCTACATGAAGGGGACAAAGTGACGGGATACAGGCAGCTGACCATGGCGTCCAAAGCTGGTATGGATTATACCAGAATGATTCGCGGGTATGACTTAGACACGACGGTACTGGCTTCCAGACACTGAGCGCTTTGTTTTGCACAATAAATGTCTTGTATGGGTTTCATCATCTTTCACATCCACCTTCTTCTTGTGGTCCTATTCCACAACCGACCCAAGCTGGTTTTGGGTAGGCCAAGAGTCAATGCCGGCTCGAGTTTCTACTTCATGAGCTAAGCCACAGGAGCTGACGATGTTGGGATACCCCATTCGGCCTTCAATGCGTTACTGATCCACGTCGTCGGCCACACATGGTTTTTCTCGAAGTTGTTTAAAAGCTGTACTACCTGATCTCTCTCTTTTGGGTCGCATACAAGAGGTCCCCAGATAAAGATGGTGTGACAGACGGTGATTGCTAGTGGGACAGTCTCCGGTGAGCTATTACTAGCCCCGGAAATGGCGCGAGCATGCGTCAAGATCTGATTCTACTTCAATAAGCAAATGTTCGTGCTGTTTGGTAACTTTGGTCCTTACATCTGTTTCAGACAGGCTGCCGACGTTGCGGATTGCGAACTTGGGGCCTGGCTTGTATCGAAGCAACATGATACAGGCAAAATGATAGAACCCAAACGATACAGCTGATGGTAGTGTGAGCATTTGCGTGGAAGGACATGTTAGATAACTTACCGTGCCAGTCGGCTGTGAAGAGAATCTCAGGAAAGCAGCCCCCATCGCCGGCTGGGCCTTCGAAAATTGCATTGAAGCCGTCCGGTCTACCATGCATCCACGTCTGGACAAGATCCCACAGCTCGTTCCATCGCCGCATCTTGTAAGCCTTTTCGTTTTGTGGCTCCTTGCCGTCGAAGCAGAAGTTGACGACACATGCAAGATTCCAAGTCATTTGATTGGACCAGGCCGTCTCCAGTCTTAGTCGAGCCAGCGGGTGCGCATCTCGTAGTGAGCTTGGGGTTGGGTGTAGCTGCAAAGAAAAATCGATATCAGGGGGTTGCTGATTGATAGTGGCATTGTAGAGGCACTGGCGGACATAGACCCAAAAAGCAGCTTCGCGCAACGTGGGCGCTGATGGATCTACATAGTGATTTCCCTGAGAAGATCGAATAATGGCCGAACAGCCTGCGAGGTGCTGTTCATCATCAGAACCGGTACTGGACGGGACTAGAAGGACTTGTTAGGCATGAGAGACGCAATGCATACTATAGTACGCACCATTTAGCTGCTCGTAGAACCGCAGTATGACGATCGCACACAAAAGCGTTTCGTCGTGGCTAGCAGCTTGCTCATTCAATCGTTCGATGAGCAGGGCGATGCAACGCTGATAGGCCGCCTCGGCTGTCGCGTCTTTTCTGCAGTGGCGAGCAGCAAATGACATGACGGCATGGCAAAGTACCGGGCATTGTTTGACCTTCTCCGGTACGCCCAGCGTAAATTGACGAGTGGCGTCGGTGCAGTCAAGCCAGCGGCCAAGATGTTCGGTGTAGTGGTGCACGAGCAAGGCCTCTTCATGCGTCAAAGGAACAGGCCGGGGTGAGTAGTTTCTAGTTCCATCTGGCATGTCT
Organism: Alternaria infectoria; assembly: GCF_024043175.1. Classification (NCBI taxonomy): domain Eukaryota; kingdom Fungi; phylum Ascomycota; class Dothideomycetes; order Pleosporales; family Pleosporaceae; genus Alternaria; species Alternaria infectoria. Next base: position 1,192,033 of record NW_026250697.1, read on the forward strand.
CTACGGTTATGCGAATGCGCATTCGGCTGCTGCATGGCCTGGCGGGTATGCATCGGCAGCGAGCCCTCTGGCATGCCGTCCGGGTCGTGCGACTGCAGCAAACTCGCCACCGACACGCCACCCGTTGTGCTCTTAGATCGGGGAACAAAGTAAGGCGAGCCTGGCGATAGCTGAGCCGACGGTGAGGAGACGCTGGTCGATGGGCCTTCCGATGTCCCATCGGTCCGACTGTTTTTCCGCCTTCTCGGTGAAGTGTTCCGGCTCAAGCCTTCCTCGCTGAAACTGTTTGCACGAACGGCTCCTTCTGTTCGACTGATGTTATCGACCCCATCGACACCGTCAACATCCATCAGGTCCTCTTTGGTCTCGGTTTCCTCATCAGTACCGCCGGCAGCAGATCGACTGGAAGAGGGCCCGTCAGGCCGGTAGTCCTTGAACTTAGTATGAGGCTCCTCCCACTGACAGGGACGGTTTTTCTTGCCGCATGCTTTGCATACTGGACGGGTCTCGTCACCTGGGAGGACTATCAGTACGGCAAGGAGTGCCTGGAAGCAGGACACTGACATTTGACGCGGCGCGCTCGACATGTAAGGCTTGTGCAGATCAGCGGACTTTGTCGCCGCAACCTCATGGATCCACTTACCAGCCGCTCCTAGAGCGGAATTTACTGTATGAAGTCAGTAATACGTTTCATGTGTAGGCTGGGAACCGGAGTTACCCCATGTATAGGAAATCCAAATCCCAGGTTCGAATCGAAGTGTACCTGTCGCCGTATTAGCTAGTGGGGATGTGCCCTTCGCCTCGAGCCCGATCCCTCGACGATGGCGCTCGTCATGAATCGACAAAATGGCTAATATCGGAAGTGCGTACCACAACTACGTAATTGTGTCGTTTCAGGGACCCTTCGGACGACTTCTGGAGTTTGCGCGTAGCCTTTACCGAAGCAGTGACATCTGTAGGATCCTCTCGGCAATCTTGGACAGAAATCAAGAGCGCTCAAGCAGGGCACGTGGAAGCGAGGCAGGTGTGGGCTAGATATGCTACGGAGTCGCAGGCTGTTCAACTCTCCGACGTAGTCTTGATAACATTAGTCATTTGCCAGAGTATATGCTTTACCCTCTGACGCGCTGAAAAGGGGAGTTGAGCGTATAACTCACCCGTCGAAAACGTTCGATGGCCGGTCTGTCGGTCGATGCTGGGTGGATCGGGGTGCAACGTCACGCTGTTGCTCATAGACTAGACTGTGTATTGAAGATACGGCATTCGTGCAAAGCCCATGACTGCCTCGATGAAGGCCAATCTTCGATACTGGACCTCACCCGCTCAATGCTGGTGGCCCTTGCTAGGTGAAAGTTGGCTGCGGGAAAAGATCCCGCAGCCAGTCAGAGCCCGTAGAAGGGCGGCGCTCGGATCCCAAACCCTCTCCAGGTGCTTAGGTAAGTGGGTATCGGGTGCTGAGACTTTGCTATGCACCCAGTGTCTTGTGTGCCCCGTACGCAGGGCCGCATCTGCCCAAAGATCTCGAGGATCAGCCCAGTCCCGCCAGTCTATCGGTCAAATACTCTGACAACTGGCCGCCGGATGTGATTCTAGTCCAAAAAGACTGATTCGTATCGAGGTCTCGAGCAGGTCAAATAGCTACCCGAGGAAGCTCATCAGCACGAAGGCTGCTGTATTTCTTGAACTACCAGTACTACTCTTCAGCTGTACTGGGTCGCGATCCACAGCAAGCGCAGACTGCATCCGCATCGGGGCTGCTGACCTACCTCTCGAACTGCATCGCCAAGAGTTGCTCAGATTAGCATAGTTCAGAACCTCGTTTCGACGTTGGAAACCAGAGCCTTCGCACCCTGACGAGACTGCCATCCTCAACGCTCGTGTTGTCTTGCCGTCCACGCGTGCGCCCACGAACTCCCCGATCACACGAATCCGTCCTAGCCGAGACCATCCACACACCCTGCCCGCTGGCAACACTCCTTAGCCGTACCTGCAATGACCAACTATCGCAAGCACCGGGCCAGACGTGGCACCCAACGAATTTCCGAGAGAGAACAGCCGGACCATACACTCAAGACCGACTGACAGGAGTTCCGCAAGCAGTGAAAGCGTGCGACACCACAGTAACACTGCTTAGCGTGAGCTTCGCAGGCCGAGAATACGTACGAATCTCGACGGTGAACCGAATGCATGAAATGTGGGCGGATCCCTTGGTAGAGGACCCTGTACCGTTGAGCCTTTGCAGTTGCGTCCCCGCACACTCAGAAATGACTTGGAAACCCCGGAGCCGGATCATGGAGCGCGCGGAAGGTGAGATGCCAGCAAAGGTGCCAGCTCAGGCCGAGCCTGATAATGGAGATTCGGCATCGCAGCCACATTTCACAAGCGCAGGCGCCATCCAGCTGATATTTCCTATTATCTCACGGTCACAGATTTGCTTCTGCACTTCATCTGCGGACGCCACCGGCGCGATCTGGACACCCGATGTCGTCGAGGGTCCCAAGTTCCTACGAGCACCTTTCAAAGCCAGATTCGCCAACTGCGTACCACGGCTTACGAGCAGCAGTCCACCGACTGACGAAACGGCAGCAACTTCACGAACACTGAACCGTCGCGATCGTACCCATTCTTAGAACCCGATTCACGTACACGGCCGAATTCGATCTGCAGGATTACCATGTAAAAAGCCTACAAATCCTTGTTTGCTGACCGCGCTTGCATATTGTAGGTGTTAGCATACATCGCATCAGAAGATTCAGAACACGGCGGACGAGAGACATACCGACAAGCGCCATTACCGTTCCTGTCTATAAATGATTTGCAGACAGTCGATTCGTGATCGATGTTTATTGTGGCTGACGGCAAAAACACGCCAGCAGCTTCGTTGGGTGCGTTCAGTCGAAAAAGACGTAGCCAGGTATAATTAGAACATCTGCGGAGAGACGTTCGTAGGGACTTTGTGTCAGGAACGGAGTAGGAAAAAAAATAAGGCGGCCGAATACAGCGCTACAAGCATAGCATATGCTCTGCAAGATTTTGAGCGCGTTACGTGTCTACGTAAGACTACATGCAGCTCATCGATCGCACGGCAGTAGACCATACACTGGTGCGGAAGGATCGGATTCTCTTTGCAAGATCGGGTTTTAGCGAAACCGCATGGACCATGATGGCATTTCTGAGCCACCACGAGGGCAGCCTTACACAACCGCTCGATACGCCCACTTATATCCGTAAAAGACTTTCGAAGACTGGCATGCGATGGACGGAGACGAATACTTCGGGGCAAGATTGGTCCAGCGAAAGCATGCTCCGCGGACCAGTCGGTCCTACCACTGCCTCGCGCTAAGTACCACCCTGTGGTTTGTCAGTGGGGATAACTCCCCCGCGGGCCTCTTGCCACATGGATCCAGAGTATCGGATCAGCTCAAGTAGGTATGGCTGATCATAGCCTAAACGTAAATTCAACGTCCACGCATCAAGAGCAGATGAAGAGACGAGCGCTCATGTGAGGAGAAACTTTACAGCATCATACACGGACATTATTGCATCAGGGTGTGATCATCAGGGGACAGCAGAACCCATGTTGTAGTCTTTGGCGCTTAAAACGCGTTTTGTCGCGTGGATAGGCAGGCTTGTACGATTGTGGAAGCATTGGCAACGGCAACGTGAGCGTCAAGACCCGCTTGCCATGTGATTGTAATCCGCGACTGCACGTTGGGGTATGTTCTACACGCACAAAGTATTGTTTGCAGCAGTGTCATACTCCAGACTACTAATGATCAGCCAGTGTGCATGTGCCGATGCGCCGATGAAGCCCAACCCTGCGGCTCAACTTCCCTCAACGGTCGCTCGCCTTTCCAATCAACGCCGCAGCGTGATAAGAAGATGCAACAGTCATGGCAGCTATCGACAATATATGGGGAGGCTTCCTTGCCCTAAGCCATAACAGTTCCGTGATCATTTGACGGCCTAAGCGATGTATCGATGGGCAACCAGAGGCGTGAAGACTCGCAAGTCATTTGGTTAGTCCATTAGTCCTCAAGCAAGTATACTCTGTCAAGTCTGTCTTCCTTCGTCGTTCTCTTTCACCTTCACTTTTCGACCCCCGCGTTCCACACCTCGAGTAGTACCCTAGAACGGGGATACTTGGGCCAATTACGAGACCGCACCCGCGCGCTCGCACACCGGCTCACTGCACCGAGTGACCACAGCAAACACGTTCTATCCTCGGCGGGTCCTCACCTCACTTTCCTCAGTCACGCTCACGCTCCGTTTGCATTGATCCGCTCCGGCCTGTGCTTCCCTTTTGTTTATTTCTTCTATTCTTTCTCCCCTCCCCACCTACTCTTGAACCCACACAAGAAAACACCGCTCCGACCATCGCCATGGCTGTGTTCAATCTCTTCAAGATGCTCGCTCTCCTCCTCATCAGCTTGGTCGCAATCACCTCCGCTTCACCCATCGCTGCTTCCAACGAAGTATCAACTGCTGGTCTCAACTGTCCGGCTTGCGTAACCTCGATTGGCAAAGTTTGCAAGGACAGGAAGCTCAGCGAGTACAAATGCGACACCCTGTGGTGCCTCAGTCTGGTAAGTCTTCACCCGCCTTCTTGCTTGCATTGGCGAGATGAGTTGAGCTGGGCGAAGGTAAGGTCTAACAACATGTAGATGTGCCGACAGTGCAACCCACACTGTCCACCCATCGGGGATGCTGGCGTTGATTCAGCTGTCGCTGGCTCCGTCGATGTCCCTACTGATGTCTCGGACACTGTCTCCACCAACGCCTTGGTCTCTGCCATTGACGCGGTCGTTGCCGACATCTCTTCTACTTCTGTAGCTCCAGCGGCTAAGCGCGACAACTCACTCGCCATTCCCGGTGATGATGTCTTTGCTGACACCAATTGCTACCGATGCATATACATCAACCTGTTCTGCAAGCAAAACAACCTCACCGAAGAAGAATGTCTACCCATACGGTGCAATGATCCCGACGTAAGTCTCTATTCCGGTGCGCTATCTTCTGGATGGCGCGTCAACCTCTCATAGCCGTCTTGATTACGAGAGAAGATAGACTGACAGCCTCATAGTGCTACGTGTGCAGCCGTAGTTGCCACAAGACTCAGCAGGTCGATGCACCAGACCCCGCCACCATGGAGGGTGTCGTTGCCGACACCTCTGCTACTTCTGCGGCTGCAGCGACTAAGCGCGAAGAAGCTGCACAGAAATGCGTCTGGATCTGCTTCCATGTGACGTGCACGCGCCAGTGTACCGACGTCGCTGGAGTGGCTGGCTTTGCAGCCAGCGGCGCGATTGTCATCGACGAGACCGAGCTCCATGCCGACACGTCCATCTCTGTCACTGCAAACCACACACAGCTGGAGAACAACGAGCATGTTGAGAATGCTTTCCTCTACCATTGCGACTTGACCTCTGGCAGTTGCTGGACCGAGACCGTTGTTGAGCCAGTAGCTGGGACCGAAACCGCCATCGAGAACATTCCAGACATTCCACACAAGGTCTGCCGCGAGATTTGCAACACGGACAAGTCGCTCTGCGGACTGGTCTGTGATGAAGAAGCGAAGAAGGAGACTGTGGTCAACGACCCCGTTTCAAAGGCTAAGATCAAGTGCCACTGGGAGTGCTATTTCGGTCAGTGCTGGGCGGTCTGCATGCCCGACATGGGCGGCGCCGCCAGCGACTCCAGCGACGTATCATCCGCCAACGTAGCCACAAACTTCAAGCCATGCCGCTGGGAGTGCTACTTTGGTCAGTGCTGGACTTGCTGCCCTCCTCCTTGATCGCCTGTCCAGGTTCACTAATCGCGCCGCGCGATTTCCGTGGTAAGATATAAGTCTACCCCCACTTTACAGGATACAACTGACCTCTACTAGAAGCTTGTTCTACACGGTACTTGAGACATGGAATGAATTGCAGGGAAATTTCGGACGCCTTTTACAAGTACGCTTGGGGTATAGATTAGATCTCGTCCATAGTAGCAATGGAACTCATGCTTCACACCTCTGACTCGAAAATACAACATGATGGTGATGTGCAGGCCAGCTGGTTTCTGCCTGTTGATGTCGCTGATGCAACGGGACAGTTCATTATACTGACTGAACAAACATGGCCAACGTTTCTCATCTACCCTCTTTCCCATATGGTACAAGTTGTACTACAACATGATATATACATTCGTTTTTCACGCGACACAATCCCTCTCTTGCCCATGTTTACATGCCCCGCGCCTTCAGGAATGTAGCAATCTCGGCAGTGTGATGTCCCTTGACAATGACATGTTGTGTCACGCTGTTGATCTTGACGTCCTCGTTCTTTTTATTCAAAAAGACTCTCAGCTCGTCCCTCAAAGCAGATAGGTCGCCGGTGACCTTCCGTACCGTCGTCAGATGCAAGTTGCCTCCTCGCTTGTAGTCGGTGTAGATGGGCAGGTTCTTGTTCGCAGATCTCGAGACGGCGTACTTGGGCGGCGGTAGAGATAATTTGGGGGCGCGCGGCGTCTTTGGCTTCTTAGCGACCTTCTTCTGGAGCGTCGATGTTGTGTCGGCTGTGTCTGAGGGCGCGGTCGCGGGCTTGGGCGCGACGTCATCGGCCTTTGCGGGCTTCGCTTGCGAGGGTGTCTGTTCTGGCTTGTTGTCGGACCGGGGGTGCTTGGAGGGCAGTGTCGGCTTCTGCTCGGGCGGTTGCGCGCTGTCGCCTTCGGTGAGAGACTCTGCTGCGGCAAGGTCGGCGGCGCGTTGAGCTTCTTGGGGAGATGTCGGGTGTTGAGAAGAAGCGTTGGGTGGGAGGGATGGCTGAACGATGGGCTTGGAGTCTGGCGGGGGTTCTATGGAGGGTCAATTGGTGTACCTGTTGTACTATCAGAATGCATAGCTTACGCTCAGCCTGCCATCTTGTCGCTGTAGAGAAGCGGAAGTGCTGCCGGCATGCGATGGCTCTTGGGGCGGCCAATGGGCGCAGGAGCGGGACGAGAGACTGCAAGCGAGGCATTGTGATGCAGCGGTGCCGGTGAAAGTATTCTACCACGTGTCGAAGGGTCGAGAGATGTGTCGCGAGGACCGTGGGGTGAATGCTGCGGCCATGGTTTGCGGCTCAACTCCAGAAGTAGCGCCTGGGGTCCCTCGCGCGCACAGTCCGGCTGCTTTTTTCGTTTCCGAGCCCACCCCACCACGCTCGACATCGCCAGAACTCCTCCCACCACAACCAACCAACCACCCACCATGGCGGACTCAGCGGCAACCGGCGCAAATGTCGCCGAGCAGTACTCGCTGCTCCCCAAGCTCATGCCCAACCTCGACCGCCATCTCGTCTACCCGCTCCTCAACTTCTCCAGCGATGAAGACGCCGACCAGACCGTCGAGCAGAAGAAGCTGCTGCTCGAACTGCTCAAGCCCACCAACATGACGGATTTCGTCGGCCAGCTGCACCAGGAGGTCCACGGCCTCGACGACATGTCCGATGAGTTCAAGACCAAGCGCGACGAGGTCCTAAAGAAGCGCGACCAGCTCGAGGAGGCCACCAGCAAGATCAGCGGCCTGCTCGACGACGAGAACGTCGTCACCAACCTGCGCAGCGACAAGCAGCAGAACTTGGCATACCTGAAGGAGAGCCACGGCGTCGACTTGGACATGATCAACCAGCTGCTCGAGTTTGGCCAGTTCCAGTACTCGTGCGGTGTCTACCCACATGCCGCTGAGCTGCTCTACCGCTTCCGCGTTCTGGTACGTTTATATGCAGCCCCACGGCATACTGGTTACTAACGTTAGCAGACCACCGACGGCGACAAGGAGCGCGAGGCCACCTGGGGAAAGCTCGCCTGCGAGATCCTCTCCGTCAACTGGGACTCGGCCATGGAGGAGATCAACAAGCTCAAGGAGATCATCGACACACGCCTCTTCAACAACCCCCTCGCACAGCTCCAGCACCGCACCTGGTTGATCCACTGGTCGCTCTTCCC